>NC_132979.1:4647500-6087500 GCF_047496725.1 Anoplolepis gracilipes | reverse complement strand
CAAGACCACGTGAGCTTTTCCAGTGTAAAGATACGTGTACTTTCGCTGATGGAGTATAGGAGGGAGACAAATTTTGACGTATCGTGATTCGAACCGAGAAATTCTCTCATTTTCGATCTCAATTTTCCACTCAACATTTACTTTGATGCTTAAATAGTTAATATTACTTTTTTTTTTTTTTTTTTTGAAACTATTCAATTTATAGTTGTACTAGAAGTTCTTTTAAACTTTTAAAAATTATTTGTTTACAGTTTACTTGAGATACAAAGTAGAAGCTCGATTCTTATTCAAACTGATTTATTAATTAAATTTATCGAAATCTTTTCAAATAAACGTGAGAAAATTGAGATTGGAAAAAGAAAGTTTCGTTTCGGTGAAAAGTCGAAGAGACGGGTTTTTTGGACGCGGCGTTACGTCACGTGTTTTGCATCACAATGCGCAACAAATTGATGTAACGTGAAAACTCGAAAGGACATCTGCGATTCTCGCACCGAACGAGTGTCCTAGATCGAGGTCGTCCGACAAGCTGTTGACCTCCTCCGCGGCGAGAGACCATCCCGAGGATCGCCATTCGCTAATGTTGCCGCTGTGTCTCTCTCGGACATCGCTGCGCATGGTGACTTTCGTTTTCGCCGGGAGGTTAACGAAACCGTTGAACCCACATCGATTGTCACGTTACGTTCTGCAGATGAAAGAACGCTTTTCGAGCGCATAAACTCGAAGAAAGTGTACATGTGCATTTAAATCTATTCATGTTACATTTTTTTTTAAGTTTTATGAACGAGAAGTTTTATATATAATATTATATATCATTTTAAAGGGGATATATTTCAGATATAATTTTTAGCTTTTTTTTTTTGGAAAGGTTACGTTTCTTGTTAAAATGTTTAGAAATATATATTATAATATAAAATTTGTTTCTCTCTGAAGTGCAAGAAAAATGCATAGAATCTTTTTGGTTCCTCCTATGATTCTGTAAAAGCGATATGCCAGAAGCCTTGTACTCGTGATTACATAAGAAGCTATTTTTTGAAATTATCTCTGATGAAAGTGTCGATTTGTCGAGATGATGTGCCGCGTGCCTTTTAGATCTCAAAGCGAGAGAGCCGGCCAGGAAATTCATTATTCCTTTTCTTGCTGCCGTCAGACATTTTTAAATACCCCGTTTGCCGTCCCGACTCGTTACCCCTTTCGTGTATACCTTTCGATCACCTTAGAGTCCATTCTCGCGTTAAAATTGCTCCTTTTCCTTTCCTTCGATTTGACGTCTCTCTCGTCTTTCGCGATTGAGAATGGGCGACCCTTAATGCCAAGACTTGAAAAAAAAACATTTGTCTATAAATAAACAGGACACACACGATTTATATTTCGGTGTGCCAAAAGTTGCTAATAATTTCCCAAGAAATATTTCATTTATTTATTAAAGCTCTCACGCGTAACTCTATTATTCCACGTGTCTCATCTTTTTTTTTTCACATTTAATATGTAATTGCTTCGAAATTATTTAAACAATTTCTCTAATAAATCTAGTGATGCAAAAAATCACCACGATAGTTTATATTTCAATGTAATGTAACGTTGATGATATATACGTTACTTCAATCTTACGTCCTAAGCTATCAATGTACCTCGCGATAAGATCTTATTATTAAGCGACGATAGTTAGCTCCTGGAAGCAATTGCCTCGAGATCGCGATCGGCCGATTTGCTTATCGCCGCAAATGTGCACGATCCGGCGCGATATCACTGTACCGGAACAGACCGAATATTACCGGCGCGCCGATAGTATATCGTTGCGCATATCCGGCAGGAGGATCTCGGCGCGGATAAATTCAGTCTGGCCAGCGCCAGAGGATCCGTGGCAGGAGATCGAGAAGGCAGGACCTCGTAGGCGTAGACGCGATCATCGTGATCCACGATTGTGTGAACCAGGATCATCCTTTACTTCCGATAGGATCGCGTACCCTCCCCCTCCCTCCATCCCTCTTCTCTTCTCTGTCTTTATCTCCCTCGCGGCGGCTTCGGCCTATCTGCGCGTCGTCACTTTGCAACGCATATTTTTCTCGCGCCTGCACCATGTAATAATGTTTCCCTTTACGTTTATCGGAAGATAATTCGTATACTGAGGAACGTTGCTAAATTGTAATACGCGAGCGATAAAAATTTCTCGAAATAAAAAACATCAGGAGGGATGATATATTCTCTGATCACGCTTAAATCAATCTTTTGACACGTCAAAATTTAATTTTTATTAACGCATATATCTACACATGGCGATTATAATCGTCAGATTATTTGACTGTTGAGCGTGGGAAAATTACATAAAATTAACATATTTGTTTTCGTTTATAACTTCTAATTTCAGGTCTTTATTTATTAAAAAAAAAAAAAAAAAAAAAAAAAAAAAAATTTGTTATTGAGGGTTTGTATCACGCTTCTTAAAATCCTGGAAAACTTTTTCATATACACGCTTTTCACGATAAACGCGCAGGGTATAGAATGCTCGGAATGTCAATAGCACCATTAGATCGATTTTTTTTAACGACGGGTATAGTTGCCCTCGCACTCTGGATTATCGAACGTGTTTTACACACAAGTTCAAATCGCAGCGCGTGGGCGGATTACGTTCGCATACCAATCGCGAATAAAATGACACGACGCGGAAATGAATGGTCTCGCGTTCAAAAGATGCCGATGTACGTACAATATATGTCTGACGGGAGAACGTATAGGATCCTACCGTCAAGATCGACAAATCTCACGCCGCTCCGCACGTCGACACGGAACAAACACGCGCGCGAGCCGTTGAACGAGTATACGTATACGTATACGCTACGCGCCGATCTATTTATATATCGATCGTATACCGTGAACTGGTCCGAGAATAGATCGAATGGAGATCGATGGCCAGGTTTCCGCAGCATGCGATGCAGCAACATCGAGGACAACCTCGCTCGCAATGAACGCAGAAAGCGATGCCTTTTTGTGCCTTTTTTTTGCGCGCGCGGATAACCGAATGGAGATCGATGGTCGTGTTTTTGCATAATGCGAGACGCGTGTATTCGTGAAAATGACTAAATGGAGATCGATGCTCGATCAATTTTTACGAAGCGACTTCGAACTCGCTGAAATCAAATACGATGAAGATCGACGGTCGTATCTTTACGAGCAATGAATATGCATATTTTTGAAAACGGTTTTAAAATTTATTGTACGGGATTTTTAATCATCGTAGAAACATTTTTTTTCGATTATTTTGCAATATAAATCTTAAATGGATTATGTAAGCACACAAGAATATTAACAAAATCAATAATACAGTGATAAAATCTACTTGTTTAATAAAATAATTAAAATAAATATGTGAAATATATGTATCGATATTCCACATATTTAATTTATTTTAATTATTTAATAAATTTACTAATTTAATTAATTAATAATTTTATATATACACGAAAGAAGCCAAGGGAAGTAGAGGAATTCATAAATAATTTACGCTGAAGAATACAAATTCGTTGAACTTTTGCGAAGTAAATAAGAGACCGGAGAAAGGAAGAAAATTAAGAGATATCTCACTCCAATAGAGAGTTCAGGAAAGAAGCGCGATTTTTGGATGAATGGTGGAACAAACCGGAGCCAATTACGCGTCTAAAGATCGAACGATCGAGTCTCTCGAGCGAAGAAACCGGATGCACGAACAGGGGGAGCATCCGCGAGGGGACACGCGGACTTCCTCGAAAATTGTTGGTCGCGTTTCAGCCCTACGGCCAGTCTGTCGCTGAGATAACCCGGTGGAATCCGAAATGTCGTTGCCGCTCATTTCGCGAAATCACTAGCTCGTTCCTGGCGGGCAAACTCTTCTCGAGGATACGATGCGATTCGCGCGCATCGGATCGGACGCGAGACTCGATCGCGCCAGCGGCGCAGATCATCCTCATCCCTGATGAAACATTTTTACCGCTCATTCAATTTAGCGACGAGTATTTACCACTCCCGCTGCAAAAGCGCCGATAGCGACTTGCTTAAAGAGGAAAGAAACAGGGCGCGTACTTATATATTAAATGTTTATTAAATATACATTTCGCGCGCGAGTTGCCTGATGACAACCTTGCCGGCGAAATATTCTTAGAGAAATTTTATTTTTCAATTAACACATATATGATGCTTATGTATTAGAGATGATTTTTTCTTAATAAAGGAAAGCTTAGTTTTTTCTATACATCTTATTAAAATACAAAAAAAAAAAAAAAAAAAAAAAAAAAAAAAAAATAAAAATTAGCAGATTTTAAATACAGTTGAAAAATTATTGAAGCAAAATATTTTAAAGAAACAAAACGAGCAGAGGTTATATCTCGCAAATTCTTCTCCATTGTCACTTGAAAATTAAATTTTAATGGAAATTCTTTCTCGTTATGTGAAAAAGATTTCTTCCTCAGAACGATTAGCGTTTGTGTTAAAAAATATGCGCAGCTCAACGCTATTTTTCACTCGCAGCAGTACGTCCAAAGTTGCGTTCTTTGAGAGGGGAAAAAAAGAAAAAAAAAAAAAAGAATAGACGTGGAAGAGTGAAAAAGTTTCGCGTTCGTCGTATCGTTTTGTATATAACGTCGCTTCTTTCAGTCTCGACGGAATCTAACCGTGCGGCTGTATAGTTGGTAACTGCAGCAGCCTTTTACCCGGGGCTCCTCGAGTGCAATCTCGTATTCATGAATTCCTTGTACGTACACCTCCCCTACGTTCCTTCTTCACCTACGTCTCCACCTCCGCCTCCGTCCTCCCCTTCCCCTTCCCCTTTCCGTCCCGTCGCGTTGCCCGGTTTCCCGTCCCCTCTGTGTGCACGGTGTATGCACGAAGAATATATCTTGCATCGAGCGGAGAGCGGTCGGGCAAAGAAATCGCGCGACGTCAATCGGGATACAGGATCATCGAAAATGCAAAGTGTAGGAGCCTTTGTGTCATCTGCCCCCCCCCCCTCCCCTCCTCGGCGAATCGTTATTCGTATTGCTTATTAGACACGACAATCACAAAACTGAACTTGTATATCGCTCTCCTGACGGGAATAGCTCTGGTATTTTCCTCCGTTTTTTCACCGTATACACGACGCGTTTGCTTTTTATCAACGTACAATTATTTTTTTAATACGAAATAACAAGTAGGTTAACATTTTAGGAGGTATAAAAAATTTGTTTTTCAAAATAAAATAAAATCCATCTTTATATAGAATTAAAGTTTGTTATTTAACTGCATACCGGAAAGTTATTTTAACGAAAGCTCCTTTATTGTTTGTATACTCGATCCATCGCAGTATTTGATTGTTAATTAAGCAAAGATTGATATTCCACATTAAACAAGCCGTTATTCATATTACATCTTATTTGATATTTCTTTTGCCAAGGGATAATCTTTATAAGTTTTGACGGTGATGATTAATTAGCGAATTAATGAAGATTTTCTTTTAATTAAATTTTTAACACTGAGTTAATCCATAATAAATAGTGTCTATTTTATAATTATATCACTTTATAAATTATTGTATTATTTTCTCGTTGCACTGATTACGTCAATTAATTTATGACATGATATCTAGTTGTATCGTATTTATCCTAATTTTGTCATTTCATATTTTATTTGATGCTATTTCTCCCACATAACGACGACGCATCGCGTGACATATTCCGATATTCCTGCGAGGTGAAATATCGATTTTAGTTTATTTTTATATTGTGTGAGATTAAATTGACTGCAAACGCGTGCAGAGCAACAAGCTTACGAAAGCATAATTATCTTGTGAAATCGAGAAGAAATCCTTTAGCTTTTTAAATTGGATACATCAATGTTATTTTTCTCTATAAATACTGGTTGCTATATTTGTAAACTAGAACTTAATTTGTGCAATGTGCGCTCGAGAGACAATTTAAAATACATTTATAATATACATTATAATATTTTAATTATTATTACAATAAAAGAAAGGAGATTAAAATAGTATCTTTCTCTATCTGCAACGGGACTTAAAAATCAATAATTTTCGTATAACTTTTACGACACAGTCTTCAAATCATCACGGTGACGTATTTCCGAAATTTTGCTACTTCGAAACGACGATTTGGAAACGAAAAATATGTCGTGTGATTGAAGCCTCCGCCGCAAGATTGATCCGTTGCGTCGTGCCAGACTTCTATCGAGACAAATACTTTGTCGCTATAAATAGTCGATACAAATGCGATTCTCCGGATGCCGCAGCGACATCAACTTGTACCACAGAAATAAATCTTCTCGCGTCAGATCTCGTCCCGCGCTCTCCCCTCGTCCTCTTTCCTTTCCGTTCCAAGTCGCGGGAAGAGAATCGTTACTCGTCATAAACTTGCCACAATTAATTATACCAAACGGTGATCGATACGTTTCGCTCATATGTTTTCCGTACCGTTATCTCGTATCGTTCTCGTCGAAAAAAAAAGAAATAATCCCGAAGAATTCCAAGAAGAATGACTTAACAAATTGCTTCTTCGATAAGAACTACGCTACCGCGCAGTTTTCATCTTTATTGTTTGAATGCGAGGGACGGTGCGTTATATACGAGGAATATGAAATTTTTTATTTATCTTTATACTTTTATTGTACTCTTTCTCCCTAATTGTATCAAAAATTTCATTTCGCATCGATAAAGAATTTTTTTTAGTCGTTTATGCAATATTCTGCGAGTATCAAGTTTGGAATCTACTTAATATCGCTTTCTACATGCAACATGTGACTCCATTTGCATTTTCACTTTTGAGAGAGGCTCTGCAAAATAAATTCGCTACATCACGATTGTCGTGAAACAACATAGACGAACCCGTGTCGCGTCGACATTCCACCACGGATAACGAACTTTCCGTCGTTAATTGGCAAAAATTCTCTGCCAAACGTTTCGCGCTGGCTGCCAATATCCGCCAATTTACGAGTCGCCCGGGCTCTGACTTTCCGCATCCAGAGAAGGAGGAGACCATCAGGAGCGTGAAGAGTGCGACTCTCGCGCTCAGTTTGTCGGTGTAATTTCCAGTTCGATTAGCCGACACCTCGTCGCGCACTGTGTAACACGCGCGCGTTTCCAAGTTGTAGGAATTGCCGCTAACGACGTAGTTAACGGTTGATTAAAATCGGGATCCATCCATTTCCGCGGAAGCGGCGGCAGAATTTCGGTCCCTTTACCGACCGGCAGCACGGAAACGCACCCGCGGCACGAAACGAGTCCGATAATCGCTCTATAATTCAATCTGAATCGCGCCGAATCGAGTAGCTAGCACGGCAGCACAAAAAGGTTATCGTACATGGCAATTTGTCGCGGTCTTTATTTCTTGCCTTGTTACTACCTATATAAAAGACCCAATTAAGATTAAGAAACAGGGAATCTTTTCTTCTTCGTTCGCACGTTTGAAATTTCACTCGCAAGTATTCCTAATTTATTAAACGGTAATTGTATTTTTCGTAAAATAAATCGAAATGTTTAATCACTAATTCAAATAGTATGATAAGATTTCACTGAAAATCAATGAGTATTTTAGAAAACATTTACACTTTGCTTCCCAGTCTTATCTCTATCTTACTAATTATAATAGTAAGATTCCACTGAAAAATTAGTAATATAATTTTGCATATTTGCAAGATGTAGTTTTTAGAGATTTTTTAATTTATTTAGAACTAGTATTAAAAAGTCAGAATTATACATATTTATAATATATTTTTTTTTTTTTTTACTTTTAAGATAAGATGAGAGATCCGGAAAAAAAATGAACGCTTTTTAAACTGAAATATTTCTTGAACAAAATATATTGCTATTTACATACATATATATATATATATTTTAAAATATTTACTGATTGAAACAGAGTTACTGTCAATGATACTTCTTCATCCTTTTAATGAGATTTCAACGATAATATACTGATTTCATCCAAGAGAGTATCTTCATCGTGTTAATGCAGAGAAGAACGGTTATATAACGGTTATATTGACAAAGGAAAATGAGAAGTTTTAGATATTTTATTTTTGCACCGCTTGAATAATCATCCCGCGATTAATTTGTCGCGCTGTTACACAACGCGATAACGTTATGACTTGCTGGAAGTGTAATTTGCTTAATAAAACACGCCTCATAGTCAGCTCTAGTGATCGAAATATCGTCGTCGCCACGTGGAGCCCCGTCGGAATTGATTGCCAATTACCGGTGGAACGACGCTGACTCGATTCTGCGATCTAGAAAATTGAGTTACTTGACGAAATTCGATTCGACGGCGAATATGGCGGCGGTCTCGAGACGAAAATGCAATGTCGCGTTAATCAAGCCGGATAGATATATTTTTCACGTTTTCCTCTTCACGTCGTGATACACGAGCGAGAAGCCGTACATGTTAAACGGATTAAAGAATCATTCTCGAATCGACGCATACTCGAAATTATCGACGTAACTTGAAGCTAATGAATACTAATTAGCGAGCATTTAAATTGATAAATACGATATCCATAATATAAACAGCGCTATAAGGATTCTCCTTAAAATCTCTATTTGAATCAGTGAAAGTGTGCGTTCTCAAAGTGCCGAGTTATATGGCTTCATTAATGATGCGTACGTTATGTCATACTAATTTGTATATGTATAATCGATATTAATAATAACTATTATTAATATCATTAATAGTGATAATTAAGTAATCTGATTTTTAACATTTATTCAACTCTTTATGCTACTCTCAAGTTATATAATTGTCTAATAACAATTATATTTATTGACTTAAAATATTTATTGATTGATAAACATTTGAGAGAATCTTTTTTAAATTTATTGTAAATATAAATTGAAAAGCCAAAAAAGAAATTTAAATTGTTAGGTGCAAAAAATCAATTGATATAAAATGCGTATCGTGTTGTACTTATAAAAGCCATAGCGTAAAATTATTTTGTGTGAGATTTTATTAGGGATTTCATAGAGATTTCAGCGGTAGGGTTAATGTTCTAATTACTCTTCGAGTAATAAAGGTGGTTTTTACGTGGTTAAGAAATTAAAATGCTCTTTTTTGTATCGCGATTCAAGGAAAAAGGACGGGGATAATCCCCGTTAAACGCCAATAATAGCGGTTGATGACGAAACCGGAACCAGTTCTAATAACCAGTTTGACGTGAAAGAAAAAGCAATGAACTTAAGAATCAATAAAGGACCTAAAGGACCCTTCTTGTCGGTACTCCGATCTTCCCGGAAGAATAGATCTTCCCTTTCCGCCTCTTCCGCTTGCGTTCGCAGTCGAACGGCTCGCTCGTTTCTTCGTCTTCTTGCTTCATTTTCCGGTAATAAATCGCATGTATTGAAAACTCTTTGTACATCATTCGCGCAGTTCTTATTGACTTTTCCAGTATAATGAAATATTTCGTTTATTCAACTTTTCCAAGTCAAAGTTTCAAACTTATTAAACATGTATTTTGAAAATTGAAACACCGAGTAAACTTCCTTGCAATTCTGTTAATATTTTTGAGCGGTGCTTTGAAACTTCTCGCTGTTATATATCGAATTAAAAGAATTTAAAGTTACGAAATAATTTATTTAGAAATTGCAGCACACAAAGTTATCGACGTTATTCAATTTTCAGTTGAGAACTTATAGAACACTCTATAAAATACCTTTATGAAATGGATCGTAAAAGTGTGTGTATGTTAATGCGTTTTCGAGGTAGAAACGATCGACCAAGATATTCAATTAGGAGCCCAGATAGATAATGTGTTACGTCGCTAATCGTCAAAAAGTCGCTCGTTATATATTTTTTTTTCGCGAGAGGAAAGGGAAGGGTGGTAAATCGTTTATCTTATCGAGATTACTCATTAACCTTTGTTCAATTGTGAAGTCCACTTAAACGTTCCGTCGTATCGCGTAATCTCGATGCGGTCGACGATAATGGTGTGAATCAACTTGATAGATGCGGGAGAAGAAACGCTTGAATAAACTTCTAGATAAATATTTGCGCTTCACATTAAGTCCTCATATTGTCGTCGTAACATCGTTTTACGTTAAATGGTAACCTTATCGCGCGTTGTCAATTTGATCGGTATTTGCTCAACGGTTACATAAAATTTTTCTTTTCATAAAGATCCGAGATCGCGCGATAATTATATTAATCAAGTTCACTATAATTTTATCAGATAATTTATATCGAAATATTATGCACAACACTATGGCTAATTTTTTTGAAAATAAATTTATCAATTTTAGTGACACGATCGATGATATTATCGCCAGTTTAGGAATAATCTGATCGATCCTACGTCGATCTTTCTTGATCGGAATGTGATGGCCCAGAGTTCACATTTGAACATTCGCTCGAATCCCCTTTTCTTGGCAACAAGACGCGAGTCGAAAGAACCGCCATTAAATTCTCGATGACTGCCTTTTTCAACGCATCCTGGCAATTTGATTTCGTATTCCGCTACAGCGGCCCCGCCTTTCTCTCTTTCCTCTTTCTCTATCCGGTGCGTAGATCAAAATTTTATGGGTCGTATCTCCTCTTTAACGCCGATGCTGTGACCGGTACGACGGCTGATTCTACCTCGCCTTTGTGTGCCGGTCATCCACCCTCTCATGTCCACTCATGTCTCTGCGTCTACCTTCGCCTCCGTGTTTCGCCGCCTATCGCTTTTTTTTTTTTTTTTTTTTTTTTTGCGTCATACGCGCGTGATCGTAAGTCGCGGTGTTATCGTCGCGTCGCACGAATCAGAGAGATTAGCGGAAAGTGTGGTGAAATCCAGTAGATGGATCAATTTACCAGACATTTTTTCGCGAGAAATAGAGAAGATAAGGGCGAAACGGAAGAAAGAGAAACTTTTTCTTGGCATTAAGAGATCTTTTTTCGCTGAAACAGAGACGGACGTCTCGAAGCCGATCGTCCGATTTTATCTTACTTTCCCGTGACTCTCGTGATTCGAGATTCCGCAAACTCGTTTGATGTCGAACGCGCGATTAGATGAAGAAACACCGCGGGGGACAAAATTCGCGAGGGGACTCAACGACGAGACAATGACGAGATCGGTTGCAAAGGCGATGCTGCATGACGGTGAGCGAAGACGAAAACTCGTTTCGTGCTTCGTTGCGAAGGTTAAAACCGTAACGCTCCTCTATCCGCCTTGCTCGTATGCGAGCGCGGGCGCGGGCGCTGGCCAGGCCGAGCTTAAACATCGGCGTGGTCGGGTCCCCCCTCGCCAGACCGCAATTACATCCCATAAAGCACGATTGAGACACGGTTCGGCCATTATTCTCCCATATACAGGGCCGTACAAAAGGTTCCCGTCGTTTAACGCGGCGACCCTCTTCTCGTGTCGGTTGTCGCAGCGAGTTGTTCGCGAGAAAAGCGGAAAAATGTGCGCCCATTTGTCGAATGCATTTTCGAGGGCCCTCGATAAGATTTCTATGAGAATTTCTAAGAGCCACGCGAAACAGTTATAGCTTGGGGGATGAAAAATCTGAGGAAGGAGCTTTATATCTCCTTCGTCAGAGAATGATAAAGAAAAAATCTCGAGGAAATCTCATTGGAGGAAATACAAGAGGGATGATTGCAAGAGAAATTTATTATTCGAGTCCTCGAGACTTACGCCCTTTGAAGGAATCGATTCTTTATGACTCGTGAGTATCTTCGCGAAAAAGGTTACGAGCGAGGCAAAGATGATAATGGTAATCAATTCTACTTGATTCTACTTTAATCGTCGATCATTGACTTTTTTCACTCTCTCGGTCCCTATACGACCTTGCCTCTCACCCGTTCGTCTGGTAATCGAAGAAACTCGAGGCACGTTTCGCTATGGTGCGATTATGCCGCCTCTTGGGACTTTATGAAGCAATTACCGCGGCACTAATTAGAGTAGGAGCGCCGGTTTGGCAGGACTGCTTCATTTTTGTCCGAGGTGACGTGAGTGACGGGGACGAGCGAGATCAGAGAATGAACATCTTTCAGTAAATTCTCTTTCGATTTTACCCCGCGAAATTATGGTTTCATCTTACTCAATTTATGTCGATTAGAGAAGTTATGGTTATACGGATTATACTCGTGATCTCGATAAATCAATGGAAGGCGTGATCCTCGATTTCTGTAAAAAATCAAGCGTTTCTTTTGATTTAATTTATTTGCTTTCCGCTCTAGTCTTACACGTGTGCGAATACACACGTCGTGTGTTTTATAATATTGTTCGGTGAAAAGCAGAATTTTTTTCAAAGAAAAACAATTTTATTCCAACAGATGAAAATAAAAGAGGCCAGAGTTTGTTTTATAAAAGCGAGTAGATGGACGTTCGTTAAAATTTGATGAACTTTGCTGACGCAAAGGGGCCGCCTCTTCATTTCCATCTCTTTATTCATATGCGTTGCAAATCTCAATTTTAACGACACGCCAGCTTCGACGAAGCTTTGCATAACGAAGGAAACCACCGACGAGCGTGTCATGGACGATGTGTCATTGAGTCGGCTTAGCGAACGAAGAGCGAAATGAGGACGTTATATCACTCGTAAATATACGAGCCTTGAGAAATGCGCAGACCGAATGCGGTCAGACGAAACCTTTAAAAGCGACGAAAGTACAGCCCCACGTTTCTATAATCTGTCCTAGAATGCATCCTGTTGCGCCGCTTATTCTAAACACAAACGTCATCCATTTAAAATCTTTAACAAGTATAAGTGTGTTTACGATAAATAGCAGGAAATTTTCAGATATATATCTTTCGATAATAATTTTTCCTTCGTGAAACCAACGTATCAAAGGCATTTTTAGATCGATGTTCTCTATAATGTAAAAAAAAAAAAAAAAAAAAAACGTTAGGGCACATCTGCCGCTAAACGTCCGCGTCTGTTTTCGACGATATGTCAGCTGTCTTCCTTTTTTTCTCGCGGCATTCCCATGGTCGAGCGCGTCTTTCCGCCCATCGATATAAGGTGAGGCACAGAGACCCGCAGTTTTTTTCTTTTTTCTTTTTTTTTTTCCCGTGCGAAGCCTTTAATTTGGCACGTGTTGCACTCTTGGCTATTGTTGCCATGATTGTCGGGTTTGCCACGGCTGTCTTCTTTCGCATCGTCGCCGATCTTTCGCATGGCATAAGCGGAGTATGTGGTGATAATGCGCGGTTCTCGGGTTTACCTGGCACGCGTGTTGCTCCTCGCCGTCGCTCTTTTCGCCTATCTCGAGTCGTTACCTGCTAAATATTATAATACCACGAGAAAGAAAGTGCTCTCCGCCGGTGCCGTCGATCGTCGCGAATATTGTTAACGCAATCGGGAATTGATTTTCCTCGGTCCTCGTTTGGTATTCATAGGCAAAGTGTAGTTCGCTATATTATTCGTACTGCCTATGAATACCAAAGACATTGATTTAACAAGAGAAATTTGTAGAAAAAACTTCAAAACGATTCATAATTCCTAGATTCTATAAAACAATGTTCAGTCACGAAGATATTTCTTTATAGAAATAGGTACATATTAAATACATATATGCATTTATATATAAATAAGATTAATGTATGTGTGTAATATATAAAATTATTTTTATGATTTTATATTATTTTTAAACATTATATGTGTATATATATATATATATATATATATATATATATATATGTATATATATAATTATTTTATATAAATATTTTCGATAATTATTAAAAAAAATAAGAAATTATACGCACTACAGGATTAAATAAAATGGTAAGTTTAACATTATTAATTCTCGCAAAACCCGAATAAATTTCAAGCTCAATAATAATATCTTCATCTGTACGGTTATGGAGTAAAGATTATGTTAATTATATTGACGTTTTGCGATATGTACACACTACGAGTGCACCACATGTAATATAAGTATTATGCAATTGCATCGAGTCCCTCTTAATTATAAAATAGGCATGACGATAATTGGAAAAAGAACGGCTTTTCTTTGCGAATCAATTTAGAAATCCTCTGCTTAAAGCTTTTACTCCGGAACGATCCCCGGCAGCGTGCGTTACTGTTGCATGTGTTGTACGAAAAAGTGGGGGTGGCGGGTCGCTTTGATCCTTTTTCGCGCGCAATTTACCCTTGCCATAATATTAAAATTTCATGCCTTGCAGGAGCTGAAGGAGAGTTTCAATTACGGCCTCTTCTGTCCGCCGGTGAATGGAAAAGCCGGAAAATTCCTGGACGAGGAACGCCGTCTCGGCGATTATCCATTCAATGGACCCGTCGGGTACTTGGAGGTAAGGAGAAACGCTCTCTTTTTTTTTCATTATTTCTATTTCTGTTAAATCCTTTCTCGTGGCCGGAATCGTTTGCACATTCGATCGCGCTAATTCCGTTCGTTATTATAAGGGCAGAATAATACAAGGATGTTTATTTCACTCGCGCGGTTATATAATTTCGGTTTTAACGCACGGCCGAGGCTTCTCGTTTTAATAGCGGAAGGGTTAAGTAGATTTCTCGCGTGTACATTAAAGCTGTCAGCAGATCCACTTCACGCCTGATAGGATCTAGTTACGTCATACATTTCTGAGTTGTTCAATTACATTTCTCAGTTGAATAGAGAAGATGTTATATGATATAAAATCAAGTGGAGATTTTATAGCTAAAAAAAAAGACTATAATTATGAAAAATAAAAAAAAAATATTGAGATATATAGAATTTTATAAATAATGCATAAGCGTATTGGAAAAAAAATATGGAAAGATACCTCTTACAATATTTCTTACTTACGGCAAAGACATTCTCATAAATGATACTTGTAGTCTTCTACGGAAATGTATTATTGACTTTGACAAAACTTTACTCGACGGAAACGATGTTTTCAAGAAGATGTACGCAGCAGCTCTCTTCTTTACGTTACCTTCAATTTCGAGTTGAAACGATATACGTAACATAACGAGAAGAGGAGGTCGCGGAAGTACGTGTTATGTAATTAATCATCGCGATGATCCTCGCTATCCTTACTGCACATAAATCACTCGGTGATGTAGCGAATCGCGCAGCTCGCCCCGCGCGATGACTGTTAAAACGGGGATTCGCGAAAAACAAATAATTCGGTCCCGGGTTAACGAGATCTGGATCCTGTCTCGCGGTTTTCTTGCGTAACCTAACCGGTGATAGTTCTCATCGCCCATCCCTCGCCGTTTCGTTCCTTCGTCTTCCTCGTCTTCTTCTTCTTCTTCTTCTTCTTCTTTTTCTTCTTCCTCCTCAGCCGGTCTCCCGATCGGTTGGTTCCACCCTGCCAGTTGCACGTCTCCGCTTCGTCGCGGGAGATTCACTTTCAGGGACGGCTGACTCATACACAGTTTCTTTGAACTGTCTTTAAGCCGCATTCACCTCGCACGAGTTACAAATTACATGAGGCCAGTCGACGAAAAACTTGCGTTTAACAAACGCCTGTCAGCGGGGATCCCTCGTTCGACAATGCGGCCCCGTGGTTTTGAAAACTCTGCGGAGAGTTATGTCGCAAAAGCCTGAGCACACATAATACCCTCTTTACAACGAGACACTTATTCTCTTCGTAAACATAGAGACGGGTTCTTATGGGATATCACGTTTCGCAAAGATTTGCTTTATATGAAGATGTTATTAATATTAATATCGGCATTTCTGAAATCTCTCTTGACAAGGTGTAGCATAATTTAATAAAATAATCGATGTAACTTTTCGTGATGTATCACATTTTTTAGCGTGACATTTTTAACATTAAACGGCAATTTGATTAAATTAAATAAGGCGTTTAAAAGCTGAAAGTTAAATATACATATATATATATATATATATAAAGTATAGTGGAAAAACAGGTTCTAAAGATACATAAAATAAACGAAAGCTGGAGATTATATTTTATTTTAGTTTTCCTTATTTAATACGCGATGGGAATAAAATTAGTGAAAGAAGATTTCTTTACCAAGTAAACGAGAACGATATCCAATAAGGGGCTACTCATATATTAAGACGCGCCGGGACATTATTATCGGGGATGAATACGAAATGAACTTCGCGTCTAAATCGCCGGTATTTCGCCGGTAATATCAGCCTTCTGCCAACAAAGCTTTCTTATTACAATAATCGAATTTCCCCTCCCCCTCCCCCTCCCCCCCTTCCTCCTGTCAATCTCAGACCCGCTTTCGTCACGAAAGCGCCGTGTAGTCGAAGGAGGTCGGTTTCAGGGTCGCTTCGATTCAGTTTCTTTGATCACCTGACGAGTCATTCATTTTGCACGAGTTACGTATTGTCGGACAGCACAATCCGGGACAGGACGTGGGCGAGACGAACCACTTTGGCGAATATGAGAATACGTGAATGAAAAGTGAAAATTGACAACCGCGCCTGTCGGCGACGGCTGTCAGTCGCGACCGAGAGCGAGTAGAGAATAATTAATTGTCAAACAAGCTCGCCGTAACGTGATCCATTCAAGATCAGTGTTACGTGTAATTCCTCGTTTTCATACAACAGAGAAAGACACAGAATTCGCTGGCTCGGTATAAAAAAAAATAAACTTGTTAGAGCTGTAATTTTTTATCCGCTCGCAATATATATTGATTGACATTCTGTCATTTTTCTCTAGAGGATAAACGAACCATTGTGATAAAATTTGATAGCGGCGAGAGATGATGGGGGCCTGGCGTTTCTCAATTTTCACTTTTCGTCCGCAAAATTCGCTCGATACTCGATACTCATATCGTGGGCTATGCAACACCGTTAGATTCTCAAGGCGTGCATCGAGTTCGCGTTCGCAACGCGATAAAACCTAATCTGACGATGATGGCAGCGCGATGCACTTACGCATCATCCGGCGCTACTACGTAGATTGGCATAGTAGTCTTTATATTGCTATTATTATTGCGTGTAAAGCGGCCACGCGGTCATCTTGAAAAGAAATCGCGCGACGGAAGGTAATTCTTTGCGCGACACTTTTTTTTTACCATGCAATTCTGGCAAAAACGTCCGCGCAGTTAAATAAAAGATGAAAATTAAGCTTTCTTTGTAACTTGAAATATGAATTTAATTAAATATTAAATATAAATTTATATGGCTTTTTCACAGAGAAGAGAGAAAATGTCGGGAAATTAAGCTTTAGAAACGTGAATAAATAAAGAGAGACTAAACCATACTTTATTATGAGTTTCCGGATATAGCTTTTGTCTAATAAAAATTTTATTACAATTTTATTACTAGAGAAGATTTATAATGTAAAAGAAAGATGAGGGAAGATGAGACGGTTTCAGATTAAATTTTCGATAGGAGAAAAAGAGGAGGGTAGTCGAGTTCAATTTCCTGAAGGCGGAGCCTCTTCCAGTGCTTTACGCATCTTATGTCACGTCCGGTTTATTGCGTATTCATCGATAACGCAGAATATGCGTGACGAACGTATTCGTGTGCAGAGATAGATTATAAGAAATGGCAATTATATAGCCGTCCAGGTGAGACGATCCCCGCCGATGAGATATACTTAACGATAACGATAGCCACGCTTGGCGCTTTCTCGCGATGTATATTTGCATAAGTACTGTACGGAGCTACTGCAAATCTATACCGCGACAAATTGCACGCGACGATCAGAGTCAAAGTTAAATATCTCTGGATATATCTTACTTTGCAACATAATTTATGATTTTATTTAAGCTGCTATATCACCGTGTAATATGGAAATAATTAGCTTGCCGAGAGATGAATTTCACGCTTTTACATGATGGAAAGCGAAGCGCCATTAAAAGAGCCGTTCCGTAATAATAGTCGTTGCAACGGCGTGTTTCGAAAGTATTACAAGTGTCATTATTCTCAAATAAATTTCAGCTCAAATATAAGAGGCGAGTGTACAAGATGCTGCATTTGGATGAGAAACAGCTCAAGGCTATGCATACCAGGACGAATTTGCGGAGGTTATTGGATTATGTGCAGAGCAGTCAGGTCGAGAAGATCGCGAAGATGTGCAGCAAAGGGTTGGATCCTAATTTCCACTGTCAGGAAACAGGAGGTAATTCACGTTCGCAATTGCAGTTGCATGAAAAGTGCTGAAAGAACTCCAACTCGTATAGTCGTACAACGTGATTTTCATCTATTGACATATTCTAAAAATTAAAAAGTTTTTTTAAAAGTTTGCATAATTATCCTGTTGCACGAGGATTGGTACTAACATTTTACGATTGAATATCTTCACTATATAAAAATAAAAGTAAAATTATAAAGGAAAAATATTCTTTGTTTTTCAAGCTTAGAAAAAATATTGAAAAATATTGCGAGTTTATTTTCGCGCTTATAAAAATAAAAATCATTTGGGGTTTTTTTGCGATTATAAAAATAACAGAAATTTGAGTTTTTTTTTTTTTTTTTTTTTTTTTACTTCAAATTTCAGAAACGCCGTTGACGCTGGCAACCACCTTGAAAAAACCCTCGAAAGTTATAATTGCGTTAGTCAATGGCGGCGCTCTATTGGATTATCGAACGAAGGAGGGTCTAACGGCGATGCACCGTGCCGTTGAACGAAACAGTCTGGAGGCGGTGAAAACGCTACTGGAGTTAGGCGCCAGCCCAAACTACAAGGATACGAAGGGTCTGACGCCGCTCTATTATAGCGTCATTCACAAGACCGATCCGATGCTCTGCGAGACATTGCTTCACGACCACGCGACAATAGGAGCGCAGGATCTCCAGGGTTGGCAGGAAGTTCATCAGGTTGTTATTTTTTCTTTTTTTTTTTTTTTTCTATAGATTTTATGCATGTTGTAGAAATAATGAAGAATTAGTAAGAATATAAAAACGTCATTTCTTGCGAATATTTCTGAATGAATCATAAGTGTTGATGAGAAAAGAGATTTGTTTTTTATTTCCTTATCATTTTTTAAATAAAGATTAAACAACCCTAGTATGTTCTTTAATACTATTTTTAAATTTCAATATCCAATCACGATACTTTTCTTATACTTTTTCTTTTTTTTTTAAAAAACTCGTTACTTTTTTGTAAAGTAAAATTTTGCACGCGTTTCATTCATGAATTCTCGCGTTAAAAATTATTTGAATCAACGCTTGGAATGCAATTTGAACGATTCGTTGAATGATTTCCGCGGCTAATGTCCGCCTACTCGCGTCCTATGCCCGCAGGCGTGTCGCAACAATCTCGTACAGCATCTGGACCACCTGCTTTTCTACGGCGCTGACATGAATGCGCGCAACGCGTCCGGTAACACGCCGTTGCACGTGTGCGCGGTGAATAACACGGACGCCTCGTGCATACGTCAGCTACTCTTCAGGGGCGCGCAGAAGGACGCGCTCAACTATGCGAACCAAACGCCGTACCAAGTCGCCGTGATCGCCGGCAACATGGAGCTCGCTGAAGTCATCAAGAACTATCAGCCGGAGGAAGTCGGTGAGTTATGAACGTCGCACGAAATGTCAAAAATCCCTCGCGATGAGGAAGGGGGAGAAGGGGGGGGGGGGAGAGGAGAAACGTGAGGAACGCGGGGGCGCGAGGATCCGGGCGCAGGAAACTCGCTTGGAGAGAGGTCGAGGCATGATGCTGCAAGAATAAACGACAGACGTTGACGATCTTCTTCCTCTCGTTCTCCTCCCTCTCTATTACGCCGTCCTCCCCCCCCCCCCCTCCTGCTGCGTTCTTGCTTCTCTCTCCGGACATTGTTCCGTCGCTCTCGGCGACCCTTGCTCGAGCAACGATAACGCGGCGCCGGCCGATCGGTCCTTCCGGGATCACGAATGGGACGAACGGGCTCGGAAGACGGATAACCGTAATCTCATTACTCTCGTCGGGGTTTCTCCATATTCATTCGCCACACCCGCGACGGCTGATCAACGTGACTGTCCGATTCTAATCCTCTGTTTACGAACATGTCTGCTGTTTATTTAAACAAGTTAAAAATCGTTAATCAAATTGAAGGGCATCGAAATTCAACGGTAAAGAATTATCGCGCGATCTTTCTCACATAATTTCTGATAATGAAAATCGAGAGATATAAATCGAAAAATAAGTGAAATAACTTGTCGGAAGCTTCGAGTAGTCACCGCTTATCTTAAGTTATCGGTGATATCGTCCCACATTTCAGTTTAATATCTTTTTCAGTATTGTTTGCTAAAATGAAAAAGTCACACATGACCGCGATAGTGTGTGATGTAACAAAGTTAATCAGCTTATCTCTGATAACGAACGTGATCGTGGCTTAGAAACTACGTTGTAGGCATTTTATATTGCATGATTGTAGAGCATGGCATGAGCATTTCGCACGCTGTTCTTCTCGTATATAATATAGAAGTAGATGTTGGAGAAGTAGCTTCTCTCTCGTACGTAGTTACTTATAGAAGGTGCCTCTCTGGAATTGTGTATATATAACACGAGACGCGTTGTGAGTGTGACGTACGTATATCAATGTACCTATCTACCTGTGTCTGTGCTGTGTGACGAGTAACGTAAATATTTTTACAATCATGTCATGGGAATTTTTGGTGGTGATGGTCGTGTATATGACGTCGAGTACATTTGTGATACCGAGGAGAAGTAACGACACTACCTCTTGATAGATTGTGCTTTCCAGTAACTAATGGTACTGTATCTTTGGTTCACTGTCGAATGAATCAGTGCTGCCGGACCCGCGTCGCAAAATGCATCAATCGGTAATCGATTCTCGAGTAAATAAACTTTACACTTAAACATTCCATGCAAATATAAATTTCAATTTCAAAATATTAAAAGTCACATGTATTGACTTGTCTCTCTGCGAATTTTCGTTTTATTTATTTAACTGCGCGTTAAAAATAAAAATTGATTTTTGACGGAAAAATTTCTGCTTGCATTATTAATAAATTAATAATCTTATTATAAATTAATTATTAATAAATTAAAAAGATATCATCACGCACGATATTGACAATTTATTTTCTGGCAGCATTGAATTTGTGCAAGAATGTCTTGACTAGTAAAATGTTTGGTAGTTCGAGATACGTTGTGACTTCACGTGGCCTCACGGATCGTCGGAGTCTGTGGAGCCTGAGAGGAAATCTGAAAAAAAAAAAAAAAAAAAAAAAAAGAAAAAAATCGCATTCCGACGATTCTTGTGACGGCAACGTCGATCGTTTGTGCACATGACGTATTCCGACGAGACTTACCCGTATAATCTCGAGCACATTGTATCGCACAAAACGGATACAACGGAACGAGGATGAAGTCGTTATCCTTGCGTGTGACTTTCTACCGCTTTCCCGTATGTACAGAGTGTCCCGGAATTGACGAAGGTACACGTGTGGAGCGCGTAGTCTTTCCGTGAAAAATTCGAATCCAATTTTTTAAATTTCGAAAAATATATATTTGACATTTTTGACGATCAAGTGACGAAAAAATTAAAATTCCGCTCGAACAAAGGTTTCATCTCGAGTTAATTACCTTTAATCAAAGAATTAAAATAGTAAATAGTAGATTTCCAATATTTATTTTCAATTCCAAATCTCACAACGGATAACGTCGCACATCCGCTTCCCGTCGATTCTGAGACGACCTGTACACGCCGGTACGACAAAACGACGAGAGCAATACCTGGTTGTTCGGGGTTACCCGGGGAGAGAGAGCCAATAATCATCATCGTGAAGTAACATTGTGTGCGCGCGCGCGCCCGTGTGGCTGCGTGCGTGCGTGCGTGCGTGCGTGCTTGTGTGCAACGCAGCGACCGCTTGTAAATCCGCTTTGCAAAAATCCCGCACGACGATCTTTCGTGACACCGGAAGATCGATCGTGGAGAACGGAGCTCTCTGGGAGAGAGAGCCCGAACGTAAAACTCTTCGCTTCAGCAAACATAATGTACACGATGTGTAACCACGCGAGTAGCACACCCGCGCCGTTCGATAGAACCCGGATAATGACGATCTTATAGTATAAACGATCGTCGTGATACTTAACACGCTCAACGACGATTAAGTGATTTGTTCGGTATCTGTTTCGGTCACGAAAACATTGTCCCCGGTGTTGTACTACGCGTAACTTACATGTGTAATCACTTTTAAACCCTAGACAGTACGAGCGATATCCGATGTAAATTTTTTGCCGGATCTTATTATCAGAGTTTAAAACGAGAATTTAATAAATATTATATTAAAAAAGAAATTTTCTTTTTCTACTGAAATGAAACAAATTTGATTAAATTTTATTATTGCATATCGCAAATGTTAAATTATTTTATATCACATATCCTTAAAAATTTTAAAGCAGATTGTACATACACTGTTTAGGGTTCAACATAATTTGCGATCACACACTATTGCATTTCGTTCGATTTTAATGAACCGCTCGACACAATTTTACGTTTCGCCTTTGAAAAGTCGCGTCGATACTCTTTCTCTCCCTTTATCTCTATCTCTTTTTCTCTCTCTCTCGCTCTCGCTCTCTATCTCTCTCTTTCTCTCTCTTTTTGTTCTTTCTCTGTTTCTCTCTTGTAAGGCTAAGTAATCCTTTCTTTACTTAACCTTGCAACCCTTGCGATTTTCCAGTACCGTTTAAAGGGCCACCACGTTACAACCCGAAGCGGCGTTCGGTGGCCTTCGGTGGCACTTCCACGATGATGACGACGAGCTGCTCAGCGAGTAATCTGGGCACCCTCACCAGGATACCGTCCACCGAACAACACGCGGCGGCGGCGTCTAGTGCCGGTGGTAGTACCACCGGTACTCTCACCAGAACCATCTCTGTGGAACAGTACTCGAGTATCACGCGAGTGCCGTCCGCCGAGCAATACGCTACCGCCGCGAGCCTGAATCGAGTACCGTCCACGGAGCAACCGTACTCTCCGCCTCCACCGTCGTCCGGCACGCTCGTTCGGGTCGCGTCCGAGGAAAAATACGCGCCGCCGTCCGGCGTCGTGTTGAGCAGAGCCTCGTCTGGCGAACGATACGACGCCACATTGATCAGAGTACCGTCCTCCGAGCAGTACCCGACCGTTAGTACTCTGACCAGAGTACCGTCCACGGAGCAGTACCCAACCGCCGCGGCGGGCATCAGCAGAGTACCGTCCACGGAACAGTATCCCTCCACAGGTGGAATCACGATTGTCGGTCAGTCGACCGAGTCGATTCACCACGGAAGTCTCGGCAGAGTACCGTCCGTAGAGTCGAACAGAAACGACTTACAGAACCGAATACCGTCCGAACAGAACGGCCACCGACTAACGTCGGAGTACCAGAGTCCAAATTCCTTGAGAGATCCTAACGCGAGGTAAGCATTAGAATGAAGAGTCGCGCGTACGCTGCCGATCATCGAATAAAAACGTGACAAGATATGATTAAAAAAAAAAAAAAAAAAAAAAAAAAATGCAACGACGCTTCGAGTTATGTCATCACAACGATGACAGTTCGTGCGGTACGTTCGCGGTCGCCGATGCTTCACCCTGATCAGAACCTGACCATCACATGTGTTGGCTAACTAAAGAAGGATACACGTGCCACACGTGTTCTTGGTTCAGCGTCTTGGTCAGCGCGAAGCACCGATCGCCGATGTACCCTAAAAGTTATACGCACCGTTTCAAGATTGCCGAGCGCTGCGGAGAATTATACAAACTTGAGAATGGAGGGTCTGACGAGGCTGCAAGAGCACCGGCTCGAGTTGCAGCACCGCCTCGATATGCACAGAACGCAGATGGAGATGCCACCGTCACCGTCGCCTAGCAGCAGGAGCTTAGCACCTTTCAGCTCGGCCAGTTCGAGCTTATCCGAAGGCAGCAATCAACCGTCCGGCGAGGATTCGGCCAGCATAGTCACAGGTATACTCGAATTCTCTTCTCTTTCTATCCCCTTCAATTCCCCTCACTATTCGATAGTGAGAAAAGTCTGTTCCTTGATGATTCACAAGCTGCAGAAACCAACCAACACGCGTACACAAATACGCGTAGATACTCTGGATACTCTCCGAGAGGGAGTCAACTGTCCCCAAAGGTACGAGGAAGCGGAAATCCTCTGCGCAAAAATTTGTCACGCGTAAAGCGACAGCAATGAAACAATTATTAAATACAACATCATGATGTGTATATGTAGTACCATCACCACCAAAAACCGGCGACGCGCAAAGGTGGTCGAACGACACGTTGAGAGTTAGTCGGACGTTGGCTTTGATGGTTCGTGCATGCTACCGTCTTGGTGTCCCCGAGGATATTAGAGATCCCGAGTTTAGTGGCTCCTCCTCGCGAGCGAGCTGGATGAGGTCTTCTCGCTCGAGAAGAGAGACACGCTGCGCTTAACATTCGTTAGAGATCGCCTCTTAAAATTTGTCTGCGACAAATGCGATGCGGCTGGCAATGTTTAGAGCTCTTATTGCCGTCGTAGAGCAGATTTTAGGTGAATCATATTGAGTTAATTTTTTTCATTTTTCTCTTTTTGTTTTAAGGCCGAGAGTGCGCTGAAGTTTTGATTTAGCGTTATGAGTTAGCTGTTCTTTCTCTTTCTTTCTCTGTCTTTCTTAAGAGATTTTCATCTCTTGCATGGCGTCTATCGCTCGGTAAGGCGATGCGGATCAAACATGAGGCATCACGCTGAGTATATTCGACCGTCGATTTCTAGACAAGAGCCTCGGCGACACAGCATCCGATGTGATCAGCGACAGTTCCGGGGTAGGAACCTCGCAATCCGACACAACCAATTCATTATCCATTCCCGGTACGACGGTTGTGTGCGTGGAAAGCTACAACAGTGGGATTACCGGCCATCTGACTATCAATCAAGGAGACATCCTTGAAGGTACACCCTCAGGCAATCCAACAAACGTACTCTCTCTCTCTCTCTCTCTATCTCTCTCTTTCTCTCTCTCTCTCTTCTAGCTTCGTTGACTTTGATTTGACGGCGACGAGTGATGTTTCGTGATTTTCCATATGTTTCTCGTTAATTATTCTTGTGTTGCATGATTTGGGATGACGACTGTCTCACTCTGTCTCTTTCAATTTCTGTTTTATAGGTAACGCCCAGAAATATTATTCTGATAGCAAGCGTGTTTTTGTTTCTTTATTTTTAACAGTCACCGGTGCCACCGATTGCGGCCTCCTGGAAGGAGTCCTACGTGGACAAGGTACCGGTTTGTTCCCCGCGCATTGCGTTCAGGAAGTCAGGCTGCGTCACACGAACATACCTCTGGGTCCGCAGCCCGCCAGGGACGGACGAAATCGGGTTCTAGGCCGTAGGGAGTCACAGAATAAATACTTTGCTACCGCGCCTAGATTAAAGAAGCCGTAAGTTCAACGCTCGATAACGTTCTTCCTAGATTTAACGCGAGATTCTACGTTTTTTTTTCTATCTTTAGCGTCACGTCGGAACCCCGCACTGTTGTCCTTCATCGTTCGAGGAAAGGCTTCGGGTTCGTGTTACGCGGCGCCAAGGCCACCTCGCCACTGATGGAGTTGACACCGTCTGCCAGGTATCCGGCGTTACAATATCTGGACGACGTCGACCAAGGAGGTGTGGCTGATCTAGCGGGGCTCCGAAAAGGAGATTTTCTAATTCACGTAATTATTTGTATTGATTGATTTAGTCTTAAATAAGAATTATCCGTACAAAAAATTATTTAATACATTGAAAAGTTTAAGGAATTTAAAAATAGGATATGTTCTAATATTATGTAAAACTTTTTATTTAAATAATGCTTTTTTGTTTAAAAATATATATTTGTAATAATAAAGTTAAGATAAAAATTTGCAAAAGATACTGAAATAGAAGAATAAGAACGTTAAAAAATACACATTTTTTTTGTTTATCTTCACATATGTTATAGCTATTATGCTATTTATTACAACTTATTATAATTTACTTACTTATTATAACTATTAATTTCAAAGATCTGTAAAGTCTAATAATTTTATAAAATAATAACATTTTATATTGTTTAAAGTAAATTGCGAAATCATTTTCTCACGAATATTTCAGATTAACGGCGAGGACGTGACGACGGCCTCCCATGAACACGTAGTCGACCTGATTAGGAAATCGGGAGAGTTGGTGCGAATGACAGTGGTTTCACCGGTGATTAGTCTTCCGAATTCTCAATCTGCGGCCGCGTTGCCAACTAGTCAACCTATTCAGAGACAGTATGCAACTTTACCGCGTAAGGGTAACAACAACGTGGTGATCGGTGGTACGCTCGGCAGATCTCCGGCTCCTGTACCACCACGAAGAGATCCGAAGACGACATTAAGCGTAGGTCGGGCGAGAGCGCGATCGATGGTCGCGGGATTAGGTAATAAATTAGAGCGCGTTCTTAGGAAATTACGGACGTGAGAATGATAATATATTAAGTATTCCATCATGTTTTCTTGCAGAAGGAGGTGGCGAAAGGGACGATCGCGACGAAATCGCGTCGACTGGCGCAAAGTCCAGCAGCGCGGAATCGATTCACATGGCACAGCAACCCTCGACCGGACCGAACACTGGTCAGAACACCCCGGTGCAACCGAGAACAGCCAGCATCCGATCGCGTCCGACGTCCAGCAGAATTACCGCTGCGGAACTTGAAGTAACTATCTCTCGCCCCAATTCGCACGGCGCAACGTGCTCCCTCTATCTCTCTCTCTCTCTCTCTCTCTCTTGCTCGATCATACTGAATCTATCCGTGCGCTCGTTGTCTCCGAATTGAATGGCATTTTGTGCACGAGACGAAACCGAGGCTTCAGCTTCGTCCTTTAATTTCTCTTCCAGGAACTATTTCAGCGGCAGCAGGGTAGCGCTGGTGGTCAGTACAGCTCGTCCATGATGAGCTCGTCTCACTTTCAGACTACTGGTCAATCAACCAAGTCGCATCCGTCGTCGCCTGCCAAGACCGGCAGGGTGTACGCGAGCGTAGCAGAGATGAAGCGCAAGGGCAAAGTAAGGATGACTCGCCACACTCTCAAAGTTTCAAAGAGCGCTCGCGTTTCTCTTTTTAACGTTTTCCTTATATAAGTTGATAATAAGCCCCCTTGATGAAAGCTGCCCTAGAAAATGGACATTAATATACTTGTTCATCTTATCCAGTAGTTTGATCAAACTCTCCGACGCCCTCTTTTAGACAGCTACTTTTGATCATTCCCTAATCTTTAAATAGTTTCTCTTTTCTCTGCTCGTATTTCTCGTATGGTACCCACATCGAATAATAATTTGTTAATATTTGGCGGTTAAGGACACACCCTTAAAAAAAAAAAATGTCTACCAGCGTTCGAAAGAGTCGTCCGGCGTTCAGTGAATCCTCTTCTCTTCTCTCTGGGCAATGGTAATGGTGGTTCTTTTCTTTTGCATGTATGTTATAGTTTGCGCGCAAGCCGGTGCGAGCGCACAACAAGGGACGGTCCTGGTGCGGACGAGACGACGAGGACCACTACTTATATTACTGATCCAAAATACTTTGTTTCTAGCTCGTCCGTGGCTTGCATGATTTCAGGTGACTAAGCCATTTGCTAAATGAAAAAGAAATCTGACGTCCGCCAGGGCGTTAGGTGCCACCTACGTGCTTCGTGTTCACGCCTCAAGTATGATTAACCAGTTGCGCATTTGCATTTTAACCAAGTTTTGCGATTTCCTTCAGTTCCTTAAGTCGCTCTTCGGGATTGGTTCTATAAGCATGGAAGACTAACGATACGTCATTATCTTACTACGTGTACATTCTTCGCAGCATACGACAGCATTAACACTTAGATAACCTTTCGCAAGCAAGTAATGGTAATGGTAGTAGTGGGTTAGTTACGGTAGTTTGGAGTTCACGCTTAGCAGGAGTATGCTTCGTACTTGTATCACGTTTTTCCAATATTCCTTTCTGTGCCCTTCTGTGTTTTACTATATCCCTTGTCCTTTCACCGATCCAGTTGTAAATTGCAATTCCTTAAAAAAAAAAAAAAATTACGCTCCGAATTTTTCGCATCATCAAGGCGACGACGCTGATCGTTGGCAAGTCACAGCTTGTACGAAACACTTGTCCTTACATTTACAGCCGCAATCAAAGGTGCGCTTCTTCGGCGGCTTGGGCGGAGGTTCCGATCTCCACAGAGATTTCCACAGCACGCCGGATCTCAATGTGCAGGCGCAGTCCTCAACCCTTCTGGCGCCCAAGTGCCATAGAAGCCAGGAAGACGTGAATGCTTTGAACGGTAGAAACGGGCTTCCACCGCCGAATCATCCGCCACCACCTCCGCCGGTCGGGCAAGTCATTAAAATGAATGTCGGTGCCAACGTGCCGGATGTCGTTACTCCAGCTTCGGTTTATGATAACATGGCACACATCCAACAAGTCAAAGGTAATAAACGAGATTTTCCGTCATTATAGTTTTTCTATACCAAAGTGATTAATCGTAATGAATCAATTAACAAATTTACTTGTACGATAATTTTGTATTACATCAAAAAGATTATCGACCTATTTGTCTTCGCAGAACTTGCAGCGGCTACGGTCGAAGGTGGTTACGGAGTGATGTCGAGTTTCCGGCCGTCTAACAGCGCAAAACTATACGCCTCGCCGGAGGACATGAAGACTGTCGGCTACCGTTCGCGAAGTCTACCGACTAATCGCCCCCATCTCAGGAAATCTCACAGTCTGCGCAATCCGCCGAGCAGTACAATGTTTAAGCCAACCGGTAGCCAACAGGCGTTGAACAACAATGTCGGCAACATGAACAGCAACGGGAACGGTAACAATCAATATGCGCAACCTCTGAAGACTACCAGGAGTCACAGCACCGCTGGTATCCCGAACCGGGAGCGAAAGAAGAAGACCGTCGTCTTGAACACCAGCTCGTCCGTCACGAATCTCTCGTCGATCACCTCTGGCGCGAACGGAACGACCGCAGCGCCTAATTCGGCGCCGCCAATTCCCGAACCAGATTACAGTCTGTCAGAATCGGAGAACGACGACGAAGGCGAGGACGAGACGGACGAGGATGGTGAGTCAGAGATTGCGAAGGAGCTCGAGAAAGCGGCGGCACGGGAAAAACTGGAGGCTACGCGAGAAACATCCGGTAACTCCAACACGTCCGGCTCGAGCTCGTCGGGTAGCGGTTCGCTGCCGCACTCGTTCAGCGTCGAAGAGATTCAGAAGGTGCGCACCCAGCTCAAGTCGTCCAAGAGTCACCCGAACGACTTTCTGCTACAGACGCAGCAGTCGCTCGTCGAGGACGGCGACAACAGTTCGAGCGGCGTTAGCTCGGATCAGGACGTGCCGGTGGGCCCGCCGATGGGCTTTGATGACACTGCCGTACGGAATCTGGTTAATCAAGAGAATAATCAGCATTCGGGAGGCGCTTTACTAACCGGTGTCAATCCGATCGACAAAGAGAGTAGTCAGACCAAGCGACCGGGCTACGGCGGCAGCGGTTTGCTGACCAGGCACGCGGTCAGCCTGGCGCAGCTGCCGCCGCCGATCGAAGCGGATGCCGAGGAGCAGAACAACGATCTGTTTGTGCCGCCGCCTCCGGAATTCAACGCCGGGCCGTCCGCCGGTGGCCAGGATCAGGAAGTGGTGGTATTTGCGCCGCCGCCGCAATTCTGCGATAACAAGCAACATCAACAGCAACAGCAGACCACTTCGCAGAATCGTGTTAAGATAATCGGCGCGATTCCCAAGGTTGCCGGAAACCAAGTGAAGGCGTCAGGCGGAAGGGTGTTGCCGTAAAAGAAGAATCCGCCATAGATTACAGCATGGATATTTTACTCGCGTATGTATTCGTTGCGCGAACAGAGGAGAGTTTGTAACACGTAATTGGTAGATCGCGATTTCAAAGTCAATATATTTAGAGGTTCTTCTGCCTTTTCGGTAGTGTAATCGCCGCGCGACGAGCATATTAAAAAATTTGAACTGTATCGCTGAAAAACGATTGACAGTCCGCGCGGGCGTGCTGTCATATATAAAGCATGATCGACTTGGACGACTTTTTGCCAAGAGTAAATTCGTATTCTAATCGAGCGTCTAGGAGTCGTAGGATATAATCGCGAGGAAATAATCGCAAGCGCATTTTTACCAAGTAAGTTTACGAGTGTGAGCGTACGTCCGATTGCATTGCAATGGAGGATTGGTTTGTCGCATACGATTGGTCACAATAGTTTAACACTGTCCTGTCTGCGAGCGAGGATCCGACAGATCCGAAAACTGATTTGTTACATCATAGAGAGAGATAAATTTTTAAGAGTTGGAAAAAGCGAAAATCCGCACTTTGAAGAAGAAAAGAAAAGAACGACTAAGCTAGAAAAGAAAAAAAAAAGAAAAAGGAGAATCGTGTACGCGTGCATGAGTCGTAACGCGTGAATGTGCGATGCATATCGATTTGTTTTTCATGTTTCTATCGAACTACGAGGTATGTTTTAATACTTTTACACACGACACTCTTGTCTCTCCCAATGCGGATAACAAGGAATATAGGACGAGACAAGGTTTTTGCAAATCGCTCTTGAACCAATTTTAAGCAAAAGTATATCGCGACAGTCTCGCTCACTCTCGATCCACCGGCGAAGAATGAAATGGCCCATGATGGATCGATATGACGATAATGTGTAAATCATAATTGATTAGTTGTTAATATCGATAACATGCGGATTTTTTTTTAGTTTCGACTAGCATTTTCTCTCATGTCTAAGACACTGCTCAAACGCCTAATCACAAAGCTCTACTCGCGAAGTCATTAGAGATTCTTACTAGTTTGTAATTGCAAATGTTATTATTATTAATATTAGTATTATTATTATATTATTAATATTATTATATATTAGCATCGTTATATTGTAATCATACGGCGACTATGGCGTTCCACTAACGATGCCCCTGTCGATAAAAAGTAGTCGCGTTACGCGCAGAGATGCGCAGCACTATACTTCGTTATACTATCGCACCATCACTACTCCAGCCTGTGTAAAGTAAAACTCCGTACCCCTTCCATTCGTGTCAGAAGCTTCCCTTGAGCCAGGAGACGTTACACTTTTTTTTTTTTTTTTTTTTTTTTTATTTTTCATTAGCATCCGTCCGTTCTTGTCGAACGAGTTCGAGGATCGAGATCGTGGACGAAAAACTGGCGGAATTGCACAATTTTACTCGACAATTCGAATCGAATTCTCGAACTCTCGCGCAAGTTCGTGATTCGAAATCCCCCGCTTGCGAGTTAATCGACCTCCAGATGTACATACGCGTTACGTCGACTCGTAACGCTATTCGCAGATGTAACCGCGACTCGTCGCGAGTTAATAAGATCTCACGGCTCTCGGGGCGACAGTGCTACATATTGTATATATATATATTATATATTGAGTAACGCGCGTTGTGTATCCTCGAGTATCTATAATTACAAGCGATCATTACATTACGTTTCATCGCATTTTCGCAATGTTAGATCTATAAGCGATCGAACACCTTTCTTCCTCCCCCCCTTACCGCCCCCCCCCTGGATGGTCATTTCTATGCGCCTTCGCGAACCCTAAGAAAAAGAAAAAAGGAAATTCGCATTTCGTGCGAGCGCGCGTGAGTCGCCGCGTGGGTTTTTTTTTTTTTTTTTTTTTTTTTTTTTTAAGAGGTCCAGTTTAATCGTATATTTTAAAATGCCCGATCATTTCTCGATATAAGTGCATAGCATAAATATCGAGTATATTCTCTTGGATATTCTTTGAATATTTCGCGATTTGAATATCTGAATATTTATTAATATTGCAACGTCCTATGTATAAATATATATGTTTCATATAAAAATTATAAACAATTTATATAATAAAGTACAAGAGAGAGACATCGGAAAACAAAATTAAAAATTAGAAAAATATATCTAGTAATTTTAATATAAATATACATATACGCGCGCAGTTCATACATTATTTATATCATATTTATTTTTCAAGAACTTTTGTTTAGATAAACGATAGTGATCTGTGTCTTATATATTTTATATGATTTATTAAAATTATATTTTTCAATAAATTGCTAAAATATATTTATTTAAATTACTGTTTTATAAACTCTATATTCAAGAATAAATAACGACGTAATATCTAATATAAAGAAAGAAGAAACGTAAAATATTCAACGAGCATCCAGAGATATTCACTGGATATACGTCTGGCTATATCTCGCTATCGTAAGAATAATATAAACCCTCGTAGATTGGTAAAAAAAAAATAATATACGTGTGTGTATCACGACGCACTCAGCGCGACATAGCGAAGATCAACGGAAGAGATCGGTCGAGAGGCGAGGCTTTACTTTTCTTTGTCGTGTACCGGATGCGCGCGAGATGCACGGTTCACGGCCGAGATATTATTATATAATTATGACATTCCTGCCAAAAGTAATATATATAGAAAGTAGTCTTATATATATTATATATATAAATATATATAATATATCAAAATTTACGAAGAAAAGAGAAGAGTTAACGTTGCGTACATCTCTTGCGTGAGAGGACATACTTTGTAATCTATAGTTGCTCCTTCCAATTTTCTACCCCCTTTCCTCCCTTTCTTCTCTGTCGTACTCTCGTTTTTCCTCCGTGTCGTACGATCGATCGTCGTGAGATTCAATATCCAATTTTTTTTTTGTTAAAATCTATCAGTAAACTATTTATATATGTATAGTATTTTCACCTCTGTATATATATATATATATATATATATACACAGGTTTTATTTTTCCGCGTAAACATGGATTAATCGATGGCGAAAAATTGGAGGAAAGAAAGAAAAATGCATAACTTTGAAATTTCACGGTTTCCAACCGAATTAATCGATTCCTTCACGGATCTCTGTCTGAGATAATTCCCGATTAATCTGCACCTTTCGCGGAAAGCGTGGCGCGTATACAGAGTGTACCGAAAAAGACGTATATATTACACCCTCCATCCTTCCATATATAGCGGAAACCGATTTCCCTTCGGCTATGATTTTATTTGAATCCGTCTGTTGTAAATTTTTATATTGGATATCGCGTATCGTCATAAAATTGATCGAATGCGAATAAGTGAGATTATCGTCGACTTTATATCTCGATTCACCAGAATGTACTTTGAAGATATTCGTCTGGTTTGACGATTAAATCTCTCGGTGAAATTGGTTTTCGACAAGGATCAAATCGAATGCGCCAATTTTGCTGAGAGAAATAAGGGTTGTTAAACACTTATATGCGTCCCTCTCGAAACACCCTGTACACTGCGCTTCGATGAGGGTGCTGAGAGTCATCGAGAACCGTGACTCGATGATCGTATACCGCGACCGACTGAACTTTTGGGAACCATTCCCCATTATTTTCTACCACTCTCCTGTATGTTTAATATCGATTCCATCTACTCTCCTTCCATCTTCATCTATTTCCCCCATCTCTCACAATTCGCCATTCTTCATATTTTAGTTATCATTACCTTTAATATAATTAATCAGGTAATTACTATTAGTATTTTGTATTATAGGTATTGTATTGTAAATTGCAAAAGTATGTGCAATGTTTCGACGATGAATAATAATCGATCATGTTCAACTAATACGTCTGGAATTTAATCTCTTTTGCTTTCACTCTCGTGCATTAGAAGATAATGTATAATTATATTTTTCTCTCTTCCTTATTTTACAAAAATGTTGAATATTTATTACAAATAAGATTTAATCCATTTTTCTATTTCTAAATATTTTAAATCGTCAAAAATTTTACAACTTATAATGTAACGCATAAATAATAAGTTATTTTACAACTTATAATTAAATCGCAAATAAGGTTTCCAAACCAGATAAAGAGAACATGAATTTTACCTGATTTATCCGAAGATTAGTAATCTGGCATTCTTTCTTCAAAATATCTAAAGAATAAAAGGTAATAAAAAGTAAAAGGACAACGAGAGTACGATATCGTAACCGTGAAATTATTATTATTCTCTTACAATATCTATCTCTTTAATGTTCTGTTCTTGAGCTATAAATCGTCATTCGTGTTTGTGTACATGAAAGTATCGAAAAAGACAAAGCACTGTTCGACGCTTGGGATATTCCTTTATTTCGCCTCTCATTTTTCACTCAGGTTTCGGAAAAAATTTCCGCCTCCGCGCTCTTCTCTCTTATTGTTAGCTCTATTACTCAGCTTTATCTTCTTTTTTTTTTTTTTTCTCGTAGAACCACTATGTGGATTATAATGAACACCGGCGGTGCTTTCAACGATCGGTCGATCCACACAATGAACGCTTGTGGTTTTGTCTTTTCTTTTATTATTATTTGGCAGTGCGAAACAACCGTGCTAATTATCACGTCTTTCGTTTTCTCCTCGCTACGCGATATCGAGTCTTATTGCGATATGAGAAAAGCATATCAAATATGCATATCGATTCGACGAAGCGGCGAGAGAAATCGCTCGAGATCGTCTTCGGGACAGATTCCGGAGAATGAGAATATATTTTACGCGATCGTTCGCGTTCGATTCTCGCTGCTTCGTCCACGTAGCGAGAGGGAAAAAAAAATCGTTTCCTTCTTGGATTTCAGGTCAAGAATCTATAGGGCTCACGAGATAATTGGAAATTAGATCGGCAAGAATCGACTCACCAGCTTTTCATCGTTCCGCGCGTACTCGTCGAATTTCTCTCTCACTCTTTTTCTCTACACGCTATAAACCATATTAGTTTAAACTATGCAATATATTTTTCTACTTTTATACATGTACAAGCACTTTTCTAACCGAAGCGATCTCATGGGGCCTTGATTATAATAATTAATTTTACAATAATAATTCACAAGAAGGACTACTCTCTAGAGATTCTTATGTCGTTATTATCTCTAATATACATTTTCATTATATTAGAGAAAAATTTTATAAATTATATATTTATTATAATTAAACAAAATTGATATCCTTTGAATAATGATGATTGAAATATGCAAAGTTTGAAATTCTTTCGGAATAACTAAATGAACAGAAAGACACTCGTGACAATAAATAATTATATTAATTAATTAATATTATTAGTATTAAATTATATTAATTATCAAAAATTTGATACGTTGTAATAAGCACGATAAGGATGTTTTATATCGGTAAATAATATTATCTCTAGTATTTTCCTCTCATTATAAGCTTATTGGAGGAAAATAAAAAAATATATACGTATATCTAATTAAACAAAATTGACGCGATTTGAATAATGATAAATGAAATATGCAAAAGTTTATAGAAATTCTTTGGGAATAACTAATGAAACAGAAAGACACTCGTAATACTGATAATATAAACAAAACCACAATGTGTTTCGCTAATTGTAAGAGAATTTGACAAGAGGCCCTCGTTGCGATCGCTCGACTCCCTCTCTTTCTCGCGTCACGCTTTTACATAGAATTTATAATAAATGCAAACACTATATCTGTAATAAGCTATACTTATGCACATATCTCGGGGAGTCTTCTTTGTGTATGTCGCGTTACATTCAATTATTTACAATTCCGAGCCAGAGACTCGGCTGGAGAGAAACCCGTCGAAAATTATATATATTCCCGTCGCGCCTGCTCAAAATAATATCCGACACGACCTTTTCGATCGGTTTAGCTGGTTTCTATTTGTTTATACATTTACAAGCCTTGTAACTTCAATCGACACGCTACATCCTCGCACGCCGACGATCGGGAGCGACGAAACTGGCAAGTCGTAGATCGAGCCCTCGCACGTTTGTAACATGTAAATCTTACTCGTTCTCCTTCGTTCGTCAACGCCATGTGAGATCCCCAAATTTTAATACATTTGTTTCCGCAGAAATATTCCGCTTTCTCTTTCTCTATTTTTCCAAAATATCACTTCAAAATTCCACGCAAAAATTTCAAAGTTTTTGTTTATTCTTATGCGAGTATTAATTAATTGTACAATGTATTTACGAATGTTTATTTATGTGATCGATGTGTTTTGTATTTTTTTTTTTGCAACAAGAATGTATTTGTTAATAAGATAAATAAATAAAGAAGAACTGATTGCGCGGCACAATTAATCTCGTTGAGATTGTTTTCTTAATTTCAATTTTTACCGACTTTTGCAAGCTATTTATGCGATTATATTAATTATAAACTTTTGCATGAATTTAGAGAAAGAGAAAGAGATAAGACTTATTCGCTATGGAAAAGGTACTCTCTGTACATGACTGGTAATACGATTTTATTGAAATGTAGGATAAAGTTGCGATCAAGTTGATTAAGAAGGAGAATCTCACAGGTAAAATTTCTTTCATATTTCTTTTGTCGCTGCGCGCTTTGTTCTAATTTTGCAAAAATACGTTGCCCGTATCTCTCCCTGTCTCTCTCTCTCTCTCTCTCTCTCGCATTCTTACACGTATATTCATATCATTCTCTCTTCTCGCACTCACCACTTTTTTTTTTATTAATTGCGGCTAATGTTTTTCTCTCTTTCTCTCTCTCGCTCTCTCTTTCTCTCACACGTTCCCACACGAGTTGTCAAAAAGGAGAAGTAAGTCTATCGACGTACATATATTTAGCGTGTGCATGTGTATATGTATGTGTGTTCAGCAAAGTTTTTTTTTTCAAAATCGCGATAAGAAAAAAAGGAATGGGTGTTCACGTATTTTGCTTCGCTATATTTTCTTCCGTTTTTCTCTATATGTATATAATGCTAATACAAACTTAATTATATCTTACCGAACACTTTATAGCATCTCCCTTAAATGTACGTCCATATTATTTAGTGCATTGCGCAGCGCATCGCGTAGATTAAGGTTTAATTCTACGAAAAACGCACATGTATAAAAAAAAAAGAACACCAGAAATCATAGAAACGGGACGATTTCCGTTTCGGGTCAGACTTTGTGCACTAGAAAAATGTATACAAATCGTTTACGTTGCTTTTACACATGTCCCCCCCCCCCCTCTCTAATTTTTTTCAGCCTTCCGTCTCTTTTTTTCGCGTTATTATTATTATTCTTATTATTTAAAGAGGTTCTATATCGATAATTTAGAATCATCAGCAGGCCGATACGAAGAATGATGATAAATACACGAGACGTTATAGTTACGTGTGGTATGCTTGAGCCACACACTTATATTTTCTTTTTAATTAATATCCTTCACATGTTTACATAAAAAGAAAAATTTGTTCGCTGCAGACTTTCAAGCGCGCCAAAGTCGCGATGAACGAGACCACCATGTGCCAAAACATAAAAAAAAAAAAATCTTTCAACTAAATGCAGTCAATTCGTTTTTCTTGGCAATGAAACAACGCGCATAATTATAATTAATTATAATTAATTACAAACGGAACGCGCTTAATTATGATTAATTACAAACGAAAAATACAATAACGTACAAGAGAATACTTAATGTCGGAATTAGACTCGCCAATCGTATAATTATACAATACAAGCGACCTATATAAACGTATATTTTCGCAACTCTCGAATAAACTTATCATATAAGATCGCTAAAGGCTATCATACCGAAGCTCATCGAAAAATTAATCCCGCGAAACTTAATCCTGTTTTTTTTTTTTTTTTTTTTTTTTTTTTGTACCTTTCCGTGACTTTTGTATTGCCGATTCACTCGAAATTAATTTTATACATTGCAAGAAATAATTATAATTGGAAGGACTTTTCGAAATGTGTCTTTCTCTCTCTCTCTCTCTTTCTCTCTCTTTACGATTTGTTGCGATTCTTCCATTTCGTGAGATCAAGCGCGATCAAGTAGCCGAAAGCTCCTTTCTATCATTTCACCTTTGCGTTTATAAGAAATATTATAAAAAAAAAAAACAACTTGCTTAACAACTAATGGAATCTCCCTGCTCAGTTCTTTTTCTCTCTAATAAATTATATCTAAAGACTCGCGCGTATAGATTAAAGAAAAGAGTTTTAAAATACAATCGATATAATTTATTACATTTTTCAATTGCAATTAAATGTCTTAAAAAAAAAAAAACAAAAAAAAAAGACTAGCTTAATAGAAAATATGTGTCTTAGAGATGGCGAACAAGTTTTTACTTGCGTAAAAAATTGGTCCCTTATCCGATACTAATTTCGATTGATAGTGACAATTGATTTTACACGAGCAGAGAAAATTTGTGACAGAAAATTAGCAAGGTGAAAGGACAGAAGTAACGATCGGGACAACGATCGCGCCACGAAAGAATAAAAATAAACGATGAATATGATTGAATGACATGCGAGAAAATATAAGATAAAGATATAAGAGAAGCAAGACAGAAATACAAAAATGCAATATTAATTCTCAAGTAACGCACAGATGTTTAAAGTATGTCGAAAAGAGATATTTACAAGGCGTCGTTTAAGTGCTTCAAATATTTTTTGAACATTTAAGAGATTTCTTTGGATTGTTTTTGTCATTTATATCATATTTCATGCTATATTTTAAAAGATGCATCAATAGTATTAAATCTAATATCCTTCGCTTCTCAAATCTTGTTTTTATATCTCATCATGTCTCAGCCTGAAAGTATCAATCACAAAAAACGCTGATGGTTTCTCACGAGACTTCGTATGGCACTGTCTCGATGAAAATCGGATTGGTTTAAAAATGCGGGGAAAACCCGTTGTATTTTTGATTTTTTTTTTTTTTCACACATGTCCTTGTTCTATATGTCCTGCTGGCAGTGTTCGAAAATTTACAGGCTCGACAAAGTTTGGCAGTACACGACACGTGAGCGCTCGGGGGATATATCGTCGTTCTTAAAGAAGAAATTTCTTTAAAAATCTTTAGTTGTAATAAATTTTCCAAAATTATAAAAATAAATTATCGAGTTAGGACGAAGCGCGGGTTTAAGATGTGAATTATTAATCTTTTTAAATCTATATAATTAACGAACATAACTATTATATAGATGCAAATAAAAATTTTAACTTGTAATTAGATTTTTCAAAATAAAATTTACTAGATTATTACTAGTTTTTCTTTAAGAACGGCAATGTGTATATATTATATACGGCCGAAAAATATAAAATCTGGAAAACGAACAATGGTTGCGGCTAGGCCGTGAATATGTAAGTATATATAAAAAAAAGAAAAGAGCCGCAATGAACGAGCTTGTTAGAAGCACGACGCAAATGAACGTGCAACAGAGAGAGATTCTACGTAGTAGAGGCGCGTCGTTAAAAACGACGGAGCTGGCAGTGCGTGAATTTTGGCAGTGACGCGTTTTTCTCTTTTGCATCTTCCGGTATTGATCTTTCGATTCCCTCAAAAAGGAAGGAGCGATCCTCGATATCGTTCTCGCAGGAAGATCAGCGAATACAGAGAGATATACCGTATATATTTTAGACAGCTGTCGGATACTCGCGAAGTAGCTTGTCTCAGCGATGACGAGCTGCGGTGGCTTGCGAGTACAGGATTCACGTACTATATAATATACCATTTCGTTACGATAATTTCAACTAAGTATTTACATTTACAACACGCGCGTTCGCGACGCGCAGCTCGGAAAAATTAATCGTAAATCCATTAAAACACGTGCCTCGCGGAGTGAACGCGCAACGACTGTGCTGTTTTCGGAACAGCCGTCTCTTACGGTGCATTGTCCACCCACACGCGTCAGCTAGAGATCTATTCGATTATACACTTATACACAATCATACCTTTTTTTTAATAATAGTAAGAATAATTATAATCGATTAATTACCGTAGAGCTCTTAATTACAATTGTATTGGCAGTGTTTCTTAGCTGGTGTGTATGTAATGACGTACCGTCTGTCTGTGTGTGCCTCATACGGTCTCTATTTTTCACAATCGCTCGATCATTCTCATTCACATTTCATCTCTTTCATTCCAACCATGTTTCGGAAACACTCTCTCACTCTCAGTCGTTCAACACACACACACGACACGACACATATCCGTCTCCTTAATTTAACGAACCTTAATTTATATCAATCTTTATTCGCTACCAGACGCGCGCGGACGTTGCATCGTTCCGCGATGCTGCGAGAAGCGGTTGCAGTCGCAAAAAGAATTGCCTTCTTTTTCGAGACCGCGACAGCTAGTTACGCGAATCGCGGACACGGCGCACGTCGCATTCTTTGTTCACGTTCCCTTCAACATTCTTTCATTAACAATTCCATGGGAAATGTAACACAGCCTTCGTAATTTACCCCTTTTGAGGATAACAGCTCATAGATTGTGGTCGCGCTGCATGTTTAGCTACTCTCGTTTCTCTTCAAATACTCGATTGATAAAAATCTTGCGCAGATAAATTTTCGAGTCGCGACGAGCGTACAGGCCAACATGCCGCGCAAAACTCAGCAGAAAGAAAAATAACGGGACGATGAAGTATATGAAAAATCGAACACGTTTTGGGTGCAAAAACGAGACAAGCTTCCCTTTGCGAAAACTCGCTTGCCTCAAACCCTGAGAGGGATCACTATCGCTTTTCCTAAATTTTTCAGTTTTGTACATCGCGTCCTCTCTCCATACATCCTCGATTCTCGGAAGAAGAGTAATCCTCGAGAAAAATCTCGATACATGGCGTACGTGTCATCCGATTATTTCGCAATCTTTCAACTTCATGCCGAGCTTTCAAGCTTGGAGACTGTCAACCCCATTCAGGGAAAAAACGGCGGGTTCGAAACAATATCATTCAGTCTCTCTCTCTCTTTTTCTCTGTCTCACACTCGTTCATTCTTTTTCATTCATACTTTCGCATTCTCATCTAACAGCCTAAGCCTCCTCCGCGGTTTTCTCTCGTTCTTCTCGATACAATCTTCTGTGTCCGCTTCACGCTGTCCACGATCCTCTTCTTCGTGTCTTCTTCTCGTGTTCCTCTTCGTGTCATTGTACGATGACAGTCGACGCGAATTTGTATCGAGTTGTAAATCGAAATAGACGCATCTTCTTTCTTTTTTTCTCGAGGCATCGACGAAAATCATAAAGGTACCATCAGTTCTCGGAAATGCCAAGGGGCCGATGTTAGATATTAATTGAATCCTAAGGCCACCAGAGTGATTATCTCCTTATAAATTGTAACTACCGCTTAAACATTTTGTCTGTGCACTCCCTCGGTTTCCTTTGGCAAAACCAAATTACGCAAGAGCTCCTTTTTACTGCTTTCTTCCTTTAGTTTTCGCTTTTTTTGTCTTTGACTATCGATACTACCGTTTCCGCGCGTCTATCTTTGGGATCCTGATCGGCGGTACAAGACGGTACAAAACGTATCCACGGTGAGGCACTTTCGAGACCCAGACTTGGCGCTTCCGAGGCCAATGAACTTCGAAATATGCGAGGTACTCGTGGCAGGGAGCAGCATAGAATTTATCGCGTTAGTTAGATGTATCCTTTAATGAACGATGACGAAGAGTATGCTCGTAATAACCAGCAATCTCATCTGACTCAAAGGGGACGGATGATCTTATCCCTCTTTTGCTCTTTCTCCAGCTATATATCCTTCTTTTTTCTCATCGCTACGCTATTCAATTCATTCAGAATTTATTATCTTTTGCATGATTTTCTCCCTGTCGCTGCGATTCTTATCTTCTAATCGATCTGGATTCGCAAAAGGATTGGTCATTCTTCTAGATTACATAAGGTATCTTCTAAACGTGCGCTTCGTCTCTCGATAGTTCGGGTATTTTCAGGTCGCATTGTCGGCGGCCTTCGTCTTCACCGACCAGGAAGAGTGTAGACCGTGTCCTGCTCGTGTCAATTAGCAGCATTCTGTTCTTCCTCCCTGGTTCAGGTGTAAGCACTCAGGTTAGGTCAGTTCTAGTATCCGGTCGATCGACATTATCACGAGTTCTTCACTGGTTTCCGGCGTTGCTTCACTCGCGCCGTCGGCGCGCGACCGCTTATCGCTGGATAGAGAGCCAAACTCACCTCTTCCGGATTACTGGCAGCCACCTTGCGAATATCTACGTGCTTCATACTTTGTACTTCGGATTCTAGTACCCATTCGTCCGGTTCTCTGCAGAAGAAACACATGAAAACGATGAGTTACGCGGCAATATTACGCGTGATTAAAGTTTTTAATTATTAATTAGATTGTGGTGAACTTACATATCTTGAGGATACCATCGCAGTAGTACTTTCGTCTTTCCGTCCGACTCAACTCTCCTCCCTAAAACCTGGAAGAGAATTTTTTCTCAAAGCGAATCTTAATCGATAGGTATTGTGGTAGTTTTACACTCGCAACTTACTTGACTAGTTAGTGCCATCGAGTTTCCTGGCGTATCAGCTAATCGCCCGTACGTTCTCGATGCCGCTAGTTCCTGTAGCCTATGCTGAAGGCCTTCCATTACTCCCGAGTCAAAATAATCAAAAAGTCTCGCTGTAAAGACATTAATATATTCAAATCAACGATGTGCATTAAAAATTTTCTATTACTATCAATTTGTGATAAGATATATTCATTGCATTAAAACAATGGCAAAAACCCGCGAGAGTAATGTTAATATTCCAAATAAGTTTGAAAAATTAGAATTAAAAATAAGTTTACATCTATCAAAGATATATTAAAGTGACACTCACCAGACCAAGGTTGTCGCCTATATCTAAGCTTCTTGCCATTCCTCCTAACGAGTTTACCGCCACTCTCACAACTACGTCTTCCATTGCTGTTACTTGTTTCCGGCTGATTAAAATGACCGTTCACGTGCCTCTCGAGTGCGGTCTACAAATAGACACGTATTTTAATCTCCAAAAATTCTAGCCGGACGAAAATCAATATCGTGCGGAGAGACCGTGCGTTTTACCTGAGAGCTGAATCTACAACCGCAACCATCGACGATGCATCGGAAGGGTTTGTTGCCACCGTGAGACAAAACATGTCTCTCCAGCCATCGTCGGGAACATGAAGTTCTCCCTTGCACTTTACAACCTTGCCATTGGCAAACAAAGTTATCACCACCGGTTTGCGTGTTTATGTGTGCAGCCTGTAAAAGATAATACAGCATTGTGTACATGATATAAGCTACAGATTTTACATTACATTATTCGCGACGTTAATTATTTCTCACAAGAAAGTTGATCAATATGAAATCTCCCGCGAAAATAAAGTATTTTTCCGTTCCTATACCTGTAAATGCTCCAGAAGACCGCCCACAGATTCGAAGCTGGCTTCGCACTTATCCCAGCGGCAAATTCCGCTGTCCGTAGCTTGCGATCTGTCCTTCTCAGGTGCTTGCGCCGGAAACCGAATAGTAGTGGGTGCCGAGAGGATAGGCGACAACGATGGTTTCGATTCGCTGCTTCGGGAATCCTCTTCATCCACGTCATCCTCGTCGACCGGCGTTGGCTGTGCGTCCTTATCCTTGCTGTCTTCCTTCGATGGCGAGGACAGCCTCGAAATAGGTGAGTCGCGACCGCCCTGTGACCTCAATGCGCCCAGGATACCACCGCAGCTGTTCGTCAAGTTGTTGTTCTCGTTTACGTGTGGTTTTGACAAGATGCAACCCTTGAAGTCCAGCGATACAGGCTCACCTAATAGTGACGAGGCAGTGGTAGCAGACGGAGAACTGCATTTGGCCGTATTGATACTCGTTTCCGAAGTTAATCTGTTTAAAAAAAAAAAACTAATTATTATATGAAGACAAACTTACTTACCGGACGGTCATCACTCCTATCTAAAATGATTCCTTTAAAAATAAACTTCACTTTACGGTGAATTAATATTAGTATAAATCCCAGCTGTACACACTATCAATAAAAGGTTGGGAGAGAAATATCTTTGATTGGGAGGTGCAAGATCGCACCACGTATTCTTCGTCGAATCTTAAGCTATTATTCTCGAAAAAGGTACCTTACCTGCAAACTAATGTTTCGATAAGATAATACTCGACATATTTTTTTGACAAAAATATATAACATACAGAGTTTACCAAAAGTATAGAAACCTTTTAATAGTTTGAAAAATAGACATTTTCAAAAAAATGTTTCATACAAAAGTTAATGAAAAAATATTTAATTTAGTGTTTTGAAAAACTCTCGAGATAAGCTACAAGAATATGCAATAAAAAATAGAGGATTCCATTTAAAAAATTGAAAGTAACCGTCACGTGATCTTGGCAACGCTATTCAAAGTTATAATAATATTAAAATGAGAAGTCAAGGCTCTTTAATATGATAAAATAATTAGAGATTAAATAGGCGTAAAGAGCTAATATGTATGAAATTATTATTAATGTAATATGTAATAATGAATGTATTTTTTCTTCAAACAAATAGTTATTACATGGTGACAACGGTTACAAAATTATATTACATTATTTCTATGTTGCGAACGTTTCAGTCTCATTTTTTCGACCATCATCAGCGCTAATTGTTGAATTCATATCTGTCGTTATAACATAAATTACAAAATTACTATCTACAGTTATATAAAAAATACAAAACATGTCAATAATTCGAGATTCTCACGTGTTTGGAGGCGGAATAAATATGTTCTTTTCTCTTGAAATTCTTGGATCCATAGTTCATAAGTCATGGAAGCCATCCGTTGTAACTTGTTGTTAACTTTGCAAATATAAATCCATGTCGAAATTATATTTATAATTAAGCGAGAGAAAGAACGTCAAAGGTGGTGCGCCACGTCGACAGACAAATAACTATAAATTCTAACGGATATTATATTCCGAATAGTTAATAATCGATTAAGAACTCTTTTCAAGAGACCAAAAAGAATCGTTACCGATGACAATCAAGATGGTCAGCAAATTAATTACTATACCATATTTACAAAATAGTTTAAATCTGCAGATGGACACGGAATGTTTATCCGATATATATACAAACGTTATAAGCAAGCTACCACATGTTTAAATAACCTTACACAAGTTATTTGTCTTTCAAGAATTTCAAGAGAAAAAAACATATTTATTCCGCCTCCGAACACGTGAGAATCTCGAATTATTGACATGTTTTGTATTTTTTATATTATAACTGTAGATAGTAATTTTGTAATTTATGTTATAACGACAGATATGAATTCAACAATTAGCGCTAATGATGGTCGAAAAGATGAGACTGAAACGTTCGCAACATAGAAATAATGTAATATAATTTTGTAACCGTTGTCACCATGTAATAACTATTTGTTTGAGGAAAAAATACATTCATTATTACATATTACATTAATAATAATTTCATATACATATTAGCTCTTTACGCCCATTTAATCTCTAATTATTTTATAATAATATTGCTATGTAATGCGCGATATAAAACCCTATAACTTTTGTATGAAACATTGTTTCTGAAAATGTATATTTTTCGAAATATTAAAGGATCATCACACTTTTGATAAACCCTATATATAACATATACAAATATACATACATACATACATATATATATATATATATATATATATATATATACACACATATTATACATAATTATGTATAATCAAAACCCGTTAAGATAGAATAATCCAAACTTTCTACTCAATGTGTGTGTCTAATAGCAAATATTAATAATATCAGCCTTTTTGCAAAGACATGCTGCAAATTAGAGATCATGTACCTAAGGGATGAGGAGATCTTGGACAAATTCTTCAGTACGTCATTTGAGATTGGCAGACTCGGCAGTGGTTTCGGCAGTTTCTTGTCTATCTTACTATTTGCCCTCGGTGCGACAACCACTGGCGGCTTCTTCGTGACTGCCGATGTTAGCGTCCTCACTTCCCAGTCGTTGGTCGAGGTACCGCGGCTCGCATTGGGTGACATGGCGTTGCCCAGGTATTTAGCAAGCCCACCCTTATTCCTCTGCACCGTGGGTGGCCTCCGAAACTCCGACGAACTCTTCGCTACTAGCACTGACATCTCGCTTGTTTTCTTCACCTAATAGAAATGCAATTGTATAACAATGAAACCATTGTTTCTCGTTTTTGTTTTACTTATTTTTACCAGCTAAGAAATTATCTTGAAATTAAATCAAGAATAATCAAACGATAAGTTAATTTTTTCAATGAAAAAAGCAACAAAACATAAAGTAATAATGTTAATTAATGTCTATATTTAAAAAATAATGAAAGAAATAACTAAGTGGATTTATATTAATATTGTTACGTCCTTGCTTGGCGTGCCGCGATGTATGAACGACAAAAAGAAGATCGTCTCCGGGAGAAGGAGACTTTCAATTTTTATAACAGCGGACATTTTGGGAGAGTTTCGTGACAGCTGTCAAGCTGGACGGACACGTACTTGATTACTGATAATTGTATTACTGTGTTCTCAGTTCTGTGTTTATAATTAAAGTTCTTGTATTATTTTAATTAAAGTGTTCTTTTATTCCGTTGCGTCGCGCGCGATTCGATATATATATCGAATCTCATCTCCGCGAACGTAACAATATATTATTATTATTATTATTGTAAATTTATATATATTAATTTATATTAATTTATGTTAAATAAGAATTTCATGACAAGCAATATATTTGTCAGGCAAATATACTTATTTGACTTGTTTAATGTTTTCTGATAAACATTCTTGATAACATTGAAAATATCTTTGTTACAGAAGCAAACAGTACTATTTGGATCGCATTACAAAAAATGAACATTAAAATAGTATCTCCTAAGTAGAACAAAAAACTTTGATTGTTCGAGTAAGCAAATTGTACAAATTTAAAAGATTGTTTATCAAAATTTTTTATTTGCTCTTTACTTGTTTTCTTAATCGTATTATAATCTCTCGTTTTCTGCTTTATTTAATATTTATAATTGTGCCTTCTTATTATAAATGAGCGAGACACTATAATATTTAAACTACTGAATTATTAAGCATGTGTCATGTTAAATTGTCGATCGATAGGACGAGAGCAGGTTTCTGCGAATTAATATCTATCGATAGACCACTTCTACACAGGCAGATTATAAAAAAAAAAGCTAATTCAATATCTGATAAATGTGTGAGTTTGCCGATAAGAAATATCCGTATCTGAAGTGTCGCGCAAAGTAAAAAGTGATATCTTTAATACTTCCGTTGATTTTATCGAGGAAAAATTTTTTTTGTTTAGGCAGGGGATTTTTTTTTTGCCTTAATAAATACATATATAGCTGATATTTACAAATTAAATATTGCCAAGCTCGATAATATTATGTAATTTTATAATATTTAATTTCAAAAATTTACAATCCGCGGATTAAAATTCTTCACTTCCAATTAAATGAAAAATAAGTTTTTATTGTATATACTTTCGAAAATTAACTTTTGAAGGATCCTAGAATTTTACACAATTGACAATGAGCTCAAAATTTGTCGCTACCATTATGTTTAAATGTGTGATTGACTTATAGATACTCCACTCACAATCGTTCAAAAAAAAATCATCCTTTTAAAACACTCATAAATTTTTTTTTTCGAAACACAAAGAAATTGTAGGTCGGATACCTGTAGCGCTTTCGGCAATTCATTTTTACGGAAAAGTGTCTTCAAACTGCGAGACCGAGAAATTTATTCTTGACATCTTTATTATTTCTCCTTAATACTTTTATAATTTTCCGACTAACACATTCACTTCTTAACATATACATATGAACCTCTTTCAGAATTAACTTCACTTTTTGTAAATCTTTAAATTTTTTTAAATATCAGAACACTCGTGTGTATGACTAATTCTCTAATATTAACCCTTACTCCGTATTGTTATTTTTGGCACCTTCTAACTGTACAGGTGGATCAGGCGTATTTTCGATAAATTTATTAATATATAAAAGTGTTTTAAAAATTCTGAAAAAATGTATATACCTTCTTTAAACGTTCTAAATAAAGACTAAAATAATAAATTTGAAAAATAATTTACTTAAATATATTATTTTATGATTATTTGTTTTCGAGAAATTGACGTTGTTAGAAAAATCACAGACAAAAATGATCCATCAGTACGGAGTAAGGGTTAAGAATGTTTACAAAAAAAAAAAAAAAAGAAAAAAAAGTTGATGAATTAGACTTTTGAGAAGCTGATATCCCGGAATAAAAATGTACCAACCTTCGGCTGCTGCGGCTTGATCTGCGTCTTAAAGTACTCCGTGATCTTGCCCTGGGACTCGTGGTGGTGCTGACCGGTCTTTCCGTTCGCCTTGACGGCACCCCTGGAGGTGGGATCGGCGGCGCCAGAGCGCGGAAGGGCACCAGCCTCGGGCTCGCCCCTCAACCTCTTGTAGGAGGTAGTGGAGCAGGCGGTCGTCGCCAACGGCGGGGTCCAGGGCCACTGGGGCCTGATCTGCGACGACGGCGCCAGCTTGGGCAGAGTCGGCAGCAGCGGACTGGCGGACGTGCCGCGTAACGCGGCTACCCCTTCGTCGCTGCTGGTACTGCACGGCGAACCCGGTTCCGTGATATCGCTGGTGCCGCTGCTGCTGCATTCCCCGCAAGACACTGCGACTCCACTGTAACATGAAAAAAATGCATCGAATCAGTTTAAATATATAAGAGACAGAAGAAGGTAAACTTGGATTTTCGCAGAAATTTTTGCACTCTTCTTTCTTTTCCATTTATTCTATATATTATGTCGTTATTACATTTATATTTTTATCTTATTACCTTTATTATATTATATTATATCTTGTGTATTATCTTTATATTACATCGAGATATTATAAAGGAAGTGTCTTACTCCTGTTACATTACTTATCCCCTTTATAATACATTTTGCCCTAATTAATTTACGTATTGATTGTTGAGTTAAAAAGATATTTTCTGTAAATGCCGAAAAGAAAAATATTGCGTTTGTATTTATCATCGGACAATAAACGATCCTGAATTATCGGTAATTTTTGTAACAGGATGAGCGATTTGTTATAAAATTCCGCAAAAATTCCTTTCAATTCAATTTTAGCGATATCATCTACCGCGTTTCAAGCCGCAATGTAAGAAGATATCATTGCAGGTTTTCCCGAGATGGTCGTTGCGTTTTTGAGCGCGCGATCGTTACATCGGCAAAAATGACAAAACGGTGCTACAATTTATCCGAATAAGAGTACGGCTCGTCGTCCCTTGCCACGTTCCGGTCGCACCTTTTTTCCCCCTCAAATACAAGCAAAACGAGTCCGGCAGTCAGTCGACAGCGGCTTCGTAGCGACCGCGAAGCGCCATGAAGGGAACCGGTTGGAAACGACGAGCGGCGACGACGGTGGCGGCGGCGGCCACGAGGAAATTGCAAGCTTACCAAGTAATGACGTTACCACCAACGCAAACCTAATTACAGGCCCAGACATTGCCAATTGGCCTGGCCCCGTCGTTTCGGGTTCCATGGCTTTCAGTATCACGGTACAACGACCTGTTTCAATCATTTTCAGGCAAATCCAGGCACGGGGAAATATATAGATAGAAGATGAAAAATAGAGACGCGCAAAGATACGCGTCCTGGATTTATTATCGAATTTTTTAATAGTAATTTAATAGTAAATTTGGAAATACTTGCACAGAAGTTGCCGCTCTCTGCTTTATAAATGTGTGTATTTAAATATACACAAGTTGCCGAAGATAATTTATAATGTAATTTAAAATCTAGCGAATCGAAAAATAGGATATTTTTTTAATAGCATAAAAATTTTAATCTAATTAAATAAAAAATAAAAGTTTTTGTGTGTGTTGAAAAATATTATTTCCTACTATTCAATATCAATTTCTAAGTTCACGTGTGTTTAATAATATCTTGCAAGAAATAAATTTTTTTAAATTCCCATGAATTTAAAATGATAAAATGAAAAATAATAATTAAAAAATGCCTATTTTTTATTTTAGACAAATTGTCGAGATTGAATTTTGATCATTATGTATACGCACGCACTATTATTTAGAATGTTATTGTTGTTTACCTGTTTTTATCTCTTTTATCTTAATTTTACTATTACACATATATATTTTTTAACAAAAAAATTCCCTCTTTATTTAACTAAAAATTTGACGACAGATGAAAAATATTCTATTTTTTAATTCGTTAGATTCATAATTTTTAAATAAATGATCTCTTTTATTTTATTATAAAAAATGTATGATTAATATTATATTTGCTATTATAAAAAAATATCACACTAGAGAATAAAGAGAATTTTTAGTTTCAATAAAAATCAACTCTCATCCAATTTCTCATTTTACACTAGATTTGCTTTTACTGCGTCGAGCCCATTCAATATGAGGATAAGAATCACGAGATAGTCACGTTTACCGCTAAATGTGAATGAAAAAACACGTGGATCGATAACAACATGACAAGTCTCGTTACGAGTTCGCAAATCTTCCGCATTATTGTAGAGTCCTCGAAAAAGCGTGGCAAAAAAAAATCTCGTAAACGTAACGTCTCATATTCGCTCCTCGTTTATTCGCGAATAAAACAAGTTTCGTTCCGCGAAAAAAAAAAGTTCGCGTTCGCGAACCGTTTCATCGCGTATATCAGCGGCCGTAAATTATCCCGTCGGCTGTAAAATGCAGTCGCGAAAGAGCGAGAAAAAAAAAATCAACAACGTCCCCCGCCACAGCCGCGCGTCCGGATAAGGCCGGCGCCGATCTTCCTCTCCAGTTCGCGGATATTTCGGGGCGTCCGTCCGTCGTGCGTGGTGTGCGCGAACCACGACGACGTCACACCCGAGAGAAAGAGAGACACTGACCTTTCCATCCACGTTACGATAGCACGCGCGCGCGCTCGTGCGACGTTTACGCAACGCGTAACCGTAGTTAGTTAGTCAGTCAGTCAGTCTCGGCGGCAAGTGGCAGAAAGACGCGTGCCGCGCCATTTTATTGACTCATCTTCTTCATTCCTCGTCCATCGACTCATCCTTTCCAATTTCGAATCACTCACGGCATTCAATCAGCGCGTGCTCTGTCTTTCTCTTTTCGCGCGAGACTAAATTTTTCATTCATAAATCATGGCATAAAGCATCACAAGAGACGCTAATGTTTTATGTACGCGTTTAAAAATAAAATTGTCACGTTTTTTTATCTCGGAACACAGTAGATACACTTTAGTGACATGATCGCATTATTTTGATAGAATCGTAATTGGCCCAAATACAGTTCTAAATACAGTTCCGATAAAACAATTTCAAATTTGCACTTTTCTCAAAATAAATTTTCCCATCTCGTCCAGCTGATTCTATTTTAATTTACATGCACGCGATATAAATATTAAAAAGCTCTCTTTATATTATCGCCATTTTTACACGAAATACCTACATTAAAATAATTATATACGATTAGATCAATTTGTCAAGAAAGACGTCGGGGTTAACGACGCGATTTTTCGTTCGTGAGGGACGAAAGAGGGGGTCGGAGACGATGACGGTCGCGACGACATTACAGTTGCATAACTGACCTATACTCACGACAAGCACGCATGCAGACCAGAATCCCGTCCCTTTCGTCCGAAAGTTGCGAAAATACGGAAGAGCCTGGTTATTATTACGGCACCGCGCCAACTCGTCCACCCACTTCGGGGACCCGAAGTTTGCGAGAGTCGAACAAAGCGGAGGTAAAGTATAGCGCGATTTCCAGGGAGCGACACGAATTTATGTTCGCAAACTGCCAGCTGACGTCTTTCTGAATTTTTTTCGCAGCATAAGTACAGTCGCACGTTTGTTCATAATAGCTGCAACGAGTTTCAAAAATAATTTCATTTTAAGAAGGGGAAATTAAATTGCTCTGTTAATGAAAGTTTGTTATGAAATAACACGTCGCGTTTTTATCGAATATAAATTTAATAACGCGCGTTTCAAGAGACAAAGAAAATAATTGGCGCGTTCCTTAAGTATATCTTACGATTCGTTTTCTTATTTCAAACACAGTGCGATAAAAAAGATGGGAATGAAATTAAAAAATGTTTTATTAGAGATATAATAATATTTAATTAACTAGATAGGGTAAACTCGGGTAAGATGGCCATAGGTTTTTAAAATGTAAAAAACATACTTTTATTTTTGTTATTTTTTAATAATGTTTGACATATTATCTTCACTGAAGCTTAAATTACGTAATATTATCGAAATTAAAAATATTTAATAGAAATTTTATATTATCAAAATAGTACAACATAAGCATTGGCCATCTTACTTACCCAACTTTTAAGAAAAAGATGACCATAATATTTAAAAAAAAAAAAAAATAAAAGTTATAGGACATATAACAATTTACATATCTTTATAATATGTCTAACGTCGATTACGACAGCTTAACTGTAATTTATTCGACGTTATAACAGTTTGTAGTGGACAAATGAAAAACTTTGCTCAGGTAGAGTCAAAAGTAAAAATATGATATAAGATTCACAATATCGTTACTTCGAACAATATATGCACATAAACTACTGTAAATAAAAAAGCGATTATTGAAAAAATTACACTCTATGGCCATCATACCCTAGTTTACCATATAATTATAATGATTGGACTATGATAAATTTTTGAAAAGCACGCTTCTCTCGTCTGAGTGACAAAAAGGACGTGCAATTTCTAGCAAGATACAAGAACAAAAGCATTAATAAGCATTAATTTAATTCGTCATTGCCGCGAGAGAGATATATCTGCGTTCACGCGAGTATACATACATATGTGAAACCGATTTCGCATCAAGAGCGACTGCGCTTCTCTGTCGGATTTCCGGCGAGCGCGTGCGAAAATCGAGAGGGCCCACGACGGCATCAATGCACACGCTCATGCATTATACATCCGCATGTTAATTGCATAACGCTCGGCGTAATGACTGAAATAAATGATATTTACGGTGCGCGATTTTATCGCGCACGGCTTTCGCGTAACTGACCTACGTCCATTTCGCCGATCCTTGGCCACGGTCATGCGAATAAATGTGCGAATGTGCGTGCGCACGCGCGCGCGATGGCAGGCACGCGGAATTCCGCCCTTTCCGCTGGAAATTCGCTGGCAAGGGACGACGACAACGGGTGGGAGAAGCAATCGACCTGCCTATCGTCGCTCGATGCATGACGATCTTGTCTCGCTCCAGGGTCCAGTATAGGTCGCGGGAAATTGAGTGGACGGACCATTCGAAGACACTTGAAGGACCACGAAGGACCATCAGGAAGTTTAAGCCTCGATAAATCTTAGTGAAGCGTAAGCCACATAATCGAATGACAGTTATTTCTAAAGAGGTTCGAAAACAGGAGGATACTTAAAAGTTCTTTAATTAATCAATAATATATTAATTAAATTATAGGCTAATCATAATTAATCCTAACATAAAAAAATATCAAACGTTTAAGTTTAATAAATTTGTTTATAGTGTCAGAAACTTAATTCAAAAATAAAATTTATTTACGATATCTACTTGGAATTTATAACACATTATTATAAATATCTATATAACACACACACATATTATTATTATAACATGCAAATTTTATAAAATAAATATGACAAAAACAAATATCGTTAACATGTATTGCTGATATGCATCTTTGTATAAATGTGTTTCCTTTTTTGACATATATTCGATAAATTAATATTTCTAAATAAATGTGGCGATTAAAAACAGATGGAGTAAAAAATTTCAAAAGATTTTTCTTTATAATAGATGTATAAAAAAAAGAAAAAATTGAATAGAGAAAGAAAGAAAAAGAATAAGTAATATATGTATATTAAATTTTTCATACTTGGTAAAGGTTGCTTCATCAGATCGCTTTTAAATCGACCAATTTAATTTAACCGATTTCCGCTACCGCTAACAATTTGCTAAAGTTTTAATAAAAATATGTCAAAGCTGATGTCAAAAGCTTAATTCAAGAATATAAATTTACGATATCTATTTACAATTGATACAATTGACATCTGTTTAGAATTGAATGGACTTTAGATTATAACTTGACATTCTTGTAAATATCTATATGAAGATATTATCATTGTTACATGCTTTTAATTCTATTTCTATTTATTTATATCAAGTACTAAAAATGCCCGGTTTCTCCGGGCAGACAGCATTAACTGTCGAGGTACAACGGCCGGCGAAGAGGTTTTTCGCCGTGCCATACATAATTAGACTTCAACCGGTAATATAGTCGAGAGTTTACATAATGTATTAGCGCCGGCTTGGCGATGCCGGCGCATACGTGCGAGTTGGCGAATTAACGTGACTCAAACTGTATAACGCTCGAAAAAGCGGCGAACGAAAATAGTCACATGCGAGCACCAACATCGCGTGCGCGCGCGCGTGTGTGTGTGTGTTTTGTGTTTGTGTGAGAAAGCTGGTTGGAATTCGTGGAGTCACGGACGCGTCGAGATGAATGAAATGCAATTTACCGCAAATGCAGACACATCAACGAGCGATGACACACTTTGTACGTGCGACATCATTGTGTAACATATTAATTAGAGAAACATTATTTCAATATCATTAAACTCTCTTAAATGGAATCAATGTATTATCATTGATAAACAGCGGTTTCAATTATGGTACTGCAAATAGTGAAATTTCGCTGAGAAGAATATTCAGAGAGTGAAATGGCTCGTTTAAACAGTAATATTTTAAAATATGTCTTATAATATTATATGAAATAAACAGTTTATTATATAAAACAATTTCTCTCTCTCTCTCTCTCTCTCTCTCTCTCTCTCTCTATCTCTATCTCTCTCTATCTCTCATAAAGCAATATATTTTGTTGAAGAAATATTTAAGTTTACTGTTAAGTGAGAGTTCAAAATATTTAAAAATTCATTATTCTTTTATTATTTCATAATATTGTATATTTTTCTCGTTATTTTATTTATTACAATCAAGAGTTCATAGAGGATGTTTAATCAAATCTTGTAAAAAAATTTCCTAATCTTCCAAGTGTTTTTCTTCAAAATTCCAGAGCAAGAAAATAAAATAAGTTTTTTATAGTATGCATTTTTTCTAATGCTTTTAATTCACAGAAAAAAACAGAGTCATTTAAATTCCAAGCGACAGATTTGAAAATGTATTTTAAAAAACTGAATAGCTTTCGTAAGATAGACATTTCTTACATTCTGTATAATTTTAATTTTCATTTTCTTATCACGGAAAATTACAATAAAGAATATATACAATATATTGTATATTCAATATTTTATTAAAACGTTCAATATATAAACAAAAAGATACATTTATATTATATTTAATTAAAATGATCAAAGAATTTTTTTAAAATTTCTCAATTTCCATGAAAATTCCATGAAAATTTCTAAAATTTTTCGAGAATAGAATTTCAAGATAAAAGAATTCCCTGCAAATTTCTACTTTTCTGTGTTTTTCCAAGGAGTGTGCTGTAATATTCCATACGCTGCAGTTTGTCTTTCAATGAGAATTGACATATCTTTGGAGCTCGAAGGTAAATCTTTCCCTCGTTTTTTATCCCTCCAGAAGGAAATCCATACGGAGTACGTTGAAATTCGAGCCTCATTCCGAGCTTGAATCCCTTTCTCGGTTGCTTCGCGTTTCTTTTCCTCGTTTCCCGGCGACAATAGATCACACAAAACTCAGTCCAATATATATATCGCTGACCCTTGACACCCTCTCCCTGTGTGACGGCGAACAAAATCACCCTCGGGCGGAAGATGACTGATTGGCAGTCCCTTCGGTTCGAATACGACTTTTACTACCCCCGCTTCTCCTCGGCAAGCTGCCCTTTCATCTCGCGGCCCTTCGCCTTCCCCCGCGTGCGTTTAATACGCGAACGCAGGGGAGAGCAAAACGCGCGCAACGACATACGTTTTCATCTTGAAAAAAGATCGCTCGGTATAGCGCTACAATAAAATCTTGCGGTAAAATCTCTCAACCTTTGTACCTTGAATGTCCTAATGTCACTAGCACTTAATTTAATGACAGTGGTAGTGGTCTTTTATAGTGGTAGTGGTTGTTAGCTTTCTCTTTTCCTATTTTTCGATACAAGCCGTCCTCTTTACAATTTGATCGTTATTATAGAATTTTTTCACAATATGGAAACAGACCGCCCCTTCTTTCACCAATATTAAAAGAAACACGACAAAAGTGTGGTTCGGAAATAAAAGAGAACGCGACATAAAAGGGAAATATTAAAAAATAAATTAGAAGAGGAAGTAAAGTGAAAAATTTGAAGGAGGCGATGTTGTGAATAAATACTTATTTGTGTAAAAAAAATATATACAGAAGAAATGGAATTTTTTTTTATAAATAAAGATATGATCGAGATATTGCTTATTAAAATACTTCTTTTAATTATTGACGAAAAAAATTATGTTGAGAAAAAATGATATTTGTGAGACTTCTTTTACGAGATTTGTCTAGTTTATCGAGACACCATCTCCAAACAAACCACGAAGATAAATTGCCGTGTGTAAAGTAAAATCTCACGCGAGACACGGTTGAGGAGAATCGCGGAGACGGCGGCGAAAGAGACAGTAACTCAGAAGACACAGGAGACTCACTTTCGGCGAATAACCGTTACGTCGATCGCACACCGCTCGCACATAACACACATCACGCATACACACACGCCCACGCATACGCGTGCACGTCGACGAAGAACGGTGGGCGTATACGCAGGGTGTCCCAGAAATCGCGCGCGTTTTCCTCGTTATCTCTAGAATAAATGTCACTTGTCAAGACACTGATGGCTTTAAAATCGCGAGAGAAAATTATGTTTAAGAAAAGAAAGAAAGAAAGTTATTCTTAATTAAGTTATATGAAAAAAAAAAAAAAAAAAAAAAAAAAAAAAAAAAAAAAATAAATTATTAAATCATGGATATCTCTCTGACCGTTGATTTAATTTTAGATAACATTTGTCCTAGCAAGATTTTAATCTATTGCATAGTCATATCGTCGCATAATTTGACGTTTTTATTTTTCATTCCGCTCACATTTAGAATTGCACTACATACGCAATGTCGGAATTTGCTTGTCATCGCAGAATTTAAATTACACACAAATTACACATTGCACAATGCAGAATAAGAAGAACGCTAATGCGTCCGCAAAGCGAATTTACTCATCGGATCACCGCGTATATCCGAGGTCGCTGTACATCACGAGAGACACACGGACTCTCGGAGTACGCTGTAACCTGTTATAACGGATGGGGACACGTTTCTTAGAAGATGTCTACGTGCCCACGCGATTTCGCGTCTTCTCTCAGGAGTCTATATACGATGGTAAGGTGTTGCGCATTTAATTTTATGAGCTTTCATAGAATATATATATATATATATATATATATATTGCAGTTTAATTATATAATTTGAAAAAGTAATTAAAATAATTTTTTTAAATTTCATATTTATCTCACGATATTTTAATTGATCTTGAATTAAATCTAAATTTTACCTATTTGCAACTCTCGGTAAGTTTTATTCTAGGATCACACACACGTCAGAAAGAGCGACGGAGTATAAAGTTACAAACGTTCTCGGGAAGTTGCAAATGTACCGTTGCACTTTTGGGACTTCCGGTCCTTCCTTGGCTACATCCACGCCGTTTCCAATTTCCATCGCTTTCCGATTTGGCGATCGCGACTGTTTCATCGGGAGTCTCGTGTCGGAATTCGCGTAGGCGGAGTTTCCGTAGTTTCGCGAGCGACTATCGCGTGATCCGACATCGTTAAGATCTGATTTGAATATCCTTGGAAAAGGATAAGGGGAACGGCGGGGGTGTCGAAACGACCTCGGGAAGCTTCTTCGTTCAAGCATTTAATCGCCTTTCCTTTTATATCGACCTCCTCTTCTTTTCCTCTCTCTATAGTTGCCTTCTTCCCTTTCATCTGCCTATCTTTCGTTTCGGAAGGTATTTATTTTTCCGTCGCATTTTTCTTCTTTCTCTCTGCGGAAATCAAATCGAATAAGTTGTCTGCGCGAATAAATTTCCCAGCCATTTGTGGGATTGATTACTTCCATTGGATGCGGAACGATTATTAATCGATCTTATACGCCTGCAGTTTTCGAAGAGTCGAAACGACAAGTTGCAGTCATCGTGTAGATGATACTTTTTACATGTGCGTTGTATGATGATGTTGGCTATATTACGTAAGATTATTTGTAAAGGGATTCACGTAATAATCTGCGTGTTGAAAATATCTATAATTACGCAACATTATTTATATAGCTAGTACACACGCACACGCACGCACACGACGTGAAATAACCGAGAAGAGACTCGAGACTCTATATATTCCATTTTCTTGTTGACTCGTAAAAATAAGAATTGCATTCATCAAAGCATTGCAGCCACATGCGTCGCTACACAACTTGGCGATCATATTTACACGAGGCAGGCGTAACGAATCTTCACGGCAAATGTTATGGCTGCAGCAGTCGTGCGATAAAGTAAAGTTTCGCAAAGACTATAATCGCGGCACGCAATTTAAAAGAAGAGAGAGAGAGAGCGAGAGAAAGAGAGAGAAGTCCCGCGACGCGCTCGCAAATTATCACGCGAACAGTTACCACTCCATAAAACGCGATCTCGATACTTTGGAACGCGAGCCTGTAAACATTTCAAGAACTCTAGCTCTGGGGGCATGATCGAAGGAAAAAAAGAGTCGTTTACATCGATGTACGCGCGTTGGGGCGTGTTGAAGACAAGGTAATGTATAATAACACGAAAAATCCGAGAAAATTGTACGATCGACGTGCGAAAATGTGCGCGAGAGACGTGAAACTTCGTGACAGGCGAAAGAATCGTGACGAAAGGAAAGGAATGTACTTGTAAAAAAAGGTGAAAAAAAAAACTGCAAGGAGAAAAGGAAATTTTCTGAAATGGTTTATCGAGTCGTTATTGAAAAACATTACATCTTAACGCTTTTTCTTAAATCATTTAATTATTTCGCTGCAACATGATTTTCCGTGATTATTAAAGATATGTCTACACGTGTTAAATAATAAGTATTGACTAGATGTTTGTCGAATATTGATTAATAGCGCGAAAAAACCAAGTTAAACATGTAGCACGATAATAAAGTATAAATATTTATATCGTACAAATTATACACCACACACAAGTTTTTTTTTTTTTTTTTTTATATATATATTCTAAATATATACAAATTACGAGTGATCACTTTTTTGTGAAAAAGAGAAAAAGACACACATCTTAAGAACGCGTCACGATTAAGTATTCACCGCGTTAATTATAGTTCGGCCCATTATGTATTATCCACGTTGCTCCTCTCGATTTTTTTACGAATAGCGTATAACATCGCGGGGTAAAACATATAGCAAAAGAAAAAAAAAAAGAAAAAAAAAAAAAAAAACAGATGTGTGCGCAAGTTCGAGAAAAAGCGAAGGAAATCTACCCCTTTCGAGGTTGAGGCAGGAATTATCCTGCCTGCCCTCTTCCCTCGCCCGGAAAAAAGAACATCGTTCGTTTAAAAATTGACCTCGCTGTCGAGGTCGGGGTTTCCCTCCGAGTCTTCATGAAGCATACCGTTCATAATTAATGCCACGCGAACGCGTTATATAGTGGTACGTTTACTAAAGTTACCCTCGGACGGTCGCGTATGGTATATATTGTAAGAATATGCGGTTGAAGAAAACATCACTTTATCTCGATCACGAATGTAATAATCTTTTGCATTTTGCATTATTTACGCATAAATGAACATTAACACTCGACCGAATGCAAGGTTGCTCAAAGCGAAGCGAAGAATTGGTTCTTTCTCTATATGCATATTTTAATTAAATGGATTAGATTAACCTCTAGATTATGGGAAACAAAAAATTGTTTAAGTTTCTTTTTTGTTTATACTACGCTTTAAAAATATACACTGAGAATTAAGTAGACATGTATTTAGCGGTGGAGTAACATCGTGCATCACTCGGGTTAGACAGACAACTATCGAATTTTGGAACCCCTCCAGCGTTGAAACTCCAGTGTTTATCGGTGAAAAATCGAACTGCGGAGCCAATTTCGAGTACGACCCCTCCCCCTCCCTCCCTCCCTCCCTCTCGCGAAGCGCTTGTCACTTTGTGCTGTTGGCTCGTTTATTTTTGTCCCGTTCGGGCTTTATCTCGTTCCTTCCGTTATCCCTAGTGGCCTGCCAAGCCTGCAGTGCGTTTTCGGGTACGACACACTAACCTTGTCTCGAATTCGACGCACTCTGGCGAGGAAAGAGAAACGAAGAAAGGTGAACAACGATGCGAGGGAATCTCTGCTCTCTCTCTCTCTCTCTCTCTCTCTCTCTCTCTCTCTCTCTCTCTCTTTTTTTTTCTTCCCGTCGGTGTCATTACTCCGAGGTCGGACTTCCCTTCGGGCCTCTCGTCCTCGTCGCTCCGAAACTTTCGTGCAAGTTCATTATCGAGACGAGCAGAAACCTTGCCCGCGGCTCGCACGCGTCCACTTGACCATTTCGAACCGGTCAGGTGAGAAAGAAAAGTAAAAAGTACGTTGATAACGTATGTTTGATACGCGAAATATCGAAAAGTGATTTGCAGAGTTTTGCGGTGACAGTGAATCAAGTTTAATTTATTTAATATAGCGCTTTGTAAATGTAAAATGGCATTTAAAATATATTAAGCCTCGCAAATTACAGAAGCTATCCCATTGTTGTTCCAAACTTAAATAACTTGTACAAACTTAAATTATACAAGAATAAAATTGTTAACGATAAAAAGAGTAATCGAGTGAGATATTTCACGATTTAAATAAATTATTTGCAACAACCTGCTACCTACATCTTGATGAAATTTTCGCCTCAAGAGTTAATTGTATCTATTTATATTTATCAAAAATTTATATAATAAGGTACAATATATCGTAGATTATCCTCATAGGTATTTAGAAGTATAGCAATCAATTGTATTATACAATCGCATTTCCATCTGTATCATATCCGCTTTGAGCATATCATCTTTGAATTATGCAATATTGCAATGCGATGCATAATGTATATTTCTCAATGTATATTGTAACAAACGAATAATCGACGGAAGAGTAATTAGTCTGTGATATAGGAAGGGTAATAACATATCGAGCTAAGAATAATTAATCCAGCATATGCGGGCGATAATTATGATATCGGTACCTTTATATACTGCTGACTCATAACTCTTTTTTTTTATTCCAAATTATGTACGCAGCTGTCCAGAAGTATCTCATATAGAATTCAGAAAAGAATTTCAAATGGATTACACGAGATAACGTTTGACGTGTAATTTCGTTAACAATTTCTACGAAAGATAAAACGCGACCGTCGTAATACGTCGCCGTCCTGTGTACGTGGTTCGAATTTGAAATTACACCGAGGTTGGGATCCAGAAAAGAGATCTCGTAGAGAGATACACTATAGTCTCCGAAAGATCCCCAAATATCCTAAACGCTACGCGATATACATGATGCTCACGTTGCTAGCTCTCGAAAGTAGAACTCTGAGAAACCGAGTACGAGTTTCGCGTCGCCGCAAGAGAAACGGTATTATTTTTTATACCAAAAAGCGAAGAAAAAAAGAGCAAAAGAGAGAGAGAGAGAGAGAGAGAGAGAGAGAGAGAGAGAGAGAGAGAGAGAGAGGAAAAGCAGACACAAGCGCGTTTGCAATAATCGTGCAACAAAAGTCAAATTACGAGAATGCAAATATGTTGCGCGCCGTTAGGTCTTAAACTTAAGGGAAGCCGATAATTTTTTACCAACAGAATCATGAAATCGTAAAGTCTTGGAGCCGAGTAATTTTTATGATCTTTGATCTATGTTTGGATACAGTACCGGTTAAAAGTATTGCATAAACTTGTAGAAACACAGGAAAGTCGTTACTTTAGTGAAGACAGAAAACATATAAATATCATGAATTTATATTTTATTACTGTTGTTTTATGCTTTAATATCGCAAGCATTAAAAATTATAACAAGTAATAAAATATAATTTGCTGGTATTTATGTATATATATATATATATTTGTTCATTAAAGTAACGACTTCCCCGTTTCTATAAGTAATGCAACACTTTTGACCGATACTGTATGTTCTTGCGCGATGCAAACTGCATTTACGCAGTGATTATATAGGAGATAGCATGCTATAAAATAACTTTAGCTATTTCTACTTCTCTAATAAATACATATATTTATGAAATTTATACAATACTATTTATATTATTTATTCCATTCTTTAGCCGACTTTAATTGCTATTTTTAATTTCAATGTAATAACCGAGATATTTAAGATCTTGTTGAAGACTATGAATAATGCCTTTTTATTTTATCACAGAATGTACATTGTATATATTATTATTATATAATTAAAATTAATCATTTCATAGATTGGTCGCTCGATTTTAGACTAATTTTGTGGAAAATTAACATTCACACGCGATTAAACACAAATATTCACTGAATTTCCTCGGAAATATGATAAAGTATCAAAGTTATTAGGAAAGAAGCTAATGCTAGTGGAAATGGAAAAAGATCGGACCAGGCAGGAACAGCTGCACTCTCTTAAGAAGAACGAACGGCAGGCAGAACACAGCCAAAGGAGGGGGTGGCTTTATTGGTTTAGGGTAGCCTGGAAAAGCCGGGGCATGGCGGCATTTCAATTCCTCACCGGCAACGTGGTTCTTCTAAATTGTAAACCGGTAGGTAGGTATAGGTAGGTAGACAATGATGGCTCTCGACAACCATTATGATCGATACGGTAGCGAACGCGTGTTACGCTGCGACAGACGGCGACAGTAATCTCTTGTCAACCTTCTATTGTCGAATACCGGCTTGACTTTGTCCGAAATTTAATTGTCACCCTTCTTGTTTCTCCATCTATTTTTAGACGCTATTTTATTATTATTTCGGAGAAAAGATACTTACATTTTAAACTTTTATTTGAAACATTTTTTTACATAAAATTAATTTTGAAGAAATAGTTGTAGATAAATATGTATAGCTCACTTCATATTAATTTAAGTGTTCATTACCGAAGATAGGTAAAAGCATTCCAATAATACAAATAGATATCGATCGTAGGTACGTGTATACCTATTTCGTAAAATAAAATGTGAAAACGCTTACTTTTGCACCATGCCACGTACGGTTCGACCGAGACGAGTTTTCGAGTTTTGTACACCCTTTATGGCATACAATCGATCGATGAAATAGCTTGCGACGACCTTTCGAAACGGCTCACCCTCCTCGGAAACAGCTGGCTGCCGTCATCCATCAATGCAGGGCGAAAAACGTGGAAAATCTTACGTAAAATCTCTATCCAAGGGCTATCAGAATTTGCTTCTTCGTCAACGTACAAAACTCTGTTCGAGGCGAATTCCTATCTCGATGTCTCCCATCGCCTATTCCACGAAACTTTTAATACCACAACATAAGACCTTTCACCAGTGATTTCGATTATCAACAACAATCACGAACGCACCTTCGCTATTCCGGCGCCACGGACACGGCTTGATCACACGTGCCATCAGCACGATCACAGGGAGAAGTAATCACGTATAAATTAATTTCCAACACGGAGACAATTGCTCGTAGCTTTCTCCGCATTGGATGCTTTGCAAGATTCACTCGCGTACTGTGGAATAACTTTCGAGGAAGAAACCTCGCGCGCACAGAATGCGTTTAATGTAAAACGCAGTAAAGCGCGTCCCGCTACGATCGAAGCCAGTTCGAACGCTATAAGGGGGCCGTATAGAAAGAGAGAGAAAGAGAGAGAGAGAGAGAGAGAGAGAGAGAGAGAGAGAGGAGGAGAGAGATCGCGTAGACTCGCGCGTGCTGTGCTATATCTATCCCGTGGCCCGGCACGGAGAAGACTGGAATGGAAACCGAATTGTGTAGGGATCTCTATATGGTGCATACGTGTCGGGGTGAGAGAGGGAAATAGAGAACAGAGAGAGAAAGCGAAGAGTTTAGGCACAAGAAGGGACGAGGAAAAGGGAGCTATTCGACAGGGATGGCGATGACCGGGAGGGTCGGTTTATCCGCCGGAGATCCTATAGGATGGGATAGCTCCCTTCCCTTCCCTTTCCCCTGCCGTCGCGTCCCGTCGCGTCATATCGTCGACCGACGCACGATCCGGTTTGTGTTGAGTCACCGTGTATATATGCACGCGCACAGTTCAGTTCAGGTAGAAAAGTACGCGCGAACGAACTCGTCTCCCAACCTCGGCCTCATTAAGGATGTGCTTTGGGTGCAAGAATGCGCGCCACTGCACGTGGGCTGTTCATTTATGAGAGAGAATGTCTCGCGCTAATTTATATATGTTAGCATAATTCGATGGAATTGTAATTTTTCGCTGTGAATTTTTGCATTGTATTTTTTCATAGTATATGCATATATTCAAAAATATTTGAAAAATAAAATATCGATAATAAGATTTACACACGTTAACTAATGTATATATAATTTATTCTGAAAAAATTAATAGCAATTTTAAGTAGTATAAAGGAATGAAAAAAAAAAAAAAAAAAAATATTAAGACTATATACGTAGAAGATATGTCTGACATTTTTTATCTTAATATTGAATAATTATAGCAGCCTCGAACAAATCAATACATAAATTAAGTAAAAAATAATAACGAGATCTTATAATATTATCGCTTGAATTTTTTATTTATCTTTGTTGAGCTTATATTTCGAAAAAAAAAAAAAAATAAGTCTGATTCTTACGATTATTATTTTAGAACACCCAGTGCATAGTATGATGATACGGAAGCGCGGAATGGGTACTATGACCCTATATAAGCGTTAGAGACGATCGTATTCCAAGCATTCTAGCAATCAGGCGGAAGGAAAAGGACATTTTAAAGGAAATGAGAGAAGAAACGATAAGAGAAAAAGAGAAAGGGAGTGAATTCGTGAGAAAAAAAGGAACGGACAAAAAATTAGGCAGATAGAAAAAAATACAAGACAAAGAGATAGAAAGAGAAGAGGGGAGAGAAGAAAAAAAATTCAATTTCCATTAAAATTCCACGAAGAAATAATGAAATAACTGACAGTTGTGTGTGCGTGTAAACACGTTGGATAAATGCGTTGTAAGAGAGCCACTTGCTTGCATCCAATTTTATGCGAATGCGGTGTAACACGCTTTGCGGAAGTAAACCGACTCGAAGTAAAACTCGAAGACGAAGTATGTACATACACAAGCGGTATCGTATAGTACACGGCTTGTAACAAGTGACATATTGCCGCACGCACACGAACGCGCGGCATCGGCCACACGGATATATATACGCGTGCGCGCGCGACACGCGCGTGCACGGAACGCGTTCGATGCGACCGACGCGACGCCCGCTCGTCGTTTCGCTACTCGTGATGTAACGCAAGGGCGTTTCCGTCCTGTTATGGTCACTTCCGTTCCGAGAGACGGCCGCTCGCCCTTTTTCCTCACCTCTCTCTCTCTCTCTCTCTCTCTCTCTCTCTCTCTCTCTCTCTCTTTTTTTTTCCCTCCTGTAATTATCGCCCGCGCGCAGCACGTCCTTCGGAAATTGTGATGCCAAGGTACGGGTCAATTAACGATGGGAAAGGGGAGAGGGATAAAAGGCAGCTCGAGCACGTGATGTAAATGCTGGGCAAGATTTATATCGTCTATACGCCTCGGAGATATTCACGCGTCGAGTGAATTGTGTAAATGCAAATATCAACACGATTAAAAGTATTTCAACCGTGCCACAAATGTAATTATTCTTTCTGTTAAAATAATAATATAACATATTAATACAAATATATTTATTTCATAGAAAAATATTTAATTAATTCCTATATCGTGTACTAGTATTTATTTAATAATATTTATCTAACGTTTTACTTAAATAATTATAATAGACTTTTTAGTTGAGCGTTTCACGCCAATATAGTTTCATTTTCAAGTTATAGAGACCGTTTTCTTCCTACGTCGTGTGACAATGATATGAATGAGATAAAAAAGGCGTTGAGAAGCGACACGCGTAAAGGCGGCACAAGAAAGGAACGAAGAGAAGCGCCTTACGGGAACGACAACGCAGAGGAGAATCGCACGACGAACGGACGTAACGAGACAGGAAATCACACCGATGTAACGGGAGATGCCGCGAAAGCGACATAAAGTGACACACGAGACACGCGAAGTATCGCGAAGTGGCACAGCATTGATACTAAACAATGCGTGACGTGATGCACGACGTAGAAACAACACGAGGAGCGAGGCGACGCACAGCAAGGATAGCAGAACGACACAAAATATATCGCGCAGCAAATAGCGTGAGTGACACGAGACTGACACGAGACTGACACGAGGTGATACCGGGATGACATAAAGCGTGACTTATTTTACGTATACGGATATGTTAGCGTAACAGTGATAAAAAGAAGGAAAATGACGCGTCGCGTAATTATAATTATTATATTCTCGTAATTATAAGTATTAAACTCTCTTGAACTGAATTAGCGAGAATATCACGGATTAAGTGATAAGATTTTACCAAAGATCAGTGAGTATTTCATTTTGTATAATTATAATATTTAAATTCAGAATTATATACATATTATACTTTTCCTAAGATACAAATAACCAGATATAAAAATGAACAAGACTTTTGATCAAATTTCGATTTCATTAGCAAAATATATATATTGCTATTAATTTATCTCGTATGTATATAGTAATATTACACAATATATAAAATGCATTTAAAATATCTCTACTGATTCTTTTAGCGAGATTCCATTCAAAGATTTCACAAAATACAATAAACTCAATCCTTAATTAACCAGATGAAAAATGCTAATTGTAATTAAATTAGGCTCTTGCGGGAACTTTGTTTCTCTAAAGAAAGAAACAGCGAATAATATAATATTTTTCTAGTCATTTGTTTTCATCTCTGGTAATATTATTCGATAATATATTTTCGCAACAATGCACGAATGACGATCAATATTCGCGATTGACAATCGATGACATTTGTCGAGCAGTGAAATGCGTAAGCGAGAATGAAATGAACGAAGGATCCGACGACGAGGAGGACACGCGTGACTGCGAGCACGCATTAAGTCCACGGCGACGATTTGCATACGGCGTGTTATTTGCATAAGCCGCTCGCGAAACATAACACACAAGCAAATCGAACAATCGCCGCCGCTCTTGCATAATATTTGCATAGACGATCGCCGTCGCCCAGATCGACGGGAGAATTCGTCCCGTCCTGAAACGGGGCGCGCTTATCGGAAAGTGCGTGGCTTCGTAATAAAGGGGGAAGAAGATCGACGTACTAATTCGCGTACACGACGCACGATTCTATCTTTTTCCCGCAGGAAGTTTGCAGAAAAAAAAAAAAAAAAAAAGTATACGGGAATGAGAATTCTAACTCGCTGTATATAGTTAGCGGGTTCAGGAAACGTTGCGTGTACATACATCCATAGATCGTTAGATCCATAGATCCGTACGTTTTGATACGCGTACGAGTTTTTCTTAGATTGCGCGGGATTCACGAGTACTCGAATATCTTGCACTGCTGTACATTAATTGGCGTATTTTTGTCAAATCATTTTCTCTTTCTCCCACTTTGAGATTATCTTAATTATTATAAATTTCGTTATTCACACATTCTTTTTAATTTCTAGTGCCATAGTATAAAATGTAATGACTTTCCAGAAATAATCTTCCAGACATTTTGCATTTAAATGCATGCAATGTGTCTAATATTCATCGAGATCTAAATTAATCCGAAGTTTATTTTTAACAATACACAAATTCGAATCAGATCGATGAACCGCATTCCGATTACGGAGATCGTTAACGACACGCCTTTGTGTCGTGTAACGATGAAATATTTTGTCAGGGCGTTCTCTCAATTTTCCGCGGTCCGAGCGTTTGATTTACAAATCAAACGATAATTCGCTCGTACTCCTGAGTTTGTCTCGTCAGAAGAGGAACACAAAAGGGAGCTAAAAGCCCGGGGGAGAGTGCCACCCCCGTATACCGCAACTTACCCGCCGGTAAATCCCCTTTGTATTCTCACGTCGGCTCGGGTTCGGGAAACGATATTGACGGACCGTTTTAAGCGCGCAGAGTCCTTACGCTCTCTCTCTCTCTCTCCCTCGCTCTCTCTCGCTCTCTCTCTCTCGATGTGTACAAAACAAACTTGCTAATCGTTGAAACTCTACGATATCATGAACGACAATGTCCAATCGCAATAATTCTTCCATTTATAATCACGTTAATGCAACCTTTTAAATTCTTTGACTCTCGACGGTCAATTTGCTTTTTAATTTATCGACGAAAAATAAAATGTTGATTGCAAATTCGAATTAAATTTGTTGTAATTGCAAAAAATAAAAGACGCATTTATACAATCATATATGCTCTCTGTGTGTTGCATAATTAATTTCAAATGACGCAAATTATCCTTGACACCAACTTTAGCGAATCGCGAAAGAATTACGAAGCGACGATTATTTATGGCACATTGACGATGGATAACTGTGGAATAAATATTTCCAAGATAGGATTAATAATTATCAGTGTACATATGTGCATCATATGATCGATCGATCATTCGATTCATCTATTGAGAAGCTATAATGTCACTTTGCACGTCCGATTTCTCCAGTATTATAAAACTCTCCAAGCGATTCAATCCGAGCGTATCGTTCGAGTCGAAGAGGAAGTCACTCACTGTAGCGTGCAAACAGTTACACATCCGGCCTGTACGCGTATCGTCTGAAAAAAAAAAAAAAAAAAAAAAAAAAAAAAAAAAAATGCGTAACGCACGCAAACGCCAGCTCGTTCACGGATTGTCCCTTTGCTGCGGAGAGAATCATCCCCCTAATTAATCCCTATTTAGGCAATCGGTTTGTTTAAGGACGGCCTCGCGAGGGACTGGCATGGAAATTATTCCGGTCACGAAAGTAGCTATGTCGTGTATGTTGATCGCGGTTGGGAATTTGCCGCATGCCAGGAGGAAATCATTTCGCTCAGCAAACGAGAGAGGGAGAGGGAGAGAGAGAGAGAGAGAGAGAGAGAGAGAGAGAGAGAGAGAGAAAAAGAGAAAGATTGCAGAAAATAGAATAAATAGAAACTCTCTTCGTCTTCAGTTATGTCACACATTTTGCTACATACCTTTACGTATGAAAAATAAATTAATCTCTCAATAAGGAAGCTATTTGGATTTAACTTTGTTGCGAGAGATGTAGTGTAATCTATAATTTTCAACCATTCTCATTTCTGTGTTATTTCACATATGTAATGTTTCTCGATATTTTTTTTCTGTAAAAAAAAAATTAGCTTTCGAAATTTACTCATTATTGAGTAATAATAAACATTTTTTTTTCTTCTCCCTTCCTCTCTTCGTATAATCCTGAATTTAATCACGACCCTATACTGCACCAGTAATACACCGGCAATTTTTAAGAGCGGTAACGTAGGCTTAGTTCTTAGGAGGAGCTTAGATTCTCCTCCCGGCTTTTATCGTCCCTATCAACCCCTTTATCGTCGTTCTTATCGTCTCGACGTGGCCTTTATCTCTGACCCTAGACGACGACGAATCGCGGAGAGGAAGAAAGCTGCTAGCGATGCTGATTAAAATTTCAGAAGAGCAAGCCGGTCGGTCGGAGGGCTAAGCTTCGAGGAAGAAAGACCAAAAGGGTCAAAAGGAGGGACCGGTGGGCGAACTAAGTAATTAGAGCCTCGATCTTGTGTTGCAATTTTCGACTTTTCGTGGAAGGGTGGCAGTTTACTCTGGAACAATTCCGCTTGTCTCGAAAGGAAAAAAAAAAGTTCGAAAAGCGAATTTTTTGTACCTGACACAGGGTGTCTTTTATCTAGACTTATTGAGCCATTTGCACCAATCACTTTTGTTGTTCCAAGTTTCGCCTGTTTAAAATCAGTGGGAGCTGATTCGAGAAGACAGTATGGTCCAGGCATGATTCTAAACAACGCTACAGGATAAAAAAGGTACCCGTAACAAACGCCTTAATAATACTAAACATTGTTACACACGCTATTTATATCTATAGTTGGCCAACAAAACTCGAGCCAAGGCACTAGGGTGGTTTATCGAATCTCAGGATGTTTAAGTTGGCACGCAAGCACGCAGGCAAAACGATTTTAAAGCCTAACTGGCTTACAAGACGCGACGATAGACACGTCTCGCGTCGAAGATGAGGCTTTGATTTGATTAGCGAGGATTTACCTTCGAATTACTATGTCGTTCATTAACGGACGAAAATCTTACACGGGTAAGGACTCGTTTACTCGAAATTGGACTGTTAATCACGACGACGTGGCATTTATACAGGATAGCGATGCAAAGTAGGAGTCGGAGAAACACGAGTAAAACGTTGACGGAGAATTAAGGAGGAGTCGATAAGTGCCCTTCTTCTCGAGAGCCGGAACATCTCATTCAGCTTCGTTCATTCGTTCGGCAGGGTAACGAAAAAGAACAAGTACTCGCGCGCACGCGTGTACATATATATCGGGAAATGCTGTTCTCGAGAGGAGGACCGGGTCGACGCCCACATCACACGCGCATACACACACGTACACGCACAACTATCAACGTGCAAGCATCTCGCCTACCCACGCCATCGACTTCTCCGCCGGAGACCAACAGAGACAATGAATCTTAAAGTTATGCGCCAAGATCTCGTGCAGCCAAGTTGCCGCTGCTGTTTGCAGCGAAAGCTTGGCTGACCGGACTGGTGCATCGTCACGTAATGCTTATAAAGCGATTCTCGGTTACGAGACTTCCACGCGATGCTACGGCATCCATCGAAAGTACTACATCGCTTGAAAGTGCATTTATTTCGAAAGAGAAAAGATTAAGAGTGTCATTATTCTTTCCTGGTTGCATTATATGATTTAACCTTGTCCTTTTTTCTTATACGAAAAAAAATTGAAGGGTCAGAAATTTCAAAGGATTTAGATTTAAAGATTTCTAAAAATACAAAAATCCTACAAGTTTATAATTCTAAAGATTTAAGAAGTGAATCTTATAATAGTTCACGTTCTAACGATTCAGAGTTGAAGAATCTAAACGGCCATCATCACAGCTTTGAAAAAGTTCAATCATGCAGATAGAGAATCCGCTTCCACACACAATCAGAGACATACTATATAATTTCGATTAACCGTTGCTTCTGGCTATCAAGTCCCTCCAATTGCTACGTATAATCGACACTCGACATCCACGGACAGTGGTGAAGAATGAATGTACCGTTTGATACACTAATGTCTCGTCCGAATACCAGTGTTCATAATGAGGATACGCGTACCCAGTAAATCTGCTCGGGACGGTAATAAGCAACAAGACGTGCGAGGCAACTTAGAGCGAAAGAGAGAGAAAGAGAGAGACGCTCGAATGCCTCGGCGTTCGTCGGTCATAGACATAACTCAGGCGGTGGCTTTAAATGATTACGACACGTACACGTTATATATAGTGTGACGCGCTCTTAATGCGAACAATCGCGCGCAAGTTTTCGCAATCACGTCAGAAGAAAGGGTCGCGCGCGAATATGCGAGATCGTGGAAAAGTGCATCGCGCGCAAAACAATGGGAAGTCATAACGAGCGTTAGAAAAAAAAAAAAAAAAAAAAAAAAAAAAAACATGCCACAGACGATCTTATCGATACAACAAAATTCGCTGCGATATTATATATGTTCCGTTTGTTCCGCAAGAATGAATCACGCTTGGAAAATTCTTCCTATAGATATATTTGTCAAAGGGACTCTCTTGCATGTATTTGCATATTATATATTAATTGGTAATTAGCGATATTATCGCGTATGCCCGGACGAATACCGGAAAATAGGCTCCGGCTACATGGAGCAGAGTTGCGGTGCAGGATTCCGGGCGTGAGACCAACAGGAAACCCGGAGGAAGCATCTCGACATGCTTCGCCGAGAAGCCGCGCGTTAAGTGAACGCGAATAACCGACTCGCGTTATAACCCTTTCGTGTCCGCCTCTCGCGAATTAAAAAATATTTTCTCATCTATAGAGAAAATTATCCTCTCCCTATTTTTGCCGTAAAACTAAAATCGCTTTATCCTACACAAACGGCTCAATTTTTTTTCAATCACAATTTTAAACTCTATTATTCACTATTATTCCGAGCGATTTTTCAAACCGTGAATACGTCGACGAGAAGACGTTCGGTGTATTCGAGATCGACGAGAAGAGAAAGAGGCGTGAAGGGATGTTGGTATATAGGCATGTGTCGCATGTGCGAATGCACTCGCTGACCTGGGTTAACGGCCCGTCAAGGGCTACAATGCAACATTGTGTTTCGCCCCGCGCCACCGGACGGGAGCGACACACACGTCGTGTTTGTTCCGCTCTCCTCTCCGCGGAGAGAAACAGGTCCTCCCGGCTTCCTCTCACTCTTGCGCGGCGAGTGCGCTTCTTTTCGCTCGTCCCGTTTCCTTTTCCACCACGTCCGACACGAGGCGCCCTCGTTGAACGAGTTTTCTTGGCGAGTAGTCCGCGGACTCGAGCGAACGAAAGGGACAAGTATAGACTTGTATTCCCATTTCGCGATATACTTGAAGAGCCAGTCGAAAATCTATACAAGTATTGAAAAAACGAATGAGATCAAGAGTTGAAAACATGGAGGGCCGATTTTATTGTGATATTTCGATTCTTTCGATAGTATATCATAGTTGAATTTTTACGCGTGTTTTCTTTTACGTCGAAAAAAATAACGGCGCATAAAGTACCATATTTTTACAACCGTAAAACACGTCGGATATCAGCTTTCTCTCTCCGCTAGGAATTTTTCAATTAAAATATTTCCAACGGCTTTGTCTCTAAAATGTTTGCTAAAAAAAATTCTGATCCTTGCCGTTAACGACACGCGCTTTCGGCTGGAAAAAGAAAAACGCGCGTGCAAGGCGCGTGGAACGCCATACAATTTTATTAAATGTCCCGTGAAGCACAGCGGCAGTCGTTACGATGCCGACGACGAGTTTTCAGAAGATCACGTTAATAATCGCGCGACAATTAACTCGCAAACTCTAACGCGCTCCTTGGAAAATATGGAAGTCATTCGTTTCCGCCGGCGACTCGTAAATTCGACGCGTGCTTCTCCAGGCAAAGGAGTTAACGCATTACCGGCGACAACGGAATTCCGTCCCTTGGACGATGTTTATCGCCAAAAGCGAAGCAATATACTGTAGCAATCTAGATGAAAAAAAAATGTATACGAAATAATCGGATAACACAAATTAATAAATTTAAAGTAATATTTTTTTTTACTCGAATTACATTAATACGCTTCTTATTAATTTATGAGTATCTCAAAAGGTAAGTTGATCGAATCGTTGTAAACTTTATATCACATACATATAAAATTATATTAATTTTAGTATAATAATTTTATAATGTTAATATTTTTTTACAATATAATATATATTGTTAAAAAAAATTCCTCGAGTCGTTCTAAACTGTCGCGTCTAAAAAATGATAAAGAGAAACTTAACATTAAAAAGCTATAAGCTTTTAGATATCAAACATGTTTGAGAAATAAATTAAAAATTTAAATAAAAAAATATATACATATATACATATCTGTATAGAAATTTAATTAGAAACTCACTCTGCCGAGGTCGAGTTAACGACGGCGATAAAGAAATCGATTCTGCCGACGTACGTATGAAAAGGGTCAATTCCAGATTCGTCGAGGAAACTATGATTAATAATGATTAATGAAGGCGCGATTGCAACCTTCTCTCCCGCGGTCGCGCGAAACTCGTTTTACTCGCTTGCTTTACATGGAAGTAAGAATCTCGTAGCGAAAAGAACCTTACGCTCGCTCGCTTGCTTGCTTACTCGCGAGTCGCGGCGCGAATCGTGACACAATGTGAAACGAGCTTGTCCCTGGCCCATATAACGTAGGTAAGCTCCATCCGCGATTGCGTAACCGGCCGCGGCCGATAGTAGAACGCGCGACTCGCGACCGCGGCGCATTTTCCAGGCGCGTATATACTTGACGAGTGCAATTTTGCGCGACAAAGAAAAGAAAAGAGATTGAGAAAGGAAAAAGAGAGGCGCTGACACCTCTCTTCTCTACGTTATCGGGCTGCCGAAACTGCGTGACGCTGTAACGAGATCCAGGTGTCAATCAGTGGAAAGCGACCGCGGAACCGCGGACGATTGTTACCTTGTTAAGAAGCTGCCAAGTGTCAACCTGTTACTTTGAGTTAATGCTCGTTTCATGTTTTACTCGCGCGAGTAATATTTCCTTGCTTCTGCTATTTGTCATGATTAATTCACTATTCCGAGATATCAACTCTCTCTCTCTCTCTCTCTCTCTCTCTCTCTCTCTCTCTTTCTTTTTCTCTCGCTATGACATTAGTGTAGATTAAAATGATACAAAGGATAGGATACGTGGTCCTAAAACATATCCCACGAATACTCGCGTATGCGACATAAACGTTATCGTTCGTGATTTAATAGAAAAGTTTCTTCCTTTGATATCTGCTTCTGATGCTAGTTTTAAATGTCGTAAATTATGTAACAAATAGAAAGTTTATGCGCATACTTGAAGCTTTACGATATTATTTACAACGGTGATCGTTTATATACTTGACTTCCGTCATCGTTAAATGCTAACCAGATCGCAGATTCAACTGTATTCTTAAACGTATCGGTGAAACGACGATTCGCAGAATTATCATCCTCAGTGGAGAAATTTTACATCGGATTAGGAACGTGAAATTCGCGAGTTACTTCGTTGGACGAGCGCCACGACAGCGAGCCAAGACGAGCGAGATATGTTAAAACTCCAAGAGCGCGTCGCGTAGATTTGCTCGTTCTTAAAGGTGTTAAAGGCTAATAATTATTGAATTTTATACAACTCTCTCGAGGTTAAACATTTGAAAAGTTCAATTTTATTTAATGTATATTGTAAAAAGCAACGTAAAATTCTGTGTCAGAAAAAGGTCATCGTTTGTAGAAAACAATTGTAAAATATATCGTCGTAAAAGTAACTAACTGTATATAAATATCTCGCATGGAAATGAGGCGATATAAAACGTAATGAATGTCGGTGTTGTTTAATTTACTTGCGACATAAGAAATTTCTTAATCGACCAAAGGACACGTTTCGACATCTGCAGCACCTGCCTCGACCTTCCTCAATAAATCAAAATTCATTGGTTTGCTCTCGCGATTATCGTGCCGAGAGCCGATAAGCGTATCATCGACGATGAAGCAACCTTATGTGTGAGTCACTATATTTCCATTCGTCCCCCACCACCGCATGGTAGTAATCTAATAACACGTTCTCAATTTCGCTGTCATAATCGCTATTTTCTTGCATCACGATTCGTAGACGATGCAGCCTCATCTTCGATTAGAGAATCTCTCGGAGAATCTAAAGGAATCTTCTTTATACAGCCAGTCATTATATTGTAATTACAATACGTGTGAGTCATTTTCACGCAATTATGTACAACATTGTAACACGTGGAATGTGATTATTATGTGATGAAATTTCTTAACGGCAGCTTAACGGGAGATTTTTAATCGACTGATATTGATTTAAGAATATATTCGACAAATTAAAAAAATCATAACATGTAACAATAATATATTATAAGTTGTTACTGTTTGTTCAATTTTTACAAGCATATATATTTTTAAAATATTATAAATGTACATATTAATATATATATAACTTGATAAATATACACATAAATAATAAATTAAAAATATACATATATGTATATATCGTTAAAATTCCATTCGTTAGTGAACGCATCTATATATTCCATTTAACATACGATCGTTAAGCACGTGTCAGCGCATAGATGAAATTGCTTCCGCGCTAATTCTCGCCGACCGTAAATAGCGATTGATCGTTTTTGCTCGGGTTTTCATCTCGCACTGTGCGTACAGTAAGATAATAATTCACGGCGACGCAAATGCGTAACCGCGACCGGTCGCGGTCGCAACCGATAAATTACGTAACTTAATTCCGTTATCTCGAGGAGGCTGGAGGCGGATAAAGAAACGTATATACGACCGATTGCTGATGATCCCCATCGCGGCGAATGCAAATCGGCGCACCTTCTCGAACAGACGGAAAATCGTCTCGTGTCAGTTATACATTTCGCAACGATGGACGCGTCTTTAAGTGTCGCTGTTTGCGACCGTTTCTTGCTCGGCTCGTTTTTTTCCGTCCGCCTTTTCTAATAGATAGACCGGCGAGAGTTAATAGAGGCCGGAGGAATTTCCAGCCGGCGCGCAGGTGTGCATACGAACAGTGGAAAAACGCCATAACTTTAACAAGGTGTTGGAGCCCACTCCTTCATTCTTGCACTTAACCCTTGGTAATATTATGGTTCAAGTCATTCGACGCTCTGATTGGCATAACAGTAAAGTCATTTCCAAAGATCACATTGTGTCGTAGAATGTGATGACTTTTATGACGCAAGTACTATTGCATAAAAATAGAGTATACAATATAGGATATCGATATAAGCATTTATAGAGATAAAAAATGTTAATAAATAAAGTGAAAAATATAAAAATATATCGAGTGTTTGTTGGGTAATTTAAAAAAAAAAAAAAAAAAAATAATATCTCGTCTCGAACTTAATATTGCTAATTCGCGTTTCACGCTTTGTGACACGCACTTTTTCCTTAGTAGGCACTACACGTGAGATGATATCTGAATACGTCAAAGTCACAATGCCTAATTAGGAATTACGATATCACATCATCTTTTCATGCGGCATTTTTAATGACATATCGCGACATCCTCCTCGATGCGTATATAATTCGCAGACAATTCTTACATCTCATGCTCATTTGAATCATCATCGCGATCCGGATCTTCTCGCAATGTGCAAATTACCGCAAGATGACATATATCCTCTTGCCAAGTCATGGAAATCGGTTTCCGTTTGACTCCTCTTTCGTGATATAAAACGCGATTAAAACTGTTTTATGTAATTCGCGTTCATGTAATTAAGAGTGACGCATCTTTTATTCATCACACACGATGCGACTAATTTACTAACTGACTTTGAGCATATAAATTTGCTTTAAACGAAAGAAGATCTAGTTTATTTGTTTAATTTGTTCTTTCTCGCACAAGTGGAGAATTAAATAATTAAAATGTTTTAAATTTATATATATAAATCTCTAGAGATACCTCTAATGTCGCAAGTTAAATCGTTGGGAAATATTTTTTCTAATCTTTTCCGAGGGCCTCGCGACCATATCAATGATCGTTTCTGCATCATTAACATTCACGGAAGTGATGTTCTCGGCTGCACGCGGATATACAAAGCGCGAAGGTACACGAGGTGGATGCCCGTTATGTGACCACTTTCGATTTAATTCAAGTCCAAGGCGAGACAGCGCCGCACTGTTCGCGGAGACAAGTTGTTCCGCGAATGTCTATAGCGCCGATCGAATATTAAGCCGCGTCGTTTTATTCCCCTCTCGCTCTTATGCGGTTATCGACCTTCGAAATGCACGTAGGTCGGATATATCGTATCGGCAGTAGCACGCGAGGTAACGAAACAACATCGGACTTCCCCTTATTTGCATACTTACAGAGAGCGCGGAGGACAATATTTTTTATATTCCTTCTCTCCCACATTATCTAATATTTTATTCAGCTTAACACGTTTATGTGACCTATTAATTACAAGTTTTTCATACGATTGTATGATATGTATAACTTGTCCAACATTTACATAGATAAAGTATATATTGAAAAAGAATAATGAATATTCTTTATAGAGAATTTTAAAATTAAAATTATCATTTTTCATAGCTGAATCAATAACTAATATTTTATTTCAAAGCTAGTTGCGTGTATGTTGCTATATAATATATACTATTAGAATTTGCAATACACGTACGAGATATCATTATTGCAACACTTGCAATAAAGTATCATTGTAAAGTACACTTATCAAGTAGACAGTAGCCTTACTAAAATATTAATATAGAACGTACAGTGTCATTTAACATCTGTATCTAATACCCAGTTTCACCAACAACAGATAAATTATTCGCGGGTTAAAGTCTATACAATTTCTCTTTTTCGTCGTTATCAATCGGAAAGAAAAAATTCACGTAAATATTTACACTTTTATTCGATAAAGAAATACAAAATAACACACGTATAATTAAATAAAAAAAAACCAAAAGAAAAAAAAAAACGGAATTATTCATCTAACGAAAAAGTGTACAAGCATAAAATGCCTATTAAAACGAGAAATTTCCGCGAAAGTACAAAGTTTCGAATAAAAAAATGCCGCGGCTCGATACGAGGCTTCGTACATATATAAATTGCGTTTCCAGCCGACTGGAGGAAAGTAGTAACCACGAGAGGAGAACGAGGGAGGTCCAACTTCTCGCGGCGGAGGTTTAGCCCGCTCTAAGTAGAAGTCTGGACACCATCGCGCGGCCACGACGGAAGGTCAACGCACTTCGGCCAAGGACACATTCTAGACCCACACACAGAGGCCTCCCTCGTAACGAAGCACTGCCTCGGCGCACACGTATACGCACCACGATGCACACAGCTCGCACACACCCATCCCGTAAATGCGTGCTCGTTGCACCTATGCAACGCGCGTGTTCGCACGTGCGTGTGTATATGTGCGTGGCAGCGCGTGCGCGAGAGAGGACTGCCGTGATACATTTGGTAACTAAAGCGGATATCGTGCGATGGTGTATACTTTTTTTTTTTTTTTTTTTTTTTTTTTTACCCCGGTTCCGATATCGTCGCTGTCCTTTTTGTGCCTCGATGTCTGTTTTATCAGAAGTTTTTAGTTTACATAGATATTTCGTTGACGATATTTTTTTATTTTTTTTGAATATATATATCATTCTTCATTTTGTTCTCTCCCTTTTCTCCTCTATATGTGTAGGATTGCTTTATTATTCCATTCGGAAAAAATTATTACTAATAAATATTGAGATCGGTATAATAAACAGTAGTATTATACTACTTTATACGCGTGTGCTACTATGATAATATAATTATTATTATTAACATATCAAGAACATTAATTTTAATAATTATTAAATTACCATTATTAATTTTCACAATTATATAATTTTAGTAACCTTAATAAACTTTTGTTGTTAGCATTTTATTATTAAAATTTTAAATTCAAATCATTTTATTTCTGGATTATACCTGACTTGAAACAAATATTATATTCCTCTATTCACTTTGCGCTCATCAAATATATAAGCTTCAAGTTTAATCGAAAGAACGTTATCGGGATTCATGAGATGAAGTAATAAGAAGCAAACAGATATGAAAAATCTTCGTTTGCGAATAAAGATCAATTGAATTCCGACGGGTCACATGAATCATAATAAAAGCAACGCAACTTTATAGAGCATACTGTTCTTGTGCGTTATAGTGCGACATTTAGTGCTAATAAATCTGCACTCCATAAGAACATTATAGACGTATCGCCCTATGATATTACGGCATCGCCTACACAAAGATTATGAACGTTGTTACCCGGCAAGAGAGAGTTACGCGTCACGTCGTGATATATACGTATATAATATATACATATACACATATAATATATATGCATATATACAGCGTGCATCAACGAATGCTCCACCAACGCGTGGAATATCGCGAGGGAGCTGGAAAATTTGCACACTCGCGTAAACCTTGGTAAGCGCGTTTCCTCCTTTTTCGCGTCGCACGGAAGGCGCATAAATCGCGTTACGCTCATTTAGAAAATACACGCGAGACGATACACGGATTTTCCCACCGTATCGGCGAAACGCTTTTTCCAGCACACCCTCCCTGTGTGATACCTAGCCCCCCCCCCAACCCACCCCACACCAACCGCGAGAACAAAGTCGGCACCAAACCGTGCTCCTCTGTCTCGATGCTGATATGAATAATGTATCGTACAGGGTCGCGGCAGATGTGAGAGAGGGAAAGAAGGGACGAAAGAGGAAATTAGAGTTGGATACGCGCAGGATTATGAAAAGAGGCGACGATATACGGCCGTGCGAAAAGGGTGAGAGAAAGAGAGAGAGAGAGAGATGGTCGTAAAAAATGTGGAAAAAAATTCATAAAATACAAATCCTTGCATCTCTGCGCATCTTGAAGGAGTATCAGACATATCGCTTCTTTTATATATTTTCTATATATTTTTATTACTAAAGATTATATATCGCGTAGTTATTAAAAGATCGAAAGGCAAGATTGCTGCAGATTAAATTTTCGCATTAATTACTCGTCGTGTTAAACGAATGGCAATAACATATTTTATCGCTCAGTTGTGATAGAATAATAATGTTTCGACATTATTATACAATAGCAGCTGCTGGGAGTGTCCAATTTATACGATATTCTTATTCAGCGTATCGGGTTAAAAACATACAAACATGAAATTTACTCGTGCAAATTTCAGGCACACTTATCATCACATCGATATAATTTACCTATCCTTATTTGTAATAGAAATTTATCGATTTACTGAAACGAATGCGTCGATATGTATACGACCGTCCACATTCGATCTGCGGGCGAGAAGATGCATGTTAATGGGCGGTGGAAGCCGCTCAAATTAACGAGGTAATATAACGACATAAATATCCGTTCCACTCGGTGGCGAGTCGCGCGCACATTCGCGAAAAGCGCGTAAACAGCCTTCCCCACCGGGTGCATCCAACAGGCCTAACGAAGAGGCGCGTCCCGTGTAATTAGTAATTACGGCGTGCCTGCGAGCGAGCAAACTGGTTGCGAGCGATCGATCGATATCAGGCCAAGCCGGCGACTCGCAGATAGGATGCTTAAATTTAATAAGACATTGATATATATTTTCATTCGTTCGCGAATGACATTGGTACATGATGCCGGGATATTTTGAAGTATTAATGTTGGAATTATCAAGAGTAATTAACAACGATGACTAATAGTGAGAACGTATAAGATGTTATCAAAAATTCATGTAATTGCAAATTATTTTATTTAATTATATAAATATTAGTTACTGATATATAATAAAAAGTATATATTTTATTTTGCAGAAATTATATTTCGCCACGAAAAAGATTATTAAAATATTTTATATTTTCACTTGTTGATTAATATACATTTAAAAAAAAAAAAACCTAATTGTAAATATCAGTAAGAAATCAGCGATATATTACCGTGATATACGATCGCAGTATCGTGACAACATCTTCAGATTGCGACGAGCATGTCGAACGCGCATCTCGAGACATAAGAGACCGGTTATCGCGCAAGAACCGCATCTAATCTCGCCCTGAAAGCGACTCTGAGAGCTGAAGGCTCTCCCGTTATCGGTGCGAGAATAACGCAGGAGTTCGCTCCGTCGGATGAATTCCTATAATGTGTCGTAACAGGCAGCAGCGGATTGACGTCATCGACCGGCCAGATCTCTTTCTCTCTCTCCCTCTCTCTTTCGTTATTCCTGAGGGACTAATTTGTACGTGCGCGAGATAATATATAGTGTACATATACAGGGTGTGGCGAGAAAAACTAACAAGCTCACATTCACCATATTTCCTAGCGAACGATTTGTCACTGTCAAAGAAGATTACGTAAAATATAGAAATATAGAAATACAGAGGAAAAACAGTACTTTACTATAACTTATATCATTGCAGCGTAATGATTTATATATCGTAATTATGCATTTATTCGAATAAATGTGTACTTTTTAGAAGTTAAATTTCACTGCTTGATAAATCAAAGTTCAACTGTGTAAACAACAAAATGAAATTAATGAGATATGTAATATTTAATATTATTTAAAGCAAAAGAAAATGTCTTGTGCTTATAGTCAATCTGAATATAAAATGTCAAAGTGTTTAACGTTAAATTTAAAAAAAAATACAATAAAAAAAAACGAAATGTCACATAAAAATGTCAAAGAATATATTCAGATTTTTTTTCAGAAAAGCAATTTTCTGTCATCGTTCGTTCCGCTATTTTAGAACACCCCTTAGTATCTGAACGTGCGAGCGTAGGTGCGTGCGTGCACGCACGGCCGGTCACCCTTGCATGGCCAACCCCGAGCAGTATGGGTTGTCCGGGTGTGGGTGTCATCGCTGATGTTATCGGCCCGGATCTCGGTCCTTTTTCTCTCGATGAAAGAGAGAAAAAGCTACACAGAGAGCTCTACGGAATGTTTCATAAGCGCCGGATTTTTCCAGCGAAAATCTGATCAACTTTTCTCATAATTAAGTTAAAACACGGCTCAGCGGAGACTAAGGCTCTTAATTAGCACTTGTTCCCTCTTAACCACTTTTAGTACTATCGTCTTTTCCCACAATTGCCGAGTTCTCGGCGTTTATTTAGCAATTTTGATAGCCAACCTTCAAATTGAGGTACTCTCAAAACAAGAGCCGCGACGAACTGATTAATTGAAAGTTTATTTCTATTATATATTTCCCCTTCATAAAATTTATTTCTTTAAACAGCTTTGTTCCGCGTTTTATAAATTATTCAATTGGATTCTTTTACAAGAAAATTAATTAAAAATCCATTTAAAAAATCTTCCATTAAAATAGCCTCATAAAATATCTTGTATACTCGCGACAAGAGTCGATAAGCGAGGAGGAGACCAGCTGAAGCGGTTCGTGGCTAGCTAGCTCGAGCAACATAGAGGCTCTCTTCGTCGCCATGGGTTCTTTAACCCGCGAGCGCGTGTACGCGTGCCTATGTGTATGTATGTGTATGTATGTGTGTGTGTGTGCGTGTGTGTGTGTGTGTGTGTGTATGTGTGTGTGTGCGTGCGTCCAGGTGATCCCGTCGTGACCCCGTGCTGATCCACAGTGACGTTGGCTAAGGTTAAGAAGCGAAACTCGCGAGCAAACGAAAGAGGAGACCGTCGATCGAAAAATCTTGGATACCGTTCAGCGACTTGTCAGAGAATAATTACAGCGCATGATTGATAGTTGAGAAAAATAGCGCAGATTACTTGTAGGAGTTTAAGATCGATTATGAAACGTAAATGACCCAAAAGCTAAGTGAAACGATGCTCTTTTTAGTCGACCTCTTAAAAAACTTGGAAATATTAAAGCCGAGAAAATTATGTTTAGATTAATTTCTTCAAGAGTCCTTAAAAAAGTAGATTAATTACAGAGTAATTGAATTAAGTAGATTAATTATATAGATTAATTATTTAATTAGCTGGTGTTGTCAAACTCAACTATTTAGAGTGCAATATTTGTGAGATAACGTGATTATCGATATCCTTTTTTCTCCACAAACAGAAACGAATTAGAGTGAAATAAATTCTCGCTTTATAAAATATCGAACGGCACGAGCAATTGAGAGTTTTATCGAAATTATCGCCGTCCGATACTCCAAAACTTTCCTATTAGGAAGGCGTATAAAAATAGACGGTGCAATTTCTGTTGTTGTCGCGGTAAGTAATTTCGTCTCGAAAAAAAAAAAGACAGACCATTGTTGCATCGAAAGTGCATTCGCGATGTTCGTCGACCAGAAAATGGAAGAAGAGAGCGTGGGTGAACACGCATACTCCGGATACTCCGATAGTTTCCAGCGGAACGAAAAACGCGTACGCGTATCGCATATCGCCTTTCCCGTCGAATTGCATAGTTTCGCAACGTAAATTTACAAGTTAATGATCGTGAGTTTACATAACGGCGGAACCCACGCGATACCACGTGGCAATGTTTCTTGCACGTTCGCGAACAATATGTAATTAGATACGATCGCGTTACAAGCGTGTTTTCTGCTATATAATATATTAAGACATACATATATACGAATGAATAAAAAATTGTAAATATAAAATGCAGTTTTTTTCAACTAATAACAATTACGAATAGCAGAATTAATTAAATTTCTATTTCTATCGATACTCGTATTATAAGTTTGACGACATGTTACAAGCCTTAGAAATTTTTAGCATAACCACACATAATTTCTATAAGACTTGGAAATAGAAGGAAGTGTATTTAATAGAATAATCATCTTTATATGGCTAACAATGAGTTATAAAATGACACAACCTTCGGATTCGTTGCTTGAAAAAAGATGGAGACAACCTGAATGTGCTACCGGAAAAAAAAAAAAAAAAAAAAAAAAAAAAAAAAACCGACCTTCATGTTTCTTCTCGCGCAACCGCGACATCGGGATGCACCGGTGCGCAAACGAGACGATACGGGCCGCAAAATTCCGCCGATGGAATCGCGCATGGTAGCTTCCGTCGAGTCCGCTCTATCGAGGATCGACCGCAGGAATCTAGCGTGAAAAGCATACGCTGAGAGAGTTCCTTAGCCGGCCGTGTGTACGCGCAGGAAGAGGAACAGGGACGATGAAAAGAAAAAGAGAGAGAAAGAGAGAAGGATGGATAGATAGATAATAGTCAGGTCCATCCTGGGTTCGAAGTCCGACGTGGTCTCGGTATTGGAGCGTACACCGTCGTCCCTCTCCTCTCTCACTCTTTCTCCTTCGTTCCTTTGCCTCTCTCTGTCATCCCACAGCCGTCCTCGTCTTCTTCTTCTTCTTCTTCTTCTTCTTCTTCTTCGTCGTTGCCGGGGTAATTGCACCCTACCAAGGCCGACAGCTGATGCAGCCACTACCACGCCGCGCGCACGATGTGCCTACGACCATTTACAGGACGCGTGTAAGGGACATGGGTGGTTGTGCGATAGTGGTTGTGACGATGGCGATGGTGGTCGTAGGTGTGCGAGAGAGGGCTCTTTGTGTTTACGCGCGTTTGCCGGGTCTACGTTCAGGTAGAGAACGAGTAAGCCGCATCACGTCGACGGCAAAACGGGAAGGAGAGAATTCTCCACTGCCCGGACCCGCGATGTGGTAAACATAGATCCGCCATCTTTAAACACCCCGCGATATTCGCTGCCACAGGCGGCGGTGAAGTCGACGGGCGAGCCCTAAATATTTAATCGCCAAGCGGAGACCCCGACGTCTGCGACCTGTAAACTGCCGGGGTCTACTCGTGCTAGGCAGGGATTGAAGTCGATGGAAGTTTCAGGTTCAGATTTCGATGGACCGAGGACACGCGAAAGAACTCTTATTCTCTCTCTCTCTCTCTCTCTCTCTCTGAATTTTAGGTATTCATGACGACAGTGATGTATTGCCGAACAAAATTTACCTCTCTCCCTTTCTGCTACGTCGAAAGTCCAACTTTTTGAGGAAAAAGAAATATTGCAGTTTTTTTTCTTTTTATTTCCACGCGAATTTTAATCGCGAATTTCAATCGAGATTCAATCGAGAATCTCGGGTAGTTATAATTAAGTGCAAGGAGGAAATTGGGAGATATTGCATCTTTAATTCCAGTAGTTTTAGCTGTCTATGTGGATGCGCTCGTTCTCGTAAGACTTTCTACTAACCGATAACACGAGCTATTTATAGCATTATCGAGAGCATCGTGTAACCAGTACAATAATCAAGTGTAGAGAGGTACGACTGGTTACGTCGCGGCGAGTTGTCAATCGGACTCCCCGGTTACAATGGACTGCTGGCTTGACTATGCGAACAACCGGCGTAGGATGCAGCGATTGCAATCCGATATTAAAGCAAGGGATATGCCTGTTATATGCTACGCCTGGCACGCACGCACAACACGCACAAGGATATTACTAAATAATGAATAAATCAAATACGCCTATCTTATGTCGATGAAACCTTTTGATGGGATTTAATATTCGATGCAATTATAGATGAGTGAATGTTGCACGTAAAACGAGTATAAATAATACTATATATGTATATAATAACGATAAAAGCATTGAAATTTACGATCAAGTTTTCTAGATGTTTATTTTAATATCGATGCAATTATGACGAACGTTAATAAATGATAATTTAGAAAATTAATAAATATCTATACAATGTAACTGTAAATATTCTCTTGCTCATTTTATGTGTAATATAAAACATGATAATTAGAAATTGACTTTAGCAAAAAGATAATAAATACGGATTACTGGTACACGATTTTTACTATATCTTAGATGTTTATTCCAATTTTATAAAGGAAGAACGCGACATGGAACGCGGGAGCACGTTTGCGCAGAATCTGCGAGCGTGTTATCGACTCGGTGTTGAAACCCGCGGAGAAGATAAAGAGAGACAGAGAGAGAGAGAGAGAGAGAGAGAGAGAGAGAGAGAGGGGGGGGGGGAGTGAAATTGCAAAAAGTAAAAAGTAAAATAGCAATGAAAGATTCGAAAAACGGAATCAATTGATTGCACACTGCTCGCCAATCCAGGAAAAAATCTGATATTCAAATATATATAGAGAATCGCACATAAAAAAATTATGAGATTAAGTATCATTTTCCAAGTATACTACTTTTAGAATATTTCATGTACTTTTTTATTTTATCATGATATTGGTGAAATTACTAGTTATTATAACTTCGGTTTGCTTTAATAACTATGTAATCTGTGTCTATATCTTAGTTTATGTGTGTATAAGATATACTTTTCTCAATATTGATCGAAATATCAATTTTTATATGTAAACTTGTGTCGTAACATCAAGAATTTTATTTCTTTCATGTATTCTTCTTTCTCTTTTTTTTTCTTTTATAACTAAAATGAATTTAACCGATCCAACGCGTTTTCTTCCGATCCAGTTTTACGGATATCTACTGCGTTAGCGAGCTTGTTATTGGGTGTGCCCCAGGCATCGCAGATGCTCGACACGACCCTGAAAACAGCTGTCCATCGAGAACTGAAGTAGAAGGTTCGGCTCTTCTCTATATATGAAAACGAGAACCACCGTAAAAGTATGACAAATCACAGAGACGATCTCCGCATCCGGATTAGTCGAATCTAGAAACATGGATAGATATGGAGAAACGAGGGGAGGTAATAAAAGAATCTTGGAAAATTCCTGAGCCTATAGTTGCAACGATTAAACTCATCCATAAACACGTCAGAGTATATGTCAAGATATATTCAAAGAAAAGAAATAAAAAGTAAGCAGCAGACTAAAGTATATTGAATACAAATCAATGGAATGTTTTTATAATACGAGAATTTCAAGTGGCAAGAATGCCTATTGATAGCGATATAATGAAAGAAAAAATATAATACATGTGAGAGGTTTATATAGGGGATGAGAAGAAGTTTGAGAACATCAAAAAATGGAATAAAAAGAACGAGTTAGCAACGGGAAAAAAAGAGGGCACTCATATGGAGACAAACGTAAAGACAAAACGGACAAAAGACACACTAGAGAGGACCAAACAAAGCGGAAACGGGAAGGAAGGAAGCACAATAGAGCGAGATGGACAAAAGAAATCGGTGGTAATATGCCTACGCGAATAAGACGCGCGACCTACATTTCGCCGAGACAGGTGAGCGGCGTTTTTAAAAACGCAAAGAGAAAGAGAGAGAGAGAGAGAGAGAGACAATGGAAAAATGCTGGCTCGTATATATCTGTGTATGCGTGTACAGCACGCGGTCAAAACACGTGTACGCGCCGGTGAATTTAATTAAAGCACGATATCTCTCGCAAGTCGCACCGGGTTGGCCCAGGTAAGTGCCTGCCACTTCCGTGTGTATGTATATGTTGATACCTTTCTCTGTAAATCGTATTGTCCAGCAGGTCTGATGCAAGTACGATTCTTTCTCACTTTTCCTACCTTTACTTTAACTTCTTTAATAAAGTTATATATCTATAAAATTATCTTCACCAGATTATTCTGACGTTTCTCTACTCACGGTGAATAATATTTTTTTAAATATTTAAATAGCTCAAGATCTTTAAAATGCAATTTATTTATAAAAAAAAAAGCCCACAATCCTACTTCGTGAAATAAGTCATCTTCGAACTTTTATATCGATATCTAGATTTAATGTTTGACAGATCATAGCCACTATATACACAGTGCTTAATAAAACTCGGTGAAAATAAAATTTCAGTTATAAATGATACAAACTTTCTTCCTACGCATTATTTTTGACGCACGGGACTTTCCTCCTTGAAAAACAGACTTTAGGAAAATAAAAAGTACACAAGCATAACTTTTCTAACTATATCAAAAAGTTCGTATCTCTGTGGAAGGGTCGGGAATATCGTACGCTACTGTTCGCGCGTCTCTCCTATCTCGCGGAACTCTGTACGCGTACATCGCGATATGCAACGACGCTTACGCAACGGAACCGCAACGATCGCGCTTGTGCAGGCACGGGAAAGTCCGCGATAAATTCGCATGCCAGACGCCCAGCGTCCACTCGATATCGTACAAAAGTTTTCATTTTCACATATCGCAGTCATCACGATATTCCTCCAAATTGAAAGAGAAATAGAAAAGGGGATAGCCAGTCGGAGAAAAGGATTTAAAAAGAGGAAAATAAAAATATCGAGCATTTGATTTAAAGGACTTTACGTATCTTCAAAAGTACGGAAAAACGAAGGAAACTTATTTCCTCTTAAGAAATATCTGCAGTTCCGAAAATATCGAGACTGTATAAATCCGTCTTTGAATACAAATTACTCATTAGCTAAATTATTCATTCATTATTCTTCCGATGAAACGCGGTGGATCGGCATTCAAACGAGAGTGTCGGAAAGGAAGGGGCAAGAAGTATAATTAAAAGAGGCTTTTGCTTCCTCCGTACCGCGGTAGAGAACGTCGGTGCAACGAACATACAACGAGCAGTTGTAACAATGATTAACACAATGATTAACATATCATGCTAATACAGAGATGATGATGATGATGCTAATGACGATCATCATCGTGGATGTATAAGAGGGGAACGCAATTACGCGATCGTTGGAAAATAAATTATCCATCGCGTAAGAATTCCATTCGTGCGTTCACCGTACTTTCTTGACACTTTATTAATCACCATGTACTTACTCAGCTTTTCGCTTCATGACGTTTTACCCCACCGTCATTATCCGCCGTGCCGATCGAAACTCGCGATACTCTCGCAGCTATTTATCCGAACCGGCAAAAGTCACCGCACGCGAGCTGCGATAATTAAACGAACGAACTTTAAAGATCGACTAACGAGCTGCCGCGGAGGCAGGCGCGTCCCACGTGGGCCATCGCGAAGGGCGAGACAGTTTTATTTCTGTCCGCGGCCCTATATACATGGCCCCCATGCACGGCCCGACGAGCGACGAAGGTTCACGATAACGCTCTAAAAAGGCTCAGATAGCTCTCCCGCGGGGGGGACGTTGACCGCGCTCTATCGGGTGACGTAGACTTACAAACGGAATTTCTCGCCTTTAGGGAAGGGAAAGCCAGGTCCCGAGCTGTTTTGGAGCCAAAGTTCCGGGGACGAAAGGCGTTGCCAGGCCTTGTATAAATAAACTCCGTCCTTATCAGCGTGTGGTGTTTATAATTCTTCAGAAATATTTACGAATCCTCAGAAAATCCGGTATATCCTTATTTATGCAAAGCATCTCGATTTATTTACGAAGGTAATATTGTATATAAAGCGTGTGAAAAATAGAATTCTCCTATATCGTAAGAGTAGAATATTAAATTTATTCTAATACCGCGGGGCGTCTACTTGTTGAAATAGTTTCGAACATGCGAATATAAATTTCTGGTTTACCGAGGCCCCGAGCCTTATTACGTGACGACCGCGCGATTGCCAGGCGTACCACGTTACGTTATCGATTCGGATCAGGCAAAACAAAAAAAAAAACAAAAAAAAAACAAAAAAAAACCGGATGCGCGACATTGGCGGTTTCGCGCGAAAGAATTTATTAGCAATTATCTGTAGGGCTTATCTTAATGGCTGTCGTTGTAACAACGATTGTTGCAGCTACGATTGAGATAATTACATCGGTGCCCGCATCGGTAAAGCTGCCGTCACAGCGTGTTGCGAAAGAAGGCAGGATGAAAGAGAAAGAGACGTCGCGAGAGAGAGAGAGAGAGAGAGAGAGAGAGAGAGAGAGAGAGAGAGAGAGAGAGAGAGAGAGAGAGACCGGTCGGTCGTATCGACAGAGATCGCGGGGAACAGATAATGATATTAGCGATGCCATTATCGTCGTTCGTCGTGTGCCGACAGTTTGTACGCGATACAACGATCGTACAACCGTCGTGGCAGCTTGTACGATCGCTTCCGTGCTCCATAGTTTGTCAGGTTAAAATTAGAAGAATGTCCTGCCGTATACTATTGTGAATTATGACGTGTCGAAATGCGAGACTATATTAGACTAAAGAAAATTTTCCGGTCACTTCTTGCTCGCGGTAAAACCCGACATTCTTTTACATATTGTTTGTGAAAGTCTGTCTTGAGAAAGAAACTTTTATAGACCGACTTTACTAACATTGGTTAACTTTACTCTCGATTTACTGCTATATATCTTTGTCTCTTTCAGGTAAGTTTAAAAAAAAAAAGATAGGAAGATATAATTTAAACCAAGGTTAAAGTTAATCGACGTCGATGAAAATCGCCTTCATACATTTTTTCAAAATAATATTTTATTTTGAAATTAATATTAATAATAATTCATACTTTAATATTTTATTTATTAATAATATACTACTCTTGTTGAATTTAGAAGTCATGATTGGAATAAAAAAAAAATAATATAAATAACTAATAATTATAAATTAATATTACAAATATGCTGACAAAAAAATGATTAGTTTCATTTTGCTAGAAGTTGAAAGACTACAAGTACTGGTCACGAATTCAGCAGTTTGCTTAATATACGTGCGATAAATAGAGAGATAGGGTGAGTAATTTAACTTAACAAGGTATGAACATGGAGTGAGCGATACGTTATTCAGAATGTAATTACGAATGTTACGGTTATCGCGCGAGAAAAGACAATTATAATTTTAAACATATCAATATACTATTCTCCACAGATGACGGATAGCGATGCAGTTTATTTTCCATTAAGACTTGCAGAAATATTTTCTTGCCGAGCTAGTAACTACTGGTTCCGTAACCACTGCGTGGATTTCATAACTTACATCAAGTTTATTGGTGCAATAAAGGCGCTTGAAAAATGACTTTGATTACTCGTGTGCACAGTTAGGTATTTATCGTGTTTAACGCGCGCTCGAACATTCGATTCTCTTACGAGCCAGCATTTTATGAAGTTTGCGCCAATATAAATCAATTTCCATTGTAATATAAACGCACTCGCACTATTTCCTTAAATTGCAAAAACAATTCAAATTTTAATAATCTTGCAAAAGCTCCGACGACAGAATTAAAAACTTTGATATCACAATAAAATTATAAAATTCAAAAATATGTATAGTGAAAAAAAAAAATTTCTATGTACTTTAATTTTGCAATTATATTTCACGACATAAATTACGTCACTCGTGTTGACAAATTCGTGTCGCTTTTCGGTGATGATACTTCTTCTCCAACAATCGGTGCAATCTCCGAAACACGCGTTCTCTGGCAACTCTCTCGCAATTTTGAACATCACGGAGGCAAGATCGTGAGTCTCGATAAATTGAGCGACTAATTTGACATACACAAGGGAATTACGGGACATACGCAGAGAAATCAAGAGCTCCTTTTACCCTCTCGGGAGATTCTAACATTAGCGATTCAGAATCGCTTGATCAGAGTCCCGCTAAGAATTTCGCGACTTTGAGTCCTTAAGACCGCTTCATCGAATGAATAATCAATGCGTAACTCTCGTCGAATTTTCGAAGGAAACAGTAGTCGGAGAATTTATAACTAGAGGAAAGAGCATGCCCGACGGCCATCGTGAGCGAACAATCTACGGTAACGATAATCGTTCTTGACACCGAACAATGTTCTTTCGCACAAAAGACCGTTCTGAGACTTACCTCCGACTGCGAATAAAAGACGAAAATATTCTGTCAAAATTTGGATTTCGAATTCCCGCAGAGCATGTTGTACGTTTGAATATTTGAAAATTTCCAAACATCCTGTTTACATCTTTCATAAAAGATACATGAACTAAAAACTTATAGAAATATATTTCCTTCTTTTGTACTTGTATATTTATAATTTACGAATTTCTTTTCGTTTACTCTTCATTATTCGCTATTCATTTCAAATGTCACGAAAAATAATTAGATATTCGAAAAAGCTGATATATTTTTCTTTTAGTTCAATTTTAAAGAAAAGTATGAATTTTCTTTGATTGATCTTAATTTCGCCTTTTCTAACAATAAGTTTAAAATCTTCTGGGAGAGAATTTTTTTCTAACGGAGAATGCCGAGGTCGCGGAGCAACCTTTAGATGGAACGCGAGTGGAAATATCTGGAATCGATGCCAAACGATCTGTCTGTCCATCCGTGCGTATAGCATAGCGCTTGACAATCGCTCTATGATCGAACACTTCCGTCATTCTGTCTGTGAGTCACACGTGTCCGTCACATACATATGACGGTAATGCATACCTGGATAACGCGATTCACAACGCGCGGCATGCTTAATCGATCACGCTCGCGTTGTCGAGCCCAGTCGAATCATGTTCGAAATGCAAATGCCACGATGCACGCCGTGCGCTCCTTCCCTCTCCTTCAGCGTTTCGCTTATCTAATCATTTCTTACCTAAAACAGAAAAGAAACGATCAATGAGTCACAGTTTCATAAAATAATTCCACACTTATTTTTATTATATTTAATAAACTATAATTACAACTAATAAGCTATAATTATAATGTCTAAATTATATTATTTTATATTAGATATAATTATATATTTATAATATAATTATACATATATAAAATATACAATTTTATATAAATAAATCATAAAATATAAATTATAAATATTGAAATTTATACAATTATATATTTTTTCATATATTCTATGACCAGTTATAAAACACTGTTTTACATCTATTGTATCTTGTATATTTTTTTGTAAAGAGAAAGCATTTGTCCTCGTCTCGTCCGTTAAATGCCTAAACATAAACAATGATCGAAAACTATACTTTGAATTTCTTTCTCATCATCTCAGAATTCAGAAGAAATAAATATCGGTCGCATATATATCGTCGTATCCTTTTATCGTCTCCCCCTTCCCCCTTCCCTTTTTGCGATAATGTAATCGGACGTATATCGCTGTACTTATATATATGTAGCAACGCTCTTGTGTGCGGGGAGAATTGGAAAATTGCGTAGCGCTTGACTGGAGATACACTGCACGGGTGTGCATGCACCTAGGAAGCTCGTCGGGACATTACACTTCCTGGCACTTACTGAAATTAAGGTTGCGAAACTTCCAAAGCCCGTTCGAGAGGTCGGGATAAATAAATTGACAGCGTTCGCGCCGTCTCTTCCCGACGACAATTTTCAGCACCTTTCTTTCTTTTTTCTTTTTTTTTTTTTTTTTTTTTTTTGTGAGAATTTAACATTTTTATTTAATGCGATTCGAAAAGAGAAAGAAATTCGCGAGCTTCGACTTGAAAACTTTATATCGCGCAAAATCAAAGTCCTCGATCTCTCTCCAAGATATTTGCTTTCATTTTTTTTTTTTTTTTTTTTTTTTTTTTTGTACAACCGATATCGATCCGCGATAACGAATATCTTTTAAGCAATTTCAACGAGATTGATATATCAAGCAATATATTAAAGTTACCTTATCGTAGTATTGTCATCATAGTAAACACATTAAACATGGTTTAATTATTCGTTATCGCACACATGTTTGCTTATTATCTCGCATAACTGCATTGAGATGGAAGCACCATTAATCTTGAAACGTCACAATCATTCCTGTGATACTAGATACTCATACATCCGTTGTACACTTCAAGTAAAAATTATGATCGCCTTCGATATTAAAAAAATTTATATACATGTTAAAAAACATTTAAATGACAAATTTGAGACAAAGTTGGAAAATTCTCGAATAACTTTGAATTTCATCACTGTTGTAAGCTTAATTTGACGCGCTATGTATTGATTGTACTTCCAATGGAAGGATTTAAACGAGGACATCAGTTCCGTGCAGTCTGTTCTTGATCGATCAAAGACTCCGATCTGATCTCATCATAGATTTATCGACGACTATCGAGGCGCAGCACAAATCGGACGTGACCGCGAGCGATTGCGACAATGAAAAACGCAAAAATGCAGGCACAGTTGTGCGGGATCGCCGACTAACAACCTTGGCTTGAAAATGCACTTTCCACTAGTCGTCCAAGGCGGCATTGTTTCTAGTAAAGGTCGCGTCCTATTCCTTTTCCCCTCCCCTTCTCCCCTCCCCCTTCTTTTTCCACTGCCTTACGCGTGTGTTATTTTTCTCTCTCTCTCTCTTTCTCTCTCACTCTCATCTTTCACGAGTATCGTGCCACGCGATAATCGTCATCTAACTCAATGTCAGCTGCTTCCAGGTTGACGATATGTACGGCGTGCGAGAGAACGAAACGACGTTCCCTCTCGCTTTTCCTCTTCCCGTCGCCGCCAATGCAGCCGCATGTTCCATCTTCGTCGCGCGCACCGCAGCCTTTGTGCAACGACTCGCGCGCATTCACTCTAGCCTTGTGCCTAATGACACGTCGACACAGAGGGAGAACGTTTCTTCTCACAGGCTCGATGCAACGCCGAATCACCGTTCTCGCGCTCTCTCGTAAAACGGAGTGTGTAGAGATACGATGTCGTATCTCGATGCAAAATCCTCATCATTTAGATGATTATTTTCAAATTGCAAATATACCTTTTCTCTCTATTTTATTTTCTTTTTCTCTTTAACAATTAGATTACATATGAAAAATTTTGTAATTTGTTTTATATTATGTTGTTATACGAGGATACAAATGTTTTTATGATATTAATGTGAAGATTCTAATTTAAATTTTATAAAGAATTAATAGTGTAGAGATTAAAATGAAGCTTTCACGCTTATTACTTTATTGATTTCAATATAAATTTTTTACCAATGTATTGTGCAATCCAAGGATCCGTGTAATATCACGTCCATAACAACTGCATTGTCATAATTGTGATTTCTTGTGTATGAAGTAAGATTTTATCTGCTTTCGTGCAATTTTGAAGCTCGTATATTCAGCTGAAAGGCTTAGAAAAAAACACACATTATCACGACTGTCCTTTTTTTTTATTATAAATTTTCCAAGTTAAATTCAATAAATCTGTAATTTTTATCAGTTCGAGCTAATATTATCCGTTTCTTCAATTTTTAGCGTACTGTATATTGCGATAGTGTACAGTTCCGAGAAAATAAGTGACGTAGAAAAGATGACGTTTGCGAATTCGACAGCCGCTTATCGGCGGCGATATGGTATTCCTTATGTCAGAAGAATCAAGAATCCGAGGATCGCGATCGCGTAATATCAGCGTGGCGTGCGCCATGTCTTCGATTAAACCTCTGCACTCGTACAAGGTCATTTTTACATAATACTTCAGAGCACGCGCTCGCTACGATCGCGCCTTCAGAAGGTGCAAACGTGTTTGCATAACGCGAGGACCTTGGACGGAGGCATTGTTTCGTCGTGGAATATTAACGGAAAGCCGAGGGAGAAAACACGAAGAAAAAAGAAAAAAAAAAAAAAAAAAATACGTGCATGCAAAGGAAAACGGCACTTGGCAACGTCCGTGATCGCGAACGTTCGAGTCGATATTCCGACGATCATGTTTTATTTGAGCAACCGCAAACATGATAGGATCTTGGGATGATAACCGAGTTTCGTAATAAGAATTTGTAAATGTCCCGGATTTCCCCGTCCTACATATAGATTCTTGATCTAGAATTGATATCTTTTGAATCAAAATGTCGAAGAGTTTCTGAACCAAACAATAAATAACTTTAAACCTAGAAATCATTACAAATTCTTTAAAATTAAATAAGAAGAAAAATTATACATACATGTATGTATAATATATATTTTTCATTATATGTAAATAAAATTTAAGTAGTTTAAAAATAAAATATATCATTAATTTTACAAATTAATGATATAATTTATTTTATTATCTTAGATAATTATAAATTTATTTGTTTATTCATTTTTTTATAAGAGTTATTTATATTTTTCTTTAATTTTCTTAAAGTTTCTATAATGCTTTATATTTAATTGTATAACATTATAAAAAAATTTTTTTATCCTTTCTAACAAATCCTTTCTAACAAAAACAATGGAGATGTACTACATTATCCAAAAGATATCCATTTACGAATCTCTTGAAGAATTTCCGACGGCACGGAATGAAACGTGCGAGATTTCATGCCTCTCGCGTGTCGACCGGGAAAACAAAAGTAGCGGAAGTAGGGCTACGTCGTTTCACGCAAAATTAAGGGAAGAAAAATTGGTAAATTATTCAGCACCGGGGCAAAGTCCCAATCCGAGAAATCGCCCCGAAGAGAGGAAGAACTCACTGCCAATTGAGGAGGAAAACGCGCCCAAAGGAAAGAGAGAAGTAGTTTATTCGCTTTTTCTTTCCGCTATTTCCTTTTCGCTTGTCTTCTTCTTATTCTCGTATATCTCTTTACCTTTTCCCCTTCGAACATAAATATGTAAATACGACTGTGGACGACTCGCCGAGGCGTTAGGGATACGTCGCGCACGTCGCGGAATAATTTATGATAATTTTCTGGACACTAATTCCTCGGAAAGCTGCAACAACGAGTCGCAACTAGGAGAGGAGGAGGCGAAAAATTTCCAGAGGATAAAAGGACACGGGGTAGAAACGTAACCGAGGGTTTCGCCTAATTTAACGACGCTTTTCTCATGTAAATACTCGAAGAGGGGAAAGGAAGTTGCGAGAAATGGGCATTATCGCGTCTGGCGATGGGGAAAAAAAAAAGATATATAGAACGAATTTTTCTCCTTTCGTAACGTTTCAGACATTATATTTTCTCCGACTTTTAGTGACTATTGAGATAATAATTCAGAGCTTATTTTAATTTCTTCTAAATATATGCGTGTTAAATGTATTGTTAATATAATATTAATTTGTATTTTATTGTATTTAAATGTATCTCGATAGATTTAACTATTATATCATCGGTTAAGAATATATACACAGAGAATATTTTATTCCAGAAATATTATATAAAAAAGATACTACTTTACTATAAAATACAATAAAATTGTTATTTTAAATATCGCGATTATTACATTAAACTCTTATTATATTAAATATTAAAATTATTATTTTAAACGTGGTGAGATTTATCCGAGAAATATATACCTATTTGTCGCGAGGCAGGAAAGAGAATTGACAGTCCGTGGTGCTAGCTTCTTGTCTTCCCTCGTGCGTGCACGCATCATGCTACGCGTGTAACAGTAAAACGTCGGTGCGTGACGAACGGCCGACAGGATGGCGAGCGGCGAGAAAGCAAACATCCGAAAGAGCCTTCCGATCGGAAATGCCTAAAATGAGCGTCGTCGCGAATCGAAATGACGCTAACGGTAAATCGCTTCTCGAAATCGAAATAGTGCGAAGTATTGATCTTGCGAAGCAGATATCGAAACCGGCATAATTTCGGGGTCCGGATTTTCATACCGCAAACTGAAATTCGTAAAAAAAAAAAAAAAAAAAAAAAATAAAAAAATAATCTCAATCGTTGCTCTCGCAATATCGAGAAATATCTCCAAGTTTTATAATTGATGAGACATTTTTGAGATTTTATTCACTGAAAAGATTATCGTCGAATTTTACGATAACTAATTATGATATCTCGTTACTACATATGGTGTCATTTTTTTCTGTACCTATTTGCATCCATTAACTTGTCGCAATTATGTCACTCACGATCGTTCACATCATTTCTCGACAACTTGCTTTCCGTCATATTAGAGCAATTGCGTTGCAAGCGGACGAATTAATTGAACCAGATCGAGTAACCGATACGCCGATTACACGGTTGTACACGCGCCGGACTACGATCGACCTCGAGCAATATTATTATACGACACACGATAGCGCTACGTCACACGATACCACCGGATTAGAATATCGTGATATCTCTTTGGGTACACGCGCGTATTTCGTACACCTCTAATGCGGTACGCCTCGAGATGAGGTCGCGATCGCCGGGCGCTTACATCGGCTCTTGCTCGTACCGGAAACGCGTCAGCCCACGCAACGAGGGTGTGGCTTTCCGTCGCATCCGAAGGGACGCGATACGTATCCAGGCGCACATGCAATTTTTCCACACGACTTGTAATTCAAAATAGAAGCGCTCTCATTTAATATAATAATAATTATGCGTTATGCCACTGCATGCATCTCTTTTTCATTAATCTATTTGTTTAACATCAAATGCTTTTGATAGAGAAAATTCTAAATAATTCTAATCCTAATAAAAATAAAAAGAAGAATTTTTCTTTCATGTTCAAAGAATAACCATATTATTTTTGTACAATAGATTAAAAAAGATTTTGTGATACAATATAAATATTTTGCTTGTATCATTAAAAAAAAAGTATTGCCGTTAGAAGAAATGATTTTTATACTTTTCATGATATTTTCTTATTATAATTAAATATAAACAAATTCTTATAATCAAATAATATTCAAGTAACATTTAATATAGTTAAATATTCTAATTTGGATGAGAAAGCTCGAGTACCTTTCATGAATATTCGAAATTCTAAAGAGACATGCACTGCATCAATGTTTGAAACAGAAATGTCGAGGTTTTGGCGAATATTACGAAGGAATTGATGAGAGCGAGCGGTTTTCGGATGGACCATAAACGCGGCGAAAGGGTTTAATCGCTATCGGCCACTCGTAACCGATAATTGCAAGCGTCAGCGACCAAAACCACCTGTTACTTACGACAAGTTGCAAGTTATATCGCGCGCACCCATACGTCGGAAGTAACTGCGATAATCTTTACTCTTTTCAACGAGATCAGTTTAATTAAAAAAAAAAAAAAAAAAAAAAGAAAAAAAAAAAAGAAATGACAAATAGCATTCTCGCGCAATTAAAAATTTAATTTCTTCCAGTCATTGTATAATTCCGTTTAGCATCAATAAAAAAAATGTAATTCAAGTAGTTATAGCTACAAAGATCAGAAATTCTCATTCTTATAGAAATATTGTCGTAGAAAATTATTGTCTTTTTTCCCCCGGTTTAATGACTCAATTTCCACGAAAATAAACCGCACATTTATTACATTCCACTTCTTCTTCATACTCTGTCCGTTATTTAACACGAAAAATATGCACCCGTCGAGACGTCGCAAGTATCTGAGGAAAAAAAAAAAAAAAAAAATTGCGATACCACACGAGAAAGGAAAAGAAACTACCTCGTACGTTCCGAAAAACAAAAAGCGGAAGGTACAGGAACCTCGTGAGAGGAGGGGTTCGAAAAGAGGCCTCTTAGCGTCTCGCTTCCGCGCCTACCAGCCGCGAAGAAGAAGAAGAAGAAATCCCTCTTATAACGCCTCGGGGACAGCGAGAGAGAGAGGAGGGTTGCTTTTCTTCCCTTGTCTCCCCGCCACCCTTTGCGGGCCCTACAGTCGCCACCTTTCCCGTCGAGAACCCTACCGTCCCTGGCCTGATCGATACGTCTAGCACACCTTCCCCTGTCCCTCTCTCTCTCTCTCTCTCTCTTCCTCCCCTCCTACCCCCTGCCTATACATCCACCCACATACCTATCTCATTCTCTCTCGCGCTCTCCTTCTCTCGCTCGATCGCTCTCACCTTCCTCTCTTTCGTTCTCCCTTCGCGTCCCCGACTCCTCTTCTCTCGATCCCGCTCCTACATCGTCTCCTCTACACAGCGTCCTAATCTCACATCCGCGCACGCGCGCTTAGACTCACGACCTCGCTTTGCCCAATACGACTTTCATTAACCCTATGGTGCCAAGATGTCTTTTGTAAACGAAAATACCGATGGAAATGTATTTCGTGTCCGTCTAGCTAGTGCGTGAAAGCTTTACTTAAAACATTTTACGATAACTCTTTAATGACTGACAAAAACTTGTATGCAAAAAACTGTTACGTACAATATCTAGAATAAAGTTTCATTTTTATAATAAAACGAGATTTTTAATAAAAATTAATTATTTTTATATAAGAACGTAATTTCGATCTCACGAGTGTTAAAAATTTTCAAACTATTACCGATAGCGACAAAATTGTAATTGATCCCCGGATATTGCAATTTTACTCCGTTGTTTACTTGATATATAGCGTAAATATTGCTGCTAATCACCGACACATAATGCGCGATAATTATCTTTTTTCGTCGACGCACGGGTATAATATACCGGGTGTACGCTGGCGTCGCGACCTGACGGAATCACTGCCGTCGAGAGGAGGGTCGGCGTCGGTTATTGCGAGCGGGGGTACGTTTCATGGGGTATAACGGCTGGAGAGGGATGTGCACGACGTACTTAGGGGCCCGCCCGTCCGTTCCTTCTTCCAGATCTTATCTAAACCGACAGCTTCCTGCCGTGTTTCGTATCGTGAGCGAGCACGCATGTATGCGGACACGCAATAAGATATCAAACGCCAGATCGGATGCATGGTCATCGAACTGTCGTCTCAGAGAACCCAGAGATGCTATCCTAATCCATGATCACACTTTCTCCCTGTATCGTGCTAGCAAGTTTGTAGATTAATGCCGATAAAGCTCGCGCGTAAATTTTAATCAGACGAATAATACTCGAGCTTTATAGGCGCGATTGTCGTTTACGGTTTTTACGGAGGAGGAAGAGAAGAGCAGCAGCGCGCAGGGTTTTTTTCAGAATATGCTATAATTATAAAATTATTGTAAAAATATCCAACACACACAACTTTCACGCGTACATTTTCTCCATGAAGTGAGATAATATTATTCTATGACTTGCAAGTAAAAAGACATACACGAGTTCCTTATAGCTCTAAATATAATACAATATAATAAGAGGAATAATTTTATCCCCTTTGAAGAACGCTTCTTTTTGCGTCGCTCGCACATTTTACTAATTGCAAACCTTTGCAATTTATCGAGCGTCGATGTGTTGGAACGATAAATAAATGCCGACAAATATTCCATTTATTCCGCGCTCTCTTTCAGCGTTAATGAAGCTATTTATCGTGCAACGAGCCGATTAAATAACGTCTCGAAAATCGAGGATCGCATCGTCATCGTCGGCACGATTATCAGCATTTCGTTGTCCCATGACACTTCCTCCAGCTGTTCCACTCGCCGCAGATCCGTCGCGATATTACGCGGATCGTACGATCGAACAACGATAATCGCAAACGTGCGGCCAGCAAAAGAGCAGCTGCCCGCGACGTTACATCGGAATCGCAATTGTAGCCCGCGTAGGAATAATGACTAACCGGTGCGTACGTTGTTAAACCCGATCATATTTTTTATACATATCGCGCACGGTTTTATACTGGTATCATTTTTCCGCGCGACACACGCGTTGTTCGTGCGTGTTAAATCCCGCGGGTAGAAACAACGCATATAACCCGCACTTTTTCGCGCAACGTTATGCGGTAATGTTATCGGCGAACAATCTATGTTTCGAGCTAATAAAGTTTGTTCCGAGGTATAAAAATATCCCCGTGTATCACATTAGCATACGGGGATATAATCGTCGGCATTAGCATACCCACGTCAAGCGTGGCTCGTCATTGCGAAATATATATTGTAAAGTTACATACTTTACTGCATAAAACGGTAATTATATGCAATATATAATGTACAATTATTATTTTAAACGATATAATTATAGTTATAATGTCGTGTACACTTGACAGTAAATTGGAAATTAAATTTTTTTTTCAAAGAAAATTTCATAAGAGACCTTTCGAAAGTATCGGAATGTTAAAAAAGTGATACCATGATACCAGATTGAGACACCGAATGTGTTAACGACGAAGCGCTCGTACGAGAGTGCAACACGCGAACAGAGGGGTACCTCGTGCGATTCGACGGCTGCTGCACGTGTCCGCCCTTACAAAACCTGTCCCAGAAATTACGTCGCCGACACATGGCGCGGAGAAGATAAAGCGCCTCGCGCGCGCGTGTCTCGTGAAAGGAATATCGTCATTGGTGAATCGCAAAAACGGGAGCGAGGAATAATTTTCGCGTGAAACGAAACTCCTCTCGTCTGAAGGAAAGCACGAATGATGGAATATTCTCACAAATATATTCTGATCAATATTTCACGCAAATCAAATTATTATTAATAATAGCGGAGGCTTCTCTCGTTCCATTAAACTATCGACTACTGTAAAGCGTGAATAAGTTCCTTATTAGAAAATAATATTGACAGTAATATAGTTCTGTAATAATTCTGAAATTTTCGGTGATCCTTACAACTTATGACTCTGTGCAAATTAATGATCGAATCAAAATGTTGATAATAACAATAATAAGACTTCTTTGTGAATATATTTTGATAGCATAAGCGATGTCAATTATATCAATTAGTGTCGAAATATATTGAAATATATAATACTATATAAATCAGCAAAGATGTTAATATAACATAATAAATGTTTAAAAATACTTCAATTACTTCAAAATTATATCATATAAAAAAAAATGACGAAATTTTTTTTCTCAAATCATATTTCGATAACATAATCCGCGAATTTAATTTATAATATTTTAGTACATTTTTCGTACTTTCAATTTCGGCATATCAAAGGAAAGAGAAGGTTCGTACAAAAGAGGGAGAAAGAAAAAGCAATCGGGCGATTGATCTCATCGAGAAAAGAAAGATAATGCAAAATGAAAGAGACGGAAAGGAGGGGAGAGAGCGAGAGAGAAGAGCTGCTGTTGCTGGGGGATAGAATCGCGCGAGTGTACCCTCGAAATTAAAATAATTCGCATGAGAGCGGGAGAGAGCGAAAGAGGAAGGGCGGGCGGGTCTTCCCCTTCGCACAACAAGAGCGCGTGGGAAATCTCAGCTTGTTAATCCCTCGGCATCGTTGTAATGGAAGTGCATCAAGGTACAGTAACGACCATCGGCGCCTCGATTCTCGAAACGGTGATTGGTAATCAATGTCCGATGCGAATTGAATTATTGTTAATAATAGGTCTCTCTCTCTCTCTCTCTCTCTCTCGTTTGACCAAACTAGCGGCTATTGTAAAGCATGAATAAGTTAAGCTTTCTTATTAGAAAATAGTATTGACAATATAGCATGATTCTAAAATTATCGCCGATCCTTACAACATGTATGAATCTATGTATAAATCAACAATTGGACCAAAATGTCGACGATAACGATGTAAGTTTTTGATGAGATCTCTTTATGAATAAAGAGAACTCATGAAAAAAGAGAAGCTCATCATTTATACATTCAAATGTCTCACATAAAATGAATGATAATCTTGATTCGGCTTTATTTAAATATATAATGCCATATAGGCAGGCTTTTTTATTATTTAGCTATTCATATATTTACACAATATCTTATAATTTGTGAGTTTAATTATGAAAAATTCCTCAAGTTTTTTTTTCTCAACGAAAATATTCAAGAAGAATGTCACTGATTTTAATAAAACTAATTTTTCTATTTATAATATCATAACATGTACATTGTTTATTTTTATAATGGAATAAGATTCTATTCAATTATTAATGGAAAGTAATTAAATAATATATGTTTTTCTTGAATTCTTAAAGTTTATAAAAAGATGATTTTGCAGAAAATACAATATTTTTGTCTTGATATTTCAACTAAGAAAAATTTCAACTCAAAAACTCCAAATTCCAAGTTAGATCATTAAAACGAAAGTCAGTCATTAAAACGAAAGTCATACGAATGTCATATATATTACATTACAATATCGATTATTAATAGTCTTCGATAAATTAAAAAGCTATTATTAATAATAGTGTTTATCTAAAACACATATCTAAAAACACTATCATCAACAATTTTACTAAAGTGACTCGCATTTTTATCGCATTTCATTACATTTGTTATATTTTAATTGCATTAATAAATCCGATAATGGGTGTCCATAAATAATGCTAATCAAAATACATAAATAATTATGTAAAGTATCGACTCGTGTGGATCGCGGCAAACTTTTGTTGCGTGAAAAATAACTCGCTATCAATAACTCCACGGAAGAAACGACATTGGCTATTAATAACATCGATCGATGAAATTGCATAACGCGATTGATTCTGTATAGTACTTCTCAGCGATTAAAGGGGACAGCTGCGAACACGTGTTGTAGAAAAAACAAGAATGGCAAAACATCAAGCTTTCATAAACGGCGCGTGTGAGAAACAAAAAACCGCGAGACGCGTGGGATAAAATGTAAACATCTTAAACAATCTTTCTGTCGCAAGTTTCTGCCTTATCAGCATTCCATTTTTTTAAATATATCACGCAAGACTTTGTGCTTTCTGTACATAATATACGAAGGTATTCCAAAAATTTGTTATTGTTAGATTCCATATAAGAAAGAAAAGTCAGTCGATACTTATGATAGGTACTTTTATCAGTCATCTTAATATAATCTTATATTTTTTTTTTTTTTTTTTTTTTTTTGAGAAATCCCAACATATGGTTTGCGAAATGGTAAAAAATGTAAAAGAGGAACGGGCCGTTAGAGGATATTCTAAAAATACAATTTGAAAAATATTGTCAAGACAAACCTTAGATATAATCGGTAGTCATGCTTACTAACTGAGCTACTTCTTTGATGAAACAACCTACTACTGCGTAGTTAAGGATGCAAGATAAATATTAGAAACTGCCGAGTTGTGCTTGGTTTGACGCAAGCATTTTAATCGTCAAGATAGGAAAATACGCAGGAAAATTCCTATTTCCGACGACACGTGAGGATGGATATCTATGTAGATTTTTGTGCAACTTGAACGCGCGTGTGCTTCCCCCAAAGATCATTGGAAAATTTGCAACAGGTAGGGAAATTTAATTCACGTATTACCAGTGAATCACGGTACTGTACCGATTGAATTAATATCACCCGGTATTTGTTCAGCGAGATAGATTGATCGCTTCAGACATAATGAGACTTTTTTACTTTAAATGAGTGACAATATACGTAATCACGAATAATTAATACGCGCATATCATTCGAATATAAACAGGTGTACAATGTATACGTACTATAAATATGCTAGGAAATAAACGCGGAAGCTGTGAATGAATCATTATCATAGCACTTTCCTCCGTTAAGGAATAATCTTACCATTGATATAATAGCGCTGACATTTTCCCGCTGTAGATAATGGAATACAAACTTTTCAACACTATATTTTATGATCGTTATAAATCGTAATGCGCGATACTTGCGTGATAAAATAGTCATAAAAGTCATGAGGTTAATAAGACGGAACTCTCTGTAAGCAACTAAATCTAGCAATGCAAATTGTATTTAAATAAACGTTTATGAAATCGTATATATATTCTCGAAAATAAATGCCTGCAAAATTACATTGAATAAATTTCATTTTATCAGAAAGATGAAAAAGGATAAATCTATGATCTAGTTCTTTAAATGTGTTAACATACACGTACAATGACATATGTGATAAATTTAATATAGAAATAAATCATAAGTTTTATGTACTTCAATCTTTAAATTATATAAAATGTATTTTTAATACACGTATAACGCGCAACTCTCTCGTCCAAAACTTAACGTTGGTTCTTTTAGGTCACGTCATAGAAATATATCGATCAACAGTTTTTGCGGCTCTTACTTTTACACGAACATGCGGGTTAAAAGCTTTCGTCACTGTAAGTCCACCAAGTTGCAAGCTGCTCAGGAGGAACCCCGACATCACCGATGCAAGTGTGCGCGCGCGCGCACCCACGCATACACGTAGGAAGACCATACGCGCAGGAATAATGTGGGCACCCACCCGCGTCCGTGTGTTCCATGCATAGCCAATCGGCAGTCATTAAATTAGCCACCCCCTGCGGTGACGTCGTCTCCCCTCGGCCGCACATCATTTTCCTCGCAGCATCGCCCCCAATGCCGCCGTCTCCTTTCTCTTCCACGTGCATGTTGTGTGTGTGCGTGTGTGTGAGCGTGTGTTCCCTTTCTCTCTCTCTCTCTTTCATTCTGCAGCGTTGCAGATCCCACTGACAAATCCCTCCCTTGTGCTGTACCCCTACAACCCTTTTGTCACGAATCTCTAGGGACGCTCGAGATGCACCAGGCGATACTCTCGATTCATCCCAGACCGCCCTGCACGTTCCGCGTGCTCGCTATCCGAAATGGCAATCATAAAAATAGTCATCCCTTCGCAGCTTATAAAATATACAATTGTAGTTACACAAATATATTTTTTGCCTCATAATAAATATTTTTTTTTTTTACTGTTTATTCCTCAATAATTTATACTTTAAAGCCCACAATTTTCGCGCAAAGTCGTCTAAAGATTCTACTGTAAATATTATTATTACATGTAAAAAAAATGTAAACAGACATGTAAGTTCCTAATGTCTTGCGTTATCTTTTATTATTTCGCATTTAATAAACTCCATTTCGATCAATACTATAAAAATCTTGTTTAGAATGTTCGATATCTGTATATTTTTCTTCAAATTTAAAATATATTACAATAAATAGCCTTATATAAATTTTTAAAATACACATAGAACTGTCTTCCATGAAATTGGAGTTGTTGAGAAAGGAATAAAAACGAGGGAGGCGACATTTAACTCTTTATCAATATTACAAACATAAGTTCCAGCGTAAAAATACAGCGATACCACGATGATCGAAAGGGGGAGCCTTTCATGTGCGTTTACGCACGTCACGTATGACTCATGTAGCGTGTTCGATACAGAAGGGGGGAGGGGGGCACCCATCGCTCCTCTCCCTTCAAATCCATCGCCTCTGGACCGAATCTCATGGCGCAGCTAACGATGAGTGACGATAGCCAGGCAGCAATTCGAAATCCCATTTGGGATGTCCTGCGGCGTTCTCGTGTAAGTTTCGAGGCAGGGAAAAAATCATGAACTAGAAAAATCTTTACTTTACGAACTACGTCCTACGGAGTGCTGCAGATGAGAGGAGATTCGAAAATAATATATCGCATCTTAAAACATGTATAGAAAGATTCTTGATCAAATTATGAAATTTAATCATTACTAGATTACTACTCGTAATCTCAGAAATCTCTTCAACTCTTGATAATATATTCCAAAATAAGGTATATCTGTTCACAGAGATAAAATCTTTTTAAATTACACCAAAGAAAGATAAATATATAGATAATAAAGATGTAACCAATTTTTAATATATATAATTTAAAGTCCTCGCCTGCTTTGTCCGATTTAAATATAATAGAATATAATTTAATAGAAGTCGACGAAACTATATGAGATTCTTAATAAATCTCTCAAGAAGAAAGAAGCGGAGTAGAATGAGCATAATAATAAATATTGCAACCGGCGCAGCCACAAATTCGCCCAAAATGTGGCTTACTCGCCGCACGTCGCTCGCCATAAGACACCGAATTATGCGATTATTTTTTTTTTTTTTTTCCGGGCCTTGCGTGACGCCCGCAGGATACGGCCTCGCAATAGTGCCGCCCCAGGACGAGTGTATATACGCGAACGCATACATATCAACGCACACCGAAACTCGACGCGATGCAGGTATCGTCCTCTCGGAAATCATCTGGCGCGAGTTGCGACATACGGGATTATGAAGGTGCGCGCACAACGAGGCGAGAAGCTAGGAGAGAAGAGCGGCCCAGAAGGGGGGAGAGACAGGGAAATGAACGAGAATGGAAGGGACCAGTTTGCAAGGTGCGGCGCGAGACCAGGTGTCGGTTTAATATCACGGTGTTCCTCCGTCCCTCCCTCCCTCCCTCCCTCCCTCTCTCTCTCTCTCTCTCTTTACTGTGCTCGCCTACTCGCTATTACCTGCAATTTGATTGTCGGTGATCTCACTTTCGACGCGAACAAGCAGTCGTTACTCTTCGTCGGAAGAACGCGGGCGTTAATAAAAGATAACATCACGACTTCGACACTGAATGCGATCCCGTTGCAAGCCCGTTCAAGACCGGTAAGATATGCAAGTTGTTTGATACAATACGATAGAGAAGGTAGGGCATGATATGTAGAATAGAAATATGAAGCATATTATAATCACACAGGCATTGTAATCTCATCTTATTCTTAGAAAAGGATATAAAAATTTCTTCTCTTTTTTTTTCTTTTAGCTCCGCGAAAGGCTGACGGCAATTCAATATGAAATTGACGAAAATTCACAATGGCAAGAAAAAAGACATTAAATATACATTTATATATATATTTTAACGTATTTTAAAGTACTCTTTCGCAACGCTCAATATGAGCAGATAACTTAATTCGTTCCGTCTGCGATAAAGATATCTAAAAAGCGTGACTTTGTTAGTAGCAAACGGGACAAAGCTGCTCAAGCAACTTTGCGATGGCCGACTTTGATATTGCACGACGACGGTGGAACGAGGGCTGGCGAGAAGTTTTGCGCTCGTCTGTACCTATGCCGAGGTCCATATCGAACGGCCTATATCGATTAGTTGTGTCCAAAGGCCAGCCTCCTAGGGCAGAACACTTTTCAGGGCGAGGGTGCCCCCTTTTCTCTCCTGCACGTTCGCTCCGTTCGCCTTGCACGAGCACAAGCACGAGCACGAGCAAGAGCGATAAAGCGAGAAAGCGAGGTGAGAGGGAAAGGGAAAAAGAAGCGGGGGACAAGGGTGCCGAGATATCGTACACACATCCCGGGTTCGATGGATCGTTCTAGTGTGACGTAATTTTTTATGCTTCCCGCACACGATCTTGGACATCAAATGCTCTCTCGCCTGTTTTTAACGTTAAATCGATGCTCGAACCATCGTGCGAGACGAACTAAGCGCACAGCCGAAACGAATATTGACGATTATTAAATAAAAATTCAAAATTAAGAGTGTGATTATTGCGACATAAATATCTCTTACCATTTTTGTTTTAATTTCTTATTGTATTCTATTGCATTTTAAGTAGCTATTTTCTGACATATGATTGACATGGTTTTACATGATTTATTTTAAAATAAATTCTTTTGAATCTTTTGACCGAAATATTAAACTCAATACACACTTCTGCAAAATTCACAATTATTCAGCCATAAATTAATTCTTTTTTACTTACTTTGTTAATTTTAATCACATTCTATGTGAAATATTGATGTAATCTTAATAAAGAAATATTACTATATACATACAATAAATATTTGCGAGTTTCCAAATTGCAGGAACAATGATTATTATATTGAGACGAACAAAATTCGTAAGATCATCGCATTCCTCAGTGGCACGCGTTTTATTAAATTCCTGCGGAACGAGAGTCTAAGACAAAAGGGAAGAAACATAACGGCGAAAGACGTTTTAACCTAACGTGATCGTGGTTACAAGAGAATTATAATCGACGTAAAATAAAAAGTCAAAAATCAAAGTAACCAAAACATATATAAAGTCGAAATGCATTAATTTTGGAAAAAACCCAACTTCGCATCATTGTCATTTATATATAAAATAATTTAATCCATTAAATCTGAGTTTTTTTTTTTAAACTTGCCATGTAGAAATTTTCTTCTTACTTTTGACTTCTCAATTTTTACTCTAACATTTACTTTGACATTTAAATATCCTCTTTTCAAATTATTCAATCAAAAGCAAAAATCATTCATAAATCATATAAATGGAGTAATTTCTTTAACATTGCACAATGTTACAAAATTAATAATTGCTATAAATTAAAAAAAAAAAAAGAATTAATTTAAAAATAAATCATATGTAAAAACGTGTCAGTCGTATAATTGCTCTTGCAATTTTGTAATAATACAAATAATATTTATTACAGACCATACTAGAAGAGAAATATGCTTGTCGAATAACAATAGAAACAAAGGGAATTTACTTTCGTGCAAGCGAGTAATTAACACCACCGGAAACGTTTTGTACACTTTAATAAACGCTAACCCAGAATCGCACGCCTTGGCGCAAGCATAAAACTCGCGTTGTCAGTCGCGATAACAGAGCGAGTTCAGGTATTACGCAAGTCAGAAATTCCCTAAGTTTTCGTGACTATCGGAAAGAAATGATAGACTTTCCTTCGCAATTTACGTCGAGATGAATAACAAATCGTTACGTCGGTTAACAAATTCGCGCTATCGTCTACCCGTCACTCGATCTTTCGCCGGATGCTGCGTTTTCGCGAAGATCGACCAACTGACATGGTCAACGAAAGATAATAGTTCGTAAAAGTCCCGGCAAGTCCCCAGTTTTGCGGTCGAAAAAGCGGATATTGCGAATATACGTTGCGAGAGAATGTTTCAAGTACTCACGTCGAATTGCTCGCACGGACGACAGGTGTTTTCCTCTTCTTGTCAAAGTGACGAAGAGCGCGAAAATGAGTCGGAAATGGAAGATTGTGGTTTTACGCAAACGTGTTATTTAAGATAATCGTACGTTGCATCTTTCTGACCCATTTATCGAAACTGATGTGCAATAATTCGAAAATAAATTACACGTGTTTTAAAAAAAATCTAAATTCAAAGAATACAAGAATTATCACCGAGAAATAAATTATTCAAGTATTACACTGACCGTTCTTTGCTCGAATGACAGTGAAAAAGAAAAAAAAAAAAAAAAAAAAATCTCATTATAACAAAGAAAAGATGGCATACCTGTGCGAGATGAACCTAGGTACTTTGCAACACGAAACTTTAATGTCACAACACATGCATACACGAATAAAAGCGGAGAACCTGTACACACGATATAAAACGTGCACGCACATACACGCACACATATTAAGAGAGGTAAAAACACATACGCGCGCGTGACGATAATTTAGTCCTGACGAGCCGCAGGCACGAATTGAGATAAGTGCGTTCGATAAGGAGCACTCGTGTTGTACGCCGAAAAGAACTCGGAGACTACCTCACGAAACGACGAGCAGGTCACGGCGCGCTGGCGGGAAAAAAGGCGCGTTTTTTTCACAATGTGTGTGCGGTTGATAACGCGAATTTGTCAAGGGATACGACCACGCGCGCGCATCCGCCATTTGTGACTCGAGAAAAAAGCCGCGCCCGACGACGGACGTATCGCCGCGAGCGCGTATTATCGATACGCGCAAACGAACACGCTCTCATCGCACGAACTTTTCAAAACATGCACGCACGCATGCACGCACGCACGCACCCTGCTCGGCTTGTTTATCCAAATCGAAGTTCAATCACCCAAGAACGATGCATCGACTTTGGAAATCGCCAGTCCCTTCTATTACTTTTCTCGTTCAAGTTTCTACGTTCTTTCGCACATTTTACCTTTTTTTTAATCATAATTATCTTTCAAAATAAATTCTTCAACGTCGCGTACAAATATATCAATAATTTGTTCTTTCGTGCGCACATAAATATGTATAAGCTATCGTATTTTATATTTCCTCTTGTCGTAAAAATATCTTGTTATAATTAACAGTGGAATAATTATGTGTATCTCCTTCAGATAAACGATACACAAATCAAAATATTTTTCAAGAATGAAAGAAACAAGATTGAAATGTTGATCGGAATGAATGTAATGAATATTTAACAAACTTTATAATTGCAGCAATTTATTTGCACGCAAATGTCACTGATACAATACGAAAGAGAAAAAGCTTTCAACGTTCTATTAAACGTATATACCGGCTCGAATTCTACTTATTAGATATAAAAAAATGGCATTTAATTTACCTTATTAATAGATTGTTAATTGATAATTTGTGTCAATAAAACTGCATGATCAAAATAAAAAAAAATTGAGAACTGTATATGATTGAAATAAAACAGCCCGTTTCGTGTCAATTATTATAACGAATCAATGCAAATCCAGAAATTCGAGCAAATTCGATATCCTCGCGTAATCGTAATGAACGATATATTACGTTGCGAAATGACGGTTTAAAGACTGAACGATTCTTGAGCAGCAGCTCTCACTGCGCTCGTCAGGGTATACGGGTATTTAAAGTATCCTTCCTGGTGCGCCGGGGCAGCCGAAGGAATACGACCGCGGAGGAAAGCAAAAGGACTCGCGCGACGAAAGGGGCGGGCCTAAATGACGAAACCAGTTTTAGGGAGCGTAAGAGTGGTAGTGTCGTGGAACCTGATCCGGTGCGATCCGCTGGTGATATCCTTTTGGTATATGAACCATCACCATGAGTTACCGAACCGCAACACTTAAACCGCCCAAGTATATTGCGCGAGAGAGGCACAAAGTAAAGAACGAGGGAGCACAAAGTAAAGAATGAGAGAAGCAAAGAAAAAGGAAGAAAAGGGAAGGAGAAAGAAGCACAGAATGGGAGAAGAACGTCAGATTTATTACACTTTATGACAAAATCCCTTTAGACACGCGATACTAATAATACGTATAAATTTGTCTTGAAAAAAGATAATTGTAAAAAGAAGTGCGAGCGTTATTCAGTATTCTGTGTAGAAAAAAAAGAAAGAGAGAGAGAGAGAGAGAGAGAGAGAGAGAGAGAGAGAGAGAGAGAGAGAGAGAGAGAGGGCAGATGGAAAGAGTGAGAAAATGAAAAGGAAAAAGATTTCTAAACGGAAACGGAAGACAGAGGAAGAGGGAAGGTGATTAAGAGCCACAAGTGCATTATCCTTGGTACATATTATGCGCGCCCTCGCACGCGGAAGATAATTCTTTTACGACTATTCTGACCTTGATTATTATCTCATCTCGCCCACGCCCACGACGCCGCAACGCGGCGATAATAGCGTTTTCGCGAGAATAATTATTGTTCGATCAATCTGTGTTCGCGGATCAACGAAACTCATCAAAATTAAATGACGATTTTTTTTTTTTTTTTTAATGAATCTTACAAATGTACTTCTTAGAAGACTTGAATTGCACACCTGAATTACAGGTTTATATCAAAGCATCTTATTTTTTTCTTTAATTAAAAATTAAATCTTTTCTCAATATAAAAAAATAATTTCAATATATTATATATAATGATAATTCAATTTCCATATAATTCATCAACTCGTGAAAACAATAAAAATTATTATTGTATATTCCATACATGCGATGTTTTAAAGAATTAAATAATTCAATTAAATAATAATTCTTTTAAGAATAAGAATTCTTATAAAAATAATAATTCTTTTAAAAAATGAACTTAGAACAAAGTGTTGAAAAGTGAACGATTTCGTACGTTCGTGAGAGATTCTTCTTCGAATCACCTTCTCTCGCTGGGAAAGACTCGTCTCCCGCACGCTCGAAGGAGCCGAGTCCTGTCGGCGGACTTAAGGTCCGGAGAGCGGGTTTGCGCGGCAGGACGATCCGCCCCGCTTTCCCCCTCGCGATCCCGACGGATCCTTTTTGCAATTAAAAAACCGGATGAACGGGTTCCAGCCACGGACATTCCGCAAATTCTGACCGCGAAATCGAGCATAGAGAGGTCGGACCGGATGGAGCGACGCGGAGGCTCTCACTCGGGAGAATAAATAGCGGTGTTAGGATCCCCTCTCCCTCTTTCCCCTCTTATCCCACCCTGTATATCCCTCACCCGAGCCTCCCACCATTTTTGCGACTCCTCTCGTTCCTTCGTCCTGCCATTCTCGATTCGTGAGAGCGAACATCACAAACTCCTCTTCGAGGGCGCAGTCTCCATCTATGAGCGCTTCGGTTTGGATTATCGGGACATTTCCGACGACCCGGAGCATCGACGTGAAGCGAAAAAAAGGAAGGGAAGGTCGAAGGGAGAGACCGTGGATGGCAACGCGTGCAAGAAAAATGGGGGAGTAATATCGGATTATTTCGCGAGGAAAATATCCCGCGCTTCGGGAATGGCTGTGGGCAACTTTCCGAGAGATGGCTGAAATACGAGAGAACGATCGAAGATCGGAGAAATTCATAATGATATCGGGCGTAAAACTTAAAGAGCCCAGTGATTTGCCGCTGCATTTATACGGACACTCTTGAACATTATAGATCCATTATATATAGACTAGATATCGAGCACTGAATGCGCGATAAACATCGAACAACTAGTTCGATCGCCGTGATATTACTTTACAACGTTCATGGCAATTCTCTCATGCTCTCACTTGTAGAAAAAAAAATCGATTAATGTACTGCGCATTTCTCGACAAAATGAAATAAAAGATACAATTACATGTATGTATATATTTTTTAAACCTTATCTCTTCTACAGAGCCTCTTAAACGTCAGCCGTATAAAGTTTCCACGACTATTCCATCTATGTTTCTACATGTCTGCACGCATTTGATGCTCATCGCGGTCAGCGCAACAAGCCCAAGGCGTTTCTGAGCGCGAGGGAGATCGTGAAACGCAAAGACGAAGGAAGAGACGGTGCACAGGGAGAGGAAGGGAAAAAGACGACGGGAGGGATACGGTTAATTAGATCGGAGATTTCAGCCGACATTCCCGAAGCGAGAGGCCGGCTGTATTCCTTTGTCTAGTTAGCAACAAGGACACAAGGTCTGCAAAGCGTTCACCTACATTTTTCCATCAGCGCGTAATGCGCGCGCGAGCTGCATTTATGCCGCTGCGTCTCTCTGCTCTCGTTTCCGATTGTTACGCAACGATCGCGCAACACCGATCTATCGTTCGAGCTCGTACAACACGTTCGAGAAAGGATTTTACGATCGCGATCCGATCAGCCAAAGATAAAATCGTCATCATCATCATAAAATATAATGTTTTTTTTTCTATTTCTTAATATTACACAGCTTTGCATAAAATATATTTAGTTATTTAAAAAGGAGAAAATGCGGATATTAAAATTGTTTTCCTAAAAAAAAAAAAAAAAAAAAAAAAAAAAAAGATAATTTCGTAAATATTTTGAGCTATAGAAGACGATTTTTTGATATATACAAAAATTATTTTGTATTTGTTAATAAATAAAATAAATTAGGTGGAAATAAAAAAGAAAAAAAATCAAGAAAGCGAGCTTGAAAATTCAATCAAGAAGAATCAGATGGGCAGCGTTTAATGTTAAAGCGCGCCGAGGATTTCCTTTGTCCGCTGCTATTTCTAGAGCTACGATTCCACCTTATTCGCGCGCGCATTTAATCACGACGGGAGAGAATAATGGGACACGTGGGCGTGCAGACGCGAATGCGATGCATAATCCGCGACGTCCATCGTAGCGTTTCCGCGGTAGCAGTGAAAGTTCAATTCCCTCGATCGCGAGACGTAAAGTGTGTTCATCTCATTCCTAGAGAGTGAAATCGCTCTCGCAATTCTCTCGCGCGGCGAGAACATGGAGCTACATATACATACACCAGGTCACTCCCGGGTGCTGAGAGGAGTGATATACCGCGCATGGGCGCCGCGATGGACCACACTTGTACCATTTATCCTCCGAAATAAGCAATAAGTGAAGCGTCGCTGTCTTCCGGAATGAGACTTTATGAAGCGACCTTGTTGATGACATCCCCCATCTTCTAATACACTTGTTAAATTACGCGGAAATGCATCCAACTTTTCGATAGAGAAAGGATTTATTGATACAGCACGATGAATTAAATAATGAATTTTGTTTTAACATCGAATAATTAATTATACCAATAAACTTTGATTACTTTCACATGAAATATGCAGTGTTAGTTTTGTTGCAATAGCGAAATTTTTTCCACGTAATATAATGCAGTAGGTATCAGATTGATCACTATCATTAATCAGTGATGTAATGTAGGCGCTAGAGATATCAGGGAAAGCGTTATGGCTTGCTCAAATTTTTACTATGTGTATATAAAATGTACCATTAAATATATTTATTAATTTAAAGAATGTACTTAAATATATTGTTTTAATTAAAATAAAGGTAAGGGAAAAATGTTTTTCTCTAAAGAATTCCTCGATAAATTTGTAGATATTTTTGCCAGAATCTACGTATCTATGGAAAAATCTTGTCGGCGCCCATGTTGTAAATACGTAGAGAGAAGTAGGTGCGCGAGATTAAAGCTAGAGGCGAGCTCGAGGCGGACGACGTCCGTGAAAGAGAGTCGATTGCGAAAACAAGCGTCTTGCAAAATGCACGCGGGCCTAGGCCTAGGTTGCAGCTGGTATAACGCGATATTACGTACATACGTACAGATACCCCGTACATGTAAAACACATTAATCGTGACGTACGAGGCGAGAGATAGAGATCTAGAAGCGAGCCATTTTACACACACACACACACACACACACCCACACACATATACAATTCCGAGAGAGAAGTAGAGAAGGAAAGAGAATGAGAGACGGAAAATTGCAACAGAGAAGTTTTCATCTTTTTTTTCTTCGACTATCTTACGAGCCGTTGTAAAACGATAGACTAACGAAACCGCGCTGCAGTCGGTATCGATGACAGAGTGCGCATCCTGCACCGCAATGTTTAGCGATTTCAATTTAAATACAGCCATTCAAGTCTCATTTTACATTTAACATTGACATTCAATATTAAGATAATAACAGTAAATGAAGGAAAATAATATACTTTGATTGTTTTAAAACCGATGCATTGGATAAAATGAAATTTAGATGAGAGATCTGCATAAATAATTCTTATAATTTTCATTATAATTTCCCACTAGATCATTAATTATTCTATCAACGCGCATTTCTCAAACTGATAATTAAAAGCGAAAAATATTAAATAAAAAAAAAATTGTGAATAAAATATAATATAATTACTCTCGCATTACTACGAGACATTTCGACAGAATTTATATAGCGGAATCATACATATATCATCAACGTCCTGTTCATAATTACTATAGTCATCTCTTCTTTTTCTTCCTAGATTACAGTTACGTTCGCATAAACGAAGGAAAAAGACTCGATTAACGGGTCAGTGCTGATGCAGAATCGCGCTTCCGATACGAGCGGCCGTTCGAGCAATCGTCAACGCTTCGAGGATTGGCAGCAATTTCCACTTCTGCGTTTCCGCCCGGGTCGGCGAAGCTGCTACACCAGTATAGCACCACTGCACTAGTTCTCTCTTAGTCGAAGTCCCACGAGAGAACGCTGTTTCGCGCCCACGCGCATGCACGTACACGTAATCTATAATCTATCGACATACACACACATACACACGCATATATATATATATATAAAATATATACATTTTGCATGCAAGTGCGTTTTGATACAGACAAGCGGTCTTTGGCGTATGCAAGGCTGGGAGAGCGACAGTATATACAGCAGATGCTATATACGCTTTGGCGTGTTTGCGCCTTGTCACAATTAATCACTACCCACGTGGCCGCCACCCAAGCGAAGGCTTTTCTAGCGAGGTCTTCTCGGCGACACCGCGAAAGCACGTTTTGTCATAAACGTCGATGTTCCCCGTCCCAGGATGAAAGGCAGACAGCTCGACCGCTGGCGAAAACAAAATAGTTTCCTACTGAACGCGCCAACGAAACATGTTTTCGTGGAACCTGTTTCCGTCCCTTTTCTGTGTGTCGATATAAACCTCCACGTAACAATTTTGAAAATATAGTAATGTAATTAATAACACAGTTTAAACAAAAAATAACTTTTTTTTTTTTAACAAAAGAGAAAAATCATTTCCCGTAGTTTCTTTTTTTTTTTTTTTTTTTGACACTTGAATATGATTCCGGCTTCAAAATTCCACTACGTTACAATTTTCAGTTTTGTAATCAAAATTAAAAATAAGTTTTGTTGTAATCAAAATGGGGTATATGTTTATTACAATTTTTAGCCTTCTCTTACAAAAGGAATTCGTTGTATCGATTATATAGTTATAGCCCTAACAATATATTTTAGATTATAAGATTATATTTTTCATAACCGTAGTTAGTGAATTTATTACGTTAAATATTATCAATTATATTTTATACAGTTTCTTTTCTCGAGTTTTCTCCGCGACTTTACAAAATTTGCTCTCTCTCTCTCTCTCTCTCTCTCTCTCTCTCTCTTATTTTTTGCAATAAAGTAAATTTTTTCTAAAGAAATGTTATATATTATGTATGTCATGCATATATGCATAAATTTCAATATGATTAAAATAAAATATCGTGTATATCTATAATAATATTAGCTCGAGCATACGATAAATCATAAGAACACACGCAATGGCATTCACCATCGTAATTATAAAATGCTTTTCCTCTTCCTTTCGCGTTTGCCACAATTGCAATTAATAGCAGGGCGGCGCGGACACGCACGACGCACACACGGTCCGCCGGCACTTCCGGCCGGCGCTAAGTCGTCCTTAATTGCAATTAATGCGCGATCATTTTAATTAGATGAAGACAAGAGAGACGATCCTCTCGTCTGCATCGCGCGAGGGGAACAGAAACAGGAAGAGATGGAAGAAGAGAGAGAGAGAGAGAGAGAGAGAGAGAGAGAGAGAGAGCGGAGGGGACACGTCGGGGTAGCCGCGAGTAGAAAATGAACCCTTAATTGGGACTCGGAGGGGTGCGATCGCGTTTCGTCGTCGTAAAGGGTAGGACACCCGCGGCGCGGAGAGGCAGGGGGGGGGAGGGGGTAAAGGGGGATACCCGTTATAACCCCGAGACCGAAGAACTTGTTGCTGGCGCAGATGGGGAGAGTTAGTTGCAAAACGCGCGGCAGAGTAGTAAGCACGGTGGCTTAGGTTCGCGTATTGATCCAACAACGCAACCGATGCATATACATGCATCGTCGCTGCGCTGGGTATCGCCAGCAACGCGCATCCCGTCCATCCGTCCATCCATCTATCGCGCGTATCCGTCACGAAGAAAGCCGAAATTTTTTCCTCCCTATCCAGCTCGTCGCTGCCCCGGATCATCGTTTATCGTTGACGAAGGGGGGAGGAAGGGGGGGGGAGGGGCAGAAAAAGGCAGTTGGACGCGCGGTAGCGCTTTTAAGAAAAATAATATTCTCTCGCGCTCCAGTAAACATATTGCATCGAATAACAGTTTCTAAAACGAAGTGAAACGCGGACTTTCAATGTTATTCTCCAACGTTTAACTATTTGGATCTCGATTTAGATTATGACTGAAAATGTATCTCTCCGGTAGTACACATTTTTTTATTCACAGCGAGAAATGTTGAAAAATGTCTAGTTCTACTTTCATAAATTATTATTATTTTTTTTTTTTTTTTTGCAGATTGCATACGAGTGTGACGCTCCTTTGATGCATTGAGATTCAACAATGTTTTAGCGATTATTTTAGAAATCGTTTTCCTCGATGACAAACTACAAGAATAATATTATTTGTACCTTGGATCTCGAAACAAACATAATTGGAAACGAGCTAATTTTATCCATATCGCAAAGAACACGGGAATCTCGTTCTACCGAGGCAAACATTTGAGACAAACACTAGAGCTCATTCTCTAGAGACGCGATACTGATTTATTGTATTCTCTTAGAGGTCTGATAAATAAATCCTGCGGTGCCGCCCCAGGTATCTTCAACAGACTGTTTGTTTGCTCGCGGATCAAAAACCGTACGAAGGGTATTTAAATACGACTCTGTTACTTTAACCTTCCGAAATATATGCACATTTAGATCGCGCAGTAGGGAGAACCGTGTGTTGTCTGTTCGGATATCGAAGTTACTTCTCGTAGGAAAAAACGATTCGAGCGAACCGCGCGCATACATCAAGAGGAAAATCAATAAACGAGGCGCACGCGAGACGTATTGTACATTTACGTTACAAAATCGTCCCACGAGCTTGCTGGGCAAACTGTGATTTAAAGTTTAAATGTCGCTTCTCTCCGCGTGTGCTCCGCTCTGCTTAACTCGGAACTACTTACACGGCGGCGACCTCACTTACAAAGCCAATAATAAAGACATTCTGCAATTTTCTGCGGGAGTTGGTCGCGAGTTAGACGACTTTGAGTCTCGTAACGAGTGAAAAAAAAAAAAAAATAATTACATATAACATTACAAAGGATAAAAGTGTACACAATGATAAAAACATTTTAGTAAAAGATTTACCTTATATAATAAAGTATGTAATAAAATATTTTTTAAAAGTATATTTTAATATTTTTCAAAGAGCAACGAGTCTGTTGGTAAAATATTTTAATTCATTAATAATTCAGAATCAAGCGTTGATTACATGCAAATATTATACGATATACTTCTTTCTTCGTTGATAGAAATTTATTGAAAAAATATTAAATTTGTTCGAGGTTAAAGAGGCATCAAAAAAATCAAGATATTTATGCATACAAAATTTGTTTATCATTCGTGGCGAATCGCGCTAATATTTCGACTCTTCGTAGCGCGCGCATTCGAGGTGAAGAACGCGAGAACGTCGTCGCACGGCCGTGGCCGTGAAAGTGAAATTCGTGAATGGAACGAGCGGAACAACCCGGGCGGCGAATCGAAGTGAAGGTAAAGGTTGCTCTGTCGATTCGGTCCCGCTTACGCATCACACATCCTCTGCTGTCTCTCTCTCTCTCTCTCTCTCTTTCTTTCTTTCTCTCTCGTGATTCGGTCATTGCTTCTTTTGCGCGAAAGCGGATCCGAAAAAGATACATATGTATGCATTCGTCAACATAAGAAAACATGCTAATTTTAATCTGAATCGAGATGAATAAAATAGAAATCATCGCCGTCAAATTTCTTCCAAGGTAAAAAACAAAATATGAGAAAATATGCATCCTCGATAAAGCGAAAAATATGACAAATATTTTACTTTACTGCCAAATTTGCATAAAAATATACCTGATATAGTCAATCTTATTATAACTGATAAGAGATCTGATGACTGTGCGCGAGGTGTCATTTTTTCACTCTCCGACTCTACATCGAAGTCTCTGACTGTTACCAAACGCTGGAATTTTTGCCCGGCTTTAGTCGCACTTTACGACGTCTCGTGTGGGCGAATAAAAATAGGCGAGTCTCGAACGCAGTGCATAAAATGACGGAGCTTAAAGGGAGAGAAAGAGGAGGAAGGAGGAGGAGGAGAAGGCGGACACGCCGAGCGGAGGCGGCGTTGAAGTTTCTCGCTAGCGAACGTTGCCTGCGGTCTTCGCGAAAGGATGTCGTAATCGTCGATTAGAAAGCTTAAGAACATTAGTTCCATTTTCTCGGCCGCCGCATCGTTAAGTCATAATACGCGAAAGACGCCGATTACGGTACTGTACATAAGCGGGAAATTAGGTTGACAGACTTTCCGTCGTAATGCGAGATATGCGGTTGACCCGTGAACCGAGACGCCACGTGAGAAAGCCACGTCTACGAAAATTGACGCGAATACATTATCATCTCAGGCGCGCGAAGCGAAAAAAAAATAATATTATCTCGAAATTTTGTAACGTGAAAAATCATGTCGAGATATTATTTATTCGAGTATCGTTGACACCTGCAGAGAGAAGGTAGATGTAGAAATAGAATTATAAAAATAAAGCACAAAATATAACGATTAATTAACATGTTTTTGTGGATCAATTCGTAAATTATTATGGATCACCGGGCACGTATTACTTCATGTTGATGACTCTATATCAATTATCCATCATGACGATGAGTAATGAAATTGCGAAACTAAGGTTTCATGCAACATCATGGTTTACGTGTGCAATGCATTCGCCGTGTTACGAAAAAAGGGAGGCCAAATCGCATCGCGAAGCGGACCGTAAAAGTGACACGCGTTCGCGAAGTGAAAAAAGTATAAATCAGCGACTGGTCGCGTATACTCGCGGAGCTGAAACACGACATAAAACGCGTTTATACAGTCGTGTTGCCGTCGAAAGTTCGCGGCACGTGCTGGTTAAGCAGATGGCAGTAAAATGATTATGCGAATTATGGCTACGCAACGTCGTCGACGACGCCGTCCGCTTTTCAATTTTGGTTTCTACACATTTGTGGCATAGTAATTAAAGGCGCTTATTACCGTCGATGTGTTTATAAGTTCCGACAGATTCACGGGGCGATAGGTCAGTTTATTTCAAACTACTGGCGCATAAATACACGAGAATTGAAAATAACTACAAGCCTTAAATAGTGTGAATGCGAAAAACAAAAATCAGGAAAATTGAACTAAAACCATGCAAAAGAAAAATCGATTTGACATTGTCAGATGTATACGGTGATTAACATATTATTATGCCATTATTAATTACTGATTTGTTGTCCTGTATAAATCAGAGTTAGCCAGATTTTACATTTTTTAAATAAAATTCAATTTTTTACAATTAATAAAAACCAGTATCTATTTTCAAAAAAAAGAAACTGGCAAAAACTAATTTTTTTAATATTAAAATAAATAGAAAACCTTTTTATAGGTATTTAACTGATTGTGAGTGTTTTCTAATTTAAGATTTATCCAAAATAAAGTCCTAAATAGATTAGAAATCGATACAGCAAATAAATTAGTTTTTTATTAAAAGATGAAAAGTAAATATAAACTAGATCTCTATTAGATCTATATTAGTAAACATTTTTAATTCTGTTACTATTGCACTGTTCTTATTAAACTAAAAATTAATTTCATATTTAGTAACACATTTATATTTTCAACGTTGTTTTAAAAATTTTACATTTTGTTCATTTGAGTTAAAAATGATTTTATCATCATTTTAATATTGACTTCGTATTGATTTTTTTCAAATATAAATATAGTGAGTAGTATAATTTATTAATTAAAGCAAAAATCTTATTTCACATAAAATTATATTTTAGTATTATATATTAGTTTTACTTTTACAGTTTTTGCCAGTTTATTCCATTGAATAAAGTTCATGATGGTAAAAACCGAAATTTACCAAGATTTTTTCCACTCACTAGACTTTTCTTATCAATTCTGATATAAATAGCACGATCGATTCACACATATTATTAATTATTACTTCACTTAAAAATGGAAATAAAAAATTCTCACAAATGTTTCAAAGGCATACAAGCTCTCTTTCTCGATTACCTAATATGTAATTTTCTTCCTACAAAGAGCTATTTCCATAAAGGATGCAGTTTCGAAATCATATAGCTAAATTACCTATTTTATCCTTTTATTTTGTTCTTTCAATTGGATTAACGTATCTGTATAATCTTTCTTTTATTTTATTTTTCATGTGTCTGATTATTTTCGGTCAATGCTTTTTGCTGACTAAGCTTTTTAATTATTTCAGTTCGAATAAAATGGACTCGTTTAACAATTTTAATTACTGATAATTTTGAACAAAAATAGCAGTTTCTTTAAACCAAACGATCAAATTATAATTTATCTATTTATGATTTAAAAAAGTATATTAAATAATAATAATAATCAGTGATTTTCGAGAAAAAGATATATAAAGACCAAAAAAGATAATTTTATAGGAAAGAAAAAGCTTTAAAGATTTTCTGTCATTCTTTACACAAAATGTTTTTGAACTTAGGTACGTCATCAAAAATTATTTTATGTATAATTTAAAATATACAACAACTTATCTACTTAAAAAAAGAAACAAGAACAATTTTGATATTTCAAATACATTCGTCATCTTAAGATAGTTTCGCAAATATTTCTTTCCGTTGATTACTATGTTATATCTAGATGAAAAACAAGATTAACTGGTGGATTAAAAAAATATTTGGATACAAAAGTATTTGTAAAGCCTCGTGCTCTTAAAGATTAGAACTTGAAGGATACCTCGCGACTCGAGAGATTTGAGGTGAAACTGCCTGTGCAGGGAGAGACTGCAATCGGTATCTTGTCGCTCGTCGGACGAGGGTACACGTGAAGTCGAGAACGACGGCGTAATCGACGGTGCGTAAACCCGGCAGAGGAACCGACCAACCGACCGACCCGACCGACCGCACGAGAGAACGCAGGGACGTGGACTCTTCTAAAAATAATACTCGCTCGAAAGCGAGAGAACGTGAACATTGCTCCGTCGCCGACCAAACATTGCCGAGTAAACGAACGAGCGAACGAGCGAACGAACGGCGGAACTCTGCCATGACCCTTTCGAACTTGCGGATAGATTCAGGGACGAATTTATTATGCGAATTACTTCCCCCGGGTCAAAGCATTGTGACAGTATGCTTCTTTTAACTGCACTTTGTTACGCTCGCTGCATACAAAATCAAGCCAATGTATATATATTCGAATATTTATTGGGAAAAGATAAATATTGATAGGATTGTGTATGCGTGAAAAAATGCGTACTCTTGAAAGTGGAGATTTTTACGTGCGTTGAATTTTCTTTTTCAAAGTGTATATATTTAAAGGTAAATAGTATATTTTTCACGGAACGTTTTGAAAATCGAAAATAAAAGAAAAAGTATAATGAAGAGGTATATGAGAAGAATAAAAGTGATAGAAAAGTAGAGATAGAAAGGGGAGAGAAATCTGTTTAATATAAAGGAAAAAACGTGAGTAAATACATGTTTTTTTGCATGCCATAGGAATGCAAAACACGGGCAACATTTAACTTGACCGCTATTTTAAATGCAAATACTATGTTAACTGTTTATCTGAATGAGTTCGGTTATCAGTATACATCCTTGTACATACATAAAATAAGATGAAAACGTATGACTGTGAGATAACTCACTGACAATGAGATAAATCGCAAGAGGAAAAAGTATTTTATTCCTTCCCGATATATTTCTCTCTCGTAATACATCACACTCATCTTAAATTGTAAACACGCAATACATAAACTAATCGCACACTGATAAATAATTAAAATTAAAAATCTTTAGTAATTACATTGATAAAATAAATAACATTTATCTCTCAACTCTCGTCGAAATTTTTCACAATCAGTTGACCTATAGAGGCACTTATCTCTCTAAAGAAATTTAAAAGATGTTTCAATTTCTTTCTTATTCTAATATAGTCCAACATTGTAGAAAATATTGACGAGACATATAATAGGTAATAGAAGATGATAAGAAAGAGAATAAAATTAAATCTGCGAATACAATAATCTACGTCATAGCAATTGTACACTCAAAAGAATGATCTTGTAACTTTAACAAAAATTTTCTACGTGTAAAAAATTAACAGAATTTATTAAGTGTAAAGAATTAACATTTACAGAATTACGAAAGATCACGTGAAAATCACGTCACCTTTCATCACCTTTCATATAGGAGCGTCGACGTGAGAATTAGGCGGAAGCTCGTCGCACCGGAAAACCTTACCGAACCGTCCGTCAGCGAGCACAATAATGCGGTTATTCGGGGGAGGGGGGAGGGGGAGGGGGAGGGGAGACTTTCTATGTAGACATACAACGGTCGAGAGTTTAGTGTACCACGGCGAAGCACCGTTAGGACACTAAACTTTTATTGCGACCCGTTTTCCCTCGCGCTCACGTAGAGGATATCGCCGTCGCTTTAGGAACCTCGCGAGACCAACAACAACGCGCGTCATTAATCGACAAAAAGTCTCGAGAAAAAGAGACGCCGATAAAATTATGCGAGATCTTTGAACGCGGAAAAGGAAATGCTCATTCTTTGTGGAGCGATGTGACTTCGAGGAAACGTTCCGCATGTTTGTTCGCCCTTCTTTGAAGTCATTTTAGGAATCATGGTATGAAGCGTCTTTTTTTTTTTTTTTTTTTTTTTTTTTATAAACGTACGATTATGAACGATGTAGTACAAGATAAGAATGCACTCGAGAATATAATGAATGTATTAAGTTTATAAATGATTTAATTTAATTATATTCTAAATAATAATAAATATAATAAATTTGTAAATTTATGATTACGAAAACTCAATCATTCCATAACTATCGGAAATGAAGAGAAGAAATGTCTGATGTAAGATGAGCGTCCTACTCGTCATTCATTACTTTCGCTCTAGAAAATACGGTGTTTAATTTCATGCATATTTGTGTTTCGGGATACGCACACCCGTTGGATATTACCTCAGTACGATAGATAATGTTTAGTAGTTTTGAGACGTAGGGGACGCTCCTATATTAAATTACATCACAACGAATGCAAAGAGCCTTCGACGATTATCGTGCGCGCGACATATTACAAAAGTCCGTGTGTTGTTTGTAAATAGCGATTCGCGATTCGCGTTAATCGCCGAGACTTTAGCGTCCGTATACCGTCTTGCAAAAGCGCACTACTGTTTATAGTTAGCGACGCGTTAATCAGCGGGCGGCTGAAAACAGTGGGCGACGCGCTCGATATAAGCGCGCGATGCACCAAAATAATCAGTCGTTCGGCCGATGGAAGGGTCGAAGGAGAGAGGAGACGGCAGTAGGGAGAGAAAGAGACGGTAGATAGAGCAGGCATCTACGAACCTATAAACACACACGACGGCGCGCACAGAGAGGTCGAAGGAAAGAGAGGAGAGAGGGAGAGAGACGAAGAGAGAAAGATCGAGCACGGACGGACGGACGGACGGACGGATGGATGGATGGCCAACAGCAGCAGACACGGTCGTCGGTCGCGTAACCGCGGTACAACGACCCCCGCGTGAGTTCTCCTCTCCATTCTCTCGTCCAAGCATCGTCGCGCTAATTACGACGCTCTCCTTCGGCGAGCGGGAAGCTGTCACGGAGCGATCGGGAAACGAATAGAGCGAAACCGATTTCGAAAGCGAGTGCGACGACAATGGTGTTAGCGAGGGAGAGTAATGCGAGAAGACGCTCGCCTTCGCGCGATACTTGATACGAGAAACAAAGTGATTCGTACGCGTCGTTATTTGTTGTTGTAGCAGAGCGGGTGAGATATTAAATTTCACCAGGTACATTATCGTCGCGATTGTTAAAGCAGAAATCGTTTGAGATATGGGGAGATACGACGTGCCGCGCGTCTCTAATTCCGGAAAATACGCGATAAATAAATTATTCATTCGCGCATAATCGGTATTCGAGATCGCGCAGATTCGTACGTTCCCGATTCGCGAGAATCTATTATATTAGACCTATCGCGCGCGCACTCTCTCTCTCTCTTTCTCTTTCTCTCCTCCCGCGTCTGCCTCTCTTCTTTCTATCGTCTCGCTCACTCACCTGTCAGAGCTCTCGGAACTGTCGTATCGATCCGCGCACCGCTTCTTGCCGCAGGGTCCGACGAGGGTGTCCTCGGCCATCCTAACTTGTCCCTTGAACGGGCTGCCCTGGTGCCTGGCGACCGCGCCGTCATCCGTCTTCGTAACCGCGGCAGCGTCCTCGTCGACTATCCGCGTCTCTTCCACCGCCATCGGTTTCGTCGCTTCTCTCGTCGTCGTCGCGACTACGGCGACGTTCGTTCTCCTCCTACCGCCGTCGCGATCCTCGCGGTCATTCACTTTCGGCGCACCGTCCACGCTCGAGCGTCGCGGCGACGACGACGAGTCGTCGACCGCCGCACCATCGGTGTCCTCGACACCGACGCCGATGCGCGTCGTCGCGTTGTTATTATTATTATTATTATTATTACCACCGGTCATGATTACCGCGACACCACCAGCACCACTTTTACTACCACTAATACTATTATTACTGCCACCACTATCACCGTCGCAGTCACTATCAACGCCGCCGCTACCGTCGTAATAATCGTCGTCGTCGTCCTCGTCCTCGTCCTCGTCCTCGTCCTCGTCCTCGTCCTCGTCGTCGTCGTCCTCGTCCTCGGACACGACGCTACGGACTATCTCGATTCTAACATCGTCGTGGTGGTACAGACCGACACTGACACTACCACCGTCGTCGCCGCCGCCGTCGCTACCACTGCCGTCGACGCCGACGCCGACGCCGACGCCGACGCCACCGCCGACGCCACCGCCACCGCCACCGCCACCGCCGCCGCCGCCGCTCTCCTCCTCGTCGTCACTCACGGCTGTCCCAGTCGCGTCGACGCACGACGACGAATCACCACCACTGCCACCACTGCCACCACTGCCGTGGTTGTTACTAATGCGATCGCTGTCGTTGTCGCGGTGATTGGTAAGGTGATGGCGATGAGGATTAAAGTGGTGTTGATGATGATAATGATGAGATGTTGGCGATGGATGATGATAAGAATGACGAGGTGAATGATGCTGATGATGACGGTGATGGACACGACATTCGTGATGCGAACGATCATGATCGTCGATCGAAGACGCGTCCTCGTGCCCGCGCTTCGCGGACGAAGCGTCCTGACCCGACGACAGACACGGACCCGGAGCCGGACCCGGAGTTACGATCGGCGTGGTGGCGTCCGCGCGTTTGTGCCGCTCCCTCGTCACGCGAGAATCACCGTCCCCCAGTTCGCTTGCCGTCGCCGTCGCCGTCGCCGTCGCCGTCGCCGCGGTCGCGTCCTCCGCCGCGAACGGACCGACGTCTGCCATCTTGTAAACGAACGCGCACTACTACTGTACTATGGATCGTGTCGTGTCCGGCAGTGGCCGTTATGGCACACACGGGCCGCGCCACCGCTAAAAGCCAATGTCGCGCTGCTCCACGCTGCTCCACGGTCCGGCAGCGCACACGGCTCTCGGCTTGGCTCGGCTCGGCTCGCGAACGCGAGCCCCTTCTATTCCCACTCCACGTTGACGCGCGAAACGGCACCGCCACCTCTCGCCGACGGTCTGGCACTGCTACGCACTAGGCACTCAGGCCGGCCACCACTCGGCGCTCGGCGCCCCTCTTACGCCGGAGACGGCCGAGCGCGCTCGGAGATAGTCGAGCGAGCCGAAGACGGTCGAGCCTCCGAAGGCGACCGAACGCGCTCGAAAATGGCCGAGCGCGCACCGCGCACCGCGCACGCTTTCGCGACGAGCGACGAGCGACGAATAGATACATGGATTTCAGATCCGTTTTGTATCGCCGCGAGGTCACAAGGTCACAGTACGCTACGTAATTACGTACGCATATTTGTCGCGAGTGTCGTCGACCTTATCCCGTCCTATTCCCTCTGTCACGATTATGGAATTACACGATACATGAGACTACGGCTGCAAGCAGCTTAAAAGGAGATTAAAGCATGCAGGTCTGGCAACATTTGAACGGTAAATACAACAGATATATTTGCCGCGAAATTCGAATTTTTTTCTTACCACTGAAAGAAGTATTTCAAATAATTCATTCTTATATTTGGATTATTTCTAATATTTATTAAAATATGTCGGAATTTGGCCTTTATATTAAATGACTACTGCGATTTCTGTTTTGTCCATTCAAGGAGCGACAAGAGCAATTTTTTTGCATTTTAATATAATATATGACATAATATAAAAAATTTTATGTTGTATATTGTAATATATAAGAAATCAATATTTATCTTATCGAAAACACTTTATTTTAATAATACTGCAAAACAAATGGCTTATTTACGAGCGCTATAACAAATTGTGCATATCGTGGAATGTTGAATCGAAAATGATAACAGTTAAATTGTTTGTGCATACATCCATACAATTATGGATATATTTACGTGTAATAATGAAATGAAACGTGATTTAATTAAAATCACGCAAAATAAAAAAAATTGAATACAAAGTTTAAACATAGAATTAAGTTAAGTCTAGTTATAGACAGATCTTAATTAGACAATTTGTATTAAACTTTTTTTTTACATAAATTTGGAATTACTCCTCTTTGTAAATTTTTACAGGCAATGCTTTTTTAATTTTATAATTTCTTTAAAAGAAGTTTAATCCATTAAGAATTTATACATTTTCATTAATAGCACCTTAACAATTTTTCTTATATCTCTCATTCATTTGAGAAATATGGAAGTATTCTATGTGTATATCTACCTATCTAACAAGTAATATACCTGTTTAATCAAAGTCAAAATTAATTATATGTTTTACTATATACATTTTTATACTAAAACATAAGAGATTTTTCGTTTGTCATTTGTAAAGACTATGAAATTTTCTGTGCTAATTTTAATTTTGTTGGAAAACTTGTCAGAAAAGCTTTTACGCGATAGCTTCGATTGCATTATATATATATATATATCCATTTAAAACATTTTTATCAATTTTATGAACTTTACAATTCATTAACAGTTTAAACTACTCTTACGAGAATATCAATTAATTTACATGTATATAAATAATTTTTATCACCAGCACTTCATTTTGAATGATGACGACATAAATATAGATTTTTTTCATGAAATATTATTTCAATATGTAAGTACATCGAAAATATGTAAAAAAATCTATCACTTATGTGTAGTGATATTATCGAACTACTCTGTTTAATTTCTTGTTTGAATATTTAGGCTCATTTAGGCCAGTCATGTAAAACTTGAATGCAAAAATGACATATTTTTCTAAAACTGTTCATCACTCATGCTGCGTCGCGACGCGTCCGCTAATTCCACCAGCAAAAGAGTCTCCGTATCAGGACTTTTCGATTGACTAAACGTACCGCTGACATTTCGAGCAAGCATACGATTACGTCTTTCTTTCTTTCTTTCCAGTTTCAATTTCGTGAATTCGTTCCCGGAATTATCGCTGGAACACGAAGAGCTTGCGCTACTGGGTACATCGTCATTTATTCCGCTCGTCCCGGGGTAACTCGCTGGTTCGAAGGTGATGCTCGATCGCGCCGATTGCGTGGATTCTTGTGTTCTGAAATTTTATAAGAATATTATAAAATCCTCCGAAAAATTATATATAATTGAAAAACGCAGTTTATGTGAACAAAATTTACTTTCAAGCTCAAGTATATGATATATATTCATGTTTTTATGCAAATTTAATTTTATAAAAAATCATATATATATTTTGATTAAATATATATTTCTAGTAAATTTTCATGGATCTATATTTGTCAGATATAAAAATTATTGAAAAATTGTCGAGTGTCATTTGTTGTATCGGTGTTTCATAGATTTGTTATTAAATTACCTTAAAGTACTCGGTTTTTCGCGCGTCAATTTTCCCGATTCCGTGCTATCGGTTGTAGTTAGGATTCCTCCTCGTGCAGGCGCGCTCCTGGAGAATACTTCGCGGCTACGAAATTGTGTTGCTCCAGGTACGTCGACGGGATCGCTCGGCGGTGGCGGGCCTTGTGCGAATATACTTTGTACATGAGGCCTATTGTTATCGTTCGATTGCCGCAGCGATGTGAACGTCAACTGCTCGTCTACCTCCTCGATGACGCCTATTCTCATGGAACCACTCGCACCTACGACCATTCCCATTGTACTTGATCTTGCAATTTCGAATCATCATTTTATCGTAACTTGACATTAAATAAGAGACATACCAGGTGGTCGAATTTGTAATGATGTTGTTGAACTTGAGTTCGTAATCTTTCCCGGAGCTTTAGCACTATTTGTGGTGACCAAGCCACCGTCCGGTCTGTCTTCCTTGCTAAAGAATCTCTTAAGTACGCTGGTAACGCTGTTTATTCTCGTGAGCGAGCCACCTAAGTTGCTAGGAGTTGAACCGCCGCTAAGATTGCGTTCTCGATTGCTCACTCTACTGGCGCTTCTAATAGGAAATTAGCAAATCTTAGAATCATAAATATTTAATTGTATTTGCTTTTGTATTCATATTTACCGTATTTTTTTTTAATCTAATTTTATTAATGAAAAAATTAATTTTATTAAATTTTATTAATGTAATGATTGCATTAAAAGTTACCTTACTAATCTCTCAGTGCTTTCTGTACCATTTCTAATTTCGCATTAAAAATAACGATAAAATGTCAGTAAACATATTTCTTTTTCAAACTTGAGTAAATATTATCAAAGGAACTGAACAATTTATGTTTACCGGGAAATTTTTCCGCCCGCGGTAAAATGTATTCCCGACGCGGCGTCGTCAACACTTTCGGAAAGAAATTTTTGATCATCCGGTGCCAAATCCTCGATTTTAACCGACGATGGTTGCAGTTCTTGTTGCGCAGCGGACAATTGTATGCCGGCTGTTGAATGTTCAGGATGTTCCTCGCGGAAAGGCTGCGCCGCAGCAGTATACGGAAGCTCCGTGGGGAATATTTCGTCCCAATACTGATCGCGTATAAGTTCCGGATGGTCGTGATGCATCTCGTCGACGATCAAATAGCTTACCTTAAAAGCAAATGAATAATAACGTCGTCAAATATCAATATTTCGTTATAAAAATAATTTTTTCTCAAGCACACACATGTAATACGTTTAATTATATAAGTAATAAGTGAAACGCACACAAATATTAGATAATTGTAAATTTAGATAAATTATTATCGATAAATTTAAAAAAAGAACGGGAGAAAGCAGCTCTTACTTGCAAATTGCGGTCGATTAACCAATTCACTTCGAAATCGTCGTCGTCCTCGCCGAACGGATTGATCAGCGTCTCGGCTACTTTTAACCAGCCCATATAGAAAAAGAACTGCAACGTTGTGAATACCGGGAAGTACAGATCGATGATCGAGTGTGGCTTTTGAATCCATTGACGACCCATTACGCTGGTCAAGAAATAGGTATATACAGCTAGTGTAACGACCTGACCAAAATTGTAAGACATTAAGCAAACTTCTTAAATAATACATATTTATTGAATGACGTATAATGTACGCGAATCGCTACTTTTTATTAATTTAAACTTATACTTACCTGAGTGTAAACTAACGGGACACTAATTGTGTCATAGTGTAAAATAGTCCCGCACTTTCCACGGAATTTGTTGAGCTCATCAATGAGAGTCTTGACCGCGAAATCATCGCGTATTCGACCTTCCTTCCGAGCGCGGGTCACGATACTCGTGGCCCAAACTATCGGCAGCCAATGCTTACTCGGCTTCGGAAATTTCGCATTAAGACTCTGGAATATCGTTAATTCGTTGTCCAATAGCAGGCCGCTCTCCACGAAATGCTCCAGGGTGGGAAATCTTTTCTTTACTCGTGGGGCGACATTTGTTAAGACCACAGTCAGGCAGACGCACACGTATCTGGAATAATAGAATTTATTTCTCAATAAAATTTGTACGAAATTGTTTTATAATTATTTTCCATTTAAGAAAAAATACACTCCTTTTAATTATTTATATATAATACTTTTGATTTATAATAAATTAATTGTATAATATTTTGAAAGAAAAATTATATAAGAATGATCGTGTTCGTTTAGAAGAAGAGGAAGAAAATATATGCGCGACTTTCCTTTTCTTTGACATTGTTTATTCCAACTTTATACCATAATAACTTTACATTACCTTACCTAAGGATCGTACGACGCATTAAACGACCGCGTTCGTCATTTCCGTGTATAGTGGCTGATACAAAGACCGCAATGGAATCGGGCCATGGTATCGCTAAGTATTGATTCCACCATCTAGTCATCACGATAGTGACATAAAAACCCAGGATAAATGAAACCGGTATTAGGTCGCTAAACTCATTGCAGTATGCCACTACAGATTCGAATATCTTCTTCTGTGCGTCGTTTAATAACAATCGGTAGACACCAGACAGTGAATAGTAGACGAAGAGAAAAACCGATAGATCGAGCCAGACAAGCTTGTAAATACTCGCTCTCCACCTGAAACAAATCGTATAGCTCGTAAATGAAAAGCGAACATCTGTCACGGGGTATGATCTCTGATGCCATCGTGTCTCGCACTTGGCGAGTAGACAAAAGTTCTAATAAAGATTTAGTGTGCTTTTAGATTTGTAACAAAACAGTTACAACATTTCAATTTAAAACCGTTGCACATAATATATGCAACTAACATTATCGTTATATGTAACTGTTATCGAGCCGAAAGTCAATAATTCAGTTTACGACTAGAGACCGTATCTTACTTTCTTTCTACGAACAGCAACGTCACGTTTAAAATAGTATATCAACTTTGAATGACGATGAGTGTCGTATTTTTATGTAAATACACGTTGAAAATATGTCGTCATCCGTTATTTGCGATTGGAAGTATTCCAATATAAATTTAAGGTGAATACTTCCAATTCCTATTCTCGAGAACGCAACTCGTTGGTAAATTTATTAAATTTGCAGATACATCAGTTTTATGTAAAATGATTAATGCAGACGGATGATTAAACGGAGAAAATATTTTTTTATATTTTTTGGAATTGCATTAATTTGCATTATTGCAATCTTACATGGAAAACAAAAATTAAAAAAAGCGGAAAATATAAGTGGAAAATAATATAAATATGAGAAATTGTGTATGCATTAAAATTGACAGATTTAGTATTATTATAATAGAATACTTTTTAATTTTTAATATCATGTGAAATATTTATTCAAACACAAACAATTTTTTGTTAAAAAATATATTTTTTAATAAAAAACAAAAATCAAAAGAAATCAATTAATCAGAAATAAAAAAATCAATTAAAAAAATGGTAAAACAATAATAACAATAATAACGTTCTAAATAATTATATGCACATGCTCGCAAAATTCAGTTTCCATAAATTAATAATTGTCTAAAATAAAAAATAAAAACTTTTTATCTTTACATTTGTTATTTGTTTAAACAAAAATTTTACACATAATTAAAAAAGGTATCCTGTTTTCCAATTCGTTAGATTTTTATAACTTTAATAATAATATATTGCATCAAGATATAAAAGTAGAAATGCAAAGAATTAAAATACAAACATTATGAAGAATTTAAAAAATGAATATATTATAAAATGTAACATGAAGAGATTAATTTCAGATATGTATATGATAATAAATAATAATTTTCCAATAATTTGAATAATAAAAAATTTATAAGAAAAATCTAAAAATTTGCATTCTTGATATAAACGATATGTTATTAAATTTATGTTAACAATTATAATTATTTTCATATATGAAATTTCAGGAATGCCAGAGAATCAAAATCATCATCTCACCTGAGCAGCAACTTGGGGAAACAACCGAGTCCTCGGCAAGTGGCTACTTCAGCAGTATAGCTGACCGTCATCTTTCATCTGCTGCGTCTCCTCACGTGATTTTCTTTCTCTCTCTCTCTCTCTCTCTTTGACTCAACTTCTCGTGCTATATTCGCGTTTTTGTCTACAAGCAACTCATGACATTTCCAAGAAGCATCGAGAGATATTGGCAAAGTGATAACCGAGTGCGATTATTCGCGTGGACGGCATCAACTCCTTTTTGGCATCCGCTTCCTCGATGTAACCGAGCCCGTGAACCACCATCGGTAAGAGATCATCAAGGTCATCGTTTACACACGATTGATCCGTCTCTGACGCGATTATGTAAGCTACATGTATTCAAGACAAGCTCGTTAGCTTTAATACACGCACTTTACGCGTTTCGCGTGAATCGACGCTGTCAATGGAACTATTGTTTGAATCTATTCTTCCTCACTTCTTTCACGTTAACAAAAGTATGTCGTCTTGTGATCGATCAACTTGGTTCAGTTCAATATGAATTCTTTGTCACACTAAAATTTGTCACGTGTTATTATCAATGTCTTTTATCATATGTTATCAAGTTTAACAAAGTCATAAATTTACGCACTATATATGAATTTACACAAGCGTTCGTAAGAATTTATTACCTTAGAGAGACAATCGAAAAGTTTTGAATTTTATCGGTTCTCGTCGTAATTTTCGTTGTCTCTTTGGAAGGAAACATTCATTATTCTAAAATTATATAATTTTTTTTCCATTAATGCAACATTGTCGAGGAATGATTTTCGTTTACTCTATAGATATCTTAATATCGTGAAATTTTATCGTTTTATTTTATCCATTTTCTAGTTAGCAATCTTCCTCTTTGTCAAGAATCATGCATTTTGAATATCTTTTCATTACAATTACAATGTTATTTTCACAGAAACATTTCGAATGTTTTCTCAGGAATAAACATTAGATTTGAAACGGTAAATCTAAAACAGGAACTTGATTTGTTTGAGACTCTTTGATAGTTCACGTAACATCAAACATCGTCTATATCAAGGACACTGTTATCGTGACATGTATCAAAAGATCTATTCGCAAGTGTTGAGTTGCTCATTTTCCCAATTATAGGATAGATACGCAATTGATAGCAATCAGGCACATATAGTCCGTTCCTTTAGTCTTCTTAACAAGGATTTCCAATCTGTAAAAAATTGATGAATTAAAAAAAGATGTATAAAATTACAATTAAACTGTAAAGTTAAATGTCTGATTTTTTTTCAGAACGGTTTAATCAATTGTAAATATTGAATTTTCTTTCCATTCGTTTTTACAGAAGAATATAATCTTTATTACAATCAATCCAAAATAAAAAATGAATAATAAATATGTTTTTAATTTATACTGGAAATAACGAGCAAAATTTAAAAAAAAAATAAATTTCCAAAAATGCATTATAAATTATTTGACATTTGATTACATTTTTGCAATTATTGCGCGACCGGAAAAGATCAATACGTAGTTGTGTAGAAGATTAATCAAGGAGAGGAAAAGGATGTGGTATCTCAACATTTTTAATTCAATCCTTTATATTTCGCTAAAGATCGCTAAAGATTCTAATTCTTGAATGAGAAGTCATTCGCGTAATTAATTTCATGTTTCGTTAATCTCTTTAATCTATAATCCCTGAAGCATATTTCACGTTCTTCACTGCGTGTATAGCGTTATCATGGAAGCTCGTTATCATAATTATTCGTTATGTTATGTCGACGCGTCGGATCGACGAGACCGTTAGTCTCAGTCGATTTTCGAAAGTACCGTGACGCGAATTTTCCAGTGACGTCATTACCGTAATATGTAATATAAAATACTGAAAATATGATCACACGCCTACGTAATGCCATCATCACGTGTCATCAAATATTTTTAGATATAGATTTAAAATGGAGCAATACACACTGACCGGACATTTAAAATGAGTCTAAAGAATATTTTTTTATTTTTTAAAAATTTGTTAATAAAGAATTCAATTATTTGACGTAACGTTATGTGTAACATCCAGATGTTAATTATAAGACTAATGGCAAAAAGGCCTTTGTATGGAAACTTCTCTAGATTAAATTCCAAGCTTTCTTGTCAACGTGATACGAGACTCCGCCCGCTCAACACGCGGTCACATGTTATCGAAGGTGCAAATGATAGAGTGAACAAGAAAAGTAAATTGCACGTGTTATAGCTTGTAGAGTACAATTATTTTCGAGGTAATTGCATATTGATTTCCATTCCACATGGCAATGAAGAGGCGATATCTTATCGTGAGCTGTTAAACGTCGAGTTAATCACATTGCTGGTTACTCTTTAAGTCATTTTTAATTCCACAATTTACAACAATACATTCGCTTCCGTGAAATAAAATATTAACTTGGAGAAATTGGAGCATGCGTCATATAGTGACACTGCTGCAGATCAGCTGTCGTGCAATTTTTGACCTTGGACTTCGCGTGTATTTATACCTTTGTAGATAGATGCAATCGTAAAAGTCATTATTTATTATTCGCGTTACACTGTTTAATTCACTTGAAATCACCACTGTTGCATATTTTTACGTCATTATAATAATCATATGTGATTATAAATTATATACCGAGTGTTTATTTCGGTGCATAAGGGAAGAATCATGGTAGAAAGTCGATAATTCCCGCACATCAACGGAAATTTCATTCACGGAACAAAGAAAGGCAAAGTAACGTTAGATAAACAGGTAGAATGTTTGGCGGCAATTTTTTCCGTATCCTTGGGTTTCCTTATGCACTTACCTCTTGGACTCGATCGATTCGCACTCGCGAAAATATCAGTTTACCGAACGAACACGTGTCGCGATCTCGGATTAATTTTTGAGAAAGAACTTTCACATTATATATCGTTAAATACGCGAGCGAATACCGCCTGGCGAGCTAGTACTGACTGAGTGACACCACACACACCACGCCGTAGCACGCCAACGGCAGCCTCTGCGCTCTCCACCTTCACCCTCTCCGATCCATCCCCTCCGACGTCCTGGCATTTCCGCATGAGTCAGTGGTGCTCAAAGTCGGATCCGCTCTTTAACTGATACCCACTTTAAACAAGTATGTTTTGGACGTTCCTATAACTAAATTCGTTCACCTTGCAAGAAATTTAATATTTAGAAAAATGGTAGATGTAAGAAACAGAATCCGTGTACACATATATATATATATATATATATATATATTTAAAAGGACAAATCTTGTTTTGTCTTATTAAAAAAATTGATATTTTTAAACTAGAATTCTTGACTACGCATATCTCATAACATCTTCGTTAATAACATCGAAATCAAATAGTAAAATAATACCGCTTTTTTTTGTTAAAAAAACTCACGCTTTTTGCTCTTCTATTTCGATGAAATTTACTATTTATGACATCATTAATCTTCCCTAGGACTAAAGAAAAAGAAAGCGACGCTTGTAAGCGCTAATAAAATGTAAAAATCTAAAACGCAAATTTACACTTTTTATAGGCACTTTTCATTTACAAATTTACGATTTCTAACACAGAATAGCTTTTCTATTTGTTTATTGCTATCATTTAAGCGAGCTCGCGGACTGAAGTAATTTAAAGAAAATTAATTTTATAAATAATTGTATCTATAATTTTTCAAAATTTTTAGATTCGTAAATATTAGAACTCTCCTCTTTTGAAGTTTTATATTCAATTATTTTTCTCTCTTGATGATCGTGTCATTGTGTATCTTGTGGATTTTCACTTGCTTTCGTTGAAAAATATCTCCACGTGTGTATGTACAAAGAAGCGACAAAGAAGCGATGTATATATACAAAGAATTTCGCTTGGTTCGGCTTGTAACGACCCGTTACGTTAAGTATATATAAGGATGTCTGATTAAATGTTTACATAGGGGCGATTTCGTATAAAAGGTCAATTGGCTGACAGATAACGGATAGTTAATTCATTTTTTTTTTAATTCCACACTCTCCTTATATCAGTAAACACAACGATAATCCAATCATTATCAAAATACTATGAGATAACACGTAAAACGTGTTATCGATATAACATTCAATATACATTATCCAAATTAAAAGTTCTAAATCGATATCTCACAAATATTTTCTCTCTCATATTGGTAGTAACACAACAATAGATATAACAAAGCACATGTATAACGTCGTATTATATTATAATTTATCTGAGGCGTTCCATCGATCGCGCGCATGCGACTCGATCGGAAATAGGAAATAACCCGACGCAATCACGACTCTTTGCGTCCGCGCCTGATTCTTACTGTTCACTTTACGATGTGACATCTAATGATAATTTAATTCTAAAAATTTGTTTAAAAAATAAATCGGTTTGATAAAATATCTATCAGCAGGTGATCCGCACTTCTCGCGAAACACACTGTGTATATACATATATTTATATTACACTCTTTTTTTATATATAACATCTTTGTACACTTATTCTCCGAAGGTATGTATATAAATAAAACGCATGATATATATCCGTTTCTGTGTCTCCGTTCGTTGGTCTTCCGCTTGAAAATAGAATACACGCGGATATAAGTTCGAATGAACAGTTTCAGTTCGAAAAGAAAATACAAATAAAATACGTGCAGTAAAAGCGCGGCGTAGAGACTTTCGCTCGAATCCGGCTTGCTCGATACAATTACAACGCACAGTCTTGGTCCCTAAAAGTCACAGCCATTAAATGCAACGAACAATCTGAGATTTAAGGCCACTCGATTTTAAATTCAGTCGCGATAACTCGAATTCGAGAATGGCAATGAAAATGTTAGCGTTATCGCGATAACGAGGACACGCGGTGAACGCGTCACAATCGACAAAGTTTATACGTTTTTTAATAATCTATATTGCATAGTTAGATAACGATGAACGCGAATTTTCATGCTCGGCTGCATCAACCACGATTAACTATAACTTTCTTTTCGCATATCTACATCATCATATAGCTACAATCACGATTTACAGAGAATCGTGAACCAGATATAGTTAATCACGGTTGTCAGAGAACGATTTTCAAAGAAGGTCAACAAAAAAATCCCTTCTTAACCGATGAAGGAACACGCAGCTTTCGAAAAGGATCGCAGCAGTAAAGAACTCGCGTTCTTTCTCTTCCTTCGCGACGAATAAGTCGACTTTTCAAATTAATTAGATAGGCACGCTTCACTTCAATCCAATTATGCCTGTCACGCAACAATAGTCGTGAGAGCGCTGCTTTTGCTTCTGTAGCTGCCGGGTCTGCAATGAACAATGAATGATACATTCGGAAAAACGAACAATGCGAAACCCATGTTTAGCGTAATTAGATAGCACGAGATAACCGATATGTACCTGATGGTAGCGTGTTGCGAGGAACGTGACCATCCAGCGATAAAGTTGACTTCGCCTCTTTGACTGCTGATACGCTGCCGACGAACTTGACTGCTGCTTTTTGCGGCAATTTGTTGCGAGACAACTTGCATAGCGTCTGGTGCGATGGTTGATTGTATCGCTTTATAAATTAACCTTCAATCATCAAAAAATACTATTGTTTAATCATGTCGATACAAAAAAAGGTAACGATTCAATTATATGAAATTATTGTAAACGCCCGCGGGAAATTTAAAGTTCATAAAATAAAAATTGTACAATTTAAAAATAATAAAGTTGCAAGCTCATCTTTACAATCTTGAATTAATATTGTGTAAACAATTATTAAGCAGTATTTATTTAATTTACAAAGGGCGAGCATACCTAGGCATTAAAGCGAGGACAGACGTAAGTACTATAGTGAACCAGTACGTATGACGCGTTATGATCTTTTCCATTACCCAGAAGGATCCAGGTAAACCCATGCAATTAATGCAGACAGCGTTATAAAATAGGCAAAATCCGAAGAATATGCCCAAGGAACCCAAGATGGCACCGATATGAATTATAGTCTGAAATAGATAACATTATTATTGAAAACTATATCTTCATATTCACAAGAAATATATTTATTTCTTCTTACTTACCCAAGATCTAATTTCTATGGCAGCATAAAGCAGCATGACGACGATGCACGCTGTCATAATAGTCGTCCCGAATTCCCATATATCGATAGCGGAATCGTAATAAACCTAAAGAATAAAGAAACGAACGGACTGTGATCAATCGAGTTTCCGACTCTTTATTCTTACTAATATGGCACGAACCTCTTTGGTGATAAAGAAGATAACGATACTTTGATAAAGAGCGTCGCCGATCGTGAGCCAAAACGAATGCGGCTGATAAACTAGTCCCAAACGTCCTCTTGTATACAATTCCGGTGCTGAAAGTAAGACACGAGGCGCGGCGACTCGATCGTAAATGCCCAAAGCTAGAGGCGGTAGCGAAGTGAACAGCAAGTTGTATAGCATTAAATATATTTGATCTATCATTACGGCACCAGAGAAACCGCAGTAGAGCTACAAGAAAAAAATAGATAGATGTTATTATATTATTTGAGAAACATTCACATAAATTTTCCAGCTAAAATTATTTTACGCGAAAAATAACATTTTTTTTTCATTAATTTTTTTCTTTAATAATTATTTTTTTCTCCATTCTTCGCGATACTCACCTGAAACCAGAACACGAGGAAGACGAAAGTTGCATTCTTGTAAAAGAAATACAAAATCATTCTGGCGAGACGGTCGTAACACCAGTGCCCGTGCAGAAGGAGGAGTCGACTGAGCATGGAAAATCGTGAAATCGCGAAATCTGCCGCCATTACCGCCTGCGTACCTTCTTGTCCCGAGATACCGACGCCTACATCGGCAGTTTGTATCATGCTAACGTCATTTGCGCCGTCGCCGATCGCTAATGTTCTCATTCCTAATTGCTTTTTAACGATGCGGACTATGTATGCCTGCAATGGTACAATTAATCGCGCTTTAGTAATTCTTGTCATATTAATTAATTGTAATTAGAGAACTTGTCTCGAATTTATTGACAATCTTATTTTGTATCCGTGTGTGTCGACATTATTATTCTTACCTTTTGCAATGGCGTAGCGCGACAGGCTAAGACGCTGGAGCACATTTTCGTAAGTTCAAGGAACGGGCCGGTCAAGCCTGATCGCGGATCCAGGATTACAGTCAACGTCTTACCGTCCACGACAAGTGCACGTGGTCGTGGCCATGGACTGCCGATTCTATGAGCGTCTCTCTCGGTGGAATCGTGATTGGGATACATACTGATGGAATCCGTGATACCCATCATACCTGGTTGCTGCGAATGGCTATTATTTGCGCTCTTTTTACTCGCCGCCTCCAGATAGCCGCGTATGATCGTCTCGGCAACGGATTTCGATCTCGCCTGCAGATGTAGCAATTCCATCGCCGGTGAGAAGAGCCGCGCCGAGTACGCCACGTTTACCGCAGTCTCCGGCTTGTCCCCTGCAACCGCAAACGTGAACACATGTGTATATGACGCGAAGTCGCGTAATCGCTTTGACGTATATATTATGCGTTAATTATGCACAAGAATGTAGTTTCGAGAGACGCCTATTTTATTATCGATACATATTCGTCTAAATAATCACTTCTCTAATCTTTTTATAATGTTGTTTACGTAATATAACGCATAGACGGAAGGTTGACTATGAGCAACTCCATTTGTGATTTGACGTGAAACGCCTTTTATTTCTCTACGATAATTGTGTATGAAAAAGAATGGCCTAACGTTAAACCGGTTTGTGTGCACGCATGCGAGATCCTTTCCACGAACCTGTCAGAACCCACACGACGATCCCGGCACCTATCAGAGCGGCCATTGTCTCGGGCACGCCGACTTGCAACTTGTCCTCGATGCCGGTCGCTCCTAGTAATGTCAAGTGCGACTCCAGCATCGCGTATGAATCACGTATACGACGCTCGCGGTTCTCCGTCGCCATTTCCGCTTCGTTGTGTTTCTGCTGCCACATTTCGTACTCCTGCGACGTCAATGTTCTCCTCGCCATCACTAAGGTACGTAATCCTTGACGCGCGTACGACTGTAGACACTGTCGAATACTCGCCGAGGCGACGGTATTCTCCTCGTCCGGCGACAATGCTGGTAACACCGTCGTGTCGGCGCCCTTGCTATATAACACTATCTCACCGGTGTGAGGATGTCTGAGCAACACTGACATACACTTTCTGTTCGAATCAAACGGCAGTACCTGAAATAGTCAAGAAATAACAATTGATTAACTGAATACTCTCTCGTTCTCGAGTGATTCTCATCCGCTCACAACCACTTACATGAAGTATCTCGAACGCGAGCGTCGATTTGTCCGGAAAGGAAACGATTGCGGTGCGAGGCGTCCGTTTCACCAGTTTGACATCGTAAGCGCGCGCCGCGTGTACCAGCGCCAACTCATCCGGGCTCTCCGCCTCGTAGATCGCTGGGCTTTGTAGTAACTCGTCGCTGTTTTTCGTGTCTGGACTACGTCTCTTCTGTCCGTCCGGTGAAAGTTTTCGTCCCAATAAACCGATCCCTAGGCTCGGTATCGACGTTACATTCAGCAACTTTGGCCTGAAAAAGAAATTGCTCAGTTAAATATCTGCGTACTTCGTATACTCGAACGTTATACTAACCTGGAAAGTTTAAACGGAAATTTTGGCGTGTCATCGAACGTATTTGTTGTGCTAATTATAGATGATACTGGGGACAAGGTGCGGGTATTCCTGTTATTCGGAGATATCGGTACCGGCGGAGAATTAGCGGTCGGAAATGAAGTGGTATCCGACTCTGTTATTCTGCAAAAATATCACGACATTAATCTCACAGAGAAAACAGATTTGATTCGTCTAAATTAAACATTTAAATTTAATTAACCATTTTTTTCTTTTTGCAAAGCATAATAAATTTACTTGTTTTTCTTTTATTTTCTTAATCTAACATGTGCCAACCTTGTGGCGACTGTTCCATTCTTTTGAGGTTCCTCGATGACCCCGCTAGAGTTCATGATATCGTGATGAGGTTGAGAATTTACGACAACTGTGTTGCACGTGGCCAAGACAATAAGAAATTCCTGTAAGCGATGTCGAAATGTACTTATGAGCAGGTCTTCCTTAAGCCGCGAACACGGAAGCAGATGCTCGTTGTCGCCCATGTGCGAGTAATCTTGGCCGCCTACCGCGCATCGCCTGAATAGCATTTTATTTTCCGTGAGGGTACCAGTCTTGTCGGAAAAAACATATTGCACCTGTAATTCAACAGTAAATAATAGTAATATATATTGCGTGTGTTACTTTCAAAAATATCGATAGGATATTTTTGTCTGAGAAAAAAATGCAAAATAATGCAGAGAAGATTACAAAAGATAATTATACGATGTGATGATGATGGATGCTAATTAAATTGGAAATACAAATGAGAGAGAAATATGTTAATAATAAATATAAATATTTATTAATAATTTTCCACACAATTATTTCTTTTCTCGTGAGAAAGTATAATTTTCATATCGATCGAATATACGTACAAAATACTCTCCCTCGCGCGCGCAGATTCATTTAATATAAATTACCGCACTCACTTGGCCTAGTTCCTCCGTGATATTCAGCGCACGGCATTCCGCCTTACGGCCGGTTTCCGTGTCGTCGAGAGCCGGGTCGTGGCCGATGTGGTACACCTGTCCTACCTTGGCCATCTCGATCGTCACGTACAGACTCAGCGGTATCATCACTTGAAATATTATAACGAAGGTCAGGAAGGTCAGTATGCTCTCGTAAATCGGCTCCTGGATCACCGGCAGAAACGGCACCACTGTCAAGCCTGTGTACGCTGATAACCAGAATCGGCAGCCGAATGCACCGATGACACATAGCACCGACAATATCACCACGCACCAAATCACATCCCTATTCATCTGCTTCTCCAGACGGGAACGCTGAAATCATATCGCGTCACAGCATGGTTTAAATCCGCGCGTTGAAGGTACTCCTCGTGTCATCTATCTGTCCTATCTATTTATTTAAGGAAGTAAATTGCGAAATCATATAGCAAACCACCTGTTTTTAAGATTTTTTCTTAACTTTCGCGTTTAATAAACATATCTGAATAATTTAGATTTTTTACTTTCATATATGTTTGGCTTTTGACATTTTGAGCGATACTTTTTGTTTGACACCTCTTAAGTATGGAAGTGTTCCCCTTCGATTTTAATGCGCTTTGAATATGTTGTAGTCTAGGTCAAAATAGGAGACACGTATTTTTTTATACGTGCCTATACGATCGTTAAGAGGGTGAAACACCCTCTTGAGAAAAATCGGTTTTTATATTTCTGAGCAAATACCGTTGAAACGGTAAGAGATATAAAAAAAATGTCTCCAATAAAAGTTTTATGGTTTTTAATGTACTTTAAAACTGCATAATCAGATTTTTCGAAATCCCCCTCTCCCCCCTCAATTTTTGAAAAATCTGATTACGCAGTTTTAAAGTACATTAAAAACCATAAAATTTTTATTCGAAACTTTTTTTATATCTCTTACCGTTTCGACGTTATTTACTCAAAAATATAAAAACCAATTTTTCTCAAGAGGGTGTTTCAGCCCCTTAACGGCCAAAAGAGCACGTGTAAAAAAATACGTGTCTCCTATTGTGACCTAGATTACAACATATTCAAAGCGCATTAAAATCGGAAGGGGACACTTCCTTTCCTTGTTAGTCATATCCGAAAATCATTTTATATAATTCAAAAAATATTCAGGGAAAATTATCTATTTTTTTCTTACAAAAAAATTGTAATTATTCTCCAAAGCCGTAATCTTCTTAATTATTTCAATTGTTAATTTATTTGTTTTCTTATATATATTTTCTCACCTTGTACCTGGGTCCGCCATTGTTTAGTAATGCTTTAGTCTCGTGACCGGCGTATATGACTATACCTTCGACGAAGTCGGTGTTCTTTAAAATACATTCCCTGAGTAAAAGATTTTCCGTGGACACGGGCACCCTGCCGCCGTTCGGATGTACTACGGCGCCATGAAATCTAACAGACACATTTAGCGAGATAACTCATAATCCAGTTAATTCTGTTAATTAGTTTGCAAACGGTGATAAATACCGTTGCGATAAGCGCTTTGGAATAAATCATAAAATACAAAGTTTTATATTGAATGTAACGTGACTTTGCAGACTTGAAATTATTAAGAAATATATATATATATATTTTGTATCTAAATTTTTGCAAATTTATAAAAAATAATGAGAATCTAAGAGAGATGATTTTAATAGATTGTCAGCATGATAAATTATCGCCTACGTGTATTCACCTATATATTCTAGTACTTGGCTGATCGACCTCGACCACCGACCGGAACTTGGAAGGCTGGAAAGTATCCTGCAGATCGAGGAAACCCCTGACAACTTGACGCTGCTTCAGATTCGACTCACCATCAAGGTTGCACGTATCGAGATAAGCTAATCCCTGAGGATCGCTGCTTCTCAGAAGCAAGAGATCGGCCGGTACTAGTTCGTTGTTTGAGAGGTGAACCAGGTCACCCACCTTGACATCCTTCCACGCTACCTTGACGTATCTGTCACCTTCGCTACAATGAAATCATGAGAGAAATCTCTCGTCAAGAAACTGAAGCACTATTTTTGAACGTTATTTATGCGACCACATCGCAAAAGGTAATTATATTTTCGTAATCGTGTGAAATGATTGTGGAGAATACGCTAAATGGATTACTTCATCCGCGACGCTTCTTAATTTCATCATACACTTTGCCATTACGTAAATTGCATTTTTCGGTATAACTTTACAGTAGGATTTAATTGCGAGTCCGGACGACTAAGAGACTGCAAATATTTACTTAATAGAGCGCAGTTTATTTTAACTTAATAAACTTAAGCTATTACGTATAAATATTACGCGACACTCTATTCTATAGTTTTCAGTAAATTAACTCCAAGCAAGTAACTCCAACGCGCTTGCACGTGTATCACTACACTATTATTAAGATCTATTATTAGGATCAGAAAAGGATTAAATTAATTATTTACACTTTTCTCTTTCGTACCAAGGAAAATATATCCGAATATATGCGAATAAAGCTGTAGAATCTCACTTGACGGATTGACGTAAGACAATCGACAAATCCTCGCGTTGCATAAAAGAACTCGTAAGGCTACCCTGTTGTCATCAGCATCGCAAAAATGGACATTAGACAGAGTTTTGCATAGAGCAAGAAATGCAAATATTTGTCAAATCCGAAACGAGCACAGCAAAATAATCGTTAATAATAATTTAACATATACGGATCGGAATAGAAAATTGACCTCACTTTATCATAAATAATGCGATAAAAAATTAATAAACATCGACAAAATGTTACTCTTTCAACTATTTTTTAAAATTAAAATAATTAGCTCTAATATTACACAAAAATATTCAATACCTCGCGCATAGGATTTACGAAATATTTAAAACAACTCTCTAATAACAATTCAAATTTAATACGTGAGATATTGATGTACGGAACAAAACAGAATTGGAGAAATTGCTCGTGAGAACTGGGATTTTCTATTACGTGAGTCTCTATTACTCTCCGAGTTGTAAGCGATGGCGGATCGCGATGGGTATATCTATAAGGAACGTCCTTGAATAGCTAATTCAAGTGTTACAGAAGATAGATTTATCTCGCTCGAGCGCTCTCCGAGCTGCTATGATGAAATCGGCGATTGACGATATATTTCTTTCAATTGCAAGCACGGCCTTTCTCGACAAGGTTGCCTGACCTTGAACGTCACGTCCGTATGCATTTGATCGGAACGAAATTGAGACGACAAGACATCGGAGGCGAACGCGTGGGCGAACTCTTCGAAAGGATGGCAAACAGCTGTTTGCCGTTTGACATTTGAACGCGAGCGAGATGAACGAGCGCTAATCGTTATTTATATTCGCATTTATTTCGGCAACTATGGGGAATATTGAACTGTCACAAGGTCGTCTCACGGAGAGGCGACACACTAAACGATGGAAATACCAATTCTTTTGTTCTTAATGGAGGATAATACAAAATAAAAAATGTGTCATTCTTGTTTTTGTGTCGCTCGCTTTTTCGTCACGTTTCATACGACATACTGTAAATGCATGCATTATGCATCGCGTATCATATCATTAGTATATCATCGCGATTAGGTGTGGATTTTTTTACTGTGGATTCGTGTCGCTGCCCCGCGAGGGATTCGTGACACGTAGCGCGAATACACGAGTTAATTATGCAATTATGTACGCAACATTTACGAATGACATTACAATGATCGCTATGTGTAATATTTATAAATGCATGACACAAGCAAAAAACAAGATTAGGAACAGGCTAGAAATGTATGCTTCATGGTTCTTCAAAAATCATTTATCCACAGATATAACATGTAATGTTGCAAAAACAAGAGTTATTGAACATTAACCGATAAAAAATGATAGGTTTTTATGCACGGTGGATTACATAAATGACATAACCATATATCGGTATACGTTAAAGCGGAGCAATTAATTTGTCATGCCTTATTGTCGTTTACTTCTGAATGTTTTTTGTTCTCAGTTATGCACGAGAAAAACATCAAAGGCACTGTATATACTGCTACAGTATGTATTTGCTATCGCTCTAACCGCATAATAATTCCAGGATAAGTTTTCAACCGCACAGCAAGAGATAACGAGTCAAGGATAGTTGCATGCATTATACCTCAGTCGCTTATCATAATTTGCGTAACTTTCGTGTTTCTAAACAGAAAGATTTTCAACATTTTGCTTAACATCTCATGGCATGCTCTCTTAACATTCTATAAGTCTAAGTTGACCTTCAAATAGTTGCAACTTTATAACAACGGGACATACTTCTCAAGTATGTATCGTACATATATTTCCTACTACGTTGGCATATTTATCACTGTATTGGAATTTGATATTCTCATGCAGAAACAATTAAAAAAAAATCTGTAAATTAAAATATTATTGCTTAAAAATTAAAAAAAAAAAAAAAAAGAATTTGTTTAATAATAATTCTAAAGCTTAGAGGTAGACAAATAAAGATCAAAAGTATTATCTGAAATAATGCCTCGACATTCGAGAGGAAGATTCATTCGAATCTGATGCAAGATATCATGTAAAAAACATATATCGTCTTATGATAAATGCAACAGATGAGATTATTTATAGCTGACATTGAGATACATTATTGAAACATTTATAATTATCCTTTTTATATTGAATCATTAATGTCGACAACTTCTTACGGAATGTAACGTATCTACATATATAACGAAACGGTCTTTACATACAGATTTGTTAGTCGCTTGCGGATATTTCAGGGCTTCTAACGCGTTTCGTAGAAGTGACGGATAGAATATCCACAAGCGATGTACACACACACTATATGTATACATTTACACCCGTTTACATCGCGTTCTCTTAAATGACATAAGCGATGACGTCACTCGTCCATTTAACGGCACTCCAAAAACTCCGCAATAGAAAAAGAAGTAGACCGGAGAGGCTTCTCAGTTTTCACTGAAATGGATTTGTGCAGCTATTTTGCTAGGCTCGGTGCCGAAAATTCACGTTACGTCGTAACGTGAGAATATTACATAAGTATGGAAGGGCACTAGCGTCACGATTGCCGGACGATGTTTGAAAGTTGTTTGTGTTGCGAAAGATGATATATTTGTTTCGCGTCGAGGCTTCTTTCAGAGAAAGAGGCTTCTAAAGGAGAAATTTGAGTAGACTTTGAATTTTAATTTTTAACGCGGTAGCATTCGTGCTCAAAGACTCATCAAGACGATGAAACTGACTCGACGAAGGCCAATAGCTGTCTCACGCAATCGGTGTCAAATAGACGAGGCAAATGCAACGATTAGCACACTCGTGCAACGCCTATAATATTTATTCCGATAGAAATTCTTCTCCTATTTAACTTGTAATTTCGTGGCCGCGTCCTAGATCTATTTTAGTGCCATTTTATTTGTACGTTTAAACTGAAATAAGCAAACCCTTTCACTGTTGATTTTTTTTTTATCGAATCATCTTATAAATAATTCCTAATGATTGGTTGAAATAAACTTGAAAAATTTATTCCTTCGCCGCGGAACGTTAACGGGTTCGATTTATCTCTTGACTTGATGGCTGCAAAAATGTTGACATTCCAGGCGTGGACGAGGCGCATAATAGCGATGAAAAAATACATATGTCGCGGTAGTTTAACGAGCGGAATCGACAGATTACGAGGCACGCGCCAAGAGACGAGATAAAAAAGGGGTAATGGTAACAAATGCGAATGTCAAGGTCTCTGGGGCACGAGACGTATTGCAATCGACCTGTCGACCGCGAGGAACAAGAGAGAGGGAGAGAGAGAGCGGAATCGTTCGCACCATTATGCGGATATGTTGCGTTTAGAAAACGATAGGTGTAAGCGATTAGCGACTCGAAGCGTCTCGTCGACAACATAATTTTGAATCGATCGTTCCTTCCTGACTGATTGTGAGAGCACGCGAATGCATTACCCGATATACATACATATATATATATATATATATATATATATATATATATATATATATATATATATATATATCACCCGCACATGTCAAAAATCCTGTCAATCTTTCTGCGACATATCACGACTATTTGTCCTATTTGATACGTCTAATTCTTACGATTTCTTTTATATTGTTAATATTTAATCATTATTACTAGTTGCACTTTAGTGATAGCATCGCTCTTATCAAATATGTATATATGGAATATTTTCTCATGTAGTTAAAAATCCATATTTTATCATTATTATTTAACATAGTATAAAATTTTTTTTTTATCGTAATCGTAATATCTTAACAATAGCATTGTAATAAAAGTTCTAGAATGATCCCGATGAAATCTCTCGCGAGGACGATCGGCAAAGATATTAAATTAAAATTAAATGAGAATCGATGTCCAGGGGACACGAAGGGACATGACAAAGGACAAGGTCACCCGCGAAATCTTTGCCGAAGCGATACGCTGTATCGGAATTGCCAGGTCATCGATCAACTTTCCAATTACATTGCATTATGAACGAAGACTTCGTGACGACCAAAACTGCCGACGTTCGCAAGATCGAAACGACGAGCAAACGATGAGCAGACAGACCGACTGTAAACTCAATTATACGAGACATACGGGATCAACCAACTGTAATTTTTAACGTGAAGTCGTAAACCAGATTTAAAATAGTCATAAAATATATATAGAGAGAGAAAATACTTATCTCGGTTTTTTCCCCAAAGATTTAATTCCTCATTATTTAACATCAAAATACGTAATTGATAAATTTTTTTAAATTACATGTTTTTTTCTATTATTTCAGCAATATTTTTTTAAATAATTGATATATGAACTGTTTTTTTTTTTTTTTTTTTTTTGCAAATTTAGAGAATGTAGTTTTAAATTAATTACAGGATTCGAATTTTCTAACGTTAATAGATTTGTTATCTCGAAGATCCTTGTAAGTCGCAAGATAATTTTTTTCAAAGTTCATTCAACTCTCGTTCATCAATCGTATACATCTACCTCCCTCTTGTTGCGCTGCAATCAAAACCACGTGGCGTGTGTACATACGCGTTTATCAGCGCACGCGTCGAATTGTATCTACGGTTCGATCAGGCGCATGTGGGAGTGTACATATACAACTTCTCCAAGCGATCGTTTGCTACCATTTCGGATACCCGGACAACGAAATAAATATATTGAGATCGTATATTAAACGGCAGTTTGATCGTTGACGATGCTGTTAGCGCGTCAATTTCATACTGATGGTACTGGTATAAACAATGTTGATCGCGACGCATCAATGACAATCTAGAACGTCGTGTCGCAGAGTATTCTTGCGGAAAAAGAACGGTATACGCCGGACACTTTCCTCTCCGTGTTCGCGCTCATGCACGCAGACCGTTCGTTCGCGTTCGTATGTGACCCACATATCTGGAATTGTCGGTCTTATTGGAATCAATCTATCGGATTCCGTTGCCGCAAGGATTCTAACTGAAGCGGCGGCTCGCGCAGTAAACGAGCAAGGATAAATGAGCAAGATCGATGCTGATTGAAATATTAAACATGTCTATTCAATTCTTCATACGCGAGAGAGAGAGAAAGAGAGAGAGAGAGAGAGAGAAAGAGAGAGAGAGGGGAGGGAGAGAAAAACATACAATGCATTATTTATTTCGTCATAAAAAAGAAAATTAAAACTGTCAAAACAATCATTCTTTCTTGTAGATTTGTCATATTAAGAATTACTAAGATCCTTGAAAGGTGCTTTAAACGCGACATAATATATTCGAAGCATAATTAAGAGTTCTCGAAATAAAAAGAAAATTTATGGTAGGATATTTATAACACTAGGATTATGCATTAGAAACATAATTCAAAATCTGAAGGATCTATTTTAAATTATATGTTATAGAAAAAAAGGATTCCCCATAATTATAGTAGTATAGTAGTCATATTTCATTATTAGCCTAATGCCTTCGTCAAACTCTCTCGTAATAACGGAGGCATTATTCTTACGCGCGTGTTATCGCGTTCGATCGCTAACGTCTCTTTTACCCGGCTTCCACGTACAATTCGCAGAAAGAGACATGCAACATTGTATTAACTCTTTTTATGATAGTCATAAAACTTGCATTATCTGTGCGCCGTGTTTTTGCGCTGGCAGAGAAGAGAACGAGGAAGAGGGCAGAAAAAAAGAGGAACCTGATTGTACTCGAACGATCTCTATGCTCTACGCGCTATACTGTGCGACGGATGCAACGTCGCACTTTGTTGGTCGACTCACCTAACGTAGACGCGACAGGTGGAATTGTTCACACGCCGGTCACTGGCGAGACGTCGACGATCTTCGAAGAAGTCCTTTAGCGCCGTAACCCCCAGAACAAACATGACGGGGATCATAGCGACTTCCTTGCCGAAAGCATTTATAGGTGGTATCCAATTTAGCAGAACAATAAAGATGAAGTATAGATTGGCTACGCGGTGAAACTGCTCCAGCAAGTTACGAGGTAGGAAGCTCAGTGCCGTATATTTTGTTGTGCGTACCCTGAAACGTATGTGAGACATGCGAGATGATCATTCTGTTCGAGTCAACCCTGTTGCAAATATGTCATCTTTGCCCTCACCTGTTATCCGTCCTATTCCCATTGGGATGCCGACTCTTCGGTGTTTTCGGAGAGACTAAGTGATTCGGCACTATTGTTCTTAGACGGGGCTCCTCCGGTAGTGAACCGAAACAATGGGCCCATAGCCTCCTCCACCAGGGAGGCGCAACGCTACGTCTTATCGTGTAGATAGACTCCGATCTGCAGAACAATGGCAGCATAGTTTGCGCTTTTAATAGTCTATTGCGCGTAATATACATATTGTCTTTAGAAAAAATAAATATCCTAATTTAATTTATACGAAAATTTAATCTATACGAAAAATTCGCGTTCTCATGATAGACACAATATGTAATTTGATTAAGTAATCAGTATTTCAATGATATCGAGATATATTAATATTAAATACAAACATATAAATTATTTCAATTACGTCAATAATTAATATAAATTATTTCAAATTATAACAATAATTTTAATAAATTACCGTATTAAACACATAAAACTTTATAATATCTACTTATAATCATGTGGCAGAGAATTCTCTACTTTTAATTCTATTGTCTGATGTGTCAGAGGTGAAATATTTTATTCATTCTGACACATCAGACAATATTTCACCGTTATACAATGTATAAAATTATAAAGAATTCTCTCTGAATTATGATATAAAATTTTAAAAAGCATTTCACTTATATCGGCCACAATTATCGAAAAAATGTCAACCGAATATAATAATAGATCTTATCTCTACATTTCGCGCATTAATATTAATAACGTGTAATATTAATTTCTTTTAGACATTATCTACTGTTATCTACATTCTACCCACGCTCGACTTTATCATTTGAAACAATGAAAAATCGCATCTCGTATGTCATTACCTGGACGCCTGGCGAGAATGACCGCGAAAGGAAGGCATTCTGCCGGCAGTAGGCGGTCTGCCCTCCTCCCTGTGGCCTGGCGGCAAGATGAAGTCCGTTCTGGACCCGACGCGATGATGTCCCGTTACGGCCGACTGGCCTTGCGTCACGTCCGCCACCTGACCCTGGCTGAAGGCTCTCTGATGACCCGGCTTCTTCAACGCCGACGGTCGACCCGCGGACGTGGCGCTTCCCACAGTCGTCAATGGGCCCAGAAAGGACCCGTAGGTTTGCCATCCGGTCGTGCAGTCCGCCAAGACACCCCCGTGGCTCGCTGACCTCGCGTGCGTTTTCGACAGGGGTCTCCTCCTGACCGGCGAGGTGACATCCTCCACGGCATCCTCGTCCTCGTCGCCGTTGCTGATCTTCGTCGACGTGGACGTCATCGTCGTTGTGGTGCTGGTCGTCATCGTCGTGCTCATCGTGATCGAATGGTCGCCACCGTGAAGGAAAGATAACAGTGGTGGCTGAAGAGCCGTCGTCGACGACGGCGATGACGACGTCGCGCGGCTGGGGCAACCCGCACTCGGGAACACGTAAAGGGACCCCTGTCTCTCGATCTCCTCGCTGGCTGCTTCCTGCGCGTCGTCCTCGGACATGCTGGCACATCTGCACACATACGCGTTGCGAAAAAAGATTGTAAACATATGAAACAGTAAGTTGATAAAAATAAACTCTACAAGTAACAAATATTGATTCTTAAAGAATTTAATTTATATATAATTAGTTTAATGAAATTATTTTGGAAAGCTAATTATTCATTATTCAATTATTAATTAAAATACATATATAAAATTCGGTATTTTTAACGCGTACCATGCTTTTCATATAATATTTTAAATTTATATAATTTTTATAAAAAATTATATGTATATGTGTTTGTGCTTGTAATACACATGATATACGATATAAATTTATTACATCTTGATATAGTTTTTTGCGAATTAATTATTAACATTATACAATACTAAGATATTTTTAGAATTGAGTTTAAATTTTTACAATTATTTTAATCCTCAATCTTTTTTTCATATGTAATTTCTGGATTTAATTTAATCGAATTTTAACTGATAAGTAATACTCTTATCTTTAATATTAAATGTTTCCAAATACTATAAATAATATATTTTTAGTCCATTTGATGACGTTAAAGAATAATAGTTTTTCAATTAGTAATCAACTGTATGATTGACGATGTAATATTCTGCGGCACACATTAGCCGCAACTATAGCTGAAACTGGAATCGACAAGATAGCAGGTATTCAATCTTCTTCGATCCTACTGGACGCGATAATTCGCCTGATAATATGTTTCCGATAATATGTTTTGCAGCTCGTTCCAAACTGAACTGTTTGAGATTCAAAATTCGTTCATATTATTCTTCTCGACAAACGTTTGCTTATCCTCGCGACTGACGAATCAGTCGCACTTACACATATCCGGAATAACAATCATACATGCATTGCCGCGTGTTTTTTTCAAACACAGAAGACACAAATATGATCGCAGTCGTACAATTTCCTCGAATTATTATGCGGTATAAAATTAAATAAGTAATGCAAATTAAAAAATTGACATTTAAACAAAAAAATAAAAGATGATGTATCAAGAGGTTAATTCACTCTTTATATATTGACAATATTAATATATTATAATTATATTATAGAATAATAACAATTATATATTAATAATATAAATACTTGCTTGATATATTAATAATCCTATAATATATATTAATAATCATATAAATAAATATTCCATCAGAATATTATTTATATAAATTTCTTTCATGTAAGTATAATAAAATTTTATTTTTTAGCTTTTCATCTGCGCGAGTATTTAAGCGTTAATAATCGCTTCGTTAAAAATAAATGTGCAAAACTGACACATTATAATGTATATCTGTTCTTAAATATATTTGCAGAACTCATATATCATAATCAGATGTCACGTATCATATGTCATGCGTTCGTCACACAAACCTGTATTAATAATTATTTAACTAAATCGATTTTATCGGACAGTCCTTATCATTCTTCTACAACCTATTTGTTATAGATTATGTTTATTTTTCATTGATTCTTCTGATTTATTAATAATATTGCGATATGGCAGAACAATATTTGATAATTTTCAGTTAATTGGCAATTATATGGAAAACACTCCTATCCGATAGTTTCACAACACGTAGGCGAAGATAAGCACAAGATACATTTTACAAGCTTTTACACAATGTGAAAATTTGAATATGAGACCTAGCCTTGTGGAGACTTATCGTTGGTCTGACTAGAGATTACGCATTTTACGCTCTTATCGGATAAAGAAAGATACGAGATTTTTCGATATGATATAAATTGTAGAAAATACGATATATGTAGATATTTCCAGTTAATCGCAGTTCAGCAATCAACACCGGATATTCTGTTCAAATAACTAAAATAGATTATTTCTGCGATAAATGTGCAATAGTCATTGAAAAAGAATTTTTACTCAAACTGCTAATATTTTAGAACATTCACAAATATAGGATCGGGGGAAATGTAGTACATATTGTATAATCGAGAAAAGGGTGATTTTTCGTGCAAAGATAATATTAAAAAAATGTAAAATAAAATGTTTTTACACTAGGCTTTATTTTCGAGAAAACTAACTTTGAGACATTAATAATATATTTATATTTTTTTATTCTATTAAATTACCTCTAATGACATTGTATCGAAATAGCGTCTCGACAACTATTATTAATATGTAAATATTAAACAAAAAATAATATTCCATTTAGTAAAATAATTTAAATATAACGTCACTCAAGAGATATTATGTGTAAAAAATAAAATATTAAGATAAACTAATTTTTTTCAGTAGAAAGACGTACCTACCTTTTTATACATATTTTAACAGTCACCTTTAAAATAAATTCGATAACGCAAGGTCATTGTAGTTTAAACGTTATTCAAGTTTAAAAGAGCGTAAATATAAATTTTCCAATTTTTTAAAAGTCAATTTTCTCGGAAACAAAAGTGCCGCACAACAAAATTTTATTTTACATTTTTGACTTATTTTCGCTCGAAAAATCAGCTTTGTTCGGTATATCTTCCGACGTTAATATGTTATTTTCAGAACACTGTTTCGAAATTAGAGTGGTGTGTATGTATGGCATGAATAATATTTTTAAAAGTTTTTTGACCCAAAAATAATAAAAATTCAATATTCTTTCAAAGATACAGCTAAAAAAATTTAAGACACATCTTGTGTACATGTATAAAAAAAGTGTATATCACCAAGAGACTGAAACATCGGTTATAAATTTTTTGTTATCATCGTTGATCCGCGCGACTGATACAAAAAACGTGCCCTTCATCCAATAATTTTGCCGATAATCCTGATAATCGATCGATACTGCGATTTCCACACAGAAATGGAATCCATTTTTCTTTCTGATTTCTTGCTGACGTTAATAACCTCGAATAAGTCCGGATAATTGCAACGCGATACAAAAATAATATTAGATTAATGCGATCGATGAGCTTTTAAATCTATATCAAGCTGACTTCAATTAATGTAGAAATTGTTTACTTTATTCTTCAACCGTTTCTACTAGTCACTAATCTTTATCTTGATCACATCTTATCTTCTAGGCTGAAATGAGTAACCATTATTTTTCCCTTTTGCAAAAATTATATTTTTATAAAGATGAGCATTTTACACAGTTAAGCAAAAACTTAAAACTTTCATAAATTAAAAATAAATTACATATGATGTGCAGAAATAGAGATATACAAAAAAAAAAAAAAAAAAAAAAATGTTTAAATACTTGGTTTTTTAATCGATATTTTTAAACGACATCTCATTTTTCTCTATCATTTTCGTTATTTGTACTAAAGATTTAATTCGCTCGAACGATATCGGCCTGATTCGATCTCAAAGTCGCACGGGAATACATGTCACGGTTTGCTGACGTTTGTGTGTCAGGCGCACACGCGTGCAACACACGCGTCAATGAGCATAGCCGATCGCGTGTGCGTGCGGTTGCGATGGACGAGATTCCGGTGTACGATCGATGTGCTGCGGGCACCCTTCTCTTTGCGCGCGAATCGCTATCGGTCGAATGTAAACGAACGGAGTGTGTATATCAAGGGTAGAAAAAATCGAGCGGTTAAATTGGGTCACCTGTTTACTCACGAGCGCTTTCTTCAACGCGCTTTATCATCACGTCGTTCGCTATCATTAGGACAATTGGAGGTGCAGCTAAAGAAAATTATGATATCACCTCATCGATCGCACGTCGATTATCGAAACTCGCCTTGGATTTTTTTATCCGTGATTATTTTCTGCAAAATTCACCATATACGTATTATCATGAATACGTCGACGAAATCGATCAAAGCTTTTCAAAGCTTCAAATTTAAATCTTTTCGAGAGGATGATTCAGCATTTTTTTATACCTTGAAACACCCGAGATAAAAGTGCTGATAATCGACGGTCTTTTTCAAACGATCTAGATTTTTCTGATAACCTAAATTCGTTTTTCAAAGAAACTTCTCCCTTTGAAAAAAAAAAAAAAAAATCTTTCAAAGAATTTTATTAAAGTTAACGAGAAATCATTCCAAATAATCTACAAACTGAGATCAAAGACGACTTATTGGTTTGTTTATTTTTTTCAATGTTATCGCGATATTCGAAATGATAATGCAAGCAAATTTATTCGTCGCCTTTTTTCCTCAGTTAAGAGTAATGTTTTTTTATCAGTACCAAAGTAAACGTAACGAACATGTGTAACATAATCTCTCTCTTATGGAAAACACAACAGAAACCATATAGGATTCCTGAAGGCCTCCGTCTCTCGGGATGCGTGAAAATAACATATTTATAAAATCGCGTTACCTTTTAAAGTGAGATATCGCAGCTGCTGCGAAAGCTGCTCGATGAATTACATAGTATATCATTTGAAACATCTAAATAAGATTAACAATGTTTGCGGAAAAAAAAGTATATAAATCTCAATTAATAATTTACAAGGTTTATATTGTGTGAACTTTGAAAAAGTGATCATATAGTCATAATCCTTACATTCTTCTGTCGCGCATATTTTTATCCAAATGGATGTTTATGTAAAACTAGACACGTTTTTACTGCAAAAACATACATTAGTGTTCAATATGGCTCAGGTAATATACATTATAATTTTCTTCGTTACTCGTTTTTTTAGTCAGTTTACTGATAACGAGCGGCTGCGATAAGCTCACAAATATCGGACGACGTTGAATCTTTGCATGTATACGCAATGAGTAAATTATGAATAAGACATGACACACACACTCTCTCTCTCTCTCTCTCTCTTTTTTCTTTTTATTCTCTTCCTCTTTCTTTCGCTCTTTTGAAATCTACTAAAATCCCAACGGAATACAACATCGACATTTATTTAGCTTAGTGTAATATTACTATAAAGTATGTATTATTTCACCCTGTCAAAAAACGAAATAAATCGACGAAACGCCGCCTCTTGGGAAATGATAAGTTTGACATTCCGAAACGCAAATATGAAAAGCAAAATGAGGGATGCAAAGTTATACCTCTGACATTTCCAACAGCACGGAGAAATGGAGAGCGCAATCTGCGTATCACATTTATCATAGCATTACAATGCATGCGCGTGCATGTTGAGGTTTTTTTTATTGAATTATATATATTTTTTATTACGTCTCTTTCTTTTCGTTGCGGCGGCTAAAGTATACTGTTTTACATTTTATTGAATATATGTGTGTTATATCGTCTTATATATTCTCAATTTCGTGGCGTATTTTTAAACTGTAAAAGGATATTTTAGAGAGGGATGAATTGACACTTGATTGCGAATGGTATGACAAGGATTATTTCAATCACCGGTAAAGTGTCAATTTAGACAAAACGGTGGTTTTCTTGTTAACAGTCGGGGGCAATTTTGCGCGGTTGCATTCAATTGCGAATTAATTAACCGTTATTTCGCTGCAAAACTGTGTTTTTTTTTGTTTTTTTTTCTACCTCGTTATCTTCTTAATCGATTTAATGCGAGTGCATTCTCTGATATCGCACTTGAAATCACTCAAATCTTCGTGCTCTCGCTTCCCTTTTGCGAAATTAAATATCACATGACGTGATCCCGGTTAATCGAATCCTTCTCTAACACGCAATTCTCTTTAAAACCCTTTCACTTTTTTACACGGCCTATAAATCTGACCGTCAAACTTAATTTTTTTCTCGTCGACAAAAAAGTTTGATCGCGCAACTTTTTCAAATCTATATCAAAATCATTTCGCTTCTACATTTTTCATTTTGAAGGAATCGCGCGATCATTTGAAAATCAATTATTTTATGGCACAGGTAACTTTCCCAAAGAAAGACGTCGCTTCTCGGGAAAGGAAAAAGTTGACGCGTTTGCGCCCGCGATCACAACCCGGAAGAGAAGGAGCGGGAGAGAAGGGAAAAAAAATAGAAGAGGAAAGAACAGACTCACATTTTTCCTGGCTCCCGACGTGGTCCACGTGGCCTCGTTTAAAACGGATGGCGTCTCCCCCAAGAACTTGTAGCTTCGAGCTCACATCTCCGTCGCGCGTCGGAAAAGTCGGCGATCCCTGTCGGCCGGGGAAACTCGAAGGGAATCGATGACGAGGATGAGTCACGAACGGGAGGTAGCCCGCAGAGTGAGAATCATCAATCCCCGATCTCTTCTCCGTGGAGCGGAGAAAATGCGCGAGCACATCGAGTACGTTACGCGATCGCGTCGTCGGGTCGCGGCTGCGCCGCGTCGTTTTTCTCTATATTTGGCTTGCTTTCAAAATTCGCGCATCGCCGAAATATTTCCACCACGGGCGAAAATACGCGAGTACGTTATCTTTATCGCGGGCGATTCGACGGTGGCTGATAAAAAGAGGAGCGCGTCACCAGACGGTTGATCTGATATGCTCCGTAGGCCGACAACGCGACACAGCTTATCGCCGTACACGTACTGACAACTTCAACTGACGAACACGCTGCACAGTGTTGCGTGCCAGTTGGGGGGACAAATCTCTCACGCATGCGCAGTAATGCAGACGTTAGCAGACGCTGTTATGTCTAATTGTAAGCATATATATGTATTGTATATTTCGTACAATGAAGGATATTGTTATAGGGCTGTCGCGAAAAAAATTAATAAAAAAATATTAAATATGTATATTAATACATGTAATATTTAATATACGGCATTTAATACAATATATGCAGTATATCGTTAGTAAATTATAACAAAAAAGTATTGATATAATTAAAATAAAAATACGATTCTACAAAAGATCGTAACGCTTTAACACGAACCTACCGAAGCCGATCAGGTGTTTAAGACGTAATTCACGCATGCGCTTTCTCCGAAGAGATTTTCTCCTCATCGCACTTATGATTATCGCGTCCGTCAGAAGTCGGTGCGAAATTGGCGCTCTCTAGTGGTGACTGCTAGCAATAAGAAAAAAAAATCCCTGCAAATGGACGAAGCGCGAAATGTTACTATAGTAAGTCGCGTTTACAAGACACGACAGTTGATACGGAATTTGATTGATTGGAATTGACAGATGGAAAACTTTTCCTCTCTTTCCATCCGTGTGAAATGGAGCAATGACACAGCGATCGTCACAGAACGGATAGTCATCATCGACACTTGAAGTCCATGCAAGAATGACGTTACGTACGTGCTGCATCCTTTAGTGCCCCTTCGCAACGCGGGACGCGGTCTAGTGGAAAAGTTCGACGTCATCCGCCGTCACTGCCACTGCCTGACCGCCACCGCCACCGTCACCGCCGTCGTCGTCGTCGTCGTCGTCGTCGCCGCCGCCACCGCCACCGCCACAGAGTAGCGAAAGAGAAAGAGTTGGTCTTCCTTCTGTCCCGCGTTATATCGCGTCGTGTCGTTTGGTATCGCGTAGGAATCGCGCAACGCGAACTTTCTCCAATTCTTCGCTTGCGGCAGGATCGCGAGAGAGGACTGACGGAAGAGGAGCGGAAGAACCGCGTACGTGGAACAACACGCTCGGCCGCTTGGAAGCCGCGCGACAGTTCGCACCACCTCTCCTGCATCTTCGCTCTCTTCTCTTTTCTACGGAGCCCGGCTTTTTCTAACCCGGCGCCAACATGAATGAAGAATACGACGCGGTCGTTCTCGGCACCGGCCTCAAGGAGTGCATCCTCTCGGGCATGCTCTCCGTCAGCGGTAAACGAGTGCTGCACATCGACCGCAACAAGTACTACGGCGGAGAATCGGCCTCCATCACGCCCCTCGAGGACTTGTTCGGGTAAGTGCTCGGGGTGTCTGCCCTACGTTCTTCCCCTCTTTTTTCCTATCCCCGTATCCTTTTGTCTTTCCGTCAAGCGACACGAGCATTCAGGGAGATGGACACCTGGGAGGCATCAGGTATCACGTTTATCTTGCAGATATTTTCTTTAAGCCTTTATGTCGGTTCTTCCTCCTCCTTCTTCTCTCATGACACATGGGCGGGAAATTGTCAGCAGCTGGTTACGGATATTGATAAGGAATTTCCTTCCTCTTTATTCCTGATCGAAATCTTTCGCCGGTCGGTCATCTCCGTAGACAGCGAGAGAGAGAAAGCAATGACAACGAGAGAAGGTAGAAGAAAAGGGAGAAAGAGAGAGAGAGAGAGAGAGAGAGAGAGAGAGAGAATACGTTTCCGCGGGGAACGCATCGAATTGTCGGAACTGCGTCGTATACAGCAGGGGGGGAGAAAAGGGGAGGGGAAGTATATCGATTCTCGAGCCCACATTTCCACGGCGCGCGCGAATCGACGCTGCGAATTGTCCGAACGCTCTTCTCGTTTCGCGATTCATCGAAGTCGATGTTGAGATGCTCGATGCAGGAATATTTCTCTCTTTCTCTCTCTGATAAATTTTACTTTCTTGTAAATCATAAATTGCATTAGAATATAATGTATATATATAAATTATATATATACATTATATACTCGCATATATATATATATATATATATATATATATATATATATATATATATATACAGTAATTATTCCGTTTTGACGAAAATTTGCATGATCTTTAGTATGTTTATTTTGATATTAATCTTTATCAACGTTATTTGTTAAAAATAATATTATTAGGTTATTCTAATTTCATCAGCGTCAATTAACTTTAACCTTGGTTCAAATTATGTTTTATTTCTTTCTCTCAAACTTGTTTGAAAGAGACAAAGGTATAGTTTAAAGTTAATCGATTTTAGTGAAATCGGCCCGTAGATGAATAATATTATATCACTTATTGTTTTTAAAAATAATTAGTACCTATGTTAAAAAGACTTTTATAAAAAAGATACTTTTAAAAAAAGTGTCTTGAGCATTCTGATGTCATTTAAAAAATTTATTTATCTTGTATTTCCTCTATATTATTCATTACAGAAAATAGGAAGAAAGCGAAAGCTGGCTCTGAATTATAAACTAACACTAAATACAAAAAAAGAACATAAACACGGCAAATAAGAGCAAAAACACAGTAATTATGCTATCTCAAATAAATTATATATAACTATCAGAAATTAAAAAAAAAAAAAAAAGCAATTAAAATACGTTACAATTCAATAAAATACCAAACTTAATAAAAAATGTAGGGAAAAAAGGGGAAGCTGAAGAGACGGAAGCTCTAATGGATTTATTTATACGATGTTAGAATATTTTGGAGCACAGAAACGGAGACTGTATTTAATTCTAAGTATAGCGAGTACTGCAAGCGCCCAACACTAATTACGAATTCCGGTCGTTGCTACCGGTCGAAAGTACGTAACGGAAAGTTCGGTCAGCCTCGCAACAATTACACATTGAGTGTAAAGAGAGAGCAAGAACAAGAGGAAGAGAGGAAGAAACGGTATCCGCCCTACACGTGAGAAAGAGAGAGAGAGAGAGAGAGAGAGGGAGCTTGCTCGATCGAACGTGGCGAAATTGTCATTACTGCGATGAAATTTTGTCCTACATTAAATTCTTCGATTTCATCTATTCGCCAAGATGTTAATTTTTATCTCGATGTAATTTATATCGCGCTCCCGTTTTATACTCTAGCTCTGTTTTTATAGCTGCATTTTCCTCTTTTATTATTAAAAGCGCGAGCGTACTTTTTTTATTCTGGGTATAAAAAATAATATAAATATATAAAGAGGAAATTAAGTAACAATAAAGCTTTTTGCGTTCTATTTATTGTTTGCTTTTATTTTTATTTCAATTATTTATTATTTATTATTTATTTTTCTTTTTTAATACTTTTAGTTTCTTTCCTTTTTCTCTGCTTTTATTTATTTTCTTTTCTTATTTGCGCTCTTTTCTGATTTCTAATCCTTTTCTTATTTTATTCTCTCTCTCTCTCTCTCTTGTGTCAAGTTTTCATACTTTTCCCAAACATAACGACCTTGTTAACCACGTTCGTCGACATTTATTATTGAGAAACTTCCGACAAGCGATATCATTATAGTAACATGTTGACATGATTCAGTATATTTCAACTTACATACATATCTACACAAATCCACAGAATCTACATGCATTCTACATCGATTTGCTGCATCGCTATTCGCATAAGGAACATTTTTCCGTATAATTATTATTAATTCAATACAAAATATTGCCATTCTTGTTTATCATTGTAGCATCATGTTTGTTGTACATGTTGTATAACAAATATGATTATGTCAGACTTTGGACTTTGGATCCACTACAATGATTATTTTCACACCTTCCTTCTTTTCTTTTTTTTTTTTTTTTTTTTTCTTTTTTTCTCGGTTATATATACAATTTTTTGCGAAATTTCCGCATTACAGAATATCTTTCAATATAAATCATTAACGAGTTTAAATTAATTTCATGGCGAAAGCTACGCTCGATATTAAATATTCTAACAGATAATTATTTTATTGTGTGAATGTTTGTGAATAATTTTAAATAATTTAATTTATTCATAAATTTATTAATAAATTTTAGTCTCCTGTATTGCAATAAAAATTGCGATAAGAGTTAACTCTGTAGATGTAATTGTACGAAATGCACATGGCACGTTATTGTGATACATAAAGAACAGAGGAGAGAGATAACGAGATGTTTTCTCGCAATTTCGTCGGCATTCCTTCTTTCGGTCGTTTCATGATAATCGTATTAAACAAAAAATGCGATCAAGTGTCAAAAGTTCACGATTATGGTCTTCCCTTTCTCTCTCTCTGAAATCTTTCCCCTTTTCCGTTTCCTTCACCAAAGGTTTCATTATGTAGCGACTGCACATTCTGATGTAAAGGTGCAATGTCACCTGTGAAAAACACGGATATCCTGTTGCCAGCATTTGATATATCCGTTACATTCTTTTGTACAGCAACGCGCGCGAAACATGAAAGTTCGTCGAGGAGAAGCAGGAGGAGGAGGCAGCTCCATTCGCGCCGAATGCAGATGGAAAGCGGAACGACGACCGTTTCGAAGAGATTGCACGTAATTATGTGCTTCGCGGAAAAACGCACGTCACAACACGCGAATCCCGGTAGCTTTCCGTCTCGCGATTACGAATGCAAATCTGATGAATCTGGACAAGCAGAAAAAGTAATTAGCCTCAATTATGAACTGCGAATAGACACACACCGTGTAATGCATATTTCTCTTTACGTACTTTTTCACGTGCTCGTGCAATAATTGTATCTCTCTTCAACACGTACAGTACATTGTATTTTTTAATATATATATACACACAAGAATTTGAGTAATTTTTTTGCATACATTTTTTGTATACTAAATATAAAATTAATTAAAATGTGTATAAAACTAAAATGGATCTAGATCTCTTTATACAGGAGTAAAAAGTTTTTTGTATAATAAATATAAAATTAATTAAAATGTATAAAATTAAAATTAATATAGACTTTACACTTTACACAAGGGACAGAAATAAAATTAATGGATTGCGCAAAAAGAATAATTGGATAATTACGACGTGTACGACATACTTCTACGTCGTCCATAAAGTTACGCAATTGCGTTTACGCTGTACGCAACGTATTCCTCTATGGATTCGCACTTTGCGTCATTTATATGGAGAAAACAATAACGAAGAGACCATTGCAAGCTCCCAATAAATCATCATCGCACAGATAATTCATACCTATCGCGTTATCATAAATTGCTGTCCTTGATGCTCGCGTCACCTTTACGATATCGCACAATCATCACTCGTGACAAGTTGTTAACTGGATACTGTTAACTGGATGAATGCAACGATTGTCGATTCATGAATAACATTTACGCCGTATTTTATTACTTTATACTACAGAACCACTTATTGCAAAAATAATTTTTATTCTGAATACAAATAAAGCCTATGAAAAGGAGCATCCAACATGAGCGTTTAATTACAATTGATAAAATTGAACAAGGAACTGTGGACTAATTAGTTGATAACTTGTTTGTGGTAGAGCCTATTATTAATTTTCATGACCTAATTTTTCTTCCTGTTAAATTCGCATAAACTAATTAAGAGATAAAGGAGACATTTAACGCCTAATTATCTCGTGAAAAGCAATTACTTTAATTAAATTTTATAGTTTTATAATTTATTTTTATCAAATTTTATTATTGTACATTATGTTATTTAAAACGTTGTTGTAATATACTCTATAGATAAATTTATGACATTAAAATTAATTATTATGTGGCTATGTTTTATATTATCGCGCTTACTCATAATCATGTTTACGTTGTTTAGAAAATTCAAGGCCCCGTCGCCGGATGAGAGTTATGGCCGTGGCCGGGACTGGAATGTCGATCTGATTCCTAAGTTTCTGATGGCAAACGGTCTTCTCGTCAAGCTACTCATTCACACGGGCGTGACACGTTATCTGGAATTCAAGTCAGTGGAGGGCTCATATGTGTACAAATCGGGCAAGATCTCCAAGGTACCGATTGATCAGCAGGAGGCTCTGTCCAGCGATCTGATGGGTCTGTTCGAGAAGCGGCGGTTCCGCAGCTTCCTAATGTGGGTGCAGAATATGCAAGAGGACGATCCGAAGACGTGGGACGGCTTCGACCCCTTCAACAACAATATGAGCGCGCTCTACAACAAATTCAGTCTCGACAAAAATACGCAAGACTTTACTGGGCACGCGTTAGCGTTGTATAGGTAATAATTCAAGGCTTACTTCAAAAAAAGTAAATTGTCATGACATTAAACGAACTCATAAAATAAACACATTGGTTTTTATTGTCGAGAATGCTTTATAAGAATACAAGTTCAAATTATGAAATATCTATCTATTAATATTTATTTTCAAAAAAATATTTGCCTTCTAATCAGGGATGACGACTATATAAGCCAAACCGCGATAATCACCATTAGAAGAATTAAATTATACAGCGATAGTTTAGCGCGATATGGAAAGTCGCCGTATCTCTACCCGCTGTACGGTCTGGGCGAACTTCCTCAGGGATTCGCCCGACTCAGCGCCATTTACGGCGGTACATACATGCTGGACAAGCCGATCGACGAAATTGTTATGAAGGACGGCAAGGTAAGTGTCTCGTTACACGTTTGCCATATCTCCGTAACTAAACTCAGTCACTGAAGGTGATCATTATTTTTCCTAGGTGGTCGGCGTCCGTTCCGGAGATGAGGTAGCTCAATGTAAACAAGTTTTTTGTGATCCTACGTACGTAGCCGATAGCGTGAAAAAGGTCGGTCAGGTGATAAGATGCATATGTCTCATGGATCATCCGATTCCGAGCACGGGCGACGCGCTGTCCACGCAAATCATCATTCCTCAGAAGCAGGTAATTAAATATTATGCATTTTTTCCCTCAAGTGTATGTTAAGCTTTTAGGAGTTGTATCATAGGAGAGGCTATATCATATTCTGATATAGCCTTTTTTCATTTTAACTCTATAAGAATCGGTTTTACATTTTAAAGTCTAATATAAAATACTTTGTAAATCATTTATTCACATAGATGTGAATTTTATTATCGTAACATTTGTAAGAATTTCCTATTTGTTTTATATATTCAAACACTTCTCTTTTTTCCACAGGTCGGTCGCAATTCCGACATCTATGTGTCTCTTGTGTCGCATACTCATCAAGTAGCGGCGAAGGGCTGGTTTATAGCTATGGTTTCGACCACAGTGGAGACGAAGAATCCAGAGGTTGAGATTAAACCCGGTTTGGACTTGCTCGGTCCAATCAAACAGAAGTTTGTCAGCATCTCCGACTATATGGTGCCGGTGGACGACGGTCTTAACAGTCAGATATTCATATCTACCAGTTATGACGCAACCACGCACTTTGAGACGACCTGCTTGGATGTGCTTGATATATTCAAGCGTGCCACTGGCGAGGAATTTGATTTTAACAAGGTTAAGCAGGAGCTCGGCGACGAGGATCAGTAACCGTAATTACCGAGTATGCGCATGCATTTTACACCACATTACACCATGGGAAAATCGAAGCGCTCAGTGAATTTGCGTATTCGAGTAAACAAGAAACCATCGCTCGATGATCGCCGACTGCCGTCGGCATGCGACAGTGTCTCAAGGCAGATATCACGAAACAGATGTCACGCTTGCGAGCAGACCTGTGCCTAATTATGTAGGTTCTCTTTGATAGAGGATAAAAAAAACGAAGGTAAAGTTTGGCTAAATTCTCTCTCTCTGTCTCCTACTTCGTCCTAATCTTATCTCCTGTTATTTCCACGAATTCTTCAACAAAGTCCTGTTCAAAAGCGACACGAATTCTCTATTACATTTACATGGAAGAACTCGGACTATATTTCTACGACTTCAAGTACCGGATTATAAGGTTAGATCTCCTCTTGTAAATTTATATTTTACATGAAACTTAAATCTAATCTGCCAATATACATTCGAACAGAAGATAATAAAAAAAGATAGAGATAATCTCGAGACGTCCGTGTCACTGCGTGTATACAATATATATGCATAATATTTTAATGTATCGAAGTATAGCAGAAGATTCATCAGTAAATTACACTGTACAAAAAGGAATCTATAAATGCATCACTACATAAAAAATACAATACACCGTTAACAATTGATTAATGATAAACAATATAAAGTATCATATCTGTCTAGATTTAGAATTTCTATAGATATAGACGAAACGTTTCCGGAAAATTTCGGAAATTGTGTGAATCTGGGAAAGTTTATGTTGTCTGAATGTTAATTACCTATAGGTTGTCTAAGTTGCATTTATCGAACAAAGTGATTAAGCAATGATTTAGTTTTATACAAATCGCCGAGATTTACGGACGTAAATGTTCCATCGATGACTCTCCATTGCTTGTCGATTGTCTAGTAAAATTAGGAAAAAAAATGCATAAATAATAAATAATAAATATTATATTTCGCGATATTCGCGATATTCGCGTACATATAACTATGTTTCATATTCTATATTTGTTTACTCTTATTGAAGAGATGTTTATTTAGAAAACAAATCTATTAGATATTTTTAACGTGCGTTCGAAAAACAGAATTAAGATGTTTATTTAGAAAACAAATCTATTAGATATTTTCAACGTGCGTTCGAAAAACAGAATTAGAGATAGGAAAGTCACATGTTTCTATACTTGAGATAAAATCGATGGAAAGTAGAAAAAGATTGATATCGAAACGTTGGAACGAAAAAGAAGATATCCAAACTCTCCGGAGCGGCCAAGCATTTCACATTATATATAGATATTATAGATCTATATAGTATATATTATAAAAATATAAAGATATATATACATACATATATATATATATATATATATATATATATATATATATATATATATATATATATATATATATATATATGAGAAGGTGGAGTCGTTGAAATATTGTTGTTTCGTGTGAGCTTGAGATCCGGATTATTTCTTTTGCATAATAAAAACCTGCGGGCGTATCTTGTAATAATATTATTATTATTATTATGTCGTTACCTGATAAAAAGAAGAGCGCAAATACTTGCATATGTTTATCGAATAAATGAACGATAAATTAATAGTAGACTAATGCCAAAAGAAGAAAAGGATGATCAGCCGTTTTCCTAGATTCACTCTTTTGCTTGCACTCTCTCATGGGTTACTACAATGGCACATGCAATATCACACTACGTACAAAAATCTGTGGAAAGAATGGAAAAGAATACTCAGATAATGAACATTTATCTCGATGCAGCGGATACACCTTTCACAATTATCAACCATCAACTTGTAACACACGAGAGCAGAATAGAATAAATGATATTGTATTAATCGTGTACTTTTTGCGATTTGCTGACCAGTCTCGCTCAAAATCGGGAAGAATGTTAACAACTTGTAGCGATATTTGCATTTAGTACACAGAAATTTTATTTTTACGTCATGTTGCACACAAACTCAAAACGTAAAGATTGTTATCTCGGCATCCTAAGATAATGAGATCGTTGTGAACAACTGGCGAGGAAAACGTTTCACCGGGAAGTTGCTTGGTTGCCAACAATTTACCTTCCGAAAAATCGAATACTTTAAGAATGCCATTTGTACATGCTACAAACATACGTCCATCTTCGCACCAAGGAGTCGCAAAAATAGGCGAAGGCAATTGTAACGTATATTTCAATTTTTGTTCATTGCCTTCTGTCATCTTCTGTGACATCTCGAAACAATATATATGTTTGTTATGGCTAGCCAAAACAACATACTCGTTTGTAGACTCGACATTCCATATCACGGGATACGAAAACACATTGCCATGTATCACGTATCGCCAAATCTGCAATAACAAAAAATGTTATTACAACGGACATCGACACAAAAAAGAGACAGGTAGTTATATACCTGACCTGACAATCAGTTTCGATGTCGAAACAACACAATGCTCCGGCCACCGAACAAAATAAGACGTATCCAGTCCGAAGAACGACAGGCGCGACGAAAATCGGATCCTGCAATTTACGCTTCCACGTAATCTGTCCGGAAGATTGTTGCAAGGCCAAGCATGAACCATCCAGCGTTCCAAAAAGTACCGAAGTTGATTGTCGATGTAAACAACCGGTAGCACAGATTCCACCTTCGCTTGCTTCAGTTTTCCATATTTGAGTACCGTCCTAGTAGGTATATAAAGCTATCTAATTATAAATATTATAATGTTAATAATAAGCTTTATGCTAGTAGTATTAATTGAATTGTCTACCTCTATCGAAAGACAGTATACATAGTGGTCATAAGAACCCACAAATATTTTGCCCCCTTGTGGGCACATTATCGCCGTGCATTTCACCATATCTTGCGTTCGAAATTTCCAAATTATTTCGCCAGTTTTTAAATGGATACAGTACACATACCCATCATAACAACCTATCGGTATTACTTGTTAGTTAATGATTTTTAAATTGTCCCGATATTTTTCTTGCCTACGTCTTTTAAGGGGGGAGGGGGGAGGTAGTGTAAAGAGGGCTCACAGAATTTTAAAAAATGAGAATCTATTTTCGCCAAGTTGATAGTTGCTTGTTTTTAAATTGCATTGTATTAATATCAGGCGATATTAATACTTACCTACAATGCCACGAAATTCAGCCAGGACTAAGACAGAAGCTTCTATCCTGTCTGGTAATTTTATCTTGTACGATCTATTGCTGGTTCCTAACAAGTCAACAGTACATATAATGCCGAAATGTGAGCCGACTGTTGCGTACAATTCTGTTCTATAAATTAAAGAATACATGTTAAATAGGCATACTTTTTCGATTAAAATATATTTTTAGTTATATTCTTACTTGGAATAACGGTACACAATTGGCGAGGCATCGACGCACTTTTGCAAATTATATGTAGCCAATACTTTAATATTCGATACATTTTTTTCTTGTGAAAGAACAGTACTTTCTTCTTGTATTATGTTACTGTAAATTTTTCCTCTACATTTATACCACTGACAAAAATTTTTTTTATTTAACAATGATGGAGAATTATTCGACGATGATTGCCTTGATAGAAATTCTTCTGCATTAAACATTTTCTGGGAAGATTTATCATCAAAAGAAATGTCGACGCGGCGACTGACATTCTTGTAGTTTTGTTCAATTAAAGTATTTCTAATATAATTGATGCATTCGTTGCACGTAACGTCCTTCAGTAACATACCAATTAATTCGGGGAATTCTACATTAAAGGCTTCAGTAACAGCGCTAGAAATTTGAAGCGCTACTATTGACGTACCGCCTGACGTTAAAAAACCGGTGTCTTCAGATTTTATATGATTGTTCCATAAGTTTCTAAATATTTCATCTGCATCAGTACACAAGTCATTTCCAGTGATGAGATCTAATTCAGATTCTTGGCATATTTTTTTTAATGACACGTGACAAATCTTTCCACTAGTAGTAAAATTAAAATCGTCTATTATAATTATTTTATCAGGGTTATAAATCGCCGGTAATATTTTTAAATGCAATATTATATCTTCTTTCAACTTAGGAAATTCTTCTTTGGGTTTTGTAGTAGATATGCATAAATATAATTTATGATTTTTTGCATTCCAGAATGTGGCACAAATTTGTATAAAATTTAATTCCATTGCTACTTTCTCAAGTTCCTGTAAATTCACTTTATTTCCAAATCTTTTTATGATATTATTTCGTCTTCCTTTATAAAATATTCTACCTCGATTATCCATCTAAAAAGAAGGAAAGTATAAATTTGAGCGATTTTTTATTAAAAATATTTAAGAAAATTAAAATCATATTTTGTCAATAAAAAAACTTACTCACTGAAACTATATCGTCAGTATTACGAAAAATTGGCTTGTTTAAATCTTCGTCAATTTCATTTTCAATGATACAAATTCTATTGATACTTCCTATATTGAAACATAAAAAAAAAGATTATATAAAATTAAATTCCACAAACATATTTTATATATATATATATATATATATATATATATATATATATAAAAAATTAGGTTTCATATATTATTATAATGTTAAAAACTAACCGATGTAAAGAGTGCCTTCACCTCTAGTTATCACTTCATTATCTTCGTTCCTAATTTGAAATATAGTTTCTGACAAGGGTTCACCTAAACAAGATTCATCTATGCTATCATCTTTGGCAATTTCATTAATACTGGACCAACATGATATTTCAGTTATACCATAGATATTAAATAATCGTGTCATATTTTGCAAATGAGTAGCTTTTAAAATTAATTTTATACTAGGGAATGGTTCTCCGCCTAAGAGAAGAACTCTTAATTGAGAATCTTTGCCCAAGATTGTGGTCTTCAAACGTTCAATGGACCATTTATGGAAAAGTAGCGATGGAGTAATTTGAAGAAGCGTTACATTGGCATCGGATATTTTTTGCAATAGCCTAAAAAAATATTTTTGCTAAATGTGCATTGTATTTGCTATATGTGCATCTTATGTTTTTTCCTTCAGTATTTTTCAAACGTGTTGTATAATAGTTATTTACCTGTCAGTTTCATTTTTTAATGGTTTTGAAACCATAAACAGAGTTGCAGCGCAAGAAAGACTTAGGAAAACTTCAACAATACTGGGATCAAAGGTAAAATTTGTTAATTGTGCAATTTTATCAGAGTTTGTTAAACAAAAGATTTTCTTCAAATCGATAATATTAGGCAATATGCAGGAATGAGGCACTTTAACAATTTTTGGGATCCCAGTTGAGCCTGAGGTGGCAATTGCATATGCGAAACATTTTCTATTAATATTCTTTCTTTGGGCATCTATTAATTTTGTTAAATATATAGATTGTCCATGAATATCAAATTTACATATGATCTCTCTATTGGATGTCACATGTTTTGTAAAAATATAATTTACATATAAAGAAGTAACTATTTGTTTACATGTTGGTGGATCTGCAGGTATATTGAGAAAAGTATGTCCACTATCGAGGATCCTGCCAAGAATGCAAAATGGATTTAAAGTAAATATTTATCATATTATAAGTATGATTTGTGAATATAGGCAATAGTGAATCGAATATTTATACTAATGATTATATTTCTTACCCAAGCATTAAAGAAGGAACACAGTATTCTAAAATATCCCAATTAATACCGATGAATTCAGGATACTGTATACATTTTAAACAATTTGAAACTATTTCTTTCATCGCTCGCAATTCATTATAACTTATAATCTTGACTTCCTTTAAATCGTGATATTCTATAGCTGTTTTATTGAGATAAAGCCAATTACATACATTATGCAAGGCTTGTGAACAATCTGGCTTGTTGTCATCTTGCAATTTTAATTTTTTAGTGTCATTAGCTAAAAAAAATTTGAAAAATTCAATGAATAGAAATATATATTATGTATTTAGAAATTTGTGTTGCATTTTATAAGACAAAATTACAGCGATTGATTATAAATTTATCAATGTACTTACTTGTACGACTCATTGCATATGTAAAGCACACACATATATAGGTATTACATTAAAAATATATATTCTTTTTATAGTTAAACACGTGCTAACAAAATTCACGTAAAATTAATTTTCCTTAATAAGCGTAAAATTAGATGTTAAATATTTATTCAAGTATGTACGTCTCGTTGTTGATTGTTTTGATATAAAGGTTAGGAGACGTGGGTTCTCAACTTGTATTCCTACAATTTCTTTACGTATCAAAGATATATAGGTAGTGCAATAATAATAATAAAAATAATTAACTTTATGCATAATATAAAATTAAATTGGTCAGCAAAATAATTTTATACACTTACAATTAAGTTTTACAAATAAGTTTAGTCCTAGGTTTAACTGGATCTATTAATTTAGTGGTTTTACTTTAAGGAAGAATTAAAAAAAAGAGGGTTTTTTATTTTTCATTTAATATATCATTAAACTGTATATAATTTAGTCTTAAATAAACATTTATATTTTATCCTAAAAATATTAGTGGTTCAGAAAAGTACATTTATGTCATTCTATGATGATATTGAAGAATTTTGTATTGTTCTAGAGTCTAGAGTTTAAAAAGCAAAGTGTGGATAGGATATATCTGACACAGTAATTCACAATTGTTATTCTATCTTTATTAAATGAAAATAAATAATAGTGGACTTAGTAGCAGAGTAAATAGTCATATGATTTTAATATTTTTATCGCAATTAGTTAACTTTTTTCAAATAAATTTACTACCTTACCACTGGGAAATTTCTTAAAATCAAAGTTGCTAAAATTCTACATCTAGCAATATATAATGACAAATTATTCAACAATCAAGATATTTTCCCATTATTTCTCCTCACACCACTCATTCTCCTTGCGTACTTGCTCTTCTTCTGAAGCGGTAAAATCATTCTTGATGTTAAATGTTTTACGAATCTCTTCGGGTGTCTTGCCTTTGATCATATTGGCAACAGTTTTGCATGTAACATCTAAGAGACCCTTAATGTCGAGATAGTTAGCTGCTAGAATCAATTCGAAAAGAGTGCCTTGGTCAACCTGTAAAACACATTCATGTTTAAGTTTATAAAAATTCAACAGTCTTGTCACTCTAGTATGTTCTCGTTTATAACAATATTATTAACATTTATTATAATTCTAGACTTTATTTAGATTCAGTATAATTAACAAAAGATATTTACTTTCAGAAAATCAGCGTCCCACGAATTGATATCATCAGTACGTTTCTCTTTGTTCTCATCATCCTCTGGTGGTGGTGGGTCGTCCTTGTGATACGTAGCCCATTGTATTACCTTCTTGAGAATTGCCGAATTAACGTTCGGCAACGGCACAATCTCCTCCTCTTCCTCATCCATACCAAGATCCTCTAACATGGTCTTAATGGTAACTGAACATTTTGCGATCTCGACGTCGACCTCATATACCTCGCCGTCGGAGCTCTGTAGCTTGATGTTAGGCATCTGCATGAAACAAGGTAATAATATAAATCAAACTGATTTTCAAGACAATACTTCTTCAGGATAATGTAGTCTAAGTAAAGTTTTTCATATTTCTATTTCATATACACAAAATTTCTTCATACTTTTTAAAATAATTAATGATAATTAATTATTTCATTAAATAATTAAACAGAAATAGTCGTAAGATCATTTCATATTAGAAGACGTCTAAATTCTAAATTTATAAGAAGGAATAGTAAGAAGGAACAATAAGAAGGATCCAGAAAAACCTTTTATTGGTTGCTTGTGAATAATAGCTACCATTTTTTCTTTTTCTTGCTTTGTTCTTTTAACAATGCAACAATTTATATTTTATCATCAATGATCTCTGTGACCATTTTCTTCCATTTTCACTTGTGGGCTTGTGTAAAACTAATTGAAAAAAATATGGAAAACTGGGAATATTTAAGGATTCTTTAAATATTCTTTTGAATCTCGCGAAAAATCAGGGAAGTCTCATAGAATTTTTTGGGATTCAGTTAATTCTTTTTTTGATACTTTTGCTTTTCATTTTTTAAATTGTTTTCACATGATTTATTTTCTACTTAAAAGATGAAAAGCAAAAGTATCAAAGAAAGAATTTTTGAAAAAATTACCTGAACAATTGTTTTCACATGATTTATTTTCTATTTAAAAGATGACAAGCACACAAGTGAAAATGGAAGAAAATGGTCACAGAGATCATTGATGATAAAATATAAATTGTTGCATTGTTAAAAGAACAAAGCAAGAAAAAGAAAAAATGGTAGCTATTATTCACAAGCAACCAATAAAAGGTTTTTCTGGATCCTTCTTATTGTTACAAACAAAGCAGTGTTTGTATACATTCTCTATCACTCTCGACATAACCTAAACTCAACATACACCTTACTAAAAATCCAATCACAATCGACTACGTTTCAAAATTTTGCATCTCCGAAAAAATTTACTTTACGTGTATATTTAAAAAATTTTTTCGAATAATAAAAAAAGGGAGGCAAGAAATTTATAAGAAATCCAAATTCGAGATTGTTCAATTTCCGATATAGGTAAAAGATAGTAAAGATGGATATGCCCATAAAAAGCACATGGTAAATTTCTCAGAATATTCTGGAAACCACATCTACGCAATAGCACAGATTTACTAGCCACGCTATCGCAATTTAATTTTCTTAAGCGTCTATTTATACAATCATTGTTTAATTCAATTATATTTTTACTATTTTAATTTACGTATCCATAATATATATATATATACATATATATATGTATATATATATATATATATATATAATCTCGTGTTCTACTATTCATACTACAAATCCGTTCTCCAACGCTTAAAAGACCGCTTATACGATTATCTGGATTGTTAAATCGAGAAAATGTGATAATTACTTTCTTGCTGGCAAAATAGAAATCGTCGATTCAAGCGTCACTCCTTGCCTTGTAGACTTCTTTCTTCCTTTCGACTTCCCTTCACGTTCTCGTATTGTTTGCCTCGGCTACTTCTCTCTTGGCTCTGCTCCTCGAGACTGAAGACCTATCCCCGTTCAACTCCTATTTCAGAATAACACGAAGAAAGAAAGCTGGAAGCTTTATACGTTATCCTCCCGATTTTTGTCTACTCAACGAGGGAGGGCAGAGAAAGCTGGTGGGGGTTGGGGGGGTGGGGAAAGTTTTTCGCATAGACTTATAAAAGAGACATCTGGAACCAGCTGGAACTACCTAGCCAATCTTTGATCGACACGGTCGGTAAGATCACTGACTGTGATTTCCATTCATATTCACGCTTCATCAATAGAACTTTATTGATTGGAGATAGTAAACAGATGGTGCCACAAAGCAGTTTTGTATAGAATCTCTAGACTCTAGAACTAGAAGATGGATTTTGACTAGAAAGCGTGTTCCTCCTTATTGGAATATCGGAAGAAAAATTGAAAAAATTTGGCGGAACCGAAGGAAATTGTTGCGAGAAGCATAATTATTTCCGAAAGAAATAAAGTAAGAAAATTATAATCAATATATACATGTTCCTTTTTTTATATATTTCTGAAAAAATAATTTGAATTTCAATAATATCGTACAGCACAGCACATTTCTTGAACACACACACATACACAAATATCGTCTTTGTTATAAAACTTTATTAAAATCATTTTTATTGATGCTATCATCGACAAGATATTACTTATATATATATATATATATATATATATATATATATATATATATATATATTATATTTACTAGCGTTATTAACACATCTTGCGCGGGTGTTTTCCCGTACAAAACGACTTTAGTCGCTTCCCGCGCAAGATGTGTTAAGATAAAAAATTTCTTTTATAAATAATATAAATCAGAGGGTGTCTATTCCCCTGTCAGCACACATGTATTAAAATATGTTTTAACATTCTATGGATTTCTTATGAACATCTTTTGAATATGTGTGCTGTTAGCAGGGTTCCTGGAAAAATATGAAAACTGGAAATATTCAAGGATTTCTTTTGTATTTTTCGTATTCTTTTGTATTCTTTTGTATACGGATTTGTAGTATGAAAAACAGGCAAGTCTCATGAAATTCTTTTGTATACGGATTTGTAGTATGAAAAACAGGCAAGTCTCATGGAATTTTATTGGGATTTAAGAAATTTTTTTCAAAAATTCTTCTTTTGATAATTTTGCTTTTCATCTTGTAAATAATCAACCGTGTATGTGAAACTGACATCTCATTTTGTAGAAACTCATTAATTTGTGTTTTGGCATTATTTTTGATAGTATTCTAGAATTCTTGATAAGATTAAACATACACATACCCACAAATAATTTTGATTATTAACAAAAAAAAAAAAAATAATAATAATTAGTAACGTAAGGGCTCTCTATAATGTTATAATCGTACAAAGGAAATTTGAGAGTGGGGGTATAATTCCCCTTTCGCGGTCGTAGCATGAGAGGATTTTTTGTTGTAGGATAAGAGGGTCGTAGGATAAGAGGTCCGACTGCACCGGATAATAATATATTAAAGTTATAAAATATTTGCGAGTTTTTATACTACATGGTCTATGAACTGTAATAATTAATTTTGTAAACTCATTTATTAATGCTCTTAAGCCAAATATTTTCTTTGTATGAGAAAAAATAGCTCGAGACAAACTGATTTTAGATGTCAAGTTCATTGCATTTTGCTTTGTTCGTTGACGATTTTTTAAGTATTTTTATCAGATTTTAAGCACTTGAAAATTTTATGATAGTTTTACAAAAAGTTATATGTGTACAAATTATTATAGAATATTAATTAAACAATTAAATTGTTCGAGATACCAGACATATAAGTATTGAGACGCTCGTATCTTTGCTCGTCTATAGTAAATTAATTGTGCATATATGTACAGAAGGTGTCATTTTCAAAAAATTTTTTTACAAGATTGGAGTAGACACTTTGATAAATAATAAATAATTTTTTTCTATTTTCTATTATAAGAAATTTTTATACACTTCTCTTTCTTTTTTTTATTGTTTCAAGTTGTATGAAAAATGGTTTTTGTTGCGATTTTATTAAGCGAAAAGAGAATCACATATGTACACACTAAAGATATTTTAAACAAGGAGCAAAGTTAAATATAAAATAGCTTTCGACTATTTTATATGCGTTCAGTATATTGTATAGATAGGCAGCCGTATTTTAGTCGCGTATTCTGTTCTTGAAAGCACATTCAACAAGTTTCTCGTGATTTCTAAAGGTTCACAAAGGTAGATTGTTTACTTGGTCAAAAAGACAAATAACACGTAGGTCAAAACGAATGCGTCGTTTGTTGTTTATTATTGTTATAGCTTTCAAAGTCTTAGACGAGCCGAGAAATTTGACCTACACACATGTTTACAATCTCTTTCTTGGATACAATATATCTTATTACACGATTGATTTTCGATAGGAATGTCGCGTCGAAAAAAGTGCAAATAGAATTAAATAAATTAAAACTGAGTCAAACACTAAAAGAAAAAGTTATTAGATTAAAGCATATATAAAGTTTTATTTTTCGATTTCTTTAAGGAAGATAAATAATATGTAGTAAGAAGAGGTTTAACGGAATTAGAAATTTATTTTACAGTGTTTATTGTGATTAAATGATTTTTTTGATCATGTAACGTGAATTCACGTTTACCGATGCGTGAAAATGCGAGTCAAAATTTCTTTTTTTCTTAATTTTTAATTTTAAATCTACTTTAATGTTTTAAGCAATCAGATAAACCTTTTTTGAAACTATTTATAGTTTTTTTTTTATATTTCTGAAAATACTTTGTTTATTACTTATTAACTTTTAATTACTAACTTAAATTAATTCTTAACTCTTTGTTTATTACTACTTATTTGTAAAAGTAAAAGAAGTTAATTCTATATAAAATTAAATTTATCAAAATTCTCTAGAATTTATATAAACATGTGGAAAACTAAAATTGAAATTAAAAGCAAATCTTAATTCGAAGATATAGTGCTGCGCGGAGATAATCGTATAGAGATGCTATATTACATTATGTCATAATCTTTTACTAAGGCAATCTCTTGAAGGAAATATGAATATTTATCAAAAATAAAGCTGACAAAATCTTACATATTCTGATTTTCTCCTATGTGACAGCATAAAATGATTCTCCTTCTTCTTCTTCTTCTTCTTAAGCAGATTACTTTTTAACATGAGATATAGTATATATAACAGTCTCCGAGTCGACTCTTAAAAGAGTGTAAAACATATAAATGAAAAAGAATTATTTCGAGCAGTTCACAGAAGAAATCAATATACGCGCAATTATCAGCTTTATTTTGATAATATTCACGTTTTTGTATCGTACGAAATTGTCTTAATTAATGATCGTAATATGAAGTAATATTATACATTTTTTTAAGCAAAATCGTTTTTTGCTTCTCGGGTAAGTCACTGCCCTTTGCCGCGCACGAGATCCGCATTGTAATCATTTTTTTTCGATTTCCCTTCTTTGATAAATAGATAATGACATCAAAAAAAGTATGAAAGGTGACGCTGCAATTTTTAGTGGCAGTAGAATTACGCACAAACTGCTTCGGTTCCAGGAATCTATAAAGTTGACGATACATGCGAAGTAAACGATGGGCGCCAGCACCCACGCAAAACACACACACACAATATATACACACGAGCAGCTAAGTTTGCGAACGCGGATGGATTAACCCTCGTTCAGTCCCGTTCTATTAAAAAAAATGATTTCTCTTTTTTTTCCAATCTTAACTTTTGTTCGACTAATAGAAATGGCGAAGAACATTGAGGATTCGTTGTATTAGATATGGCGATATAAATTCGTCTCTCAAGGTTGCTAATTAGTATAATAATTCAAAGCAGCGTGTATGTGCAGTGTGACGTAGTTTAGTGAATAGTGCGAACATACAAATGTCAATTATTAATAAATATTATATTAATAGACTTTACTCCTGGTCGGAATTTTCTTATTAAATATCAATAAAAAGATTTTCAAAATCTGTTCAAATTAAATTGATAATTGACATCAACGCATTTTTCTGTTCAGTTATGTTCATTGTATATTCTATCAGCTCATTAGCGTTGGTACCAATTATCAGTGTAATTTGAACGGATTTTTTTGATAATATTTATTGATTTTTAATTTTTTCAGGAAAATCGCGACCAGGGTAAGGTCTACTAATATACTAGTCGAATATAATGTAATGTCGGACTATCCATTCAAAAAGTAACAAACGGATATTTTAAATTGGATGTTTTCTAGTCGGAATTTTTTAATCCGAACTTTATCGGATATTTTTGATCATTTCGGCCTTCATCAGTTTTTTTCTCGAGTAAAGAGATCAATAATATCTCTTTGTTACTTTTTTAAACGGATTTTCCAATCAATGTCAATCGGATATTTTCTCAGTGTAGAAGTGTAAAATATAATAAAAGCAAAAGCTGAATAAATGAAACAAACGCAAATGTAACGCAGATACATATATTGAATTCTAAATCGTATACGCATTTTAAATCACGTTGCGGAGTTCCTAAGATATATTACTTACAAAATTGTTACTTTTCAAACTTAAAAATAATATCTTAAGTTATTTACTATAATGTATATAAATAATAATAAATAAAAACAAAATGCTTGGTAAAATGTAATGTTTTTGCAATATTTATCAAAGTGTCTTACAGAATTCCTTTTAGTTTTTAAAAAAATTTGTTAATTTTTATAAAATTAACTGATTGGTAAACTTTATCCTAAGTAAACTATTTGAACGATTATTCAACAACTGCTGATTGAACGATTAATTATCGTAAATTGGCTTGTTTTCATAACACGATTTCATCTAGCACTCGTCTTCGATAAATCTTTTATATTATTCAAATTTAATTAAAGGCTCTGACGTCAACTTCATTAGTAAGGAATTGGAACTGGTTGAAAGTCAAGAATCGTAAATGAAGCATATAAATTTTCTCTTTTTAGTTTTTTTATTGATAACTTTGTATGTTTCGGTCTTTAATTTGGACCATCAACGACCGTTACAATACTATATAAACTTAATGATCGGATATATATATATATATATATATATATATATATATATATATATATATATACAATTTCTTTACATGTGTTATGTCAATTGAATTATTAGTCGCATACGGCCTGTCTCGATTTTAATAACGTGTTCGCAATCGTTTGCTGGTACAGAATTCAACTGTTTGACGCACGTTTATATCCATCTCAACGAACTGTCTACATAATTGTAAGCGACAATACTGACACTCGCTCATACGTTGTTACATCAGGTCGATTAACACTGGAATAGTTTATAACAGTTATTTTTAACTTTATTTTTTGATTAAGCTTTCAATGAGCGGTGGAATTAAGTGTTAAAATTCAATTTTCGATAAATTATTCACCAATTCGAAATAAGCATGATGCAGGCCTTTTCTATTGATTTAGTGCAGAGATATTGCTCTATAGATTTGTTATTTATTTGTTTCTTGATGAATATTATTTTTCTGACAATCTCTGCTTACGCGAATGAATTCTTCGTCCAATATTTTTACTTCCCATATGAATTTATTTTGCAGTCTGTGGTCCGTGCGATAAAGTGCTGAGCTGTTGTTCAGGCTATAACGTATTGTTGTTGCTGTATACAACCTTTAGGATATCGGTATTCATATCCGTTTTTATATTTAAAATTATCTTAAGTAAAGTTTTAAAATTCTATTGGGTTATTTGATTGATTAGAATGAAGTCTTAAGACTAATTTAAATATAAGAACAAACTATGAACATCGGCCTAGGAATTTGTCTTTCTATACTCTTATCTCAATCCCCTTAACACCTCAAGTCCGAATTTGGCTAAAACGCGAATCTTTTGCGAAAAAAATTATTTTGTATTTTTTTAGTTTTGAATTTGATTATTGTTTCGTTTATCTGTTTGTTTTATATATTTTACAGTAATATTGTTATTTAAGTCTTTAGTTTTTATATTAGAATCTTGAAAAAAATTATTTTGTATTTTTACAAAAATTGTTTAAAAATAAAAATTATCTTTTCATCCCGTTTATTTTTAGATCACATTATTAACACTTGAGTTTTTTTATCCATCCTACTTATCAATTTGTTCTTTTGTTTTTTATGTACATACACTTTAGTGCCTAATCTATCAGCAAGTGCTAATAAAAGAAAAACTGTTTCAAGAAGCAAAGAGAAATAATGGGAAAATTAGTGTATCTCTGAGATAGATCACGACCATGGATTAAAAAATATTAGAAATTATTACTAACGGAGGGTTAATAATCTGCTCGTTCGTCCGACATATGATGCATTAGCTGAGCACCGCATTGACATCAACAGAAATATAGCTCAGCACTCTGTCATCATGAACCATAGACTGTAAAACCATGAGTTCGCATTGGACGAAGTGGACATATTGCACGAAGAGCTCATCCGCAAATAAAAATTGATGTCGTAGATAATATTCATTAAGAGATAAATGAATTAAACTTATAAAGCGATGTAGAAGCCCTATATCATGCTTAGCTCGAATTAATGAATAATTTAATGAAAATTTAATCTTAACATTCAGTTCCATCGTTCAATCGAAAGATAAACATTTATGACTGTTTATATCTCAATGTCACTCGACCTTTATCAATGTAACAACGCGCGAGCAAGTGTCAGTTGTGTGTCGACTCTTGTAACATTTAGTTCGTTGAGTTGGATGAAAACGTACGTCGAATTCTTTATCAGCGAACGATTGCGAACACGTTACTAAAATCGAGACAGAACGTATGCGACTCATAACTAATTTGCTGACACACCACGTGAGTATTAATTGTCAGAATTGGACATCCGACCGAGCTAATCGTTAAGTTTATATAATATTATAACAGTCGCTGTCCAAATTAGAGATCCAAATTAGAGATCGAAACGTACTAAAATTATCGATAAAGAAAAATCAAAAAGAGAAAATTTGTGTGTTTTATTTACCGCATTTGGCTTTTTTATTATTTAAATATTAATACGTCTTGTAATATACATGATTTTTTTACTTTCGGGAAATTTTACATTTTTTTATTCTGAAAAAAGTGAAAAAATGCAACTAATGGAGAGATTGAGAAGAGGGAAATCAATGAACAGTTTTCTAAAAAAGTTTAAGGAAAAAGAGAAGCTTGCTCGGTCAGAATTTATGTGTACGCGAATTCGTATTACACGATATTACATAATCTCATTGTTAGTTAATAATGACAAATTGTAGAGAGTGAAAATTAAATTAAAGATATGCGATGTTTATTATCATTATCTGATTGCCAATTGTGTCAATAATTACGTAAACTTTTTTTCTTAATTAGCTACTAAATTTTGAGGAAGATTACTAAAGAAGCTGCAAAAATATGAGAAAGGAAAATGTCGCGATTTAAATGTCATAAAGGTTATCGACTTATATTTATTGATTTAGTTACATAACACGCTGTGATTATTTTTATTTAAAACGCTTCTTCTATTTCACTAATCTGTCTTAATTATGAGGTTTCGGTTTTCCAGAGCAGAAACTTTTAGTTACTTTTACAGAAAATTATACAATACGTTTGATACGTTTTGCAGGAATAAATCGATATTTTTTAAAATTCTTAAATATATTATATATCAATTTTAGGAATTCTCAAATATATTTTTTAGAAATTCTTAAATTACATTATATATCAATTTGGAATGATCTCCTTACGACTCAGATTGAACAGTTGTAAGCTATGTATATCTTTTTTTGTTCCTAAGTTAATAACACGTTTATTTTAATAATTCAGAAATAAATGCGTCATTCGCATTACTCATTTAAACGCACTCACAAATAAAAATATGCGTATATATCTAAATTTTAAATAGAAATTTGAATATATCCTCTTTTTATCACAATTTTATCAGACACCATTCGATTGATTTTCTGCAACATTAAGCTGTAAGCAGACATCAAGTCAAACAGTCTTTAATATTAAGAAAAAGATTTACCTTTGGGATTAATACGAATAACGTTGGTGATATATTATAGAGCCGTGCGACTAATTAAATCTTTTAAAAGTGCTTAGAAGCCGTCGAGACTCCTTTTGCCTTCTCGTGGAAAAATATTCGTCACGCGTTTTTCGAGCGACGTCTCAATTTCCTTCGTAAACAATGAACTGGCGGAGACGAACGGCATCTTTTGATGACTCTGTATGTAATCTAAAAATGTCTAAACAAATCTAACGACACTGCAGAAATTTAGCATAGAGATTATAAAGTTTTGGTAAGTTTTCTAACTCCTGCCGGATGAAAGAACAGAGAACTGAGCAAATTAATTCCTCTTGAAGAGAAATATTCTTTGTACATTAAGCACATATCTATGAAAGATATTTGCGAAAGTTTAGAAACAAAGTAATCATGCGATATTCCCTGAATACACTTATCTATCGACATTTCGAAACAATTCTATTGTCGTAGCGTTCTGATGTTCTCGAATCGAAATTTTATTCCTATTTTCAACTTCAAATTTCTCACGTTTACAAATTTTAAGGAAATTTCGTTAGGTTTAATTTATATATATATATATATATATATATATATATATATATATATATACATATTAAGTTTTTCAGTAACTGGTTCGAATTGTTTCAAATCCATTTTGTATATTCCCTTGTAAGTCGTAAACATTACTAATTTGTAAGATTTACAATACATTTTAAATAATCGCAAAAATAAAAGTTTAATGGATTTACAGATATCAAGAGATGCGGCCATGTGTGCTATGGGTTCATCTCGCCCTATTGATCGATCTGGGGAAAGAAGTTATATAAAAATGTTTGAATTGTGCAACAGGCAAGTATCCTCAAGCATTACCTTTAATCTTCTAAAATTCATAAACTATAATATAAACGATCCATGTCATCAGATAACATTTCTTATCCATCTACAATTAATGTATACTCCCTGGAGTATTGGCGTGCATTTATGAATTACCCTGCATAAAAATTGAATTTCTATTTTCACTTCAAAAACTAAACTTTTCTTTTATTACGCCTACTCAGAGATTTAAAAAGCTCTTGACAAAATAAATAAAAATTTAAAATAAACGTTAAATAGGTTTAAAAAGGTTTGATCTGACTGCTTAAAGTGTCAAAGTTGATGTTAGATTAAGAATTGAGATCAAAAGTAGGAATAAAATTGCAACTTGATAAAATTTGCGGGAAAATAAAATATGATAAATAGTCAAAAGTTTACAAAAAATACCATCTATTTGATATAAAAAAGATATGCAATTTAATTTAAACCACTCATTTCCATTTGCATTTATAAAGTGGAAAAAAATGTTCAAGAATTCAAAAAATTATTATTAGAAATTAACAGAGTTAAAATAAGTTTATATAATAATTTTGTAATATATAATACTTTAAATGTACGTTTTAATTTTACAATCACACCAATGATGTACATTTATCTCGTTTATCTCAGAATGCAATTATACAGTTCGACGCGCATACAATAAAAACAAGCTGAGCGTGGCCGAGCAACATTGTAAAGTACAAAAGCTTCTCTTTGAATGCACGCTTTCTCAATAATTATGATAAAAATTGTTCAAACGATGTTTCATTAATCATATCGCAAGCGTTAATTTCTAAAACACCTGCCGGCGATTGTAGCAAATCGGGAAAAGGCTACGAATGCTTTGAGAAGTTATATTCGTCATTATGAAGATAAACGTCTCTACGTAATTATCTCGATATGATGAATACTGAATTATAAGAGCTTTTGACATTAAGGACGAAGGAGCCGCAAAGTCTATCTTCCGTCTCAAGTCATCGTGCACACAACTCGCGGTATATTTGACCTTTCTATCTGTTATTATAAAATATTTAAAAAAATTAAATAGACAAAAATTTTTTAAATAAAAATGAATTAATAATTACATTAATAATTACATTACCTACGTATCTCATAATTATACAAAGCAATTAACTAAGTTTATCATATTATCATGCGGCATCCATCCGGAAGTCCTCAATTTAGAAGTTTATTAATTGTTTGAGATATTATACAAAGTATAATACCTCAAACAGGTAATAAACTTCTATAAGAATTTCATTTCGATATAAATTAAATTTATAGAACTTCTGATTGAAAATATCAATAAAATTTTGATTCAGGAAATATATGTATATATAGTAATATATAAATTACACATATATAACGTCAAGTTTTTCATTCAAGAAAGTTTATTTTAGATTATTCAAAAATGAAAACTTAAAGAAAGTCTCTACAAACCGTGCAATTGCAAATCAAACAATCGATAATTCCATAAATTTCAGGCCAAGTTTTTTGTAAACTTTATTTAAATGTTAATTTTTTACAAATTATCTTTTAAAAATTATACATATAGCGAATTATGAGGAATTCCATTGTCCCTCGAAATTCCATAATCTCGCGCGTGCCTGCATCGTATATGCCATTTGTCAGAGTATACACTTATCTATACTACTTCTTACTCCGATACGAAATAATGTAGACAAACTGTAGAAATAAATCGATTTTTCACATTGCATCGAGACTTGCCAAGTTTCGACTGCGTTTTTTAATACGAGAATTAATTAATTGAATTTGAGATTGAATGAACGTATCGAATTTTCGAGGCCATTATGAGTGTCTCTTTGAGAGGTAGCCAAGAATAATCCTAGAAGGATAAGCCAGAATGAAATTATCAAGGGCTCACATTCTTATCTTGTTGGAGATGAAAACACATGTTTACACAATATGAAATTCTCATGAAATTCTAAGCTCGAAAATAATATTGTATAACATCAGTAAAAATTAAAGAAGGAACGAGCGCGCTTTTCCTTTGAATTTCTCACGTATATTGTGAAATCAACGTTCGCTTGTATGTACATACAAATCTTACAAGCAAAGGCAAAAGAGTCTCGAAAAAATTGTAGTTAAGAATCGTACCCTTCACAGATCACGTCGATATTCTGGGATATACTGTTGCACCATGCGTAGGAGTGCATCATTTATGGCGTCTTAATTGCACCAATACATCTTGGCGTGCATCTTTCATATCGATGAAATGTGCAGTTTATTTTAAACCGATCGATATTGTTTTATTCTGCTGTTTGTCTATCAATTTCACGATTACATCTCGATGATACTACCATGAAATCAGTTTGATTCCGAAAAGTAAAAGATGTCGTAATTTTATATTAATGGAAGGAAATTATATTTTCTGATATTTCCTCTTTCGAGATAAAAAAAAATGGAGAAAATAAATGCACGTAAAGTTACGAAAATATTAGAAAAGAAATGATTATAAAGGGATCTTTTACAAATCTATTTTTTTTTATTATTTTATAAAATATATACATATTTTAGCTTTTTATTTTTTAAAATATTATAAATAAATTATTAATATTCTCTTTATCAAAAAACAGATTCTAAAGAATTTAAATTTTATAATAATAAAAAATAACTATATCTCGATGATTAAAAGTTTTTTGAGTATAGGTTATTAAAGTTGTGCGATAAAGAAATCAATTTCGAAATTGATACATAAAGTCGGCTCAAGTATTCGATAACCATATACCGAAAGAACTAATTGCGAAATTAATAAGCAATATTTGATATCACTGCATGAAATTTGGAAAAATCAATATTAAAATATATCGAACGTATATAATACATCGACTTTAATATTGATATTTTCGAATTTCATGAAATGATATAAAATAATGTGTATAATTTTTCAATCAGTTGTTTCGATGTGACGATTACCTAACTTAAACCGATTTGCGAATCGATTTTGTCAGTTATTTTGGTATCTTGATTAGTTGAACCGATTTTGCATACCATTTTGAAATCGCATAGTTCTAATACATATACATATAAATAGAGTATTTAGTAATAACCGTCTATTATCTTTTGTATGTAGGTAGAGCGGGTTAAATCGACCAGGAAAGTTCTTTTGCGATTTTTAATATACATATAATTAAATAGAAATGAACAAATTAAATAATTAACTAGATAATTAATAAGAAATTAATGTAAAAAAATTAGTCAATACTGCAAGAAGAGACATCCCATTGTTATGGGGTTGTTAAGCGATGCAACAGTTGTTTTGATTTTAACCTCAACGCTTCATTACATGCCTAACAATTGTGTAATATAATGAGCTGTCTCTTCTCGCGCGAATTAGCCGATTTTTATAATTGATTTTTTATTATTTAATAATTATGAAAATCATAAAACTATATAGGACTTTTTCCTACTCGATTTAACCCATTTTATCTGCACACGAGAGGTGATACATTATCAAATATCCTTATATATATATATATATATATATATATCCTCTATATAAATATACCTCTATATATATAAATATATATAGATTTTCAAATATTAACAATATTCAGAGTTATTTATAAGATAATTTTAGATATTTTATTTTAGATGAGATAAAACAACAACTTTTATTTTATTAAAGCGTTAAAATTATGAATAAATTGCCGTTGTGTGTCCTTGTTTATTTAGTTGTATTTTCAATATATTTTAATCCCTAGAATCGAAAATGTCGAAGCAGTAAAATGTACATGTTGTTTTTCTCATTGAAAAGAAATTACGCAATCACACTAAATTAGAAAAATCTAATGCACTGAGATTCTCGATAGTCGCGCGTTTGAACGAAAAAATATTGCAAAATATATATACTGTTGCTTGTAACGTAAAGAATGCATAATAAAAACTATCTCGTATTATCCTATAAGGTTATTTACGAGCATTTTGTACCTCCGCCTTCGCAAGTGTCATCTCTTGGCCGCAACTTTTCATTCAGTTTCGTATACGAACAAAATTCATCCCCTCTTTATTTTCTTTTCCTCTCCTTCTTTCTCTTTCTTTTTCTTCCTCTCTCGTATTTTCTGGGTGGAGATTGCGGCGGACGATGACGTAATAAGGACACGGGACTAGGATACGCACTCTCTGACGAGCAGAGGAGGAACGCGTTCATCCACCGGCGACGGTGGTGGTGGATGCGTGGCGCCCACCAGAGAGAACCGATCCGTTCTTGCTCTCGCACGACGAACGAAGAACGAAGAGGGGTAGAGGGGACAGAGGGATGAGAGAGCGGTATAAATGTAGCCCGCGCAAGTTCCGCCAAATCATTCGCCCTCTGACCTCGAAACTCTTGGAGCTCTTTCGCCTCTCTTCAATTCTATTTGGCGGTACCCAAGCGAGAAACGTACCCTGCTACCAGCCACCACGTACGCTACCACGACTTTGAGCATCATCCCTCGTGACGCGACCCGTGCTTCGTAAATAAGAGGAAGAAGCGGTACCAAACGACGGAACAGACGCGGGACCAGTGCTATTGTGGTTACAGAAGCGAGGGACAGAAGAGCGAAAGGTTCCTCTTTCAACAATGACGATCGTGAGTATCATTCGCTTTTCTTCCTCCTTTTCTTTGTCTTCCTTTATCTATCTTATTTTTCTCATCCCTTTCTTTTGCCACAACGAGTGGAACGCGAACGGGGATGATACACAGTTTGCAGACTTGCGTCAAGATTTAAACTTCGTCTTTCAGAGATTTTTCAGCGTGTTCTCGTGAATCGCGGACGCATTTATTATTATTATTATTTTTTTTTTTTTTTTGTTAACAGTACAATAAAGCAAAGAAAGGGATAAAATGGAAAATTGAGGGAAATATATCTCCCATATTTCTTGGAAACAAAGAAGAAAAGATTTCAACGCGATGCTTGTTTAGTAAATTTGACCGATGAGCTTTTTTATATTTAACAAACGGTATATATAAAATAATTTGTTTACATATCTGCGTATTTATGCGAAAAACTGTTAACGTATTTTTCGAAATATTGCAATCAATAATTATTCCATTCGTATCAATTGCAATCCTTGATCGTGTGAATGGTAACTCTATTGTCTATTTGTTTGTATAAATAATATACATATATAAGGACACAAAAAATGAATACACATGTAATTAATAATAAAAAGAAAGTACCTACGAGTGCGGCAAAACACACATTAGGTTTTTATAACACAAACTACATGTTTACGAAAGATTAATCAATCGGCGATTGCATTATAAGCTGGACGCAAATTATGACTTCGTTCGCGCGTTTTAGTTTGCTCGTTCGCCAGTTTTAGTTTTTACATCTGGAGGTGTGCAATCGAAACTAAAGGGATAAAGTGCCTCCCTCGTTCTCCGTTACGATCGCGCGTTAAGCAGCAGCACGCATATACGAAAAGACGTCCTCGTGAAATTTTCGAATTACCCTTCTCCGAAGTTCCAACCCGATGATGGCGAAAAAATCGATCGGCGCTCTGGATTATTCTTACGTGAGATAGTATTTCTCGTAGATAAAATTGTTTTCGCTTTTCAAACTCCAGCAAATTCCTCTCAATAATTTTTTTATTATTTATCTAAATATTTTTTTATATTGCAATGGAGAACGTGGTGTGTTAAAGTCTATTTTTGTTCTCTAAATCGTTCTATAAATCTATCGTTTCTCTAGCATATGTACATTTTTTTACGCATATCTATTAGACTAACATTCGTAAATCATAAAAATCTATTGTGATAGAAACACTTTAATTAATTGCGTATACGATCTTTCAAATTAAATGCATGGATTTTCAGCTTATTTTGGTTTAAATATTTCTTTACATTCATTTGCCGAAAGAGAGGTATGCATATTAAAATGGTTTTATCACAGAGCTCTCGATACTTTTTTTTGAGAATTGTATCATGTCAAAGGGAGAACTTGACATGGAATAGATGTTGATTGGGCGAGACTTCTGACAATATACATCAACTGCGTTCGCAGCAACAGTTTTTCGAATAGGCTACGCGCTTGACATGTCATCGTTACTCTAGCAATGTGTCCCGTGGTATTCGAAATGTCACATATCATAGACCATCGCAAATCTGTTAAACTCGGTTAAAAACTATATATCATCGGCCAATATACACAGTAAAAGACAGAAATTCTAGAAAGAATATATTATTTGTAACTATAATTCGAAATTTTTAAAAATATGCGACAATAGTAAGCGTGTGTGAATATCTATGCATGTATATACAAGGTGTTGTAATATTTGAGAGCCATTTTTAGGAATGCAATTAGCATTTAAAGACAATAAAAAAAATTTCTACAAATACACGTGTGCAATTTAATCTTGTTTTTGAGGTATAGCGAGTTTTGTATTTTAGCGTTCTGCTTATTTTCACAAAAAAATGCTCAAAATTACTTGCTGAATATATCTGTACATGGTTTAACATTGTTAACATTCTAATTCATTCAAATCCTTCAAGTGTTCTTTGGTAGAACTTTGTTGAATTTCCTGGCAAAGTATTTCAATATATTGTTAATAGAAGTTCTATCTATAAAATAAGTTTTATATGTACAGACTTTTACTAACTCTATTACACATCATTTTCTAAGGAACTGTTAAAGATATAGATACAATATTTTTTAAATTTTATTAAATAAAAAGCTTTTTATATTCTGTAGTAAATGAAATTTTATATCCATCATAAGAAGGGCAAATAAAGGGCATAAAATTTTAATTGACAACGATTAAATTCTTTTTTAAAATTTTTTATTAAAATTTAATAAATTTTAATCAAACAATGATTAAATTCTTATACATATTATATTTTTAAAGCTCTTATCAATCCAAACTTCTTTTACTGAAAGTCTTCTTAATAATAATGTACACATAAAAGTTTGAAGTATAAATGCATGGCGTTCAGTTTGTTATCGCATAAATAAATATTTAGAAGTGACAGTGAAGTCATTTTGAACATTTAATAAATGTTTAGAAGTTAACGGAAGTAATTTTGAACATTTATTAAAATGAATAAATTAATTAGATAATTTTTGGAATAAAACAAAATTATTGCAAGTACTTCAAGTCTTCTTAATTGTCGATGTATGTGCGTTATTATTAATAATGTTTTAATAAAAAAATATTCAGATTATTAATAAAATCTTCAAAAATCTGTAAGAATTTAAGCACTGTTTTATTAAAATATATAGCGAGTAATGAAGTCAATGAACATCTTGTATGTATGCATACATATATATATATATATATATATATATATATATATATATATATATATATATATATATATATATATAATATATATATATATATATATATATATATATATATATATATATATATATATATAAGATATCGTACTCATATTAATTATTAGATCAATTTATTAATTATTAAATCTATAATTGAACCAATTCTATAATAGCAAAATTTGAAGAAGAAATCGTATTCTGAATATTTATTAATTAGTTACTTATAATGTTGTCGACAGAGATAATCATTAATATCTTTCGAACATTTTGCAGTGAATGCAGTGTATTTGTTGGAAAAATCTCCAAATTTTGTTGTCCATGTTCCTTGGCCGCGTATCGGAATAGCACGAGTTAGTTTTGCAAGTTAATATCGCGCGTGTATTTCCGACCGGAACAAACCATATCAAAGGGCAAATGTAATCGTTGCGGAGATGTTGGAGACATTATGTCTAGTCCGAGTAGTCGCCAGAGAGTGCATAAAGTTTCTTTACTCGCTGCCAGTTAGTGAACGTGTATATGTTTGTAAGTATACACGGTGACCGTGAGTGGGAGATTTTACGAGAAGTGCTTTCGTTATTTTCTCTCGACAATATACTAAGTATTCTTTTACGACAATAATTCCTCGGACTCATCAATCTTCCTTAATTGTGAAATATTTCCTTCGCGATACACATTAGTGGTTGAAATTATATTCCGGTTAAATTATTAGATATTATGGCGGCGATAAAAAGTAACGACGTGTAACCAAACAGAATAATAATTCAATCAATGTGATTTTACGATTTCACGTGACGTAATATTATTCAACGCTTTATCTGGTCCATGGAAGAAAGAGACAAAGGACAACTTTTAAAAGACGTTAGTTAAGAAAATACGACATCACGATTCGACTGACCGACTTTTAAGGGAAAACAATCCCGGATGAAGCGAATATAATACGCCCCCAGCCAAAGAAACTATCTCCTCTCAAGATGGTCCTACCACGTCGCCTGTTCGAACGACAATCCGCGGGATAATCCTACGATGAAAATCGTCGGACAATGAATTCGCGCGGGCAATCCTTTATCGAGAACCGCAATCGCGGGCGTCGACGGACGAAAGAGGGGAGATATATCGCTCGATAATTAATGAATTAGGGACTACGAGATATAAAAGACTCTGCTTCCACGACTCCAATCGCATCGCTGATAGAAATGAGAAAAATGAATCGACGGATCGGGTGATTGGCAATGATCGAAGATACAGCGGAACCGAAGCGAGGAAGCAGGAGAAAGCGTAGGAGGAACGATGCTTTTTGTGTGCCACCAGACGGAGAGACGCCAGATCGTCCCATATCCGAGACAAGCGCAACTCCCTCGTCGACTGCCCCTCTCGCTGTTCCCCTTCGCCCCTACCGTGGGGTGTTTCGCACCCCGTCGCTTATCCCGTCTCGTTCTCGTTTTTTTTTTTCTATCTCTTTTTTCTTTATATGTCTGTTTCCTTCTTGTCTCGCCTCATTTCCCTCGATGGCGTCTACACGCGCTCGAAAACGCGTGTCATTAACCAAGTGAAGTTGCGATATCGAATAAAGGAGCGAATCTATCGCGCAATTACGCGGCTGAATCGAGTCGCGATCGTTTATCAGTGTCAAAAGGAAGTCAACATTTTGCTTCCTCTGAGAGGGGGTTTTGAACGTCGTGAAAACTTTGCGAATTATAAATGTAAAAACATGCGTGGGAACGGAACGATTTTATCATGTTGACCCTTTTCTCCCCTCTCTTTCCTTTCACGCACCAGGATGCAAAATCTAGATGAACCGTACAATGTATCCTTCTGTGAAGATATAGTTATCAAACACAGCTTCTGTTTTCTCTTCTCTTCTCTTCCTCTTTTCCACCTTCGCAAATATGGAAAATATAAGCTAGATTTGCAAGATACAAAATTGATTGAGTTTTCGATATTTTAAAGTGAATATGCGGGACGTTTTAAGAAAAATATTTTAGAAATCGATCCTTTGTAGCCAATTTTTACTTAAACAAAATGTTATAACAGAGGTCATTATTCGTCGGAATTTTTCAATTCTTTGCATGAAATTTCTGAAAGGAAAAGAAATACGTTTAAAGCAATCTGTGTTTCTTTTCTCTTTTGCATTGTTTTATTTTCAGTGTAAAATTGACTTTAAATTTGTCAAAGAATCTTTCTCTAAAGTCCTTTCGGTGGAGACACTTTATATAATAATTTTATCTGTTTTGTTTTATGATAATATAATTTACGTGGATGAATTATACAAATCAAACACACCGTATGCAATTGTAACAATTGTTACAAGTACAATTGCATCACGCGAGAAATACTAATCCATTATCACTTTAACATGTCACGAGCAAACGTCTACAAAACGATTAAATTCACTTAAGGAAATGTTACGAAGGAAATGTTATTTCCAAAGACTGAAATACGGGAAGAAAATTTATTTCTCTCGAACTGAGACAGAGAGAGAGAGAAAGAGAGAATAAATAATAGTCTCATAAATTACACCGCATAGCGAAATAATATCGGGCGAAGGAACGTGCATCGCGATAAAAAAAGAAGAAAGGATGTAATTGAACTTATGTACCGTAAAAGAGTAGGTCTCTTGTCGTAAAACGTGGCATTTAATACGCGACGGATAAGCGTGAAAGTCGCCCTTTTCCGAAATTGTATCTCAATTTCCGCGTACAAGACACTTCGCTTTACAAATCCACTTTTACGGATCGTTTGTACTCTTCTACCATTAGCATACACAAACAGTGTATAATGTTCCCTCAAAAATAACGAGTGCGATCTACCGACCTTGGTAATTGATATCACCCCGCGAAGAAACAATAAAAGGGGGTGAATAAAAAAACACCGCGCGAAAAACGAACATCCTGTACACACGTCTATTCGATATTGAAGTCAAGATAACGAAAGACAAACTTGATAAAATGTATTATATACAGTTATCAGATTAAAATTTTGATAATTGTGTTAATTTATATTTATAAATGAAAAATTGGCCAGTTGACATTTTGAGATATTATTGAAGACATTGAAAATTGTTTCTTTTTTCTTCTATGCCTTTGCAGTGAAATACTAAAAACTTTATTGAGCGCACAAAAAAGTAAAAACGTAGATATAACAAAAATCTAAACGAAAAAGAGAAAAACGCTGTACTGCAATAGTCAAAGCGCTAGCAATATTGCTACTTTTATGCCTATTATATTTAATTATTAATATGAAAAGATAAGATAATTACACAAACAGATTATACGTTAAATAATTTATTTCAATATCAATTGAAAAAACAATATAAAGAGAAGCAGCTGACTGAAAGGATAAGAAAGAAGATGTGAGACAACGAATTAAAATACTTGTAGGAATACAGAGAAGTTTTCTAAACTAACTGTTAACAGGCTAAGTTTGAGAGCAGAATTCTTGTTCTGTTCTGTAAAACGCGAACAAATGCAAATTGACATAAGTATTCTCCATTTTAATATTAATCGATATCTGTATTTTGTGAGATTCACCATTTATACTCCTTATATCATCACAAAAATATATACATTATTGCATACGTATTTGCTCGAATTCTTCATGCAAATCGTTCTGTATTACAATGTTTGCAACGTACCTAATCAGATTACCCTTTGGTGATATTTAATTAAAAGACTGCGCTTGCACTTAATTTGTCGCTATTATTTAATTAAATGGACGAATATGTAAAGAGCTGAATTTACATTACATATTTTTAGATAATATATTATGGTACATTATTATCGCGCACTTTATTAATATCATGTTGGAAAATTAGGGTAAAATGTAGTATCGTAATTATCATAATAATCACCAATTTCGTATTTAAGACTGTTTATTTTGCTTACACACATTTGATCGATTTATTATTCAATAAAACAAAATCGGAACAACCAAGTAAATTAATGATGATAAATCGTGAAAAGAGTATACGTAACTGAGAATTAACGTGCATCATATTTTTTTAGATAATAACGATATCGCGTTGACGTAAATACATATCTGTTTTCGTATGATAATTATACCGCAGAGTCGTTATTAGTTTACGATCGTATTTCAACCCGATAATTGTAATTATCGCTTGATCGAATATCGAAACATAAATTATCTCGAAAAAGATATTCATGTATATACTATATGTTTATTGCAATTTTTTTATACAGAACAAATGTCGCAAAATCCCACACTACACATTCGCTGCAGAACTGTAAAATGTCTCACAAATGAAGTAAACAAGGCTGCGGTATTAAATCTGCGGTGTTTTTTCAAAAATAGAAATATGTCTTGCAGCTGGATTAACAAGGATAAAGTGGTCAACGACTCGACATTGTGTCACATAAACGAAGAAAGATGCGAGTTAACGTGATTAGGAGCTATCCATATGATGTTGTTTAACAATTAACACGGACCGAAATGTCGCGAATTTCGTCACCATATCTCGGGATAATTCGTATCTGTCTTCCTTTACACACGTGTACTTGTACGTTTCAATATACATGACGTTTCTTTAATGATGTATTGTTCCTCGAAAAGCGTTATTTTTCAATTATGATACTTGTTCCGAATACAATAATCAAGCAAGTCGCATTGTTCTCCTGAATTATCCTAATGTATTGAGAATAAAATGCAGGCGCATGAAATTATCGAAATTAATTATAATTTGCACTTTTTAGAATTATTTACACGATTTAATCAGCTATTTTAATCTTTCGAACTTTTTTCTACGTAACAGATTACTTCTTGTAAAACGCAATTAGTTATTAAATTATTCCGTAAAACTAATATTTCATATCATAGTATTTTAATGAAGTAATATGCACAAAATTTTTTTTTTAATCTAATGTAATCTTTTTATTATAATTTATTTTTTTATACAAGTATTATATAACATTATTATCTATTATTATATATTATCTATTATATTATATATATATATATATATATATATATTATTTATATTAATATAATTTTATGTTATTTATATTATAAAATTATTATTATTATTTATATAATAATAATAATAATAATTTTATAATATATTATTTATTATATAAATATTATATAATTATTTATAATATTTATAATATTATATAAAACATAGTATATCTTTATATTATTTATTAAATTTATATAATTGTGACTTTCTTAGATGAAGAAACGGTTTCTGATGTATTATACATAAGCGATATAATCGACTGGATGAGTTACAGACACAACGAGCCTTATCAAACATGCAGAAATCCATTTGCATTATTTCCACAATTATGATAGCCGCCAATTAACCAAAATCAACCGTGTGCGGCAATTATCGTCCTACAATCTGATTGGCCGCTGGCATTGCCTATTCCGATTGAGTAGGCTCTTTGATAAATTTTGTATTAATACGTGATTCTCTTTTCAATAGAGTAATATTTCTACATATACATACATGTATCAAGATATGAAAAAAAATGAAAAATTTTGTATTATTTTTAAACATATCAATTTATAATAAATAATATACAAGGGCGAAGTAGACTGTTTCCTAAATTTTTAAAAATCGTTGACTGGGAATTTTATAAAATTTTTTTTATGACCTTAGAAACTCTTTATCTTGTATTATACAATTTTTTTAATTATTTGGTGAAACACTTTTGTCACTACAAAGTATATCATATGTTTTTTTCATTTCACATGTTTTATGTTAATTATTAATTTTGATGTCCTACTAGTACTATTTTTTTATACATATATTGTGTATATTATATGAAAATAATTATTGTCGAACATATATGTGGGTGAAATGGCCTAAGTACCCTGAGGTATGAAATACATTGTTCGTTATGTCTGTCAGGATCATATAGTATATTCTCTATTACGTACAAAGCCTTGGGAAAGATACCCGGAAGCGACATTAAGAATTATCTGGGTTATCAGGATATTGTTCAAGCCAAATTGCTAGATTAGAACGAAATTTCTCATGCGATAACAATCGACTTTCAAATTCGCTTCGTATTATACCCTATGCGTACCCTACGTAAAGATATACATATAATACTATTCATCGATTATAATCAGTTTAGTCATCAAGTGTATGAGAGTGTAATTCGTGTATTTGATTATAAAGTAAAATTATATTAATTTATTAATTAGTCTCAAATTTAAATACTTTGAATTAATAAAATAATTTTTTTTTCTCGCTCGTTTCTCATGATTGATTGATATTTCTTATATTTGCATCTTTTATACAAGTAATCCATATCTTTTTATATAATAAAATAATTGTTAGATTCTCTGCTTTTATACTTTTCAAATATATAAATTTTTCTGAAAAAGGGATGTTTATGTAAATAGCAATTTATGATGAAGAATCCGATGCAAGATATTCTATTATTTGGAATTTTATATTGTCGAAGATTTATGCATTTTCCAATTATCAGCCCCTTAATTCCCATTATCAATCCTAATTAATTTGAAATGTTCTAAGAAATTTGTCTAATTATTTTTGTCTACGTCGCGCATTTACATATGAGTTTGAGTGAACTTACAAATAAATTTGTTTACAAGAAATGTCGTAAATATGTTTTTTCGATCCAAATAGAGCGTGGCAAACTTATGATTGAAATTATGCATATTTTTCGCTAATAAATAATCCTAAAGAGCGACAGTTTGACAATTAAAATTTTCGTGCTTGATAAAAAGATGTAAATTATTCATTGCATCGAGAAGCTATCGTTTTTCCCTCTTTTTCAAATTACTTGGCGACAAAAGAAAATATATTTTTGCAACAGAGTATACGCATTTTGTACAATGTACGTCGATTCGAGACTCGGAAGAAACGTTCGCGCTCGAGAAATTCTATTGTCAGCTTCGGATAAGTTCACTGAAGAAAATTAATATACGAGAGAGAGGGAGAGAGCCGCTCGTGCGAGATGCAAAACCAAACATCGGAGAATAATATGAGATGGCGATATTTATGCGGCGGATATTTCCTACAGATTTTTTTTTTTTTTTTTTTTTTTTTTTTTTTTTGTGCGACGGCGAGGTAGGATGAGGGAGAAATCTCATTCCTGTATTCTAAAAACGCTTCTACGAGGATGCCTGTTTACGACGTGTGCGCTACGTGATCAGTGCGTTCAACTTCGCTCAATCACACCGAGGACCGATAATAACGCGGACTCGGGACCGATAGAGAGTAGGTGTATTAAAATAAATAAACGATAACTATCGCACAAAAGCTCCAAATGAACGTAATCTTCATATAAGCATTACTGGCCGGCGGAGGGAAGACAATTTCTATCACGTGGCTCCTAGAGAGAATCTCGATGCCTCTTTTCAAGTATCATTAGTCTGGTAGTTTCATCGAAAAATCTGAGAAGAGTAAAAATGACATGCGTGTAAGAAAAGAGCCAAAAATTCGCTTTCAACAATATCGCAATGCGAATGTTAAATAAGATCAACCCCTTTTGAATATCGCAATGCGAATGTTAAATAAGATCAATCCCTTTTGAATAAGAAATAACAATGAGATATATTTCAATCTATTTTCGTTTTCAGAATAACATACAGTGCTTCCGACAGTTTTTAATATAATAATTTCATTTGATTAAAGTTAATAAAACAATTTTAAAAATTTCCAAAAAGTTGGAAATCAAGATTTATGTTTGAATCTAAAATTACAATAATGTCTTGTAAATTTTTTTAATTACGTTAGATTTTTCTACCACAGAGGATTATTAATTGAATTATTTTATTTGAAATTTATTTCATATTTGTATATTTAAAAAAAATGTCTATTTATATTATGATCGAAATTTTTGTTACAAGTAAGATTCGAAAATCTGTGTATTTCTCTTTATCTCCCTTTCTCTTACCCTCTCTCATTCTTTCTTTCTTATACAAGAGACTTAAAGTTATAATTGACGTAATTAGAGCTTTCATTGGAAAATAAAAAGTTAGGAAATGAAATAATTTTATCGACAAATTTTACGACTAAGATCTACGAATTACTCTGTTATGTAAACGGATTAAAATCGCCCACGCCATCATCACATTAAACGCGGCTGATATCGTTTGAATATATGATATCGCACACACAAATATTAGACCGTATTTATACCTCATCATTATATTAGATAAATGAAATTCAAAATTAGACAGCTTTGTTCGACATGTGGAACGTAAACGCGATATCCCTTGAAATTCACATACCAACCTTTCCCCTTTGTTTGTAAATCGATCGTGAAAAATTGAACGGAAACGCGGATAATACGCGAAACTCCGCAAATTGGCTGACATAAATGGAAGTGTTGCCGTCGTTTTTCACTATATTGACAAATAAATGGTGACGGAAATATCGAGATCTGTAACGATTGTAGTGACCAAACGAGATGACCTTTCGTTAAGACGAGTGCTCCATCCAATGTACGCTCTCGTGTTAAGATAAGGACATCTCGGAGAGCATCTCGGAACGTAAGATTGCCAGTATTTTATGACGAGGATACAATCTTTCTTGCACTTTTGATCCTTTTCACAGTTCCTTTCATTGACGGCGTGTCAGTTTAATGTTAATTTCGATCTATATAGTTAAAATCAGCTTAGTTCTGGTCGCCGTACTTTACGTTGTAAGCTGATTGGAAACTCATTAATTAAAATTTCATTGACAACGTTGCGCAAATTCTTCCTCCGATTATCTTTACATAATTTCTTACGTAAATTATCTTTATATAATATGTTTTTTAATTAACGCGTTTCAGACGTTTGTACAACGATGCATAATTATCTTCACCATTGTCGTGTGCTACTATCAGTCTTGGGTCAGCGCAGTGAACTGCGAGTAAGCTTTGCATTTTCATTTGTCTTTTTGTCATGTTGTTGGAAAAAAGAAACAGAAAATGGCACAGAATAAAGTGGAATTGCGTTATTACAGGAGAAATCCATATGATCCTGCCTGCCGAGGTTCACAGATCAGGAAACGCTTGCCACCGTTGCCTATCATGCGTACGATAAACTGCGATGAGACTGATTGCAGCAAGCTTCCTAGAATGAAATTTTTGATCGCAATTCTCGATGACGTAAGTAAAAGCATTTCGTTATCGAGATAGGTCAATAACGTGATGAGAACATTTTCAGAAAGTTTAATCGCTTTTCTGATTTAACAGATATATTTTACGAATATTTGCCACATTTTTAATAAAAGATATAAAAATATTTAATATAAAAAAATATTTATACACGAAAAAGCGAGAAAATACACGTATTTTATTTTAATTATTATTAAAAATGTAAAAAAGTAAAGTAAAAGAAAAGAATCATAACACTTTAGATTCAATTTTGCCAAGAGTGAAATGGTAATTAAATAATTATAACAGTTAAGCGCGAATTTTCTCGCTTTTATTTCTCCATTAAAAAATTATTTCGAAAATCAATTTCTCTCATTTATTTTACAATACCAACAATTATTTAATATTGTAATACTAATCTGTTATATACTAATAAAAGAGAATAATAAATTAATGAACAAAATTGAAGTAAAACTAAATCAAAATTATTAAAATTTAGATAGCGAGATTCATTATGAATAAATTAATTAGTGTTTTGTTTATTTTAGAATCCCAGGGATGCTTATCCAGCTGAGGCTTTACCTGTTCATTCGAAGAAGAAGCTGCCGCGGGTCGATCCACAGGATGTATATATGGACTATTGATTTTCTCGGCGATCTCGGGATAATTATGTCGACGCTCTGCAAAGAGATAACCGACCGATTGACTACTTTCCAAACAAATCACTCTTGTCCGCGTTTGATTATCTTTTATATTATATTTTCCGACCTAAAATTACACCGTGTTTTTCCTATGATTCTACTCCCCGATAGATCTATTCCTCTCTTTTTCCTCATCTTCTTGCAAATTCGACGAAACGAAAAAAAAAAAAAAATAATAATAATAATAAATCAAAATATGCGCGTGCACGCATGTTGTTAGCACTCTGACATTTCTCGGTAATAAACACTTGACCAGCATAACGGAAAGAGAACAGCCAATTTACTATTTCGATCTCGTAGGATGAATACGCGCTAAATGATTACGTCATGATTTTTAAACATTTTTCAGCATTCTGTTTTATATTTTTGAATATATATAGTTTTAAATATAGAAATACATATTAACATTTCAGATATATATATATATATATATCTTGCGCATTGAACATTTTAATTTTTACTAAATTTTACAGAAATTAATTGTAAAAGCGTTTACCTTTACTCGTCATCAATTTTTACTCCTTTTTACGTAATGATATAATTTAGCTCGCGTTGTACACATCTATCAATAGTTTAGAAAAACGAAACGAAATGTTATTCTGTGAATTATTTAAATTATTCTTCCTCATATACAATTTTCAAATATACAATTCTCGCATTAAAAGGACTTTGTGGCTCAGGTTTCGTTGGATTCATATTATGCGTACTCGTGCATAAGATTATCATGCGATCGGCAAATCAAGTTCTTGTAAATAAAGAGAGAAATGTAAAACGATGTTATATATGTAATGTTTCTGATGTTTCGCCTATGTTTCAAATAAAGTATATGTACTTGATAAGAAAAAAGAAGGCTTCTTACATATATTATATACTTTTGGTGCAACAAACTAATCACGTGTATTAATCGCATCGTACAAAATAAACTTTAATTATATATCATCGATACATTCATTGTTCTATAGAGATTAAATTACGGTCTGCAATGTACTATATATATATATATATATTATATGTATCCTGCTATTGCTCTCTATTTAATATTTATTAGTTATTGCATTATTTTTCTATTACTATGTATATTTCCACAACAAATCTGCAAAAAAATTAAACGAATTAATTTATAAAACTGTGCACAAGATGTTTCTCATAAAGAGATTAAAAGTAGATCTGAAATTATGTAAAAAAAAAAAATATTTTTTATAAAATTTATAATTTGTATAAATTATGTCAAAATTTATCGATATTTTCATTTTTCTCTATTTTTCGCTATTTCTGCTATCCCCCTATCAGCACACATGTTCGAAAGATGTTTATGAGAGATTAACAGGATATTAAAATATATTTTAACATTCTATGGATTTCTTAAAAACATTTTTTGAACATGTGTGCTGTTAGGGCCATTCGATATCATGAATAGGAACATAAGATAATAAAATTACAATTCAAGATGGACACGTGGTTGCTTCGAACTTTATGTTTTGCACACAAGATGTCATGCTAAGAGGACAGAATTTAACAGAATGGCTCATCTGTGTCACAAAGTTTTCGTGGCGCACGTTGTTCAAGATTCAAGACACCGCTGTTTATCCAAGTCCAAACCTCAAACTTTGAATGAAGAAAAGAGGGCAGTTTTATAAAAGTGTTTTCGTTGACATGAAAGAAAATCAATCGCGAATTATTTAATCGGCTGTCAAGTAGCTTTTCATGATGAGTGTGTTAGCGCAGAGGCTTAGCTGTTTTCGGTGTATGTATTCAGTACTGTTGAGGTTAAATGACAAGGGTAACTATGTCCAGCGGATGATGATCGACACGATGTCAGAGCACGGACTCGATAATCGTTTGACGCGCACGTCACACGCGCACCACGTGCGCAAACTGCATCAGTACCGAGAATTCGCGGTACTTTCCACCAATCGTCAGCAGGTCGACGTCAATATTCGACAGGTCACCGGTGACAGCGACAAGAGGACTGAGCCGGAGAAACTACAGGAAAATGAATATGCTCACAATCTATTTCTGAGTTCGAGCAACTACTCGAAGACGGTGTTGAGACCGATCATGGCGTACGCTTACGTCTCGAACGAGGAGGCTCTGGGACTCCTGGAGCAGAATTGGAGTCGGATGACGAGCGAAGAGGTATTATCGGCCATCAAGAAGGTGTCCTACAATATTTCTGGTAACAAAGATAAGCGCATTGATCCGGTCAAATACATGAATGCTTTCAAAGCATTGCCTATAGAGAAGCTGAGCGATAATGATCTGATAATAATGATACGGCACCTAGTGCCATTTTGTAATTTTGTAAGTCATAGTTTTTATCACAGTTTTTACGAACATGTGGATAATGAATGCGTGAAGCGCTATCTGCAACTGAATATCAACGAGATGCTCTTACTCTGTGATATGATATATCAGATGATGCGCAACAACAAATCTAAATATATGTGGTACGCCATGAGGAAATTAGGTAACAAACCTAATAAGCTCTCTTCTAAACAACTGGTACAAGTTTTATTTTTTCTGAATATATGTCGGAAGCCACCTATAAACATGTACGAGATTGAATATTGTTTGGAAAGGTGCATGAACGATTTATCTATCAATGAATTGGCAGTAGCAACGTTAGGTTTCTTCAAAACCGGCACGAAAATTAGAAATATTATTTTTCTGGATGAAATCATGAAGAAAACTATAGCCGAAATAGATATTGTGGACAGCGTCAGTATCGGAGCAATTTTTAAATTGATACGGTAAGATATTATCGAATATAAGTTAATTTGTTGATATTTTACTTTTAATATCTTACTTTCAGATATAGTATGCAGCTCACGGCAATTCCTACATTTATGGACTTACTGAACGTTCTGGCACCTCACGAGCCGCGTTTTACGTTGATGTCTCTGATCCACATCGCGCACGCATGTGCGAGGGTTATGTTATATGATGAGGAGCTCATAGATAGAATAATCAAAAGGTAAATTTTATCCTTATGTATATTGCTTTAAAATGAAAAAGAAGATAAATAATGCATACGATTGATATATTCTTAGATTCAATAGTGAAATAAAAACAGCGAGATTAAAAGATTTTGAGAGATTTTTCTTTGTACTCGCTAGTTTTAACGTTGATCCGAGTAACAGTATCTATCAAAATGTAATCGAGGAACTCAGAGCTAGTTGGGACACAAGTCGAGCTCAGGAAATATCAGAGTAAGCGTTCTAGTTGATACAAGATTTTTATATTAAAGTAAAAGGTGTGAATTCTCTCTTTTCTGTTAAAGATAGGAAATTGTTTTATTTTAGATATGTTTATAATATTTCTTTCATGACAGGTATCCACAAGTTGCTTCACGTATTTTAGGATATCTAGCCATATTAAGTATATACCCTACGGATTTGATTAAACGTATCATGTCGCCCGAATATATGAACAAGATATGCCGCAGCAATTATACTTATCTCTCGCGCGAATATTGTGTGCTGGACTACAGCCTCCGGCTGGAAGTACCTGAATACAATGGGCCATTTCTTAAGCCTTCTGTATGTCAGTTCCTAGAGAAGGTATGTTAAGAGATCGTTATCTATAGTCACATTTTTTGTCAAAAATTCATAGTGACGTATATATTAATGGATCTAATCATATCTTGCAGAAATATTTCAAGGAATTTTGCCAGACTGGCTTGGCAGAATCAACTCGGGGGAATCTGCTTTTTAAAGGCGTACTACAAGCGTGTAAGGTATCTATATTGTCGCATAATGGATAATTTTTTTTTCTTTACATATACTCTTATAGATGCTTTCATTAACAGGAGTTGTTTAATACTACATCGGATATGTCGGCCGTCCGACCGTTGCCACACTATGCACCATCGGACATTGTCTTCTGTTTAGATGAACAGAATCGACTCGTACCATCAGAGAAATACTTATCGCAGTTTCACTCGGGTGAGATCATACGCGTGGACAAGGAAACTTCGAAGAATATCAGATGGATTGCCCTTGTCATGGCTCCCCATGGTCTTTTGATAAAGAACAAAAATTTACCTGCTGGGATGTTAGCTGCAAAAATACGACAGTTATCCATAATTGGATATACTCCAATCATGGTAAGTTTTATGGAAAATTTATGGAAGTTTATAGAAGTTTTATGGAATAATCAATGTATCAATCTAGTTAAAAATGCAAGTTTGGAACGCACACGTACAAAACTCTATAATTTGTTGAATATTAACTTGAAGTTTCATGTTAAAGTTTGATTCTATTTGTTGATGGAAATATCACTAATAATTTAAGTAATTTTCTGTAACTTTTTGTATCATTATTAATCATTGTTAATCATGATAAACGATAATTTAAATTAATAAAAATGTCGAGAAATCTAGTTTTAGAATGTTTGGAAAAATTGATTAAAATAAGACAAATAGTAAAAAAATGTTTTAATATTTTACAGATTTCACATATTTCTTGGACCCAATTTGCATCTGCACAGGAGAGGTGTAATTACCTAAAAGAACTTATATTTTTAAAGAATAACGCATTAGAATAGTCTAATAAATAATATTGCACAAGATTTCATTAATATATATTTAACTAATAAACTATATATTTTGACTTGCAAACTATTAGATATAAATCACTGGTTTTCAATATTTTCATTTAGTTTCTTTGTAATGATTTACACGTAAAAATAGTTGTATATTAATTGAACGATCTGTCACAATCCAGGTTGTATACAATTAGGAGAAAATAATTACATAATTTAGACTGCCTCTTTGCTACAAATTCTTTGGAATATAATACGATTGTGTAAATATTTTAATTACATACAGAAAGATATATAAATAACGTGGAGAGAGATGGTTGTTGGAAATATAGTTTTTATTAAACATTAAAAAACGTTAATAACAATTTCTCTTATTATATACATTAAACATATTACATTCATTTTCTAATATTTACAGATAGCTAGGCAATGTAGAGCTTGTGTAACATACAATTGGAGTGTTTAGAAGAAATATTTTCCTAGGATTAAAAGATTTGACAGGCACATGAGAATACTGAAACCGATTTCAAAAATAATTGTACATAAGTTTCTTCGTATATTCAACGGTGATGAACAGTGTCGCGGTTGCTGGTACCGTTCTTATTAAAGTCGGTATCAATCCATTGTACAACGCCCCAATGCCTTCTTGCCGCAAAATATCCTTGAAGACTATCAAGGCGGGTGTTTTCAAATTTTGCACCTAATTAAAAGAAAATATGAAAATTAAACTACATTTTTTTAAACTCAACAGACATTCAACATCATTACGGTTATGTTTTTCCAACGATAAAGACGAACCTGTATTCTGCTTTTAACCACATCAGCAGGAAATATCACTAGCCAGAGCATCGTGCCGCCCACCGCGCCGGCCACCATCGTTTTCTGCCAACCGATATCGTCCCGCTTCTGACCTTTTGTCGTCAGCAGCTCCCTCGTAGCCTCGTAACCGCCAAAAAAGAAGAAATAGCCTGGCATCTCTCGGGCTATCGTTGACGACAGACCTGTAAACAGGCCTCTTACACCTTGCTCCCTAAAAATCTGTCTCGTCAGATTCCACGGTCCTAAGCGAGGTCTCTGAGAAACAATGAGAATAACGACGATGTCACTTAAAATTACTACCCGTAAGGTTACAATTAAAAACTACCGCCATCGGATGCTATTCACCGTGGATTTGTTAGCTGTGTGCATCTGTTCGACTTCCTTCATCGCCTGTAACTTGCATTTTATCAACTCGGTCGGACATAGCGTAAGCGAGGAGAAAAACGCGGCAAAGAAGCCGGCGCAAGCGTTACTGAAGGAACTCAGTTCTTTTACGCTCTGTGCACCTGTAAGAGAAAATTAATCATTTGCTTAAAAACAGTGACTATATTTTTTTTATATATTTACATATTACATTATATTGGGTGGTACACGTATAGCTTTGCTTGTCGAAAAAAATTTTTATCGGAAATTATTTCAATCATAAATTAATGTGGTTTACGATTTACCTAATAAATGAACGATCGCTTTCTGACAGCCGCCGTATGCTGCGAACAATACCGAATTCTCGGCGACGTTGGCGGCCACCGCCGGGATTGTCCCAGCGTACAAACCCCTCGCGATACCGTCTGTCCTTAAGGTACGCAAGAAGCAATTCACCGTTCCTTTATATAAAGACGGAAAGGTCTGCATCTTCACCTTTACCGTGTCCAGTGGTTGACCTACATAGACGAGTGCTACACCGCCTGTTAAAAAATGTATTTATTACTCAATTTACGACATGAAAACGCGTATAGGAAATTTTACATGTGACGATATTATAATAAAATATAAGCTTATCTATCAAACTAGTTTAAACCAACAAGTATAAACACTTGACAAAAGAATGTCAAATATTAAAATCAGGTTTAATAAGCTGCTATATCAGCTTGCAGTAAATTTGCAACTCTTATCGCATATTGAATATCCATGTTATAATTTGTAAGCAAATCGTTATAAAAATGTGTGTGAGAGATATATTTTTCCCATAAATACAAAGAACTTTTGTTATCTTTCTCTCTATTTATTTCTTCTTTTTTTATAAAAGACATGATCTCAGGGGCATTAGTTTGATCGATTATGAATTCGGATTTATCAGTTGATTACACTTGTGTGAAAGATAACATTACGAGACAGTAATCTCGAAACGTGTTATCTTACATACAAATTTATATATATATAAAAATATGTATAAAATAAAATAATTTTTTAATAGATTTTTATTATATAATAGTAACAATTATATATAATTTATATATAAAATTATATATTTATATGTATATAAATACACACACATTCTTTCTCTTTCACTCTTCTTTCATTTTCTCTCTCTCTCTCTCTCTCTCTCTCTCTTTTTCTGTACATGCATGTGTGTATGTGTATATGTATAACAGGCACAATGAATGCAATAATATAATTGAAATTTTATTTAAAATGTAAATTCCAAGATGAATTATTTGCAATATATTATGATAATAAATGTAAATAATATTTTGTTTTATATATAATTTAAAAATATATATTATAATATAGCGGAGATATAAAATCTAAACAATAAACAATATTATTTTACGATGATAATACTTTGACGCATTGAAATTATCTTTGATTTTTGTAATTTTTTGTATACTCTGCAACTTTTTATTTTTTTATGCTTTGTAATTCTATATAGATCGATTCAGCAAACACCGTCGCGATTTTCTCTCAGAAACTTTTTCTTATAATGTGCGCTAAGGCGACGATTAAAATCTCGATACACCCTACGAGTTGGATAATTTCCGTTGCATACTCGACGTACGTGATTTTGGCCTTCATCCGCGCGTTCTACAATATATATACGATTGTTCGTAAATGTGTAAACAGAAGGATACCGTGTATAAAAATGCGATTATTCTGGACATTATTACCAAGCGAGCCGGCAATGAAATCGATCACGCCGTCCTTGACGTTTCCCATGGCGCGGCTGTTCTCCTTCGACACGTGGGGCATCTCCGCGCTGATTGTCCCGGCGACATTTTCCGTCGCCATCGTGTGGTTTTATTCACTTTTATTGAAAAAAAATTCTGACGCAATCACATGTACGTTTCAGACAAGTATACGAAATCACAGTATCCACTCCGCGTGCAACGAGCGATACTGACGACCACGCGTTTCGTAAGACAGTGTGTATCTAAAAAGAAGCCACTATCGCGCGTGGTCAAATTATCCGTGGTCGTTCACTTTATGCTTTACGCCGTCGTCCAGAAGCAGGCTCGGCTCGAGAAATTTCCGGGCCCTTCATAATATTCTCTGGAAAAGAGAGTTTTGCGTTATACATATGTATACAATATATATATTCGCGTTTCTTATATATATTTAACAGAAGAATTCTCGTTCTTTAGATTCTTTAGATTTGTATACAATTATGTTCCCAGAAAACAATTATTCATATAATATTCCATAACTATATATGTTTCCTTTTCTTACATCTTATTTATTTACACAGAACAAGTAATAGAAAATAATAACAGAAAATAATTGAAAAATGATTTTCGTATTATTATTTTTTGGTTTTAAACTGCGACGTAATATAAAATTTTTAAAATGCTTTAAGCACTTGTAAATATATATATATATATATATATATATATATATTATAATATCAGAGATGTAAAATATAAACAATAAGCAATATTACTTACGATAATATTTTTACCTATTGAAATTATGGCTGGATGTAAATAAAGTTTACATGATGAAAAACTATATACAGTATATATCATGCGAATCGCGGAATTCCACTGGCAAACGCAGTTGCTAAGTTACGGGAGGACGCCGGAGGATCATATCTCCGCGAAGAGGTCGTCATGGAAACGCAGTGCTGCATCCTGATGGCGCATAAGTCACTAGGAGACGTCATTCTCTGGCCGCTTTACGGACACTCGACCTCGGATTCCGCGGCCGTGCGATTCTCCGGTCCGATGGCCATAATCGTTCTGTCATAATTGAATTATACATCCGTGACACTTGTCAACGTGTCACCTGTCATAGGACAGTGTCACGCATGCTAGATTATGAGAAACGTAGCGGCGCGAAAAATCACTAAGGCGGCCACCAGTCGCGCCAGCGCCTGGCTCTGGCTTCCGGGCAAGAGACATATGTTCGGAACACACGAATCACGTCAGGTCAGGCACGACGTGCGCGACGACATTGTGCTTGCGACGTTCCAAAACATGAATTCGCCCCGCGGTGGCCGCGATTGATACCCGTCGTCGTTTTTTCTCCCTTTCTCTCTTGCTCTTGTCTCTCGCGCGAGGAGGCAGAAGCGAGGCTCGGCAACGCGTCGCCGAGGACGCGGCCCGACGACGACTCCGTCGCCGTTCATTGTCACCGAATCGCGAGAGGGCACGTACAAGAGAGAAAGAGAGAGAGAGAGAGAAAAAGAAAGCACCGCACGAGAGTACGCACGTTGCGTACGCACGCAGGCAGACCTGTAAAGCGGAAAGGAAAGTGTTCATGTACGCTGCGGGTCGCGTCGCATCGCACCCGCGTCGTGTCGAGCCACCGGGGATCCATCCTCCTGTACGGATAATATATCCTACCATGGTAGCCGCCGCCGCGAGCGCGTCTCGGCCGCGACACGAGAGGCACGTCGCTGCGCCGCTTTAGCTTTAGGGGCCCGACCGACTGCAAGATGCGAGAGGACCGTTCTCGGGAGAGCATTCTCGCGGTAAGTAATTCGCGACGAGGACGTCGTCGTCGATCGACGGCGCGGCGAGGAGTCGCCGCGTCCTCCCGTTTCTTCCCTTCGTTAGAAGAACCCGTTCGCGCAGCCCGACTCTTCGTCTTCGTTCCTCCCCCTCCCCCTCACTCCTTTCCCCCCCCCCCCGCCATTAAAACGCCGTTCGTTCGCGACGGTCGTCTCGAGGGATCCAAGGACTACAGGGGGATGAGAAGTAATCGGGATCCTCGACTCCTCCGGAGGATCGCGGGCGAGAGAGAGAACCGTTATGTCGACGCGCATCTATAGACCGTTCGTGTTCCGGTCGATACGGAGGCGCCCGACGTCGTGGTTCGTCCCGTCCGTGGCGCTGACTTCCGAGAGAGACGGCTCTCGGACGAAGCGACGCCGCCGCCGCCGCTGCTCGTCGCGTCCCACGGGATCGTTCCGGGAGATGTGCCCGTTGCGTGCCCCGATGTTGAATTCGGGTGAATAGATCACGCGCGATCGCAACCTCTTTCTCTCTATCTATCTATCTCTCTCTCTCTTTCTTTCTTTCTCTTTCTCTCTCTCTCTCTCCCTCTCCCTCCTCTTTGCTGACAAGTGGCTCGTTTCGACTGGGCTTGGTTTGTTCTCGGATTTGTTCGTTGAGGCGAGAATATCTCTCCTCCAGGTGACTTTACCGGGGGAAATCCATGTGAATGCAACAATAGTGCGCGGAGAGTAAATTGGACACATGTGTGCTTGGAAGTTAGTGAGACAGTTTTGCCATGGTTGGCATCTCTATAACAGCTGAGAAGGTTACAAAGGAACGAGCACGATATTACAGGATTTTATAGAGTAGTGTATTTCTTTGGGAAATGTCGCTAGATTTCTGTTTATTACCGACTTCTCGGCCGGATAGAATAGTCAAATGAAACTTGGACAATGTGTTCAGTATAGTGTAGTATTTGGATCATATAATTCATTTGTCGCATTAAATTGCAACAGTCTACAGCGGGCTTGATTCAGGTTTGAATATAACTTTTTTTTTAATGCAATTGTTTCATTTAATTGATCGAGCTAGTTGTATCTGGACAATAGTAATGTATTATACACCGCATTATACACTGCCATACATGTTCAGTGCAGTTGATTATTCTACAATTGTGTAACAGGAATACGTTAACCTCTGGTATGCATTAAGAATGCAGTAACTTAAAATCATTTGAAAAAATAAGCTTATTTATATCTAATTGTAAAAAAAAAATGAACCTTTTCTCACAGAAGCATTTCATATTCCAGTGAAAGTCAGTGTCGCAGAATGGTGGTAGATTGCCTGTCGATCCAGCCCTCAGCAACTGCAGTAAGGAAGCAGGAGCGAAGGTTAGGCGGCACGGTTAGTGCAAAAATGCAACCAAACAGTGGCGGTGGAGGATGTGGAATGACACCAAAAGAGCTCTCTGACAATGACGACTTGGCAACGTCTCTCGTCCTAGATCCCTATCTAGGATTCACCACCCATAAAATGAATATCAGGTATTATCTTTCGATAATCATTCTTTTTTTTCCTATTCCCAATCAAGATATACATTTACAAGTTTTATCCTAATAAATTTTATTTTTCTACAACAGATATAGACCATTAAAGGCAAACAAAGAGGAACTCCGAAAAATTATCTGTGAATTTATTCAAAGTCAAAATTATGAAAAATCCTATAAAAAATTAATGGGTGGAGACTGGGGTGCACGACTTCCCCATACAAAATCTAAACAGCAGCAAATCAATTTGGAAAACCATGTAAGTTAATTATAGCACTATCTAATTTTAAATTTATGTCATCAAAAATATAAGAAATTTATACATTGTTTTACACAAACGGTATAAATTGTGTGTGTAATAGTTATTTTCTTTTATAGATTAAGCGATATTTGCGAGTTTTCGATAAGGATTCTGGATTCGCGATAGAGCCATGCTACAGATACAGCTTAGAAGGACAAAAGGGCGCTAAGATATGTGCTACCCGAAAATGGATGAAGCACGAAAAAATCTCCTGCCTCGTTGGTTGCATAGCAGAGCTTAGTGAAAAGGTTTGAATAATATATAATGTAGAAAAGATTTAAATAATTTTTTTCCCTTTTCGTGATCTTTATTTAAGTTTTCCTTTATTTTTATTGAACATTTTTTTTATTTTTTAGGAGGAAGCTGCATTGTTGCATCCTGGGAAAAATGACTTTTCTGTTATGTTTAGTTGTCGAAAGAACTGTGCCCAATTATGGTTGGGGCCTGCTGCTTATATAAACCATGACTGTAGAGCGAATTGCAAGGTTGGTAACTGTAATATCGTTTGAAATTTAAAAAAAATTCAAAGTGTATTTGAGGAAGGATTACTATGTGATTATGAGAATATTAATTTCATGATATTTTAGTTTGTGCCGACGGGAAGAGACACGGCGTGCGTCAAGGTATTACGCGACATTGAAGTGGGTGAGGAAATCACCTGTTTTTATGGAGAGGATTTTTTTGGCGATGGGAATTGTTATTGCGAGTGTGAGACTTGCGAGAGGCGAGGGAAAGGCGCTTTTGCGAATCAGAAACCAGGCGAGGAATTGTCATCTGGTAAAATTTATATTTATTTAAAATAATGCGGTATCGTCGTCAGCTTTTATCTGACATTTATATTATTATAGGTTATCGGCTGAGAGAAACGGATAATCGAATCAATCGGACCAAACATCGACAGCAACCGTTGAACAGGAACAAACAGCAAGCTGATACTGCTCTTACCGAGCGAAATGCAGTTCTAGTTGGAAATGCGGCGGTCGCCCCACAATCTCTCAGTATGAAGGAATTGCGACGCAAAGGACTCACCAAGTACGATGCCGAATTGTTGATCGCGCAGGGTTGTCGTTTCTCCGATATCAATCAGCAGCAGCCTATCAATAATGGTGAGAACGTGCTGCAAACTCGACCGCATCCTTCTGCGATCACAACTTCTGTCACGAGGAGTCTTCGTAACAAACAGATGTGCAAATTTGATGGCAGCACTGATGACGGGAGTGCTCTCAAGAATACTCAATCACTCAGAACGTCTAGGTAGCCTTTTATTGCCTTATACCATTAAATGTTTGATTATATAATTTAGTTATATATTTTACTTACTTTAATATATGTATTTTTAATTTCATAGGCTTCACAAGAGAACGGAATCAAAGAAGGGGAAGATTAATATGAAACCTGTGTCGGTCTGTCTCGGCAATTCCGTTGTGAAAGATGCGGAAGTGGCGAATATCAGTCATCGAAAAGAGGACTCTGACAGAGTACTCAAAGAGAGTCTGTATTCGCGATTACAAAAGCATCTCGTCACAGAGATAGATCGTGATTTTTACGTGGAAGATTTACGACGGCGTACCGCGACAGAGGAATCCTCGACTGAAGGCGCCTGTCCGTTACGACTGACAAAAATGGAGGATGAAACCAATGTTGGTGACGATTTGATAGAGGACGAACGAGTAATACCGAACCTCACCGCGGAAGTCGAACCCGATACAGTAAATAATATTAATTCTTCCAGTTACAAAAAGGGACATTATAGTACAAACGCCTGTGATTCAATCCGATTAAATTCCATGTCTCAGATCCATGTACAACAGCGCTTACATACCGCAGAATTGATTTCCGACGACACGAATTGTCGCTCGAGGGACTATCGTCGTTCTTCGCCCGTGCGGGATAAGGCAGACGAGAATGATCCTTGCAACACAGAGAATTGCCTGAATAAACTTTCGAAATCGCGCAGCAAACGATTTTCCTCGACAGACGAGAGAGACAATCGCAAGGCACTGAACGAGGACTCGTCTTGTGAGGATGATGATTTGCCACCGCCGAAGGAAGAAAAGAAAACTCTACAACAGGTCGACTTTCAGCATAATGATGTCTTATATGAATCAAGCTCTCGATCAGATGACGAATGTTGCGATATAAACTCCGCGAAGGTAATTGTAGTGCAGAAGTACGCTATGGAGAAAGATGTGGAGAGTGAAGACTGCGAGAGTCCGATTGCCGTTGACGCGACGGCAGATCGGAATCGTACGGACAGTGTCGAGTTTTGTGGACTGAATTCTGAAGAAGTTATAGAAATGAAAACTAGTATTGGGAATGTTTTAAAGTGTTATAGTAGTACGGTTCCGAGCCAGGAAGATGAAGATGAAGAAGAAGAAGAAGAAGAAGAAGAAGAAGAAGAACAAGAAGAAGAAGAAGAAGAAGAAGTAGAAGAAGAAGAAGAAGAAGAAGAAGCAGAAGAAGCAGAAGCAGAAGCAGAAGCAGAAGAAGCAGAAGCAGAAGAAGAAGAAGAAGAAGGAGAAGAAGAAGAAGAAGAAGAAGGCGAACAAGAACAAGAAGAAGAAGAGGAAGAAGAGGAAGAGGAGAGCGTTGTAATAAAAAGTGATGCGTATAACGCAAATGTCGAGACTGACATCAGATCCGAAGTGACGACGTTACGCGCAATCGAGATAGACTCTAGAGTACATATTAGGAAAGAAAATAACGCAGCGGACTTTAATAACGTACAGACTGGCGTAGACTATAACAGCGATCTAACGGATCATAGGAATTTGCAGGACAATCACGATTCCTCGTCGATAGAAAGATTGACCTCTAAGCGAAAAGATCACGTGTTGGAAATCGCATCCTCCAGATCATCTCGCAAATCGCAGAAGAGACTCTCGAGCACCAAATCCAAGTTTGGAGTGTGGACGGAAGATGTTCAGGATGACGATGTAGACGCGAAGAATCATAGCAAAACGGGAAAGAGCAAGAACAAATCAACCAAAAGCCAGAGGAGGGATCGGCAAAGATCGGCGACAACCGAAATCGGGGAGGCCGATGATGATTCGGGCATCCAGGGTGATATCTACGAGTTTAGCGAGAAAGAAAGTAATCTGGAGGACATTGGAATACTGTCCATAATAAGACGCGGCAAGCACGAACCTCGTCATGCATCCTCCTCCACGTCGCCTGTGCCGGAGATGCAATGTAACGATGAGTATAGTAAAGCCGAGCCGCCGGTGTTGGTCCCGGAGGAACCGTGGCCTCCAATCGATTCAACGGTCCAAAGCGAACACGGTACGGATTCCAATAACGGTGTTCAATCGGAAGAGAACTGTGATGTCGAAGAAAGCTTAGAGAGGTAAATATATTGATACAAATATAACTTTCTCTTTTTCGTATGAAAATTTTATTTTTATCTATATTTGATCATATATCCTTTACTTCGAAGTCTGTCAAAAGATTAGTAGAAGAGTGTTCTATAGAAAGAGTATTCTTTCAGATTAACAGTCTACGAAAATAACAGCAGTACGCGAAAATCAAGCTCGGTCCCATCCTCCGAGTGTCAATGGCAAACGAGCAATTCGAGCGATTGTCGAGGTTGGCCCGTCACGCCGGAGAAGCCCAGTCGTGGTCTCAAGTTGACGCTGCGCATGAAGCGGTCGTGTCCGCTTCTGGAGGACAATATCGAGTCCGGCACCAGTGGTCTGAGCGAGGACAGCTACGAGCCTGAATACGAGGTGTTGCGCGTCGAGGGTTTGGAGAGGCGCAAACGGCGGAAGAAGCATAAGAGCAGAGACCGCGAGAGACGGCACAAGAAATCGCGCGAGCTGAACCTCGATCCGCCGCCGCCGCCCATGAAGAGATTACGCTTGATCCTCGGCAACGAGACACGCACTATCGATTTAACGCACTCTTAACAGCTATAATTCCTCCTTCCCCCGTTCCTTCGACCCTACCCCCCCTCCCACCGTCGCGACGCGCGTGTAATATCAATTTCGCACATTACAGCAGAATATCTTTTTTTTTGGAATATAATAAAAATGGAAGACCACACACACACACACACACACACACACGCACACACACACACACACGCACACACGCACACACACACACACACACACACACACACACACACACACACACACACACACACACACACACACACACACACACATATACGCATACCACTCCAGGAAATTTTAGGCCTCCTCGTCCTACGATACGCGACAGCAAGTTCATATCGAACTTGAAGATACTTTTCTCACGGTTAAACTTGGTTTAGAAATAGAATTAGCATTACTGCATTTCCTTCCTATTTCTCATTCTCTCTCTTTATCTCTCTCTTGTAGTCCTTGTTATTTAAATCTTCTAGCAATGTATGTCTTGTTCTGATAACAACGAATCTCTGAAGGCCTACCGAGATGTTATAAAATGGGAAAATTCGTAGGTGAGAGAATTTTTAGATTGCACACGCGTACATGTTTTTCCCTGTCTAGAATTAAATACTTCAGTATGAATCAAGGAAATAGTATGCGAAAATACTTATCCAAACGTATAGTTCTATAAAGATAAAGTACACGTTAAATAATTTTATTTAATGATTCGATCGGCGTATTACTCTTTTCAAAATTTCCTACCTTTAACGAAGGATTTTGGATTAATATAATCTCCGGGGAAAAAGATCTCTTTCTTTTTACATTCTTTTTTTTTTAACTATTTCCTATCAAACAAACTATTGTATATGAAACAAATTGTATCGATCTCATATTTTGCGACATAAACATAATCAGATTAACTCTTACAAACTATATCTCATTGGAATCGTTTCGGAAAGTAGTCCCTCGTTATTATATTCTTACTACTTTCCACCAGCATGTGTGGTACACTCCGGAACGGAGAGAAAGGACGAAGGAGGAGGATTCCTATACTTATACTATGTATAATAATAATTATCTAACTGATTAAAAAAATCTAGCTAAATATTAGTTAGTTACTATTATTGTAATCGCTATTCTCAAACGAAGGGTCAAATATCATGAAAAACCTTGTAAATATTGCTTATACATATAATGATACATATACATATATACATATATATATACATATATATATATATACATTTATATATATATATATATTTATATATATACACATATATATATATATATATATAAATAAGTTTATTACCGTATTCTGTTATTTTGGTGTATATTACAATGTCTTTCGATGCGAGTCGATACGTCACAGGCAGACGTCGCATTGCATATACCATTGTATACGGAATACACCGTTCACACACGATGCTGTAACAAGTAGTAACAAAGTATTATAAGAGAGAGGATTTTACTCGGCAACGCGTTTTTGTTATATTACACGCCGTTAGAATCCGAATGTCCATATATATACTGCAGACGAGACCCCTTCAGGGACGAAAACGTTCACCTTTGTGCATAAGATATCGCTATCTTTACGTCGCTTTTGTTTGCGAACGAAAAATGATAGGCGAAAAAAGACATGGAAACAAAACTGAGAAACGGTATTCAAAATTTTTTTGATTATTAATTAAAAAAATTTTTATTCTCTGTTTGTCAAATAAAAAAAGCTATTGGATATTTTTAAATCGATATCGAAAAAAAAACATGGAATTTGTTTAGTTTTGTTTCTATTCGGTCGAAAAGGAAGTAATATCGTTATTTTAAAAGTTTTATTTAAAAAAATCAATATTTAGGAAATAGTTATCAAAACACCGATCTGATGGTGTTCAATAAAATTCATCATACAATGATATTACTTTATTTTCGATCATGGTACACATTTAATTTTTCATGTTGTCAGAGCACGCTTCTATAATAGAAGAACATCGAAATATTTAAAATTCAAGATGTGATATCGCACAAATTTGGAAGAAGCTTCGTATTTCGAATAAAAATTATTTCGTGCGTGATGTTCATTGTACACTGAGATTTAGTTAAAATTCTGACTTGACGAATGGGCCGTTACTTATGTCTACCGCTAATTGTTTTTTTTTAAATATTGGAAATAATAAATAATAGAATAAAAAATTACTCGTTATATATATACATATGTATATATATATATATGGCGAGTTATGCACAAGATCGTTTTATATCGCATAGTACGTAACATTAAAATACGTACTGCGCTAAATTTAAATATAGTAGAAATGTACAGTTCACAAACATTTTCTATGTTATAATTCATTGACTTTCTTTTCTTTTTTTGTTTTGTACTTCGAAGTGCAATAAGGGAAGGGAGGAAAAGGCGCAAAATTGGAGATAAAATGTGTATATTGATTATTTATTATAAGCTTAATAATATAATATATTAGTCGTACAAAGATAACGAAATTGCATGAGAATAATTAATCTAAATTAATATTTTCTAAATTTTCGTTTGTTAGTTCGTTAAACTAATTCTTTATGAGTAATCATTCATGTTGAGTTAAACTGGAATGTAGAAAAGAAAACTGTACATTTGTTATTATCATATATGCAGAGTTCTATTTTAAATTTATTATCGAGAAAGAGGGAGAGTGAAATATTTGAAAAACTAAATAATATTAGGAAAAAGTTTTGAACGAAAATTGTTTTGAGGGGTACATTCTAGATTCTAGAGAGTCAGCACAATTTTTGTTTCTAATTGGAAACGTTTTGATATGAAAGCTACTTTATTTTTCTAAGTAGAATAACAATTCTATATATGTATATATATATACACATATATATATACATATATATATATATATATATATAGTCATATATATATGTATATATACATATATATATATAGTCATATATATATGTATATATATATATATATATATATATATATATATATATATATATATATAATTATATATATAATTATATATATAATTATATATATATATATATATATATATAATTATATATATAATTTTTTCTAGTTATTTTGCATATAAAAAATTGTTAAGATAGAATTATCGAGTCACTATAATTTTTTTTCAAAACTTTCCATTGTTTAATTTTCTAGATATTTTGCTATGACATTTAAAATAGAGACACTGTATATATTATTCATGTACAAATTTATTAGAAAGGAGATGTAAACATTTTGTTTCTTTTTTTATATATCAGATATATCTCGAAAAAATAAATAAAAAAAAATATATATTATATAAGTTTACTAAATCTTGAGTGATCACTAAATCTTAAAATCAACATTTTAAAAACATTAAAATCGATTGTATCGATAGCTTTGATTAATAATTATTTATTAACAATTGCCCATCTCTCCTAAATTTAATATTTATATATGTGAAAAAATATAACGCACACCGACACACATTAAATTTAGCAATATATTAATTAACAGCAATTGATATTAATTATTAATAGAATATTGATCAATCGATTAATGAGTAATTAGCAAGTGATCGATAGTAATAGTAATCAAATCGACTTATCCAACGTGATTAGAAACAAGCATAATGTACCTTTGTATCTTTATCCTTTGATTCTTGATTAAAACTTATTAAAAATAGAATTACATTTGTATTATATATGTATATGGATTTTTATCACGTTAAAATTAACAATTTTGGATTAATGCATGTTATTTAATGTATATTATTTTTAATATTTTACACTTAAGAATGAAGGGGTTAAAGATACGAGTATAATTTATATAAATATATCTAATTATTATTTATATATAATAAGCCCAAATATAATATCTGATCCGACATGACATGACGAGCACTGCTGCTCGTAAGTGCAGCTTTACCGTATAATCGCATTAACGTTAATGATCCTTTGTCAACGTTGCGTGACCGTAGCGGCCCATTTCGAGATGTTCCCTACAAGGTGTAAAGGAAAAAAGATCAATTTTCCCCGTTTATTTTGCGACGTGCATGCCAAGTGATTGTTTAAGGAGTCGATTAAGGTTTGTGAAGCGAACTTTTTAGATAGGAAAGAGAAAGAAATGACGAGAGATAAGAAAGAGAGGACGATGTCTCGAATATAAGAAGAAATTTATATTCGAAGCACACACACGGAGAAAAGACGCTCGTTTTTTTTTTTTTTTTTTTTTTTTTCAATCTGTCGTACGATACTTTTTCCCTCTTTGTTATCGGCAGAATTTTTGTCTCACTGCCATTAGGAGAACGATGTTACACATTTCGATTAATCGTTCGTGAGAGTGTGTAAAGAGAGAATCACACGTAACCACACCCACTCATCCCCGCGCGAGATGCTGTAAACGATCGTCATTGTTATAAATTTCGTCAAGTTCGACGTCGCGCGACGAGGAGGACGATTTTTTTTTTTCATGTCTGTCCTCTTGCCGGAACCGCCAAAGCATGGAAGAAGGAGGAAAATGAATTGTTTGTAGAAGAGAGAGAGAAAGACTCGCGCGCGACGCGTACATTGTAATTATACATTACTTTCTTTGTTGAGCGAAAAATACATAGAAATGTACATTGTCATTATTATTTTCTACGAATTAAGGAATCATAATAAATGAATCGCATAAACGTAATCCATACCGGCATAGCTCCTTTGGCTCCAAGTTATATTCGGATAATAATACGAAAAGAAAGAAAGCCCTAGCTTTTTATGTATTGGCTTTCTGACCACGCGAGAATCAATCCTTTCACATAGATCGGAGAACGAAATCGCGAGAGAATAAAGTCGTTTAAAAGATTGAAATTAATCTTAAGAAATTTACTTTTGCTCGGTTGAATATTCAATTCGTAACATCGGAACGAAATAGAGAAACGATTTTAATATTTCTTAATATTTTAAGTTTTTAATTAAATGTCGAGTATTACAAGAAACTTTATATATCTCTCTTTTTTTTCTTGTGAGAAATGTTTTTAAATTTCGGTGCAAAAAAAAAAAAAAAACCAGCGAAATGCATAAATAAAAGAAATAGAAAAGAAATGAACATGAATTCAGCGAGGCCAATTTTTAATCTCCAAGGTTGGGAAATTGCAACTTTGCGAATAGAGTTACTCTTTCGCGAATTTTTTTGTGACTGTTTCTTCGATTTTTGCGAGTGGCATATTTTGAGTAATTCCACTTCGTTCATCTGCGATCGGTTCAAGTCGACGGTTTTCTCGGTATACATATATAAATATATAGTCGAACGCAATAGATTATATAAATAAAACGATTCCTCGTGGCAAAACTTGAGCTTTATCTTTCCTTCGACAGACTTGTTTTAAGAATAGAATAAGGTTCGACGGGTATAAACGTTAATTGTAGAAGAGATTCATTCTTTCGTGCGTGCAAAAAAATCGTTGTCAAAATACATTTTCGAGAACAGTTTCTGTGAAAAATAAAAATAGTTCTTTGAGATAAACACGTTTGTGCAATTAATTTTAACGACGGTTTGTCGCTTTATCATCAACTTTCGCTATGAAAATATGTAAAATTTGCATCTTCAGACAAAAATCACATTCGCATAGGTTTCCGTTTTTTATATCAAACGCTTTGATAATAATCATTCTTTTTTAAAAATTACTATTCTTAAACAATTTTTTCTTATAACTTGAAATTTAATGATGGAAAATTTTTCAACGGATTTTAGATTTATTAGGAAGATATATATTTTAATTGATTTTGTGTGAATACAATTATTTTTGTATGCTTTCACCATCCATAAAGTCAAAACTCATAAAAGGCCATTTATTTTGATATTATTACATATTATATTGTTTTTGGATTTGTTTTCTGCGTTTCACATTTTCATCTAAGTTTTAATTAACACACGATTAATTCTTTTACAGGTGCTCTTCCGGCGATAGCTCTGCGCAAAAGTAGACTCGATCAATCGAGTCATCGACTAAGTTTGACGCCACTTACACGATGTTTGCCTCGCCTGTTTATCGCCACGTTTTACTAGTGAACCCGACTAGAGAGAGAGAGAGAGAGAGAAAGAAGTAATAAATAATGTTTACCCAAGGGAATACTAACAATGTACCGTCATCCACTAAAATACACGCTTATACATACAGTTTTCCGGAAAGCCGATACATCAGTTCGACCAACTTTCGCTCCATTATTACACGGTGCGAGCATTATTATAGCGAAGAGCCGACAGAACGCGTTCGCAGGAATTGACTGCTCATCAGATAGAAAATATCCCGTGTATGCATTCCGCGCGTGCATTCTGCGTCGCGTAAAGCGGAATTTTAACGCTGCAACTTACCACTTCTCTCGCGGCCAATCGAACGGGAACGCGATACGCGCATCGTCCATGCAAATAGCGATCGCGTGTCGGCGACGGTTTCCGAGAAATGTCATATCCTGAATGCCGATGTATAAAACGTCTCTGACGTTTCTGTAACGCTGTATAATTATCTAATTTTGTTTCGCTCCTACGTAGAAGGCAAATCCTTTCGAGAGGAAAGCGACACCGACTCGTATCTATTTAAGTTCTTCCAGTCGGAGCTTATCTTACTCTCCGTCTGAGTTTCTTTAAGTTTTTCGATTTAATGTTTTTTTTTTTCTTCTATTTAAGATTACTATTGCTTTGAGAAACAATATCACGATGTAGATTCCCTTGTCACAAACAGAAGAGGCGAATCGTTTCAATCTTTTCACGAGTAATTGGTTCGAATTCCCAGACAGCACGGTTAATATTTTTTCTCCGCTCGAAAAGATAAAGATTTTTTTTTTTCCAATCATTTTCTCTCACGTTTCTTTTTTTATTGCCTTTTACAGGATTGAAGTGAAAATTATGAGGCGGCGCGAGACGTCTCTCGATATACGGCGTATAACTTTGTCGTCGGATAATATTAAATCGCCGGCGTCTATTATTGCGTGACGTAGTCGCATGCGAATGCCGCTGCGTCGACACGCGTATCTGCCCACATGGGTGTGACCTATATGGTCTGCATTATATGCGGCGCATACTTGTATACATGGATAGACGACGCGCATCCTCGAAGAAAACCTGGTTCTGCGCGGCAAATGTTACTCCAGACAGTCCAGAGTTGAGGGACGTTATCCGTCAGCGGATCGAATATACAATATTTAGGGAGGCTAAACCGGATTTGCGGTAGCTGTCGGATGGGGCGGTTTTCCGGGACGACTTACCAATTCTCGTTGCGGGATCGTCCAACGCGTGCAAGAGCAGCCCTCTGTTCTCTATTTATTGTTGAAATATGTATTGATAAAATTATGTCGGAGAATACGCTGTATATATTCTCGAATTGTTGCATTGATAAATGAAATTGACGGTTAATCGAGATAAAACATCGCCGTCAAAAGACTGCTCGGCAATGTAGGTGTAACATCAGTATTTTTACATTCAAGTTAGACATTGTGAAAAAGAAGCATTGAAAGTGATACCACAGTAATTACTTTTACAGTGATTTTAATTAACAGTAGAAATATTTTCCTTTCCATTGTCTCAGGCGATGTTTTACATAATTTACAATTTCCCATTACAACTAATAATATTTTTTTACTCTTGCTTCTAAATATTAATTAATTAGAATTAATAGTAATTTTTAATTTTTATTTTTGTTTCTCTTTCAGCGGATATTGGTATTTAGTGGATATCTTATTTCAAGTGATTTTTATTTTGCGACCATCATACTGCCAATATTTTTCTTTTTTTTTTTTTTTTTATTAAGTAATGTTTTGATGACTTTATATAATATCGGGGAGAAATGTGACACACATTTACGAACAACACCGACGCATTCGCGTCCGCAAACTGATATTTCTTACGGCGTAATTTCGTGATCGATCGTACATCCTATAAAAATACGCATCCCTTCGTACACACGGTAATGTAACAGGACAATAACGGTAAGAGTGTTAACATTACGCTACATTCTTCGTTACGTTTTATTCTAATTTTCCCAGAGATAATGTGTGATTTTTCATAAGCAATTATCACCTAATCTAATTTTATTCATCAATGTTAAAATTGAATTATACGAATTCAGATATTGGCTCTTAACGCGAGTTTCTTAAAACTGCGGCATGCTATTTGAATATAAAAGATTACACAATTATTATTTAATCTGACATTATATTATAGAATTAATTATTATAAATTTATATTTCGTATAATAATTTTCGGTTAACATCTGTGTATTTTTTGTCGAATAATATCTACAGATAACATAAAATCAAAAAGAAGCTAAAGGAATACGATTGTATTTTTTATTGTATCTTGTTATTTTTTATTCTGAAATTATTTTGTTTATTCGTATTTGCACACTTCACGACCTGGAAATTTTTTATTTTTCAAAAATTATCTTTCGCGAAACTGTTAAATGCCATAGTCTCTAAAGATACTTTGCATATTTCAACGACTGCTCTGCTGTCTTTTTAATAAAGGCTTTTACTACTTTACATCTGAACTATAATACTAATTATGCACCACAATTTTTTTTCAAATATTATTAAGCATGAATTCAATATCGTTTGATATTTAAAGTAATATAACAATTAAAAAAAGCAAAATTAAAAAATTTTAATTATTAATAATTTTTTACTTTATATCAAATTATGTTTGATCGTTCAATTTTAATACATCTTGTAGACAAATTATTCAACAGTAGTTATACAGTGACGTTTTTTCTTCAAGAAAGTTTGTACTTAACACCTAGATAAGTGTACTTCTTTAAACTGTAAAAAGATTAGACACGAAGCATTGGCGTGTGAGATGAGAACAAAGCGGTACACTTATCTGATCTTCGATCCCTTACTTGGCAAATAAATTCCACTCTCGTGTAAGCGACGGAATTTGCACCCTTAAAAATGGGTCAGATCCAAACAAGCCAAGACGCGCAAAAAAGCACAAAGTGCTATCTTTGAATTTTATTCTTTTTCTAAAATCACCAACGAAATTTACATGCTTTTGCCCCGCTTTATATAAGTCCTTGTATAAAACAATAGTCGCATCTTCCGCATTTTGCGAAACGAAAAGTGTGTTATGCACGCAAACAAATAAAGTTTAAACATTTTCTCCGTCTCTTTTTATACTTTTCTTTTATATATGTATATGTTTACATATATGTATATATATATATATATATATATATATATAAAAAAGAAAATATTCAGAACATCTTATATTACATATAACAATTTATTCTGTCTCTTATATATTACGTCACATGATAATTAAATTAAAATTGATATGTATATATATTATATCTTATCTTTGCTAAAAGTTGTGAAAATTATTACCGATATGTATTTATATTAATTCTTTCTTTTTCTCTTTTACAGATTTTCGATAATCGCATGTTATAAAGGGCATCATCAAAAGGTGTTGCGCGATAAAGAGCGAAACTCGTTCTCTCTGCTAAATCATCTGTACCCTGCGACCTCCGGAAAGTAAACTCGGTGCGCGTGAGTGCTAAAGTAGGTCGGTTGAAATGGGTCGAAAATAAATTTTTCCGCTGACTATCGCGTCGTTTCGTCGAGGAAGTGTTTTCCTTATGCGCGTGATCCATCGACTCGCGTACGTATCTTCCCCGATTTTCCTCCTATCTCGCTACCCCGCTCAACCGACTTCGATCACGAGCGAGATAATCGTAATCGAAATTCTTGCGCAGCCCTTCCGATATAATGCCTTAAATTTCTTTTCAATAGAAATGCAAATTGCTTGTTTTTCCCCTTTCCGTTGTAACAGAATTTAAATTCATCCAAACAAATTGCGCGTAAATGCAACAATGCACCATCCTTTGTCAATGTAATGACGCTAATAATTAGTCACTGGAAGAATCAGCATTCTCAAGGCAGAATCTGCTTTAATTACATAATTACATAATTACGTAACTTGAATTATATATAAGTAACACTGTAATCATGTAATTTATTTCCACAATTTTATATTATGTTATGTTGTGTGAACATATTAGCCTCTAATTAGTATTTTTATTTTCTTTAGTTCAAAATTTGGAAATTTGAAACTCTGAAATTTTTTTTACCAATCTCAATATTTTTAATTTTATAAGTATATGCATCAAACAGATAACAAAAATCTGGATTAGATGGAAAAATAAAAAATCTCATATTGGTTGTCGATTTACTGCACTGTGTATGACTATGACTGTTATACGCTGGCAGCATTTTTTTCGCTCCTACAAAACACTTTACTACTTATTGTCTGACTCCAGCTAGCAGTAACTACTAATAACATAAAAAGAAAGAATGATTATATCGAATTTTCCGGACAAAAAATATTTTCTTATTAATTTCTATATGTGAAAAGAGAGGTAAACACACACACACACACACATATATATATATATAAACGCGCACACACACACACACACATACAGTTAAGTTTTTCATTCAGGCCGCTTTAAATCCGCCACTATTCTGCTCGGGGATTGGTGATGCTCTCACCACCGCCACCCTCGTTGTAACGCTTACACGCGCTCGCTCCGCGTCGTTCCGCGTCGTCTTGCTCGCGCGGTGGGAGGCGGGACGGGCGCGGGGGTGGGGCGTCGCGACGCCAGACGTCGCTGGCGTCGAGCCGGCGGCATACGGCATATCGTCCGAGTGTGGAGAACGTGTGCCGTGTCGTCGTCGTCGTCGTCGTCGCCGTCCGGCCTGTGCGCTGCGCGTTCGCGAAAACGGAGAGAAAGAGTGGAAAAAAAACATTGTGAAATATTCTCTACCTGGCCGGACGTCGTTCGTTGTTGATCGGATCGAGAGGAAGGACCCTCTCCCCCCACCCACCCCCCCCCCGTCGGCGCGCGCCACCGAAACGCCAGGGAAACGTGTGTATACGCGGGGCGAGACCCCAACGCGCGCGGTGGAATGCGCGTATATATAGGAAAAGGGAGCACTGGCCGTGCGGTTGTTCGAGCGAGACAGAGAGCGGTGCAGTGACATCGGGGTTGTCCGCCGTGAAACCGCGAAGGGAGGCGAGGTCGAGGAGGGCGAGAGGCTCGGCCTGCGAGGAAAGAGGAGCAAGATCATCTTGCCCGTGTCGTGGTTACGCGAGGACGAGAGAAGCGCGAGGACTGAAGAAAGGGAAGGAAACTGGGATTGATCCGACTCGATGATATAGACGTTGTCTGTCTAGTAGTAGTAGTCGTCGTCGTCGTCGTCCGACAATTTTTACGCTTTTCGCCTGGCCGACGTCCTCGTGTCGTTGGAGAGCGCGCGTCGGGCGAGGGATTTCGTCGGGGCGACGATTCTCCTGCAACCGAGGAAATCTCGGGGATACGTGTGCGCGGTCGGGAAAGGTGGCGTGTTTTCTCGTGGATGCCGTATATGTAGAGGAAGCGCGTACACGCACGCACTCACGCACGCACGCACGCGTCGGATCCGTCTGGCCTCTCCGCGTCGCGCTCGCGCTCCCTCACGTCGGCGCGCGTGTGCGTTTATACGTGCGTATATATAAATATAATAGAACGCACCTAGATATCTATTTATAAGTTTACACGAGGCGAGAGAGGCCGCGCTGCGAGAGACCGAGATAGAGGAAGGAGGAGGACGCGGATAGAACCGAAGGAGAGACGAAGATAGGACGTGTGAGAAGAGAAACGGAAAGAGAGGTCCGAGAGGGAGAGGGAAGCTACGTAAAAGAAGAGCGAAAAGGAGTGGTGGTGGTAGCGGAACGTGTGCGCGCGCGCGCGCTTGGTTTTCCCCACGTCTCACGTCTTCCGTCGTAGTTGTGTGCCGGTCGTGCCTGGTGGTTGGTGGTGGTGATCTCGTAGTATTGTGGGTGCCCTCTCCGTGCCGTGTGTGTCCAGGAAGAAGAAGAGAAGAAGAAGAAGAAGAAGAAGAAGAAGAAGAAGAAGAAGAAGAAGAAGAAGAAGAAGAAAAAGAAGAAGAAGAAGAAGAAAGAACCAAGCGGCCGCGACACGTAGCACGTAACGTCCCACGCGGGGAGGAAGAGGAGAAGGGGGTGACATACGCGTACATACGTCGCGCATCACGTTGTGCGTGCGCGCGCGGAAAACGGGGCGGCGGGAAGGCGCTCTTCGCGGAAGAAGAGGGTGCGTTGCGCCCTGCGTAAACCTCGGGAGTGGAGCCGGGCCGAGGCCGGCGCGACCGGGAGGCAGAGGAGAAGGACGACGAGGAAGAGGAGGAAGAGGAGGAGGAAGGAAAGGGCGATTCTCGCACACGGCAACGGTAGTGAGCGGATCTCGAGCGAGGCCGCGCGCGAGTGCGTGAACGCGCGGATATGACGAGCGGATACGCCCGGCGGCTCACGTGATACGCAACGCAATCCGCTGTTGTGCTCCGCCGTCGAGGAAGAGATATGTGGTAAGTGTGCCTTCCCTTTACCCCCTCTCCTTTCCTCTATTTTCCGAGTGGAGTGATCGACGGCAAGGCCGACGCGGCGGTTCCGATCCTCGGGGAGGATCGACGGAGAGACTTTTCTGGCGCCAAAAATTCACGGTCGACGTCGATGCGGGTTCGTTTCGTCGATTTCAAATATCGTTTAGCCCGTCCGCGCGCGAGGAGACACGCGACGTGAAAATTGTTGCTCGGGAAATTCGTCGACGGATATATCTAGTGTTGAAAAGAAAAAAAAAAAAAACCTTTCTAAAATAGTGATAGTGTTGATGGACTTGTAAGCAAGTCGAAAATGAATAAATTTAAAATTCAGTGTGTCACATTATCGGTATGTTTATCCAATCTCTTTTTCATTGATGAAGAGATTTCGGTGTTCCATCTTTCGATGATGTTTCGGGAAATCCTCATCGATCACATCCACTCAGATTCTTAAATCGTCCAGTGGGAATCGGTGAGATTATATAAGACGACTGTATCCCGTCATCGCGTCTATAATATTCTGCGAGGTCGTTTAACTTGGCGGGTCTTTACATAAAATAGGTCGGTGATCCTCGAATTTCAACGTCGATTCTATTTTAACAAATTTCACGTCAAATAATTATCGGACTGCATTGAATGGCAATATAAAGATACAAATTGTAGCAAAAGGATAGAATCATTCGTATTACAAAAATAATATAAATATATTTTTTTTACTGCTGCATCTCAAATCTATATCGATTATGTTTTTGTATCTGATTGTGAAGCAAAGATAATTACTGCCAAGCTTCTTATTCGCGGTTTCATTATTCGCAATATTTACAATAGTCGCAGAGTAATCTTTCTTTTTTATTCGCGACCGAAAAATTTCATATTCGCAGTTAAATATTCAATTCTATTCTATTATCACTGAATTCTTTACAAAAATTAATCTTTAATGGAGAGAAGCTTAATTTTTGCAAGAAATTCCGTACACGCAGATTTATCTCCCGTGAATAAGCAGCTTCACTGTATACGTAGATAATAATTGAAAATTACTGTATATACTCGAGAAGAATAGATAACGTTGCGAAGATCGTATCGTAATACATCGATCACATGAATCGATTATTAATCGAACCATCAGATTATTAGCAAAGACAATTTAAAACAAAAATGTTTGGGGCTATAGATATGCTTCGCGGACAGCAGCTATTTTAAGTGAACGCAATCGTTTAATAAACAGTGTGATAAAAAAAAAGTGCCTAAAAGTTTCGACCCCGTTTCGAAAGTTCGCGCGCCGGTTTTTTACGGTAGATATTTACAGTCGATCAGTAGACCGCGGAATTTACATCGAGATACGCTTTTTAACTAGATTCCGTCGAGTTGGCGCCAGCGAGACGATCGCTGTCCCCGTTGCGGGTTCGATTAATTCAAGTAAAAGTCTTAATCAATCGTACAATGAAATTTTCGCGATGACGAAACGACACCGACATCGATTATATTCGTTTCCGTTGTACTGTTTTTCGATGCCCTCGTTGACATGGATTCTCGAGTTTTGCAGGCGTTAAACGAATCAGAGAAAATTAAAAAGAAATATAGATTAGAATAGATATTCTAATTGTATTGTTAGATTATGCGAACGGCTGTTGAATAAAAGAAATTAAATCATATCAAGATTGAGAAACGAGGCTTTTCTTTAATTTTTCTCTAATAAATATTCGAAGCGATAAGAATAACTTACGACGTAAAAGCTCTTATCCTGTTTAAAAAATCAGAATTATTGTTACTTAATTATAAAAGCGAAGGAATATAAAAGAAATATATTGTAAATGTCAAATATAAATATGTTACGTACATAATTTATACGAAGGAGTAAATGTGTTCAATTCAATAGCAATATAATGTTTATTATTACTAATTATTATTACGTAAACTTTTTGGAGCGACGAAGCACTTTGAAAGCGCAAGAAATATTCGCCGTCTTGAACTTTAATTATCGAAGTCAGTTACAGGAAAGTCAAAATATCTTCAACTTTAAATGATTCATATTGGCGCAGAGTACCTTTTACACAAAAGCCATCTGCATTTATAGCCGTCGTGTTAAGCCGCGTTGGACCAGCGCGCAAGGACAGCATAATAAAGTAAGATCAGATATAATAAAACTGTCCGCGTTGAGACAATTTCAAAGAAACTGAACGGCGTTGTTGTTATGCCGTTTAACGCGATATTAAAAGGAACAATGTTCTTCTTTTCTATTATTGAAAAAAAAAAAAAAAAATTTTTGGATGCATTTGTCGTCCTTGCGTATTTGCATTCCGCGGAATGCACTACTGACTAATAAATTTCATTAAATTAGTCGGCGTCTCTTCGCGAAGCTGTGGTCTCGAAACAAATTGGCAAATTTCATTACACGCTATCTCTTCATCAAATAAAAACGATAATTCAACGTTACAGATATGCGGGGGTCTGACGGAATCTCGTCTTTTTCTACTCAATCCTTTTCAATAGTGATCGATGACAGTAGACAGACTCGTATCTCATAAATACGAGATACGGGATTCTTCAAACTGTATATTGCACCCTTCGCGTATCTTGAACGTATAATGTCTTAGAAATCTCATATACAATGAAAATCAATAATGCTGTTTAGCTTTTTTGTCACGAAATATTGATGCATATTAAATTAATACATGCTTGACGAGATATTAAATTTCTGAAAGATGCTTCTCTCAAAAGGCATATAAATATCATTTTCTTTTTCAAAATATAAAATATAAAAATTAGAAATATTTCGATGCATCATAGACTTTTAATTAATTAGTTAATTATTAGATTTTTTATTTAATATTTATGTTACCTTACCTATCTGCGTTAGTGATAAAACATTTGTTGAAATATTATTTGTGTATAGATTTTATACACACACACATACATATATATAAGGTAATATAAATATTAAATCTAATAATTAACTAATGAATTAAAAGTCTATGATGCGTCAAAATATTTCTAATTTTTATATTTTAAATTTTGAAAAAAGATTGAAAAATATTTTATCATTATTCCTTTTGATGGAAAAATCAGCATTAAAATTCATAAATTAATTAATATTCGATTCTCTCCCATTTTGTCTGTTTGAATTAATATATGGAAAGAAAGCGAAGCATCCCTTTGCGCCAATTCGCAACGAGCTGGCCGATCATGGTAGCGCTTATTTTGTGCTCTAATGACAGATGCATTTACTCGGCTCGCAATGCGCCGTCGACACGTGTCGTCGAGAGAGAGGTACGCGCGCGCTATCAATATGCGGTTTGTTCCAACTACTACTACCATGTCCGATGCCAACAGAGAGCTTCTTTACATACTCGACGAGCATCGCGCGATACATTTTACCCGCCGGCACACACAAACTGCGTTTTGATTCATCGACTAAACTCCGTTCTGCCAGTCTAGCTGCATCCGTTTTGCGATTAGCAATGCAGCGAAACGGACACAAAAGAAAACTCGGTCGCCTTCCCACACTCTCTCTCTCTCTCTCTCTCTCTCTCTCTTCCTTTTTCTATCTATTCCTTTCTCTATCTCTCTCGTGGAAATGAGTTCGCATAATCAGTAGGTTGCAAAAACAATGACGAAGTTTAGCCGCGAATTCCTTGGCACGTAGACTTCTCGCAGCTTTGGACGTCAGATAGCCAAGTTAAAATTTAATTTAACGAATTTTAAGTGAATCTTAAAAACTCTCTCTCGTTTAATTTTAAGTAAATTAAGAATATATTTTGGAAAAATGAGAATATATGAAAGAAGAATCTATAGGGCTCTTATCATATCGAAGAGAACTACTTAAAGAGAAGGGTTCTTTCGTTCAACGAAAATGGATCGCTTTTAAAGCTCTGTTTCATCTAACTACTTACGCAGATCTTACAGAGCTATCCGTGTGTATACGTGCTATCTACAGATCCTACTTAATAACTGTGAGTGAAAATATGTCGATAGTCTAGTAACTAGATAGAGGCGTCTGTTTAGTTGCGATCGCTAGGCAAATTTAGCTTCGAGGTCAATCAACTGAGCCGTGAATTCGTGAACCGAGATTGCATCATCGTGTCAACCGCATCGTTTCGCTAATTTAATCAAGAATTTCTCCATCGTTAGATTCTTTTTATATTTATTTCGCCAACTTTTATCTCTCTTGGTAATAAAAATTATATTAATACGAAAAAGATGACGTTTTGCTAAATTTTGATTGAATGAGAGCAGAACAGATTCGTGTATCATATAACAATCGTAATCATAAGAATCGTATTACAGACTATAATTTTTTTTTATAGCTAATAAGATTTATTGTTGCGGATACGCGCTTGCACGTCAATGAGTTATTTCATTGACTGATAATAATTTCATTGACATGTAATAAATTATCAACGGGCGTCGTGTTTCGCATACTTAAAAACGACGCATACAAAATTCTCGATGATATTCACGGGACGAGATCTGTTGACCTCGGGAATCGCATACGGCGCCAGCAAAGTGCGCACGTTATGCATGTAGATCGCATCGCGTTCTCGCATGCATAACATTGTTACGGCAGCGAAATCATTTCCGCGATTTTTATATCTTTATCTGTATCAGACAGGGAGTATCTTCCACGTTTGAAAACGAGATCACACGTTGCGCGTATATAAATTCGCGATAAAGCGAAGCACCGATTGAGAAACTGCACAGATTGTTGTCTGTCGTTTAATATTAACGACATGGAAAAAACATCAGTATATTTCAAGAGGTGTAATGCGCGAAAAAAAATTCATTTTACGCGCGCGCGAAAGAGAGAAGGAGAGGCATCAATTTTTCGTTATACGCATAAAATGCAGATTTTCCACTGGCGCGAGAACTAGTTGTGTAAATGCGGTGCCGCGACACGCGGCCGAGTTGGGAGGAGTCCTTTTTGAATAATGGAAATTTATCGTCGTGGCTGACAACAGGAATCGCTGAAAAAAAAAAAGAAAAAAAAATGCCGACATAACGTTCGCGTAATAAACAAGCGTGATATTTTCATACGGCGGTCGTATGTAAGTTGGACACGCGACGATAGAATTTTTACGATCTGAACGCTCCTGTTTCCTGACAGATTAATTGCGGCCAGCGTGACGATGCAGTAATACGTAAAATATAATTAGTAAAAAATATCTAGTTGGATTTGTTAAAATAAAAAATCGTGTACATAGTATATAAATTATCCTATATAAACTAAATTACACAAAAGTAAACTTGTTTACTTGAAATAACAGTTTAAAAATTCAAATTCATCTATCTCGTTGTGAAATAATACATCACGAATTGTTATGGTTTATAATTTAAACTATAATCTCATACTATGCATTATTTAATTTTGATTTATTTCTACGAAGTTGAGAGGAAGAGAGAGAGGGAGAGAGAGAGAGAGTGAGAGAAGAAGAGAGAAAGGAATAAAATTGATCTTGTTTTTCTGCTGAGTTCAAACGAAAAGTCGTTATATTAGATTTTAATTGGATTAGATTAGATGGTAAAAAAATGGCGCACGAGGTTAATGATGGGATTTACACCGATCCGAGATGCGCAGGCTGCATCTAAAAGAATTATTCCCTTGTCGCAGCGGCAACCCCGATATCACGCGCGCGCACGTTGAGCTCAATCTCCGCGTGATTTAAGAGAGAAAAAAGACACAGTTATATATACATATATATATATATATATATAAAACTGAGGGATCTTTTTTATAATAGCTCGTCTAATTACATGATTAAGCGTTGTTATTTTTTAACTCTGTACGTCCGGCAGGAGCAAAGTCTCGGAAAATATGATGTAATTTATAGGGAGATGTGACGTTTAACATAATCCCTCGACTGATCCGCGATATTACCGACCCTTTTAAGTCGTTACCGTACGAACAACAGCTAGAAGTCCGGGAAATTCCGCGTAGCAATTAAATTTACAATATAGAGATTATAAATTTTCGTCCTCCCTTCTTCAAAACTGCGTCTTGTCGAGTCATTCATCTTTATTTTACATAATCATGTTACCAGAATTTGTTTTCATTAATTTTGTCTTTTTTTTTTGTTATTATCTTTTTTAATATTTTCGTTACTTTGTACTCAGAATTTTAATACAAGATGACACTTCTGCAAACTTTTCCGGAGAGTAAATTGGCTTTAAATTCTAAAAAACACATCAATTACAATTCAAAGATTTAAAATTCTAGGATTTAATTTAACGAATTTATAATAATAATTCAATTTACGCGAATCATAAGAGTTATATTTTTTGTTATTTTATTACTATTTTCTGTCATCAAACGAATTTAATGCCAGCTAAATTTCTATGCAAAGATCGAAATCTCGCATTTACAGACGTTTGCTTGTCTTTCACCCGCGGCTGCCTTGCCGCGATCGGTTAATCAAATAGGAAATAGTATTTCCTTTTCTCTGTCAGCACGATCTGCTGCCTCGGGATCGCCGGTATTTTCACCTCGAAAATATCGATCGAAATTGGCGGAAGGAAGCTCTCACGGCATTGAAGAAGCGGCTCTATTCTGGAAAATCGCCGGTGGGTGATGATGGAATTCAAAAGAAGAATATATAGTGCCTAATTTTGCAAGAAGCTAAAAAATTGAGAGGAATCTTAGCATTTAAATTTAAGTAAAATCTTAAACTGTATTTATATGTACAGTATCAATTATATAATTTGTATTTTCGCGTTTTATTGCAGCAGTGTGCTTAACAAGAGAAAGAAATATATAATATTAATATGATATATTTTTATTAATAAAACGATGGTTCTCGCATAGTGATAAATTGAACATGAAAAAAATTGAGATTCGATGAAGTTTGATTCCAAGCAATTTGAAGGATCGCTTTTAAGTTGCGTAGAACTTGAAAGAGCCGAGGTAAATTTCATTACGAAAGGCGTAAGGGTTCCCCTTGACAAAAGACGTCGTGGCATCGTGGGTTGACAGTCGGAGAAAATCTTATTATGTTAAATGCGTAAAGGCTGCCGTGCGTCAATTTCGAGGAAAACGCTATTTTTCCTAGGGACGACAAACAGAGGCGGCTGCCTCTGTAAAAAGAAATGTCACGTGTCCTTACGCGCATTCGGTGATGAGATCTTCCTTGACCTTTTTCCGCCCTGAAATGACCTTTTCTACTTGTAAGTTATCCTTACAAATTGCTTCAATGGAAGCCATATTCTCGTATTTGAAAACAATATGACGAAACTTCATTTCTTGACACTGAGGAGAATGTACAACGCGCGCGCGAAGTAGGTCGACGCTTCAAAGGGTTGACAACCGTTGTCAGGGCCGCCGTTCTTTGCACTCTTTTGAAGCTACTCTCACTCTCCTTATATATATATATATATATATACATTACACAGTTCCTCTTTACATAGTATTGTAATCGATGTAAATTAATAATTGCTCGAAATATAACTCGCGAAAGAATATATTAATCCTAGTAAGAGAAACAAACTCGAAATGAAATGAAATTTATTGCGTCAACAGTTTTAGTTAGATTCGGCTGACTCGACGATGAATGGAAATGTGGATAATGGGAAAATCAGACGGAATCGACAATTCGGAAGGCCTATAGCGAGAGGATAGGCTCTCCAGGCAAGTTCGCGAGCTATTCCGATAATGCGCGTCTGTGAACTTTCGGGAGTTCCGCTCAAGGTGGCAATCGAAAGATCGATTGTCTTAAAGGAAAGAAAACACATTGCGCGTAGTAGACTTTGATCGTTCCGATAAAAACGACAGCCGCGAAAAGAAATGGATCTTTTTCACTTGATAGAAAGCCTTGATAGAGACCGTGTGCTCTCTAAAAAAATTTAAGTATAAGATAAATTTTCGTGTCAGTACATATAATTACATATTATTAGATTTTCCTCTTATCGGTAATTTAAAAAGTTTTCCTTTTCTTTAACGTAATCAAAATGAAAAAAAAATATCACCTTTGTGATAATAGATTGATAAATGGACTTTCCTTTTCAATGGATTAGATGAAATTGCTCCAAAATAAACGGCGAGGTGTGTGCGCAGAAAGTATATTTGCGCGCGAAGGTGATTCGGTTCCGGGCCAACATTATGAGAATGTCGGCTGCCAAAATACAGTTTGCAGTTTGCATTCGCTACAAAGTGCAACGGCAAATATAACGTCGGTTCCCGCCAACGGTGATGTGAGCGAGTGCATCGAATGCTCGACTTATCGGCCGAAATGCTATAAACTTATGGCAATCGAGCCGCGATTCCTTCAATCGCGTGACTAACTAACAGTAGATTCATGTCTTCCGCTTGAGCGAGCGCGCGAGTTTCCGCTTCATCCGTGAGGTCGAGGAATCCCGCGATCAGCACAGATCTGAGCAAACGCGATAGCGAATTATTCGCGCTCAAATGCGCGCCAAATCACGCCTCGCTATGTCGCAGAGATTCTTTTCAAGCTCGGTGAAATAATCGATTGCGCGATGAAAATATAAATTGGATGAAATATATATTTTTTTTTTTTCAAGGAAAAAATCATGTCAGAGCTCTCCTATACTTTCATCAATTTTTAATATTAAAATGTGCATTAAAAATGAATATCAAATATGTATATATAAAATAATGTAAATCAAAATACAATTAAATATAAATGTATATAATTGAAACAAATAAATAATCGATTATGTAAATTTAATTTAAAACCCGCTTAATAAATATTAAACAAGCGACGTATCAATTTTTAACTTCTTAAAAAAAAAAAAAGAACACTCTCGTGAAATTTCAACTTGTTGTGCTTGAAAGGGTCTGAGGGTGTATAATTTACTTTGAATAATATTTGAACTCTGCTATTACAATTGCGTGAATTATCTGAATGTCATTTCATCGCCTTGTGATTTATTTAGCATCATCCCCGTTCCAGATTTTCTAGGTCTCGTTCATAATCATTTTCCACGCAAACTCAATCACTCATCTACGTGTCGTCGCTCTCACGTGCGTTTCTCTTGGAAAGGTAAAACGCCCATTTCTTAGGGGTATCGTAGGCTAGATTGTCCCAAATGATTTCAACTTCGTGACCCAGAGTTCGAGATATTTTTAGATGCCTCCCACTTGGTTTTGTACGTGCACATAGGCGATCCCCCTTTGCCATTGGCATCCTGTTATTTCACCCGTTCACGACAAACACTGTGTCGCTTTTTATAGATATTTTTCTCAGAAGCAGCTTTAGATTCTTTTTTTTATTCATCCCTTTCAGATCTTACTTGTTTACTAAGACGAATCATTTGCATTAATTAATTAATAAGAAGGTATTTTCAATTATTTTGTGTATAGCTATAGTTTATTTATATATAAAAGATTGACATGTGTATGTATGTGCGTGTTTAGGATTGTCAATATAATTATAAATAAAAATAAATTATTATTTAGACGTAAATAATTATAAAATTGTAAGAGTAATATGATTATAATAATAAATTATAATTATAATAAAGATTGTATTAATATTAAATAATAATTTACTTATAAATAAGTAATTATTTATAAATAAATTATTATTTAATATTAATATAATTAAAAGATACTTATTCTTTTTCTATTTATTATCTCTCTTAAAATATTAATACGATTAATCACACAGCTGTATATTAAATGATTTTAGTTATTTATTTTATTTTATATCTAATACATAACATCATCTGTGAATAATACTAAACGTTTTGAAACTATATATTCGCGTACATTACAAATAACAACGAAAAAGCATTTCCATTTACAGCAGATGATTGATTGCTAAAGAATTAAGAAGACGATCTATCAATTTCTCACAAACGGTGAAATAAATTTCCACTTCTGCCATTGCAAAAGGGAACATGTCGTCAAGTATTTAGTTATTTATGTATGCAAGATATATCAGCGTGACATGCTATCGCTTGGGATAAACGTCATCGACAAACGAAGATCTTTGAATGAGTTTTCCGATAAAGAACGACGGGGGGAAATATATACGTATATGAATCTATGATATATACATATATATATATATATATATATATATATATATATCCATGTGTGTGTGTGTGTGTGTGTGTGTGTGTGTGTGTGTGTGTGTGTGTGTGTGTGTGTGTGTGTGTGTGCATATACAATATTTGTTTGTGAGAAATTGTTAAAGCGTCTTCTTAATTCTTTAGCAATCAATCATATGATATAAATGGAGGCAGTGATATAAATGGAGATGTTTCGTCTTTATTTATATTTTAATATAAGCGCTACAATTTTAAAGATGTTTAGTATCGTTCTTGGATGATGTTATGTATTATTTTAAATCATAATGGGAGTAGTTTATAACGATCTCTGTGCTACGAAGAAACGGTGCGGTTATTTATAGTCGATTATTACTGCACTCCTTTTACTTTATTTATCTAAATAAAATGCAAATGTCACATCGTGTTCCACATTGTGCTTCGATTGACGAGAAAATAAAATTGAAGCGAAATTAACGACAACTTTTTATCATCGTTTTCTATCATATAATTCTCTGCACACGGCACTATTGTTATTATTACAATGTTTTCCTTGATTTATATTTATTATTATTATGAATCACTCGAAAGTCAAGAGGATTTTATAATATAATTGTAAAGTAATCCATATTCTCTTAATATGTATATAATTATCTGAGAAAGTGTTAATATCATTTTTTGAGAGAGAAAATAACAATATATTTATCTTTATATTCTTTCTAGGTAATTAATTTACAGTGTTCCAATAAAATATTGTATCCGTCGCGGACGTAAATTAAAATTACTGCAAAATACAAAACTGAAAATAATTAAATATAAGATTAAATAACAAATAAATCAAATTACTGGATCATTGCATGCGCATTTATTTAAAATGCTATTGATCATAATTGCGATATCAAAAGTTAGATACGGTGTATAACGGTACATAAGAGAGAGAAAGCAAATTAAAAAACATATACTTGGAACGACAAATATGGAAGAGAAAGAGCGATTCGACAATCTTGACAAACGCTCGGACATGAAGTCTCGGGGTAAAAATATCCTCGAGAGAATGTCTCTTCGACAAAACTTCCAAACACGATGCAGCGATGGGAGTACGCAATTATATATGCACTATATCGAGCGATACTCGGCCGCGATTGACAGCGTCTTGTTAAAGCGATTTCATCTGGAACGTATTATTCGTGGATGCAAAACGATCGATGCGGTCGCTGTCGCCTCCGTGGAATTTTTTCGTCACAGGACAGAAAAATTTCGCACCGGATAAACCGCATTTCTTTTATGATAAATAGCTTTTTTATATATATGTTGATTTATTTGTCATTATAAATTGTTCACGATACATACACGAATCATTGAGAGAATATATTTTAACAAAGAAAGAGCGAGAATAATTATTTTTTATAATTTTTTGACGTTAAACAATTTCAGCTTACAAGTTGCTCTGTTACATCACAATTTTGAAAAACTTGTAAGCAACTTAGTTAAAGTAAGCACAAATAAGTTATTTTATTTGTCATTTATCGCGTTAAATATCGGATATACTGCATGGAAAAATTGCAAAATTAAGTTATTGAAAATCTACCAAATATGTTTCAATTTGACAGTGTTTCAATATCTTCCAATATGTTATTTATGTTATAATTATTTTATAATTAATATGAATGTCAAAATTAAAAAAAAAACGTTTGAATTTTTGAAAACATTTATCTATAAATTTTTACTTTATCAATTTTGACCTTTGATCGGGATTTAGTGATTTAAAAAATTCTTAAATTTATATAAATAAATTAAATGAAAATTATTTTCTCCAGAACTTTAATGATCTCTGATCCGTAGCTTTTTTCGCAATAGACTTTATCTTTAATATTTTATTAGTTATAATAAACGGATCAAATTTTGTTTAAAAACTACAAGTTAACGATATATAATTTTAATTGCAACAAAAACTTTTTGACATGTCACATACAGTAGTTATAACACATGATAAAATGACTCCTTCTGCAACTTTAATTGCAAATTGCTCAAAATTGCGACGTGATGGAGTAATTTGAAATTCAATATCGTTCAACGTCAATAAAAACGATAAATAATAACAATTTTTCCCTTCTATTTGAAAAAAGTTATTATTTGTTGAACTGTGTAATTATTTTCAAACAAATATGACTGACACTTGTGAAATAAATAAATCATATGAGAAATATCAATCATATTTTCAAGATATAAATAAAATAACATTCTTTTATAATAAATAATAATAAGATTATAATTTTAGATATTTAAATATTCTAAAACTTATTGAATAATTATTATGGATGAATAGTAGTCACATCTTTTTTTATTAATTGTAAAATATATCGATATATCAAAGGTTTTTTAACAAAATTTAATTTTTTTACAGAACGTGCTTTTCATGAAACGTCAACCTATAAAGATTTGGTACTTTACAAAAAATCTGTAATATATATAAAAACTATTAAAATATCAGTTTTTTTGTTTTTATCATATTATAATCTTGAAAATTAACAGATAATTTCTAAACCCGAATTAACTAAAATTGTCGGTCACATTTGCCGTATCTGTCGTAAGTTCAATGGAATATATAAGCGTGATCGCGATCTTCTTCGAAGATTGCGATAAATCTGCATCCTCGACTGTGTCACCAAATCGCGTGAGACATGCAAATCGAGTTTCTCCCTCCCGCTACGCTTGAGAGAGAGAGAGAGAGAGAGAGAGAGAGAGAGGAGAGAGAGAAGGAAGAAGGAAAGGGGTGAAATGTGCGCTCGCGAGAATTCACACGTCTCGACATCTGGGACGGTTTCGGTAACTCGAAACTGTTCGCGATTTTCGGTGAATCATTTATTCGCACGGCCGAAGATTCGCGCTCTATAATTCAGCAAATGTCGAAGTTTGCAGAAGTGACTCGAAACGCGAAAGGCTATACAGATATACACATATATATATATATATATATATATATATATATATATATATATGTGTGTGTGTGTGTGTCACACATACGCGTACATAAGTCGCGGACGATAGGATTAGCGGGACAATGTCGAGCTGCGGTCGTGATCTTTCGGATAAACGAAGCTAGTATCAAGGGAATAACGGGACGAAATCTCGGGATCAATCTCGGTTAAATGCCACGAACCCGGATGGAGAGGATCACGCTGTTTCTGAATACTTGCCTCGTTGCACTCTGGATGCGAATTACGTATTAGATTTGATTGTCACATATATAAAGGATTTATGTTATGTCTATTAGTATGGAATGTACAAAGAAGAGAACACACATGCCGATTCTCATTTATTTGACATATTAAATTATTATGCGACATAAACTTATGATATTTCCATCTTGCTAATTTATATTAATATAAACATATAAGTAATTTTCAATTGATAAGCAATTTTGTTGAGAAAAGGAATAGAAAAAAAAATAGAAGAAGAAATTCAAAAGCTGAGGGTAATCCTGATTCTTTTAAATATATCATGCTTAATGTGATTTTGTGTACGATTAATTTGATGCGGATTTAATTATGTGCCTTCACGCGCTTCATTTACATATTTTCGTCTCGTTGCACGACGAATAAAATATTACAAATATTACATGCGCGCATTATTATAAATGTCGAATTGAAACAAGATAAATTGAATATTAATAAAATAAATTAAATTAAATCTCACATAGGATGCAACATTAAAAATTTTTAACTATTAAATTAACGCGGCACAATCATCGTTATTGTAAATTTTATAGGATTTTTCCAAATGTTACCAAATGAATTCTAGTAACGTGTCTCATTGCCATCTATAAATTTACGCAATCTATATCACATCTATTGCACTTTATTTCATCATTCTACATCACAAGTTCTCTTAATGCATACCGGTTTTGCAGAATTGCGAAATTATATGATAATATTTAATAATGTTTATTAATATTTATTATTCCATTTTATTAATATATATAAACTATTATAATTTATTAATTATTATACAATTAATAAATAGCGTATTATCCTCTCTTTCTATCTCTTCCATCTTTAGAAGTTATCTTAAAATAATTTAAATTATACATATTGGACATGTTTCTTCTCTCTCGTAAAATCGAGAAACCGTATTGCGAGATGCGCTGTTTGTTCTCGAAAATATTGTCTCGTAGACAAAGCGACTCGAACGAAACGAGAAAAAGCGCGAAAGTATTGTATTTTGCGCAAAAGTGTATACGATTCGTTGCCGAGTGTATTCGCGGTCCGAGTGTGATTTTGTATCGTGCAAAGGGGCTGCGGCAGAGGCGATTAAAACACAGACAAGTTTACAAGTGTCGCGACACCAGGCACGGCAACGCGAGAGAAACTCACTCGTAGGTAGAGCTTTCTAGTATTTAGGCTCACTAAATATAGCACAACTCGGCTATAAATCCCAGGGCTCCCTAGTCTCTCTCGCAGCCGACGTTTTCTTCAAACGAACGCTTGGCGATGACGGTCGTTTTATATATAATACCATTGTATCGAGACAAATGAAATGTGTGGTAGATCTTTATATAAGTGCAAAAGTCACTTTCGTGATTTTTTTACACAAACGGAAGGTCCATGGAATTAGAAGAATTCGTTTATATAATGATACAAATATCATAAAATTATATATATACATATATATGCAATATTATAAGATAGAAATAATAAAATAATATTTTACAGTAAAATGATAACGAGAGAGGGATGAAATTATTTCTCGATTTATTTCACATTACATAAAGACAATAACTTTTTATTTTGTCAAGCTATTATATGTATGTTCATGGAATTAGAAGAGTTCGTTTATATAATGATACAAATATCATAAAATTATATATATACATATATATGCAATGTTATAAGACAGAAATAATAAAATGATAACGAGAGAGGGATGAAATTACTTCCCGATTTATTTCACATTACATAAAGACAATAATTTTTTTATTTTGTCAAGCTATTATATGTATATTCAGGCCACGTATATATCTTTATATAAATGTATTTTTAGCTATATACACCTTTATCAATTTTTAAATATAGAAGATTATTTTCAATTTTTTGTAATATTTATTCATTAAAAGCATGCTTTATAAAATCTGATAAACACGAACACGTAAAGTAGTTATTAAACTCTCAAAAATATAATTTATTGCGGAATTCCTATTGCTAAAGAATCGATTTCAAATCAAATCTTTTTACGGATTAGCAACGTGGATTAGCAACGAATCGACTAGATTGATCACGACCTTAAAATTGGATTTCGTAAACTTTGCGCGGCAAGAAAATCGTTTGAAAAACCGATACGCTCGTTAAATCACGAAGAATTTGTCTGCGTAACAGTAATCTCCATGAACGATTTATTGTACGCGATAGTAGGATTATGGGGTCGGGAAAGCCTCAACCGCTCATACTATAACGCAAACATTTCAACAGATTTCTATCGCGAGTAATTGTCATGTTACCACGTACGATCTACGCGTAATTTACATGCGGCTTTAGCCGCTTTCGAGACTTGGAATGGGAGGAATAAATTTAGAGTGCTCGATAATTTTTTACTGTTCCCGTAATTTTGCTTATAGCTTATAATAACGACTCATATCTTCTTTTGTATCTTTATTAGCGTGAAATGAAAAGTCTGTTTGTATAACGAGATAAGAAAACGATTATCGTTGTTAATCTAAAATCTAACGTAAAAGTAAAAGAAAAGTAAAAATGAGAATAACTTAAAATATTTCCCGTATTGTTCGAAAAATAAAAACTGAAAGAATTAGAACAAGAATTTATTGTATAGAAAGCTAAAAGACTATAAATTAGTCTTATTATTCTATCAGTGGGGTAATAAATTTTCGATCGCTTCAAATGTTTTCCGCAAAATTGAAAAAAATAAACGAGCTGACTCTTGGGAGAGAAACACTGCAGTTGATAGGGTAGCGCCGGGCTCGTAGAAAAGCTGCCCCCAAATAATCGTCGTTGTCTCGAGTTCTTTTCATTCGGTAGCCTTGTTATTTTTTTATTGCACCCATGGTGCAATTGAAAGGCTGCGCGCTATGCATTATCCCTCTTGAATTGAGGAGGCAGACAAGGCTGCGCGACCCCCGTTGCATTGTATATATTGCTTCTACTCGGTGGATTTGCTCCATCAAAGGTATAATTGCGTCGTTGAGACAGGAATATTCTCAAATTGCCTGGAATATCTCGTTTTTACGCATAAAACGCGTAGGTGTAGGATTGCTACCTTTGCGTGCGTGCTATTCTCTTCTTTTATATCAACACATATACGTACGTATAATCTACTCTCTCTTTCAACAGCGTCATATATACATTACATCTAAATAGTCATGTTCAATGTGTGAAATAAACGTGGAGATATCAACATTTATTATTCGCGATACAATCTACTCGCTTGATTAGAAAAGTTACAATACTCGAAAAAAAAAAAAAAAAAAAAAAAATCGTAACATATATTATGTATTAATAGCTTCGAAATAATAAAGCGAATCATGGAACAATTCACTTTTCTCTCGCTGTAATTTACATTTTAAATATTAATAATTATATTCACATTGTTTTTATTAAGTATAATCAAGTGAAAATTGGATGTTTGGCATTTTCGGAAATATGATATTTATATCTATGCGTTTCGAGAATATTTTCGCGAGAGTGCACATCGATTCGCGCTCGTGAATGCATCGCGGGCGTTGGTTCATGAATAATTACAATTTATAGAGTACTACTCACCGCGATGCGCACTTGCCGACTATTAGGGCCAAAAGGGTTCTCGTTATCTCTGTCTCTGTATCTCTCATGAACCTCGACCTTTCAACCGCAGGTCACGGAGGGAGCTTCGTAGCAGCCCAGTGCCGTAGCATGCCGGCGAGCTGCAGCGCGTGGTGGGGCGCCTCTGAGACACCGCGTCGATCGGCGTCGATCGCCTCCATCTGCTTGGCCGGGCAGCAATCGTTGGTGCGTCGCCGTAGGAGAAGAAGAAGAAGACGTGATCGTCGTCGTAGCACGGGAAGCACGGAGCTCGACACCAGCGACCGATGAGCGCGGGGGGGGATGGGGGCTCGGCGTTGGGCCCGCCTGCCCGGCTGCCGGGGGCCCAGCCGACTGCCGCGACCCCCTCCACCGCGACCCCCCCCATTGTCGGCCAGCAATCAATCGTCGGTGGTGTCGGTGGCACGCCGGATGCCGGACAGCTGGCGAACGCGCATCATCAATCGCCACCCCCGCCGCCGCAGTCGCAGACGGGCGCCGCCGGTGCCGCCGGCGCTGCCTCCAAGTCGGCCCAGAAGAGGCCCGTCAGACGGGGTGGCAAGCCACCCCCCGACAGGCCCGTTCGGGCGCTCTTCTGCCTGGCCCTCACGAACCCTCTTAGGAAGATGTGCATCAGCGTCGTGGAATGGAAGTATCCTTTGCTCATGAGATTAAAGAGTTAAAATCGCGTAACGATGCGGGGGAGGGTTGAAGATTCAAGTTTAACGAACTGACATTTACGTATTTGACTTTAATAACCGCTCGTTAATTGCTTTGTAGATTGACCCTAATTCGAGTTTGAATATAACGATAATATGAGGGTTGATATTGGTGACGGTTTTTGACGACGGAAAGAATTAACGCGCGAATGACCACCCTTATTTTCCTTAAATCCCTCGATTTTATCAACGTCACTTTACAGACCCTTCGAATGGCTCATTCTTATGACGATATTTGCGAACTGCGTCGCTTTGGCCGTCTACACGCCGTATCCTTATGGCGATTCCAACCTGACCAATCAGTACTTGGTAAGTAGTCGACATATTTTTCATTATCGTTATTTATTTACTTATAGAGTATATTTATAGAAGTTCGATTTTATTTTTGTGTTAAAAATTATTTATTAAATAAAATTATTTTTTTTTTTTTTTTTTCATCGAGGCATTCCGTCTAAATAAAAGCAGAAATTGAATAATGTCTAAATGAAGCGTGTATTATTTTATGAAACGTGTATCTATATTTAAGTAAAAATAGAGAAACCTCGAAAGAGACTAAAAATAATCGCGAGCAAACGGCAATCATCCCGTTATGAAAGGCGTCGCCGGGAATCCCTTTGTGCGATTTCACCGAATGCGAAATAAAGCAATTTTGCCAATCGTAATATATGTATATGTATATACATGCATATGTGTGCACATGTATGCACGTCTAAATCGATGAGTGACCCCCTGCAACAATAAGAGAGTGGCGGTCCCGTTCAACGAACCACGCGAACCTCTATCGAGTTATCGATTCCGAGACGGCACTGGCGGGGTTGGTGGCATGAAACTTATTCGAGCTGAAAGTTCAATAATTGTTCAATTTTGCTCGAGATCGGTGTGCATGGCACCCCGGGCGCTATAATTGGAAGGCGCAGTTTCACATGTAGGCCGCTGTAGCGCGAGGATTAATTGAGGGTACTCCTTTCCCCCCCCCCCCCCACACACACACCCTCCCCTCCAATCCCTCCGGGTGTCGAAAATTGCTTCAAAAGTCATTGACAGTTATCAATCGAAGGCCACTCGAATTCATTCACAGATAAAATTCGCCACATTTGAGCTCGTCTGAGAACCTGCGAAATCGCTTATGCAAGATGAGAAACGAGATTAACTCGCGTTAACGACGACTCAAAACTGAGCTTTACGTCGTATTATGCATGTACTAAGTGGGGTCGGCACGTCATGTCTCATCAAAGGGTGCGACTTCGTTTTGCATCTCTCAAAGGGCACCCCTTACGCGCTAATTGATATCGAGAGGAAACTTCGTTGGGCTAACGGGAAGTTCGCGGAAAATTATTCGTGCTAACGCGAAGAGTGTATGTGAACTGTGCAGATCTGTTAATTAATTTAGTTTCTCTTTTATCGAGAAAATAAATATACATTTAATAAATATACAGAAAGATAGATCGAGAAACGTCATAAATTAAGAGTAAATAATTGAACGGTACACATGTAAGTAAAACTTCCTAAACTAAATAATTAATAAAGTAAAGACAGAAAGAGATGCAAATCTTGTAAAATGACTCGGGAAACAGGCAGATTTCCCTTTTTTATAGGAATAATTGTTATTTGCAATTTACTTATAATCTAAAAAAATTTATGACAAAACTATATGTCCTGTTTATTTATATTTAGTGTTTTCCTTTTCCTTTACTGTTTGTGCGTCACTCTTTAAACATTCCCTCTCTGAGAAACGGGGAACGGGGAACAATGCCTTTGGGAAAGATTTGCGAATCCAGTCACAAACTCCAAAAAGTCGCAAATCTTAAGATCGATCTCTCTAAGTCTTCTTTAAAAACTTCCAACTTTTTCATTCTCCTCCCAATACTCAATCGAGATAAAACTCCGACAACTCTGATATCTTTTACCACCACAAGATTTTGGAACTATATAAAAAATTCGCAATATATGTATATGTCGTTTCATGTACGTATGTACATATGTGAACATTTTTATGTATATTTATTATAGTTTTTAAAGATAAAATGACAGAAAAAGAGATTTTTTTTATCTTGAACATAAAAAATCATGCTCATAGAAAAAGAGCAGTATTAAATATAAAGTTATCTTTTTTCATTAATATGAATACACACACACACACACACAAAATATATAAATGTACATTTTATATATAATATATTTCAAAATCTTTTAGTAAAAGTTTTGATCAAATATCGCGATTATAAATTTCAATCTATAATAAAGAGTCTTTAAAATTCCATACAAGTTCTATTAACTAGTTTGCCACGCGATGTGCAAATATGTGTCGTAAATCGAACAGATCTAATCTCTCAGACAACATGAAATATTCGTTAGGCCTAAACACGATCTAGCATTTAATATCGCAGCGGCGAATCTGTTATTCGACAGGCACGTTTGCGTAATACCTACTTTCCTGACCTTACAACTTGCTCTTTCCGTATTTCGCCCACGTGGTGAACAATGTATTAATCCTCATGTGAATAAGTAAAAAAATTATGCGTGATACAAATGCATTTTCTAATGAAAAATGCCGATCTAATAATAGAATATAAATGAAGTGTGTTATATAATGAGAAGATTGATAATTAATTAAAGCAATCTAATTTATATTTATGGGACCGGTCTTTAGAGAATAAAGTTGACAATTTTGAAATGAAAAATAATTTATCGTGATTAATATATACATATGTATATATTCTTTTTATTTCACTTTTATTTCACTCGGATAAAAATTTGTTTAATCACCGAACTATAACGAATTATTCTCAAATTTTTATAATAGAACTTTTACATCAAAGTAATAAAGCATATTATGAAAAAGTAATGAAGTATTAATTTTTATTTAGAAAGTAAATCTTTAAAAATCATGCTATAAATTGTCTAAAGTGAGAAGATCGGCAGTTAATTAAAGCAATCTAATTTATATTTATGGGAAAGGTCTTTAGAGAATAAAGTTGACAAGTATGAGAGAAAAAATAATTTATCGTGATTAAAATGTGATTAAAACACATATATATATGTACACATATATATGCCAAACAATTCTTTCAAAAAAAGAAGAAATTTTTAATAGAAGAAATAATAAAGTATTGAAAAGAAGAACGAGCGTGAAGAAAGAAAGAAAGGAAGAGAGAAATAGAGAAAAGGAGAGAGTGAGAAACAACGTGATTTGTCAAAACTTTCTACACAACTTTGCACCCTCAAAGTCACGTAACGGCGGCGCCCACGTGTCATGCATCGGCGAGCAATACGAACGATATAATGTGCGCTCGAGCTTATTTCAGCGAACCGATAATCGATCGATTTTGGAAATTAAACGCAATGGATGCCGCGCAGAGAGAAAGAGAGAGAGAGAGAGAGATAGAAAACTAGAGTGAGAGAGAATCCGTGTCCTCTCTCTGTGGTATCCGCTTTCAACTTCCCCTTTAACGTCCATACCCTGTGTATACCTTCTCTCTTCGTACGGCAGCTTTTTTCCCCACCTCTGATGTGTAGCGAGCGTTCTCTCTTCGGCCTTATTTTTAACCCTCCGCTTCTTCTTTTTGTTTCGCCTGTTTTTCTCACCAAGGCCTATACCGGTTTTTCACCCCCCCCCCCTCCTCCTCCCCTTAATCACAATCGTGCCATGCGTCGATTAATCCTTTTACGCGATGGCCGGCGATGCTGCTGATACTACTACATATGAGTCATACTAATGGGGGGGATGATTGATGTCAAAAAATTAGTTTTAAACTTGCACATCTTTGCTTTTACATTTTTTACAAATATATTTACAATTAAAAGATAATATTAAATTTTTACGAATTGTGATCATTCTCTATTTTATAAATAATATATTTCGCGAAAATCCAATTTTTCTGCTACATCGCAATCATGATTTTATCAATTTTTATTATTCATATTATAATTTTAATCATCTGTAAAATCACTTGTAAAATATGCTATGATAAACGTTCAACAGTGTTATACAGTTTTGCAGCTGATATGGTAAGTAATTAATTCCGCGGCTTGATAATGAGTTGATTAAAGTTTCGAAATTTGGAGAGTGCCTTCTATTAAAGTTTTCGCTTCCTTGAATTAACCGTGACGGAGGAAAGTTAATGAGACATTAAAACGAAAAAAAAAAAAAGGAAAGGAAACAGCAACAGGTTACATACAATTTATCCTAGAGAGGAAAAAAAAGGCGACGAGTTTACAAGTCCCATGTAAAAAAATATCGGCGCGCGTCGGCACCCTCTTCTGCGTAAACGGCGATCACGTTCTCGTCGTAACTCGTTGTAATCCAACTGCAACGCGGACGCTCGTGCTTTAAATGTTTAACATCTGTGTACGCGTGCGCGCGAAATATTGTCTTCTCGGGCTCGTTTTTAATTGCAATCCGCCGCAATTTGTTCCCGTCGCTTTCAATTACCCTCGCTTAACACGAACGTGTTTTGCCGCGAAATTGCGGCAATGCGTCTTATCGCTCGATACTTATCAATCGTGGCCTCTTTTCAATATTAAGAAAACTTTCCTGGACTTGCGACTTTCGCTTTGAATGCTCTTTTAGAGATGATTGATCAACCCTAATATATATATATATATATATTTTTTTTTTTTCCTATTTCCTACGACGACTTTTTCCTATGGTATGTTGCAGGAGAAGATAGAGTACGTTTTTCTTGTGATTTTTACGGTGGAGTGCGTGATGAAGATCATAGCTTACGGCTTCGTCGCCCATCCAGGAGCTTATCTCCGCAACGGTTGGAATTTGCTGGATTTTACGATAGTCGTGATTGGGTGAGTACATCAATTTAATAAATTTCCACATTTATTTTATGTTTTGTCCACAAATAGCTGTAGGACTGATTTTCATTCATGAAAAAAAAAAAAAAATAACTTATTGCAGCTTTTATTTTGGTAGAATTAATTTCACGGATAAAATATTTTTATTTATATATTACATTTTTAAGGTCTTAATATATTATAAATTAAATTCCCTGTAATTGGATTGAATCAATATTAGGATTACGTTAGCGGATGATATGTTCTCATTTACTAACATATTTTTAAAAGAAGCTTATCTTCTCTAAGTTTGAATTTCTCTTTTATTAATTATCCGTCTCCTTTTATTTGAAGTTTCTAATGAAAAATCGGTTCAGAAAATCAAGCACTTATAACGTCTTAATGTTATACGCGGCGTTTGTTTTCTGATAAACTCATTTTCCTCCAAATTGAACAAGCGAGAACTAATAAAGATATATATATCGCATCTAACAACTTGTATCAATTGCAAGTTAATTGGATCAATGTCCATGTAATCGATAGTGCGTGACGGTCATATACACTTTGCCATTGGATAGTTTACACCTGGTAATGTTTTCCCTCATACAATATCGATAATATCCGCCAAAATTCACAAATAGCATCGACAAGTCGTATAACTCGATTACCTTGAGATACTTCGGTAAATGTTGAACATTAATAAACATAGGAACAAAAGTTATTTTCGCAACTCTGTATATTAACAAAAATTCAGATATATAATAGTTACATATAAATATTATATAAAAAAAAAACTATATAAAATAATTTCATATTACAGAGATAGAGAGAAGAATCAACAAATTATCGACAATTGTTTTATACAATAGTATCATAAAAAGCTCTCTTACTAGCAAGCTTTAATATTTATAAGAGTCAGAGAGGCGAGTCTTATAAATATTAAAGTGATTTCGAAAACTCCGCCCTCCTATTGTGTACTGATTATACAGCACGGGAACAAAGTTACTCTCTTCGGAGTTATCGGAGTATTTTTGTGTTTTCGCGTATAGTATATGCATTAAAAAAGCCAGCGAACGTAAGTTAAAAAAGGCGAACGGGAAAAATTGTAAAAGTTTGCGCTTTATCTCATGAAGACGCGCGCGGGCATCCGAAGCTGTGAAGTTGATGAAATCGGTTCGAGATTGATTCACGAACGAGAGTTGATCCGATGTATTTCGTGGAGCGAAAATAAAACGGAACTGGTGGTGCGCGAACGAGTGAGAAACGCCGGAAGGATGGCAGGAAGGAAGGAAGGAAGGAAGGAAGGAAGGAAGGAAGGAAGGAGGAAATCGAAAAATCTTTTTCGTCTGGGGGGTGACGGAATATCTCGTACTCGAATTATTACACGCGCGAGTTAGAGAGTTAATTGACGACATAATCCCGATGTACTCGAGCGATCGGTCGACGTAATGTCGCGACTCATGCGTGTAAATTAAATCCGGCAGAGTATAACAGCGATCGGGGATTGAAAATTCATGAGCGCCGTTCAAGTCTCGATATTGTCCCCAATAGGTCTACCTCCCCCATTCCTCCCCTTGCGATGGCCGAGCATCATTGTAATTAATATCTCAGCAAATTGCTACACGCGGGGAATTTGTACTCGCGACTATTGACTTGTACATGTATTGGTTGTGGGAATAAATTCACCGAAAAAATTATATTCTTATTTTTAAAATATTTCATTTATCTTTATAATATTATTCTGTAAAAGCGCCTCAAGATAATCTTTTTAATTTAAGAGAGAAATTCTCTAAAAAGTAAAGTAATCTCAAATATTCTTATAATATATAAATCTATATGCTGAACGGGATATTTTCTTATCATTATATTATTTACATTTAAGATTATTAATTCTAATGATGAAACTAACAAACATTTATTATTTATTAAAACTTTAACAAGTTAAATATAAGTTTTTGCTTAATTTAGAAATAAGATATTCCAGAAAATATCACTTAAAGAAGAGAATATATCCTTATACATTAATTTATTAAGAATCAACTTGTAAAGTATACATATTTTGAGAATATATTTTTTTTACGGAGGTGTACGAAGAATGTGTACTTTTATCTCGAAAAGCATAAAAGATGCAACGTTGCGTATTTTTGACATTTTCTGAAAATATTCCGATCCCCCTCTCTTTCAGAAATTTCGCGGATAAAAAAGTATTTAAAAAATCATTAATCGTGATTGCAATGCCGTGTGCGAACGGTATCCCGGTACCATAATCCATCCGCGCCAGAATCCCGATACATGACCCCTATATGCATCTATTACTACCACGATATATCGCATACGCGCTATATATACATGACGTAAATAATGGTACCCTATTTACGCGATCTCATCGATTTTTACAGAGTAAAGAGACGAGAGGGAGAGAGAGAGAGAGAGAGAGAGAAGCCGCACAGATACACGCGCGTATGTTATATAAAATTCCCGTGAGGAGTTTGACAAGCAGAGCATGTCGCAAGCAATCCCTCTTTGCGCTGTTTCCTCTGGTTAATGATCCGCGATTGCCGCGACGCGAATTTATTTATTCCGCGTGGAGGATTGTTGGCGAAAATCTATCCCGGATTACGGCGTTTCGTATCGACAAGCGTAACTGTGTACCTATTTTCCGGAGCGCACGCTTCGGGTATAACACCAACGTGACGGCGCTTCCTCTCCTGCCTGATAACTTTATCGCCCTCGGTTAACGACACGGCGAATCGATCCGTCTTAATGTCCTACGGGAGAGAACATGCGCATCCACATTTCTCTCCTCTCTCTCTCTCTCTCTCTCTCTTTCTCTTTCTCTCTCCGAATCGACCATTACGTAACGGGCCATTATTCAAATGACACGCAGCCTAATATACGAGGAAAATGCAGTCGTCGGTAACATTCGAAATTGTCTCATCGGGCGAGAAATATTTTCTTCCGGTCGGCGGTTTCATTTCGCTCGTTTGCGATAGCGTCATAAACTTCGTGATTCGTTGAATGTTTGCTGTAGTTTAAAGATGTGATGTTAAAAAAAAAATTATGCTCTACCAGACGCGATAATTTTGGAGAATGGTATTTTTTCTCAGAAAAAGAGATCGCGATATCTATCGTTTATTTAGGAAGAAGGGGAAGCTTCCTTTTCCTCCTTTTATGCTTCATAAACGTTCTCATAAATGCCGCCATGCGGCGTTTATAATGCTATTAGCCTTGGCACAGAAAGCTCTTTTCTTCAGGGACAAATTATCTTCTGGGAAAATGACTTTAAGCCTATATTATAAAGTCTTCATTTTATTATCAAATCATTAATCCTTGCTTGTCCGTTGTATAGAAAAATTTTTTTGCATTCCTCTTTGTAGAATGATAAGCACGGTGCTGATGATGCTCATGAAGGAGGGTTTCGACATCAAGGCCTTAAGGGCGTTTCGTGTTCTACGTCCTCTCAGGCTGGTTTCCGGTATTCCAAGTAAGACTTTTCACTGAAAATATTGATTCTGTCGCGACGTAACATCCAGAAATTAAATAAATTCAACTTGGATACGATCCATGAAATGTTAATACAATCATATAAATTTTTGTTTCACTGGAATATATTATTTAGCTGTTTAAAGAGAGAGAGAGAGAGAGAGAGAGAGAGAGAGAGAGAGAGAGAGAGAGAGAGAGAGAGAATTAATAGTAATTAATGTGTCAATTATTTTTGTTGCAATTAAATATCAAGGAATTAATTTGTAATTTATAATTGAGATGTCAAAATAATTATAATTACTTTGCCAGAACATATTATTTAATGTTGTTTAAAAAAATTAATAACAATTAATGTATGTGTATGTGTGTGTGTGTGTGTGTGAGAAGAAAGAGAGACGCGTAATTAACGATAGAAATAAATTGATTCGTCATTTTGCGTAGGTCTTCAAGTGGTCCTAAACTCTATTTTGAGGGCGATGGTACCACTTTTGCACATTGCTTTATTAGTTCTCTTCGTCATCATCATTTACGCCATCATCGGCCTCGAGCTGTTCTTCGGAAAGATGCACAAAACATGCAGACATAACTTAACTGGTAAGTGCACGTTCTAGGATTGCTACGTGTCCTGATAAAAATTTAACGGATAACGTGCTTGGCAACGGCAACTCTCATGACGGCAAACGTATCGCGGATCGATGTTTGCGCAAGATGCTCTTAAATTTATTAAATTGTGAATCCCCCGAATCTCTCTCCGACTCAGATATTTGGCTAAGAAATTTAATTTGGACATTATCTTAATATTATTTTATAATTAATTTCATAGACATATATATATGTCGCTAAAAATTAATAATATTTCTTTAAAGGCAAATCTAAACTTTTTATTAAAAAATTATATTTAAATATATATATTTATATGTATTTATACATGTATATATACATTATATTATATACGAATATACAAAATACATATATAATATTATATATAGAATTTATATAGTACATATAATACATATATATACGTATAATACATATCAAGGACATTATTCTTTAATCGTGAAAAAAAATGTATACATTGTCGCGTTTATAAAAGTGCTCACTCATGCAATTTATAGCGAATTCTAAAAAAACCTATGAAACTGAAGTTACATCGAAATTTCCGTTCAGTCTTAATACACGCGCTACCAATTTGTCTGCATTTGTTAGCTATAAAGAATTAACGGGGAGTTAGAAAGCAAAATTTATTTGGATCTGTTAGATTATTTAGGAATAGGTCTCGGTAAGGGTCGCCCCCGTGAGATTCGACGAAAAAATCGAACACGTCGGGACCGAGGAATGGCAAAAGACGAAGGAAGAGGAAGGGAGGGAGGGAGAGGAGATTTGGCGAGGGGCCCTGAGGGGAACTCCCAGCTTTAGCCTCCTAACACACTTTACGCCGGGACGGCTATTTTAGATATGATTCAGCCGCGAGACGCGGACGCGAAACTAACGTCTAATTATTATTAGCGCGAGGGATAGGCGCGCGCGGCTTGCGTGCCGCACGGCAAACAGCTGATTCACGGGAATGCGTAAAATAGCGGGTGGACGTTGCCGGGCCCGGGCGATACAAAAAGATGCGTCGAGATGCGACGAGAAAGAGAGAGAGAGAGAGAGAGAGAGAGAGAAAGAAAGAAAGAAAAACAAATTCGCGCAAACTCACATCAAGCTTCTTTCTGATAAAGTTTTTTCTTCTAATATTTTTGCTTATCTGTGTATAAATAGAATTAATAATAAATAGTGAATAATAGAATTAATTTATATTAATGATTATTAATTAATATATTGCTGTTGTATATGTATTCTTTATGTTCTATCATTTTTATGTAAATATATACAGGGTCGTAAAGAATGTTAATCTCTAAATACACAATTAAAATAATTACTTTCACTAATTAAAATGTATGTTAATTACCTTTTTATGACATGTTAGATATTTCTCTGTCCTATATTTACGTATACTATTTATATCAAAATTAAATTATTATTTTAATTTGGAAAGAGGTCCAAATACGATTTGTCGCGTTGACAGAGTTGGCTCAAGTGTATTTAAAGTTTAACGAAGGAACGGGCTTAATGAAGCTCTTTTAATTGACCTATGTATCGGAGAAATGCGAGACAGAAAGATCGATAAATCGCGTTAGCAAAGGAGAAAAAGTGCTAGTCTCGAGCCACTTTGCATAGATATACGTATAGAGAAATATATGCAAACACTTTAACGATGTATTACGACGCGTTAAACTCGTTGATCTTGCAACTAATTCGAAATTTTTAGCTGGGGCTGATCTTATTATGGTTTCCGATCGTCGTTTATCTCGCCAGGATTAAAAGTTCGATTCCCCTTTGTATCGCAGACGAGATAATGGACGGTCCGATACCTTGCGATACCGGCGATAGTGGCTTCCAGTGCTCTCGCGTCGGACCCGATTACTACTGCAGCAAACAGTTCTGGGAGGGTCCCAACTACGGCATCACGAATTTCGACAACTTCGGACTGGCCATGCTCACGGTCTTCCAATGCGTCACCCTCGAAGGCTGGACAGACGTGCTTTATAATGTAAAAATATGTCCCATACGCGATATATGTCTTGTCAAACGAAATTTTCACGGAGACAACTCACATTAATACTTGAACAGGGTGTCTACTTGAATTTTTTGATTATCAGAAATGATTCTGACTTAATCTTCCAGATATATTTGTCGAAAATTCCAGGTAAAATTAAAGAACTTTTAGAGGCGAGTGTTTTATTACGCGGGCTTCTTAATTTTTCTATTCATACAATCAAGAAGGAAAAATAAAAAGTCACTTAAGTTTCAAATGATTAGATTTGAAAAAATAATGAAAAAATTGAATGGCTTTCATCACAAGTATTTTTTTTCGCTTGATATTTTGCGAAGACTTGTTGGCGATATAAAAGCAAAATAATCAAAGAAATAATTTAAAAAATTCTCTAAATCTCTAATAAAATTTCATGAAGATTATTTGATTTTTCAACCCTTAAAAATTCCAGATTTTCTAGGTTTTTTTTCAGAGAATAGACACTCTGTTGAAGTAATTAATATAATTAGTATGTACATGTAATAAATTGATGTGTTACTATATATGAAAATTTACTTATGCCTTGCTATAATTAATTATTATTTTATTTATTCGATTAATAGTGAGTCTATTAATTTTACGTTAAATCAAGATTAATTAATCATTAGTTCAAGACTTTATAATCATGTTAAATTTAGATCGAGGATGCGATGGGGAGCTCGTGGCAGTGGATCTATTTCATCTCGATGGTCATTCTTGGAGCTTTCTTCGTGATGAATCTAATTCTTGGTGTGTTGTCTGGGTAAGTGTCAGGAAAAGTTTTGCGCCGTAAATAGTTTTTATTGCGATAAATAAATTTTCAGGAAAAAAGTACGCGGTTCTAAATTCACTATAAAATATTAAGAATGATAAATTTCAATATTATATCTACTTCATCTAAACGTAATGTTGATACAATGACATGAATCTCGATCCTTTCGGAGGATATAAGTCGATCGGCTTGCGATATCTATCCTCGCGGAGTTTTACAATTCCCGATGAGGGGACAAGATAAAAATATCTTTTTCTTAGGTTCATACACATGTACACACGCACACACTCCATTGCGTATCGGTAAAGGATGCGCGGCTAATCAAGGCGTGAAAACGGTATCGATGATAAGCGCGATTTAACTTCCTTCGCTTTTTACATTTTATCCATCGCTTAACGCATCGCGCACAAACATTATTGGAAACACCGCACACACATGTTCGAAATACATTTCATATAGATTGCTCGGAAATTATCCAGTCGTCAAAATGTCAGATGGAATGTTTTAAATGTGCTTGCTTCCTTGAGAAATAATAAAGAACTCGGAGAAACACGATTAAAATCTTCCTTGGTTCAACTTGGGTTGAATATAATCTTATATGCTAAAATTTATCTCACCAAATGAAAACTTTTAATTGGAATGTGCTTTTATCAAGAGAGGCTTTATTCCTCCGAATAATTAGATCCTTCTTAGATTGTCGCTTTTCTTTTTTTCTTTTTTTTTTCTTTTTTTTTTTTTTTCATAAAAAGGAGAGATTGTAAGCAAAGAGTCTTTTCACGATTTCTCGCGATGTACGCATGGACGCATTTACAAAGACATACTTGTTTGTCGAGTGAGAGATCGAACAAGCGCGGACAAATAAAGGGAGGAGTCCCTTTACTCTTCCTTTCCCTTCGCTTTTCACGCCCGTCTCGATTTCCGTTTCATCGCCTTTGAATGTTTCAATTACGTACCAAACGCATATCTCTAATCATAACGCGACGCGATTGTACATGCGTCCGTCCCATTTTTGGTGCAGTGAATTCTCCAAGGAGAGAGAAAAGGCGAAGGCACGTGGCGACTTTCACAAGCTCAGGGAGAAACAGCAGATCGAGGACGATCTCAGGGGTTATCTCGATTGGATAACGCAGGCCGAAGACATCGAGCCGGAGACAGACGAACCGAAGCAAGACGGAAAAAGTATGTATGTCAGATAAAAAAGTACATGCATACTAGAGATATTATAAATATAATAAATTTATAATACCATATATACAATAATAATAAGTATTATTATTATATTTTAATTAATAAAAATATAAAATATGTTGGAAAATAATTGGAAACAAATATTTTAATAATTAAATAAAAAATATAAATTAATAATTTTCACATATTGTACATTTTAAAAAAAAAGAAGGAACAAAATATATCGGAAATAACTATACATGTATATTTACATAAAATAAATTTATACGTAATTTTCTGAAAATCACATCAGTATTTATGCAACTGAATTCATATATAGTGTTTATGTAAATGCAAGTATATAGAAGTGCATAATGTAAATTCGGAAAGTTGTTCATTAAACTAAATTCCGCGAGATGAAACTTTCTCTCCCTAGTCAGGGTATGCTAATTAATCGACGGAGTTTGATATTACATAGCCAAGCAACAAAACGAAATAGAGAGCACGGATCAATTGGAGGGCGATGAAGAAGGTATTCAACAAGAGTCCGTTTGGAAAAAGAAGAAGCGAAATCTAGAGAGGTAATCGATTTTTGCGACTCTTACGAAATTAAATTTTTAAAAATAGTATATAAAACTCACGATGGAGCTATTGTTGCATATATATATATATATATATATGGGGGATTCTACATGGTGTACGTGATAGATTTGAGAAAATTCCTTCTCCGAAATACCATCGCGGAATTCTTACGCGTATATACGAACGTCTCAATAGAGATCAAAGCGTCATTTATCTGAACAAGTTCAAAGAAGTTTGCTAAGCGCTCATATACACGCGAGCGAGTGGGCGAAAGGGCAAACTTTAGACTTACAGTCGCGTATTGTGATGCGAATTTGCAGAGTGAACAGACGGATGCGAAGAGCCTGCCGAAAGGCAGTGAAGTCCCAGGTCTTCTATTGGCTCATCATAGTTCTGGTTTTCTTGAATACCGGCGTTCTTGCTACAGAACATTACAATCAGCCGCCCTGGTTGGACGACTTTCAAGGTAAATACCGTCTCTTGCTGCTTGCTTAGCGGAAATAAAGTCGACTTAGCGTGTGTTTGCCTTTAATTATAAACCGCTCCGGCGCCTCTGGTAATGCATTTCGTAATGCGAGACTCTTTCGTCTGCCATTAGAAATCACGAACATGTTCTTCATCGTACTCTTCTCCATGGAGATGATGTTAAAGATGTACAGTTTAGGTTTTCAGGTGAGTAATCTCGTCGCATACTTTCTAATGATTCTTTTTCGTAGACGAAATGTGGCGTAAAGTTAATAAATATTAATGTTACATTTTATTTAATTAATTTCTTATTATTTACGCATCATTTATTGACATATATTTATAAACAAAGATAAATGCAAGCGTCACTCTTCTTTTCTTTTTCTTGTTAAATAGAAAGACGCTTATAAGTATTTTTCTTACACTTAAAAAAAAAATAATCTTGCAACTTCAACAAAAATTTTCTAGGTGTAAAAAATTAACTGAAACAGATAAAGTTATTAGTAAATACTGTGACACTGCATATATTTTGCACTTAATCAATTTAAATGACAGAGACAGAATTTATATCTGTACTATTAGTGTAATTTAGACAGAAAATTGTTCTGCGATGCCTATTTTTAAGGCCTATTGTCAAGGACAATTATATTTGTGATTAATATTTGGCAATGGGATCTAAATTTTCTAGAGGTATTGCTAGAATATTGCTGCTATAAATTCTACACGTGACAAACAATATTCTAACAGATACAAAAAGTAGCGATAAATTTTAATCGAGACATCTAGAAATCTATTTACATTAGGAAAATATTTTTTTTTTAGTGTAGAAAAAATATCTTGAACGATTTTAATCTTCCGCCACTATAATTCGCAGGGTTATTTCGTCTCGTTGTTTAATCGTTTCGATTGCTTCGTCGTGATCGGCTCGATTACCGAAATGATACTTACAAATACACGTGTAATGCCGCCTCTTGGCATTTCCGTGCTCCGTTGCGTCCGGTTGCTCAGGGTATTCAAAGTAACAAAGTGAGTACTTTTTCTTCGAGATGATAACTTATATTTAATTAAATCCTTGCAAAATTAAGTTACAACGATTATGATAGAAGAATATTCCGGAAAACGCAAAACTTACATTCGGGATGAATATATGAGATGCATTGCTTTTCTTTCTTGACAGATATTGGAGATCACTATCAAATTTAGTGGCCTCTCTACTGAACTCGATACAATCGATCGCCTCGCTGCTGCTCCTGCTTTTTCTTTTCATCGTCATCTTCGCTCTTCTGGGCATGCAGGTAGATTTAACGCGAAAATGTAGCGACGCGAAAACACCGTACATATATACGTTTCATTTATTTCTTCAACCTTTTATTTTTTATTCTTCAAATAGGTCTTCGGTGGAAAGTTCAATTTCAGCGAGATGGAGGAAAAGACGCGTCACAATTTTGACAGTTTTTGGCAGAGTTTGCTCACCGTGTTTCAGGTATTCAAATATTATGTAAAGAAAGGAGAGTGTGAAATTTAAAAAAATTTTTACTCGCGATATTAAATCGCTTTATTCATCGCGAAGATATAACCGATTTCACTCACTATTTTCGGGCTGCTATATTTTTCTCCTCTATTTTCTTACGCTTCTAAAAATAAAGTGGAATACATTTGATTTCTGCATTTTCCAGATATTAACCGGCGAGGATTGGAACGCTGTGATGTACGTCGGTATCCAAGCTTACGGTGGCGTCGCCAGTTTTGGCGTGCTCGCCTGCGTTTATTTCATTATCCTCTTCATATGCGGCAACTGTATCCTTTATCGAAAAGAGACAAATTCGCGACGAGTAATTATCTCTTCTTTTTAAATCGCGTATTTTAAATCGAAAGTAGCGCTCGCTCAGTGTTATCGATCCGGCCTGATTTAATAAATTTTAATCGATCCTTGACGAAGATAGCAATGCAGATATCCTCTTGAACGTATTCTTGGCTATCGCCGTCGACAATCTCGCTGATGCCGAGTCTCTAACTAACATCGAGAAGGAGGCCGAGGAGGAGGTGAGTTTCGTTTCAATGTAATATATGTGTAATACATAATGTATTAGATTGTCGATGATTTTGCAGACGTAATGCGAATCCAATATAGGCTCCATAATGTTTCGTTACATTAGTTTAAGCGAAATTTCATATCGAGAAAATTATCTCTTTTTTTATTTTGTCAAAATTAAATATTCTTGTTAATAAAAATTGTGTCCTTAAAAAGTGATTTTTCAATTTTTGCAATTATTATATGTATGTAAAGTGTGTGCTTTTTATACAACAGCTGATTTAATATTAAAACGCTTATCACGCTTTTCAACTTTTCCATGAAATTAACGTGTAATACTAAAATATGTACTCACACATGTACCTACTATTTTTTAATGTAAAAAATGTCGAATTAATAAATTCGCGCGTAAATATACGTCGTTGCTTTCCTGAAAAATTTTAAAACTGCATAAATCTCGAACGATCTGTTTCTTTCGGATGTCTACAAGCGATCAGGCTAATTTGACTGTCCGATCTCTCAGAGAAGCGACTTTTACATCGCGCAAAGCATTTGCCAGGAATGATCGCGAAGCATATCATGAACAATGCGAGTCCGCTCGAATGAGTCTAAAATCATGACGACGACAGGACGACGCCCATCCTGGTAAATGAGAGTCGCGTTTAACGTTCGTAAAGGACGATAAAAAGAATGTTGCTTCAATTTTCTTTCACTGTACCATGCTGTACCGACGCGACGACACGCGCGAAACTGTCAAACTTTGTCGGGATTTTGTCCCATAAAATTTATCGATCTCATAATATTAATTCGGCCGATGAATTAATTTTCTTCTCGTGTTCTAATACTGTCTAGATTCAAATACAATGTCTTCTAGAATCCCATTAATCTTTAATGGTATAATATCTCATCAATCATGCGTGTCGATTGTATCTTGAAATGAAATTTTAATTGCAAGTTTTTTACATGAAGTATTAATCTTCCTTGAAAAAAGTTCTTTAAGAAAAAGATTGACTCTTGAATTTGTCAAAGTATGTCGCATTAGCATTATAATAGAAATTTTCTTTGCTGTATTTTTTTTTTCAAGTAAATATCAAAAAATATTGATTTAAATAAATGGTATAAAACTGGCCCAAATTACTATGAATGTTACACCGAGAAAACCGTTATTCGAAAAAATGACTATATATATTAACATCCTACTTTTATCAAATGTATAGCTATTGCAATTTACGACGCTACGAAATGCAAGCAACGCAATTTTACTCGTAAGGTAATTTAAAACCACCGCGACAAAGTTCAAAAGCTGATTAATCATACTTCTAACAGCGGAATAACATTGATGAAAAACTGTCAAATGCGCCGTGGAAATTCTATGCCGCTATAAAGCGTACATTTCTTTAATGTATTCTCGTTACATTAATAAAAAATTCGTACATTGCTTTATTTAATATACAATTTCTATATTCAATATTTTTAAAAAATTTCCACATATTTTGAATATATATTTATACTTTTAATATTATTTTTTCTCTAATTTTTTCATACATACACTCACACATTTATAAAATTATATGTATAAATTTGTATTTTTATAATATATATATAAAGTTTTATATATACTTTTTTTTCACTTTTTTCGATAGTAAAAACAAGTTGTATGATAACGAATCAATATTTGAAACGAATATGCAGCGTACCATTTCTACTGTTGTTTACCAACAGCAATCTAACAAGTAGTAAGGAAAATATATAGCTTCCTTTTACAATGCAAGCAGCACCTCACTACACTTTTAAGTCATGAGATCACGGTAATAAAAAAATTTACTGCTCCCTGTCGAATTAAACTTTTTATTACGAATGTTTCATATCACGTTCGTTTTACGATTTTATACGGGAATGGAAAAAGGATTCTCACGTTTCTTTCTATGTAAATAAATGAACACGTTATTATCTTATAGATATGTAGGAATGTTAATGAGAGAGACATAATTAGTTTGTAAATTCAGCAAGTGATGCTACGATAACGATCATAAATCAAATATTTGGATATGTATGGATTTATGTTCTTATTTACATTATCAGCTTGTAGCAAGAGCTTTTTGCATATTAATGATATCAATCTCGTCGGAATACGTACAATATTGACTACAGAATTTAATTAGTCGATAATAGATTTTCTTTGACATTATTCAGCAAAATAATAATTATTCAAAAGTACTGTACTAATCTAATTTTTTATTTAAATTTCTAATATATATTTCATAGATTATTTTTACTGACAAACCTTAATAAATTTTATATTTATATTTAAATTTTATGTTGAAAAATATCTCTCTGCAATATGTTTGACAAAAAGGACAGTCTAATGAATATAATAATAAATACATATACAAGTAAAATAATAATTAAAATTAAGTTAATTTTTATCGACTAAATAGTCTGATTTTTACTCATCTTTTATCACTACTAGATAACGTCCGTTATTATGAATTAACAAATTAATTAATAATTCTAAAAAATTAATCGCAATTTAAAGATGTGTAATGAGAAATTTTTTATTAAACTTTTAATTGTTCTTTTAATTCGTTAAACATTTTACCTCTGAAATTTCAAAAAGCACGCTGTCGTATTTTAATGGAACACTTTTTTCACGGAGATCATTGTTACTGATTGTTTTCCTACAGAATCACTTGACAGATAATCTCCCCTTTCTCTACCTTTTAGGCGGAGAAAAATAAATCTCGTAGCGGTTCACCAGCAAGGGACGAAGTTAGTGGCGAAGTCGGTGATGACGGGGGTGAGGGAACCGGTGGGGAGGATGAGGGTGCCGGGACAGATCTCGAACAGGATCCTAACGAGACAATGGAGGACTACGAAGCCGCACTCGATACCGAAACGTAAGCCCTTTCTCGCGTAACGTGGCGTAAATTGTGTAATAATACAGCAGCTTGCATTATCACACGGCACGAGATTAGAGAGCAGTTAATACACGCACACCTCTCTCCCCTTTTCTCCTTAAGCAATGCAATCATGGCCAGTAATATACGAAAGGATTTGCCAGAGTCAATAATCGCGATTCAAAGATTAGCAACATACGGTGCTCTGTAATTCTCACTATACTATACCCTTTCGTTAATGATTCTTGAATTCTCACACTGCGAATATAAAAATTATGCAGCTAATTAAAAAAATTTATTTAAAAATTTAGTGAAATTTACCGAGATCTTAATTATCGAGATATTAATATCTTATATTGTAAATCATATACTTTTGTAAAAATAACTGAAGATTTCTATCTTTTTCAATTATATTAATATTTCGATAATTATTTATCAGTCAGTTTTACTAATTGCGTTACTAAATTTTTTAATAAATTTAATAAATAAATATAAATATATATAATTATTTTTTTATGTTTTATAGGTATAGATTTCAGATAAAATTTAAAGATTGCCACGGCCAAATTCGTAATGATCAATTTTAGAAAAGTTGTTAGAACGTTAATTTATGTTGAATAATTATCGCTAATTACAGATCGGAGAAAAGTGAAGATATGAATACGCACAAAGTGCGTATCAACATTGAATCTGACGAAGAAGTGGAAGAAGAGGAAGAGGAAGAAGGTGGAGAGGAGGAAATGCAAGGTACTTTCATTATTTTAATTTTCGTTTGTTTCAAGAATTGATAATGAAAAAAAAACGGTGATACTTTTCGATCTAATGATTTTAAGATATCAATATCTCTGATACAGAAATGCAATAATGAATGGAACAAAATATCTGTAAAATTATAAAAAAAGAGATCAAATTGTCTTTCAGATGACGGACAAGAAGTATCAGCCAGACCGCGAAGAATGTCTGAGTACAATATGGCCACCAAAAAGGAACCGATACCAGCCGGTTCGGCATTCTTTATTTTTTCAAGCACTAATAGGTATATATATATATAAAAGTTTCTTAAGGCTTTTTATTTTCCAATAACAAAAATAAAGATGAAAGCTAATTTGACATTAAATTTCCTGCATTTTTTTCCGAATCTCTCTTTCAACCAACTCATTTAGATCGTGTGTTTTTTCGCAGGATTCGCATCTTCTGCCATTGGTTTTGCAATCACAGTTACTTCAGCAATGTGATACTCATCTGCATTATGATTTCCTCCGCCATGTTGGCCGCCGAAGATCCGCTAAGAGCCTCGTCGGACAGAAATCGGGTATTTAAATCGCATTGAAAGATGAATCGATGCTTGATTCTTTTTTTTTTAACAACATCGTTGAAATATTCGTTCTTTCAAAACTTTAAATGCGAAATTATCGAAATATCAATGTAAAAATAGTGTCTGAAATAAATATGACGTACATATGTCTGTTATGTTACAGATATTGAATCACTTTGACTACTTCTTCACTACTGTCTTCACGATCGAAATCTGTCTCAAAATGATCTCGTACGGCTTCATCATCCACGAGGGCGCGTTTTGTCGATCAGCTTTTAATCTGCTCGATCTCCTCGTCGTTTGTGCTTCTCTCGTTTCCATGTCTGTCAGGTATATATATATATGTATTTTTTCTTCATTACATGTCTCTTTTCTTTATCACATATCAATATTTTTAACTCAGTCTTACATGTAAAAATTCAAAAAAAATGTAGAAAAGCTATTTTTTTAACTATCTGCGTAGCTATATATCATTGTAATTGTCTGTTGAATTTTTCATTAAGACTGTATAATTTTATATCTATTTGTAATTGTGCAATTTTTTTATATCATAGTATTATATGAAAGTTATGTGAATTTGAAATGAATATTAAAATTCGAAGAAAGTTTAATTATTTGAAAGCTCGCTTTAGATGTAATTTTTTTTGCATTTGATTTATATTAATACTATTATTTATCGTATGTATTTATGTATATATTTACAGCTCTGGCGCGTTCTCCTTCATCAAGGTACTCCGGGTACTTCGTGTTTTGAGGCCGCTGCGTGCCATCAATCGCGCCAAGGGATTAAAGGTATCTCTTTCATTTGTCTCACCTATCCGCAAGTCCGCTAAAACCGGCCCGATTCACACAGCATACGCGTCCTTATAGTAGAACGTAACGCCAGAGGCATAATATACCGTAATGTCCACAGCCAGCTAAATTAAAGAGTACGCTCCCGTTAATCCGACCGTGATTGCCATGTGAAGTCGCGATTATTCAATACAAATGGTGGAAGAGAACGCCGAGCTAACTTTGGAAAAATCGCGCAAACGAGTTATTATTATTATTATTATTATTATTCGTTCCCACGCATTCCGAAAATTCGTATCGCGCGACAATTTATTTTCTACATACAAGATATAAATATTATTTATTATTAATTTTGTTTTCCTAACCGATTAAAAGAAAAATAGCAAAATCTCCTTGAGTGGATTAAAAAGACGTGCAGTTCTTTTTAATTTAAAAATTAAAATAATCGAATTCGTAATTAATTAAAGAAACTTGAGACGTCCGGATTTTGGTTTGCTCTCTACAACGCTTTCCGCAACTTTTTCGAGAGAGCTACTCGAACTCGTCGCCGGCCAAATCGCTAAAAGTGTTTAAAGTTAATAACTTCCATCTCTCCATCTCATCGAAGGGCGAATATATATATATATATTGTGAATTAATGTTATGAACCCAGCACGTAGTACAGTGCGTCATCGTAGCGGTAAAGACTATCGGAAACATAGTCCTCGTCACCAGCCTCCTGCAGTTCGTGTTCGCCGTCATTGGCGTACAGCTCTTCAAGGTAGGATTATCGGGCCCCGATACACCGACACGGCCCTGAAAAAGCTCTCCTTCGAATCTCTTGTAGTATACACTAGAGTGGCAGAATGTTTTATCAATTGATACTCTCTCCCCCGGCCCTCGCCCCCGTACTCCGTCTGTTAAAAAAATTTCATTGTCAACCCTGTACTCCCATCCTTTCTGTCTCTATCTCTCTCAAGACTAGACTCTTCAACATTTATTCATCCGTTTGTCCACACATTTTTTAATGCAACCTCAGCCAAAAAAAAAAAAAAAAAAAAAAAATACAACTCACCATCACCATATTCACCACTACTACTATTACAACTACTACCTAGCTACTTAAGTACGCCTTTGCTCGACATCTCGGCAGCTTCTTCGACGATTATTTCCGCTCTGCGAAATACGCACTCGGGTTCGCAATCGATTAACGTCTGTTTCCGCGAGCATTATCTAATTGTAAATTGGAGTGATCTTGAGGGAAGAGCACGACTGAATCTCTCTATTTTTTTTGAGAGACCATACGTGTTTAAAAGCTTTTTTCGCTTTAGAATTGAATCAAATATTTTATCATGTGCTTTTTCTGCACACCAGATTTTTATCACGCGCACGTGATTTTGACGATTTTTTTATCACCGTTTTGCACATTTTTCTACACATTTGTGTGAACATATAACTCGGGGTAAGTTTCATCAATGATCGTCGCAGAAAGCTTTCAATCCCAGACAATATCGATACGGATCGATGATTCACGTGCGATTCCGTGTCACGTTACGGAATTAACGAACTCGTGATCCAATTAAAGAGAATGTCTCGATTCGACAATACAATAAATATCGATCAATACGTGCGCGACAATGACATGTGGGAAAATAATCGTCGGAGTGGTACGAGCACGAGGCAAATGTTGTTTTCTCTGACAGATGCACCTCTGGGTACCCTCCCCCCCCCCACCCCCATAAAACAAGCTGTTTTTGGCGTGTAACTTACTTATTAATTAGGTTTCTTGTCTCGACACTCTCCCCGAAACCTCTCACGGAGGCTATGATTGCATATTTTTTGTGTTTCCTTCTATATAAGATTGTACGTCAGCGTTCCTTTATTATCGAAGGCCAACTTGACTGTTCGCCTTTATTGTCCCATTTTTTTACATTGACGTAGCTCATACAATAATAAACCGATGTTGAATCCTTCAATAGCCACATCATTGGTGTATGTATAACTTGACGATCCTTTTATTTCTATATTTTGTTTGTAAATAATACTACACTTATAAATGTTTATAGAAATATTGCAATAAAATTGTATATTAGACGATTTTTTAAAGAACTAAAAGAGAAAGAATAGATTTTTATCAGATAGATTTTTATAATTGAAAAGATTCATTATATGACAGAATATAGATAATCCTTCATGATGTATAAGTTTATATATTTATTGCTTTTTATTTTGTTACGTTAAAATTGGACCAAGTACTGAAATTTTGAGAGAAACGCGTGAGAGTGAGCTTTATTTGAAAGATTTTCTCTTTTTAAAGCCATTTATGTTTCAATACATGATAATATATAATGTCTTGAGTTTAGTATGAAAGTAATTCTTTAATGACAGTTTTCAATGATTTAATTATAAGAAATGTGATCTACTATTTCTCTGATATACAGCATGACTCTATAATCCGAATCATGATAGAGACATACATCATTTTGAATATTAAATAAATTCCCAGAAAATACAAAAGTCACATCATTTACAGTATTATTTGTTGATAGTATCAGAACAAGAAAAACGCTGTTGTGATTTCGCGTTTGTGAAAAACAGAAAAAATTACACGAACACTGTTTTCGCTAGACTATAGAAACAAAAGCAGCTCGAGAAATATTATATCGCATAATGATTTTTTACGCATGTACACCTGTACGATTTTATTCAAAATTATTACAAAGAGACAGAACAATTTTGTCCTACACACACACACACGCACTAATTGATATATATACGATTTTCCGCCGCGAAAGTTTCTTTCATGTGATTCTCTGTTTTGTTTCAATATCAACATGTTCGATATATCTACCTATTTTGTTCAGAACTAAATTGAGTTATAATTGTTTGCTAGAAATCAGATTATCAAAAAATAGTGGAAATAATTAGAATAATACAACAATACAATCCATGATGTATGGTCCACGATTGTGAAGAGAAAAAAAAATCTGTAAAGAAGATCGAGTGAAGTAATTAAAATCTTTGGATAGAATGGATAACACAATGACTTTAATGATAAAAAAATTTTGCGGTTACAGTTTTTTAATATTTTTTTAAGAATTGCAAAGCTAATCAAACTACTCGCATGTCTATTTTGACAGTTTTGAACAACTATACTCTTTTAAGAAAAATCACGCAGCATTAGCTTATTTATCCAATGGTCTCGATTACTCCATTTGATCTCATTATAGTAGATCGCTACGCCGATGTAATATAGTATTATATGAACGTATATATAGTGGATGAGCGACCGGGGGGAGATGAGACGACAGCTCAAAAGCAGATTGGGGATAGTCTAGTGTCTAGTGTAAACAAAAAAAGCCGCTTTACGCAAGGCCTAACATGCCTTTGCTCTTTCGGCTTTCGTTTTTTGCTCCCATCAGCTGAACACACCTACGATATACTCTTTTTTTATATATACACATATTGTATATCTTTATTCTTCTTCTTTTTGGCATCACGAGGCCTTTTGCTGCTCGAGACTTGATAAATTACAAATCATCGCTGTACAACATGAAAATAATCACGCATTAACACGCACAAATCCACATACATTCACATATACACGTATATTTATAGTGCGTAAAAAAAATGTTCAAGCTTTAGTCTCTTTGTGGATTGCCGTTTAAGACATTCGCCGTTTTAATTTTAAATCTTGTCCACGTTGTCATAATTGATGTCTTTTGATGATTTTAACTCTAAAAAAGAGAGAAAAATCGTGTATGAGCTCATCAAGCCACGCATCAGAACCACGTTTCGTATAATTTCTTTTTTTTTTCAAAGTTTAAAAGAGTCCTCAAAGGATTTGATGACGTGGATGAGACGATGAATATCTTGTAAACAGCATAAAAAAAAGACTGCTAGGAGTGCTTTTTAAAAAATGAAAGGGCTGAAAAAAATATATATTGATATATTGAGACAAACTTTAGCTTGAAAGAGATACTTGTAAATAAGATCTCAGATTAGCTTTCAATTATCTTTTCGGGACTTCTTTGATTGTACTTTTATGAAATTACTGATGTCTTAAAGAAAAAGACATAAAAGAAATAAAAGGTAACTTTAATTACTTGGTTGTATATATTAATATACAGAGTTTTTTATGCACTATAGATAATCGGGGCAGATCGATACGAGCCGAAAAAAATCACACAAAAATTATTGAATTAACTATTAATAAAAATGCACATATATATATATATATATATATATATATATATTATGTAACTTGAAACAATTTTTCCTTTTCTCTGAAGTATACTTATATATATAGAATTATGCTAATGATTGCTTAGATCACATAATATATATTCTTTGATTCGTTTATTTTTTTTTTTTTTTTTTTTTTTGTAGAAATGAAGGGACCCTTTCATCTACAAAGATATACACAATTGCTTTCATGATTATTTAAATAAGATATCCTTCAATATACGGTTCGAGCGGTGCCGATCTCCCCCAACAAACATATATGCTTGGCGGACGCATATTTACAGAGACATTTATATCTTTCAAGCGAAGCCAAGGGTGTATTAATTCCTTTAATTTTTATCTTTTTACACATACACACACACACACACACACGCACTTTTATCCACCCCTAAAAAAGAAAGAAATTAAAACTCACGCAGCCTTCGTGATTTTAAGATTGAGTAGTAGAGGATGTTTGAGAATTGCATGCTTGTGCCGGCTGAGCGTTGCTGAGTGGTGTGCCGCTATATTAACATGAGAGAGAAAGGTGAAGGAGAAGAAGAAAAGGGCACTATTTTTTCTTTTCTTTTCTTTCTCGTAAGATCAACTCGCCGCGGGACTCTGCTGCCGGATAACCGAAAGGGGAAAAGATCACGAAAAGTGGTCCCTATACGCGCACACAGACCCATAATTGCTGCAAAAGGAAGCACCACGGCAATTTCCTTTTTCGTCCGTTTTCGTAGGCTTAGAAATCATCGATTCTCATCGTTCGATTTTGTTAATGCTACGAAAATCAGTATCAGACTATTCCATTGAAGATATATATTGAAATTAAAAATTAAAGATTTGAATTTAAGATCAATTAGAAACAGAAGGAGCAAAGATTTCTTTCTTTTTTTTTTTTTTTTTTTTATCCTGATCGATCAAATTCGAATCTTCAATATTTAATCTTGACCTTTGTTGCATAGAATCTGACGCCAAGTCAAGATATTTCGGTACTAAAATGAACGATGATTACACATCTAGGTATAGTTGATTTATGTAGTCTTTAGTTATTATGCTTTCGAGTTGAATAAAAGCAAACAAATCAGAACTGGGAAAGTTTCTCGAATCATTATTTAGCAGAATTTTCGACTCTAATTCAAGAGCAGTCGAGATCGATAACAGAAGATTCGTATAAAGTCTCATAAACTTATTAGACGAGCTCGATGGAAGACTATTAGGTGAATCAATGTCGATTAGATTAAATTAGATGTTACAAACCTCAAATTTATTTTGATTAGCTCTATATCGCGAAGCGATGATAGATCGTTTTGCGATCACGTTAATCCTTTATCGAACTTGTCATCGTCTTATATAGCTTACAAGTATCATTAATTTTCCAATCGAAGTATATATAGAACGCTTCTTAAACACTCGCGGACAAGAGTATCAAGTGCTTCGTAAGAGATATTAAAGTTCTTCCCTCGATAAAGGATATAACGAAATATTTCGCCAACAATATATTGATAGAAAAATGATATTCACTATTGTAAACTAATGAAGGATATCAAAATATAGAAGTCGACGTTTAATAATGTAATAGGGGAAGATGTAGAGCAACACACCCACACACATACACACCCACACACGTACGCATACACATAGAGAGAAGATGACAGAATAGTTGACATTCTTTAGGCTACGTTTATATTAGCTTGTTTTGATTATTAATCTTAGGCAGAGACAAGTTGTTCAGTCCGAAAACATTATATCTATCTTACTTGTCTATCTCTATCCACTTATCTATATATCTATCTCTCTCTTTCTCTATCTATATATACATATATATATTTCTCTCTCTTTCTCTCTCTCTCTTTATCTGTATATACATATATATATATATATATACATATATATATATATATGTATATATCGCTCGTAGTTTCATGTGTATCGATCACCCTACCATATCTCCCTCTCACACGCACACACACAAATGTACACACACATGTATGCGACTCGGTATTGGGTGTACAGAAAAGTAGCTAAGCGCAAGCTAGCTCCGCGAACCGCCTGGTCTCGATTTCTCGATCGACAGGGTGCGAGAGGGTGAAGATGCGTCGCTCTTTTTCAAAATGCGCGCAAACAGCGATCGCAATACAATATTGTCTGCAGGCGCGATAAACAGAAGGGTGATAAACGTTGCGCGGGGTAATAAATGACGCTCTCGGTGCGACGTCGGTCGAGCTTGCGAGGAGGAATTTTTAGCTTCCGAGGAATCCGCGAAGATTTCTGCGACGCGACATCCGTCGCGGGAGAAGCGGCAGAGCAATTTTATCCTTGAGACAAAATTGAGAGTAGCATTTCTTTTTTTATATAGGTTTAAATCTTGCGTGTGTGTGGGAATGTATACCTATACATGTAATACTTAAAGTAACGAATAAAAGGGAAAGAATGTTTCGGGAAAAGTTATGGCAAAGATGGTGAAGTTTCACACCGCAGCAGCATGTGTTTTTTATAACAGATGTACGAGAGAGAATGTAATCGTATAGTTGATCAATGAAATATAAATAACGACGTTATTGTATATGATATATCCATTATTGGAGTTACGTTCTTCGTAACAAGTTTTTCACATAGTTCCAATTCTTGTAATTTTCAAGATTTATACGATATATATATATATATATATATATATATATATATATATATTTGAAACGATAACAGCTTTCAGCGCGGTACCTGTCAGTTTTATCGAGAAGCGACCCGAACGAGCGATATCCCACACGATTCACAGACGTAATCGATTTACCGAACACGCTCGTGGTCGCTCATGCAAAGTCGACTTTCGACGAGGAAACGCCGAGGTTTCCCGGTCCAAAAACCCCATAGGTGCATTGCCGAGAAAAAACATCGAGCACTGATGGGTTGGATGGATGGCGAGGGCTTAGTTCACGATGAAAAAAAAAAAAAAAAAAAAAAAAAAAAAAAAGAAGAGGAGTAAACCCCCCCTCCCCCACAAAAAAAAAAAAAAAAAAAAGAAAAAAGTGAGGGCAAATCGAAAAAGAGAGAGCTTTGAAAAATCTCGAATCGAGAGCGATGTTCATGGAGAGAAACAGAGAGAGAAGCTGCGCAACTTTCAAAGGTATCGGACGAATCGTGTATCGCCGCGTGTGTAAATGAAATTTGTAAAATACAACAGAGACAGCACGAGGGAGGATAATAATCGAGCCTAGCGAGCTAAAACAAGCGTTAAAAGAGCGACTGTAAGAAGCGCGAACGAGACGATGAGACTAATTGGAAAAAAGACAAAAAAATTTGAATCGCGGCGAGAACTTCCACCACTCGACCCCCCCCCCCACCCCTATAAGTTTCCCTCCCCCCCCCGCCCCTGGTGTGATACCTGGTCACCCGAAATTAATGCTATACTCTATTTTTTTTGTTTTCTCTCACTCTCTCACCACCCCACGTGTTCCCCGCTGTGCTCGCTCGCCCCTGCTCGTCCGCAACTGAAAACGCTACGTGAAAAAAGTACGTAGTGAAGTGTGTGATTGTCGCCATTAAAACGATCGGCAACATTATGTTGGTCACCTATCTCCTACAGTTCATGTTCGCTGTTATCGGGGTACAGCTGTTTAAGGTAAAGAGACATCCAGCCACATCCATTTAGAAAAGCTTACTAAGCGAAAGAGAGACTGCGTTACCACTTTCTCTCTGTGCCTCCACCTTTCTTTCTCCTCGTATTTTCTTTCTACCGTCTCTCCTTGCACTTACGTTTACTTCCATCGTCCGATGACGACTGTGAAGAATGTCCGGCAGAATACCTCCGGCGATCGAGTTTTTCTAAGCGAAATACGGAGGGAGACGGAAAGAGGGATAGCGTGTGATGATTAAAGTATCCAATTATTATTTAATCAGTTTTATGTGAAATATATGTTCGAGCAAATCTTGTTTTTATGATAATGATAAGAAATTCAAAAGAATGAATAATTAATTCGTGGGGATATAAATTTCTGTGAAAATAAATAAAATCAGATTTAAAACAAGGAGAAGCAAATTTTACGAATCAAAATAAAATTATATAATATTACTGGATAAAATTAGGAGGGAGCTCCCCCCCCCCCCCGGGAGACAAACTCGCTATTAAACGATAATACAATTAGATAACAATAATTAAAAAAAATAATATAATTAATAATAGAAAGTTAGTTCTTTTTGTATATAATTACTCCGTATTTCGCAAAATTGCTATTTTTCCATCATTTTCTTCCCATCCTTCGCGAAATTTCAGACTTAGGCAAACAATTTTTACAGACTTATTCCCCTTTACTTTTCTCGTAATTAAAAAAAGTTATTTCGATCGATCGAAAAAGGTTATCGATTTTAGAGAAAATATGCAAACATTTTCACGATATTCACAAGTTTGCCTAAGTGTGTATTTCAAGTTCTTTCTTTTTTTTTCTCTCTATTTTATTCTTTTTATTTTTTATTCTAAACCGTACAAAGGAACGCATATCAGCAGCAAGGTGTAGCGTTTTACGACGTCGAAGCGAACATGATAAGGAAGTTTCTAACGTAATAGCATAACGAATGATATCACGTTTCGACGAAAGCAACTTTCTCCACGTAAGATTACTTTCATTGCGAAATTACCGGATATTATCTGGGCGATATATCATTGTGCCATCGATTATTAATTATCACACGCGACTCTGACACGACAGACCAAAACGATGATGGATTACTCTGCAGATGCATATACGATCTCGTTGCTGCCGGTATCTCTCTCTTTGTACGTCTCTCCCTCTTTTATGGCAACACCCTCGAGCACGGTAACGCTGTTATTAACAGTATAACGCTTCTGAACCAAAAAAAACCAGGCGAGATTGTCGTGTAATTATCGTCGACGTGCAAACTATGTATTGTATATATATAAATATACATATATCTATATTTTTGTATATAACATATATATATATATATATATATATATATACATTTATTCTCGTCTCTCTCACACAATCACGATACGCATACCGTATAGCCATATCGTATCTCCCTTTAAAGATAGACACCCTTTAACCAGGCATGCCAGTTTCGCTGTATGTGAGAATGAAGCTTTAATCGTAGTGCATGCTGGCCGTCCACGTGCACCGAAACCACGAATTACACGTGATTACGTGGCAAAACGAAGCGAATTTTTATATATATATATATATATAATACCCGGAATATATCATAAATTAAGGCACATTAAGGTAAAAAGGATATAAAAAAATTAGTAAAGATGTAAAAAAGATTTTTAACAAAAATTCTTGCAATTATATATTAACAATTATGAATATAAATTTATTTCAAGTTCCTATAATATTGATAAAAAATATTATTTTCTTTAATATATATTTATGAATGATGGTTCATCAAAATGTTTCGATAAACGCAAATAATTTCGATATTTTTTGAAAGCTGTGATTAAAATATATATATATTTTTTTTGTTAATCAGCTCAATCGTTTCCTTTTGCCACGACTAGACACCAGTTCTCACGACTCACAAAATCCCACGAGGAAACTGTAGAAGAGACTGTACACTTGAATTAGGGTTTAGAAAGAGATAGATTGTCCCCGAGCAGCCGTAGAGGTCCGTAAGACACATCGTTAAGTTTCATAGTACACGCAAAGTATGAAATGACGTTGAAGTTACTCGCGCGCGGTCCAGTCGGGACCCGCGATGCGCTATTAGAAGGGTAGTTTCCCTTCCCTTATATTAAAGCGACACAGAAGTTTCAACAGTTACTCTTACGTATATGTACATATGTATGTACATATTACGCGGCGCGAGACTCTTCGCCGACTTCGACTTCGTATTCATACACACGCCGGAAGTGGAACGGCGATGTGTAGACAATGTGTAACCAACTCCTCCGCATCGCGACGTTTTAAAATCGATATCACTGCGCGCTTCGCGAAATTGCATTCTATTGAAATTCCGAGCCTCTGACGCGACGAGACGATACGAGAATGAAATACGACATCGCTTCTCCGCTTTTCCCGAATAAATGCTTATTAATGTGGCTTACAAATGAGTCGGCTTGCATCACACGACGATGTAAACGGGAAGACGATATTTAACAAGAAACGTCAGATACCTCGTGGTTACGGTTCGTCCAACGTCGTGCGTTGCATGGGATCTGGATATATCCTTTTGTTTCTTTTCCAATATTATAAATGCGCGAACGGCGGTTGCGTTTCAATATGAGGCGAGGCAGGGGTGAATGCAGGGGGTAATAATCGGATTTACAAATCGCGGAATTTTCCTCTCCATCTTTTGAATATACGCAAATAATTTATATTTATAAATGTGGTTGTTTAATCCACGTGGATTATTTTACGAGAATATTATTTCGACAGAGTATGTATAACTGTCAACTGTCTTGTGACAGGCAGAATCACGTTTAGTATCAATTAAAGTTCAATCAATCTGACGAAGCCGTTTGGTGAAATAAGTGCGGGAAAAATATCCGTTAGAGCGCAATCGATCGAACGACGTCGTTTGATTGATAATAAATTAAGCGGAACAAAAAAAAACAGTTAAGTCGAACGTGACTTTTTTTTTTTTTTTTTTTTTTTTTTTTTTTTTGCTAAGAAGATGATAAATTTGGTATATAAGATTAATTAAATATTAGACCGTCGACGGGATATTTAACGCATCTCATGCATTGAAATTAATTAGTATACATTTGTAATAATTATTGTGGAAGATCAAATTTGGTTATCTCATTAAAATTAGACGCGTACCGGAAACGTTCTTGTGAAGATGAAAACCGAATGAATTAAATTATCAGAATGTAGTGAAATATTAAACGAGGGATGATAAAATGCTTTTTAATATACCAGTAATGAAGTAAAGCCGGGATAGACGGTCATAAAGAGGAACTGCCCACCATTAAGGTTTCTCTAATAACCATTAACAAGAGAGAGGGAGGGAATGCTGCGAAGGTTAATTAGAATCTCAATTCTCAACACACTTGGCAATGTTCCATGAATACTTTAATGTCTTTCATTATTACCGTCTATCCTAACATTTGCGGCCATCGGTCCAAATATTTATGGCTCATCCTAGAATATAATGTCGCAAGTCGCAAGAACGTTCGTTTTCACATTATAGATATTATTATTTCTCGACGTATATAAACAACAAAATTTTGATTTCATCAACGCGAAGTACAACGTGTCTGAATTGATACGATGAAAAAGAAACAAAAAAAAAAAAAAAAAAAAAAAAACACAAGAAAAAAAATATATATATACATCGCGACGAGATAGTGTTGCTTCTGCACGAGCCGCGATACGTGCAACGCCTGTGCTTTTTTACTTGCAAGCAATTATGGATTACAAAAAAATGCAAGAGAAGAGGCTTGAAGGGTGGAAAAGAGGAAGGAAGGGAGAAGGGGAGGGAGAGACGATCAGGAAATCATCAGCTATACGCGCTGCTGTCAGCGGGTATGGGTGGGCTGCGTTGTTGTTTCAATCTGTTCGTTATTTTAGCCCGCACCAGCTCGTGTTACGTAGGTGGCAATTAGTACAATTTGGCGCGTCACGATGGCCCATTGTTCGTGCTTTTTCCCCATATCGTGTCCGAGTTTTCGCCCACGCGGGCGCGCCATGTCGACAGATAATGTGGAGCGGTCATGTAGACATAATGATCTCGACAACATTTTATTATATCGCGGAGTGTGTCTACAAACTACGACCCTCTCGATCGTTTAGGTGCAATAATTGCGCCCACTTAAAGATACCCTTTGCTATCCCTCTCCGAGTTTTCCTTCACAAGAAGAAAGAGTCTTACATTATCTCTTTAAATAGAGAACAACTTGTAATTTTAATTGTATCATTATACAGATTTATTTGAGAGTTTGATGCTAAAATTTACATAATTAACTATGCTATTATCTACCTTATGGCTAAAACCATACGCCCATAATGTAATTACAACTGTTTTATATCAATTAGTCTTTATACACCACTGCGCTATCGCAAATTTATATCGATATTGCATTATATGATATTAATTAATGTATAATTATATTATTTCCATATCAATTACGTTCTATATTAAGGTCTATAATATATTTGTTGAGGAAAATATTATCTTTTTAAAACAAGAAGCAGAGATCTAATATTGTTGTAACGAAGCAATTTTGATGTTTAATGAACCTTACAGTTTGGCAAAGGGGGTTGAATTAATTTGCGCGGGTAATCCGGAAGACTCGAGAGGGTGATGTCCCTCGCAATTATTGCACCGTCTCGCTCTGTCCACATGGACGCGACGCAGGTTCCAAAGCGAGGGGAGGGCGAAGAACCCTGTTTTTTCTCACCGACACCTCTCCCCCTCAGCGTGCTTGTGCACTTCAAGCCGAGCGTGTGATGACAGAATTACGCTTATTTTGTACACGGATATAATCGCGGAATCGTCGGAAGACCGCACGCATCGTACCTTGTTGTACATATGTATGCACGTGCCGACGAGGAATGTTCCTTCTCTTTTTTTTTTTTTTTTTTTTTTTTTTTTTTCCTATCACGTTTTCGCCTCACATTCTAACACCCTCTTATACTTTGCTCGATCACGTCTCGCTGTTGCTGCCGCTGCTCTTGCAAATGAGAATGGCCGATTTACAGCTGATGTCTATAATCCGACGCGCTGGCGATCTTTGTGTTCAATTTTACAAGTCTGAAAATATCTCGAGACTTGTGGCAAAGTGTATCTTATATTATTTATGCAATAATAATTAAAGATCAAAGTGCATCGCGCAATTACACACATCACGTCGCAAATATATTAACGTGTTGACTCGATTATTTAATGAAATAATTACTTGCGAGTACATACGTGAGCGCTGTATTTGCACAGAAAATAATTACTTAGCTTGGTGAATGGCGTTAAATTGAATTTCAGGAACGCCAGCGTGTCATCCGCAGCTTTAACATGTTGCGTAAAATTTTGTTCCGTATTAACGGACAAGTATTAACGACAATGAAAATTGATAAACTTTTGTGTTGTATAGGGCAAGTTTTTCTATTGTACCGATGCATCGAAAATGACTAAGGATGAATGCCAGTAAGTTCTCATTACGTTATAAATTAATAAAAATTGACTAACAAAATATAATATATAATCCGGTTTAAATACAAACATCAAGACACGTGGATACACAAATCTCTTTTAAAAGAGTCAATCAATGGATATATTATAATTATAATAAATCTTGCATATATCATAATAAAGTGTTCTACTGATGACGAAATTTACGGATATATTAAATGTAATGAAGTGAAAAATTGTAACAAAATACTTTTGACACATTCATAGAATCGAGAAATTCAGAGAAATAGAGTCTATTTTTAGAAAAACTGTGCAAGATACTCTCTTTTCTAGGGGTACTTATTTGGAATTTGATGACGGTAATATCAATAGACCGGTTGTCAAAGAGAGAGACTGGCTTCAGCAGCGTTTTCACTTTGACGACGTCGCTAAGGCGATGCTGACCCTCTTCACGGTCTCGACTTTCGAAGGTTGGCCATCGTAAGTACATTCGCGTTGTGTTTGAGAAACATTCTTTTCGAGAAGCTTCTATTCGCGAATTAAACATAGAGAAGATTACTTGAGCAAAGTTTTCTTTGCTCTCACAACAACCTAAATGTTGACAGAATACATTGTCCTTTGAAAGAATTCTTATTCTTCTGTGGATTTTGTTATATTCTCCTCCTTCAGACATTATTTCAATGTAGTTCTAGTATAACGATATTGCGAGAGAATAAATAAGGGTAGATAGCTCTAGTGGTGTGAAATATCACCTAACATTGTCCTCCTGCTGACAGACTGTTAGAGTGGTCGATCGACTCCAACCAAGAGAATCATGGACCAATTCATAACTTTCGGCCGATAGTGGCCGCCTATTACATCATCTACATCATCATCATTGCATTCTTCATGGTGAACATCTTCGTCGGTTTCGTTATCGTCACCTTTCAGAATGAGGGCGAGCAAGAGTACAAAAACTGCGAGCTCGATAAAAATCAGGTGAGTATATAATCGCGAATAGATCTTACATCATGACGAAAGATATATATGACCCCGAGATATTTTAATTTTCAGTTAACTCTGAAACAAGTACTTTAAAGAAATGCGCTACTATGTGTATAATATTAAATCTACAATCTAAAATTTATCAATAAAATTTTTATTAAGAAAAAAAATAATAAAATTGCGTATTGAGATATTTTCTATCTTAAAATATATTTGTTTTTCATTATATTCTTAAAATATATATCTCAGGATCACGATATGCGAAAGACTGTCCGTCGTGGAAGGATCAATCACGTTTCTTTCTGTGCAGAGAAATTGCATCGAGTTCGCACTAAAGGCCAAGCCAGTCCGCCGATACATACCGAAGCATCGAATACAGTACAAAGTCTGGTGGTTTGTCACCTCCCAACCGTTCGAGTATACGATATTCACGCTAATTATGATCAATACTGTGACGCTCGCGATGAAGTTTTATCGGCAACCGGATGTGTATACGCACGCTCTGGATGTTCTCAATATGATTTTCACCGCCGTGTTCGCCCTTGAATTTGTATTCAAGCTGGCCGCATTTCGATTCAAGGTACGGACTCGCGTGTATGCACGTACACTCAAAAAAAAAAAAAAAAAAAAACAAATGATCTTGCAACTTCAACATAAATTTTCTAGGTGTAAAAAATTAACTGAAACAGATAAATGATTAGCAAATACTGTGATACTGCATATATTTTGCACTTAATCAATTTAAATGACAGAGACAGAATTTACATCTGTACCATTAGTGTATTAAATTTTTCTGCGATGCCTATCTTTAAGGTCTGTTGTCAAGGACAATTATATTTGTGATTAATATTTGGCAATGGGATCTAAATTTTCTAGAGGTATTGCTGGAATATTGCTGCTATAAATTCTACACGTGGCAAACAATATTCTAACAGATACAAAAAGTAGCGATAAATTTTAATCGAGACATCTAAAAATCTATCTACATTAGCAAAATATAATTTCGAGTGTATATTTGTCTTTCATTATATACATTCGTTATATATACGTTCGCATTACATTGAGACAATCTTTCATATCTGTCATTGTATCAGCAACTAGCTATGTTCATCGACGTTCTTATTAATTTGCAGAATTACTTCGGCGACGCGTGGAACGTCTTTGATTTTATTATCGTGCTCGGAAGTTTCATCGACATCGTTTACTCGGAACTTTACGTAAGTATCGCTCGACTTTGATCGAGTATTCGACGGAATATATTTCGCGATTATATTTAAGCACCCGGAAGTAAAACACTGCGAGTAAACCATTTTACGATTCTTGCAGCCTGGATCCACCCTCATTTCCATCAATTTCTTCAGGCTGTTTCGCGTAATGCGATTAGTCAAGCTACTGAGCAGAGGAGAGGGCATTCGAACGCTTTTATGGACCTTCATCAAGTCCTTCCAAGCTCTGCCCTACGTTGCCCTTCTCATTATAATGCTCTTTTTTATTTACGCTGTGATAGGCATGCAGGTGAGCGAAACTGATCGATTAAACGCGACGCGTGTTTAAAAGCGTTTAAAAAACGACGATTCAAGCGAGCGTTTCTTCTCAGGTCTTTGGAAAGATCGCGATAGACGATGACACGCCGATAAATCGCAATAATAACTTCCAGTCCTTTCCGCAAGCCGTGTTGGTCTTATTTAGATCAGCGACCGGTAAGTACATTCCATTCGAGATTTAATATATTTAATGTTAATGGAAAGACCTTTTTTTGGATCAGCAGATTCTGTCGATGAGAAATGCAATAAATCTCTCTCAAAGATGAGCGTATATTTATTACTGAAAGAAAATAATGATCCTTTCGAAAATAGGTGAGGCCTGGCAAGAAATCATGATGGCTTGCTCGTCGCAGCCGAATAAAGTTAAATGCGATTTCAACAGTGACGAATACACTAAGCCAGAGGGGTGCGGATCGGACATCGCATTTCCCTACTTCATAACTTTCTACGTGCTCTGCTCATTTCTCGTAAGCGTTTGACTTTAATAAAAAATTATTTTGCTTTGTATATTTCAATCTTTGAAAATATAATTCTCTTTTCAAATAATAACTGTAAGTCTAATATTTATATTATATATCTCGAAAAAGATTATCAACCTCTTCGTTGCCGTCATCATGGACAACTTTGACTACTTGACGAGAGATTGGTCGATCCTCGGACCGCATCATTTGGACGAGTTTATTCGCCTGTGGTCCGAGTACGATCCCGACGCAAAGGGACGTATTAAACATCTCGACGTAGTAACGTTACTGAGGAAGATATCGCCACCCTTAGGTTTCGGAAAGCTGTGCCCACATAGGGTAGCTTGTAAGGTCAGCGTCCAAGTTTAATAAAGGGTTTATAATTATGAGACTATATCTATGATAAAGAGTCTACGGTAGCGTTTTATTTTTTTATACTAATTAAAAAAATAGTATTACTTTTTTTATAGAAAAAATATATAAATATATTTTTTTACCTTTTATATATATTATGCTAGATAAAAATACATATTGTTCCTATTTTTTTTTTTACGAAATCGCGCGAGTAAAACAAGAAAACTGATCTCTAATCTCGAAATTGTAAACTTCAGAGACTCGTCTCGATGAATATGCCGTTGAATAGCGACGGCACCGTGTTGTTTAACGCGACACTGTTTGCCGTCGTGAGAACTTCGTTGAGGATCAAGACGGAGGGAAACATTGACGACGCGAATGCCGAGCTCAGGGCGGTGATCAAGAAGATTTGGAAAAGAACGAGTCCGAAGCTTTTAGATCAAGTTGTTCCGCCGCCCGGGGGTAAATAAAGTTTGTCACCGTAAAATTTGTTTTTTTTCTCGCAAAATTAAATTTACGTTTCGATTCGATTTCTCCAGTGGACGACGAGGTGACGGTTGGCAAGTTTTACGCGACCTTCCTCATCCAGGACTATTTCCGCCGATTCAAGAAACGTAAAGAGCAAGAAATGAAAGATGGAGACAGAGACTGCCACAATACCGTGACTCTTCAAGTAAGTCTTTGAAGAGAGCGGAGTAACTAGAACAGTTGTATACTAAGATAATATCTGTTAAATGTAATTTTATATAATATTATTTAAATATAATTGTAATAATTTTAATTTAAAGGCCGGATTGAGAACGTTACACGAAGCTGGTCCCGAATTGAAACGTGCAATTTCCGGTAATTTAGAGGAACTCCTCGATGACAATCCAGAACCTATGCACAGGGTAAGCTACTTTTTATATATTAATTAAATAATAATAGTTTCTATACCAAATAGAACGCAATAACGCAATTATTTAATTATTAATATATATGTAAAAAATTTTCTTCTAATATGTAAATTGAGTTAGAAAATATTTTTTCAGAGAAACCACTCACTCTTTGGCAGTGTATGGTCTAGCATGCGAAAAGGACATCATAGTTTCCATAGAGCGAGATCGTTAAAGGTTAATTCTACTGCTGCGAAGGTAATATCTTTCTAATACAAAATTTCAATTCTAATATAATTCTTCTATGATTATTATGTTCTAATAAAAAATTAATTGTTTGTAGGCTTCCCCGACCAATTCCATAGACTTTTTACCATACGCTTCGTTACGGAGGGCCGCTATCCCAGATGCCGCTAAGAAATTTACTCACCAAGTTGTGCCAAATGTAGCAGGGTGAGTATTTTCCCTATTTTAATTAATACAAAACTTTTGCTAAATTTCTTTCTCAATAAAAACATGTAGAAAATAACTTTAATACTTTTTATATTTTGTCTTTATTTATATGCATTGGTTTTATCTTTTTTATGAAATTTCTCTTTCTTTAAATGTTTAAATTAACTATATATATATATATATTTATTTAAAATGTAAAATAAATTTTGTCTTTATTTTAGCAAATAAGTAATATTTCTCTTTGAAGGAATAATTAAATTATAATTATATAAATTAATTTAAATATTATATACATATAATCATATATAATTGTAGAAAAATTATTTTGCTTCCATTACATATTTTATTATTTAATAAAACCTACATTAAATAAGTAAAAATTATTTTATTTAATTATTATATATTATTTAATATCTTAAAAATTTTTAGAAACTATTAAAAGTAACATTTATCTTCGCGAAAAAAAGTTACTAATTTCTCAAATTGTATTAAGTAATATTAAGTTATTAATCAGTTGTATATTGATATATTTATTACATAAAAAAATAATTGTAGTGGTCTGAGCGACGGGGCGATGAATCAGATGGGAGCGAATACACGACTGGGTGTCGAGGAAAGCATACCTTTAAGACCGCTCGCTGCTTTCGGCAATCCAATACAACAGCCTTATCAAAGCGCGTATAAAGTGGTCGAGTAAGTACAAAGCGTGTGCGAGTGATAAGCCATAGTATTTTTTTAGACTATTATTATGTCTTTCGTTTGACTGTAATCGATAATTTTACTCTCTCTACGACAACCTCATTCTCTCTCGGTATCACGTCATAATGCATGCTCATCAATTTAATTTTTTTAAATTTTTTAATTGGCTCAATGTTTCGCGAAATGATTATTATTTTTGTAAATTTGATCGACAAAAACGCAACAGATGCACCAAGTTTTAATAATTCCCTTCTTTTGTTATTGTTATAAAATTATAATATTGTTATTAAATTGTTTAAGAAACGACAACGCGTTGCCGATGATATACGGAATCTCGGATTTTCTCAATTCTTAAGTCGGTTAATTTTTTTCATTTACGGGAAGATGATCATTTCGTCATCCTGACAGGCTTTTTTGCATCGCGCGAGCGTGATAATTCGTATCGTCTTTCATTTCGCTCTTCTGTTTACTATCGTACGTTTCAGTGGATCGGGTAGCCGTAACTATCTCCATCCCAATAGCGAATATGGTAAGACAAGTTAGGGATCTGCGATCGGTAGTTGGCTTTTCATCTTTTTTTTTTTTTTGTTTCATCAGCATTGCTTGTTTTGCACGTGTTTTCCAAAATCCCGTTCAACATTTTCACAAGAAACAGGGAATGTGGTATTCGCGTGAAGATCAGTTAAACGGGAACCAAGTTGCGAATTAGACACGCGGGACGCACACGCATTTCGAGATACAATTAGAATGCGTAATCTCGCAAGCGCTTATATCCAGCTGATCGCATGTTGCATCTACTATTAATCATTACACTTAATGATAATGCTTGTTGAGCGCTTCCAAATGCTTCGATAAAAATCAGCTTAATTTATGAAGAAAATTAATTTATCACAAAATTAAATTCTATTATTATATTTATTAAGTTTTAAATATTAAGAAGTATTAAAAGTAATGATTCTTTCTTTGAAGGAATTTTTGAATAATTAAATTTATCAGGAAAATCAAAAAAGGTACAATAAGATAGAGGAAATCTGAGATAAAACATTAAGAAAACTTTTAGAAAAAAATGTATTAGCAAACAATCATCATTTACTACTTACTTTTTATGTTAGAAAATGATTTTTTTCTCTTTAAGGCATATTCAATTAATTTCCATCAGATATTTTTACAGTATCAGATTCTGTAAGTATATTTGAAAATTTGCCGATCTTATCTTCCATCTCTTTTATTGCAATCTCCAGTTCTTCACGAGATCCATTTTGTATCATTATATCCTCAAAAATATATTTTCCATTTATCAATTCGCTGTCTGTAAGATGTAGATGAAACGAATAGTTTTTTTTCGAACGAGAAGTCGTTTATAAATGTAATCCCAACAGTACAACGATTTTGTAACTGTGTAACTTCCAACGACAATATCGCTGTCGTTAAATTCACATGTCTTTACATGTAATTTAATATGTTAAAATGTATGCACAACAATACATAATGATAGCGATATTGTCGAAAAAAAATAATATCCCAACATAAAAAGTAAGTAATAAATAATACGGTTGATCTATAATATATTTTTCTAATATTTCTTTCCATTGCTTGTTTTGCATATATTTACTAATTTTATGTTAGCTTATTTCAGTTATTAATTTTGTGATTTTATGTGATAATAGCATGAGGTCCATTACGCCTCAAACGGATTTTGTTGTAATAATGAATGACACTCTGCAACAAAGGAATAAAAAAAACAATTTTATATATATATATATATATATATATATATATATATAAAATATTAATACAAGCATATTTAATTTACAACATTTATTTTGACAAAGAGAGGAATAACGGTTGGTTCAAGAGGTCATTTCAGACGCTTTCGTTTACATCATCTCGAAGCATTCGGAAGTGCGAACAGTGATTTGTCACGCGTACATGCATTAACGTACTAAGAGCGATCTTTACGCTTCTTTTTTCTCCCTTTTCGCCCCTGTCCTATCCGCGTGTGCGTGCTTGCACGCTCGTGCAGTCTTCAGGATGGAATCGAGCGGCAGTTGACGCCACCCACACCTCCTCCACGACGGAACGCACCGTCCTCGTCCACCGGCACCCCGAGCATCGACATCACGCACACCCCCACCGCTGCAGCAGCGGCGGCGGCGGCAGCGGTGGCAGCAGCAACATCGGCAACCGCAGCGGAAGGCACGGCGAGTGGATCGAGCGTCGCGACGACGACGATCACCGCGTCGTGCACCACGAGCGCAAACACCTCGACCACCGCGACGAGCTCAAGCCCCGCTTCCTCGTCAAATGGGACAAACTGTTACTATACTTATGCGTCGCGGGGCTGCTGCGTCGATTGCGCAGTCTGGAGCAATCACGGTACGGGAATATCGGTTTAGTCACGTCAAGATTACGTCCCCGTTCTTATTGTCTTCACGCAAAGGACGGCTGCTACAGTAATTCAGTAAAAAAAAAAAAAAGAATAATTATTTCTTGCAATTTTTTTTTTACATTGAATACTATTTTGATCTAGAAATGTCTCCAGCACGTGACTCTGTAAACAAATTTTGAGAAATTTCCTGTTGAAATGGCAAAAAAAATCATTTTAATGTATTTTATTATTTAATCGGAAAGTTTCGTTGCAATATTAAGTATACTTAACTACTTTGGATTGTAACAAAACTTTTCCAACAAGTTACGTTAAGGTAGTTTTATAACACGTTAAAATATATTAAAAAAGCTTTCTTAATATCGTGATGTAAAAAAAAAATTTGGAGGAATAGTATCCAATATTAAAAAAAACTTACAGGAATTGATCTTTTTTTTTAATTCAAAAAGAAATTAATTTTTTTGTTGAATTATAATAATCTAAATTCTTATATTTTAGTGAAAGTAAATTCTCTTAAACGTAAATGAGAGAAACCATAGAAATATTGATGTTAAAACTAATTGGCATAAAAAAATAAAGAGAAAAAAATCTAGTAATAATAAACTAATTGATGCACAAAAATACATAAATTTACAAAATTAATAGAAGGTGATATACAGGTTGTTCTGTAATTGGTGAAAAACCTGCTAATGACAGATTCTTGGGATCATTTGGAGTCGATTTTTCCTCAGCGAAAATCTCGAGGGACGTCATGATTTTTTGCAAGTTTCCATTTTTGTTATTATATATTTTTGTAATTAAGCTTTAAATTAAAATTCTATTAGAGTAAACTCTGTCTGAAATTAACTGGAGAATGTAATTTTGATAATTTTTTAACTCCAAAAAGTTTAGTTTGCGAAAAGCGCCTTTTTTTCAATCGCTTATAATTCGGAAATTATTAGACACCTCGAAATTTTCGCTGAGGAAAAATCATCTCCAAATGATCTCAAGAATCTGCTATTAGCAAGTTTTTCGCCAATTACAGGACCCCTGTATAACAGAATATTGTTACGGGAAACTTGGCATTTTGAATGTAATTCATTTGATGGTTTAACTGCCATTCTTTTCCGACTGCGCGCAATTGATAATTTTTATCGACAAATACGTCCAAATTACATTTCAATTTAAAATCACATTTATATCTCGACGGCGCGTTAATAAGATTAATGTACGGACGAGAGAGATGTAGGCTTGATATGTCAATGATAAATCGTGCCCGTGTCCGCTCGCACGCAGCCATAGACGACTGTGACGACGAGGACATGTCAACGGAAAGCGGATCGAGCGATTCCGCCAAGTGGAACCCGCATTCGGAGGGTGGCGTCGTGCGAGGTACGACAGGAAAACCCCATGTCACCGTGCTGGGTCGATCGTGCCGATCGACGAAGCGCCGGTCCAGGGGTCGTCGTGACGCTGCGACCGCCGGTGGCAAGTCGGCCCCGGCGAGCTTCCGGTCCCGCGACCCAACCGCCGCCGTCGCCGCGACAACGACGGCGACGATGACGACGGGGTCCGCGACCGGTACCGCTACGTCGGGATCCGGCACGCGCACTATCGCCAACGGCCTGAAAATGGCGCAGAACCAGGCCATCGCCGTGGCCGGCTTCCTCGCCGACGTGGACTCGCGACAATGGCGTGTCTGCGCTTCCTGCTTAACGCACCGAGCGTCCTACCACGGCAGAGGTGATTAACGCACGCGATTTAATCCTTTGCGATCGTATTTTATATCAGCGGTACATACTCTCCAGATATGCGTGCTGCAAAAATATATATCATTTTTTCAAACGAAATCAAAATGATTTCTTTATCAGATATTTGTTTTTTTCATTACATGCAATCAAAGTGAAATATAAATTATATTTTATTATGATTTATTGTATGCCATGAAAAAAATATATGTTTGAGACAAAAATGAAATAAAATATTTAATACTGTTGCATTTATGAACATTGTCGATCGTAAAGGATTAATATCAAGATATATCGATGCACGCTCAAACACGAGCAAAATAGGTTTTTATTATTGTTTGTTATTTTAATTAAATTATTTAAAATTTTTTTACACACATATATTTATATATTTCGATTTTTTCTGCAATTTTTAATTTCTTCACATTTCTAAAAATAATAGATATCTATAAAGCACATATTAATTAAATATTTTGTTATTCTTGTAAAAAACAAGTTTAATAATTAATATTTATTTTGATGTTTAAAAATTATGTTTAATCGAATGAAAATTGATGTAACAAATTTATTCACGAAATCAAACAGTTTGAGGTACAATCATTCTTCATTCGATGATTTTTCAATCTTTGCACCTGCATCTCTTGGCAAATGAAATTATCCAAGAGGAACCGACAAGAATATACGAAGAGAGACGTGGGGAAGCAAAGTGTTGCTCAGGTAGTCAATCGCTGCTCGAAGCACGCGCTCTGTCAGCTTTCGAATTAATATCCTAACATGGACTCGTCACCTAACGCTTTTCCTTAACTGCAACTTGATTACACCTAATAATTTTGCGATGCTTGCAAGAAACAGTCATGTGTTACTAAACTGTCATGTGTCGGTTTGTGTTCGCTATTCTCGCTAATGTAAAACAAGCCTTGGCAAAAGTGAATCGAAAGCGATAAGGAGGCAGGGCGTGATTTATTCGAGCTAACACTCTGACGCCTCTCCTCGTTCGTCAGTTTCCTGGACCGCAGAGAGTAACGGAAGCGTCGGCGCAGAGCGCCTGTCCCACAGCATGCCCGGAAGTCCCGCGGACCGGAAGCCCAACTTCGAGGTCATCGGAAGCGCGGAGAGCCTCGTCGGTCGGGTGAGTTTTGAAAAATATTACAAAATTAAAAGTTAATAAATTAGAAGAAAAAATTAGAGAATTTCGAGAATTTAAGCGTCTTTTTAGAATCTAAAGCGCAATTATTTCTATTAAGAAATATTTTAATCTATTGTTTTAGTTTAGAATTTTAATTTTTTTAATTTAACGAATTTTAACTTATCTCCAAGTGGAGTACAGAAATTAATTAAAATAACTTATTAACGATATAATTAGTATTCGAATTAATTGGAACACAATGGTCAAATTATATATATACTATTATATTGTACGTATAATGTGTGTTAATAGGTACTATTTCAACCTCTAATAATGTTGGCGCACTTTTCAGGTTCTAGTGGAACAAGGTCTAGGCAAGTACTGCGATCCGGACTTTGTGCGGTACACATCGCGCGAGATGCAAGAGGCGTTGGACATGACGCGCGAAGAGATGGACCGCGCGGCGCATCAACTGTTGCTGCAGGAACGACGCGGTCAGCCCTTGTCTTATCAGTTGCAGCAGAACGTGGGAGAGCCGCAGGAGCAAGAACCGCAACAGCACCAAAACACTGGGATCGGTTACCAACCGTTGCAGGAGCCGAGTGGCCAGCCCGTCTATCGCCAGCTACAGTCCTCCGGCTACCGTAATCGTAGCAGCAGCCGGAAGCAACAGCAACAGGAACAGCGACAGCCACCGTCCTAGCAGGACGAGAATTCGCTCGCGACGCAAACGTCGTCCACGTAACCCGAAAACTGCTACTCCCTCCGAACGGGAGTAGTCGCCGAAGGACCGTCGGTTACGATGAAGTAACGATGAAGTCACCAGTGAAATCTGAATCGATCACGCCAGTTGGATGAATTCAGACTGCGCGCGATTCGACCGTCGTAATTGTTGTTGTCCCGAAGAGGACGAATTTTGAACTGTTCTGAATATTTATAGCCATATTTAGGTGCGGATCTCGAGAAATGCTACTCGAAGGACAAAAAAAAGGTCGGCTTAGTCTGAAGGAGGAAATGAAGGGGAGAAGAGAGGGAGCAAAGACGTAGCAGCTCGAGACGCTCAAGATGTTCATCCTGCGATACGCTCGGGCCCAATGAACCATGTATTTTCGTTCGAGCGAGTATTTTCTAGCCGAGCGTGAGTGTTTTATCCGACACATATTTTGAGTCGCCTTGATTCCTAACTTGGCTCGATACTTCGTATCGAGATTCGTGCGAGTTTCGATCGAGCGGATCAAGTCACGCTCGATCGCGCGTTTTTAGGCACAGGAATAAAATATATATAATAAATTCTTAGAATATATATTTTCGCCGCAACGCGACAGATCAAGATGATCGAGACGAATCGTTGCGGTACGCGGAGCTTCGTCTTTTCGACGTCGAACAATCGCGAGACTAAAGTTGACGAAGCATCTCGGGAGGACCCGAGCTCCCGACGGAATTGAGTTTACTTTACTTAGAAACAGTCCTTTAGAGATTTACCATTGTTCCCGTTTAACGTTAATCTCCGTTTTTCGGTTCGACTTGTCCTGACAAAGGACGACACGACGAACGCCGCGTGCACTCAATAATGGAAAATAGACGAATTAAAAGATAAGAATTTTTATTCTTTCAAATTATAATTTTATTTTCGACTTTTTAATAATTAGTTTGAAAATTGATATTTTAGTTCTCTATAGAGAACAGCAAATTGCAGTAGTTATCGCAAAATTTAAAACAATTCTTCAAAATATATATTAAAATACTATTTCATGTTTAATTAAGTGCTACATCATATTTGATTAATTGGCACTCTTTAAAAAAAAAACAAAGAAATTAAAAAATCTCGAATTTTCAAAATTTTCAAAATTTCTCATGTCGAAGATTAAAAATACGATTTTACAGAAGTGAATCCAATTCTTTTAATTCGTCTATTTTGTTCTAGCAATCTAAAACCCTCTTTTACAAGACTCGTCATTTATTAACCCTTTATGGCACTTATCAAACATTCATCATTATCTCATTATAAGAGTAAATGTAAAACTTGACGGTGAAAACTTTTCTATTTACTCTTTATAATTTTTTATCGGATAAATTCTCTTAAACATAGCGAGCAAATTGTGATTCGCTAAAAACAAAAAAAAAAGTTAAAGCTATAGAGGTTTAAAAGAGGGTGAAAAGTACGAACCATGTTACGCGCGAAAAGCACATCGGCGAATCTAATCACTATTATCGTTCTCGTTATTAATTATTCTCGTTGCCCTTGTTCTGATGATTGCCGGTTATTAGCATGATAATTACCACTCATGATTCGTACGTATATATGGATTCTAGACGAGATAACAAGTGCCTAAGTATCTATAACTTCTTTCGGACCAGAGAAAGACTTTTATCAACTTAGACAAAGTAAACGACTATTATTGCGAATTATTATTGCGCGAAGAGAGAGAGAGCTGCGAGTCGAGTGTGTTGTACACTACTGACGCGATATGTTGTGACGATATAGATATTATTATTCGTATTTGTAATTGTGTACATAACACCGTTTGCGCGCGTATATTTCCGCTGAGATGCGTGAGGATGAATGGCCGATAAACTAACGCTGCGAGAGATTCGAAAGATTATATATATATGGCAATCTACAAACAAACAGGAGTAAGAATATAAGAGTGTGAATGGATAGACAAGACCTTCTCATGAAGGAACAACGCGGTGAGACTCTCGATACATTTTTATTACGTCAAAATATTAGGATACGTGACGAAACGGTAGAAACGAAAAATTATAAATAGATTGCGAATTACCGATCGTCGAATCTCTCTCTCTTTCTCTCTCTCAATTCACGATTACACCCACTTAAGTGCATGCTCAATGATACAGAGAGCCTTATAAAGGGAGAGTAAGAGAGTTATTTTATAGATATTTCCAACAAAGTCTAATAATCTCCCGCGGGGAACACGCATCTTTCACAAAAGATTTACGGTTCCATTTTCAAGAGGCGAATGTTAAGCGAGTACTGTTTTTTAATCGAGCGGTGCACTCATATTCGATTATTATCGATACCCTATTGTATTGTAAACAATTAATGACGGTGACTGAAATGTTAAGCGTGTGAAAAATTTATAATGTTGAAGACGAAAAATCAAAATTAAAATGATAAAACGACTTCGACTAAATTGATCGATTTCGACGTAATTGAATATATATGTTTAATAATTTCTTGCATATATTAAATATAATATTATACTAATTTAAAGTTTATACGAGTAAAAATAAGATGAAAATTGTGAAAGAAATGTGAAAAAATTGAGTAAATCGTTTGGAAATTGCGCGAGTCCCCATTCACGCACAAAGAGCTCACTCGCAAAGAACGCAGCCGATAGAGAGCCGTATCGCAGCCGCGGCAACAATACAATCTCAGATTTTTAAACCTGATCGCAATACATGTAGAAACCGCTGTGTTATCGATGTGTGTCATTCGAGTGACTTTGGGATACGCAGAAACGTATGTGTGAGACATTGGGAAATTACGCGGAAGTGTGCATAGATACTAAACTATAACTACGTAAATGTTAACTTATATAGTCGTTGACAAATTTTTAAGCTCTCGTAAATTTTATAAGTACTTGTCAATCGGCGTGGTTCTGGAGATTTGTCGCGTAAAAGCTTCGATTTTTCCCGTTTGTACGCACAGTGTCACAGGTTGTAAAAACAAAAGCAAAAGTATATAAAAAAAAAAAAAAAAAAAAAAAAAAAAAAAATAAAAAAAAAAAAAGATAACACGCAACATGTGAAGAGAACATGTGTGTCTAGAACCAATTAGAATCTCTAATAATAATTAATCAAAGAGATATTACGGATCTCGAATTTCGCCGATCGCGAGCGAACACACGATCGGAACGATTGTGTAAATCGGTTTTACTATTGACACTTACTAGTTCGAAATACCTTTCAGAACCACGTTTTTCGCGGAAGCCTCTTGGCTTGCCTACGACCAATTGCGAAATTCCACTCTCTCTCGCGTACCTTTTCTTCGCGAATTTCTCCTACGCACAGCCGAGTATCGTATCGATCTATATTTTCCCCGTTTTAAACGTTTCTTTTTACGTCAATCATTTTGTACGTGATTTGCGCGTTGTGTCTGAACACTATAAGCCAAAAAGCTCTCGCTTGCACTGACAACCGATTCGTTGAGCGTGTTCTTACGAACGGTCTCGAGGGTTTGTTTCTCTCGTCCCTTATCTTTAGTATTCCCTTTCGATTGCGTTACAATTTCCAATTAATATTTTGATGCTCTGTATATTGATTTCACTTAAGTGTCTACTTCCCTTCTTTCGTTTAATCTCCATACTTAAGTGAAAGCGTTATTTTGCGAAATATATATAAATATATATATATGTATATATATAGTACGTACACATATATACATATGTATATGCCAAATTAGAAATCAGATGATACCGAAGCGCAGTAAGTGTAAAAATCACAGAGACTACGGGTCCGTAAACATGACCACAAGTAGCGGCAGAATTTTTTACGCTCTGTAAAATAATATAGATCGCCGTCTGTTCTTCGTTCTCTCAGGAAGACGAAAGAAATATAAAAACAGAAAATAAAAAAAAAAAAAAAAAAAACAAAAAAAGAATAAATGGAGCGCCACGGTCCAGAACCACTAATGTTTAAAAATCCGAAGTCTGTTTATATCTTATGATGTCTGAATAAAAATTGTCATAGCAATTAAACATCGTGCAATCGATCTTTTTTGCTTATAGTTTCCATATACGCGTGCACTCATATTATGCAGGAATGTAAGAAATCGAAAATTTCCATGAAAAAAAAAAGATCGTTGTTGGAAATAATCGTCTAGCAATTAAATATTATAAAGCAAAACAACACATTGATCGCCCGCGGCTTTAAATGGGAAGAACCTATGTTGCTTGCAAAAATATCTGATTACATACAGTATAATACTAATTTTTCAACATCTTTCTAATAATATGACATCTTTTTATCGACAGTTGTCTTTTTATATTGTTTTAAAATGGCACAAAATTCGCATATTGAAGTTTCATAAGTTCTTAATGTATCGCGAGTAGAAATACAAGATAAAGTATATGATAAAATATACTTTATATATATGATAAAATATACTTTATATATATATATGAGAGATGTGCACAAAACACCTCTTATATTACAGAATTTATAAATATATGTCGCGTGAAAATAGTTGAATATAGAGACCAAAATTTTTAATCTCATGAGACTGAATAAAAACCTATTAGGGAGGATATATATAGCTGAGAGATACTGTAAATATTAAAACCCAGAGAAAAATTACGAGTTTACGATTGGAAAAAGTTTAACTAATCAGTTGAGAGAGATTTAAAAAAAAAATCAATTTTCAAAAAATTTTAAAATTTCTTGAAAAATTTACTCCTAAAATACTTTTCGCTTGCTCTTAAGTATAATATTTAAATATAGATATATTTATATGTATGTTTCTCTCTTCTTAAACGTGTAGAAAATCCGAAAATGCAGGATTCAGCAGGACCAATCGCACATCTCTACTACTGTATCTAGATCGTTTCCTAATCCATTTGTTACACGTAAATATATGATCCATACGTATACGAAATAAAATTGATATTAATAGTCGGGAATTAATATTAATACATCGAGTAATATATATTAATTACAATAAATAATAATGGTAGAGTGATACATGCCGGGTATGACATAAAAAGACACGAATAGGTTTAACGCTAACAAAATAAAATGCACAATAATTATATATTCTACCTTGTCAGATTTTAGTTAAATACATTTTATCAAAAGCCACGTTATCGTCTTAATTATATTTCGCCGTTTGTAAGTTTTTAGCAGTGCGTAACGCTATATGTTTCAATATGAATTATGAATTTGGAATGTTGAAGTATAAAATGAGAAAAATAGGAAATAAAATCGAAAGTTTATTCACCAAATTATGCCAAATATAGCAGGGTGACTACACTCTCTATTTTAATTAATACAAAATTTCTGCCAAATTTTTTTTTTTTGAACAGAAAAATATAGAAATTAATTTTTCTGCTAACATTTCTTTACATTTTTTAATCAATTCTTTTTGCTTTTCTATTTGAACGTTATATACTATCGTACGTTTCAATGAATCGAAAAGCCGTAACTATCTTCTTTGCAATAACAAATATCCCCAATAATATATATATGTATAAATGCAAGCATACTTAATTTATAGCATTGTAGAAGAGTATCCCATTTTTAACAAATCAGATCAGAAATAGTTTTTTTTATTTAATAATATACTTTTCTTTGTTAAAAATATTTCCTCAATTATGACGAGAGAATTCATGTATATAAACATTTAATTAAGATTTTTTTCATTAAGTACTCACGGAATTACGGGTATAGTTTCATCGACAAGGATATAACGAGTATTTTTCAAAACATTCACGTTTATTAATTAAACGTAAATAAATTTTATAAAGTCCATCGTACTTTTTCGATTGTTGTCCAGTAGCAGGTTCTCTTTATTTTACAGTACTTACAGCACGAAGTATAGATCGCTCACGAAGATTCATATTGCAAAATGGAAGCTGTACATAAGAGACCCTCTCAAGTTATAAGTTTTATCAACGGAAATAATGGTCGGCAGCAGCACGGTTTTTCAAAGGTACATTACAAGTACAGCGCGTATGAATTAAAACGTGCTGTAGAATTCATCCAACAAAATATCAAATTTCTGTGTATGCCGTGCAGCTAACTCGTGCACGTATCGGCTGTAGCAAGGCACAGGTATACACGCGAACTGGTACTCAATGAGTAAGCTAAGGTTCTCGTCGTCCAGTCCTTAAATTTCGATTATAATTCTCGGAAGGAAACCCTGATTTTTTTTCAGGAAATCCTTATCTCGAGGAACGACTTCATCGCCATATATCGAAATTGCTTGTTTAACTAGAGTTCAATAAGTTAGAGAAAAATTTCAAGCTTAGCATGCAGCTAATATTATTTCGCCACCTGCGCTGCTTTTTTCGCTTTCACGAGCTCGACCAATTCCTACGATAAAGGAAAAGAAGCGTGTATTATAACTCAAAATTTTATCACAACATATGTTTAATATATTATTATCTAAAACATTTCGATTTTTTTTGCTTTTTATTTTAAAAAAGCTATTTCTTGGTTGTTTATAATAACATGATTTAATATTATGAAATATTCTATTTTCAATGCTTACCTTATATCTCCTCATGCACTCCTTTTTCGTTCTGGTTGGTATACATGCAGCGATCTGGTCCCATCTATCTGAGACTGTAGTGGGATAAGTTTTTAAGGCTTGTTCAAGAAGTTTTTGTTCGCCCGGTGTCCACGGTGTTGATTCTTTTTTTATTTCTTTAGGTTCAGCGGCGATGCCGTTCGCAATTGGATGATCCAAGCGTTCTGTGACGGCTGGCATTCTCTCTTCGACCGCGTCTTTGCTCTTCTTCTCGGCGATAAAATTGTCAAAGGCCTTTTTATTAGCTTGCTCCTTCAAACTCGATTTACTAAAGTCGGTCGATTGTAGGCTCTTGGCTTTCGCCAAGACCTCCTTGGCATCGCGTGTAACTCCGCTGGTAGAACTGCTGTGCTGATTAATGAAATTCGCGACCACTTCCCAACGTTGATTGGTCCCGGCGGGAAATAGATTGACCGCTTTTATCAAGAGTTGCAAGTCGTTCTCGCTCCAGGGCGCGGTACAGGTCTTGGTTTGTTTCTCAGGCATGTTTTTCGTATCGTTATTAATCACATTCACACGGCGTTCCGCCTCGATTCTCCGTTCCGCCTCTTCAATGATGCTTAAAAACGCGTTTCTACCATCGGTCTGTAATTTCTTCATCGCCTCCTCCAACTGCACCAGCTTAAACAGCTCGCAAATCTTTTCCACGCTTTCCATATGCCGGAGACTTTCTGCTGAATTTTGAGCAAAGTAATTGTTCACTTTGCAGAAATCTCTGAGCGCTTTTCTTTCTTTGCGCAATGCCTTTTTCTGCATCTCCCGTTCCTGTTTCAGCGCATCTTGCCTTGCCCTCTCCTCAGATTCCTTTTTTTCTTTCTCCAATCTTTCCTTTTCCGCCGCATTGCGCGCTATTCTTTCTTCCTCCTGCTGTCTGGCTTTTGCCGCTTCTTGCTTTGCCCTCTTTACGGCATTCTTTTTATCCTTATCTTCTTGCTGGAATTTCTTTATTCTAGGATCTATATTGTAAGCCATATCTACTAAAGTTCGTATTCGCGCCATCTCTTCTTTTTTTCGTTTCGCTCTCGTGGCTTTGTTTTTTCTCTCGATCCATTTGCGCATATCCCGACTGCAATTAATTTTGTCGTAAACTAATTTTGTAATTTTCTGTAAAGAAAAATCTCATTACTTATTGTACTTACTCTTGACCACTCTCCTTATCTTCTTCATCGAGGTACGAATATTCGCGCCAGGAATCAAAGTCGTACCAGAATGAATAGAATTCCTCTACTTTTTCTCGCTGCATGTATGGTCCACCCAAATGTGGCACTGGCTTCTTTACAGACCACCGTGAGTTCTCCTTAAAGGCTTTACCCAGTATTTCGTAGAAATTGTTTCGACAGTCTTTCTCCTCAGGTAAATTGTCATTAAAGTAAGGATCTACACTGTCGTAGCTTCGTCTCTTTGCTTGATTCCCAAGAGTCTCCCAGGCACGAGTTATACATGTAAAATAGTCATCGTCTGGTCGGATCTCCTCGCCCATTGCCTTTCGTTTATCGGGATGATGTTTTAATATTTTTTGTTTATCTGCAAAACAAAGTAGATATGTCCAAATTGAACAATACTGAATCAATATACTAATTAATATTATATCTATTCTTTTAAAAAATATACTTTACAAGCTCTTTTAATAATATCTTCCGTTGCTCTGTGCCTAAGATTTTTTATGCCTAAAACAGCATAATGATCTTGATCCTTCCAATCTCTCGGATCGAGAGATCTGAGATATTCCAGATCGTCTTCAAATTGATATTGAGACAAATCTTCTTCGTCCTCTTCGTCCGACGATTCCGAAAAATTGGTACGGGTAAGACTGCGATAGAATTGAGCTCGCCATGCTTGTGCAGTTGAATACAAAACTACAGGACCGGCTGTACTCGCAGTTGCCTTACCTGGATCTGCAAGTATTTATTTCAGTGAGAAAAATACAGAGAAATATTTCATATTGTTATGTTACAGTAAAAAAATGTAATTATACTCCTATAAGTTCGCAAATAGATGAAATAAAGAACACATGGTATACGCGTGTAAAGGCAAATATCAATTACGGACGAACGTGTCAGAAAAATAATATTAACGCAGATCGTGATCTAAGTAAATTCTTCACCCGAGCCAGAGATAGATTAACTCAAATAATTGAAATTTATGAGCTGAAAGACGCGAGTTCATCCGAAAGACCCGCTGCAATTCAAAATCCATGACAATTCTAACCAATTCTAACCTCTCGCGACCGGTATCGTGCATCGGGGAATCGCGTGGAGTCGATATCTTACCGGATATGGAATTAAAAACTGCAGAATCCTCGTTCCCAGTGCCGTCCGTCATTGTCGCGTGATCGTTGCGATGGGTTAATCCTGAATCACGCACACAGGACACGCGGAGGCCGGAGGATCACGTCGATCACCTCTATCACGCTACCTGCATCTCGAGCGCCACCAACTATCAACGCCGCAAGTTATTACGCCGGATATTCCTATTGACTGACCTAAAAACATTGGTTATTGGTTTGGCGGGAAATTCGATATCTTGATCTTTTATGCTTTTGCAACATATGATATCTAATTAATTACAGAGAATGACGATGTACAGATACATACATATCTAGCGTCGATATTCATGGATTCTAAAAAATAAAAAAGTAACGTGCAATGAAAAAGTAGTGGTAAAAAAAATAACGGCTTCAAAAATGAAAAAGAAACCTATAATTGTTTTTTTTTTGTTGCTTGCAAAATTTACTTTCAGATAATATGCAATCAGGTGCGACATGTTTCATTATTCAAGACTCGTACAATATTAATTGCGATTTTCAAAATATCAAATCGATTAAAACACTATAAATCATATTAAAAATTTGTATATTAATTAACATGTTTAGTATAGAGAAATAGTATCTAAATTATTTGAATAAAATTAATTGTAATAATTCATTAATCTATAAAAATTTTTAATATCTAAAATTAGTATAATATATATATATTATTCGAAATATACACGCACATAATTACACACACATGCATACACGCGCGCAAAAAAATTAGAAAAAATAGGAAAATAGAAATTATTTAATATTACATAGTTATTAATTCTAAATATATATATATTAAAATATGTAATATAAAACGTGCAACACATTTCAAACATTTGAAATTTATTATATTGTATATATAACATGTTGAACATTTAAATATTATATCTCTGTTTAATAATGCTTTTGATTAAACAATGCTCTAATCAACAAGGCATGATCCGAATCAATATAAGTGCATATATTTAAGTCAGAAGGCACATTTTTTAGTCGAACATTGGCTCGTGTAAATTTTATGTTCTATTTTCTATTAGCACTATTTTAGAAGTCTTACTTTATAAAAAATTCTTAGATAATTTACAATAACAGTTAGCAATAAAGAGATACAGTCGTCGTGTTCGTTAGTTTCCCTGCAAATTGTCAATTGGACGGAAATCTCAATCGCGAACAAATACAAACTTTCGAACATACTATCACGGTTTTGGTTCAGTATACTGGGAAGACAGAGAATTATAGTGCGAATTTCATTTCTAACTGGCATTTCATCTTGTTCATATCGTTAGTATTAACTCGAACTTTGAATAAATTACTATTTACTTATTATCTCTTACTTGTATCTCTATAATCCAATTATTTTCGCGGCATTAAATATAAATTATAAATAAATACAGGGGAAAACAAATTATTTTATATGCAATGCTCCTATGAGGACATTTTATACTTTTTTTAAGCCGTAGCTCAAAGAAAACTATGAGCGATGGTAATACAACAAATAGTCATTTGCGACTCGTCAGTCATGTCTCGAGAAAAATATCACTAAGGTATCAAAAGGAATATACCTCAAGTGGATTCCAAAATGAAAACAGAAAAGCTTTTTTTATTAAGGATTAATGGTTTACTGATTCCCCGGGGACGACAGTCGCCTCTGATATGGATTCTGAAGTAATCGCGGCGAACATTCGATTACGCGTAACAGCAACGCATCAATATAATCTTCCAAATCGGTGAGTCTCTTGTTCTTCTCCGTGATTTGTCCTTGCAGTTGCAACGCCAGTTCTATTATATCCTACAAATGGAATGTTTTGATAAAAAATTTGTCTGATGAAAAAATGGCAATTATTTAGTGCTATTCGATAAAATAAAATAATAAAATTTTAAAGTAATTAAATTGATTTAAAAGAAACATTTTATGCATCGGAATATATTTACTTCTCTCGATTTCCCTTCGAATTGATTAAGAACCTCGTGCGGCAGGCGACTTTTAGAGTTTGCGGCATTCTTAACGGCGTCCTCGCCGCCGATAATAATCCTTTCGGAAGACAAATGATTCTCATCATTAGTGTCTTTGAATTTATTCTCCTTATTATCCTTTTTCTTATCCTTCTTTTGCTTCTCTTCCTTGGAAGTTCGCAGATCGTATTTGTCATCCTTTTTGTCCTTTAACTTGTCATCTTTCGCGAGCTTCTCTTTACTTGCAGCGAGTTTCTCTTTGCTCGCGACAAGCTTTTCTCTGCTCGCGAAGAACTCCTTGTTCTTTGGATGAAGGATCTCTCTCGGCGCCGGACTTAGCGGTTCCGGAGGCTCTTTCAATCTCAATGCGGCCGGTGAAGGTGAACGCATGGGCGATGCATCGCGTTTGTTATCTTGCAATTCGTCCACTACGATCTTAGGTTTGGCTTCCCATCTGATAAGAATAAAACGTACAACATTGTTTTATTATTTCCATACGACTTATTTACAAATAAATGTATTTTATATTTTTATCATATCCACGTAACAATTTTATTATTGCTAAACATTTATCGAGTAAAACGAATCGTCGTTCTCTCCTGTTCTTTCTATTTTTGTATACTTTTTTTTATTTTTCTCCCGACAATAAATATGACTTTACTTTTTAGGTACGCTGCTCGCCTGCTTGCCGTAGAGCTTCAAACCCCACTCGTCGTCCTTCGTCAAATTGTCGACCTTTGACAGGTTCGTAGTAGATGCGCTCATAACAAATCGTGGAGGTTTGCTTGGCGCGGCGTTAATTGGCGCTGGTGGCACGTGCAACTCGCTGGAGACATTGTTCTGTGAACCATTCGGAATTCCATTGTTGCCGCTATTCGTGCCTGTTATGGGTGCGTTCAGCGACGAGGCCGAGCTTTTATGAGACAGATCGTCAAACTATAACAAATTAAAATTATGCTACTTTTAGCTGGAAACTATTTCCAACAGATAAATATACATAGATAAATTTATTTTTAAATTTATTTTAAATATTTCTCTGCTCTTTACACATGATTTTTTAATATATTTTTACAATCATAATTGTACAGCAAAATTAGAAATAATAAAATTAATTAACTCTTTCACGTCGGAATTAATATGACAGGGTATAATTACAAATATTAAATTTAATATAATATAAAATCTAATAACGCTATTTAATTAAAATATACATGTAAAATATACTTGATTTTATTTACCGTAAATTCGTCTTCGTCTTCGCTAATGACACCAGGATCAGCCTCACCCGGTTCCTGGCGCGTGATTCTGAATTGGTGTTCTTCCTTCTCATCAAGATTGTTTCCATCGAGTCGATTTTTGCTTTTTCCTTTGACTTTGTTTCCAATCGACTTGGCCAGTTTCTTGAGACCCTTGCGTTTTTCGAGACTACCAATACTAAGTAAGCTACCACCGATTGATTGAGCAGCTGTAGACAACTGGCCTAAGGAACTTTTGTGACGCTCCTTCTTACTTAGATCAGTTAGACTTCCAGCCTTCACAATAAAGCCAATCCTCACCTCGAGCTCGCCTCTTTCCTTCGTATTCTCTTTGCCTGGTTTGCTGTTAAGTGTGTACCTAATACAAGCACATTTATTCTTTCATAATTTAACGATAACAAATAAATAATATGCATGCTCTTTTAAAACATATTTTACACAATCGAATAACCATAATTATTAAAATTTTAATATATGTTAATAAATGATATAAAAATTTATAAACCAATGTGAATCTATTTGAAAAGAGATAAATCTCGAAAAGTAGACATAAATTATATAAGTGAATAAAAATTATAGGAAATCGTATAAAGTACGAAGAAAAATGTACTAAAATAGTCAATTATATCCAAAAATGTATTGCCACGCAAAGTAAATGATAAATTATCATATATTAATAAGAGAAAAGGAGTGTAGGCGGTTAATGAGATAGCGATATGGTTGCGGCAATTTTTTTTCCGAGCAATTTTTTCTAACAGATTTGCATAAAACGCAATTTGCAATTAATTGTGTTATCGTGGACGCACCATCTGTTCTTGGGCCTCTCGTACACGTCGAAGCTCGAGAGCGGTACGCTGACGGTGCCGAGGAACTCGTCGACACCCAGGAAATTGCGATGCAAGGCAGTGAGGACGATCTCGGCGGTATTTCCCTGCTCTGGTATAAGTAGCTCGCATTCCTCATGCCATTCCACGTCCTTGGTAGCCTTCTCCTTCACTGACGTCTGGTACTTTTCCTTACCGAGGGCGATCGTTACGAAGCAGTCGTTGGTCTCTGCATTCATAACAATCACAATTCGGCGTGTCGTTTCGCGTGGGCGACGAACAGTCAAAAGGTTGGGATATTAACAAGACGTGTGTAACGGGAATTAAAGGTCTGACCTGATAAAAAGATTCATTCTTAATGTCAAAAAGGCTCTACTATTGCGAAAGAGGTGCTTAGCATTAACTCGATAAAAAAAAAATCAGTTTTCATCTAATTTCAACTTTCGATCTCATTGTCAGTTAGAAAGCTGTTGACATATATTATTCACTATAACAATAATTTATATATAAGTATGTAGATATTTAATTTGATTTTCGTGAATGAGAAAGTATAATTTGATCGGATGACATAATTTTATATTTAATATAATAATTTTTAATTTGTATATTTTTACAAATGCAAACTCGTCATTATTTGCAATGTATGTTCTTTCATAACAGTACTGCGTTCACTTATTTTAAGTTGCAGGTAATAAACGTTATAATGTCACAACGTGCATTGAGGACGCGTGTCGGGAGATCACCAACTCGTCGCGCACACAATTATACTAATTATTACATCGTGAAGCTAATAAACAGTATACGTTCATCGTATTAGACACAGCTATGCAGAATTTGTCAAATTCACGTTAAAAATATGTGTATTTTTTTCCACTTTTTACTCTTCGAAACTTTCATATTTTAAAATTATTTTCTTTAAATTACGAGATAAACAAGATAAGATTCAAATACCTAGCTTATTTGTAATTCCATTCTATACTGTAAACACTTTTCATTTCTTTTTTTGCTATATCATATTTTCTAGCTTCGTTGATAAATTACTATTATAACACATCTTCATTTTTTATCTAATTGTAAGCATATATTTCTCAACAAAACTCAACGTTTATTACTTAATTCCAGCAGAAATCATCGTTGATTCAAAATTTTACGACAAATCATATTGCGTATTTTGATTTTGCTGAGATAAAGAAATTCTATATTCGTATTGGACGAAATTCAAGGCTGGCGTAACACGTTTGTTTATACGATGACGTGAATTTGTATATTGTTTTGCAAACGCTATGCTAACAGAAACCGAATGATTCATGATTTAAAATAGCCGCAGAATACGGTATCGCGCGAACACGCGTAGTAACATGTAGGTAAGTAAGAAACGTGACGATGTGTGTGTCGCGTTGAGTGACAGCTGGTTTATTGCGAAATCTTCAAATCATTTTATCCAGGGAGAAAGAACAGATGACAACTGGGTTGTCAGATTATTTTGTACAAGATGCTTCATAAAACGTCGAAGCGACATCAAACGATTGAAGAGATCTTCCTTTTAATTCAATTAATTTTCAAATATTTTAAATATTACATTTAATGTAACTCTTTGTTATTCTTTTTAAAAATAGACGCGGGAAAAATTTTGGTGTAATAGGACTAAAAATATATACAGTACTCACTGTGTTTCCCTTTGGTCAGTAAGTCCTTGGCTCTCTGAACTGTAAATAAATGAAAAAAACTGTTAGGTGTAATACAAATATTTGTAAGAGGATATATTGTTTACGTATTATTATAATTCGTACCATCCAATATGTTTACATTTCAAAGTACATTCTTGCGAAATAAATTGCCAACCGGACAGATTATTTTATCGTGATTTATGCTTCACAAACTTTATTAATATTAATGATATACTCGTAACAAACTAGATAAGCAGATATATACATAAAAATGCATATTCAAATATTTGCCTTTGCGTGCGATAGAATTTAAATATTAATGCCATAAAAAGCAGTTACAAGTCAGGGTGAAAAAATAGAGATTTCTTTATAATGCATCCACTTTTTTTTCTTCAATCGACTTTCCTCGATTTGCGCGTTTACGAGAAAAACCTCACGTCATAGCTTTCGCGCATAATCGTTTTCGCTTATATCAGAGTAAAAGCTACATATGTCAGTTACCGCCCCATTACATCGGTTTCGCGATTACGAGAAACCAATCATTCTGTTATCTTAATTATTTTATGTTGTTTAATCTTTTTAGCATTACCGCGATATAATTAAATATAATAGCAAGAGGAAATAAGGGGGAGAGAGAGAGAGAGAGAGAGAAACAGAGAGAGAGAGAGAGAGAGAGAAGAGAAAGTATCAATTATACATGTAATAAAATAATTCATATGTGTGTTTACAAAATTTGTATTTTAATTAATTATTATTTAATAAAATGATCACTCAAAAAAATATTTTGCTAATGTAGATAGATTTCTAGATGTCTCAATTAAAATTTATCGCTACTTTTTGTAGCTGTTAAAATATTGTTTGTCACGTATAGAATTTATAGCAGCAATATTCTAGCAATACCTCTAGAAAATTTAAATCCCATTGCCAAAGATTAATCACAAATATAATTGTCCTTGAGAATTGAGGCCTTAAAGATAGGCATTGCAGAAAAATTTTCTGTCTAAATTACACTAATGGTACAGATATAAATTCTGTCTCTGTCATTTAAATTCATTAAGTGCAAAATATATGCAGTATCATAGTATTTGTTAATCATTTATCTGTTTCAGTCAATTTTTTACACCTAGAAAATTGTTGTTGAAGTTGCAAGATAATTTTTTTGATTGATGATTAATAATAACGTCAGATCTAATCAAATGAGAGATTTGTCAATTATTTGAGTTGATTGAATATTGCACGCAAGATACATATAAACGGTGGCTTTATAGCTTGTAATCAAGAAATTCCACGTAGGTCATTTAACAATCAAATCATTTCGCGCAGCTTCGCGAAATACGATTTAAACAATAAATTCACATGGTCACATCATTCCTAAAGATTTTTCAATAATTCCATGGCGCTAAAAATGTAAAAGCCATCATCTCTCGACTTTTTCTCATTGTTTGCGTATATTTTATACATTTTATGATTTTATACTGAAAAAAAATAATATATATTTTTATCCGAAAAAAAAAAAAAAAAAAAAAAAAAAAAATAATAAATGACGACAGATTAAGACAGAAAGTCGAGAGGATATTTTGTTCGATCGCTTTCTCGATATTAATCTTTGTGCGCAGCTTAAGTTACTGTGCCGTGACACATTAACTTTTACAGGCGCATCCTCATTTCCAGAATCGGAAAATCTGACATGCAAATATTCGTAAAATAATCGCGGAGTGAACGTTTTAAATAAAAAGGAAGAAGCCCGCGCGTCTCTTCCAATTATAATCCGTTAGTTCTAACGCGAAGCGTTACCGAATAACTGTAGGAGGCATTTCCTCGTTCTCACACGTGCAACGGCGATGAATTGTAATGAATGTGAGATACGACGAGGTACATATTCTCCGATTTCTCGCACATCGAGAAGAACCAGCGGTACCGACTCTCTCGTTGCACATTTTCCTCCATGGTCTCGCGCAGTCCCTGAGTCGATGGATTCAAAGTTCTTACCGCGATAAAACCGCAGCCAAATACCGTTTACCCGGATATAAGTGATTTTTCAACGCTTTGTGCATCCGAACAACGTATATCCGCCATCGTAACCGACACGTAACGTCGTAATCGATCTTTCTTAAGTCTTTTCAAAAGATTCCACAAGCAAATTTTATTCAAATTAATCGCATTAACTTTATACTACATATTTTATATTGTTATATTTATTTTTGATAAAAATTTTCTGCACCTTAAATTATTTTAGTTAAATAATTTTATTTTTATTCAATGAAAATAATAATGGAACGGACTATTAAGCATATAAGATTCAAAGGTTTTCCTTATTTGAATATGGTGAGTTTTAAAGATTTACTCGTCTGGTAGAGCTAGAAAGGGGAACATCGAATAACCGCTAAACATGCTTTCACGCGTCGCCTATTTTGCATCGAGATATGAAAGAGATAGAAGAAACCTGTCACTCGATGATTCTTCCAGCAGCAAAAAGAGAATTCATAAATATTATAATACATATATAGTTTGCTGCACAAATATTATTATCAATCTTAATTTTTCCTTTAAAGAACAGGGAAGTCTGTATTTTCCTCTGAGAAATGATATTTGGATTTGCATTCGGTTTCAGCCAAAAAACTCGAGCACAGATGACATGATCGGACATCTGGTTTTTCTTCGCATCGTATACACGTGATACACGTGTGTCAACGGCGATTCGATAACTCTTAATTTGACGAACCCGTTAACGCCCGAAGGTAAAAGTCTTGTACGTGCTAATTAAGAGGACAAGTCTAACACGAACACACACTTTCGCGAATTAAGCCGCACTCTCGATAACAAGACTTTTTATCTTGCGATCAGTTTCGCGGTGAATGGCAGAATTTAATTAAAGACTCCTTAAATCTATTGAAAGTAAAAAAAAAAAAAAAACATACTGATTGTGAGTCATTCGAAGTTTTGAGTGAGCCTAAAAGAAAAGCGAAAAAGAAAAGAGAGAGGAAATTTTGGACAAATTTCTTCACGAATTAAATCTGAATAGAGATAATGTGTTTTTATCGTAATATTATATATATGTAATCGATGAATAGCAGGAAGATGAGTCATTAGATATATCATGATCGACATATATATATATATTTTTTTTATATATTTAATTACAGCATATATATATATATATATATATATATATATATATATATATATAATTTTCCTAATCATACAGATTGAAACGCACACAATGAACTCTTTTAAAGACAATGAAATATTCACTAGAGAAAAGTGAAATCGATATATTTCCATGAGCTATATCCATCTCTAGTAAAACAATGCATTCGCAAAATTGCATCGTGTTTAATTACATGTCGGAGTTAATCGAAACCATTACTAGAAACCGTTGCAATCAATACAAAAAAACTAACGACGAACGTGCGTCGATTTTCTTATAGTAATCTCAAGAAAAGAAGAAAGTATATTGTGAGATAAAAATCGAGATAAAAGGTATAAATAATATAAAATTATTCAATTAATCTGCCTAATTGTAATCATTTCACGTATCAATAGCTTTAATAAAAAAAACTTAGTACTAAAATTAAATATTGAATAAGTAATTAATATTAAATATATTTAATTTAATTTAATTTTATTATTTTATATATATTTATAATATGCAGTAATTTAATACTTAATGATTTGATGAAATAATCGTAAATCGAGAGGTATCTTAAGTAATTAATTTAATAAAAAATATATCGAGAAATATGTATTTTTTATTTACATGGTGTTTCTTTGTAAAGAGGATTATATTATGTACAAAATATGAGATTTAGAAATTATACGAAAATTATACAATTTAAAATTTAAAAATAGTATATCGCGTGATAAAATGAAATCGAGGTTTACTTTTAAACACATTGTGAAAAGGGAAAATTACTTTTGAATGATGCATTCTCGGCTTAAATATACGTTGCACTGCGATGATTCGGTGACATATTTCAGAACAGTGTCATTTATTTATGCGCCACGCTGCTCCGCACTCTTTATTATGTTTTTTTAATTAAGATAATGAGGACAATAATATTTTAGAATATTTTCTTTAATAATATCTTAATATTTAACACATAAAAGCCTAAATCTTGAGATTCATTGTCTATATTATTGATAAAATTATAATGAGATTAAAACTTTCTACTTATTATTCATATCTGTTATAAAAACTTCGAGAATATTTCTTTAAAAATTTACATAATCTCAAATACGAAATAAAATTATCTCGTACTCTTTCATATGACGCATCGCTTAACATCAGTAAAACCTTGAGCTCTATCTGTCATTGATAAGAAAAATTTTTCAATCTCTTATGTTTATTTCTTTTATAGAAAGATTTAGAGCATATTTTAAAATAAAAATCGTAATTTTTTTTCTTTCTTTAATTGTTATAATAATTCAGTTTTTAACACCGCGATATAATCACGAATATATTCCCGGTAAACGTTCAGCGATAGATGCGTGATGAATACGAAATGACATTTGCGTCGCCGGGGCTCGGACAACAACGGATACATTCCTGAGCAGCGCGACGAGGTTTTTCGTTCGCCTAGTTTCCGAGCGAGGACACGTAACCTTACGCATATACTTGCGCGGTAATCGTGTTTACGGTACACATACCGTCGCGATGCATCCGCAAAGCATTCGACCGTATCTGCTATCGAAATAAAGGGGGCGTCATTTCACGCCACTCGCGCGACGTCGCTTACCCACCTGTCACTTGAACGTGCGTCGGACTCCACATCTCGAAAGCTGGCTCGGTTACGCACGCGCGTAAATCCGCTCGTCCGTTAGGGATTCACTCGGTAGAATCGCGTAGAACTTTGCCGTAGCGTCGCGCAATCTTTGCGACGATAATGCGACGAGGATGCGCGACGCGTCGACTACAAACTAACGTTCACGCATCACACGAACCAAAGACGCACGCACTACCAACCACCTCGCTCGCTCGCGGTCATCCGACTCCGCGCTCGAACCTGAAACTCACGTCGCCAACGTCGGCAACCGAGGGCTCGCCACGCGCATGCGCGACGACCATGGACGTAATAAGCATAGACTGCGCATCAAGCGTTGCACTGAAATTAGAAGGAGAAATACAGCTTTCGGAAGTTTAGTCTTCTCTCTCGGAGAGTAGAGGGGATCACAGGTATATATAAAGATAAACTTTTCTGCTCTCCTCTTTCGATTTCTATGAGAGATCTGTATCTTTACTCGCAGAGCAAATTGAAAAGAGATAAACGAACTGGTGAAGCATTACTCTCTCTTTCTAACTTTGGGTATGCAACACTTGAGATGGAATATGTCTATCTATATTTACAACTTATATTTACTAAGTCTATAGTGACAATTATAGTCGGTTCGTATCGTCGAACAGCTGATACAAGGTGCGATTAAAATGTAGTTTTAATATGTGATTACTTTCATAATATTAATGGCAAAAAATAAAGATTATTGTTCATAAAAGAAACATAAACATAAAGTAGAATTATTCCAATATTTTTGAGAGCGTATAATTTTTATAGTTGTTTTAATATATTATAATTTCGCGAAATCTATAGTACTATTTGTTTCGTTTAAATTTTATTACTTACATTTTTTGACGTTGAATTATGACAATTATGACAATATAAATATAATCACACTGATACGTGCACAATTTCTGAAGAGCTTAATATTTTTGTAAAATGTCATATAGAGTTTATATATTTTTTAAGTAGTTCTAGAGTTTACTCTTTTTAAAAGGTTCTAATTTTTATAATAGAATTTTATACAGTTTTTCCGCTGGCAATTTGATGATTGTATATCTTTTTTGTTATTGCTTTTTCAAAAAATGTACCACACACACACACACACACACACAAGACATGATGTGAATGAAAAGATTAAAGCATACACATATATGTGAGTTTCATTTCTATAGCTTTGGCCTTCGTATCTGCAAAAGATTTCTCTTTGTTTCTCATATACATTTTGATTAACCATATCCTGAATGAAATGTTAATTAACCATTGCAACTCGAGATCTGCACACCGATAAGGACCGTATGTACTACAATATTGTGAGAAACACTTTATGTCTCGAATTCTAGTAGTCATAACAAAATGATTAGTATATGATCCTTGTTGAGAAGCGTGATGACAAGAATAGTATTATAATACACAAAATACACAGTTAATCAATTTTTGTATAATCATATATTAATATATGATTCTATATATAATTATATATTAATATATTTATATTTTTTTTTATATATAATTAAAGTTATTTGTTTTAATAATTAAAATATAAGTATTAACAAATAATAAATATTCAAAATCCTCTTGAATTCATAATTTTATAGCCGTTATTTTAGATTTAGATCGATGGAAAAATATCTTATAAAGTTATTTTTTTCATAAAGATAATTCATTAAAAATTAATTGAAAAGTTATATATATGAAAATATGATGGCATGATAAAGATATAATTTTAATATAATTTTAATATAACTCAAGACTGACATTTTTAAAATACTCTTCATATCTGCAAAAGAAGACATCGCATACATATGCAATTGACGAGTCTTAAACACAAATAAACATAATAACACGCAGTATGATTAGTCATCGTTAAGATATGAGTGCACGGATAAAGTTTGTTGTCGAATGCACAAAGACCAATGTCAACAAGACCAATTATAAATGGTTATTTAACATACGTTCCTTAGAAATGAACTTATTTCTCTTAAATATATTATTATTTAAATGATAATAAATTTAATATTTTTTTTAATTGTGATATAAATACATGTGTAGCATTTTCCCAAAATATTTTCGAATTTAATTATATTAAAATAATTTTTATGAAATTTACAATGATAATATATGATCGATTTTTATTAATATGTGATCTATGAAAATTTAATAATACACTAAAAAAAATATTTTGCTAATGTAGATAGATTTCTAGATGTCACAATTAAAATTTATTACTATTTTGCTAATCATTTATCTACCTTGGTTAATTTTTCGCATCCAGAACATTTTTGCTGTAATTGCAAGACTATTTTTTTGAGTATATAGTTCTTATATAATTGCAAAGAGAATGTATTATTTAAACTTTTATGTCTATTACATTTGCGGAGAGAAACTATTCAGAAATTAAGGTGTAGTTTAATCTTATGTAATTTTGTTTTAATTTTTTAAAAACTTTGTTTTATCTTTTTTATTTTCTAATCTATTTAAGATTATGCAGTCCATGCAGCTAGAAATCTACATATGTCTTTCACTTTCTGCTATTTCTCCGAATTCAATTTCAATGTAACAATTTATAGAAAAATAAGTAATTTATAACAAACTGACAATTTCTTTCTCTTTTATTCGCGTTTTCTTATTGTATCGATATTCGACAACAAACGTATTATGTCCAATCGTGTCATAAACGAATTATTGAGATTGATTTGTCAAATTTATGACCACAGTTGTGTTTAAAGAATTTTTTCGCGCGATCGCACGCCTACTTTTATTAGTTTTATCGTAGGTGGTTTTTACAATCGACGAGTGTTGCCTTTTATCGTGATGCGCGCATTCATGTTTCTTTAAAACGTCATTGTTACACCAGCGTGGTTGCATCACGCTCTATTACGAATATCCGGGACTTGCTCGAATCAGCACCAATCGCCTTGTCGCATTTTGTGGAAAAAGTGAAATTAGCATATTATTTATTGATGACGCGCAGGCATTAATCGCAAAATTCGCAATAGGAAAAACGCGACTGCTTATTAGGAACGATAGTCTTGTAGAGCTTTTTTATTTAGTCTCGATCGAGCAGTTTGAAAAAAGAAAAACTGTAATTTAATTTTTTATCATGTGCGTGCGAAATGATTAAAATGGATATGCAATATAAAATTCAAAGATGAAATATAAAACTAGTTATTCTACCTGCTCCAATTGCAATTGAATTTGATTATATAAATATGCAATAAGGATTGCGGTGTAATTTAAATATATATATATATGAAGAGTTATGCACATTATACATAATTGTACGGAAATAGTTTGATAATACATTGACACGACGATAGTTATGTAACGTTTCATATAAAGTGGGTAGACCACTTTATTATATTAGTGAGTTATTTAATCCAATTTTTTATTCAAGTGACATTTATAGAGAATATATTTTCTAATTATATCATTATTTATGCACGATCAATTATCGCGATTTATACAAAATTGTAGGAAGGTTGGGGAAATAGAATATATTTGACTTAAATTTCAAAAATTATTTTCTACTTTAGTATTTATTAATTTTTTTTAATGAAAATTAAAAATGAGCAACTTTACCGATATGTTTTTTATCGACCAATATATTCGATCTCGATCGAAGAAGAGTTTACACACCTGTCACCAGGCGTCGCCACCATGACAATTTAAAGTCCAATTCAGAGTGAAACCCATTTCACTTTCGTTCGTGTTACTGTGTATATGTGTGTGTCTTTTTGCTTTTCCAGTTCGATAAATCGTTTTCGTGACGGTATTTTGCGTGGATTTTTTTGGCATCGTGTCCAGGAACAAACATCGAATGTCGAACAAACTTAATTTTCGTTCCGGTTGCGGTTAGTAAAGCACGTAAATCACGCATGATATATTCGTGTAAATAAATGTCCTTTGTACGACAACTCGTGTAAATCAACAATCAAGAAAATATCAACCGAAGAAGATAAAAGATACTCGTGTTTAGGAGCTTTTTCTGTAACTTTAACGATGTTGTTATGTATCACTGTTCAAGTTTTTTGTATACATATATAATAGCTGTGCAGTGATACATGTAACGATATCGTTAAAAGTTACAAAATCGGCCTCTTAATCTCACAGTGAGAATAAAATCAGAAGAGAAGAAGTAACGAAAATTCGATTAAAGTCCGTTGCAGTATAAGAATAGGAAAAGGAGAAATCTCGATAAGGTCCTTCGCGAATTGAAAATTCGCCACGTTATCGGACGAATTTCCCATTGTACGAAATCGACTAACAATAAATCCGCATTTCGCGGCGCGAAATTCGCGCCGCCATTCGAGTCACACGACCGCTTCGTGGCGGCCGGCGGGCGCATGTAGAGTGACGTCAGAGGTCGGGTCGACTCGGCAATCGTCGGGCAGCCGAGGCCGAGGCTCGACGCCCGACACTCTTCGGGCCTCTCCGCCTTCGTTCGCGTTCGCTCGCGTCATACGTGCGCGCACGTCCGTCTCGTGGTGTTCGTCGTTCGTCCCCGTCTGCGTCGCGCTCGTCTCGGTTCGCGCGTGACTCGCGTTTCGCGCGTTCCTTGGTGCGGTGCGGTGTGTCCGATCTGATTCCGGATTCGCAGCGCGTCTCTGCATTGTCTTTTTTTTTTTTTTTTTTTTTATTTTGCTTTTTTTCCCCCCTCGACTCCCTCCTCGAGATTTGAGACCGACGTGATGTCCTCGCTGAAGGACGATAAACCGCTGTGCGCCCGACTATGCCACATCGTCAAGTGGGATGACTTCCCCGGATACGGTTTCAATCTGCACGCGCAGAAGGGCAAGAACGGCCAGTTCATCGGTAAAGTAGACGACGGCTCGCCGAGCCAGGCAGCCGGTCTGCGCCAGGGAGATCGGATAATCGAGGTGAACGAGATCGACATCGCGAACGAGACTCACAATCAGGTGGTCGAGCGCATCAAGGCGTTCGCCAACGAGACGAAGTTGCTGGTGGTCGATCAAGAGGCCGACGATTACTTCAGGGAGAACAACATCGTCATCAAGGGCACCATGCCTAACATCAAGGTGATCAAGACGCCGGAAAAGAATCCCAACAGTGTGGAGGATCGCTCCGATGGCAGTAACTGCTCAGTCGACGAGGTAAGAATGCTCCTCTTCTTTTTCGTATCTTAACTCTAAATGTACCGAGTGCACGATTTATTTCGTACCGTAATTTTCAGTGATTTAAATAATAAATTACGCATTTGCATTTTATTCTAATTTTATTTTAATTTTTATTTTTTGAATAGAAATCTATTATTGCGGAATTTATGTATAGGTATATACATAAATCCTGTTTGCTTTTATAATATCTATTTAATTGGAAAAAAACTTGGTACTCTTAAAGTTAGATGCTTTTTTATATTGGATCATTATTATGAATACAAAATGGTTATACAAAATAAATGCGTAATTTGTATCAATGTATAATAACTCAAATCACACACGAGAATAATGATTAGCGCCATTAAGACTTGTTTTGAAATCACGGATGGTTATTTTGTAATAAATATAAGTACGTATTCAATGCATATTTAAATGCGCAGAATGAAAATACAAATATATAAAAGTAACGTAATTGCAAAAGAGAGAGAAAGATTAGATAATTATCTCATTTTTACAATCATAAATCAATCTATCAAAATTTACAATAAAATAAAAATAAATATCACACATTTTCTTTCTCTTTTCTAACTTTTTATTATAAAAATTTTAATATTATAAATAATCAGAATAAATTTATTTCTGCAAGAGAGAGAGAGAGAGAGAGAGAGAGAGAGAGAGAGAGAGAGAGAGAGAGAGAGAGAGAGAGAGAGAGAGAGAGAGAGAGAGAGAGATATTATTATCTACTTTTCAGCTATTTTTACATTTGTCGATATATGCGGGTCAAATATATTCAGATAAATTTCTTGAAAGTAATCAATGCACATTAAGGTGAACGCAAATGCGTTAATTGCGTCTTCTTCGGCTTTGAAAGTCCCGAGAAAACGACACGCCCGTATCGAAAGAATCCGTGACATTCGCGTGGAATTTATCCGAGTTGGGTCCACCTGTTGGATTCGTCGCCGCCGCCTCTCGTGTGTTTACGTCGCGTCCGTTCATGCCTAGAAAGTGTCTGGCACACGCTCGCAACGCGTGTGCAGCACTGCAATACATCGAATGCTGAATACATATTGACGACCTGGTCTAGAAGGCCACACGTATGTGTGGATGGTAATAAAATTTAATTATTAATGTACCACGCGTATATATATTGCATAAGATATACGCGCGTGATATTGATATTGATATCTTAAATGTTCTTTTTTTATATAAAAATAGCTGTACTATGAATAGAAATACTACGCATTTAGTAACATTTTGATGTATAATCTTATTCTAAGCTGTTGTAAAAAAAATGTCACTAACTCATTTTTTTTACATACATATTTGCTGGACATAGGTACAAAGGGTATATCGAGCTGATAACTGCCTATTGAATGCGGTCGTTGTGTTTTATTTTTTACGTCGTAATATGCAATATTCTTAACATTTATAGCATATTCGGACTTGCGTAAAATACAAGCAGGTGCGCGTTATTGAATGCATATGCGTCATCGTACTGTAATTAGTTATTTGTCTGCAAAGTATTCTTGCCATCATTGTGCTCTTTTAGCTATTCCCATGATCGATGTATTGCAGTAAAAGTAAGGAATAGAAATTCAATATATAATACGGTACAAAAGAGATTCGCTTCTCCTGGCAAATGTGAAAGTTAATTATATATAACATATAATAATATTTTTTTAAATCCATTGAGACACGTGTGACTTTTAGTGCCCTCTATTTATTTGATAGATTATCTATAAAATTATCTTATTAAATTCTCTGTAATATGTCAATAATATTGTGATACATAAACCTTATCTTATCGAATTTTATCTCATATATGATATTACTTTTTATTTTTGAATTTATATAGGATAAATTATACGTTTAAAATATGTTATGCTTATTTTGTGTAAATCCGATTGCATATAGATACTCAATCGTAAGGTATTTTTTTTACGGAAGATTAATTGTGTATTAAACCATAATTGCGTTAAATCATAAATTGTAAATTGTTTTTGTAATTTTAATTTTTGCTGTGATTCATGCGCTACGTGATTTACTCATGATTAGATGTTATGGCGATAAGAACGTGCGTGCTTTTATTTACATGGATTATCAGGTAGCGTGAACTGTGCGAAACCGGAGGTGACTTAGAATCGATTGTCAAAATCGTTATTTTAATGTTGCGCAAATAACATAAAGATGTACGCTCGGTTATTTTCCTAATGATCGCGTATCTTCTCTCAGCGATGACGCGTCTCTTTGTGCACGTCGTCAGCTGACTAATAGAACGAGAAATCTCTATTTTTTTCGTCGATGCCACGCGATTATCTCACGTGGATTTTCTCACCGTCATGTTTCTTTTCATTATTATCAGTTATGTGGAGAGACACAATTATGATCAAAAGATAAAGAATTATGGTAATTCGTATACTATTTGTTATAGGTTTGCTAAAATTAAATTACGAAAAATTTTTACAGGATATTATATATATATATATACGATATTTTACAGAATAATATTCTAATAATACGATAATATTACTTTAAAATATTATTGAAATAATTTTTTAAATCAGTTTTAATTTATTATTAAACGTAACTCAAGGTGTCTACTTCCTGGAAAAATATGGAAAACTTGGAATACTCAGAGATTTTTTTTGTATCTGGAAAAATCAGAGAAGTCTCATGGAATTTTTTAGGAAATTATTCAGGAAATTTTTTTGAAAAGTCTGTTTTTGATCATTTTGCTCTCAATTGTGCACAGTCAGCCGTATGTATGAAACTGGTATCTCATCTTGGAAACTCATTAATTGTTGAGAATGGTCCCGTTTTATTTTATTTTTAATAAAGACCGGTCTGACATAGATTTTGTCGCATCGATAAACATAATATATATCGAAATCGGGAGTGTCGTGTAAAATGTCATGCGAGTATTTTGTGTGTGGTTTTGAAGGATTAGGAGAAAATAAGCAAGCCTAGAATGGCACCAAGCTTTGTGAAAGCAAAGATAATTTATTACGTACCTATGAAGTAATTTATTACTTATTCGCGGAATTATTTGTTTTGATTATCGCATATTTCGTGCATTTCTTCATCATTAAAAAATTACAAAGAATATGTAATATTCTTATATATTCTATTTATAAGAGAATATGTTCATATTCAATATTATGTTAAGACAATATGTTGTATAAATAAATAATTAATAAATATATATATATATATATTTATTTATTTATTTATTTCTGTTTATATATTCAACGTCTTAACATAATATTGAATATGAAATATATATTTTTTGTAATTTTTAATGTTAAAGAAATGAAAATATTATGCAAGAGAAAATGATTATCTTAGAAGAATTCTTCAGTTTTTTAGTACATTTATAAATCTAGTACTTGAAACTTAAGAAGCTCTGTGTTTTTTCTTTGTATGAATAAAAAACATTAGAAAATATATGTAATAAATAAATTTATTTTAGAGGGAGTTGTATTAAAATTTTAAAAATATTCTCTTTACTCTTATTTTAAACAAAATTACCTGGAAAATCAGGGAAATTTCAGGTAATTTTTTTTTACAAGATTTAAGTAGACACTCTGGAAATTTAGTAATTATAAAAATTTGCTGTAAATTTTAATTTATATATATATATACTTTATATATAAACATGTTAATGTGAGATTTATTATAATCATAATTTATTTTAAAGATGCTGCATATCTCGGACAAGATTGTATATGTAATAAAAATTACGAAAGAGATGCATAATTTATTATTTTTTCGAATTATTATTTATAAGATTTTTGACTCACAAAAAATTAATCTTAATGTCATATTTTTTTCTTATTATTAATTACTTGTATAATCTTTCGATCTTGCATTAGTAATATTGCAGAAATATCTGTGTTACATAAAAAATATTTATTTCTTTTTACGACATAAAAATTATATAATTATTAAAATTAAATTCGTATATATTCGTAGTATATTATTCTCTCTTATGATTCGTAACTCGTATTTTAATTCCTCTAAAGCTGACGCAAGAGACAAGTTACTTTTCTGTAAATAATCTGTTAATATTCGATAATTTTTTACTCTGTTATCGGTAATATTTTCGTTGTGTACATTGAAACATTCACCGTACTTATGTCACATGAATTCGAATAAATGCCCAAACTAAGCTAATGATGTCTCTACATTTTCGAGACCATCTGTATTTACTCGGATCGGGAAGGTATAAGGCAGAAATGCCAAGGAAAAAGGCCGCTTGATGCCTATAAAATATGCGATGTTTATAAAATGGAAAAGCAATATTCTCATTTGTTTTCTATGAAACGCAATTTTCTTCTATCGATATTTTTTCCTCGTTTCAAAAGATAATATTGATGTAATGTTGTTGCTTTTAAACCATTCGATAGATATCTTAAAATCAAAGTAATTGATTATATATTCTGACTTGATAGAAGGACGAATCATTGAAGAATGTGTGTATGTATCTTTATACACGACGATACTTTCTTTTATTTTTAGGTCACTGAATCAAATTTGTTGTTCACATTATAAGCTTGTTGGTCAGCATTTTCCGCTGCAATAACATGAATTAATTTATTTAATTTTCAAGCATTTTAATAACTATATTAATAAAAGGGAATTATAGAGTCGATTTATGTGTATATTTTGTATTACAAATCAATTGAGAATCGCATTTACCATCTGACAATTAAAATTGATGTGACAAGTTGCAAGCGACAAGTTGCTAACACTCTAATACGTTATCACATCGATTTTAATTGTCAGATGATATCATGCATATATGCGTTCTCGCGTGTCGCAAGCGCGTGTTTATTACGTGTAAGGAATGTGAACAACCCCTATCGCCTTCTGCAATACGAAACGAGTTGTAGTAATTGACGAGACTTGTACTGTCATCTATTACTTCATTATCATTGACATTGTATCGAGAAATCCGTCGGCATATTTTTCATAGTACTAATTATAATATTGATATTATAATTATATTTCTATATTATAATAAATTATAATATTAATATGATCTTCTAATTCTATTATCATCTTCTTTTAGAGAATTTTGACGCTTTTATTTGTTGCGCTTCTATTTTATTATCGAAAAGATTGTATGTTTATATGTGCCTCTTCGTATCAACTAATAACTTTTAAATATTATTTATAATACTCTTCTTCTCCTCCGTCATACATTGTACTTTACTCTCTATATTATCTTACTTGAAATATGATGTTTTTGTGTTTATTACTTTGAGCATACACACACACATACACATATGTTTAAAGCACTGTCACGAGCCATCGTGCCACTTTTCGAAGTCACAGGAGTATTCGAATATAATCGTACTACAGGAATGAATGAAATATGATTGAATCATGCTGAATAAGCGGAAGCTATGCCGATTCGCACGTGCCAACGTACGGACTCTATGCGCGATAAAGGTTGTCATTTAATATTTCCTGCTTCCGATCATGCAACCAGACTTTTTAAAGAGGCTGAAAACTTCGTTTTTATTTTCGTTATTATTTTCATAAACAAATTATCACCGTAATTCAAAGAATATTCGAGTAGCCGAACAGTTTTTAATTCTTCTCGAAGGGTGACGATAACTTTAAAAATAAAATTTAATTTAAAAATCGAATATCAAGGTATGTTGATGGTACGCGATGAATATATATTTTACATGTTAAGTTAAAAACAGATACTGAAATCATTTAACAAATATTATTTTTCAATTGGCGATGTGTCTGACTCCAACATTTGGTTTGCAAATGGAAGTTGACGTGTATGTTATTAATATCCCGCTTATAACATGCTCATCACTATCCGGACAATAATTCATTTATATAGAAGCAAACAACTCGTCGAGTCGCAGTTTATTCACTTCGTTTAACCCTTGAACGTCGGTTATAGAGGGATTTGTCTCGACGGGAATTGGCAAAACAATTACGGTGAAGAGGAAGATATATGTGGAAGATAATAGAGAAAGTGTTGTAATGCTGGTTAATTTTTAAATACCGCGTCATCATGAATTCTGTGAGATTTAATACCTCCAATTTAAAGGTGCTTATACATATTTCAGTCATTAATATCTCAAATTAAAAATTTTATCTTATTAAACTACCGCCTAAATATGTAGCTATGATAGCATTATATTAAAACCCAATATAAAAAGTGAGATAAACAATTTATAACAAAATATGTTTTCCTAATTATCGATTAGGAAATAATTTTTCTAATAAAATATAATTATATAATTGCAAAATATATATTGTAAAACAGTTTATAACAATTTCCGTGTATTTACGTGAAAGCACGAGCAACGAAAAATTCATAAAGTTTACTTTGTATAGGCTTGTTTGTCAGAAACGTCTTCAGAAAACGGTATCTCTGGTTCTCGGTAGTGATATCATTATCGTAGCTTCCACGATTGTTGCAATCTCGTCCCAACAATGCTTGCACGATGCTTTCTCTCGTATCTCTGGTAACAATACCGTTTGACTCCGGCTAATCGTGAAAATTCGAATACCTAAACAAGTTTGTTTAACCATCGATCCGTGCTTAATCTTATCCGTCGCTCCCATAAACCTGACATACATTCGTTTTATAATATCCTTGCATGTCGATTATGAGTTCCTCAAGGTCACGATGTGGTAGATGCTAATTCTCACTCAATTTTATATAATAATTTATTAAATTAAAACTAGCCTTTTTTTAAATACAATTATTAAAAATTATTAAAAATATTAAATTATTTAATATGTAATATTAATATATTAATTATTAAAAATAGATGTAAATAAATATATATATATATATATAAGCAGTATAACTGTTAGAGCAGTTTTTGTTGCAAATAATTTTCTCATAAATTTTAATGAATACAAATTTCTCGGAATTATGAATATGGAATCTCTCTATGTGTGTCTCTTTAAAAACAGAAAACTAATAACTCTCAGTTTCATGCGAATATCCTCGGCTTGATACGCAATACAATAACAGGCAAAGCTGCGTTCAAGGAGGAAAAGGATTGCTCGAATGGAACGAATTCGCTATAGTTATGCGTGTCTTATCGTACCACGTGGTGGGGAATGAGTCATTTTAACTCCATCGGAGAGCTCGCGCATGAAAAGTCGCGGCTTGGCTTTTTTCAAATAAATTAGTATTTCGCAACATGCATGATCAAGTATTATTTCTATATATCTGCACGTAAGGCATTATACTAAAAATGCAATTTAGTAGGTACTCATCGTTCGGAAAAAAATTGAATAGAAAAATATGACATCATCAATTACAATAAGATGGTTTTAAATAAAATTTTTCTAATTTTGTGATTTACCTATTATTGTTTTTTCTTTTTTTTTTTTCTTTTTTTTTTTCTTTTTTTTTTCTTTTTTTTTTGTATCTCAAATTTTACTGAGTTTCTAGCAAATTCGAAAACTCCTATCGTTATCTTGTAATTCTAGGAATTACATGCGCTTAGAGAACATCTGTCTGTTGTTTACTTAGGCGGTTATCGGTATACGTGTGCACCTGCGCCATCGTCTGCAACAATACGTGGTTCTCGGATGCGAGTCATTAGACCGTTAATCACAGGAAGTCATTTTTCTGGAGGACATCGGTGTCTTTGACGGCATTTTTAATTAATTTTCGCGAAATACGAGAATTTTATAGCACGATAGGTATCAAATAAGAGATGTACGCGTGCTCTAATACCCTTCCGAGAAAATTTCAGTCGCTGCACACCGACGAACTTCCATTTCCGGTAATTTTCACGAGATTACGTAAATTCCGCATCTATTTGTCGTGATTGCTTGCATCACAATCTTATTATGTTTGATTTGATTTATTTGAAAGAATATAACTTTTTTCTTAATAGTGTAACTTTTAATACGATAAATTTAATTCCATGTATATCTTAAAAAAATATAGATTTATAATTTATAATATAACATAAAAGAGAGTTTATATTTAATAATTTATAAAAATATAATCATTTTAATGATGAGAAAAATATTTGTCTTAGAAATTTTTTAAATAATTTTAAGAAGAATTTTTACATAGTCAAACAAAAATTGTGAAGTGATTGTTGTCGTAAAGACATGATAGCAAGATGTAATTACTCTCTATTTAGGTAAAAAGTTATGAATATGTAAATGACGCGACGGATGCTTTCATTCTTTCATGATATTAACATACCAGTTATGATAATAGAATGCGTGGGAGGCAGACGATTGAGAGATTCTTCTGTATTGTGGGCGATTGTAATAATTATGCACGCGCGATTAAAATATTTTCAGAAATATATCAATTTTCTTCATATATTATATGAATATATAACCTATATTTGATATTTTAAATTTATAAATTATGTATAATAAATGTAAAATTATATATTTTATTTACATTAATTTATAAATTAATTTACAAATAATTATTTAATAATAATTTGAAATTTGTTTATTTATTAATTATTTTCGGATAAATTTATCGCAATCGAAAATGATTACTCGTTTTCTGGAGGAACTCTAAAGGCAATATTTTTATCTGCATAAAAGAAAACTTGCAGTAAACTTCTAGATCTCGTTTATTGTATGTTTCAAACGACATCTTATTACAAGGATTTTTGCAAATGGCGTACAAATCGATTGTGTAATAGATTCGAGGAAGTCGGTGTACAATCGCGAATTGCGATATTGTAGTCCCGATACAATTAATAGTCATCCTCTTGTGCTCGTTTTCCATTCCGTACAAAATAGGATGTTTCCTGCCTTCTTTGCGTAACGTACGGCTGATACAAATGCAAAAGAGTGACATACATATTTCAATATGAATACGCTAAATTTATTATTGTTAGTATTATTTGTACAAATTTTTTTTTAATTCTTTTATTTTTATTTATTTAATTGATAAGCATTTCACACACAATTTACATGCAATATTTATTTTTCCCTCCCCAGAAAAACAGGGACGTATTTCTCTTTAAGAGTAAATAATTGACTTATTACATAAATTAAATTTAAACTTAATGTAATGCAAGGGAGACAGCGGGGGAGACATCTCGGATTCCGTTATTCGATCTTATTCGATTTCCATGTCTCGTTCTTTTAGAACGATTTTAGAGGAAAGCGTGCCAAAAACCCGCACACGTTTCGCCTGAATACTTGTGCAGATAACGGGGATTCCCCTCCAGTCATGAAACAAGTCAACAAGTATATTGCACCATGTTCTTTCATAGCATAGGTATAATTAAATACTTGCCTGCCTGACCCGTCAATAAGCGCGTGTTTATTTCGAAGCCCGATATGCGCGTTTGCTAGTCCCGGAATGTTTTCCCCCCTTAATCGACGATTTCATTATTGCGTCAACGCGCGTGCAACAAATTACACGTCCGTTTGGCCTAAAGAGCACAGGTGAATTTGTAGCACACGTGAAAGTACATATGTTATTCCTGTTTCTATAATATTTTTAGCCAAGAAATTCTTTTCTTCTATTTATAGAATTGTGCAAAAGGGTTACTGAAATAATGCACTACAAGTATTTGTTGGTAAAAAGTAAATTTGATTTTTTTTTTTTTTTTTTTTTTAATAAAAGAGACATTCCTCGATTTTACGACATTATTGTTAGAAATTCTCCTCGTTTTTAAATTTATCGCGTTTATTAAATAAATTAATTAATTCAAGCTTACGTAAAGTTTTCAGGAAAATTAATAATTGAATAAATTTAATATATATAGAAGAGGATAACTGCTAACTAATGTACATCGCGAAATTATTCGGATAATTTAAAGACTTGAAGAGAGAAAGAGAGAGATCGATTTTGCGATTGCGCGTATAAAATTTAAATTTATAAAATTGCGGATACACTTCAGTTCGAGTTTACAAAAAGAAAAAAATCGAGAGGAGAAACATTCATGATCGTTGTCGTTTCATGGCACAGATTCCTGCAGTTTTTATAGGGTCGTTGCATCAGGAGCGGCGAAATAAAAACGTTATGCGTATTATGCGCGAAATTTTCGCAACTTACCGTGATCGTACAGTCAGTCTCTCTGCAAAAACGTGTGCAGAACTCGGCCTTACTATTAACCTTGTAAAACTCTGAATCTCTCAATTTTTATGATTAAAAAAATCATTTTTTTAGCGCTTTAACAATGCTGTCATTTTTATATCTTTTATTGCTGCAATAAAATTATATGATATAATGAAATTTGTCTTAATATTTAGTTTACGTAATGTGTATATAACATGTATATAATATGTATGTATGTGCACACACATCCTGTTCTATCAAATTGCTTATTAAGTTTTAATAAGATTGATTGATGAAGAGGAGAAATTTATTATAACAACACATACACATACCCACACGATTCTCTTTTTATTTACAATAACTTCTATTTTACTTAGCTCCTTTATATTGGAATCTACACTCCGCGTATTATTACGTATGCCTTGTTTCGTATCTAATTTCTACTTTGATTACTGTAATTATATCTTATTAGATTATTGAGACAATCGTCGCGGAGAAAGGAAAAAGTTTCGTTTGTACGCGTAGTTTCCTTTCGCGGGCGAAATAAATGGCTGCATGGTAATTCGGGATACAGAAAGCCAGTCGTACGTGAAATTCAGTATGTAGGACTGTAGCGATAGCCGACTAACATTATTTCGAAGGGATTTAAACGGTTCGCGCTGCTCGGGAACCGGTTCTTCTCCAACGTCGCGGTAATGGAATTCCTTTAAGTACCGTTCAGAATTGCATCAAGGATCCAAGGTCATTATAAGTATCTCTCCCCGGGCAGCGATCTTTATCCGCGTCAATTCGTGAGTAATAACGTAACGTGGCGATACTCGATCGAGGAGTCGCGATACCATCGTGAAATATTCGGGCGAAAAGTCTTATTTCGTCGAAGGCCCGTAGTAGTAGGCGCTTGTGAATCTCACTGCATTACACAGTGTGCATTTTTGTCGCTAGTTTGTGCGCGTTGTGTAGAAGATTGCGCGCCAACACAAGAAACGTCGAAAAAACCGCAATGTCATTCGATTGAGAAGAAATATCCCGTCTGATTTTCTTTCTGCCAACTCGGATGTGAAGCTTGCATACTACTTCTCGAATCAATGAGTGTGCTTATAATCGTAAGGTCATTCAAAAGAATTGCGTTAATAATACATAATTACGAAAATATATATCTTCTCTTTTTCTGATTAAGGCATTTAATTTATACATCACATCTATTTATATTTAACGCTTAATTAGTAACATTAAAAATAAATATAATTAAAAATAAATACTATTAACAGAGGCTGGTTATTAAATATGAAGGTGCGCACGCTGAATTATATTATATCATCTGATAATATTTCAAGTCCCGTATATTCATGTTGATATATTATTTATTTATCCCTTATTTTTTTTTTTTTTTTTAATTTCAGGAAAAACATCTTTTTCCCATAATAACATATTCTTTTGTTTTTCTTATTTTCAGAGCACGCAGAAGTCGATCGACTCCAACGACACAGCGCACAGTAACAGCACCACAGTAGTGCAGACGACGATCAGCAACAGCAGCGACAACATGCGAGAAAACGGCAACGGTGATGTGAACCACGTGCATGGCACGGGTAATGGCAGCGTGAAGGACGGTGCCAACAATAGCGAGCCCCGATCGGAGGGCCTGAACCTGAAGATGAGCGTGAAGGAGCTCAGGGAGCAATTGGCGAAGCGCAAAAAATACGACCCGAAGAAAGAGTCGATCGGCTTCAAGGACAAATTCGACATCGTACAGAAACTATAGATTTATCCTCTCGCCTGTGACACATCGGTAATTCCTTTCCTTTATTCCTTTCTTTAGAACCGTCGTCGTCATCGTCATTCGACGACGATGACGATGGTTTTCCTTCTTACGATATAACACGCCGTGTTATAACCGATCAAATTGTTGTCGTTATAATAAATATACGCGATACTCTGTTGTTTGGCGGTTACGCCAAGCGTTGATGTCGATATTGTAACATTGATACACGTACTCGTATTCAGTGACAAAGAACGTTGCGGAGGGTATTAGGATAAAAAAAGATAATGTTGTTTGTATGAGTGTAAGTACACAATTTTTCGGTTTACACGAAGGCAAACTTACATGTGTAATCTCTGCTGTCGCTTCCGTGTCGGAAGTTGCAGCAGATTCCAAATCAGTTCGGCTTATCAACGTTTAAAAATTCTATAATAAAGAGAAAGTTTTTTTTTTTTTGACGTTTCAAATTATTATTTTTTTTATAACAATTATAGTTGCACATACAGTGACCTAAATATATCGTTTTTTTTTTTTCTGAAGCAAGACACAATTTAGTGTTATTAAAAATGTTCCTGTTGTAAATGTAATTACAACACTTCCCGATATATGTGATTAGAGAATAATTAAATCTCACGCTCTCGACTTGATTACCCACGGTGTCGTCACATTCACTTCTAAGCATCGTCTCGCCCGTTAAATTCGGGAGATCCGCTTGTCGCTTCTTCCCACGACTTTCTCTGGCGAGAATTTATCTTCTGATGTAGTAACTATTTCGAACGTTACATCGATCATGCTAATTCTTTGCCAGAAGTCTCAATCACGAATAAAGAGTAATTTTGGATAAAAACTGGATATTTATCTTGACATTTAAATTTCACAGTCTTGATTAATAGTGTAGAGCAGAAAAAAATTAACTTACAATTAGTGTTCATTATGAAAGTTACACAATAAATATATTTGATTATTTAAAGAATTTTTTTAAACATTTTAAATATTTGTATTTTTATTTTGTGAATACTAATTTTTTTTTTTTTTTTTTTTTTTTTTTTTTAATCACGATTTATTAATTTAGTTGGTTCTTGGTTAAGGCCGAAGATTGACATGGTCGCGTCAGGACGATAAGTTGATGGCGACATGCGGAAAATTGGATGTGTGCGCGCGCGCGCGGAATTCCTCGGTAATCTTTGCGCGAAGCGTAAAAAATTCGCGTGAGTCAGCCGTGCAGATGTCAATTTCGACTGCATCCGCCTAGAATCCAAGTCGTGTGGCGAGGCTTTAAGGACTCGCAAGGACGGACGTTCCTCGCGTGCAACGAGCGTACGAAGTCAGTCAGTCGCTCGTTGCACGGTCCAAGGACGAGCGCGCCGACGAGCGTGGGGAGAAAGTACACAGACGAGTCTTCTGAGTTTAATCTCTGTTATCGAATTCAGAACGCGAGTCGTCTTTTACACGCGTTGCAATATCGGGCAAAGATTTAACGTCCGTTGTTTTTTTTTTTTTATATTTGCTCAAATTCGACTCGGTACTTAACGTGGTTAATTTGAGGTACTAAGATTAACGTCACGAGAATTACACTTCTAATTAAAATGAGTAATTGCGCTGATTAATGATTGATATGGTAGTCATTGTTTGAATGATATCGCTATAACGTGATATATGACATCGCGCAATCAATTGCAAAATTTTAGAAATTTTTTTCCTTTAGTTCTCTAAAATGTATTTTTTGAATTTAATCATTTTTTAATACTTTAATTAGACCGATAATTTTATCTAAAATGAAGATTGTTTTGAAAAAGGATATTCATTTCGATGATAATTGTTTAATTTTTCCAGTCATGCATTTTTTTCAATAAAAGAAAGTATACTAGACATTCTAAATAAATGTATAGCGTAATGTTAGCGATAAATAGTGTGATTTTAGTGACTAATCGGACCAAACTCGTTATTTAATATTACTAATTATCACATAATTTCCCCAACGAGATAAAGATTCAATTATCTTAGGTAACAAGATGGGAATCCTAATGTTTCTTATGATTAGTGCCACGAAACATTTAATTATCGAGATTTATTTAATAATTTATAATTGTTAAATGAGAAACATAATTTATTGTAATTTGTGAAAGATTTTACGTACATTCTAGACATGAAAATTTTTCCGTAAAATATAAGATTTTGCAATTTAGAAAATTGAGCTAAAAATAAATTACGCACTTTGTTTACAGATATGTATTATATAAAAAAATATATAAATACAAATTTGCGCAGCGAATTTACATTTCTTGCTTCTCTTCGTGTGCAATCTCTTCGTTTCTTTATTCCCTTTCATTGTAGCTTCCGGTTAACGACCGCCACGGTTACTGATTGCGACACGTCCCGTAGGAGAATGCGTACCAACGTTCTACGAATAATTTTCATATCATTAAACTTATGCATACGTATAATACAATAGATAAGAAAAAAAAAAAAAAATACAACAAAACTTGAAAATTCAGAGTTCAGTTAATATATCGATGTAAGAGAAAAATTCAATCGTAATCTTGATTCCTCAAATAATTTAATTAGTATTAGATATATACATAGTATATAGGGTGTACGTGAAGCTACTCATCGTGGTCAATTATTTTTCCAATATTACACGAATATTCATGACGAACGATAATACATCGTTCTTTTTAATAACAAAGACGTTTACAAACGAGAAAAACGGATTCCCTCAACGCATAACGTGTCCATTTCGAGGGCAACGAAATTAATTAAGCGGAAGCGGCGAGCGGGCGAATATTATCGGAGTGCGACGATAACAAAGGCTCGACAAACAGGTACTCGCGGCTGAAATTTATAACTCGCGTTCGTCGCGGGCGTTTCGATAAACCGGCGTTCGTCGAATGCGAAGGCGTTGCATAATCGAACGAGCGAGGAATGTCGCGTTACAATGGCAACTCGGGAGAGAAGCCGCCGCCTCTCCAGGGAGATTCCATCTTCGCCTTCCTCTCCGGCGCGTCTCGTCGAGTGTCGCGGAAAAGTTAGGTATTACCACGAGACTCTTGTTGCTTAAATATTACGACGACTCATTACGCAACCTTCGTCGCTGTCGTCGTCATCATTATGCGTTTACTTGTCGAGAATGCGCAGGCACTGCGAGATATCGTGCCTTTTTCATAAATGCGTGTAAAGGCGAGCATGAAGCGCTTTGCGTTATCTGTCGAATTAATCCTAGCAATATGGAAATTTTCATATAATTTGCGCTTAAGAAGAGAAAGGAGAAGAGTTTATTGGTTATTTAAACTCGCAATTTCTTCGTCCTTAAATTGCCGTATTGATATTTAATATGAATTATTATATTTTTATCTCTTCTTAATTTTCTTTAATGCGATTTTTATTTTTTATAATTATATTTTTATAATTAATATTCCTTTTCTTTAATAACGGGAAAAAAAGATATTAACAGCGTGAAATAAATCGGCTTCAAGGTTTCAAAGAAAATAAAAATTCAATTCTAAAGAAGCGATATTTATTGTTGTAAAAGAGATTATAAAATGTTTATATAATTGTCTTTTTGTTGCCGTTTGTTTTACGTTAATAAGCATTTAAAAAAAAAAACCAGTGTTACTATTAAGTTTACGATTTGTCGTTAATGTCATGCATCATTTACCAAGGACAATACACTTCCTGTTGTAGCGACAATTTAATCTTGTGTCACTTAAAGCTACCGTTAAACTTGGTACCGATCTTTAGACACAAACGAGTTCGATTCGAGAACACTGTGCGAAATTATTGCCGTAATTATTGCTAGTAATTCATCACGAAAATAGAGTAACCGCGAATATAAACGGCTATTAACGTTCTTAAGCGCATACCTGTTATTATGTGCTAATTACATTTGGTACGCGTAGACCGTTATGTCATTCAGTTTGCTCGAGTGAAAGTCTAATAACGAGACCTTTGATACAATAGACATGCGCGAAGCGGAGAATTGACGAAGAATGTATCATATGATGTGTTTTATACGCATTTCGCGACAGCCACATTTTTGCGTTGGAAAATTTTGCAAAATAATAGGCGCGAGGTGAAACGGCAAATGACTGGACGTCGGGAAGAATTGCGTTTCGGCCGAAGAAGAATGATCGATAATTAGATCGGAGATAATTAGAAACCAGGTGGTGCGCAATACTCTAATGAAAAGGCCAAAAGGAGAGCGATTATAATCGCTCGAATTTGAAACCGAATCGAATTTTACTCCGACTTATCAGTTTCCATCGATGCGGATCTCGTTCTTAAAACGGGAACAGCGTAGGAATTTAGCGAGATTAGTCGAAAGGGAAACTGCTCGTTAGAGAAACTACAAACTGATCCATTCAATATTTTATTGTCTGCGAAAGCTGGATATGTAGGGTAAAAAAAAATTATTGTATTGGTAGTAAAATTTTCTCCAAAGAGAAATTACATTTTCTTATCAGAGTCCTGCAGATTTCTTCGACATCTTGCGTACATGTCCGATTTAAATTGAGGACAGAATATTGAATAAGTACGTGATTATGTGCGGCAACGTGTACAATCGGAGCCGTTATTCTCCTCCGACAAAATTAATCTCCGCTTAACGCAAACGTGCGATACGTTAAAATCTCGCACATGGCGCATTTATTCGCTGTTTTATTTTAGACAGCCAGGTAGAGGAAAGCCATTTAATGTCTCAACAACGTCGCGATAGGAAAATGTGCTTCGGATGAAAAAAGGACTTGTATTTCAAACGAAATCCATTTTATCCTAACGACATCTCGCAAAGTTTCCATGTATACTTAAAAGTCTTAGGCGTCGTGTGGTCAATTAATTTGATAATAGACATCGATAACATGCGATGCGCTTATTTTGCGAATGATATAAGGTTCAGTTTTGAAAAAAACTAAAAATCTTAAAGAAAGATATCTTTCTTAAGATAGCCCAAAAATTGTTTAAGAAGAATTAATTATATCTATTAATGAGAGGTATATTACTTTTGCGACAAGATTTCTGAAACTGAAATCATATCACTTGCAAAATGACATGTCGCCTGATTAAGATTAACGAAAGAGTAATTCACTAGTGAGTAATCGTTAGCGCAACATTTAGAAGCCAGATTTTCCGATATTGTGATGCTCTCACGCTCGTCCGTTCCTTGAGCGTAGACGTATGAATGTTTTTTTTTTTCCCTTAATGTTCTTCTTTTATCGTAAGACCTTGGGAAGCTCTAATAGTTATACCGGCTTCTGTAAATATTAATCTATCAGGATAGATGCAACAATCAGATGACTTATAATAATCGTCTATTCAAAGAAATGAGTTTTATATATATATATATATATATATATATATATATATATATATAAGATCGATTAATTATAATATAATTAATAACCCGAAACAAACGCGTTTTTCATTATAAAAACTCATGTTGCTTCAATAACAGTGTAATTTTTAAATATTGATAAAGTACCAATGTTTTATAATTGATAAATTGATCAGAAAAATTAAGATCGTTAAAGTAAAAAAAAAAATTATAAAATATTTAACGTGGTATCTTTGATATATATATCGTATCGAATACGTTATCTTATTTGTATCAGTTTTCTAATGAATGAAAATAATTTTTACCGGATAATCGATAGAATTCAACGACTTTTCAGATTTTAATCAAACTTTAATTATAATTTTTCCGATTTTAATCAAGATTACTCGATCTCGCCGATATATAATCATTGCATCGAATCCTTGAAATGTATATAACCACGTATATATATACGCACACATTAAATAAGAATCAAGTACACATGTTACGATTTTCGCACACGTTCAACATTATTATGTAAGCGTTAACTTTAAACATTAGGTTTGATGATAAGGTTTAGATGTATACGTTACTTATGAAATTACACGTATTTACGTACATGTGTAGAAAATATGTATAGGTATACAAATTACTGTCTTTCCAAGCATTCACACTCCGAGTTTCCATCCTCTGTTTCCTGATATTTCCAGCATTTTATAATAATAATTATCTTTTTAATCTTAATGAGTTCTGAGTTTGCAACAGTATTTTACAATATATTTTAAGTATTATATATATTATATATATAACAATATAAATTAATATTTTACTTCCAAGAATCGATCTTATTTCATGTTCCTTTTTGATATTGATTACAAATCTGATGGAATGTTTAAAACATTTTTATTATCAACATTAGGATTTTTTTTTATCAGTAGTTCGTGAACGATGTACATCCGACAAGTGGCGCCTCAGTGTAAGATTACTTCTACTGTTTTATCGATCAAGCATTGATCATGCGAAAGATTTATCATATGGTATGTCTTGTCGATTATTGCAGAGAACTAATCTGTCGTGAAGAATTAGAATTTTGCGAAAAAAATTTTATATTAATCGATTTTACATGATTTAATTGAGTATATTTTTCTTAGTACATGAAAAAATTACAATTAAAAATAAATAACTACAGTTCATAAAAAAGAATGTTTCTTTTACATTAATCATTATTTTAAAAAGTAATTATTATTATAAAAACAAAGATTGAAGTAAAATTCTACAGAAAAAATTTATTATTTTAAAAAATTTGTTATTTTACAGTCAATTTTTTATAACAAATATTTAATAGAAAAATATATAATTTAAATTGCTGACATATGTTATATTAATATTATATATAATATATCATGTAATATTGCATATATATTATATATTAATATTAGATATAAGAAGATATTAGAAATTTTCTAGAAATGGAAAATGTAGTGTTTTATTTATATATCAGCAAAAGGCAAAGATTAATTGCCGGATTGAGAATTACATTTATCTAAAATTTATTATTTACAATTTGCATTTTATTCTACATTGATAGAATAAAAGATTTGGAATAACGTTTGTGCCATCGTTATAAAAAAATATTATTAATTTGGAACAAGAACAAACAACTCATTACGTAATTTGAGAAAAAACGAAAAAAACCGAAGGCAGGAAATATACTCTATAAATTTAGGACACACTTATTCTTCTGCCAATACTCCAGACAGTATGTGACTGTAGATATCAGATATCAATATTTATTTATATGTGTATAATATATATATATATATATATATATATATATATATATATATATATATATTTATTTATTTATTTATACTTAAAATTAATATGTATAGAAGTGTGAAAATATTAATGATAATCAAAGAAAACATTTACAACATGTTATAAATTAATTGAGAACATAATGCTAGAACTATGCAGGTGTCCCTTAATTAAGTTATAAATAGTATAGTTTAGTTAATACTTTCTATACATCTTTTTATCGGTTGTTGACAATTAACAAAATTGTCGAAAATAAAATATCTGTCAGAAGACGGTACAGTAAAATACCGATATCTGAATAAAAAGATCGCGAATAAAAAATGAGACAAACATTCCAGATATTCAGTAAACTGACAAGTAGCATACAGTGATATATCTATAGTGCTCGATAATTCAAATAATCGATATTCCTATGAAATTGATGTATAACGCGTCAATATCGAGCGGTCCAGCCATCGGTGACGGGAGAATCTCGCGCGCGAGAGAGACGCCGCGACGCCGCGACGGCCGGTGCGAGCGAGAGAGAGAGAGCGACAGGCGGACATATATGGTTGCGGGGCCCGCGAGGCTCTCAGGTTACGCTTGCTAGCGACGGCGCTAGCCGTTTTCACGATGATGTGCTCGCACACGCGTTCGCCTCCCTCTATCTGGGAGTTCCTCCCTTTCTCTGCCCTCCCCACATTGCCCCTTCTCACGTCGTTTCCCTCGTGTCGGACACCAAAAATACCGACGGTTGTTCCGCGGATGAGAGAGACGAGGGAGACGGGGTCCGAGGATGAGAGCAGGAGAGAAGCGTTATTTCGAGATTATCGAGGATTGCCGGCTTTCTGGAATCGTGCCGATCGTCTCCATTCCCGATATCGAGAGTGTCTTCAATTTCACGAGCCGTCTCGCCATGATTTTTACGATTTCAGGATATTATCGGTCGCGGGTCTTCCTCGAGTTTCGCTCGTGAAATTGCAGAAGTCAATTCGTAAATTGAAGTCTATTTATTTTTTCTATTGTATAGGCTATTATCCCAGAAAATGCTTAAAAAAACTAAGAAAGCAATTGAAAATTGAGAAAGCAATTTTGCAGAAAAGTAAATGTTACCACAATTAATTATATTTACATTTTCCGTATTTTACGTTATCTTATTAGTGCTCATACTTAATGTAAATTAGTCCTTTGCTTTTTCTTGAATGAAATACGTTTGTGCGTGTATATATATATATATATATATATATATACAGATGATTCATAAGAAATTAGATAAAACTATTCTGTGCATAAAAAAAGGGATGACATTTCTGCATTTTATTTACATTTTTAAGCATGATGTAATTAATATGATAATTGAAGCATTTTTTTCAAATAAAAGCTATAAATATTAAAATACACAAGTCAACGAAATTATTGAATTTATCCGCGTTGTGTGTGGTTGCTACAGTTACTTAAAAAGAAGCTTGCATAATTTTTGCTATCAATTTCTTGATTGCATCAATAGTATTTTAGGAAGAGAGACTTTTTTCATTTGCCCTGACAGCAGCAGAACAAATTGACTCATCGACATCGGCGACGAGATTTTAACGTTTCTCGGACCATTACACGTACTCATAAGTAGTAAAAGCGATTTAAAGGCAGACGCGCCAGCTGCGTTACCACTTAAAGAGATTCAAAACCTTCCTGCACCTTCGCATAAACTGAGATTTCTGAGGAAAGGTATGTTGTATCTCAGCACTCGGTCACATTCTTTTCGCGGAGTGAGCTTTTTCGAGAATCGTGCAAGTTCTCGAAAATTCTGAGATCAGTCAAACGTTCGGATTCCAAATTTTCAATATTTCAGTGGAAATTGGAAATCTGTTTTCAGAGATAATTTATAAATAACACAGCTTATCTCTCGATAAATATTTTTAAAAATCTTCAAAAAAGTTTTTTGAGCCACGTTTTACAGCAAACAAATCTCTCTTGTCACATTCGAAATAATTTGACAAATTATAAGTTGTATCGATAATTATAAGTATTATTAGAATTTAAACATTTTTTATAATTTATTGAAAGAACTTGTGGAGCTTCAAAGCCGTGATAACACTTGCGAATGCGAAAGATGCATGAATAATGTTGAATAATAAATGTTCGATCAAGACAGATCCGATATCCGTGCTTCAGTATTTTTTTTTCGGATAGGACACCGCGACAAATATAATAGGCCAGTGTCTTGTCCTGTCCTCGCACTCATAACATCTATTTCCAGAACGGACCGGCGGCTAAGTTTAGAACGGCTGTTCCATATACTCGAACCATTCGCCTACACTCGAACCCGCGTTCTCGCTCTCGAGAGAAAACGTGTGATAAAGGAACAAACAAATGCATTACGTCGGACGCGTGTAAGCGTGAAATCAGCAACGACTTCCTCATAAACGCTCTCCTCAAACGAGTCGCGATCGCAATCCTTGACAATCCTTGACACCGAAACCGCAAATCTGATTTATATTCATTTAACTTTGTTGGAAAGACATAATCTATTTTTTATTATGACCATCGCGATTATTATAAAAAACATGACATTCTTTGATGATAAATATATTTTAATATTGACAGGGTGTCAATATTAATTCCCTGGAAAAAAACCTGGAATTTTCTGCGATTTCTTTTGTATCTGGAAAAATCAGGAAAGTGAAATCATGAAATTTTATTAAAATTCGGGAAATGTTTTCGAAAATTGTTTTCTTGATAATTCCAATTTTATTTTATAAATAATCAATGATGTGAAACTGGCATATCTATTTATAATTGAAACTTAATTAATTATTAAGCACGAATTATTATATAATAATGTAAGTCACACACAAATAATTTCATATAAATATTGAAGAATATATATTGAACTGAATGAGGTCTGCAGATATTTATATTAAATATTTGGTTAAAAATAACTGCAGATCTGAAAATTTCTTGAAATTGTAAAGACCAATGAGAACAACTTCTCACAGTGAGATACAATTATTATGAATCTAATTGTAAGTGAGCCGAACGTAAACAAGCGTGAAAATAAGGTCACGCTCTGCTCATATTCGTCACGCCTGTGTTATTTGGTTCAAGCGAGAAAAAGCATGTTGCATCAACGTTGCGTATGATGTATGTATATATAAAAAAATCTCGGCGCCGCTGAATGTCGCTTTCTTCAGATTTTATTTTTCACGAAATGTAGGATATATGTCACCCCCGAGGGAGAGAAAATGAAAGACGCTATTTACGCGTGCGCTAATTGCCAAGGTCTCTCTTCTTTGGCTTTTTTCTCGCCTTGACTGCCGCGGCCATTCTTAGTTTCGCTTCTGCAAAAGCGCGATTTACGCCTCACTATAGTTGCTTGTTTCTCTTTAGGGGATTCTGTATTTTCGATCATAAATCAGATGGAAAATCAGCATCGAAATCGATATTAATACTTCGCCATTCAATGAAGCACGTTTCCCCGAAACGGAGTATTCTTTTTTCGGAAATTTAAACAAATTGCTTAAGATGTTTTTGTTTGGGAAAAAAAGTGAAACGATGAATTCGAAGAATTTACATCGCGTTGCTCGTCGCGTACTCTTTCGAATTATTTTTGCCGTCTAAACGATTGCCCGTAAATTTTTTGATCATTTAATTTTTTTCTCTGGTAGAGAGATGCCATTCTCTTATCTTTTGGTGCCAGAGTAGAAGTGTCAAGAATAAAAATCAGCTGATTTTAAAAATACCTAGATGTTCAATCATAGTCAAAATACTTTCAATTTTAATTAAAATTCTTAATTTAAGGTACACAATTATTTTCAATTAATTAAAAGAAATTGCAAAATTGCGATTCATTATTAATTAATTGCTAGATTAAATTAGATGCTAGCCCGTTTCAATACATGTTGTCAGAATATATGTTTTTAAATATGTTTTTTGTTATACTATTTTTCTTATTGAAAGTGCATTTGTCTCTTTGATAAAGTTAACGGTGGAGAAGCGAGACTCGTAGAGTTGTTAGGTATAGATTCTAATACGTAAAGATAGATTCGCCAGTGAGGGGCGATCGTGTATATTTAGAAAAGTGCTCGGCTTGCCAGAACCGAAAGAATCGCATCTCGATGCTTTACGTGAGATTTCTCCCTTGATTTCTCTTCTCTTTCTTCCTTTCTCCCGGTTTTTGTCTCAAAATCCTCTCTCTTTTTCAAACGAATTTAATAAGAACGCCTGTAACACTTTTCAGATAAGTAACAGATGCGTACTGTTGTTATTTATAATACACATAGTCACGTGATTTATTATTTTTTAGCAGATTAATATAAATGAACAAAAAACCGAAAAATTCGCAATATGTTGAATGAAACAAATTAAAATAGTTATTACGATAGTCGAGTAGTTTCCGAATAGTTTCCGAGTATCATAAGAAACAAAAAAATATTTATTCTTAATGCTAAAAGTTCCATTTTGAAGTTTAATATCTCGTTAAATAGTTTGTAAAAAGTCTAGTTATTTTTGTCGGAATTTGACATTTACAAATAAAGATTAGCGACATATATTTTCACGGTGGTCTCTCGCATCGCCGCTGTTTTCGTAGTCTAAGTTATGTTTGTGTATGTTTTATCATCCCACTAAATTATCTGGTGAGCTTAGGGTAGGAATTTTTTGTTTTTTTTTTTTCAAGCCGTTGTGTAGCGTCGTTCTAGTGTCAAGACTAAAGAAAGTAACAAGGTGATACATGGCTGTCTTCGGTCTACGACGGGTTAATCGTAACAGAAAAAGAAAGATAACTCAATTACATCTCAAGCTCAAGACCCCTCTTGTAACGCTTCACGGATGGTTTGAGGAAATATGATTGTTGGAATATACAGTCATTTCACGGCCAATTCAACGTTGAGTTATAGCTGTAATTTCGCTTATACTAGTAGGAGAAGAGATTAGTCTAAATTTATTGCTGTAATTAAACATCGTGCAAAAGATCGTCTTTGAAGATTAAAATTATATAAGTATCTTACTGACTATATCTGTGAATCTCGGTTAAATAGTGCTTGATTAATTAATCAAAATTAATTAACTTATAAATTAATTTAAATTAGTAATGTATAATTTTAATAGTAAGTAAATATATATGCACATATATGTGGGTGGTTTCTATTTCTTTTAAATTAGCGACTCGTTGCACTAAATGCTTTCATGTATATTGCATAGCTTCTCTGTTCTTCTGTTTCAACATTATTCACTGACAATTACATGTCAGCCGTCCAAAGTAAACCGGTAGTCTTGTTCAATAATAACAAGTATATCACTGTATCTACAATTAATCTTTAGCAGTAACAAATCATTCAAAGTAAATTGTATCTCAATTAATTTTATTATTGTTATCTCAATTAATTAGATATAATATTGGTTACAGTTTATTATAGAGAGTTTTACGACAATTTTAATTTTATTAACAAATTTAAATTAAAAATTGGATCAAATAATAATCTTCTTGGAAATTTTTTCCACTGGAAAATTAATTCCAAATTCAAAGGGTCTGCCATTGAAATTGTATAAAGTATCATATACATATAATTTATGATTTAGTATAGCTAAATATGACGACATTGACGGACTAAACGCACTTAAACTCCTACGGTTTTGCAGTGTCACGAGTGAGATTTCGTCACATATTTTCTATCTTCGGTTTCGCATGTCTTTCTCGACAAACTCGAGAACAGATTTGATTGTTGTGTGCGATTTATTTTTATTCTTTTCTTATCCTTTTTTTTTCTATTCAGATGAAAGAAAACATCTTGCATTATACATGGTTGGTGTTGCGGTGCTATCTAATTTCATCACTGCGAGACGCCAACGTGAGAGATTCCATTCCGGTGACTTTTCGGCAGTCATTTAGTTTCGCTGTCGATAGCGCGGGTACATTTTTAGATTTGTTGCCGACGCATGGCCGCGTGTCCATATGACAAACTCGCCCAGTGACAAGAAATAGAACGCGCAATGACGGAGTCGCGTCAATGCGCTAAAACGTAACGCCGTGTGTATTCGCACGGCTATATATAAGTACAATGTTAAAAAAAGATACGAGTAACTTCGGAGCTTTATAAATAATTTAGTGTTGTATAGTGTCGAGTGCGTAAAGTAAGAATATATTCAAATTATCGATGATATGAAGAAATATGTATTATTAGCCGTAATAATTTAAAGCATATTTTTGGAATATATTTACTTTTTTCTATGTAAATCTCAAAATTTTTTGCCAATTTTACATTATAGAATAGTAAATATGCTCGAAAGAAAAAAATTTACCCCGCAAAATTTTTCAGTTTTTGTCGAATTATATATTTTTTTCTATTTATTTATTTATATTAAATGTGTTAATAAATATATATATTAATATTTTTTATATGTAATGTATTAATTAATTAATATATAATTAATAATTATATAATTATATTAATATTTGAGAGGGAAGAAATATTCTTTCTTTTATGGTCTTTACTTTTGTTATAAAATAATTTATAATATCGCTATAAAAAAATGTCATCCTTTTTCAAATAATTCTTTATCACTTGCGTTAATTTTTCTGTTTCATCGTAAAAGCACAAACGTATGCTTAATGCTAAATAAAAACGATGAAGTTCTTCGCGACACGCGCGCTTTCGATTACGAAAGAAGAGTATGTAATATATAATTAATACATTTTTAGCCTCTGTATGCGTTGATGGTGGCAAATGTGTCGACGAATGTCTTACTTGCAAATTGCACAATATTGTTACGCTAAATTGCATTTTGCATCATTGCGGATCGTAGAGCTATATTATATGCCGAATAAATATCAGATGACTCAGTTGAGTGGCACAAATACTATTTTATATGTTTATAATTATTAAAGAGATGACGTTTACATCTCTCTTCAATCAATCATTGAATACATTCTGGGATATATATTTATGATGTATATGTCATGATGTATAAATACATCATAAATACAATTATTGGACACTAATTATTATGCGAAATAATATGACAGTGGAAAGATAGATGTTAAATGTCGCGCTGCAAAAATATTTAATATATTCTTTAATTATTTATATCAAAATATACATCAATTAATATTTTTAGAAGAAATTTTCTCATCTATCAGAAAAATTTATAGATGTACGAAAAATGTTTAAGAGATATGAACTTTAATACAAAATTGACATATCTGTATGCAAAAAAAACAAAATTCTTTTCTTAATGTCAAAGCAAGTTGGCACTTGAATATCACTGTCCGATCTCTACGAATCACAATTGACAGTGCGCCAATTATCATGATATTGTCACCACAGTAGCAGCTATTCATCAGAAAGGCTATTATCTTCATGAGAAAGACGCGTCTGATTAGAGCTTTATCACTTATCGGTTATGGGGATGATTATACATGCGTTGATAATTATAGTTTATATATGTATACATAAATGTGTAAGGTTATTAAATAGGTAATAGTATGTCGCAAATGAGCTGTCAAGCTATTAAAAGAATTCTTTTGATTATTTTTAATAAGAAGCACGTGTTAGTGAAAATCTTAATAATAGAGACCGCGGGATCAAAAGATCTGCTTGTGTGACAGCCAAATCGTATTCATTGTCAAAAGCGAAGAAAAATAAAATCTCTTAATTAGAAGCATATGAGATGATTGATCGGAAAATTGTAATCGAAACTGTCGATTATCAGATTTCAGCATCAGATCATCAGACGGATGATGGTTATACAATATTAAATGTCGCGGCACCCGTAGCCGCGTAGGAGTGTGTGACTCGATAGGAATGTAAGACAGAGATTTCTCGGTTGAGAGCATGCTGGCAGTGGTGGTAGCGGTGGTCACGAGAGGTGGTGGGTGAGACTCTCGAACCTCGAGGTAGCTTCGAGACACCTCGCGCGTTTAGTTGGCGCGCGGGGCCTTGGCGATTGGGACGGCCGAATAGAGACACTTCGTGCACGAGAAAGAGAGTAGGGGACAAGGGAGATAATATACAAGAGAGAGAGAGAGAGAGTGACGAGCGACCGCACGACGAGTGACGACGACGACCCGAGACGAAGACGAAGACGATCGAAGACGATCTCTCTGAGAGAAAAAAAAAAAAAAAGAAAAAATCTTATAATTTTCCCAAGTTTAGTTCTCGCGCGAGCTTGCAGAATTCTCGAGTCGAGTGTGTGCGTCTCGTTTGTCTGCCTCGGGGGGGTTGAAAGTGATCCAGGAATAAGCGACCACCCGCCGTCGCAGGTGTCGCCGAAGAAACGCTCCGTTACGGGAAGAAACTTCCCCTCTCTCGGAAGGAGAAGCGCTCATCCTCCCTTTGGGATATCCGGACCCGCTTCAAGTAAGTCTCGATGATGATGCGGATGTGACGTTGCGTGGCTGCGAGGGAGCGTGCGCGAGTATTACTTCACGCGTATTCAGTGCTATCTCCTCTTGTCCGAGAGTGTTCAGCAACCCTTTTCGACCTTCTCCCCTTCCTTTCTTCTTTTTATTCTGATCGCTTGTTAATGATCGCGTGTGGATCAGTGTCGAAGTGTAAGCAACAAGTGACGGACTTTTAATCGGTTTCGCGCACGCTCACCCACGCGAGTGATGAGCCATATTTAATTGAAGGGACAAGTGAATTAAGGAGGTATGTCACGTCTCTCATGACACAGTTAATCCCGGTTATCCTCGTAGATCATTTAATTATTCTCTTATAGATAATTATTATTCGTTTCATGATAATAATTGTTGTAATGTCATTTTACGATTTATAATCAAAGTCGTAGGTATAAAGATTCGGATTCTAGTGTAATATTAATTAGAAAACTTTTTTCTTAAAACTTAATATTATTAATCTAGAAATGTACGGTTGTTCAGTTAAATTTGAGTATATTCTGAAATCGATTTCACATTTGTGTAAAACGCGATAAAAATATTTTACTCCGTGTATTTACATATTTCTTTTAATATTCGTTAAAAATAAATTTTGCGTTAAAAAAAAATTTTGTATTAATTTTTGCGCGAATAAAAAAAAACAAGTAATAGCGATCGATGATTGTTGCGACGGAGAGTGTTAATAAGCGTTTAGTAGACACTATAAAGATTTTGACAATTCATTAATTATATGACAATTTATAAAATAGAAAGATCAATATTCATGAATTTCTATACATTAATATTCACGAATTTATATACATATTTTATTATGAGGTTTTTTACATAGAATTTACAATTTATTTTATTTATTTTGTTTTATTTTATTCTATTATATCTTTTTTCTATCTTATTTGGTTTTTTTTATAGCTTTATTTATATTAGAAGATAGATAGATAGATAGATAGATAGAGAGAGAGAGAGAGAGAGAGAGAGAGAGAGAGAGAGAGAGAGAGAGAGAGAGAGAGAGAGAGAGAGAGAGAGAGAGAGAGAGAGAGAGAGAGAGAGAGAGAGAGAGAGAGAGAGAAAGATTATAAGCAAAGAATGTAAATTGCGAAAACAAGACATCTTTCATTACGATGACATTTTTTAGAACATCTAATAATTCTTCCAGATAAATTATAATCGCATTCAATTAATCAGAATAATAATTTTTACTAATTATATTCGAATTTCTTTTGGATGCTTTTCTAGCATTCCGTAAATTTCTCCATCGCATTCCCCGTTATGTCTCATATAAGTTTCCTAAGATTATTTGATTAAACAAAAACTGTAAGAGTTTAATTATCGAGATTCAAACTTTTCTCTTAACAAATTCTCAGTCTAGACGGATTTCTCGCTTTCGACAATTTCACATGACTAATCGCCACGAGTTCCGTCGTGGCGGCGCGGCCGACTATTCGTAGACTACTATCTAGGTATCTAGGCTCGGAGTCCACTTATTTTTAGGAGGCCGTAACGTGAGGAGGAGCGGTTCGTCGTTCCGACGACCATCTTTTCGCCCGTCGTTGTTCCATCCATCGTTCCGTCCATCCTCACGTCATCGTCCGACACTTTGTTCGACGCATCATTTGCCGCTTCATCTTCGCGTTGACAATCTTTCGCAGCTCGTATTTAGAAGTCAATTTTGAGAGAGACTCTAATGACGCTTCTATTTACCTATATCTTTCTTCGTCATACACGTCATTATAATTATGATGGTCATTTCAATATTGATATTTTATTTTTAAACATTTCGGAAATTTTAAAACTCTCTAGGAGAGAAAGAGCTAGGAATATTGCATTAATTATAAATTATTTTAAAATTCTGTAAAAATGGAACGCTAGCTTCATATAAAATTAATTATTATTGTTTTCGGCATAGAAAAGTGCTATAATTCTTCCCACCAACTTTGCTTCGAATCGCTTAGAATCCAAGAATGTGCTAGAGCGATTTAAAAATATCTTGCATACCGCGAGATTTAATGAATCTCTGGGGAAGAGAGCTGGCCGAATGAGAGCACGGGAAAAAGACGAATCAATATGCGCGTGAAGAAATTTAGAAAAGTCGACTAGTAGAGCGATATCAAATCAGTCGTAAAAGCAGATGTATTTTTGGAAGTTCCGCTGTGCGAGAACCACATGATTTTAACGTTAAATATATCTGCATACAATTATTAATATACCTATTATGTCAAATTAGACGATTAAACTTTAGGTTCAAATTTAAGACATGAGCGTATATAATTTTGTATTATGAAGAAAAAAATCTCATATTTATTTATTATTATTAAAGTATATAAAAACAATATCAAAATATATATAATCTTGAGAAAAATTTAATTAAGCCATCCTGTAAAACTCTGGGCAAGATTAATTTTAATTTGTTGGTAATTAAAAGTGCTAATGATTTATTAATACTTGAATTCTCCCAAAAATATATAATTATTCAATAATCAAATAACTGGTTTTATTAAATGCAAAAATATTCATCTATAAATTTTAACTGATTGATTACTCGATGTGATTGTATATCGATGTATTTCTAAACGTATTGTCGACCAAAAGGCATTTCACCTGTTGATTGTCAAACTCATTGTCAGTCACGATCAATATATGAAGTGGCTGTATTAATGTTGGCATTGTGCTCGGTATTGTTCAATGATTCAAGCCGACGAATTTGTCAACTCTGTTTGTGCGTAATTAATCAATGTTAATGTAATTCATGATAAAAATAATTGTTAAGTCACGCGTATAACGTATTATTAATTTTTACATTTTATAATAAATAATGACACTATAACAATCGAGAAATATATTTCTATGTGATACATATCTTCTTTCTTATTTATATTGAATGTTGTTTAATATTTTGCAATTGAATTTTATAATTATTTTTCCAATTACTCGTTACATCAATAATTCTTTTCAGTTATATTCCATTTTATTTATTTGATTGCTGTTTAAGAGTAATGGAATCGACAACTGATAGTAAAAAAATGATTTATAAAGCAATTTGTGTTCATGATTTTCTTTCATTTCGACAATGCAGAGCATATTAGATGACTATTTTTTCGTTTAATATTACATACTTATTACAATTTCTTTTCGCTACAGTTAAAATACTGTGAAACTTTTCTTGTTTGTTTTTGCGAAACGCGAAATTTTTTAATTTTGAAACACGAAAATCTTTTAATTTTCATTCTCGAAATAAAATTTCATTCTATTGAGAAAGGAAAAGTGAGTGGAATTTATGATAAAAAATGAATAAAATGATTTAAACATTCTTGTGCCAGAGTGTTTACGTACTCAAGCATATTGATAAAAAGTAAAAGCGAGTAGGAGGGGTAAGACGTCTTTTCTGATTAACATTGAAAGCGGGCGACATGTCAACATTGAATGTCAGTCGTCGGTGACTGAGCGCCGAGACAAGAGCGTAAGTAAATTCTTGCGAAGATTTATGACGAAATATCAAAAGAGAAATCAGATTTACAACAAGGCGTGTATCATTACAATAATTTAATTGAAATTCTTGAATGTTAGAGTATTCTTTTCGCTCGTTGATATTGTCGCGTTCTTTTGAGGTAATTTCTTTATTGAATAAATTTTGTGAGTATATTTTTCACGAGAGAAAATACAATACTATGTATTTTTCAAAGCAATGTAAATTAATAGCTTAAGCGGAGTATTTTGTGCGTATATACTCGTCTAATGTCCGAGCATCATTCGACGTTGACGCGTGTTTATTTTCCTTCCTGTCAAGTCAAAGAAAGAGAATGTTTATTATTTAAATTTATCAGATTATAGTTTTACGTAGGTGGATACGAATGCTGCTTTTAGTGATGGAAATTGGATTCTTTTCGTACGATTAATTGATATATTTTTCTCTCTTTCTCTCTATTTCTTTTTGCTCTCTATATTTTCAGATATTTACTAAATTATTAATATCAATTTGTTTTTCTTTTATTGTTTATTAAACAATCTTGCTATTTATTTCATTGAATAAATTATAGATTGTTATTTTTACATTACATTATCTCATTTTACATATAATTTTTATATCCGGCGTTCCGCAACGTTCTGCCAAAAAGTCGAGTACGTGTGTCTGTTTACAGGATTTCTCGCGTTTTATCGCGAAAAGATCGAGACGTCGATCGGTGATTTCAGTGCCGCTGCCGGCTCGTTTGAGTCAGTCGGCGAAAATAGATCGCGATGCGACGCAAGTAACGCGGTCAGTAGTATAGACAGGAAAGAGTGCGCCCGCAAAAATGCATCGTTCGACTAATAATTATAACTCTCGCGAATGGTTTAGTTCCGGAAGTAACTCGAAGAAGTGAATCGCTCTTTACGTGACACATCTTCTACAAATGATGTTAAAATCCGCGAGAAGATCGATTTTGAAATTCGGATTTTTAATTATGCTAAAGAATTGGCAAATACTAGTTAAACCTGATCTTTCTTATTCGGAAAAAATCAAATTTATGATGTATTAATTAAAGTAAAGATTTAAGGAGAGATCACGACAATAATATTTAAAGTATCTTACTTTAATTGTTATAAAAGATGCTATTATTATCATATTTCTGTTTAATTGTAAAAATACAGTTCATTTTTTCTCTATTTTTTCCTTTCTGAAGAAAAATACGTCATTCAAAATATGAATCACTGTCATGCGACAAAATACGTTATATAGATTGCTCAATTTTGCAATTACTCATTTCACGTGATTGCTGAGGGTTAGTAGGTGTGTTATAATAATCGCATTAGTCACGATTATAAATGATACAGTTGGTTTGATTAAAATAGATGCAACGCAGTATATCGAAGATTATTTATCTATGCTTAATAATTTTCGCTTTAAACATTCGTTTCTACGAATGTGTATTTTGACAAAGATTTTAACGTCACGTTAAATTTTATAATATCTAAACGATTATTTCGTGCGCTGTATTTTAAAGTAGGGACATAAACACGAGATGCTTGATAAATTCATGAAGAAGAAAGGAAATTATTTTGAAACACGTGGTTCAGAGCTTTGCCAGAAGTAATTACGCCTTCTTCAAGTCTACTGGTTCATTGTCAGACGTCATCCTTTATTCATAACATGAGATTATACTGCAATATTTTATTCTTACATTTAATTTAAATATGTTTTCATCTATAGTTTTTTATATTATTTTTTCTTTTTTTTTATTAATTAATTTTACTAATAAAATAGATAGCGTAATGTTGCTTGTATCTTTTCTTTTCAAATCCGAGTATTTTAATCATTATCACACATATTTTTTTAAAAATAAGATAAATTATGTATCTATCTTTATTTTAAGTATAATATATATATATATATATATATATATATATATATAATATATATAGATTTTCTATTTGTTAGATCATCTATTATATACTTAATGGCAATGTGCTACTTATTTATTAGGTCATCAAATATGCATTGTATCACAAATAGCCGACAGAATTATGCCAAAATGAAGCAACGCTTTCTATATAGCCAGCAAAAATATTAGGTCAGTTGGAGATACCAATAATGTTTCTCATACAAGACACCTATATCGCAAGAATTTAAATAGTATTTCTGAATCAATATTTTGAATTAAGGTTCCAGAAATTATTTTGTCTGGCGCTTCTTGTTTGAAAATGCATGCGATGTATATTTTTAACACGATATTTTCGAAGTTTTGTTTCGATGTTTTTTTGGCCATTTCTTTTTTTTTGGCTTTAAACAATATTTTCTACAATAATAAAAGAAAATACTCGAAAGGACTTTTCTTTCTATAATATACATAAATCCCAAGACTTTTCTTTTAGTCTTATAGAACAGGTAACAATTATTATGTTGCATAAATTATTTTATATTTTATTTTACAAAAAGCAGCAACATTATTATAATAACAAATCAAGAGAAATAAATAGGTTTGATTTGAAGAATTAAGAAGACAATGCATTATCTTAAATTAAAAAGATTGGTAAAATTTAGATAAGGGCAATATGCTAATTAATTGCTTTTAATTAAATCAAAGCATCTCGTTAGAAATCCTTGGGATTTATAATAATATAAATATAATTTTCTTGTTCAACGTTTTTACCTTGGTTTTTTCTTTCTTTTCGAAAGATCGATCGGTCGGATGACAACCGCGGCGCGAAAATCAGACAGGCGAAAGAGACGGAATGCGAGCGTGCTATTACGATGTGCAGTAATCTCGGGAATGCATACGAGGCCGTTTGCCAAGTCTTACCGTGACGTTGTAACACCCGGTCCTCGTTGCTTTTGTACGCCGTTTCGTCAATCCGTCAGACTCCTTCTCGCGTACATCTGTTCGCTCTCGTCTAAAATGATCAACCACTGACTGTAGAATTGCGCATGGCGACGATATATAGTATCTTGATACGAATAATACAGTCGCAATAATATGTCATATGTGTGTGTGTGTGTGTGTTTATTATTACTAATTATTCCTTCTTTTATTACAAATTTTGCTAGATTAAAGATTAAGCAAACTTAATATATATCTCCAGAGTTCTCCTCGAGAGGAACTTTTTGAAAGGGTGACAAAGATAGACTTAAATTTTTAAACGCTTGAAACATTAACTTTTTTTTTTTTTTTGAAAATTTGCGGTCTCTTTTTATGTATAATGACTTGTTTATTTGGCACTCTTCGGCACGAGCAAACACAGCCAGGCGTATCATATTTCCATCGCCTGGCTGGAGCTGACATAATCAGATGATTTGTTTCACAATTTTGCGGCTTGAATGGTGGCAGTTGACCAATTACGCGGATCTCACGTTACCGGAAGGATATCGTGTCATGTTCCGTCGTTTACCCTTGTAGTTGGCAGTCTTTTCTCAGCACGCGCGCACGAGAAATTCATAGCTTCCAAAACGATTGTTATTTATCGCCGACAGTTACAAAGTTTCTCGATCACACATCCAAAAGGAATACTATCTTATTTGATATTTATGATAATTATTGAAAATTATACAAATGGCAATTGCCTAAGATTAATTAAGCTTGTAGTATTATTCCTGAAAATTCATGTACAAATTTCTGAAATCATTACCATTTTTCTCATCTATATGTATCGATAAGCAAAGTGAATTAGAAAGTTAATCTTTTTTATGTAGATAATATTATCTATATATCATATTAATATCTTTTATATTGTAATTCTTTAAATTTTGTTTTTATTAATACCTTTTTGAAAGCAATGAAAGATTTATTCATAGATCTATTTTTATATATCAATAATAATTCTACAGGTACGAATAATTAAAAATTGATAGATTTCGCCGAGTTTAAATTGCTATTCTTGGTTTATTTACTTCTTAATTAATTTCAAATATACAATGTTATAAGTCGAAGTCAACACAGAATTTCAGATTGACTCCTGGAATGGAATTATTATTTTTGTACATGACGTACAATGAAACGTTGTTAAGAATTATTACGTACTTAATCAAAAGGCGCGAGAAAACAGGTGCAAGTGTCATCGTACGTCAAGTTACGTACGTCACGATACGTGACGCGAAAATCATTTTCACGCTGTGCCTAGCTGGCGATCGTCTAGGAATCGACACTTCTGGCACTTGGAGGTGTCGCGCGACGAAGGTGTCTCGGGTCTCAAAGGAACGATTGTCCGGACTTGAGCGAAGGAATACATATTACATCCGACGGGTTGTATCGGCGACCCAAATGTACACGGCTTCCACGGTTAGATGCCAAACATAATAACCGATTACCAAGATAACTGGCCCAACCTATTTTCGAGCCAAGAGTCGCATTAATAATAGTCAGCCTTACGTCATCCAGCGCGGCTCGCTCCCTCGGCCTTGGGACGTCGCGGGAAAATACTCCCGCTCGCGCGAATTCCGCGAGAAAACTCGCCGTTCTCGTTGCTCGCTCAATTTACAGTTAAACGCGGTGGTTCTTCCATCGCTGAAGATTCGGGCGGCCCGACGAAAATAGGCCTGACACTCGTAAATTATGAGAGTCCTTTCGACGCACGCTTGAGGGAAGGCAGGCGCTCACGCGCGTCGAGTATTTCACGCACACGGTATTATTATTAGATCAATGCACAAATAATTTGTCTCTTTAGAAAATTTACATCTCTTTATGGACCTTTCTCGACCCTTCTAATTTTATAATACAAAAAAGACAGAGAGAACGAGAAAGAGAGTGATTATTATTATTATTGATAGAACAAATTTATGTATCTAGTTATAATTAAGAATTTCGGTCATTGATACATCTGTATGTTTTTACAGAAGCAGTAAATTAATAATATATCGAACTTTATTTTTCCAATTTCCATCGATTATTGATCTTAGATGTGTATTTCAAGATATATGATTATGAAATGATATCATTGCACATGTACCGGCTACTCCGGCGTAGTTCTCGGTAAATTTCTGTTTCCGCCACTTCCAGAGCGATGTCTGAAAATACAAACGTGTTCGGGAAAATATATCGTTGTAGAAGCGTTCTCTCTATTCGCTCTATAAACCTTACTAGAACGGCTAGCACGCACAAGCGTTATTTACAATCGTATTATTTTGGAAGGATTCGCGTTTTCGGCAGCAGCTGAAAATCGTAAGCGCGAGATTCACATCTTACGGCCAAGAGCGATTTTGTTCTGTATTTTCTTGAATTACGTAAACGGGTATTTTGAATTTATTGTGCACGCGAATGATTTATCATTTCCCAACGTTTTTTCATCGTCGACGGCCGTTTCGTTTCGCTGTTTTCTCATGTATTTCCCTCGAGATAAACTATTGCAGCTAAGTTGATCTGAACATACGAGACGGACGTTTTATATATAATATTAAACAGAATGCGTGGCTCGTATTTTGAGAGCTCTTTTTTTTAATGTTCTTCGAGATTTTATATACGTACGGCTGGATTTTCTTCACAGTTAACAACAGATTTAAAAGTCGTTTTAGTCTCGGGTAACGTGTAGTCGAATTTGACTTCAAGATGTTTTTATTGCAATATTGAACATAGAATATATGATTCGTTCTTGGTCAATTTTTTTTTTTAACGTTTTCGAAATTTTACGGCAGACTTTTTTTACAGTTTGCGTAATAACTGAGATTTAAAAATTATTCTGATCTCTGTGTAGGTCTCGTACGAATCTCATTCGCCCAGAATGAATACTAATACAAATAGAAACTTTATTATGTGATGATACGATCGTAAGACATCGCTAAAGGAGACTAACAATAAGTATAGGCGTTAGCGCAAAAATAGCCGTGGTTGAGGTAACTACAGGTGACAGCGGCTCATGCTGCCAAGGTTTACTGAACCACGATAACGGGAGGTTCGAGGTACTATTGATGTTGTCACACCAAACTGTAAATATAAGCAAACTAGTTATCTCGATTTCGAGACAATAATTATTTAGAAAATTCAAATTTTTTGATACACAAAATATCAATAAAATAAAGATAAATAATTAGGGATTATATTTTGTTCTTTAATAAAAATTAAATTTTAATTATATTTTAATTTTGTGCATATAATTCAAGTTATAATTATGAATTATTAGTTATAATTAAATTATAATTATAATTATATATGTAGGAATTCACAAAGAAATATTATAAAAGAGAAATTAATGAAATTTTCATTAAGAGAATATTAATTTATTCAAAAAATAGTATATCATTTTTCCATTCTTTTACTAATTTATTTAAAAGTTACTTCTATAAAAAATGACTCTAATAATTATTCAAAAGCAATATTAATTTTTTAAAAGCGTATTAATTTTTTATATTTACATTTAATCTAATTATATTTTTTTACTCTTAAACAATTCAGTCTCTCTTTTTTTTCAGTACGCTGAGAAGTCTTGTGGCTGACGAGCGGTAGACGTCGAGCTCAGAAAAAGACCGCGAAAACAGGTTGAATGGTGCCGCAGGCCGGTGCCATTTGAACCGACGAGCCAGGCGAAGGTATACAGATTCCTCCCTCGATCGCGCAAACGGAACACCGGGTGTCCCGGTGTGTAGGGACAGGTGCGAAGGCGTGCCTCCACGATGGGGGTCGCCGACGACTTCGCGCCCAGCTTCACGCAGAAGCCGCAGCTGCGGCAGGAGGACGACGGCAACCGGCTGATATTCGAGTGTCAGCTGGTGAGCTCGCCTAAACCCGACATCGCCTGGTTCCGCGGCGAGACCGAGCTCAGCCAGGATGACAGGACCAACTTTAAGATGCAGAGCGTCGGCACCAACAAGTTCCTGGTCGTGCTCGAGCTCGACGACGTCATCGAGACCGACGCCGGTCTCTACAAGGTCAAGGCGAAGAATAAGATGGGCGAGGTCGCCGCCTCTATCAATCTTAACTTTAGTCGTAAGTTTTTATATATATACTCATTATTTCTCGTCTCTCTAGCGGTATTTCTGCGAATAATATAGCGACATTCATAATAAAAATAATTATCTTGTCTAATCTTTACGCGATATGTTTTACTTGTGACCGGTTTTTATTTACTTCTGATTCGAGAAAAAGGATTCATTAAGTTATATATAATTAAAGTTAGTGAAAGGTAATTAAACTAATTAATTATAGTGTTTAAAACAAGAGCGTTCATTTTTATAAATAAAAATAATGTCAAAGTTAAGTGTGAAAAATTGTGACAGACTTAAATATCGACTCTTGATATATTTACACACACATAGTTTTTTTATTTGACATTTTTTTAATTTTGGTTATTTCTTGATTAATATTTCGTCGTTATATCTTTTCTAGCAATGGATGAGCCTAGGGAGAAGTAAGTCAGTGAAATTTACATCGAGAGAATGACTCGTTTGTTGCTTCTCTAGGCTCTATTTAATTAATTCGTTTTACGCTTTTTTACGTTTTACGCTTTAATATGTTTTTATTATTTCGTTATGTTTCTGCTTTATTTCTTTTTTCCGCTTTTCTTTTTTGTTGTCTTTATTTATGATTTTAGCTGCCGACCAATCTATTGGTAGGAGGTGAGTGTGTCGCTTACGCGTTATGTTTTGTGGAGTGTGATTATCAATTAATAATTAAATTGTTAATATAACTCGATAACACTATATTTTCGTATTCCTCAATTTAAAAAAAAGAAAAGAAATACCAAATGTGGGGTAGAAATATCAAGAAAAATGAATGATGTCATAATATGTTCCGTGTATTTAAATTTTTCAATTCAACTTTTTCTTCCTCCAACATTCAATTTAAATCACCCTATTAAATTTTAACATTAAATTACGTTTCGATTCTTTTGCGAAAGAAATGTCAGTCAACTCAAATTTATTGTTGAAGAAACTCGGAAAATCTGACATGAAATTCAGAAAATGTACGATGTAAAAGGCTTACGCTGAAAGAGCGTTTTGACTTCCGTTTTATTTATACTGATTGCTGCTATTTCTTTATCGATAACGTTTAAGTGCACGTTAAATCGGCCCGACTGAGAATAATCGTCGCGATATATGTCTGCTATTTTCGATCGCGTTCAAAAGCAATCCGATAGAATAGAAATCGCCACGAGTTTAAGTCGGACGACGTGATCGGCCGTTTCTTACCGATTCACCCACGCAGGTGGAACCGCGAACTCGAAACGCCGATGGAAATAGAATTAAGGTCTTCTAGTTTTGGATACTGTTCGTGCCTCGCGCGCGCGCGATTCGACCGCAAAGTGGCCGGATTATTTCAGACGCTGTCTTCTGCGAGTAAGAAGCCACTAAATCTTGCGTGAACTACGATCTGTCTGTATCATAGCTATGATCGAGATCGGAAAAGACGGAAGATTGATTGTATTACAGCTGACGTCTGACGAAATCTGAAGAAGGAGAGAGTGGAAGATTGCAGAGAGAAGGTTTTGTACCCCAAAATCTTATACAACATGTTGAGTAATGATCTTGAAAAGTGTTTATTTTATTTTTCAATCAAATTCGTAAACTAAAGCGTAGATTTGACATTTTTATTTCTAAAAAATATGTATAATGAATTTTTCTTCTCATTATTTACTTACGAAAAACTATATATATTATTTTTAACGAAGAGAACATTTTTCTTCAGTAATGGCGCGATCGTAAAGTGACTCGCTCAAGAAATTATTTCTGTCCCATTCGTGATAGTTTAATTATAATAACAACGATTTATATATACTATTGCGGGGCGGCTGTCAAATTGATCACGAGATCTTTGTGCAATTCTCGCGAACGGAAAACATTTATCAATCCTCAAATCTCTTTCACGTATCTCTTGCAGTTATTCCCACATCTCGGTGCGACTTTATGTGATTTTCGAAGATAATTCGAAACTGGGTCGAGACTGTCTTGTCACTCTCTCTTTCTCTCTTTCTCTTTCTCTTTCTTGAGTCGCAACCGGTAGACGATACGATGAGAAGCTGTATTTTCGGATCGCATCGACAGACGTAATTCCCGTGAATTTCTAAAAGTAACGCGAGGCTTTCCGTTCCTACGCGTCTCGCAAAACGCATCGCAATTTACATTCCAGGATGCAAAAATTTTGGAACTGCGAAAGATAATTCGGAAACGTCATTCACGTATAATCCATGAAAATTTGGCAAAAATCCATGTCATCCAAGTCTTGTTAGTTTGCAAATTCGTTGAAATAAATATTTGATCGCAAATAAAAGCTTGCAGATTGTCAGGAAATTTAGCGATATCTATACCGGTGGACGTCGACGGTGAAAGTCGAGAGGAAACAGCCACAGCCTACTTCCTTTCTAAACTTAGCCGCAACATGCTAATGCACTTATGGTCCACTCGTGTTAAGCACATGCTTTTCGTCCTGGGGCTTCCAATTTGCGTGAATAAACACCGGCGATCTTATAGCTTGGATCGCACGCTATAAAGAGAAAATTTAGAGATGGCAAACAACGATCGTCAAAGTAGTCATAATTATTTTATCTTTAATTATATACTGTATCGCAAATAAAATCTTGCCTTGCTACGGGAGAGCTTCTAATTGAAAATCGAGTAAATAACTGGAAAATATTAATACAAACACTCGGTTCATTCATAATAATATGGAATTTAGTCATCAATCTTTGCTTTTTTTTTTTTTTTTAAGAAAAGTAAAACGGCGTTAAAAATATGAATATAAAAATTTGATGGAGAAATTATTTTGAACTTATGCCAAGTTCCAGAATTTAAGAACGTCTGAAAAGTCTCAGTCAGATATTTAAGACGTTGACTTATCAACAAAAGCATTGCCAAGAGAGAGAGAGAAAGAAAGCAATATCGATTATGATGGCAATGTACCCAACTCGGATTTTAAAGTGGTTGTTAACTGTCGGATGGCCATCAGAACGAGCTGTTGAACGAGCCTCCTGCCATCAGAAAACGTCGACTAAACAAAACAAAAGTTATTCCTGGCAGCAAATCGCGAAAGTCGCGATAAATGTTTTAGAACCTCAACGGCCACACAAAGCGGCTCTTTTCTTATTCGCTTTGCCAAGTGTCGTTATCTTTCCTACCTTCTCACGTATCTAACTTTTCTAGAAAAAAAAAAAACTTTAATTATTCTGTCAGATAAAGCGTGTAATGTTGTAATTTCTAACCGTTTTGTACACTATTTTTTTATGATCTGAGGCATGCGATTTTCTGTAACGACGTATGTGATTTTATGCCATTCAGTTCACTAAAGGCTACTCTACGTCAGTTGCATCGCAGCATCGCAACTGTCAAAAACGCCATGCTATTCAATCAGTGTCAAGCTAGCTTGACACTGATTGAATCACATTACTTGCGACGCTGCGATGCGACTAATGTAGAATGACCTTAACGCGTTGCCGGTCGCACCGGAAGTGCGATTAAAATTGTCGGTGATGCAGAACGTGCAACACGTGACACAGCATCTATATTTTCGCACCGTGGTCCGCGATGCAATCGCGAGGCGACGATTAACGCGTTAGCGAGCGATAAATTGGCGCGAGATTTATTTCCGGATTCACGACGTTTATCTCGCACTTGCAGACAAATTGACGGTATCGCGCCGACTTTCGCGAAGAAACCCGCGATCAGGCAGGAGGATGACGGCAAACGTCTGTTCTTCGAGTGTCGCATCACAGCCGATCCCACGCCGAAAATTACATGGTTTCATAGCGGGAACATGGTCAAGGATTCGTCAAGGCACAAGGTTTGTTCTCTTGTTATCGATTATATTTACTCTCTAATTCTACAGCACTATAAAACTCATGAAAAATTGAATAATACAATTATTGCGAAAAAATGATGAACAAAACTGGGTCGATTTCTGCTTAAATAGTATATTATATTTATATTTTTATTGACAGAAATTTAAAAGTATTAGCAAATGTCCATTTCAATATATATTGTTTTGTTACAAAAATAAAATTAAAATAGTAGACTTTTATATTTTTTTTTTTAATTTTATATTGATTTTACAATAGATTTAATATTTCTGAAATGTTTAATTTTGAGAAGTGATAGTTTTTAGTAAAAAAATAATAAACTATACATTATACTTTTTAGGCAGAAATCGGTTTTTTATTCATTCTTTTTCTAATCATTTCCTTTTTTCGTATAGCAATATCTTTATATATCTTTTCATTATATATGTGTTTAAGATATCACTTTTCTCTAAAGAGCTTCTTGATCTTTTTTTTTAAATATATTTTTCATATTATATATTATATAATAATATATTTTATATATTTTTAATTTCTCAATTTTCTTACGAAAAAAGTTAGGATTCGAAGCAGCCGATACTTAATTATTTTATGTAAATTTGTTTTATCTGAACCATTTCAGCTGACCGTCGATAAAGATGGCCACTCGTACTTTGCCACCCTGGAAATAAAAAACGTGACCGTCGAGGATGCTGGCAAATATAAGGTCACAGCGAAGAACGAGCTTGGCGAATCTAACGCTACGATTTCCCTAAATTTCGACAGTAAGTATCTGCTATTCTTGCTATAAATAACCATAAAACCTATGTGAATATTTCGACCGATGATCCGTTTTACATTTTGTATCCACCTGCTTAATTTTTTATTTACAAGTATATATAGAGCTCGATGAGTATTATAGATCTCGTGATTGTTATATAAGTAACAAATTTACTTACACTTGGACTGCAAAATTGTTCTTAAATTTAACTTTGAATTTTCAAAACGTCTAATTTTTGTATTATTGAAATATGATACAATTTTTACTAATAATTTTTATAAATTCCTTTTTATATTATTTTTTCATGACCTCTAAAGTGAATATTTCATACATTTCTTAAAAAATAGACCATTTAATTTCAAAAATTTCTGAAGAGCAAATAAAAAATACTTTTTTTTTCATTCTTTCCCGCTTTATTTTATAGCGGGAGATAAAGCGTATCATCGGTGCCGTTCCTCAACTCTTCTCTCACATTCTCACTCGGGATGTATATCGATGATCTCTTTCATTTCCAACTATCTTCTTCATCTCAGTTTCTCTGCCCTGTTTATCTGTTTCCTTTATGTCAACTCTACACCAACATATGTATATATATATATTATATATATCCGCAGTTTATATATTATTTAATTTTTTTCCGTTCCATCAGCTGTCCATTCTTCTCAACAGTCTCTTTCTTCTACTTTCTTTTGTAATTATTGTATATATGCGAAATCTCTTTATTTTTTAATGGTTTGTCTCGGTCGAGCGATGAGCACGTATCGATGTCGGCTCGACGCGAGCCACGATATACAGCCCGTTGATTGGTTTTTAATCGACTAAACGGCATTTGCGAGAGAACACACTATAGTTTGTCTCTCACGAATTTTGCACCGTTGAAAGTTGCGTAGAGAGCGGACCAGAATAATCAACTACTCGTAATAATAACGTGTATACTGCTGCTTCAATCACGTATTAATTCGAATCGCATCTCGCGCGTATCGATCAGCAGCGGACTTACTCGTACACTCGCACACTGAGACGAGATTTATCTACTTATTTATGCACGAGATGCGATCGCAGAGTAGCCTTACATATTGACGCTTCGTTAGGTTGCTTCGGTGACATCTTTTCTCTCTATTCATACGATCGTGTTTGTGTCATGTATATGTGAGCGTTGACGAGGAAGCTACCCCTTCACAGTGGATGCGTTATCCAAGGGTCGCTCACATATACACGTACACGCAAATACATTTATACAGAATTTCTGTGATTGTTAGATTCGCTAACGACATGTATTTCCTTACTTGCATTTACATTTATTTATGGGGAATTTCAGTTATAACGTAAAAATGCCATATTTTTTTATTATAATTACATTACAAATTTCAATTTTAATATATATAATTATCGAATGTACGAAGCACGTATAAGAAATATACAATCAAATTTTATAACTTTGTTAGTTGAAAATATAACTAAAAAAAGAACATATACTTTGTGCATTTTAGAGATATTTTTAACGATCTATTTATTATACCGAATTATAATAAAAAAAAAAAAAAAAAAAAAAAAAAAAAAACTGTGGCAAGTACGGAAATATTTTTTATGAATAATAAGATATCCACGTAGTTTTAACGACGGTTCTAATATTGTATATATACTCACATCTGTCTTCCGTCACGTGCTTCAGTAGTTATTTTCATTCTAATTCGCTGGTAGAGATTTTTTTATAAGTAAAACAGATGTTTGAAACTTTTTATGTGTTTTGTCGTACTGTATATATTTACATCGCTGATTAATACCAACGTTAACGTACATTGAGACACAACATAGAGACACATATCGTCCACGGTGGTTGATAATTTTCGATTTTCAACCAAATATTGTATCTTAAAATTGCCAGAGTGATAAAATTAAATTTTTCCGATTAATACGATACTGTTATACGATGCTATACATACATATTACATACACCCTCATTCACTCACTCGCAAACAGCGTTTGACGAAAGCTTGTGCATAACTGTGCAGTGTTTCTATTTTTATCTAACCGCGAGCGACGTCAGAGCCGTGCGAAAGAAAAATGGAGCAGGTGACACTTGGACAACACTATTTTATACTCTACCAAAAGCGAGACATCGCGAATAGACGGAAGAAGAGAAGTAGAGAAAGCAACCTAATTTACAAGGTGTCTGTCTCAACGAGGATCATGATCCTTAAAAGCGCGCTCCTTACATATATGCGGCGGTACGATTAAGTAAAATGATTGATTAGATTTAATGTTAATTAAACTGCAGTATTATTCTTTATGTAGAGAGATGTTTATAGTTTGAAGTCTTGAAGAGAGTATTCAAGCGCGCCATAAATCGATACGTGACTCCCGATCTCGCATCGAACTGTAAAATGCTTCGCGTATCTGAGTCTTTCGCTGCTAAATTATTTTAAGGAAAATTGGTGTCTCCGGAATTTTATTATATCCATTTTTTATATTTCTTTTGAGTAAAACAATCCGTTTAAACGTTTAAGTAATTTAAAGAAAAATATAAAAAATTAATTTTTCCTCTTCTTCGTACAATAACGTGCGAATCTGACGTTAATCTGACAGTCGCAGCGAAAGGTTTGAGTAAGCGAGCAAGATGTGTGATGAACATTTTTCGATATGTCGATCGTTTGTGTCGAACGTAGGCGACGAGGCACCCGTACCCGAAGACGGTATTAAACCGACCTTCACCGAACGACCGGTGATAAGACAATCCGACGACGGTAACACCATCACCTTTGAATGCCGACTTGTCGGCGATCCGAAACCGAGTGTCAAGTGGTAAGATCTGAGATTCGCGACGCGCACGAGGAAGTACATTGAAAAACGTATCATCGTCGGAAAAAAATTTTCGAGTTAAAGATATTCAATGAATCTCGAGAAAAAAAAGGGAACATAAAACATTGAATTATTTTCTCTGAAACAAAAATTAATTTCAATTTAAATCTTTTGACAATTGCCATTTCTGATATTTTCTCGTATTATAGATGATATATTCATACAAGTTATTATCGATCTTGATAATTCCTTTTGGACGTTCAAAGTTTACAAACGTTCACTTCCAAGCGCGCGTTTACGATCCGCGATAAAAAAAAATCAACGGTATTCAACGGATACTTGGACTTGGCACTTTGGTGGCGATCACGCAGGTATCACGGTACCGAGGAGGTGAAAGATGGCGGACGATTCAACACGTCTCTGGAACTCGATCAGAAGCTGTATCACCTCGCGAGGCTGAGGATCGACAGCGTGGCGAAGGCGGACGCGGGCGAGTACAGAGCCGTGGCGAAGAACAAGCACGGCCAGGGTGTGGCGACCATTAATCTAAACTTCGAGGGTGGCGACAAGCTCAAGTAGGCATCGGGAGATAGGGAAATTTATCCTTGACATATTGTCCTGCCACGTGCTTCTTCGATTTTCCGACGCGGCGTGATGGAAACTTGTACGATGTAATTTTCTCGCGTTGCAGGAATGCAACGATAATTTAACACGAATTAGGCTTAAATTAGTTGCAACGCAAAGAGTAACGGGGTCGAGTGTAATGAATTGTTTTATATCGAAGCAAAATTTACGAAGCGAAGCGAAATAAAATTTTATAATATGTAATATATAAACTTTTTTTTTTTTATCTTTCTCTAGATTTTTATTTTTTTCTAATTATTTGCCGAATTTAATCCATTACACTCTGTGTTGTAAAAAAACATTGTACACCTTATTACACATCAAAACATATTAATATTTTACGATTTTACGAGAGAAGCTGAACATTATTTGATTAAATTATGCTGAAAATATTACAGATATTCGCTCGTATAATTTTATATTCAATTTATGTTTTCTCTCAATCTTTTAGGTTCTTTCAAAGATCATTATTCAAGTAAAACTTTATTTTCACCAATCTTTGACAATTTGTATTTTCTCTGTGAATATCTGTATATAATATATATAAAAAATTGCAAGCTCTCTTAATTAGAAAAAAAAACATAAATCTGGTAATGAATTAAAGAATTTTAACAAATTAAAATAAAGGAAGGAAGAGAGCTTGCGATTATTTTTTGTAACATCGCGCCGCGTCTTCGAGAACATCCGCATTGCGTGGCAGACAGAACGGTAGATGAGAAACGACGTCGTCCATCAAAAAGAATTTACATTCCGCTCGTCCGTTTAATGGCGAAGTCAACGTTTCTCGATGACTGACGTGTCGATTTACGCAGAATACCGGACGGTAAGCCACCGCGCTTTCCGAAGAAGCCGACGATCCGCCAGGAGGGCGACGTACTCATCATGGAGTGCATCCTGGAGGCACACCCAGTGCCTGACATAACGTGGTACCAGGGTCAGAAAACGATCGCCGACAGCATGCGCGTGAAAATGTTGCGCAAGGCCACCGGCAAGGACACTTACCTGCTGACCCTCGAGATCTCGAATCCGACCAAGGCCGACGGTGGAAATTACCGTTGCAACGCCTTTAACAACTTCGGCGAGAGTAACGCCAACATCTCCCTCAACTTCCAAGGCAAGTCCCCTTCGAAGCGCGCGGGAGGGCTCTCATTGTCATGTTCTAATATTTATCGTGTGTGTTATAAACGCATATTTGCTTCTTATATTGTTGAATTAGTCTAGAATAATCATTGAATTTTTAATTGTAATCAATTATTGCGAGGCAAATTTAGAAACTAAAAACAGCTCGATATTTAATTGTTTTTCTCTACTTTAATTTAATTTTCTTTTTCGTACGTATCTATTTTTTTTTATTTGAAAAATTGATATCAAAGATGCAAATAGTTTGGACACTGAGATCCCTCCTGTCGGCTTCGTCCATCATAGTAAATCCCGTCGACTTTCCCCGAGACTTCTTCGTGCGAAATACATTCCACGATCGCGCTTCGTAAAGCAGACAAGCGATTTCTTTCGATGCAAATATGAATCGGTTTCATCAGGTAAGCACAGCCGCGCTATTGCTAACCACTCGTGAAAGTCTCTGTAAGTTCGCTTCGTAACTCTCATTCAGCTGCCAACAACACGACTAACGTCATTAAGAATCGCGCGGTCGCGGGTTATTATCGATGACCTGTGATCGCGACGGAGATCGCGCTTCCGGTGCACACCTGGAAGCGACGCTCCGTCGACGATGTCTAACCGTGGATCTTTCCAAGATGCAGAGGAGGGCGCGGGTTGCGCTCCATCCTTCATCGAGAAACCTCGCATCATCCCTAACGAGAACGGCACGCTGATCACTATGAAGTGCAAATGTAAGGCGAATCCCAAGCCCGAGGTCACGTGGTTCCGCGGTACCAACGTAGTCAAGGAATCGTCGAAGATCTCGATCAAGACTAAGACAGTCGAGGAAGATATTTACGAGCTTATCATGGAAATAAAGGTCATTCTTTGAACATGATTTCTATGAAAACAATTTTTAATTATTTTTTTTTAATCATAAATGTTAAAATAAATTTCGGTTTCTTGTAAATTCTCAAATATTTAAATCGATATATTTTTTATACATAAATCTATGAGATTCTCATGATAATAATTTTAAATAATTGTGATGTCACACGGATGTCTAATTGCATTCTATAAAATCTTAGTGAAATTATTCTAAATCATTTTTGACAACGATAGGATCCATCAGCACCAGACGGAGGGACGTACAGGTGTCACGTAAAGAACGAATATGGCGAGAGCAACGCTAATCTGAATTTGAATATCGAAGCGGAACCGGAACCGGAAGGAGACGGGCCGACGTTCGTGGAGAAGCCGCGAATACAGTCGCAAAACAAAGGCAAGCTCGTCATTATGGATTGCAAGGTCAAGGCGAAGCCGAAGCCGCAGATCGTCTGGACCCACGCTGGCAAGGTGGTAAAGGAATCTTCAAAGATCTCCATCAGTATCGTCCAAGAGAAGGAGGACATCTTCTACATCAAATTGACCTTGAACGATCCAGGACCAGACGATTCCGGTCTTTACAAGTGCAACATCAAAAACGATCTCGGTGAACTCAACGCCAATCTTACGCTGAACGTCGAGAGTAAGTTTTTTTTTTCTATTTCTTTGGAATTAAATAACACATTACATGTGCATACATAATGAGATCATCTGTAATCTTTGCTAAGAATTCGAGAAAATTAATCTAAATTTTTATTTTAATTGTATCTTTTTATGAAGATTTAGCTTCTATATAATTTCTGTAAACTCTTTTTTTATATAAATCCTTATTTTTTATATTTTATAGATTTATGAGTAATTATAAACTTTTAATTTTTTAAAGATGATAAATAAAACATGTAAAAAGTGATTTTAAAATTAAATTAGAATAGCTACTTAAATTATTATTTTGATCATGATTTTAGTTATACCCGTAATTAAGGAGAAACCAAAAGTTGTGAAGATCGTTAAAAAGAAGACCGTGATAGTCGAATGCCACGTTCTTTCTCAATTTGCGCCTGATTGTACTTGGTTCAAAGAGAGTCAGGCCGTTAAAGAGGATAGTAGACACAAGTTACATGTCGACCAAGTCAAAGAAGTAAGTTTTATATCATAGAAAATTACATTGCAATAAAATTAATGACATCATAAATTATCAGAAAGACCTTTTCCTAAAATCTAAAACTTAATTTAAAAATAGAATTTTTTTTTCTATTTTTACTGTCACTGATACATCGTATGTAACTATAAAAATAGTAATTAAAAAGTTCTTTAAATGATATAATAATTATTTATAAGAAAAATTATTTTATGTGAATTTTGATATACCAATTTTTTCGAATACAGGGTGAATTTTCCGTCAAACTCGAAATCGAACAAATGTCGACGACAGACAAAGGCGTGTATAAATTAGTAGCACGCAACGAAAAGGGAGAAGCTACGTCGCAAGTAGTGGAAGTGACAGAAATTCCAGATCAAGGAGAGAAACCAAAAATTGCTACCGGCCTCAAATCAATTGTAAATATTTTTACTGCGGCAATTTTTGATTTATATCTATTATGAGTAAAAAAGATTATTAAAATTATGCTTTTTAAATTAACGATCTATCTTTTATTTTCAGACTGTCGAGGAAGGCAAGACAGTCGAACTCATCGCTATTCTCACAACGCAAGATCGGAAAGTCACCATCACGTGGTACAGGTATGCATTTAATACAAAATAATGTGCTTTTTTTATTAATATGATATTTTTGTAATATGTATAATATTATAGGAATTTTGTTACCTCATAAGAATGTAAAATTGGAAATAATTAAAAGTTATCCTGAGGAATATAATTTGATGAATACCTTATAATGAACAATTTTTTTCCTTTTTATATGTTATGAATTTTCTTATAAAATTTTCGCGGTTATTTGATAATGATTGTTATGATAAAAATGTAGAGATTCGACGGTCATTAAAGCGTCGAAGGACATCATGATCTCCTTTAATGGCCTGGACATGAAACTGACCATTACCTCGGCATCGACGGAATTGTCGGGAACGTATAAAGTCGTCGTCAGCAACGAATACGGACAAGATGAATCATCGGCCCGACTTGTCGTTAAAGTAAGTAATTCTGTGCGTTCTTCATTATATTTTAATTGTAGACTACATTTATATCGATATATGCATTCGTATCCAAGCTCTCGCGTTAATTCCTTTTATTATATTTTTATGTGAACTCGTAATCCAATATGTTGTTTAAACAATAGGAAATTTTAACTCTTTCTATAAAAGATTGACCATATTAAAATGATAAGAGTCACCCCTTTTTTCATCCAAAATATATTGTATTGTGAATAATTATAAAATAATTCAAACATCCTCACATAAAAAATTGGCATGTTGGTTAAATGGTTAAAGCTAAATCATAGAATTATAATGTATTTAAATCCATATTTTTGTAACGATTTTGATGATCATTTGTGAATGAGATTTTCCCCCGTGTCGCATGCAAATTCTTCACTAAATTGCAGAAAAAAGAGGAGAAAAAGAAGGACGAAGAGGAAGAAGAAAAGAAAAAGAAAAAAGTCGAAAAGAAGGAGGAAAAGAAAGAGGAAGAAAAGAAAGTGGAGAAGAAGAAAATCGAGGAGAAAAAGGAAGAAAAGAAAGAGGAGAAGGTAGCGGCCGATTATATGAGCAGATTAATCAAAATTTTATTATTTAATTTTATATTATTTTATTATTTAATTTTTAATTTTTCGTTGCTCCCTTATTTCTCCATCTCTCAATATTATTCCTTGTGATTAACAAAGTATTCTTACACTTACTACAAACAACGTGATACAAATGCAGAAAGATCGATCGTTTTATTTAAATTTATTATAGATAAAGATATATCTAAAAATAATATTTATTATAATAAACATTTTAACTCTAAACAAAATTCTTTTATAATAAAATTTAATTTAAGAATTTTATAATTCTTTTATAATAAAATTTAAAATAAATTTATCTTTAAACAAGTTTTTATTGATAATCTTTAAATATATTATATACATATATTAAAATCGCATTATAGAGTAATGTGTTTGTTAAAAATTGATATAAATAATAAAAACGATCAACCTTTCGATTCCTCGACGGGATAATTGTCATATCGTTGAATCCTTGTCTCGACATGAAAGGTAATAAGTTCGGTATGGGATGACGAGGGTGACGAGTCAGAAGAATATGAGGAGGAGGAGGAAGAAGAGGAAGAAGTGGTGAGTGTAATTGAATCCAGCATTATCAGCACAGAAGCCATTCTCGAGGAATCAGACTCTGAAGTAATCTCTCGCGTCGAGGTACATACACACATACACAACATATATACAGACACTAATATATAGGTTCCGTCTTTTTTCAATTTACGTAGTATTCTTTTTTTATTCGATAACACAATTTGATAACAATATATTCTTGACGATTTTATATATATATATTTAATTAATTTTATTTTCAAATAAATTATCAAATTAAATTTTTATTATATGCTACAGTAGTTATACGAATTAATTTAAACTATTTGTTTTTGCTTTTTTTGTATAAACTATTGTTGAAATTATTAGATTATGCGTATTTTTTTCATAAGATAAATTTTTGTTTCTTGTTATTTTCAAGGATAAGCCCGATCTGAAACCGAATGGTATCTATAAACCAGAGGTTGGGAAGGTATGATGCAATTATTTCTTTTTAATTTTTTCAGAGAAAAATCAAATAAAAGATCTTCTTACTTTTTAAAAAGGAACAGTAACACCATAGTCAGAACACGTTACACCGTGAATGTAATATTTGTTCATTATTTGCACCTTCCTGTGCCGTAATTTTTGTTTGCATCTATCTTGTCATCTGTTATACCTTTACCTTGTCGCTTATATATTGTGTGCACCAGACTATTGATAATTTTTTTTTTTTTTATATTAAATGTAGTGTACGTAGATATATGCAGTAGACAGTAGTTTTTTTAGTTGACTAGTTATACAATGATATTAATTTACAATTATTAATTATTATTAAACAATATAATCCAAAGGATTATATAAAAAGTAAGAAATATTATATAAAATACAAAGAAAAATAAAGTATATTTTCTGTTTCAGAAAATGGAGATCTTACAGGTGAGTAAAATATTGAAAACTTAGTTTTAGCTCAATTTTGTTGTAATGTATGCGCTCGAAAGTAATTCTGTTCGAACAATTTGCGGCTTGAAGCTTTTAGCAAAATATTTCACTAATCTGGAAGATGTAAACGTGTATAAACCGCCGCAGGTTATTTTCAGCTTTCTCCAGTTTCTCTTTTGACTGCGAAATCTGATCTTGTAGTTGTAAAATTATCTTTATGCATTTAATATTTATTGATTTTGCGCCATTATGTAACTTTGCTTATATTACTTTATTTTTTACAGTATATCCACTTATAATTTCGGCTTATCTGTTATGTTTCTTCGAATGAGTCTCTCGATCGCACGTTTAAAAACAATCGCTTCAATATTTATTTTCCTTTGCTTAGAAAATGCTAGATTTTCAAAAGCTTAGAAGGGTGTAAGAAGTCATATTCCTCCTTAAATCCCAGAAGCTGGTTCCTTTAAAATTACCTAACATTGTGTCATACAAAAAATTTAATTTTATTATATCGCTATCTGAATCTTTGCATGTTTGGCTTTCTTTTTCCATTGCATATCTATGCATGAAAAATTTTGTAATTATAGAATAGATGAGTATCAGAACTCTATGTGTGTTGCTAGTGAAAACTGAATATTATTTTAAATTGTGTCACATTTTTTGTATTTTTGATATTATTATATATTTGAAACTATTACATGAATGAAATACTTTGTTAACATTATTTTATTTATTTGCATATACAGAAGGACGAAGAAATCGTAAATAATGTCGAAGAAAGGAAATCTATTAAGGTAAGAATATATAATCTGATATTTATTTTTTTCTTTTTTTCTGAAAACAATATATGACGACTAATTTATATCTTATTTTTTGTTTTGTTTCTAGAAACCCGCCGAAAAAGTTGAAGACAAAAAGGAAGAGGAAAAAGTGAGTGCGGTTATCTTTGCAAATATAATTTTTTCGTTGTTATTATTCTAATTGTCTTTCTCTGTCTCTAACAATTTTAATTTTTTTTCTTTAGAAAAAAATTATAAAGAAAAAAGGAGTCGAATCTAAAGAGGTATATAATTAATTCATTACATATATAAAATTCATTTTTTACATTTTCTTATCATCATATGCTATTTTGCATTAAACACACAGTTACACAATTCTACTTATTGTAAATTAATTTTTTCAATTTGTATATATGTAATATTATTTATATATAGGTATCTCAAGAAATTAAAGCCGAGAAAACTGTAGCAGCTCGTAAAGAGTCAGTCAGCAGAGTGAGCACCAATCACATATTTTTTGAAAGGATAATTGTACAAAATTTTTGCAAAGACAAATTTTACAAGTGAATTGTTATATTTCAGGTGGAAGAACTCAAGACGGAAAGCCGTCGCAGCTCGATTATCAAGACTCAGGTGTGATATATATAAATAACTTTATAAATAGCTATGACTGTAGAAAAGTTTATTCTGTATTATTAGATACGAGATTAGATACAAATGTTTTTTTCTAAAAAATTTTTATTTTTTTGTTTATTTTGTTATTATCATTATACAGATAACGGATGATGGCACTGAGACACCACGACGTCTTTCTATACAGAAGGTACACATACACATATGTATACATGTATCACATACAGACATTGCTAAGAACAATTACAAACAATATATATTTCACGACACTGTTTCTTTTTCTGAAAAAAATATTAATAATATAAAAAAATTAATTTTTATTATTATTATATTACTTGAATGAAATAAGGAACTATAATATCGAGTGAATAATAGATCAAATTATTATTTTAGTGTTATACATATATAAATGATTGATCTTAATAATAATTAAAAAGTTTCTTTTCATTAACTTTACTTTAAACTAGAAATTAAAAAAACATTAATTATTATTATTATAAATTGGGAAATTAAGATATTAGTGTACAATATTAAAAAAGTATTTATTATAAAATATTTATATTAAATTTTAATTTATTTAGACGGAAGAAGAAGTCAAAGTGGAAAGCAAACGATCTTCTGTCGTGGAAAAGAAGAAAGCAACCGTCGAAAAGGTGAGAAAAAAAAATATCAAGATTATCAATTAGTTTAGTACACAATGTGCTAACAAAATGTTTTATCGCTGATTAACTGATTAGTTATTACCATTAATTATGATTTTTGGTAAACAAAGTAAGTATAAACAATATGAGTGAACTATTATACCTTCTCAAAATCGACATAAGAAGGGATTTAATATTTTATATTAATCAATTATTTCTTTATGTATTAAAAACTGGATATTTGATATTTATTGTTAAAGCAGCCTGTATTAATCTATAAAATAGGTATTTATTTTTCTTCAAGTAGTTTAAAATAATTTTTACGTAGTTCTGCAGAGCTTTTAAAGCGTAGATAATTTTTCAATAAATTAATAACAAATACATGATTATAATTGTGGAGATATAATTTATTCATACACTCTACAAAACTTATCATGATCAAATATATATAAAACACAGAAATTAAGACACATTTATTTATAAAAATCCTTTAAATGTCAAAACGAGAGGTTCGAGATTGTAGCTGTATATCTTCTGCGTAAAAGAAACATGCGAGAAAGTAGATGTCACACAAGTTACAGAATGTACTTGGGCTAAGAACTATATTTCGTGATTAATTGAAAACGAGGTTTACTTATACATAATTTAATTTTATTAATTATTATTTTTTATTGTTTTTTTTATATGAGACGATTATCTTTCTAGAACATACTTACATCGAATACCAAGCTACACATACACGCACCCGACGAAGAGATTCAGGTACATGATGACACATACTACTCTCAGTCGTGCATTATTTATTTGAACAGTATACATTACATAGCGTAATTTTAGGATGTTTGGTCGTCTAAACCGACAGGGCGCGATAAGGATAAACCGGTAAGAAATTACCAGGTACGTGACGCATTTATCGTTGCACTATTGGTTGCATGAATTTTAAGAGATACGTGAAAACGTATAAAAAATGAAATATCATAGGAAACAACCAAGTCCAAGAATAATTTTATACATTCGCAAAACCGAAGATGCATGTTTCACGTTATATAACTTAAATATATTTATTTATTATTTAATATAGTCTTTTTAAAAAAAAAATAATATTTTTAAATATTTGGGGTAAAAGATAAATATCGAGATAAATTTTTTAGGATACACCTCAAGCTGAGATTAAGCCACGCGATTCGGATGATGAACTTGAGGTATATAAAAAAGAAATTATTACATGCTTGTGTATATATTTATACACACATATGAATTATAATAAGAACTATAAATTTATTTTGTGAACGCGTTATACATTTTATCAACGTTATGAATTTTAGGATGCGTGGAGAATTCATAATCCGGGAGAACGTGATAATGAATCTGCACCACACTACAGAGTATGCGAATCTATTATATTTTTACACACATACTTTAAATCTAAATGCATTCTTTTTTTGATATTATTTAATATTCACATATTATTTTATAGGATACATCACCAGACAAAACACATAAATCTTACATATCCGCAAACACAACATATACACAAAAGTTTGAAGTTACATCAAAAGATAAGATACATCCACATGACACCACGACATATACAACATATCCGCAGAAATCTGACAAGGAAATTGAGGTACAAAAAAATCGTGTTATAAACAGATAAATTTTTAACTAGTTTAAAAACTTTGAATTATAAATATTTTTCGCGAGTAGCTGGAACTTCTTTTTTTTTTTTTTTTTTTTACAAAAGACTAAAATTTTAAATATATTATTTTTAGGCTACTTCGAAAGAAAAAATACACTTGCGTGACACATCTGCGAGTAAAACACTTCCACATAAAATTGACAAAGTTTCAAAAGATAAGACACTTCCACGTGACACACTCACACATGAAATATATCCGCAGAAATCTGAAGAGATTGAGGTATAACATTCGTATTGTTGCATAATCGACATAAATTACATAAATTATCTTTAAAAATCATCATTTTTTAGGACATTTGGGCGAGTAAAGAAAACGATAGTGACTCCAAAAAACATGACAAAGTATGCAAATCTAAATCATAGACATTTTTTGCAAATAACCAAGAATTTTTTCTTTATAAGAGACTTTTTTTAAAATAAATATATTATTGAATATATTATTGTAGGACACTCCGACAGAGAAAATACACTTACGTGACACATTTACGAATAAAACACTTCCACGTAAAATCGACGAAGTTTCAAAAGATAAGACACTTCCACGTGACACATCCACGTATAAAATACATCCACAAAAATCTGATGAACAGATTGAGGTACATAATCATAGTGTTGCACAGGAATGAATTACGTATTCATAAAAACATTAATTTTTTTTAGGATATTTGGGCAAGCAAAAAGCGCGATACTGATTCTAAAAGTGACAAAGTATGCAAATATATCTAAATAATAAATATTTTTCGCAATTGACTCAAAATTTTCTTTACAAGAAATTATAATACTTTAAATATATTATTTTAGGATACTCCAAAAGAGAAAATACACTCGCGTGACACATCTACAAGTAAAACACTTCCACATAAAATCGACGAAGTTTCAAAAGATAAGACACTTCCATATACATCCACGCATAAAATACATCCGCAGAAATCTGAGGAACAGATTGAGGTATAGAACTCGTATTTGTTGCATAGTCGGCATAAATTGCGTATTGTTAAAAATATTACAATTTTTTTAGGATATTTGGGCAAATAAAAAACGCGATATTGACTCTAAAAAACATGATAAAGTATGTAGATTTAAACGATAAATATTATTTTCGCAAATAATTTAAAATTTTTTAGAAAACAATCATTTTTTTAAATGTATTATATTTTAGGATACTTCAAAAGAGAAAACATATTTGCGTGATACACCCATCAGTAAAATACTTCCACATAAAACTGATAAAATTTTAAAAGATGAGACACTTCCACGTGATACAATTACGCACAAAGTACATTCGCAGAAATCTAACGAAGAAATTGAGGTATAATGCATATCGAGCGAATTTACAAAGTTAATGTTTTACGTTTATCTTTTCAAAACTATCACTATTTCTAAAAATATTAATAAAAATATATTAAAAAATATTTCTAGGATATTTCGCTAACAAAGCCAAAAGAGCGTGATGTAGATTCCAAGAAATACGACAAAGTACGAATATACATTTTTATTAACTAATAATCATATGTATATAATTAATAATAAATTGAATTAAGAGAGGGCATCGGAAAAAAACATTTAAAAGAATTTTTAATATTATTTTAGGACATATCGAAAGATAAAACACCTTTAAGTGAAACACTCACAGCTAAAACGCAGGCATATAAATCCGATGAAGTGCCAAAAGACAAGACACTTCTACGTGATACATCTATAGCTAAAACACAACCACCTAAATCCGATGAAATGCTGAAAGAAAAGACACTTGTACTTGATACACCTACGGCTAAAACAGAGCTACACAAATCTGATGAATTATTAAAAATAAAACCACACGATATAGACAAAACACATTCATACAAATCTGATGACAAAATTAAGGTATACAACACATTTATTACATATATACATGTACATATATTTGCCCTTTATATACACATATTATACATATATATATATATATATATATATATATATATATATATATATATATATACATATATAAAAAATATTAATATTATAGGACAATAAAGTAAAAAAATATTGATTTGAAAAATGTAACACTATAAATTAATTTGTAATATTCTAAATATAATATTACATTCTAGGATTTGCCAAAAACTAAAGATAAATCATCTCGTCGTCAATCTGACGAAGAAATCGAGGTACACATTGCACATTACACACTACATCTTACGTACTGTATACCTTTTTTACAAATTTTTTTTAATACCGACATTTTTAGGATATTTGGTCCAAGCGGAAAGAACGCGAGGATAAATCACATAAAAATAACGAGGTACATAGGATATTATTACAAATTATTATTGTAGATTGTGAGTTTTTATGAGAGAACACTATAGTTTAAGTACAATATTATTGTAGGATTCGCCCAAAGCCAAAGATATATTATCTCGCCGTCAGTCCGACAAAGAAATCGAGGTACACATTACACATTACACATATTACAGATTACAGACCTTTTGTACAGATTTCTTCATACTTTTTTTAACGTCGATATTTTTAGGATATTTGGCCCGAACGGAAAGAACGTGAACGTAAACCGCACAAAAATGACGAGGTACATCACGTAAAACATTTTCCTACAATCTGAATATACACTTATAAACTACTGGACATACTATAAAAGTATCATTATTATAGGATACAGTAACTAAAGTTAAACGACGCGTGTCGAAATCTGATGATCAAACTGACGTAGATAGCTCACCTTTGGACAAACCAAAAGAGCGTGAAGTTAAATTCACGCAAGATAATGAGGTAGATAATTATAGATAATAGATATTCGTACAATTGTGATTAATTCAATTATTTATTTATTATAATATTATTTCTCGATTGCAAGAGATAATCGATATAGTAAATTATAAAAATTGAAAAAGATTCATTTTTTAACATATAATATGCGCGAAATAAGCAAAATTATTTTTTATTAATAAATCCAATGTTACAATACTTTATGAATATATAAGAGTTTTTGTGCTGGAAATTTTAGGACAAATTGGCGCCGAAATCGAAAGGACGCGACGATAGACACATCTCACATGAGGTACACACAAAAAAACACAAATGCATATGATAATTCATACACAGTTCATACCTTTTTTTGTATTTTACACTCACACACATGTGGAACATTTTGATAAAAAAACATACTGTTATTTTAGGACATCGCAAATCTCACAGACACATCACACAAACTTCCACTCGATCGGGATGTCAAAACTTACTATACACACTATAATTACGTTAGTTAGATAAATACACGTACATCATATCGCGCACGAACTTTATGATCTCTTTTGTTAAATGATGTATTATTTTAGGACGTATGGGCACCAAAATCTATTGAACGCGAACAGAATACTGCCACAGTCGATAAGGTACACGTACATATTTATTACACATATATATTCATACACATTATAAGATACATAATTAATCGTATAAAATACGCACATCTCAAAGGATCTATTTTTTCATCTATTTTTTAAAATCTTTTCTAGGACGTTTCTCAACCTATCACTAAACCACAAACACACGAATCCGACGATGATATTGAGGTACAGACTACATCTTTTTTTTTTGTCATATTTTTTTTGTACTGATTAATAATAATAAAATTATACGCGATATCACAGGATATTTGGGCCTCGAAAACCGAAGATGACGCGCCGAAACCTATCAAAATACTGAAGGTACAAAAAATACGCGACTTGTGCTTAATACCGTATTTATTTCTTTATTCGCAATGTAAATCGTAATTTATTGATATTTTAGGATTCGCGAAATTCCAGAGTTACGCCGTATAAGAACGGTGACAAAGTCGAGGTATATATTTATAACAATTATTCGTGTATCATTAAAATATTGTATATTTATTCGGTGTTCGATAATTTCGAAAATCTGTCTATCTGATAGCCTGAATCTACGGAACCTGCATCTGTACCTAAATCTGCATCCAAACCTAGGAGCAGCATAAGCAAACTCAAAGAATCTACGGTATACACTTTTTACACTCACAATAAAAAACAGTTACATTCATCTGAACATTGACTTAATATAGTCAATATTTAAATTAATTATATTCAATAATTAATGTCTCTAGATTTTCATTCGTATCCTTGTTTATATTTTACATTTCTTATTTACGAGAAGGGAGGAAAGTAATATGTTCTTCGAATAGACTTGATCTTTTGATATTTTCAGGAGGGCGATGTACCCAAACACGAAATAGATGAGAACAAACTCAAAAAGACCAAGGTACCCTCACAATCACACGCATTTAAACACGTATGACACAGAATACGTATACGAATCTTTTTCTTTTTTTTTTAATTTTAGAGCAAAGACACTGATTCTACACTTGACAAGGAGGAAGCGCCCAAGGTACAAAACTTTATACTTGGAATGTACACACATTTTTCGAGTATTTTATTTTATTATATTTTCGCGCAATATTTTAGAAAAAGCTGTCCACTAGACGTAGGTCGTCGACTAAATCAACAGAAGGATCTGAGGTATAAACTGATCTTCGTAATCTGTCAGTGTTAATCATTGACTCTTTCTCTCCTTCTTTCCACTCTATGTGTTTAATCGACGTTCTTAATTCTTCTGTTATAATAGTTGACACATTTTTCACTCTCTTTCTCTCTCTCTTTCTTTCTGTTGTAATCTTCCAAACTACTTCTTCGCAGATATGCGTTGACATTTTCTATCAGTTAAAGGCTTTAAGATACAGTCTCTTTTGTTCTTTCTGATAATAATTATCTTCTTCTCTTATCGCTCTTCTTCTTCTTGAAATATTTAAAAATTTTTAAAAATATTTTTATTTTTATAAAAATATTGTTTAGGACCAAGAACAAGCTTTGAAACCAAAGAAGAAGAAATCTAAACCCGTGGATGAGTCTAAGGTACATGAATACGTATTAATTACATCACAATTATAAATATATGGAATAAATAAAAAATTAATTATACATTTTACAATGCAGGAAATAATACAATATCTATATAATTTTTTATACACTTTTTGATGAGGCAAACACTTATTATTAACAATTGCAACGCCTATAATATGCTTTTGGTGTATTATTATTATTATTAATACATTGATAAGAAAATATTTTTATGCATTATACTGCAAAATGATATAGAATGCAAATGCAATTTAAAATAATTTATACAGTTCTCATACATCTATAAATAAATAAACAAATAAACATTTTCACATAATTCTTACAATATAAAACTATTTTTCTAGAAAGAGGAACCGACTACAAAACCGAAAACCCTTGGAAAACCGGAAACACCCAAGGTACACAAAAGCACACTTTTATAGACGCGCATATACAAAATTTTATAGCATGATTAATTCATGTGATACCTTTAATCGTTTCATAATTATATTTACATATCTAAAGAACAAAAGTGAATAATATTAAATTTATATATTCTAAAAACATGGCTTTAAAAACACTATTACTACATTTTAGGAAGAAGCTAAGCTTAAACCGACAGATGCGAAGGTATTATATTTTTATGCGTAACAATTTATCGCTCGCATTTAACACACACTGTTATTCTTTAACATATTATACCTAGAGCTATAATTAAAGCATAATGTAAAACGACATGAGATACTCTTTTTCTCTAAAACCGCAAAAGCTAGCAGCGATCACATTTAACAACGTGCCATAAATGCGTGACTTAAAATATTTCCGTTTACATTTAAACACGTTTTCAACATTTTTAGGTGGAACCGAAAGCCAAACCCAAAGTGGAGGAAGTGAAGGTATACCTACACATACACTATTTTGCAACAATATTCAGTTATACAAGTAGCAAAGCGACAGATGTTTACTTAAAATACAAAGAGGAAACAATATTAAATTCCACTCGTACACTTTTAGGAAACACCAAAGGCCAAACTTAAACCAGACGAACCGAAGGTATATAAAAACACTTTTTATATCGCGTTTTTTTTATCATTGAATGTTGAAATGGACTCAATTATACCGTAGCATCGAAAAGAAAAGGAAAGCGTCATTTAAATTTACACGTGCACTTTTAGGAGGAACCGAAAGCTAAGCCTAAAGCAGAGGAAATAAAGGTACACTCACACTTGTTATATCTTGTAGCAGTATACAAGAATATACAGAAGTATAATATACGGTTGACGGAAAAAATACACAAAATATATAACAAGTAAAAACAAATAGAGATAGTTATAATTTCAACAACACTTGTGTACACGTTTCAGGAAGTGGCCAAGACCAAGCCAAAATCAGACGAACCAAAGGTACACAAAACATTTATCACACTGCGTATTTTAGTAACGAAGCTAGTAGTTAGGTTTTTAAAAGTAATCTACACTATAGTGATTGGTACAAAAATAAACTGTATCTCATCTTACGTATACGCTTTTAGGAGGAACCAAAAGCTAAACTTAAAACGGAGGAAGTGAAGGTACATTTACACTTGTGCTATTTTGCGACACATATATTATGTCTCACATCTGATACAGAAGTTACGAAGTACATACATAAACAAAGAGAGTTAAAAGAAAACTTTAGATTGCGATGTAGTTTTTCTCAATCAATTTCAAATATATATTAAGAAGGTAAAACCAATTCGATGCTCAACACGTATACACTTTTAGCACGCAACGACACTTAAGCCCAAACAAGAAGAAGACAAGGTATATTACACATCTTTCCAATTATTTCTTTCATTTATAATTATATTTTTTATACTTTAATATTACACTTTATTTATTTTTATACTTTATACACACATATATATATGTATATACATAAATATTACACAAACATTTTTAGGTCGAGGAAAAGCCTAAGGCTAAACCAGAGGAATTAAAGGTAAACGTAAATGTTGACAGAAACACATAAAAAATAATATTAGGAAAATTATAATATGACAAATAGGCGATTATGAAATATTTGCATTTTTAGGAGATACCGAAGGCACAACCTAAGCTAGATGAACCGAAGGTACACAAAACACTTATTACATGTTACATTCTTTAATTCTCAATCAACAGTCATGGTTTTAGACCATAATAAAAATCTCGAATTAAATCTTACATATACACTTTTAGGTGGAATTGAAAGTTAAACCCCAAGCAGAGGAAGCGAAGGTACACTTTAGTCGCTCTTATACATTTGACGATAAAAATATAGACAATTATTTGAAAGATAACATTCGGTAATTAATATAAGACACATTGAGACAGAACACGTTTTACCATTTGTAGAAAGAGGAACCCGCGACGAAACCTATGGCTAAACCAGAAGTACCAAAGGTACACTTGATATATACACACAAACATATACAGATATTAGTCTAATATTTACGCATGTATAGACATGATTTAAAACTGGATACAAATTTTATTAAAGAATAAAATTACACGTGTTTGTGCTTCTGTTTACAGAAGGAAGAAGAGATTACTAGAAAAAGCCTGAAGTCTGTCAAGGTAATTATCACAATTTTTGGACAACTAACGAGTGCTAATAAAAGTCCGAAATTAATTGAATTGTAATATATGCTTGTATTTTAAAATACAATAAAAAGATATCACAATTCGATAAATTTTTATTTCAAAAGTATTTTATACAAATATAATTTTTAATGTAATTATTAATTTCCTTTGTTCCAGCAACTCGAGGAAGAAAAGAAAACTCTAGAGAAAGTCGAGCTTAAGGTAAGTTTATCTCTTTCGTTGCATTTATGTCGTATAATTGTTAAATGTAATGTGTCCAATATATCGTCCAATATTTTAGTAGAAGTAGAAACTATAACAAAATTAGTATGAGTGTCGAATTTTTAATATTTCATCAGTTATCGTAGACTTTTGTATTCTTAAATTAATACTATTAAATTAGCGTTGTTTGTGTATTTTTATTTTACGAAATGTGACCTTTCGCAAGCGGAACATCAAAAGTATCTACAATATATTCCTCACGCGTCGAAACCTTTTTTTCCTAAACATGACGTATTAATGCAGCCAAAGGGTGCCATCGTGACCAAACCGAAATCCCGTATACTACCACCGAAACAAGAAGTTAAAACCGAAAGCTTTCAGGGGATTCAACTTAAACCTGTTTCGAAGAATCCGAAACAGTCTCAGAAGGCTGAAAATGGCAAGGTGGAACTTAAGGTAGCCCCGCTGAAGGGAATCAACGCAAAGATCTTGCTGCAATCTTTCTATGTTGCACTCTCTCTGTCTCTCTTTCTCTCTCTATGTGTTTCTAAACTTCTTTAAATCTCAATTTACAGCGTCTAATTCTACGCAATTAAACAGCGCCAATGTACATATATCTGTGTTTCTGTATATACTTCAAGATATTTCTCACAGCATATCTATTCTCTTAATACAAGCGAAATTAATTTCAGTGTTCTAAATGTTCTCTCTCTCTTTCTTAATTTTAAACTTATCTGTAAATAATATAATATTTATATTCGTTGTATATATTTCGGTATAGTTTAGGCTCTACACGTTACATTCACTACTACACTCATATCTTTTACTTTTCTGATATATTCTAACTTTTCAGTAATTTATATATAATCTTATTATTGTTAATAATATGATATGCGAGCAATTTAAAAAAAAATTGGTTCTTTCTCTTTCTCTTTTTTCTATCTTCATGCTCTTCTTCTTTACTCTGCAAAGAGTGAAGAACATTATCTGCATTTACTTTACCTACTTAAACACTTCTGATCTCTTTCATAACTTATGTTATGGATCTGTTATATAATCTTAAATAATATTCGTGTTTAATAATAAACACATGTAAATACTGTAAATATTATGAGATTGTGTTAAACATCTGTGCACTTACGTAAGAATGTTTCTCAGGTCACTAAACTATTCATATTAACACACACACATACACACATTTACACAGAAATCGACTCAAATAAAATGGCTGTATCTATTTTGACACTACTTTTCATATCATTGTATAAAACTATAATATTTCACTAAAATCAAGAATTTTTTCGCTAAGGAAAGTAAATTTTTACAATATTTTTCGCTAAAAAAATTTTCGACTTTATTAAATATTTATAATTTTTATTTAACAATACAATTGAAAATGATTTTTTTACAATAACGTGTTACGTTATTGCCGTTAGGTAGATTTGTTATTATAAAATTAATATAAAGAAAAAACATTAAAAATGTAAAATACAATTACAATTCTTGTCTATTCCACAAATAATTTTATTGAAAAGTAATACGCGAATATATTGCACTGCAAGAAGTTATTTTACTTTATTACGATTAAAATATTTTTTATCTTATGTTTAAACGGAAAATATATCATTTTATGATTCTAAAATTACAACAATCATTTTTACTTGCAACTGGCAACTTGTGTGAAAGGAATTAAACCAGCATCGTAATCAACGCGGTATTAATCTGCTTGCATCTGCATACGATTCTATATCATTTGTTGTTTGTCACGCAGAAAACCGAGAAGGGCGAGAAGCTCGATGTAAAGAAGACAAAGGTGTCAAAAGCGGCAAAGGAGGCGAGTTACGAGCTTCCGGAGATTCCAGATTATGAAAGGGCTGTTCTTGAGAAACCTAAGGAATTCGATTTTGGCGAGTTTGTGCCTCGTGATAAGACGAAACTCGATAGACCAGCCACGCAGGTAAGAAAAACAAAAGCAAATAAATTTTTTCTACATTACATAACAATTGCCATTACATAACAATCATTTTTTATGAGATAATTAAAAATATATTAAATAATATTAATATTTAATCTCATTTATTGTATATCCGTTGCATACCCATTGTGTATATATTACATTTTTTTGTATTATATAATTTCCTTTTTTTACATCAGGAGTATAATGTGTTGTGATTTTTAATTAATTAATTTACAGTCCGCGAAATGTATTTATTAATTTACACATTATTTTACTTAATTATTTATTTATATGCTTCATAGTAAAAATGATTGGAAATAGAAAAATATTAAATTAAAAATTTAATTTATTAATTAATTATAGCTAATTATTAAAAGAAAGAGTATGTTTTTATAACGTAGATTTAAAAGAATTCTAGCAGTAAAAATTAATTTAAATATTCATCGAAATCTTGACTTAATATGTCTTTTTTGTTTTCATGATGCCAAATTCAAATGGTGCAGAAATTCGAATCTAAGGTGAGTAATATCATCATTTATTAATAACGCGTAAAGGGAAAATATAATTTTGCCAAATCGTTGAAATCACACGCACGGAAAATCCTGCGAATTTCGCAATCACCGCGTCGGGAATGTTTTGATCGAGAGTCGCGATATGCGGTTCAGGATAATTAATTTTTACGGCCGATTTGCGGGCAGTTTAATTATAACCGAGGTGCAAACTAGAATCGCTCGTTTCACGAGCTCGGAAGGACAGAGAATTTTTCAATCTCCCCGATTATCTAAAAATATGACACTTATGTTCAAGCTAATATATATCGTGATATCTGTACTATATACAATTAATGAAGACTTTGTACAATTTTATATATTAAACAAACGTTAGTAATTTTAATTACTTTTATACCATTTTTAATTTTATAATTAATTTTTAAATTAATATTGTGCCGGATTGAAGTCTGCATGTAATTAAACAGAATAAGATTTTATTTGTATGATTGAAACTTAGCGAAAATTTTATATTTTAAAATTTTATATTTTAATTTCGGACTACTTATTTCATATAATTATTTCATATTTACATTTATTTTATTCAATTACAAAATTTGATCATATTCATATAATAGATCGTCCATGATAAAGCTAATGACAATTTTTTGGATGAGAATTTTTCTCTGATAATTTGACAAAACGTGCATTGGCAAGGATCTCAGCCGCAAAAGGACCATCTTCATATTCGTTCATTTTCGTTCGCGTCAAAGACCAGTGTCCCCGTGCCATAAATATCATCGTTCCATATGTATAATCGCAATTAACGCGTGCCGAACGAAGGGTAAGGGGGGGGAGGGGACGAAAAGTGTAGGTAATAATCAGTCGGTCCGAATCTCGCCTTGGCAAGCGATGAATGCCTCCTGTGCAGTGCGCGACCGTTGCCTGCGACAGAATTATTTTGGCGGATAAACGCTCGTATATCACTCTCCTTGAAATCGGTCCTTCGTCTTCGTCGACGTCGTCGTCGTAAACGTACATGTGGAAAACGTCGATCGCTATTTTCGGCCTTATTACGACCGATCCCCGCGGGCCTGCGACTCGTAGAGCGCGATTCGGGAATCGCGGGGTCAGTCGTGATCGCCCTACGTACGTGATCGTATTTCACCATATTAACTCGATACTTCGGTAAAAATCTTGGTACGGGTCTTTGTTAGCTTTACGATCCTCCATTGAGCGCGATCATGAGGAATTATTCGAGTGTATCTGGTGATTAAGCTGAAAAGTTATTAAAGATCGAATAGGAATCGATTAATGTTAATTGCGGTTTTCTAATCCTTAATTTTATCAGTGGATGATTAGGTATCTCGAAGAGAGAGATTATAACTTATTTATCAAATATGTTTATATGTTCCATTCGCAATTTATGTAAAAAAGAACTTCGATAAATCTTTTTTTTTGTTTATTAAAGAAAGTGAAGAACAAACTACGGATGTGAGATGGACGAATTCAATTTTAATTATCTCAATATTTAAAACAGTTTTTGTGTAATTTTTCAAATAAATTAAATTAGAAGTACGCGCGGTTAATCAATCGATTTTCGATCGTCGTAGCCGAAGTTACCGGAAATCAAGGCGCCCGAGGCACCCAAGATCGAAGTGATCAAAGACGTGACGCCGGTCGGTAGCAGAAAGGGCTCCTTAGCACCCGGAAGTGGTACCAGCAGTCGACGCGGTTCTCTCATACCGCCCGAGGAATTGGGTCGCAGACCCAGCCTGATCATCAGTGACGAGGTATGTTACGGAATGTGTTGCGTGATCCCGAAGGTATATAGATTACCTTGTAGGAGACCGAGCTGAAGAATGCGACAGAGACTTTCATTATATTATTCAGTTATAACCGAGCAATTAATTGTTCCAAATCGTCGACTATATATCTTTTTAAAAGAAGTAGCTCAACTTCTGCAAATTTAATAATTATACAACAGGTAACACATCGAGACATTATATCTATGAAAACAAAAGTAATAGATATTTATACATACGTTCATTTTTTTGCATTTTTCAATATTAAAATAATGTATATTACATTAATTTTTTATTTTCTTTTAATTATTAATGAATGATTACATAAACATAGATTTTCTGAGGTTAAACTCTGTTGCATTCTTATGCCTTTATGAGATCACCCGATTTACTTTCGTATTTGTCTGAAATCTGATGTCTGAGGAAAGGAAAAACTCTTGTTAGTCATACTGAACCTTTAAATTTATCAGAAAGATCTTGTCAAATCGCCAGACACATTGTCCCAATCAGTTTAAAATCTTCAAAGTTCGAAACCAATTTAACGAGAGAAACATGGTGGATCTAATTTAGTAGAATACTAAATCACCGTTCACAATATTACATAAATTTTATGTGTCTGACATATTCTCTTGCAATTATAATAATTGCGTCATCGATCAAATTTCTTTCATCTGCAATTATTTTCCGTTGTGTATCGATAAAGTATAAAGGGTGATATCTAAAGAAAAGGCACATTTTGCACTCTTAAAAATAATGAATAATTAAGAAAATTATTTTTAGAAAAACAAAATTTAAATATATATCTCAATTAATAGTGTAATGTGTAACAACGTATGTAAATTTTGATTTATTGGAAACAGGTTCATTCTAATCGAATAATTTATATTTTTGATACAAGTTTTATATATGTTTTGTGAATTAATTTAATATACATAATTATGAACTGTTTTACGATATAGTATATGCTATATCATAGATAAATAGATATATTTAAGAGTGCAAAACGCTCGTACAAGTCCAGGTAGACAATTAATGAGTAAAATATTTGAACGACTAAGTAGACGATTGGCTACTGCTGGTCGGCTACTGTTAGGATCTTTTTTGTAGCTTTTTTTTTGGATTTCGTAGAGTGTAAGTCAGTGATGATTTAGTGATCGTACTCGTGATGGTACTTAGTGATAGATACGCGCCGACGTGAATCTCCCCGACGACGAGTTCGTCGAGCGATGCACGTCGCGTTTAGTGTCAGCAAGGCGTGAGATTTAGATTAGAACCCTTTATACCAAGCGAGAGATCCAAAGTTCTTGCCAGCTTCTGAAGCATATTCCTTCCCTCTCCCGTCTTCCTCGGAAAAAGAAATCGAATCCCGTCGAACGCCAGTAGAGGCGTTTTTCCTTCGGGAAAAGAAAATGGGAACGAAATGAAGAGCGATCTCTTCGAGTTGTAATATCGAGGACATCCGAGATCGGTGCGCATCGACTCGCGAAAAGCGAGAACCCGAAGAGCTAAACTTCCAGAAGAGAACGTCGAAGAAACACGGATAATTGCCGATCACGTGGTATTATTTTAGCTGAACGCGAGACTGATCGAAGGCGTTCCCGCGAAAGATATATTCGATACTTTATATAAGATAAAAATTTGTTTTTAAACAATCTTTCCTCTCTTCTTTCCGAATAATGATTATCATAACAAAATCGCGGCGAATGTATTTTTAGTTTCGCTCTGTTATAAGAGACCAGAAGTATGTTTTTCACAAATGAAAATAGCAGAACATTATTAATTAAAGTTACTAAAATTAAGCAGACGCAGCACCTTTGATACAATTAATTTTAGCTTACATATTTCCCGAGACTTGGTTCGGATTCAAGATAAAGATAAAGCATACAGAGGAACGCGCTTCGATATGTCCGCGACAGCGGTGGAACGTATTTCGACCAATTAAAACGATCATATTAAACGATGTAGACATGATTTCAGCATCATACATACGTACACACATACACACACCATTGCAGTTTACCTAGCAGTAGTGGTTAATAGAGATTTGGTCCATAGGAGCATAGGAAGCTTCGTCCCGGCGAGGTGGTGGACGAGCGCAAGGTGAGAGATAAATCGCTGAAAAAAAAAAGAACAAATGTGGAAGCGAATGCCTCGTCTGCAACCTTACTCGACTACCAAATGCACTTATTCGACTTATCCTTCTAGCTCGCACACTCTCTTTCTCTCTTTTTTTTTCTCTCTCTCTCTCTCTCTCTTTCTCTCTCTCACACACACACTCGCTGGAATATCGCGCAAAGAGAATTAATTCAAACATTTGCGAAAGAAAATTAATTATCCAACATGTTTTTAATTATCAAATCACGATCAATATCTATAATTCTCTTCGCTTGATCTTGCCTGCTCACATTACTACTGTTTACTCACTGTGATCGTATTTTACGGCACACGATGCACGAAATTCGCACGCGTCGCCTCGAATTTAACAGCTCACTTTACAACGACAATAATTTGATCAATTAATTAACAAGTAAGAGGGAGCGTCAAAAATAAACGATTAAATTCCTGGCGACAGCGTGCACACGCATACGTGCGAGAAGGTTTCACCATTTTTTGTCATTGAAAAATATATTTGTAAAATGTAAATTTTTATGTAGAATAAATTTTCCGAAGCACTGGGTTATTTTATAATTCAGTGAAATGGAAGATATCGAGGTGAAACTTTCTTGCACGTGTCCTCTTCGATGTTTCAACGCACTTAATTCGGGACTTGATTCAGCTCATAAAAATCGAATGCACCTCTGCACTTGGCACGGATCTGTTGCAACCGAGTCTCTATGCACACTATCCTCTTCGCAACTCTTGACAATAATAATAATAATATTAATAAATTAATTAATAATATGAGACAAAGGGAGCATCTCGGAGGAAGTCAGGGCGCGTCGACTCGTGATTAATCATTCGCATTACAAGGTTTCGAGCCCCCTGGCTTACATTTCGACTCGTAGATCACCGAATCTTGGCAAGCATTCCGTCACCGTAGACAGACATCAGCGTTAATAAATGTCCCGAGCAACGCGACACGATGTTTGAATCACTTCTGACAACTTAGGCGTCTGGTAAGGCACTTGTTACCTCCTTCTGCCAACGTACAATCATTATCAAACGGAATTGAATTATTGCTGGGCCTAACGATTCGTGAATCAGACAGATTCGCCGACACTGTTGTCCATACGAGAATAAAAGAGCGAGCTACGAGTCGAACTCAAGTAAAATTTTTATTTTTTTTTATAAATAAAATTTATTCTTATTTTATGCATATAAATATTTTATTATATAAATGTACAACAATAACTGTCTATTAAGATAATCTTGCGACCTGATGATAAATCATTGATGCACCCTTGCTTCTCTAATCGATTATCTCGAACTTAAATATTGATCATCTTTCAGAGTACTAGTAGTAAATTAAAGAAAATTGATAATAATTATATTAGAAATTTTGTTTAAACAATAAATAATAAAATTATGTAAAACTTGTGACGTACAATTATTAATGTTCCTGATGTAAGATGATAGTAAGTTTGAGATAACCGAGATGCAGTTCTCAGATTATTCTTGTGAACGACGACTAGAGAGACATGTGTCTCTCGTGTAATCACGCACACAATGATACTATCGATTTGGTTGCATTTAAACACTGGCGTATCAGCTGGCATCGTGCACCGCCCAATCGCACTGTCGTGTAATAATGCACCGCAAAGAAATGCATACGCACAAGCTGTCGGAACGTCGGTAAGGCTAGCCTCGAATAGTTCATCAACCCTTCCTGATTGTGTTCGTCTTCTACAATCTACCTTTTCTTTTCGATCTCACTCTCTCTTTCCCCTACAGCCCTTTCAAAGCCCCTGGACTTATCATCGAAATTCTGCCGAATTTCGAGAGAATAATAAAAACAGCCCCTAACTCAACTCGGCGAGAAGAATCGAATCGCTCCTTAATTTTTAACAGATGGCCAGGCAAGCATGCAGGAACGTTTTTGTTTTTTTTTTTCTTTTTTCCGATTTTGCTTCTCGCGTAAATTGCGTTTTAAAATATAAAGGGAAATAAATATTAATAAGAGTCCGTCCTATTTTAAATGTATCGGGAAAAGTTAACAAGTCGCGTCGACAGGCGATAAAGAGAAAATCTCCACGATGACGAGCAATCACGTCAATTACCTGACCCTTATGTGTGATTTTTACAGTTGGGAAAGTTACGGCCCGGTGAAGTGTTGGACGCAAAGGTGAGATTTGTGTTCGCTATAACACAAAGCTTACCTGCTCAAAGTATCGTCTCACCAGCAATCTTCTGTATTATATCTTGCACTGTTCTTTTTTTTTTTCATTGGTCCTCGATCATCAATTTTGTATTTTTGAATTTTTCTGCGCCCCCCCCGCCCCCCCCCCCGCCCCCAATGCCCACGCGATTTTTTGTCTCTGTTTTGAGCGACGTATTTTTTTACCCCCTTGCCTCGCCGCCCCCAACCCTCCCCGACCCAGAAAGATAAAAAATAATGAAAACCCAACTAAACGAAAACTAAAACATAATCGGCGACGAAGACCCCAGTGAGAGAGGCAAAAGCAACGCTACGCGTTACCGCGGGACGGCAATAATAATATTAATAATAATAATAATGATAATGATGACGATAATGAGGGATGATGATGATGATGATATTAATAATAATAAAAAAAATAATTCTGCAACATTTTTTGTTGACTGAATTTTTTGAGATTGTTGTTGCTGCTGCTGCCGCTATTGTAAACACGCTAGCCGCTACTTTTTCAACCCCCAAATGCGGTTTAATATATCGCAACTTTATAATATCGATTTAATACTTCTTACATGTTCTTGAAAGAGTACGTTGGCAAATAATTCACTGATCAATAATCTGAGTTCTTTTTTTCTTTCACATTGATAAAGACGCCTCCTCATCCCCTCGCATCGAACAGCCCCCCTCTATACGAGTTCACCTCATGTGAACCGCCGTTTCCCCCCCCCCCGAATTCGAACTCTAATCTTACTCTGTCCCCCTTTCTGTGTCTCTACCTCTGTCTCTATCTCATTTTTTTTGTTTTTTCACGCACCACACACAGACTAAGTCCGGCCGACCAGGCGCGCTGCAAGACAAAGAGGTTAGCACAATGTCTCTGTTGTGCGTGTACGCATATGCATATTTTTATATTATTATTTTATATCTTGTACATTTTTATACGTATGTTATCTCGATATTTTTTTTTTCTTATATTTATTGCGTGCTTCAAATTTGGAAATTATTTATACAGAATGTTTTCGAATAACATTTGAAAATTTTGTTTGCCGATTGATTAATAATCGAGGAACGATTATATTTTAACAAAAAAAATATATACATATATATAAATTTAAAATTAAAATTTTGTCAAAATTTGATTAAGCTTAATTAAAAAATAAAATTTTTCACAACGCAGAGATTTGTTACTTCCTTTATACAATATTTTTTGTTAAGGAGAAATCGTTCATCGAATGAGTCAAAAAAAAAAAATTTGGTGAACAAACTTTTTGGATATTATTCGAAGCCTATATATGTTTATAAATATTTTGCAAAGAGCACTTGTCGCGAAAATCAACGCCGACGATGTGCTTTTAAATGGCGCTCTCGCATTGTGTCGATTTATATATGCAAACTATTAGCCTTTTTCAAAATTCCTGATTAAAATTAAATATGCACACATATATAAATATAGATCGATCCAACGCGGAGTGTTTGAATAAGCTCGTCGTGACCGCGTTGTGGAAATTGTGCTTATTAGTTCGAGCGGATACACCTGTACATTTTATGCGGCTCTGTAGATGCAGTTTAGATATGAATGTATAATGGTGGTAAGATTGGCATTAGCTTGTATTACTTGTAATAATCGGGGTAAAACAAAATTATTGACATATTTCTTACCAGTTTTTCATTGTTATTTAGATTAACAAATTATTTATGTAAAACCTACCACCATTAAAAATCAAGTAGTCACAGTGCGACTCGATATCAGACCTGTCGTGGTGCGATGTATGTATATATTAAAGAAAAAATTAAAATATTTAAAAAATTTTCTACAATGATTTTGATCAATTTAATATATAATTACAATCATTTGCGTTGCTAATAAAAAGTAATTTATATCCGTGAAATTATTTGTAGATTGTATATAATTTGCGAAATGTTACGAATAAATTTGCTTTGCCGAACAAAAAGTCAAAGTTGGAAATTTAAGTATATCGGTTATGCAATTTTGCATACCACTGCGATAGATTTGAGATCGAGCGGTTTGCCCCTACATATAAATATATATATATATAAATGTCAGAGATATATGTGTGAAATAACTTATTCGTGTAGAATTTTTTATGTATAGGTGTAAACATATCCATCGTGCTCACACTATATGTGTCAAGTAGATTCGATCGAAATATTCTCACTTTTATCGCAACAAGTACGATGTTACTTTAAGAATGAGAGATAAATTCTGTTCGATTCGTAAATGTGGCATCGTAATTGTGCACGCGTCGTGTAGATATTTTACTATAATGTGCCTCTTTGTAAATAATCCTAATCATTGAGAGTTTCCCGTTAGACGAACGGCAATTTACATAGTTGACGTAACGAGGATCAGATCGGTTCACAGAGTAAGCAATCATTTTTGCATTAGCATCATCAAACAGTAAAAATGACCATCCATATCATATTCATTACTTCGAATCCACGTTTCTGTCTTTCTTTCTTTTCTTTCCAAACTTCTATATCTTTCGTTTTCGTCTCCCTTTATGTGTTTCTGTATCTTTATGTCTAACATCGATAGCTATTATATATTTGCGAAAAGAAATCAAGAACATCGCTAACGACACTGTAATTCATTATCATAAAATAAATTACATTAGAAGGGATAAAAATAATGATACATTTACATTATTAGTGAATACAAATATAATGATATATTTTTTATTTTTAGTATTATAATTAAATAAAAGATATAATTGTATCTTGCTCTTTATCTTTGGCATAAAGTTATCCCTTCTGATGTAATCTCGCCTTAAAAGTCTCTTGACCGACGATGATTTTATGTAAATAATGATTAACTACTATGTACCAGGGCTTCAAATTTTCATCTCACACGTATTTGTGATTCGCACTCTAGCTTCGCGATTCACGCATCGGCATCGTGACAAATACACTTTTGTCAAGTTTTTACGCACAACAAATATGTATCATCGACGCACAAAAGTATCGCGTGCTCATAACATCGTTCAAAAATTCACACGTTTCACCATCGACCAAATGAATTCCTCATTCATCTTTAGGATTGAAAGCAGGAGAAGCGTAAAAAAATGTTAACCCTAGTATTGTATTCATCCTTGTCTTTTATTGTTGGATTGGATATCTTAATTTTAAAAGAGACCTTCGTTTACGCTCTTCTGCTTTCTGCATTTCCTCATTCATGTTATTAATATGTCTCCTTTGTATTTTTTTCACCGACTGTGCGTATTCAAGGGATTCTTATTTAATTAACTAATACCTTAATATTTAAAATATTTTTTTACAAACAAAGAGAAACAAAAATGAAGGCTACAAGTTGACATTCTACAAAAAAATCTCTATATAAATTAGAATATTATAATATATAAAAATGAAATATTGAAAATACAGTTAAATACAGTCTGTTTATTTTTGTTGAAGTTAGAATCACTTTTGTTAAAAGTAAACAAGCAAAACCCTTGAAATCGCAGTGGCTACAGAGTTGGAAAAGTTATTACAGAAGTCGGAAAAATCATCAAAATTATTCACATATCACATATCCGTCTGCTAATCAATGCATATCCTGAAAAGGACATTATTGTGGCATATTGTCATTAATCCTATTAACTCTTACCCGACTTTTGTGGCTAATACACAGTGAATTAACGATTGTAACGCTGACTAATAATGTGAATTAATTATTAATTGTAAATAACGATAACTTACGATAGTAAAATAAATGTAATAGTAATGTAAGTAATGTAGATAGTAAATAAACGTAAGTAATGATTAAATGTAGAAATGCTTTCATGCGAATGCTCGCATGAGCTGCAGATTTTTCGAACGACAAAGGTATCTTCCGTTTTAGTGTTTTTTTGAATTATCTTTTTTTTTTTTTACAAAAAAAAAAATGTTGAAAAATAAAATTGTGTAAATTAATTTTTATCAATACGAAGTATTAAAATCAAAATTGAAAGATATATTTGCTTTTAAAAAATAAGTCAATATAATTATTAATCACTTTCGATGTAATAATATTCATTAATTATACAAATTAAAATTTACATTTTCTGATTCTGCGAATTTATTCGAAATAAAATCAATTATAATTAAAATCGAACGGAAGTTACCGTGTTGCGTCTTGCTTCAAATTTTTTTGCTTTCATTCGAAAGTTTATTGTCGAATGTCTATGTCGAACCCAAAAGGGGTAAAGGGCGCATACAAGTTTGCTAACATACTTATTCGAATGGCGCAGCGTCGTCGTCCGAGCACAGCGGACATCAGAAGACCCAGCGTGGCGGACCTCGAGAATAAGATCAATCAGCCTAGCACACCTCTGCGAGATGTTGGACCAGCTGGACCACCCCAGATCGTCGATGTCCAGGAGTCGTACTCCGCCGTCGAAGGTAATGCGTTTTGTTCCTCGTTAGATCCATAGATTTCAATGTTTTAAAAGGAATTTATTCTGAAATTCTAATATAATATCATGTACGGTATTTACGACTGTAAATAATATTGTTTTCAATTTTTTTTTCTCAATATTACATATATTAATATAAAATTGTAAATGTATTTATTGTATAATTATTATAACTACTATTTTTAATTATCATGTAATAATTTCGCGGTTTAATAAAGAAGAATGTATTTATATTGACATTCTTTGCAGACTCGACGGCGTATCTCACCGTCGCGGTGGAGGGTACACCCGCGCCAACTTTCAAGTTCTATAAGGGCATCACCGAGATCATCGAGGGTGGCCGCTTCAAGTTCCTCACGGACACGGAGACCAACACGATCACCCTCTGTATGAGGAAGACGAAGCCCAACGATGAGGGCACTTATAAGATCGTCGTGAATAACATCCATGGCGAAGATTCTGCCGAGATGCAGCTCTATGTTTCCGGTAAGTTAATTTATCGACATATTTATACGAAGATTAAAAATTCGATAAGAAATATTTATATGTCATGCATTTTTATTTCACATTTTACCTATAATTGTAATATTTTTTATCTACAATTATTAAGAAACATTCTAATACACACTGTATTATATTTATTTTTTAAATTTAATATTTAGTACAACGTAGCAGCACAAAAATTGCATTAATACCCGAAATTTTAATTTCGAACGAATCTTATGATAGACGCCAGTGGCATGGACTTCCGTACTATGTTGAAGAAAAGAAAGTACCAAAAATGGGCACGGGATGAGGGTGAACAAGAGAAGGTGGATTTGAAAGAAGTCGAGAAGCCCATGCCGGCGTTAAAGAAGGTGGAAAGGGTACGTATTCTTGTTGATCGTGAAAAATACATATATATACACATACTCGTACATGCAAACTATGATATAAACAGTATTTAATCAGTAAGAAATTTAATAAGTTTTTAATTGACGTAGAACGCTAATGGAATTAATTTATACGAATGTTACTGACTTTAAGATAGGTTTAATCTGAACTGTATCGCGTGATATTCTTTAAGAGGAGTTGGTTACACATCATACTTACAATCGCATATCATCGGTGCACATAACGTGGATGTGCGAATGCAATTTCAGCTATTAACAGCTTGAGATCAGGTGATATAGCGATAATAACATAAATTTAACGCCTATTGAAATATCCGCGTTTCTTTTTCTTTGGAAAATTCTTTTCCTTATTAATTTTAAGTTAATTATATTACAAGATTTAAGACGTGCGTTTCTATTTAATAAAATTTTTTCATCTTTTTTTTTTATTTTGAAATAAAGTTACAGGTCGACATTTTTTGACAGATGATTAATTAAAGGAACGCCTAATTTTTTTTTTATTTAGCATAAAAATTTTACTGCCTTATCAGGGTGTCTACTCCCTAGAAAACATGGAAAACCGGGAATATTTAGGGATTTCTTTTGTATTTGTCTAGAAAAATCAGGGAAATCTCATGGAATTTTATTGGGATTCAAGGAATTTTTTCGAAAATTCTATTTTTGATAATTTTGCTTTTTATCTTGTAAACAGTCAGCCGTATATAAAACTGGTGTCTCATTTTGTAGAAACTCATAATTGTTAAGTTTTGGCTATATTTTTAAGAATTCTTGATATATAGATTAAACACATAGTGCTGGTCATTAAAAGATAAACCGGAAATAATCGAGACAAACGGAGACGCCAGGTTCATGATATATTTCACTTTGCTCTTCAACAATTTTTTTAGCATTCTAGTCAGATTTTAAGCACTTGAGAATGCTGCAATAGTTCTACAAAAAGTTTTATGCTTAAAAATTATTAGAGTATTATATTAGATAATTATATAAATTATATAATTATCTAATATAAATTAGATCGTCGAGGTATTAAACGTAAACGAGATTCATGTTATACAGGCGTTTCGAAATTTAATTTGTTTAATAAATATATTAATAATTTTTACGCATATCTATACTTTATTCAGAAAATACAAGTGATTGCAGAATGACACAAAAAATAACATGAAATCTCATTTAAAGTCGATAGAACATTCGAAATATGACCAGTGTCTCATCTCACAATCAGTACTTGTATGTTTGGTGTCTCTTAATCTAATTTGTGTAATAAATATATTGTAATAATTTTTACGCATAGAAACCTCTCTGGAAATTAAAAGTGATTATTTCGGCATTTCGGGCGATCTATTTTGTAATTTGTTTAATAAATATTCTAATTTTGATGTATAGAACTCTTTTTCTCTAGAAATTAAAAATAATTACAAAATAACGAAGAATAACACATCTCATCAATCAATAGAATTATTGAAATATGATCTGCGTTTATTTGGCAATTTAATTTGTTTAATTAATATTCTAATAATTTTTTTACTCATAGAACTTTTTATATAAATATTGTGAAACTCCTAAGCGCTTAAAATTTGATAAGAAATGCTTAAGGCTCTTTGTTTTTCCTTTCTACGAATAAAAAACATTAGAAAATGTATGTAATAAAAAAATTTATTTTAGAAAAAGTTGTATTAAAAAAGTTTTGAAAATATTGTTTTTACTTGAAATTTTGAACAAAATTACCTGGAAAATCTAAGCATTTTCAGGGAATTTTTTTACAAGATTAAACACCCTGCTTATCTGCTAAAACTTACACGATAGTCTATCTCCAAAATCTCGAAATGTACTTTGTATTTTGTTCGTTCTTTTTTCTTCTTCTCTTCTTCTCTTCTTTCTATACCTCTGTCCTCTCAGTCGTCGTCACAAAGTGACCTACATGGACCGAGCTGGTTTCAAGAAGGCGAGGATATAGTGATCATGGCGGGGGGTGTGGAGATCATTCGAATTTCTCTAGTCAGGAAGGGTGAAAGTAACTGGAGCTGGCTCAAGGTTTTTTTTCAACAATCTTATTTAGTAAATCCCGAAATGATGATGACAATATAACGATGACGAGTACTTGACCACTGACGAGACATCGGAATTCACCTTCTGCATTTTTTAACGTTAATAAATTAAATAAATTACTAGACTTCTGAGGATAATTAAAAAATTACCAAATCCAGACTGTTATTAGAAGAATAGGAATTCTATTCTCGCGAGAATAAATTTTAACTGTGTCAATCAAAGTTCTCCATTTTTCCTCTACCTTTATCGCACACAAGCGATGTAACTTTCTTTTTTATCTTTAATATATGCACTTTTATGTACATGTATGGTTTAGAGTTAATGCTGTAAGAGCTACAACCTCTCTCAATTTACGTGATTAAACAGTTTTAAATTGTTAATTAAATTTCAGATAATTTAATTTAACTTGCATTGATAAAAATTCACACGCAAGATTAATATTTGAGATTCTTTATAAAAACTATATAAAAATTATATTATAGATTTATCGTGTTTATATTGAGGGTTGGTCGTATATGTTTATACCATATCATTACATTTTTCCATTAACAAGCAACTACTATTAACGTAACTAAAAAGCCTATAGCGGAAGAAAGAAAACATGAACTGTTAATAAAACGTATGATAAAATTGACTACTTTCCAAATCCACTGCATGTGTGACATTCCTCATTGAAGGGAAAGCATTATCTCTAAACGCGTAGAACTTTATCGTAGTAAAAGATAAGAACTCTGACATACTCAATTTCGTAATTTCAAATATCTAATTAGAATGTTTCACATATAAAAAGCGCGTTACAATTAAAAAAATCAGTTCATTTTTCTCTTTCTTCTCAAATCTCTTTTTTATAAATATTTTGTAAACAAATATTTATAAAAATCTTTTTTAACAATTTTTTTTCTAAATCAGAGTTCTTTGATCGATCGCTATTGGCTATAAGAGTGCATTAACTATAATGTGTGTGTGTCGGGCATGCAGGACATCTTCGACATTCAGCGCAGGCCAAGTTTGCAGGAGCTAATCGTCGACTGGCCAAAACTAGTGACAACCGTCAAGGAGAAGGTTCGCGAAAAAAAATCTTTAAAGCAACATATCCTTGCATTAAATTCCAAAAGCCACGAGACAGAGAGCAGAACTGCCCCCGCAAGGCTTTTATTTCCTTTGCACAGAATATTCTGGTTAATTAAAGATTTTAAAATATATATTGCAAATTGAAAAAATTATATTTTTTTTTGCACAAAAAATAAATTAAAATTACAAAGAAATGTATAATAAAATAAGATTTATTTTACATTTCGATTCTCTCTTTACAATTATAATTTGCCAGAATACCTGTGTTCTTTGGATTTTTTAAACGTAACGCTTTGAGCGACATATAAGACATAAAAACTTGTGTCTTTATATAACATGGCAAAGAGATCAGCTCTTGCGCGATGTGGGCACTTGAAAGATGACTGATTGATCTCTTTGTTTCATTAAGATGGATATTACATCGATTCGACTGAGGATGTAAAGCAAATAAATCAATAAAAACATAACAGAAGCCAGTTAGTCGCAAGAATTTTAAAATTATATTTATTAACCCGGGAAAAAAAAGTCCATATAAAATTGGCCATATATGGATTTTGTCAATATCTAAGCATATCTTGCCAAATATAGTTATATATGATAATATGATTATTAAATAAAATCACACACATATATGATATCATATGATTTTATTTAATTATCATATTATCATATGTGACTATACTTGGTAAGACATGATCAGATATTGACAAAATCCATATATGGCCAACTTTTTTTCTCGGGAATATAATTTTAAAATTACATTTTATCTAATCAGAGTTTGCAAGAAACAATTACATTAACTATAATTAAATTAGGATTTATAATTTGATGAATTATTTCAAAATTCTTGCGATTGTTAATGATTGAGATTCCCCTTTTTGGCCTGCGCTTTTTCGAATAGTTTCTGTAAATTATGAGAAACTATATAAAACGGAGATGCGAATAAATGAATTTACGTTAGCAGGAATAAAAATTAATAAATCACGGCTGAATAGTCCATGTCTCTCATGCTTGGCTTAATTAAAAATGATCACGTACACTTATCATCACGCATGCATACGCTTTCATAAATATTTTCAAAGTAAAATGTAACATATAACAGTGTAGATGTTTAATCTTATATCATATTCGAATAAATTGTATAGATTATTTAGATTTAACATTCTTCATCGTCAGACTTTGCTCTGTTGAGTTATGTGTCTCATACATGTGTAAAACTATATGTAAAACTATCGAATATGCAATTAGAAGTAGAACAGCCATCATTAACTAAAATAGATAATACCTGCACATTATATTTAATAATTATTTTAATAATATAGACTTTTTTTGAATAATACTCTGTATAATAATTTATAGCTTAATAATTATTGTAACTGTTATATATATAACTGTTATATATAATTATTTAATGAGTAATGCTCTGTAATAATTTATATTTAATAATATTATTGTCACTTTGTACAGTGCTAATCATGTATAATTTGTAATAGCAATGATTTATCCAGGAAATTTAAAAGAACGAAAATTACAAAACTGTAGAATAGCAATGACAATCAAATTCTGAATAGAGCCCATCAGGGCTTTTCGCTGAAAGCGATCAGCAAGTAAGATTTGACGACCGCGTCCGGAGAAGATACTGTGATTGCGGATTTGCCTTTTGTTGTTTCTAGAATAGTGGATCGCGTAGGCCGTCTCTGGCCGAATTAATTCCCGACTGGCCAGTCCTGCATCACTTCACCAAGACGGAGGTTGGACCGATTCTTACGTGAATCGAATTATTTCATCGATAATATCACGTGATATTGACTGTCGATGTTTGCCTGCCACTGTTCTCAAACAGTCTCCGAAACTCGACGATCTGTTTGTCTTCTTTCTCTCTGACTCGCTCGAGAAACTCTCTTATTCTTTTACTCGACAATACTTTTGTATAAATTAATCGTCTCGTCTCAAATTCTATTTCTCTTCTGGCTTCGATTAATTTTATTATCCTTCAATTAATTTTTTTAAATCGAAGTTACACATTGTTTTCACTATTGCACCCTCTGTTTCAATCTTTATATAACTTTATCACTTCTCTAATTCTTCTCTTATTCTCTTCCAATAAACATTCTATTTAATTTTAGAACTTATTTAAAGGGATTCTAATTTGTGATTATTTTAATAAAACAACTTGTTTAAACTTAGAGAGTTTAAAAAAATCAGAACATACATATTTTATATAAAGATAAATTAACAATTATTAATAAATTAGATTAAACTTGAAATATAGATTTTTTTTATTCGAATATTTCTTATATTATTATATAATAGTGTTGTGTATTAATTTAAAAATCATATACACAACATGTATCTTCAAGTTATTAATACTTTTATTTTTATTTTAAATTGTAAAATTATACACGTGTATATTAATTTTATAACCGAGACGATCCACAATTGGAATTCCTAATATCAAATATATAATGTCTTTTCTCATCAATGTCGTGTTTTTTGAATGTATCGTAAGCGGCGGCTTCTTCAGCAATTATCTTCTCGCGCATCTAGCAGTGACGAACATTCTTCTCGAGAAAGCCTACTGACTCTTCTCTTTCTCAAAACTGTTTAACACTTTTAACAGTAATAAGCATGACGAGTTACATTACTTGAAAATGTCCGGTCCAGCTGACGAACGATCGATCGAGCTTCTTGCAGATTTTTTCATGTTTTTCTCTCTCTAGAATATTTTTTTTCTAGAGTCTCTCTTGAAGTATTTATGGAGACTTCGTCTTTTTTTGTCGTCTGTTACCCTCCGTTCTTCTGCTCGTACGGAGAGGCAGCGGCGGCGTTTTTTCCATTTTTTCATCGATTTTTTTCTTCTACTTTTATTGTATCGCCTGGCAAAGCTGTCGATGTTGAACGATACTATTACTGTGGAATTCCTCGGCTGAATCCACGAACATGATTGACAGTTGATTGATGATTCTCTCTTTCACAGAAACAAGAGAGCTTCCTGAAACCACTGGTGGATCAATATGCTAAAGAGGGCAAGGACAAGAAGGTTGTCTTCGAAGCGAACTTTTCGAAACCGAATTGCAAACCGAAATGGTTCTTCCGAAAGGACGTGAGTGTGTTGAAAGAAATACATTAAATTATTTTATATATTATTTATTTTTATTGCTATGAGTTAATTACAAAATTTTATATAATTTATTCTATAATTACATGAGAAAGTAGAATAAATAGAAACATTTGTTTCTTTACTAATTCTTACAGGAATTATTCGCATCGGCCAAATATAAATTCAAAAATGAGGAAGATTGTTATCAACTCATCATCACTGGACCTAAAGTCGAAGATACTGGAAAATACACGATTGAAATTGCCGGTGTATCCAGCACGGGATTCCTCAACGTGGACGGTACATATTTGTACAATATTTCTTGCTTTTAATCAAATATTTTTTTATAATAAAAAAAGAAATATATTTTTTTTAATAACACAAAATTCCAGAACCTGATCCAACATACACGTTCACGAAACCGCTGCCGAAGAAGAGCAGTGGCTTCACCAAGCATGAGACTTACATGGAATGTACAATCAGTTCTAATCTGGCGCAAGTTTCCTGGTACAAAGGGAAAACGAAACTCGAGGTAATTCATCATAGGGAAAATTCGAGTAAAACGGTATTTTCAACATTCCTCGATGTTACATAAATATTGTTCTTTAGGATGGAGACCAATATACTATTTCCAAAGACATGTCCGGTGTGTGCCGGCTGATAATCAAGAGCGCAACCCTCGAAGATAGTGGCGAATACAGTTGCAAAATAAACAAACAGACGGACAAGACTGATACTATTCTCACTGTAATCGGTAAGAATATTATTTATTGAAATTTAAACAATGTAGTTTAGTTTACATATGATTTCAAATTATATAATGTAATCTAACATATTAATATTTTTTTATATAATATCATTTTGTTTATAATATTTTGTCAAACTTATCAAATTTAATAACGACATCTTTTCTTCAGAATATCCTTACAAATTCGTCAAAGTATTGAAGCATCAGCAGCTGGTAGAAAAGGAGACTTTGACCTTGCTTTGCGAACTCGATGATGTTGGGGGTGACGTTCAATGGTTCAAGGGTGACCAAGCGATCACGCCTGACAAGAGGTACTCTAAATTAATAATTAATCTTTCACGTATTTCTCTCTCTTTTTCTTCTAAGCGTACTTATATAAATAATTTCTTGCTTAATCAGAGTGCAAATCAAGGAAGATGGCAGAAAACGAAAACTTGTCATTAAAGACTGCAAAGTCACCGACGCCGGACTGTATTCTTGCGTGAGCAACGCCGATAAGACGGAAGCTGAAATCGTGATTAATTGTAAGCAACAAAGTTACTTTGACTTAGCCTCGATTATTCACGAAAAGAAAAGTATTAAAATCATATATTTTTGTGTACAAATCACAGACGCCAATCGCTTCAACAAGAAGTTGAAAGACACAGTCGCAATAGAGAGAGAGAAGCTGGTGTTGGACATTGAACTTCAGGATCAGACTGCGCCGGCTATATTCTATTTCAACGGCCAGAAGATCGAGCCCAATGAGAGAGTAGAGATCAAGAATCTTGGCGGTGGTAAACATCAGTTGGTGTTTAACAAACTGGAGATGACGGACGACGGCGAGATCATGTGCGAGAGCGGTCAGCTGACCAGCAGCTGCAAACTCACTGTAAACAAGGGCGAGAGCAAGCCCATCGTTGACTTCCCCGAAAAGGTGGAAGGACCCTGCAGCGCACCATTGACCTTTGTTGTGCCTTTCAAAGGTAATATGGCTTGTATTTTAATTATATTTTATTTTTATATAATATTTAGATTGTTATATCTATACATTTTATTTATATCTTTTTTTTTGCATAATAGAAATAGAAAGATAGAAAAATATAAGAGAATTTAAAAAAAATATAACAACCGATGCGCAAATATGATCTGGATTGCACACAAGTTGTCACATTTATATTTGTAATCTGTATAGTTAATGGCACCAAGCAGAGCCAAGTAGAAGCTAAACTGCTGAAGGATGGCAAACCTTTACCTCTCAAAGAAGTCGAGATCGTTGTCGGCGAGGATAAAATTACGTATAAGATCAAGAAACCTCAGCGCGAATTGTCCGGAATCTATCAGATAAAGATCAGTAACAACCAGGGTGAAGAAGTAAAGGACGTCAACATCATCATGCAAGGTTTATATTATTTATTAAAAAAAATTGTTTTAAAAATCTTGCGTCTTTGTATTTTTTTTTATTTTTAAATTATTCTTTTAAGACGTTCCATCCCCGCCGTACGACGTCGAGGTCAACGAGATTTTCGCAAACTCCTGCGTCGTATCGTTCAAGCCGTCCAAGGATGACGGCGGCACTCCTATTACAAAGTACATCATCGAACGTCTCGATCTCAGCTTAAAATCTCAATGGGATAACGTGGGCGAGGTTGCGTTGGGCGAAAAGTGCGTCTACAAGGTTACAGATCTCATTGCGAAGAAGGAATACAAGTTCCGTATACGAGCCATAAACAAGCTCGGTTCCAGTGAACCGGCAATGTTCGCCAAGCCTGTCTTAGCCAAAGATCCATGGGGTAAAAATCTATCAAACTTGTATTAATCAACATTTATTATCTTATTTACGTATAAAATTAAAGTTTAATTTTATTTACGTAATTAATTTTATTTAAATACATATAAATTTATTATCTTATTTACGTATAAAATTAAAGTTTAATTTTATTTAAATAAATATTTATTAAAGTAATTTTATTAATTGTATTTAAATAAGTATAATTTTATTTAAAAGTAGTTTTATTTAAATATGAAGATTATTAAATCCAATAATCTGTGATCTGAAGAATTTTTATATTTTGATTTTATACTAATCATAAGTATGCCAGTTTAAAATAGAATTAAAAAAACAATGGCTTTGTCGGGGTTTTACAGATGAGCCAGGTAAACCGACGAACGTCGATGTAACCGACTGGGACAAGGATCATGCTGACTTGACGTGGACAAAACCAGAGAATGACGGTGGTGCACCGATCACCGGTTACGTAATCGAGTACAAAGAGAAATTCGGCAAGGAATGGGTGAAGGGTAAAGAGATCGAGGGTGACGTCACTCAAGCGACTATTGACGGTCTGAAAGAAGGCACGCAATACGAATTCAGGATACGGGCGGTTAACAAAGCCGGTCCTGGTGAACCGTCCGATGCCACGAAGCCGATCATCGCGAAATGTCGGTTCGTCAAACCGTACATCATCGGCGACGAGCTCACGAATCTGGTTGTCAAGAAGGGCCAGGTCATCAAGTACGACATCAAGTATGCCGGCGAGCCAGATCCGGAAGTACACTGGTTCCTCGACCAGAAGGAGATTGTTCAAGACGCGGCCGAGAGGATTACAATCGACAAATATGAGAGAAATACTGTGTTGACAGTCAGAAGGACTACCCGGCCTGATTCTGGGAAATACAGATTGGTGTTGACAAACAGTTCCGGTACATGCGAGAGCAAGGCTGACGTCGTCGTTTTAGGTTAGTTTACTATGTCTATTAACATGCAAGATATTCCGAGGAGAAGTTTCAGTTGATGCTTCTTTAATAAAATAATGTCAGTAATAATAAAAAATTCTTAAAGAATATTATATATATTCATATATATAATTCATTAAAATTCTGTAAAATCAGTTTTTCATTTATTTCCATCTCTTTTTATAGAGCTTTGAAGAATAAAATTTATTAGAATATCTCGAGTATAATCACTGCATTTTATTATTTTGCAGACAAACCATCGGCTCCATTAGGACCACTCAAAGTCGAAGAAGTCCGTGCCGATCACGTCAAGGTCAAATGGGATCGACCCGAAGACAACGGCGGTACAGATATCACGGGCTATGTGTTGGAAAAGATGGACATAGATACCGGGCGATGGATTCCAGCTGGAGAAGTTGGCCCCAACGAAAAGACCTTTACGTTTTCTGGCCTGACGCCCAAGAAGAAGTACAAATTCCGCGTCAAAGCAGTCAACAAGGAAGGCGAATCCGAACCATTGGAGGTTGAGGAAGCTATTCTCGCGAAGAATCCTTACGGTATGTCCTTATTCTAAGGATGTATTTGATTTTGTAATTTTACGATTAATAGTTTTAGATAATTAAAATATTATTAATTTAATTAAAATTAATAATATTTTAATTATCTAATTTAAATTTGCTATATATATTGTATATATCCTGTTATATATATTAATTAAATCCTAACAGTCTGTTTTATATTTTATACACTTTTTCGACAGATGAGCCTGGCAAGCCTGGTAAACCAGAAATTTTCGACTACGATAATGTCAGCGTGTCGCTGAAATGGGAGAAACCCAAGAGCGACGGTGGCAGACCGATCACTCACTATACCGTTGAGATGAAAGACAAATTCTCCCCCGATTGGGTCGAAGTGATGAAAACCACCGATGCGACTCCCGAAGCTAAAGTTGAAGGCCTCAAGGAGAAAATGGTGTACCAATTTCGCGTTCGCGCTCACAACAAGGCCGGTCCTGGCGAGCCTAGCGATCCCACGGACAATCATCTTTGCAAGCATAGGAATTGTAAGTTAAAATTTTTATGATTTAATCTAGATTTTTTCCCCCTCTCTTCCTTTTGACACAATTTTTATAATTATAAAAAATTACTTTTTTTTTACAATCAAATAAATTATCAGAATTATTATAAACTTGCTGTTTACATAACTTTATATTTGTTAGACATTTTTTTAAGAGATAAATTATATATATATATATATATTTTGGAAATGTTTTATTTTATTCCTCTCTACATACAATATAAAATTACTCAATAAGGTAGATATATATTTAATTAATTTATAAGATGGATATTCATTTTCTACAATTAAAAAATAATTTTTCAGTGAGACCGAGAATTGACCGAACCAACTTCAAATCCATCATCATCAAAGCTGGTCGCACGCATAAATGGTCTGTGGATGTATCTGGTGAACCACCGCCAGAGACCAAGTGGATCTGGAGAGATAACATTCCACTGACCACTACTGAACGCATCAAAATTGACAATGTCGATTATCATACGGATTTCACGATTATTAATGCGATGCGCAAAGATACCGGAAAGTATACTCTAACTGCTGAGAATGCTAACGGCAAGGACGAAGAAACCGTCGAACTTACAGTACTCGGTAAATCTCTAATCTTGATTTTTCCTCGCAACACACTCTAAAGATGAGAATCTATGTAATAATTTATTAACGTTTTAAAGTATAATTTAATTAAAGTTTAATAATTAAATATTAATATTTAATTTAATCATCTAATTTTTATATCAGTTTTACACAAATACAATTTTTGAAAATAAAATAAAATAAAATCATTATAATGAATTACATTGGAAAAAAGTCTTAATTTAATTCTCTTGTTGCAGGAAAACCGAGCGCTCCTAAAGGACCTTTGGAAGTAAGCGACGTCACCAATACTACGGCTAAAGTAAAATGGGAGAAACCGGAGGATGACGGTGGTGTGCCGATCAAAGAGTATGAAATTGAGAAGATGGACACGAAAACCGGCAAATGGGTCAGAGTGGGTAAAATACCTGGAAATTCACCAAACACGGAATTTGAGGTAACTGGCCTGAATCCCGGAAGCGAGTACAAGTTCCGGGTGACAGCTGTTAACGACGAAGGCGATTCGGAACCTCTGGAAAGCGAGCGCGGCGTCATCGCGAAGAATCCATATGGTATATCGATATTTTTTATTGAGAACTTTATCAAAATAACTAAAGAAATATCCGGGAAATTACATTGTTATTATTTATTAATGAGTTCCTTAATTGATTAAATTAAGTTTGTTTTTAAATAAAACAGATTACGTATGATTATTTCTTTAGAATTTTAATTTAAAAAATTGTCAAAGTGTTGAATATCAAATATTAAAAAATTATATATTTTTTGAAGTATAATTTATATCTTCGTTATATTTAACGTTTTTTGAATTTGAATATGTTAATTTATGACAATTCAAAATTAAATTTATTTGAATGTAATTATCTTTTAGATGAACCTTTGAAACCTGGAACTCCCGAGATTACTGATTATGATAACGAGTCCGTCAGCTTGAAATGGGCTCCGCCCGAGTTTGATGGAGGTGCGCCGATCGAGAAATACATTATCGAGAAAAAAGATCGGTACAAGCCTGATTGGGAGAAAGCTATCGAGGTGCCTGGAGATCAGCTTGAGGGTAAAGTACCCGATCTGAAAGAAAGGGGCGAATATCAATTCCGAGTCATCGCTGTAAACAAAGCCGGACCCTCGCCGCCATCAGACGCGTCGAAGATGCAGATCTGCAAGCACAAGGCTCGTAAGTTTTCATTTAAAAAATATTTTTAATTTATTAATTAAATATTACATTTTTTAAATTCTAATATATGCCGTGAAATAATGTCGTGTTGTACAATTTTGCCCGCTTCAGTGAAGCCGAGAATCGACAGAACAAACTTGAAACCGATTGTCGTGCGAGCTGGTAAACCCGTTAAGTACGACGTGGACGTGCGTGGCGAACCGCCGCCAGAGATCAAGTGGTATCACGCCGGCAACGAGGTGAAATCCGCCGAGAATATTGAGATAGTCAACATCGATTACAATACGAAGCTCACCATCTCTGATAGCTTACGAAAGAATACCGGCGTGTGGAAGATCAAGGCTGTCAATCCTCACGGCGAGGACGAAGCAGAAGTCGAAGTGACAATATTATGTGAGTGGTTTATACAAAAATATTTCCTTTTTATAAATTATTTGATAATTTGATAGATGATTTTTTAAATTTAAATTATTCTCATAATTTTTTTTAACACATAGCTGCTCCCGGAAAGCCAAAAGGACCGCTCAAAGTGTCGGACGTCACAAAGAACGGTTGCAAACTCAAATGGGATAAACCAGAGGACGATGGCGGGAAGCCGATTACTGGTTACCAAGTGGAAAAATTGGATAAATCGACCGGCAGATGGATACCCGTTGGTCGCACTGCAGATACCGAGATGGACATAAAAGGTCTTCAAGAAGGACATGAGTATGAATTCAGAGTAAAGGCTCTGAATGAGGAAGGAGAATCGGAGCCGCTCGTGACAGACGGCGCCACGCTTGCGAAGAATCCTTACGGTAAATTTTTAATATTGTATCAAATAAGTAAAAAAATTTGTTATTGGAATAAATTAATTGAAATAAAAATTAGTCAATTGTAAAATATTAAATATAATTAATAAATTAATTAATAAATAATAATATATCTATATAAATTAGATTAGAAAAAATATAATTTTTGTATTTCTAAAATATGTATGTCTTATCTTTATGAAATTAAATTCGATTTTGTTAAAGAATTTATGGTTCTAAGAAGATATTATTTTTAGACTAACTTTTGTATAAAATAAATAATTTATTAATATTTATTTTTTATGATTTTTTTTATAGATGTGGCAAGCAAACCTGGAACACCGGAACTGGAAGATTGGGACGTCGATCGCGTTGATCTCAAATGGGAACCTCCGAAAAACACTGGCGGTGCACCGATCACTGGCTATATCATTGAAAAGAAGGAAAAACCCTCTTCACAGTGGGAGGAAGCTCTTGTCACAGATTCGCCACAACCTAAAGGTCGCGTTACCGGCTTGAAGAAAGGTTCCACTTATCAATTCCGTGTTCGCGCTGTTAACAAGGCTGGACCGTCGGAGCCTAGCGATCCGACCAAACCACACATTGCTAAAGCAAGATTCCGTAAGTACTTTACTATTAACCGGTTTACTTTCTTAATTTAAAAAAATAATTTCTAGCTCTATTATATATGTATATAAAAATATCACACACTAATTATAAGTAGGAAAAGAAATCAAATTAAAACTTTTTTATAATTTAATATTAAAATATTTATATTTCATATTTATTTTATTTTTAATTTCAAATTCTCTCAATTAAATTAAAATTTAATATTAAAATTTTATTTATTTTTCAGATTTTATACAAAATATGAATAAATATAAGATTCATATTTATAATAATTTTGATAAAATAATTTATAATGTTATATTATTTCTCGTAGTAAAACCATATATCAATCGTGAAAAGCTGCAAACTATCAAAGTCAGAGCAGGTCAATTGGTGAAATTGGAGGTTGATGTCGAAGGTGAACCGCCTCCAACAGTTACATGGAGCTTTGCTGGCGCTCCGCTTCAAACCGGAGCCAACGTTAAAATTGATAACGAAGATTATCTCACTAAGATTCAGTTGACAAATACAAGTCGCAGATTAACTGGCAAATACACCATCAAAGCTGTAAATGATTCCGGACAAGACGAAGCCGATGTGGAGATTAATATTCTCGGTATATAAACTTTGCATTCATATTTCTTTTTAATTCAAGTATTTGAAAAATATTCTCCAGCGAGTTATAATTATTTTTAATCTAGAATACATTATAATATAAACATATGTAAATTATTTTTTATTCGTTTAGTACTAAAATAAAAAATGCATACATATATTTCATTTATTTATATTTTTTGACAATAAACTTTTAGGGCAAAAATTAATCCAAAAAAGTACAAATTATATGATACAGATATTTGTAACTTTATATAATTTTAATTAATTTTAACAGACAAACCTGGAAAGCCAGAGGGACCACTGGAAGTAACAGATGTACACAAGGAGGGTTGTAAATTAAAATGGAACAAGCCAAAAGACGACGGTGGTCTTCCTTTATCCAGTTATGTAGTAGAAAAAATGGACGTGACGACAGGTCGATGGCTACCGGCCGGTATTGTGGATCCTGAAAAAACTGAGCACACCCTTACTGGCTTGGAACCCGGTCACAAATACGAATTCCGTGTGAAGGCTGTGAATGAGGAGGGTGAATCGGAACCTCTGCAAAGTGATGTTCCCATCATAGCCAAGAATCCATACGGTATAGTGTTATAATTTTGATTATAACTTTCATATTTATAATTCTATTCTAAATTAAAAATAATTTTAGATACTATAATTTATGTACAATACATTCTGTTTTATTAGCAGTACATTTTATAAATAGTAACTGTTTTCTATAATTATAAAACTTATAGCTATATCTTTTTCTTCAATAGATACAATTTTGCTCAATTTTATCACAATTATTACAGTAAAAATATCAACTAAAAAAGATAAAATTTTTCTGTTTAGTTATATACATGTGTATATATATATATATATATATATATATATATATATATATATATATATATAATTTCTTTATTAAAGTATGTATAAACTTATGGAATGCTTTTTGGAATATTTCAGATGCTCCGGCGGCGCCTGGACTTCCAGAGATCATTGATTGGTCGGAAAATATGGTGAAACTCAAGTGGGAACCACCGATAAGAGACGGCGGTGCACCAATTACCGGATATATTATCGAGATGAAGGATAAATTTGGTAGTAACTTTGTCAAAGCTGCTGAAGTGGAAGGGCCCATATGTACTGGCACAGTTCCCCGGTTGGAAGAGGGCAACCAATATCAATTCAGGGTGCGTGCTGTCAACAAGGCTGGTCCTGGTGAACCTAGCGAGGCCACGAATCCGCACACTGCTAAAGCTCGTTGGCGTAAGTAAAGTTTTGCGTTATTATTAAAATATATATACATTATAAAAAAGGAATATATATATATTATATATACAAAGATTTATTTAACAATTGATCAAAATAATTTCTACATAAACAATGAGCATTCTTTATTAATTAATTTAATTTAATTTTTGCAGTGAAACCATACATTGATCGTACAAATCTACAACCTATAACAGTGAAAGTCGGTCTCACTGTGACATTAGATGTGAACATAATTGGTGAACCACCACCAAAAGTAACTTGGACCTTTAAGGAGAAGGAACTTGTGTCGGATGATACGATTCGAATCGATAATATTGACTATAACACTAAATTCTTTATTTTGAAAACTAAACGTGCCCACTCTGGCAAATACGTGATCAAGGCTAAGAACGAGGTCGGCGAAGATACCGCTGAAGTAGAAATTACCGTCCTCGGCAAACCTAGTAAACCAAAGGTAATTTAATTTTTTACTCACAATCAAAAGATACATATATATATATATATACAATTATAATATGCATAATTATACATAGGACATTTATAAAGTCATTTAATTAATTAAAATAAAATATATAAAAACTAAATAAATAATTATATTTTGATTAAATGAAAAATTAAAGATATAAAAAGATTTAAAATATTATTTAAAATTATAATATAATTAATTATCCATTTAATTCGGAAAATGAATAATTATATTATGTATCTTATTCTTTAATTAATATTTTTCTTTAATTCAGGGTCCGTTGGAAGTGACTGATGTAAATAAACATGGCTGCAAACTTAAGTGGGACAAACCGGAAGACGATGGCGGCTCCCCGGTCGAGTATTATGAGATTGAGAAACTGGATCCTCTTACGGGACAATGGATACCTTGCGGCCGTAGCACCGAGCCAGAAGCTACTGTCACCGGACTGCAAGAGGGCAAACCTTATAAATTCCGTGTAAAAGCCGTTAATCGAGAAGGAGAATCCGACGATCTGGAGGCAGACAAGTCTATCATAGCCAAAAATCCGTTTGGTACGCATATATAGAGTATAAAATATAAAATATAATATCTAATTCGAAATATATGATTATTTAACTTGGAATAAGAACCCAATCTTTGAATATCTAACATATCTTTCATGCGCTACTTTCTTGATTTTAGACGAACCGGGTAAGCCCGGTAGACCGGAACTCAGGAACTGGGACAAGGACTTTGTCGATCTCGAATGGACCCCGCCCAAGGATGACGGAGGTGCACCGATCGAGAAATACATCGTACAAATGCGAGACAAAGAAGGTAGACAATGGGTGGATGTCGCCAAAGTTCCAGGAGATCGCACAGCCGCTAAAGTGACCGACGGTATTCAAGAGGGTCATGAGTACGAGTTCAGGATCGTGGCTGTCAATAAAGCCGGACCTGGCGAGCCTAGTGATACTTCGAAAAGCGTCGTCGCCAAGCCCCGATTCTGTAAATAGACAATATATATATAATCCATATTGCATAATTTATTTATTGAATTTAATTATCCAATTTCAAATTTAATTTTAATCGGTTGTTATAATAATATATATCAATGTGTTTCTATTTGCAGTGGCACCGCATATCGATCGCAAGAACCTTCAGAAGAAAGTCATGCGAGTCGGCCAAATGCTGCGAATCGAAGCTGACATCAAAGGTGAACCGCCTCCAGTCGTCACGTGGAAGCTCAAGGACGCGGTGCTAAAGAGCATGGATCGGCTCAAGATCGAGAATGAAGATTATCATACTACGTTCATTTTCAATAAACTCCAACGTTCGGATACCGGCACCTACACCGTGATCGCTAAGAACGACAGCGGCACCGATCAAGTCGATGTCGAGCTTCAGGTTTGTTCACGCAATAACTGCTTTGCGAATTAAAATATATAAATTACATTACGTGAATTATTTTATTTACATGAATTAAATCCTATAAAAAATCACTCGTTAAACATGTTTAAATAACTATAATGGATCATTTTGTGATGATCGCCAGGTGCTGAGCAAACCCAGCAAACCGAAAGGACCGCTCGACGTGTCCGACGTCACGGCTGAAGGTTGCAAGCTAAAGTGGAACAAACCCGATGACGACGGTGGCGAACCGGTTGACCATTACGTTATCGAGAGGATGGACGTAGATTCAGGACGTTGGGTACCATGCGGCACCAGCAAGACACCGGAGGCAGATGTTTCCGGTTTAAATGAGGGCAAGGATTATCTATTCCGTGTTAAAGCTGTTAATTCTGAAGGTGAATCCGAACCTCTGGAAACGTCCATACCAACAACTGCGAAGAATCCTTACTGTAAGTAATTTCATTTATTTATGGCATTCTTTATATTCGTGGTTGTTTTATTAATTTTTTTTAATTCCTTTCTTATAAATTTTAATTTAACAATAATTTATAAAATTAAAATCTCAAATAAAAAATTTCAAACTTTTTGGGTTGTTAGAAAAATATATATGTATTATTTTATAGAATTTATGTATTTTTCTATAAAAACAAAGTATACAATTTTCTTATACATCTTATAATATTTAAAAAATATATAAATTACATATATATCACATTATTTATAATTTTATTTTTTATTATAGCCGAGCCTGATGCACCTAGTAAACCCGAATTGAAAGACTGGTCGAAGAATCATGCAGACTTGAAATGGAAGGCTCCCAAGAAAGATGGCGGCGCTCCCATAGAGAAATATATCATTGAGAAGAAAGATCAGTATGGCAAATGGCAGAAAGCCGTGGAAGTTCCGGGCAACAAGACTGAAGCTAAAGTGCCAGATCTTGTGGAAGGTCAAAAGTACCAATTCCGAGTTAAAGCCGTGAACAAAGGTGGTCAGAGCAAGCCCAGCGAGCCCAGCGATACCTTGACCGCCAAGGATCGTTACGCCGCACCTAAGATCGATCGCACCAACCTGAAGGACATCACGATCAAGGCTGGCAATGTTATTCGATTGGATATCAAAGTCACGGGCGAACCGCCCCCAAGCAAAACTTGGTTCCTGAACAAGGCCAAACAAGAGTCTGGTAATGTTCTGACTATTGAGGTAGAGGATTATAAGACCAAGTTCGTAATTTCATCGGCGACCAGAGCGCATTGCGGCACGTTGACTTTGAAGGCGGAAAACAGCTCTGGCAAAGATGAAGCGTCCATCGAGATACTTATATTGGACAAACCGAGTAAACCCGAAGGACCGCTCAAAGTATCCGACGTGCACAAGGAAGGTTGCACCCTCAAGTGGAATCCGCCCTTGGACGACGGCGGCGCGCCCTTGGATCATTATGTGGTTGAGAAAATGGACACGGAGACTGGCAGATGGATACCGGTCGCACGAACAAAAGAACCCAACATGGTCGTGGAGAATTTGGTGCCCGGCCAGGAGTACAAATTCCGAGTTGCAGCTGTGAACGCGGAGGGCGAGTCCGAACCGTTGGAAACGGAGCATGCAATTGTCGCTAAAAATCCATTCGGTAAAATCTAAATTTTTCCTCAAATCTGGATAATATATATATATATTATTTTAATTTTTTAATTTATTTTATTAAAATTTTGTTCACTAATACAGAATATTGTATATAAGCAAAATTTTAATTTTGTTATTTTTATTATATATATATATTTAAAGTTTTAAAATAAGAAAAAATTAAAAAACTTTTGAGTTAATTAGGAAAAATCCTAGATATGTAATTATTTTTAATTTCCGAGAACGTACGTCTGCGTCTTTCAGACAAATAACATTAATTTTATTTTTGGAGATGAACCTGGTGCACCAGGACGTCCGGAAGCGACCGACTGGGATAAGGATCACGTGGATCTGCGATGGACTCCACCGTTGAAAGACGGTGGATCTCCAATCACTGGATATGTGATCGAAAAGCGGGAAAAAGGCGCGCCTAAATGGATCAAAGCGTGTGAGACCGGGCCGGATTGTAAAGGCCGCGTCGACAATCTCGACGAGGGTGTCGAGTATGAGTTCAGAGTCAAGGCCGTCAATGCCGCGGGACCCGGCGAACCGTCTGACGCCAGCAAACCAATAACCGCTAAGAGTCGAAGACGTAAGTCTTCCATTCCAACAAAGCTATCTTAATTTTATATTTTATATATATATATTGCTAATATAATTTTTATCAAATTTTATATCTTTATATAAAATTTTAGATCTTTTTATTTATATACATATATTTATATTTTCTTAAATATTTAAAAATCTTAAATAATATTGTTTTCTAATAAAAAAAAATTTAAACTTGCTTTAAAAGTATAATCAATTTTTCGTGTCATTTTTAATAAAATGATTTCAACTAATCATTTAGCAAAATTCCTAAATGTTTTGAAATATAAAACTTATTTTAAAATTAATAAAATATAATTAATATACATGAAGAATGTATTTATTAACTTTTATTTTGATTTTAATTATTTTTTTATTTTTGCTCTGCAGTTGCACCGAAGATTGATAGACGAAATCTGCGCGACATAACAGTGCGCGAAAACGAAGCGTTTCACTTTGACGTCAAGATCATTGGTGAACCGCCGCCAGACGTCACGTGGGTGATCAACAATAAGAGCATTCAGCAGACCACACACCGCAGAATACAGAATGTACCTTACAATAGCAAATTCTTCAACGATAAGCCCGAGCGCAAAGATAGCGGCACTTACAAGATTACAGCGGTCAATCAACATGGATCCGACACCGCTGAAGTTGAAGTTACCGTTATCTGTAAGTAGTTTTTCTATTACCCAGACAGCACAAAATATTGATAAAATATTTAACATTAAAACTTAAGAAACTCCCTGTTTTTCTTTCTTATGAATGAAAGAGATATAAAAAATGCATGTAATAAAAAAATTTATTTTAGAGAAAGTTGTATTAAAAAGTTTTGAAAATATTCTTTTTACTTGGAATTTTGAACAAAAATATGTGGAAAATCAGGGAATTTTCAGGAAATTTTTTACAAGATTTGAGTAGACACCCTGTTAAATATATCTGTACATACATATATTTGATTATATTAATGACATAAATTGCAATTATTTATTAGCTAAACCTGGTAAGCCGGAAGGACCATTGGAGGTATCCGATGTGCATAAGGAAGGATGCACGCTTAAATGGAAGAAACCCAAGGACGACGGTGGAGAACCGATCGAAGGTTACCTTGTGGAGAAGTTCGATCCAGAGACCGGAGTCTGGTTACCAGTTGGGAAAACCACTGGACCCGAGATGAAAGTCGAGGGACTTACACCTGGACATGAATACAAATTCCGAGTCAAGGCACTCAACAAGGAAGGAGAATCCGAACCGCTGGAAACCTTCAGCTCTATTGTAGCTAAAGATCCTTTCAGTAAGTGAATCTTTTTTCATAATGATGGAGAAGATAACAAACAATGTTTATAATATCTCTCAGTGATATCTTAGAAAATTATAATTAATTTAAAAATTATGTTTTTTTATTTTTAATGTTTAATGTTTAATTATTTTTTTCGTAGAGTTTGGATTGTGCAAAAATAATCATTATATTGCAGCTTCACTATCATTTATCTAAAATTGTTGCCAATTTGATCTATGTATAATTATTATATTATTTGTGTAATAATTATTAATTTTATCTGTAATTATTCTTTGTAGCCGTTCCAGCTGCACCGGGAGCACCAGAGCCAGTCGATTGGACGGCCAATCAAGTGGAACTGGCTTGGAAAGAACCCGTCAGTGACGGCGGATCACCCATTACGGGCTACATCATCGAGAAGAAAGACAAATACAGCACAATGTGGGAGAAAGCTTTAGAGATCGAAACACCGATCACCAAAGCTCTGGTACATGGTCTGATAGAAGGCAACGATTATCAGTTCCGCGTAATCGCCGTGAACAAAGCCGGTCAATCGGAGCCCGGTGAAGCTAGCAAGACATTCACCGCTAAACCACGTTTCTGTAAGTATTTGCTTTAGTTTACATTTAGTTCAATCTTTCCATTTTATATCTTAAGGAGAAAATTTATTTATTTTTTAAATTAATAAGATTATATAATAAATTAATTAACACCGTGGTTACTAATTAAATTAATATTAAGAGAGCTATTTCTTTTAATTTATTTTAATTTTTAAAAATATCACATGTATTTATTTAACACTGTATCATAAGTATTATATAAACATTTCAGTATAAGTAAAAATTACGAATACGTATCAAACTATAAAAAAGAAGATTTTTTTTAATTATTCGCAAAATTGTTATTTCGATTTAATATGATAATTTCAAAAGAAAGTAATCGACATTTATTTGTCGGGGTAAATTTCACTTGATTTTTCTTCAGATAGAATTCAGTGTAATAATAATCAATAAAACATTGTCTAAAATCCATTGCGATTTAACCAGTTATATTCCACGTAACTGCTCATACATTTTACAGTGTCTTTTATTGTATATTACAGGTAATATACAATTTAAACTTTTTATACTTTTGTAGTATTTTAGCTTATATATAATAATATAAATATATGATAATTAAATTATATATATTTACGCAATCTTAATTTTGTGATAATTTTTATATTATATAACAATTATAATAAATATTATTATCTTAACAATTGACTCACATAGCTAAAATATTAATTGCGCAAATGATTTATATTTTTACATTTGTAAACAGCATTCTTGCATCGTTGCCACAGAACGTATACGCGCGTTCCAAAAATGAAACGCATGCTTGTTCAAATCTGTAATTGGCATCTAATTATTGATCTTCTAATTATTCTTACAGTGGCCCCGAAGATCGACAGGCGAAATCTGAGGGACGTTACCCTCTCCGCTGGCTCGATGTTGAAGTTCGACGCGAACGTGATCGGCGAGCCGCCGCCTCATATTGAATGGCGTTACGGTGCGATACCGCTTCATTCCGATCGCAAAGTACAGATCGACAACAGCGACTACAGCACCAAGTTCAGCATACGTCCGGTGTCGCGGGACGACAGCGGTGATTACATCGTCACGGCTAGTAATTCGTCGGGCAAGGACTCGGTGACGGTGCAGGTGACGGTGACGGACAAGCCAACGCCGCCCGAGGGTCCGCTCCAAGTGTCGGACGTGCATAAGGAGGGATGCAAGTTGAAGTGGAAGAGACCTAAGGACGACGGTGGCACGCCTATTGAATATTACCAGGTGGACAAGATGGACCCAGAGACTGGATGCTGGGTACCTTGCGGTCGTTCCACCGAGCCAAGTAAGTAATAGTAAATTCTCCCCTATTAGATAAAAGAAATAAAAACAATATGCGCAGTCATTAAATTACAATTATTAAATATTTGATATTACATTAAATCCTTTGTTCGTAGTAATTAATTTTTCTATTATTATTTATTCAATATTCTATTTATAAAACAATTTAAAATAATTCAATTATATAAAAAAATTTTTATAAATTAAATTAAAATATTGCTTATATTCATAATTTTTTTCATGGACTATTATTGCATTGTACATATTTTACTCGAAATTTACATATATAAAATCTAATATATATATAAGTAAATATGTTATAAATTAATTTTCTAATTTTTTATATCATATTTCTCACAACTAATGCAAAAATTATTTTTTACTTTTCTTCCAGTTGCAATGCGTTTCATCTTTGTATCATATATAGTAATTGTTTTTTTATAATTTAAATTATAAATGTAATTCGATATATATATATATATATATATATATATATATGTATATATATATACATATATAGAAATTATAAAATGCTATAAAAGTTATAGCATATTATAGCTTAGCTTATATACAGAAATTCTTCTCTCTTCTATCTTTTTATCATAGTAAAACATTATAGATGCAACCAACAGTAAACAGCCCATCTTTAGCAAGAAAATAATTTTTTTATACACGAAAAAATTTTTTCTAAACATATTCCTACTTTTTAATTTTGCAGGACATATATTAATTATTAAAAATGAAAAAGAAAACTGAAGATACGAATTATAAAAAAATCTATAGTTATATATTTAAAGCAGTTACTATTTTTTTATTTTATTAATAAAGTTTTTTGTTTATAAATTTGATATCTTTAAATATGCATAATTAAATCTACATACATAATGTGTATTTATATAATATAGAACATTAAATGTTAAATTATTTATTATAGATCTCGAGGTAACAGGTTTAACACCTGGCAAAGAATATCTCTTCCGGGTGTCTGCAGTCAATGCCGAGGGCGAGTCGAAGCCTTTGGAAGCGGAGCAAGCAATAGTAGCCAAGAATCCATTCGGTATATTAATTATATGTATATCATTCTCTAAATTAAACAATTAAGTACATAATATATACACACAAACATTGTTGCAAGTACAATTACAGAAATATTTTATTTCTGCTCTGAAAAAATCTAGGAATATATTAAATCAATCTTTTGTATCAAATCATAGACGAACCAGGCAAACCGGGTAATCTTCAAGCCACCGACTGGGACAAAGATCACGTCGACCTCAAGTGGACTCCACCGGAGAGTGACGGAGGTTCGCCAATTACTGGTTACGTAATCGAAAAGAAGGACAAGTACGGTCAATGGGAGAAGGCACTGGAGGTGCCCGCGGACGAGACTTCCGCAACCGTGCCAGATCTTATCGAGGGCCAGCCGTACGAGTTCCGCGTGCGAGCCGTGAACAAGGCTGGCCCGGGTGAACCATCGGATGCCACTCCGACCATCATCGCGAAACCACGCAACTTGGCGCCCAAGATTGATCGCACCAATCTCATCGAGGTGAGGATCAAGGCCGGCCAAAACTTCAACTTCGATTGCAAGGTGACGGGCGAGCCGCCGCCGACGACCAAGTGGATGTTGAACGGTAAGGAAGTTCGACCGACCGATCGTATCAAAGTAAAGCACGTGGACTACAACACCAGTCTGAACGTGCGATTGGCCACGCGAGCGGAATCCGGCAAGTATACCGTCATCGCGGAGAACATTAACGGTCGGGACGAGGCTTTCGTTAAGGTTACCGTGTTGGACAAGCCAAGCCCGCCTCAGGGTCCGCTACGTACGTCCGACGTTCACGCCGAGGGTTGCAAACTCACGTGGAAACCGCCGGAAGATGACGGTGGACAACCAGTCGAGAAATATGTCGTGGAGAAGATGGACGAGGCCACAGGACGTTGGGTACCAGCTGGGGAAACTGACGGGCCGGAAACGAATCTGCAGGTGGAGGGCCTGACACCAGGGCACAAGTACAAGTTTAGAGTGCGAGCTGTCAATAAACAGGGCAAGTCTGAACCACTCACCGCTATGCAGAGCATCGAGGCAAAGAATCCCTTCGGTAAGAAAAAAACGGAAAAAATGTTTAATAAGAAACAATTGTATATATATATATATATATATATATTTATTGCTTAAAAATATTTTATTAAAATTATTTTATTTTTAATAAATATTTTTAATGGCTAGTTTTTACGTTTAACATTTTTAATTAATAATTATTAGTATTTTTGATTAATAATTTTTTATCGGTTTATTTTATCTCTTTTACAGACGAACCAGGAAAACCAGGCACGCCCGAGGTGGCTGATTACGACAGGGACTTTGTTGAGCTTGAGTGGAAGCGTCCTGATGAAGATGGCGGATCACCAATCACTGGCTACATTATAGAAAAACGCGACAAGTACAGCCCAACTTGGGAGAAATGCGCGGAAGTCGAGGGTGACACGAATCGCGGCAGGGTCAACGACCTAGTTGAGGGAACGCAATATGAATTCCGCGTAAGGGCCGTCAACAAGGCTGGTCCCGGCGAAGCGTCGGAAGCGTCCAAGTCTCATCTGGCGCGACCTAAGAACCGTAAGCATTTGCAAATAGTTTAATTTGAAGAAGTTTTATAGAATTATTTAAGCATAGTTTTTTAATGATGTATTTTATATTTTGTTTTTAGTTCCACCGAAGATCGACAGGAAGTACATGCTGGATGTGAAGGTGCGCGCCGGCGGATTCTTCGACTTTGACGTGCCGGTGATTGGCGAGCCGCCGCCAACCAAGGAATGGTCGCTAAATGGCACCACAGTGATAGCAGGCGATCGTATCAAAATCACAAACGAAGATTATAATACCAAAGTGCGCATAATAGAAGCAAAACGTTCCGACTCGGGCGTTTACACGCTGGAGGCCAGAAATGTGAACGGCAAGGATTCCGCTACGTTGACGGTCAACGTGCTGGACGTACCCTCGCCGCCTGAAGGTCCATTAAAGATTGATAACGTTACTCGAAGCGGCTGCACCTTGAAGTGGCGGCCGCCCAAGGACGATGGTGGCTCCGAGATCCAGTACTACCAGGTTGAAAAGATGGACACAGAGAATATGCGCTGGGTGCCAGTGGCCGAGGCTAGTAGTACCTCGGCGCAGGTCAGCCACCTGATCGAGGGTCACGATTATCAGTTTCGCGTGCGAGCGGTCAACAAACAGGGCGAGTCTCAGCCCTTGACTGGAATGGATACTATTACCGCTAAAGATCCGTTCGCTAAGCCGGACAAGCCTGGAACACCAGTTGCCATTGATTGGGATAAGGATCGCGTAGATCTCGAATGGGCGTCGCCTAAGAAGGATGGCGGATCACCCATAACCGGCTATATCATCGAGAAACGACCCCGTTTCGGACAGTGGGAGAAGGCGGTTGAAGTGCCCGGAAATAACAACTGCGCCAGAGTACCGGATCTGACTGAGGGTCAAGAATACGAGTTCAGGGTCATTGCCGTCAACAAGGGTGGACCTGGCGATCCGTCCGACGCATCGGGACCGATCGTCGCCAAACCACGTTTCAGTAAGTTATCACAATCGATAATTAAATCAATTATCTTATAAAAAGAATTTTATTCCAAGAATATACAAAAGTACTTTTTTATTATACAGAGTAGTCAATATACATTTTCTCTACACAAAATTCTTTTCCTGAAAAAAATGACAGCTTTTTTAATAATATATTTTCTATAAAATAATTTTATTATTTTTCTTTGTTATTGGTACTTTACTTATAATTGTTTGTAATTCATTATAGTTGCTCCTTCATTCGATACCCATCTGCTGAATGATTTGGTGGTGCGTGCTGGTCAGAAGATTAGCTACACCATTCCCATCGTAGCGTCACCTAAACCAAGGGCAACTTGGAATCGGGATGGAGTTCAGATTGTGGCCGATGCTCGTCACGAAATGTATACAACCAACACCGAAACTACCTTCGAAATTCCATTCTCCGTTCGTGGCGATACCGGACGTTACACTTTGACTTTGGAGAATGAGCATGGCAGCTTTAGGTAATTGATAATATAAAAGGAAGTTTTTAATATAAATTTTTTACAATATGTGATTATATAGGTATATACTCTCAAAATTTGTGGATAAAATTTTGATCAAATGAATTCACATTCAAGAATTTTTATTAAAGAGTTGTTTTTTTAAAAGAAAAAAAGAAAAGAGATATAAAATAATTACCTTAATTAACTTAAAAAAAGAAATTAAAGAAACTTAATAATTAAAACTTTGATAACGACAATTCGATTTTATTACTATATTTTATATTAATTATATTATTGTATATTATATTTTATATTAATAACAATTTAATTTAATATTTTTTAATTAAATGATGACGTTAAATTTTCAGTGCCAGCGCGAGAGTCACTGTCCTCGATAGACCGGCACCACCGGAGAAACCGCTGGATGTCAGCAACGTCACTAAAGAGGGTTGCCACTTAACCTGGGGACATCCTCTCGACGACGGCGGCAGTCCTATTCTACACTATGTCATCGAAAAGATGGACCTATCCCGTGGAACTTGGTCCGACGCCGGCATGAGTATGGTGTTGAGTCACGAGGTCAGTCGTCTGACTCATCGTAAGGAGTATCTGTTCCGCGTCAAGGCTGTTAATAACATTGGTGAATCCGATCCTCTCGAGACCACGAAGAGCATTATCGCGAAGAACGAGTTTGGTGAGTAGCTTTATAAACGTATCTAAATAGAAGCAAAAAATTGAAATTGAAAAATTTTAGAATTTAATATCAATATAAACCTATAAACATAAATATAAAATACATAAAACAATTAAATAATAATATATGTAATTCATTATTTCAAAAACGTTCAACTAACATCCATTCTTTTGCGACTTTTAGATGAACCTGACGCGCCTGGCAAACCACAGATCACAGACTGGGATAAGGATCACGTAGACCTACAATGGCCAGCGCCGAAGAACGATGGCGGATCGCCGATCACAGGTTACATCGTTCAGAAGAAGGAGAAAGGTAGCCCCTACTGGGTGAACGCAGTGCACGTGCCGGCAGGTCAAACCAGCACAACCGTTCCGGATCTGACGGAAGGTCAGGAGTACGAGTTCCGTGTGATTGCTGTCAACGCTGCCGGTCAATCCGAACCGTCGGAACCCAGCGATCTCGTCACTGCTAAGCCACGCTACTGTAAGTTTTATTTTTTCATAGAAAAATCAATTAAAAGAGCAATATACACGACATTAATTGAAAAATATAATAAAAGATATATAAAATGAATTCAAATTCTAAGATTTTATAAAGAACTTTATTAATTTATTATTATATTATAGTATTTTATACATTATGTATATATTACTTTATATAAACAAATATGTATTTTGTAAATCATAAACTTTAAAATATTTTTAGATTTATATTTTGTTTACGTTATAGAAAATATTTAATCTTTTCTCAACTTTTATAGTGGCTCCGAAGATCAAGACTCCTTTGCAAGATGTTCGTATCAAGGCTGGACTGATTTTCCATGTCGATATCGATTTTGTCGGCGAACCAACGCCGGAAGTGACTTGGAGCGTAGCAAGCAACGAATTGACTTCCAACGACAGAACGACGATTACGTCGATTGGTTACCATACGATTGTGCACATTGTCAACGCTAAGAGATCCGACTCGGGAGTATATCACTTGTTGTTGAAGAACAGCAGCGGCATAGATGAAGGCAGCTTCCAAATGACCGTTTTGGACAAACCTGGACCACCGGAGGGTCCTTTGCAATACGAAGAGGTCACCAATCAGTCCGTCACGCTCTCGTGGAAGCCACCCAAGGATAATGGCGGAAGCGAGCTTACGTAAGTAAATTCTCAAACCACATTATATTTCGAAATAAATTTGTTCGATTGTTTTTTTTGCATAGTATATCTTGGTTTATATTTTTATTCTTTATAAAAATTCTTTATATATTTTTAAATTCGTTGATACACTTTTTATTATTTTATATTTTAAAATTACAGAAGTAACATAAGTTATTTTATGTTTATATAAAATTAAGTTATAAAATATTTTATAGCATAATTTTACTGTAAATTATAATTTTATATAGAAGTAATTATTAATAATTCAATAACAGTTTGTGCTAAAGATTTTATATTGAACATAATATTAATGTCACTATAAAAAAAATATATATATATATATATATATAATTTTTCACATATCTACCTTTTTTTTTTACAGCGGATACATCATTGAAAAACGCGACCTTACGCATGGTGGTGGCTGGGTACCAGCAGTTACCCATGTCAATCCCAAGTATAACCATGCAACTGTGCCAAGATTACTCGAGGGAACCACCTATGAATTCCGCGTGTGCGCAGAAAATTTACAAGGTCGCTCTGAGCCACTGACCACCGACCGATCCGTCGTTGCTAAGAATCAATTCGGTGGGTATATTTTTTATAAAATAACAGCTATCAATTTCCTAAATTAAAAAAAATTAAATACTCTAATGAAATAGCATATAAATCTGATTAAAATAATTCTAAGAAATAATTACAAGATATAATTGATAAAATCGTACATTTAAATCTCTCCAGAAAAAGATTTAAAATTTTTAAGATTTTATTTTTAGTTTTTTAATTTTAGAGACAATTATTGACTAAAATTGTGATTATTGCGCGTTTGACAAAATGTTAATTTTCTAAGATTTTCTTTTTTTGGGATTACATTTTTTACGTTTGATCTCCAGTGGTTCCCGGACAACCTGGCAAGCCAGAATGCGTGGATGCCGACAAGGATCATATTAAGATTAAATGGACCCCACCTATCAGCAACGGCGGCTCCAAGATCATCGGCTATGATGTAGAGCGTCGCGATCGCGCCACCGGTCGTTGGATAAAGCAAAACAAGGAGCCTGTCAGGTATCCTGAATACTACGATGATCACGTGACTGAAGGTCATCAATACGAATATCGTGTGTCGGCTATAAACGCCGCTGGTGCTGGAAAACCGAGCGAGACCTCGTCCGTATTCACGGCCAAACCCATGAAGGAGAAACCGAAGCTTCATCTGGATGCATTAATCGGTCGCAAGATCAAGGTCCGTGCTGGAGAACCGATCAACGTCAATATACCATTGTCCGGTGCGCCTACGCCGAAGATCGATTGGACCAAGGATGGAAAATCACTCTTGGAGACTCTTCGTTTATCGGTACGTAAAATTACCTTTTTCTATATTTGTGTTTCCAAAATATTCATATTTATTAAATTAATTTATTAAATAATATAAATATTTTCATTACACATAATTATTTATTTATTTAATTAAACAATTATAAATATTTGTGTATTACATAAAATTACATACACTACATAATTATTATAAAAGATCTTTTATAAAATGTTTTTTTACAATCTACATATATATTAAAAACTTTATTATATTTTATATTTCTCTTTTGTGTTTTTTTTAAAACAGATTCAGCTTTTATTTCTCATTTTATTAATTTTATTTATTACTTATTATTTATTTTAATAATTTATTTTATTTATTATTTAATTATTACAGTAATGTGTTCGCAAATCTTTTCAGATGTGTATTTTTATTTTCTCATTTTTATTATATTTTTAGACCGAAACCAAGAGCGATCGAACACAGCTATCAATCGAGAAATCCGTGCGAGATGACAGCGGCACGTATACTATAACCGCGTCGAACGAGCATGGAAAGGATTCCGCTGACATTGAGGTGATAGTCGTAGATAAGCCTGGACCGCCTCAGGGTCCTTTGCAATACACCGGCACGACGCAGGAATCTGTCGGGTTATCCTGGAATCCTCCGGCGGACAACGGCGGCTCCGACATCACGAACTACATCGTCGAAGTGTCGGACTACGGATCTGATAATTGGCGACAAGCACCCGGATACGTTCCTAGAACGAGCTTTACGGCGAAGGGCTTGATTGAAGGCAGGAAATACGTCTTCAGGGTCCGTGCTGAAAATATGTACGGAGTATCGGAGCCCTTGGAGGGTAAACCCGTGATAGCTAAAAGTCCTTACGATCCGCCAGATGCACCGAGTCAGCCTGATATTCTCGGCTACACTCCTAACAGCTGCAGTCTCACATGGAATCCGCCCATCAACACCGGCGGAAAGCCTATCACTGGTAAATTATCAGAATAACTTATAAGAATATTTAACAATTATAATATTTAATATATAATAATTAAATAATTATTAAAATTGTTATAATTTCTCTCTCTGAAAAGAACTTTTCTTTCGGTTTTCAAAAATATTATAATCAAAATTGATTTATATATGTTACGTATAATTTATATTTATATATTCTTCTTCAGGTTATTATGTGGAGAGACGTGAGCGTGGCGGTGAATGGTTAAAAGTTAACAATTACCCAACGCCAAACACGACATTTACTGTGCAAGATCTTCACGAGGGTTCGCGATACGAGTTCAGAGTGATCGCTGTTAATGAAGCTGGACCTGGAAAACCCAGCAAACCCACCGAACCTATCACAGCCGGACACCAACGCCGTAAGTATATTTTCAATCAATCATATAATAAATTCAACAAAGAATTCAAAGATTGTATCACAGATTATTTTCTATATTTTATTATTTAATTATCGTTAATTTTTTAGTGCGTCCTGACGCGCCCGAGCCGCCTAAACCAGACAGGATCACCAAGGACTCGGTGACCTTGAGCTGGCGACCACCGCGAAGCGACGGTGGCGCGAAGATCAGAGGCTACATTATTCAGAAGAAGGCCAAGGATGACACCGACTGGTCGGACGTGAACGGAGCACCTGTACCGACCAACGTGTATACCGTGCCGAAACTGAAGGAGGGCGAAGAGTACCTCTTCAGGGTGTTTGCGGTGAACGACGTTGGTAGCAGCGACCCGAGCCGACCTAGCAATCCCATCGTCATCGAAGAGCAACCCAATAAGCCAGTCATGGATCTGGGTGGCGTTCGCGACATCACCGTTCGCGCCGGCGAGGACTTCTCCATTCACGTGCCTTACATTGGTTTTCCCAAACCGACCGCTACGTGGTTCGCCAATGATGTCATTAAGGATGAAACTGATTCGCGTGTCCATCAGCAACTAGCCGATGATTTTGCTAGGTATATATATTTTTGCGACTATTATCTTTATGTATAAACTCTACACAGAAAATAAGAAAAAAAAAATCTTAAAATTGAATATTATACATATATATATATGTATATGTCAAGTATGCGCTAGATATTTCGCCTTATCGCGATAGCTAATTATTAGATAGCAATAAATAGTGATTGACATTGTATGCTACAATCATCTGTTGTAGTCTGGTGGTGAAGAATGCGAAACGTTCAGACGGAGGACAATACAGACTTCAACTGCGTAACTCGTCCGGCTTTGATACGGCGACTGTCAACGTTAAAGTCCTCGATCGTCCTGCTCCGCCTGAGAATCTTCGCGCGGATGAATTCGGCGGTGATGCTCTTACTCTTTTCTGGAATCCGCCCAAAGATAACGGAGGTGCTGATATTACTAATTATGTAATTGAGAAGAAGGAACCGAAATCCGCCACGTGGTCTAAGGTAAGAAATATTATGGAAAAATTATGGAATATCAGGATTAAAAATAGAGAGAATACCATTCTTTACATTTGTTTAGTTGATGCAAAACTGAAAGAAATTGAGATTTATTATATTTCAATCAATTAAAGTAGTACATTTATTTAATTATAGTTATATGTATAAAACACAAATATATTTTCATATTTGTTATATTTTATACTTTACAGAATATTTATTATTAGAATTTATTATTAGAGAAAAGTATATTTCAATCAAAATGTTACGATTATTTATCTACAGTTATATAAAACAAATATTTATATTTATTATATATTTCATACTTCATAAAATATTTATCATTAAAATTCTGGAAAAGTTGATTTTAATTAAAGCTACAGTAAAAAAAGAATTTTTTTATATAAACAATATATGTATATGTATACTTGCTGTATTAAAAATTAATTTCTTTGTTCAGTAGTTACAAGGAAGAAAAGACTAAGGATAAAAAAATACTTATAGAGAACATACAAAATCTGAAATTGCCTTTAGCTTGAATATACATATAATACTGGAATTTAAGGAAGAAAAAAAATTTGCAGGTGAGCAGCTACGTTACGACACCATTTGTGCGTGTCAGAAATCTGACGGTCGGTCAAGTGTACGAGTTCCGAGTGATGGCCGAGAATCAATATGGCACATCAGATCCGGCGACGACGACCGATCCGATCAAGGCGCGACATCCATTCGATCCGCCAGGCGCTCCCGGCGCACCTCGCGGCGTGGAAACTACCGAAGACAGCATCACCATCACCTGGAGCAAGCCGCGTCACGATGGTGGTTCACCAATCATCGGCTACGTCGTCGAGAAGCGTCTCCTGAGCGAGGACAAGTGGGTCAAGGCTACGCCGGCTCTGGTGCACGATACCACTTACAAGTGAGTGATGATTTGTGCCCCTCCTTTTTTTCTATGCATTTTTATTTTTTTGAAAGACAAAGTTAATGAGATGTTTTATTAATTATTTTCGTCGACCTCGCAGGGTCACCGGACTGATCGAGAATCATGATTACGAGTTCCGCGTAGCTGCGGAAAATGCTGCCGGCCGTGGACCATGGAGCTCCAATTCTGATGTTATTCGCGCCAGCGCACCGCCATGTAAGTATATTTTCTTTAAAGATTTTGTTCGAGATAAAAACATACATAAATTAATACACAATAAAATAATTTGTATACATATAAATAACAGAGATTTTTCTTACAAAGAATTTTGATTAAAATTGAAAATAAACATGCAAAAAACAGAACGAAAATTATATTAATTTTTAACATTAAAGATTATTTAATTAATTCACATTATTTATATAAATACATTTATATAAATTTATCAAAGTATGATTCACTTAAAATTGAATGAAGTATATATTTTTTTGCAATTAAATTTTCTATTGTCATTAATTGTAACTTTTAACAAGTTTCGGATATAATTTGTCAATCGTTTCGTTACAGTCCCACCGAAGATCACGAGCGATCTCAGCATCCGTGATATGACCGTTATCGCGGGAGAACCGTTTACCATCACGGTGCCATACACGGCTAATCCTAGACCAAGACCTAACTGGTCCATTAATGGCGAGGAGGTTCTCACTGGTGACAGAATCAAGTTCGAGACAACTGATGTGGCCTCACAGTTCATTAACAAGAAGGCGCAGAGATCGGATACTGGCACATACACGATATACCTCACGAATACTGTCGGCACCGATTCCGCCTCATGCAAGGTTCTCGTTGTCGGTAAGTTTCTTACTAAGCATAATTTTTCTCACTCGCCTTATCATTTTTTTTTAAATTGCAACTTTGATTTAATTTTCAGAAAATTATACATATATTTGAAAAGTTTTAGAGAAAAAAAATTTCTTTTTATAAAACTTGTTTTAACTCTCCTTATTTTTTTATTCATTTATTTATAAATTTATAATAATATGTTTATTAATAGAATATGTATATGTATTTTTAATATATTTTGATCTTTCAAGTCGTACATTGTAAAATGATTTTCTTTTTAGACAAACCGTCGCCACCGCTGGCACCCTTGGACATCTCCGACATTACTCCGGAAACCTGCACGCTAACGTGGAAACCGCCCTTCGATGATGGTGGTTCGCCAATCACAAATTACATCGTCGAGAAACTAGATCCGGCCGGTGTAAGTTTAATGATAAAGAGATGTCTATATATATGTATAAGTGACGTCATCAAAGCAATAATATTAATTTTTTCTTTCGCTATAAAGTGTGATTATTAAAGATTAAGATATTTTCATTGCTCTTTTTCAGTTCTGGGTGAAGCTCAGCAGCTTCGTGAGGAGCACGCATTATGACGTGATCGGTCTAGAGCCAAATCGCACATACAACTTCCGCGTAAGAGCGGAAAATCAATACGGAATATCTGAACCGCTTCAGGCTGACGAGCCGATAACGGCTAAGTTCCCGTTCACAGTGCCGGATCCGCCTGGACAGCCGCGTGTCATCGACTGGGACACCTCAAACGCGACGGTAGTCTGGACAAGACCTTTGTCTGACGGTGGATCTCGCATTCAGGTATATATTATCAATATACAAGGCAAAAATTATCGACACATTTTATATTTGAAATTTGACGTACTATACATTTTTTACTATACATTATTATATGTTACAAATCGTCCAACTTTATGAAATATACAAATTTATATAATTATAATTATTTTATATAATTATAAATTTGTATAATAAATTGTACACATTTATATCTCAAACTTATATTTTCTAAAATCGATATACATACTTTTTGGACGCTATTGAAGTAGATTTGAAATAATTCAATAAAAATTTCAATTATAGGGCTACAAGATCGAATTCCGTGATCCTACCGAGGACGTGCAATGGCGTGTGGCGAACGACTACCTCTTCAAGGACACCACATACGTGTGCTATGGTCTAATGAGTGGACACGAGTACGAATTCAGGATCCGCGCGAAGAATGCAGCCGGTTTCAGCAAACCGAGCCCGCCGTCCGCACCGTTCAGAATCAAGAGCAAGTTCAATGTGCCGTCACCACCTGGAACCCCGCAGGTCACCAAGGTGGGCAAAAACTACGTCGATTTGCGATGGGAACCACCTGTTTCTGACGGCGGCAGCAGGATCACCGGCTACGTGATCGAAAAACGCGAGGTGGGCAGCGCAATGTGGTCCAAATGCAACGAGTACAACGTTGTTGATACCGAGTACACGGTCATGCATCTTATCGAGCGGGGCGACTACGAGTTCAGGATCTTCGCGGTGAACGCGGCTGGCAGGTCCGAACCGAGCTCGTGTACCACTCCGGTGAAGATCTGCGAGGTCGAGGGCGGCGAGAAACCAGAGTTTATCAGAAATTTGCCCATCAGTCAAATTATACCGCTCGGCAAGACCCTCGTCCTCGAGTGCGAGGCCACGGGTAAACCACTACCGACTGCCAGGTTAGTCAAAAAAACAATATTTCCAATTTTCAATCGTATTATTTGTCAGAGAAGTATTATCTGGATAAAATAATATTAGAAACTGAGCATTTTTTTTTAATTGAAGTTTATTTAGATTTTTATATTTAATTTCATATTTATTAAAACTGAAAAGTTTTTTTAAGAATACGCGGATTTTTATATTTGATATTGAAGGAAGGTAATACGATTTGATATTTTAAATAACGATCTTTAAGTTTTTAAATAAATATTAATAGAAATTCAATTTTTAAATTTAACTAATTTAAATTTTTAATTTTTAAATATTATATACTTTCTAATTAATTTTTTTAAATGTAATTATGAATTATTCATCTTAATTTAGAGTAAAATAATACTGACATATAATTTTTTTAATATACATATTTCTAGATTTAACTTAATATTAAAATTATAATTTCAGGTGGCTGAAGAACGGTCGCGAGATCACTCTGGGCGGTCGTTTCCGTACTGAGGCGATAAACGGCATCTATAGATTGGTGATCTCTGAGGTGTGGGATGCGGACGACGGGGATTACAGTTGCCAGATCTCGAACCCGCTTGGCGTCGCCGCGACTACATGCCGACTAAAGATCGGCACGCCGCCGCGTATCGAGCGCATGCCGGGTGATCTTTATCTGCCGGAAGGTGACAATACGAAGATCAAGATCTATTATAGCGGCGATCAGCCGATGGAGGTGACGCTGAAGAAGGATGGTCACAAGATCGTGGAGACTACACACATTAAGTACACCGTCTTTGACGAGTACCTCATCATCTTCATTAAGGACATTCAGAAAGACGACGCTGGCATTTATGATCTGTCCATCTCCAACAACAGCGGCAGCGTGAGCGCGTCCTTCACCGTATACATCACCGGATTACCTGGACCGCCCACTGGACCACTCGACGTATCTGACATCGACAAGCACACATGCACTTTATCCTGGCATCCACCGAAGTACGACGGTGGTCTTCGAATCACCCATTACGTGGTGGAGCGTCGCGATGTCAGTCTCACGCATTGGATCATTGTATCGTCCTTCTGCAAGGACACCACTTTCGTCGTGCAAGGTCTCACTGAGGGCCAGGAATATCTGTTCCGGGTGATGGCGGCCAACGATAACGGCATGGGTCCACCGCTAGAAGGTACCAATCCGATCAGGGCCAAGGCGCCGTTTGATCCACCAGGTCCACCCGGTACGCCTAAGGTCCTTGAAGTCGGTGGCGACTTTGTTAATCTTTCGTGGGAGAAACCGGAAACAGACGGCGGCGCTAAGATTCAAGGTTATTGGATCGATAAGAGAGAGGTCGGAAGTCAGGCCTGGCAGCGCGTAAACGTCAGCATTTGTCTGCCAACGCAAATCAACATCAGTAATCTGATCGAAGGAAGGCAATACGAGTTCCGAGTATTCGCTCAGAATGTGGCTGGCTTGAGTCTCGAGTCAAAGGCCTCGACCTCCGTGAAGATCGTCGATCCACAAGCGGCGAAGCCTCCGGAGATCATTCAACCTCTCAACAGGGTTCGTGTTTTTTCCATTTGTATCTTAATTATAACAGCTTTAGAATAGTCGTCTTAAGAGTTTATAGACTTATATTTTATATTATAAATTTTTATATTTCATATTTTATTTAGATACTAAATTTATATATTTTTTCAATTTTAAATATAAAATATAAATTATGAAATTTATAAAATATGAATTAGATTTATATTTTATCTTATAAATTTAAAAAAATGTTAAATAATAAATAATAATTCTTAAAATAATAATTCTAAACATTTTGCTAATTTGAAATTAACTTTTTTTCATTTATTTCACCAGGTGAATTGCGTCCAGAACCACAACGCTCACTTCCAATGCAAGATCATCGGCACACCAAAACCGAGCATCACGTGGTTCAAAGGTGCCCGCGAGATCGTGAGCGGCAGCCGTTATAACATCTATTCCGAGGGTGACACTCACAATCTCATCATCCACGACGTGTTCGGCGAGGACGCTGACGAGTACTTCTGTCGCGCGGCTAATAAATGCGGCGTGAAATCCACCAAAGGCGAGCTCTTTATCAAGACTCCACCCAGATTAAACGTACCTCCGCGATTCCGCGACACTGCCTTCTTCGACAAGGGCGTGAACGTTGTCATCAAGATACCGTTCACCGGCTACCCGAAACCGAAAATCACGTGGGTGCGCGAGGGTGAGGTGATCGAGTCCGGCGGTCATTACGCCGTCGAAGTAAAGGAACGTCACGCCGTGCTGACAATCCGCGACGGCAGCCGCATCGATTCCGGCCCGTATCGCATCACCGCCGAAAACGATCTCGGCCAGGACACGGCCATCATCAAGATCCAGATCAGCGATCGTCCGGACCCGCCCAGATTCCCGCAGGTGGATAATGTCGGCCACGACTCGCTGGCAGTTAGTTGGAAGCCGCCGTTGTGGGACGGCGGCAGCAACATCACCAACTATGTGGTGGAGAAGCGCGAGCATCCGATGAGCAGCTGGATCCGGGCCGGCCACACCCGATTCTGTACGCTCGCGGTGACCGGTCTGAGCCCCGGGCACCAGTACGATTTCCGAGTGAGCGCGGAGAATATCTACGGTCGGTCCGATCCGAGCGAGGTAACGCCGCTGATCACCACGAAGGGCGTGATCAAGCGCGAATACAAGAAAAAAGAATACGAGGTGGACGCGAGTGGCAAAAAGATACGCGGACGCGACGACGAGAAACCGCGCGACTACGACCAGTTTGTGTTCGATGTGTACAGCAAGTACGTGCCTCAGCCAGTCGAAATCAAGCACACGTCAGTCTACGACAAGTACGACATCCTCGAGGAGATCGGTACTGGCGCGTTCGGCGTGGTGCACCGTTGCCGCGAAAGAACCACCGGCAACATATTCGCCGCCAAGTTCATCCCTGTGTCGCACGTGATGGAGAAAGAACTGATCAGGAAAGAGATCGACATCATGAATCAGCTGCATCATCCCAAGCTGATCAATCTGCACGATGCCTTTGAAGACGACGACGAGATGGTACTGATCTTCGAGTTGTAAGTATCCACTTTGAGATAAAAAAAATCAGAATAATTATAAAGAATTCCGACAAATTGTGACGAGTTTGCGTTATATCCTTGATCTCGATCATTTGTCTCGTTAGCCTGTCCGGCGGCGAGTTATTCGAGAGGATTACGGCCGAGGGTTACACCATGTCCGAAGCAGAGGTCATTAATTACATGAGGCAGATCTGTGAGGGCGTCAAGCATATGCACGAAAAGAATATTATTCATTTAGGTGAGACATTGATATTATGAAGATAATTTTCTTACACACTCTCGTAAAATTTGTTAGAAATCCTATTTATAATTTAAATTTTTTAATAAAATGGAGCAACAGTTATATTTTATAATATATTGTAATACTTTTGTATTTTTATATTTTTAATCAAAATATTTCAACAAATTTATATTTAAAAATTTATAAAAATTGATATAAATTTAAATATTAAATAAATTATATATATAATTTTTTTTAAATATAAAGCTTTTATATTTCTGTTTTTTACATTTAAGTTGCAATATATTTATTACATTTTAAATTTTGGATGCAGATGTAAATATTTTAAAAACGTAGTTATTAAACACACATGGCTATATTTTTATTAAATATTATATATTATTTTAAATACAATTATATTATTAAATATATCATTTTAAATGTAATTATATAGAAAAAATATGCGATTATTTTTAGATATCAAGCCCGAAAATATCATGTGTCAAACTCGCAACAGCACCAACGTAAAACTGATCGATTTCGGTCTGGCCACTAAACTCGATCCGAACGAAGTAGTAAAGATCAGCACAGGTACGGCCGAGTTTGCTGCTCCTGAGATCGTCGAACGCGAGCCAGTCGGTTTTTATACCGACATGTGGGCCTGTGGCGTACTGGCTTATGTACTGTGAGTATAAAATTTTTCTTTTTACCAATTAATAATCTTTACAAAGGATCATATTAAATATTTTCTAGAAATATTAAAATGTTCCTAAAAGATGTATACAGTATCTTATATTTTAATAACATTATGTAGGCAAACAAATAATATGGAAAATTGTTAAGAATATATAGTAGTAATTGCAGGGATTGAAAGTAAAGAGAAAAAACGAGAAGTTCGAAGGATGATCAAACTGAATTTCGTATGATTATAATTACAATTAATGAAGGATTATGATAGAAAAGATTTCAGGAAATTGCTTGATATATAGAAGATTTGAAAAAGCGATAATCCGTTCTTTAATAACAACAATTTTTAATCTCTATTTGCAAAACGCGAAATATAATAACAGAAATGAAATTCACACAACAAAACATTTCATTTATTACCATATTATTATTAACCATTGCAACATCTAATTAATTTTTAATAAATCATTTTGTGCAACTGAAAACTTGAAAAATTGAAAAGCTACATTTTTTTGAAAGAAGAAAAAATAGTGTACTGAGATTTCTAGTATTCATTGTTTACACAGATTGAGTGGCCTTTCGCCGTTCGCGGGTGACAACGATATCGAGACCCTGAAGAACGTGAAAGCGTGCGACTGGGACTTCGACGAGGAGGCGTTCCGTGACGTTTCCGAGGAGGGCAAAGATTTCATCAGACGACTGCTCATTAAAAACAAAGAGTACGATATCTACTACTATTCTGTATAAAAAAAATTTGTCGAATCTTTCTATTATTCGCGTATGTTCTCGTCTTTCAGGAAGCGTATGACAGCGCACGAGTGTCTCCTTCATCCGTGGTTAACCGGCGACCATAGTAAGTGGACCAATCCGATCGCCAGTAGCCGTTACCTCAGCATCAGAGACAAACTGCGTGCCAAGTACGAGAATTGGGACAAGTACGTCCTTCCCATTGGCCGCCTAGCTGAGTACTCATCGCTCAGGAAACTTCTGATCGATAAATACAGAATCTATGATTCTTGCTTCGGTGAGTATAATTAAGTATTATTACAATAATCGTAATATATAGAACGATAAACGGCGAGTATTTGATAAATATAATGTAAAATAAATAAAAAATATACTTAAAAATTGTACTAATATTTATTTCTCTTAAATTAATATTTTTTAATTAATAGTTAATCTTAAATTAACAATTAATATTTTTTTTACAGATCGCCGACAAGCAGCGCCCAGATTTGTCATCAAGCCGCAAAGCGCGTTCGCCTATGAGGGACAGAGCGTGAAGTTCACCTGTCGCGTGATAGCAATCGCGGCGCCGACGCTGACCTGGTCGCACAACAATCAAGAGCTACGACAGTCCGTCAAATTCATGAAACGGTATCACGGCGATGATTATACTTTCATTATCAACAGAGTCAAGCTGGAAGACCGAGGAGAGTACATTATACGCGCCGAGAATCACTATGGCTATCGCGAGGAGGTTGTCTTCCTTAACGTACAACGTAAGCGTTTTCCTTATCAAAATTTTATACATATATACATAAATTTGTTATTTTATAATATTCGATGACACCGTTTGGTGTATTTAATATCAAACATTTTTAACTTTAATATACTTGCATACTAATTTTTTAAATTTATTCGATTTTTGATTCCCAATATATTTACATTTATTTACATATTTAAAAAGAAGTATATAAAATCTTTGTTTTTCTCTGCTCTTTTAGCACTGCCGAGAGAAATTCCGAAGTATAGGCCCGAGCTGCATCCAGCGCGTAGACGAGAACCACTCGGCTACAATGTGTGGTTGGAGATGATCGAGTCGGCGCCGAGTTTCACCTTCTTGCTGCGACCACGCGTCATCCAGATCAGACAAACATGCAAGCTGCTCTGCTGCCTGAGCGGTAACCCACCGCCCACCGTGAAATGGTACAAGGACAGGGAAGAGTTGTCCAAGTATAACTATCCTATGAGCAACGCCGACGGAGTCGTCACGATGGAGATCATTGACTGCAAGCCGGAGGACAGCGGCAAATATCGCTGTGTAGCTACTAACAAGCATGGCAAGGACGAGACCAGTTGTGTGGTCATCGTAGAAGGTAGAAAATAAATAAATCATTAAATATTGAATGAAAAAGGAAATGAATATAATATTAAAGCCAAAGATTTATAGATATTTATAGACATTATTTATAGATAATTTTAGGATTGAAAAGGTTCACTTTTTCCTGTATAAACGAACTGTTTTTTTTTTTTTAAATTAAAGAAATCCAATCGTTTTTAAAATATGTATAAATTAATCTAAATTTAATTGTCTCACATTAAGATAAGTTTTCTCAAAAGTGAAATACATAGTTGTAATCAATATTTTGAAGATCCAAAAGTAAAAATGAGGGCTAAAGTTATAAAACACAAAGAATTTTATATTTAAGATAGATTTTGCACATTTTGTGAGATTCACTTGTGCTTTTTAAATCCTGCAACAACTCAGTGATGAGATCGATGATACCCTTGAAATATGTAATCTACTGCCGAAATTGTTAACATACATTGAGCGTTTGTGTTGTAGGCACTGGAGAAACAGAGGAGCAAGTAAAATTAGCGCACGATTTCCTACATTCCGGAGGTAGAGCTGTTTCAGAGCTTACCCCGTTTGTGTGCAATCCTTTTCCACTATTATTACAAGCAATGCTTCTTTAGCTGATAGATTACCTTATTTTGTGTCTGTGTGTGTGTATGTGCTACGTGCACATTGTTAAGCTTTTTTCATTAGAAATCATAAATATTACACACATACATGTCATCACGTAGTCGCTGTACTAGCTATACATGCAATTATTTAACAGATATTTTTATTTTACATTATGAAATATTATTTTTCTATTTTAGATATATTTAAAAAATAACGATTCCTTGAATTATGATATAATTAGAATTATGATATAATTAGTTTACTCCCTTAATCTGTGTACTATATACGTACTTTATGTTGAATTTACTTTCCCGTTTATTTTACAGTTTTTTTACTTGTATAGTCTATTTTTTTTATTTGCAGTGAAATAAATCTCGTGAATCACATTTCGCTATTATGAATTTTTATGCAAATACATTGTATTTAGTAACGAATGATTTTACTTTAAGATCGAAGGTATATCGAGCAACCACTGAAACAAGCACCACCGCCAATCGTGACGGTCCACAAGTCCAGCGGTTATAGCGGCTATAGTTCCACCACCCAAGGTCAAACCTCTTCCTATAGCAAACACAATTCCACGACTTCCTCTTCGTATAAGGTATAGAAAGAGAAATATATATATATTTTTTTTTTATATAACTCCTCTCTTCTCTCTCCCATACATACACACACAAATCTTTATAAATAATATAAAATATAACAGACATATAATAGACATTAATTCAATGATTTAGAGATATTTAGTTTATTTAATTTATCTATTATATTATATATTTATTAAATTAAATATTGATAGCAAAAATAAATGAACTAAATATATTCTATTATATATTTAAATTATTTAATTTTTACTATCGATATTTAATTTATTAAATTTAATTTTGCTTTAATTTTAACTTTTGCAGATATTTTTTATTTTCTTTAATTTAATTTTATCAAAAGATAGATTTATGAGAGAAAACGTTTTTTCTTATAGTCTTTGCCTCTTGTCATATAAATCCTATTTTATAAAAAAATTTTTTTAGAAAGCTATACATTATAACATAATATACTTAGTTGATGTATATATGAATAATATTTAAAATATTTTACACATTACAAAATAAGATTATAATTTAAAAATATTACTGAAATATTTTTATATGTAATTACAGGATAGCTCCAGCATTAAAATTAACGAATCTTCTGACAAACGAAGTGTGAAAAAATATGGCTCGAAGCTCGACACCACCGGTAGTCCATCTCGATCTAGGAGCTCGACAAAAGAACTCGCCCGTAAGCATATCGTTTTATTATGTCATGATTTAATAAATAATTTAATGAATATTTGGAGTATTTTTAATTTTGTTATCGTATGAATGTGTGTGTTGAAGTACCCTCGGATGACTCGATGAGACCGCCGCAGTTCACACAGAAGCTGAAGAACCTCACGGTCAACGACGGCGAACCGCTGGAGCTCAAGGTCAAAATTGACGGCGATCCAGAACCGCAAATTACTTGGCAAAAAGACGGCAAGGTAGACATACTTAGTTCGAAATCAACTCCTGCGATATAATTAAAATAATCTTACTATATATTACTTGCCAGTAAAATATAAATTAAATTTATAGATACAGAATTATGCGAATTAATTGTAATGATTAATAAAAAAATGATTATAATTATCTAAAGAAATCGCGTTAAAAAATTACGCGAATAAAAAATTAATTCTTATTAGCGATAACGTTTATTTACACGATTCTCTTATAGCTGCTGAGCTCGTCGGAGATCATCGATCTCAAATATAAGAATGGAGTAGCCGTTCTCACGATCAACGAAGTATTCCCTGAGGATGAAGGCGAGTACGCGTGTCTCGCGACCAACAGCATCGGTAGCGATACAACATCCTGCAAGCTGACCGTAAAAGGTAAAAACATCCAAAATTTTTGTCAATAATAATTCAATGATTTAGAGATATTTAGTTTATTTATCTATTATATATTTATTAAACTATAAATATAGATAGCAAAAATTAAATAAACTAAATATATTCTATTATATATTTAAATTATTTAATTTTTACTATCGATATTTAATTTATTAAATTTAATTTTGTTTTAATTTTAGTTTTTATACATATTTTTTTATTTTCTTTAATCTTATTTAATTTTATTTTATCAGAAGATGGATTTATGAGAGAAAATATTTTTTTCATTCTCAAATTCAAGCGGAAAAGACACAATGTGAAACTTATGTTCTGTTTTATTCTTTTACAGCCGGAGAGAATGCTGCCGGGAAAAAAGCGAGTGACGACAAATCGCCGAAAATCGTGGACCACCTGACAAGCAAGTACGTAAAGGATGGCGAAGCGGTGACACTTAGCTGCCGAATAATCGGTGCCAGGAAGTTTGACGTGGTATGGTTGCACAACAATAAGGAGATCAAGCCTAGCAAGGACTTCCAGTACACTAACGAGGCTAACATCCACAAGCTAGTCATTGCCGAAATATTCCCCGAGGACTCTGGCACTTACACGTGCGAAGCTTTCAATGACGCAGGAGAGAGCTACTCGTCGTGCACGTTAAACGTACTCGGTAAGGATTTAGGATATTATCAACTGTACGAGCATGCGAAAATGATATCTTAATTTTCATGCAATTTTTATTTATTGAAAATTATTTATTGGCAAAACAAAAAAGGGTTTTATATTCTAAAAAAATATCGCATTTGAAGAAATTATTAAGTTTGAATTTATGACCACTAAATAACTGAACTGAAACTTTCAAGCTCAAAATGAAGAGCCGAAGAGCCCAGCGTTCGCGACATTCCCGCAGTCTGCAACAGTGAGCGAAGGCGAGTCGGTGACTTTCACGTGCAAGACTGATACCGCACCTTTGAAAGGTAAAATAATTTACGCAATCGTTTTATGGAATTTAAATATATTATATCGATATCAATTATTCTTTCGTTAGCTCTCTTTAACAATTAAATGCTAATAAATGTTAATTTTCTAGTAACTTGGCTGAAGGACGGCAAAGCAATCCCCGAGACGAGCACCAGATACCACTTCAGTTCGGATGGCAACACATCCTTTGAGTTCGGCATCAAGACCTGCACGGCCAGCGACGTCGGTCAATATTCAGCACGCGCGATTGGACAAAAGGGCGAAACGAACTCAGCGTTCGCTCTTAACGTCGTCACTCCCGGCGAACTGTGAAATCACTCTTAATACCAAAATGATTATCCATCGCAAGCCGCGAATCGGAGAATGTTTACTCGAGTATATTCTTCACGGAGAAAACACCGGACATTAATTCGCAGATATAAGCACATGTATTTTTTCTTTTTTTTTGAAAAGCATCTAATTTAGCCGAATGTTTTCTCCAAAAAGAATATATCTTCTTTACTCTTAATAACGTCAAACCATCTCCGGTTGATCCTTTCCACTGGCCTTTCAACTTTGACGCGAAGCTTAACGAGAGAACGAATGAAGAAAACTAAAACGGCTCGTCACGACGACCATTTTTAAGTCTACTGTACAAAAGGAAAGAAAAGGAGAGCCGGAAGAATATTTTTTCTCTTTATCTCGCGTATGTAAATTATTTTGGAACGCTGTATTCTCTTCCTGTGTGTTTTGTCATAAAATGTCGCATGTGTGAATCGCTCGAATCGGGACGCGGTTTACTTTTACGAGACGAGGATCCGAATAATTTCCGCGTCTCCGAATCTTCGCATTACGGAATAGCACGCACAACTTATTACGCTAAAATATTTTGGCTTTGCTGTATCACACGACTCGATATACACTCGATACTTAACGGGTATGTCGCGGTGGCACATTCAAAAAAAAAAAAAAAAAAAAAAAAAAAAACGAAACAATCGGAAATTTAGAATATTTGACACGCTCGAACGTGGTTTTCCCAGCGAGACTGCCAGCATCCTCGAAGAACCGCCAACATTTTAAATCTCACCGGGAATCCCTCGGCGAGAACAAATATCTATTTTGACGTGATATACTATCGCGATGTGCCCTCCTATTCCACATTAATGGTCGTGTTATACTTGTTTGAAGACTGCTTTCCGTCTTAAAAAAAAATTTACGATAAAATAAAACATATGATTTAAATGAGTCTCATTCATTATACCGCTGAAAATTATACTGATTATAATAATATAGATTATAAGTGTAAGACCTATTAATTTCACAAATTCCATAAATCGTCCTCAAGTTAGCAATTACATCTGTGTAATCGTCGAGTGTCAATTAAAAAAATACAATGTATTAGAGTACAAGAGTAGTTTGACTGAATAATAGACAAAACAATTAGCATTGATAAAAACTTTAATATAAAAAGTCATAAAAAAAGTTAAAAAAAAAATACATTTATATTTTATATTCAAATTTATATACAAAAAGTTGTATTTCTAATGCAACCAATGTTACGTGATATTACAATGATTTATGAACAATATGACAATTCGTGAAAATAGGACGTTATGGCTAAAAATAAAGCCAAGTTAATTTCAGAAAATACATGAAATCACATGATTTTTTCCTTGTAATATTTCAATGTTTTTGTTGGATTTTTCTTGGATCTTTACTTCTATATTCATATGTTCTCATATAGTCCTGTGTTTAATCGAATCTTGATTGAATGTTTAACTCGTAAAGAGTTATGTGTCAACTTGTATCATCCGAATTCGTCGCAGAGTTAATGCACAAATTAGCTGGATCCATCAAATTAAAGAAGGTTGTATATGATCTCGAAGAAAGGAAACGGAACTTATTTGGATCCTGTATAGGCATACTATACCACGGTAAGCGGTTTTTTTTTTCTTGTAACCACATTAGTGCACATTCCATATTCAGATGTTTGGGACATATTAGCACATAGTTCTCATATAAATCATTATGGTATGATAGGACAAGATAAAAGTATAAATTCTGACTAAATTTTTCCTCTTCCTCCTTAATACCGCAAAATTTAGCATATTTTTCATATATTTTGCGATTATGTTCTAAATTGTCGCATACCGCTACAATATTTTTTAAATTTATTCGGTCTGGTTTGTTAGATGCTGTAAATCATAGCAATGAATTTTAAGTTCACTTACACATCCTTATCATGCATAAACTATAATATTTACCAATGTAACATGAAGCAGTCTTAAATTGCTTTATTATTGATGCAGTCATGTGTAGATCATGTATTTGTAATTCCAGTTCATGACTTATCGTTACCTTGTGCCAGTCATTCCACTCAGGATTATATATATATATAACAGGTAACTCTCTTCCATTGGTAGGAAAAAAAGAATATACGATTAGGTAGTTATTAACAACATTATAATCAGGAGGAGTGACGAATTCTATGGGTAAACTCATACCCTTAGTCCATATGCCTGTCAATTGTTGAAATGAAAGTAAATTAGTAATAAAACAAAATAAATAATATATGTTCTCGACATTAAAGCAATTCCGAGCAGGAATAAATTGTTCAGACTACAAGGATATTCCTATGATATAGTTTGTGTCTCAATTTGAGAACATTTTGTAGATATTCATACATAAACATTGCATATCATATTAAAATAAGCATTCACGTTATGTTGATTTTCTATACATTAAACTGAAATCACCTTCATGGACATTATAGATATCAAGAGATCGCAATTTTCGTCGATAATGTCCTACACCACCTGCAAGTAATAATGTATTCTGCACAAATGCAGCAATCATATGTCTCCTGGCACATGGTATACTAAAATAACAAGATTTAGATTTGCAGAAAACGTCTTATATGATTATTTTTCTTTCATTTTTGTTATCGATTTATGAAAATACCTACGCCGTTTCTAAAAACCATTTCTTAGATATCAGTGAGTAACGCCACATGTATTTGTTAAATATCCCTGAGCCAATTAAAAATTCTCCACCACAAAGATATAAATTATGTCCTAGAAATCATGCAAAAAACAATAAGTGAATATGATAAAAAAAAAATAAGTGAATGATAAAAAGAAAAAAAAAAAAAACATACCTCTGATAGCAAACTGCATTCCTACTAATGTATTATTATTATTATATATCTTCTTAATAGCTTCAGGATATTTAAATGTAGTAAATTCAAAAAACTTGTTACCATCCCAACAATGAATATAAAATTCATTATCAGGATTAGAATTATCAAAGGATATAATACTTTTATAAACTTTTGGACCAGTCTTCTTTAAAATATCCAATGGAATTGTATCCTTTTAAAAATTAAGACTTTAAATCTATTATACATTGTATTATATGATAAATAATTAACATATAATAAGATATAATAGTGTACATATTCCAAGAAAAGCAAAATAGATATCAAAGATCAATATCTTGATTACAATCTTATTTTATGCATTTAAAAAAGAATTAAAATTCATAAATTTGTTCAATTTACTCCCATAAAAAATTATGCTGTTCTAACTTTAAAATTATTATCACATATAGAAAGAGAATATTCACCTGATTAATTTTCATCCATTCTTGCGCAATACAGAACAAATAATCCTCTGCATCTTTTACTTTTGCATCTTTTGCAACTCTTAGATTAATATTTCCAACTAATTTCAAAAAATTTTCCCTCGCTAGTTTATAGATCAAATTTAATGGCAGTTCACTGAAACGATCTAAACAGACAGACAAAGAAAGATCTCGTAATATATTAAGGCCTAATTCCTCTGCTAACAACCAAATATTAAGTACATCTTCCGGTAACAAGTAGTTTCTCTCGAGTATGTCTGTTATATCTTCTATCAAATGATCTACTGCAAACAGGACACTTAATTCCAATAAGATCAAAAGACGTTCAAGGTTGTTTTGAATTGTCGGTAACGTAACATCATGTTTATCACTGTTAATCCAATTGATAAAATCCTGTAAAATCAAAGTTGTTGTCTTTTATTTCAATTGTACAATGAAATACTTTATTATATCAATGTAATGCATATACCACATATTATAATCCAATATAATTTTGATTTTAATTTGAGAAAAAAATGCTTTAAAATGCTGAAAAACTTAAACATTAAGAATCCATGCTAGTCTGAAAAGAAATTAAATAAACGTCACGAAAAAATCTTGTTCTTTTTAAATGCAAATAAAATTCATAGTTAACTAACCTCGAAGGAAGTCAAAGGAATCTCATAGTTGATAATATGTTCCGACAAACGATAATCTGTAAAAGTTGTAGAGAAAAGCGCGGAAAAATACCGGCTATTTTTGATAAGTTTTTTCTTGCTAATTTTAAATCGCTTCGTATTGAGAATCAGCGTTACGATTTCTTCGGTTTGACTATCTCGCTCTTCCATGATAATACCGCGTATTATCAATACAATTTAATTTATATATTCGAAAATTGCACATAAATAAGTACAATAATCTTAAATTCTGCCCTTTTTAACATACATCAAGATAATATTATTATCTTGTCTGTATTATTATGGTCTGTATTATTAGTTCATTACAATCACAAAACGATCATGTTTTTTTATACCAGAGACCAGAGAGAAGCCTGAGAGAGACCACGTGCTCGTGTCATACGCCAGTTTTGTACACTTTGTACGACCAGAGAGAAACCCGAGACTACGAGAGGTGCTTGTGAAAATAAAATTTTATATAATTTATAAATATTTATGATAAATATTTGTAAATATATTTTTTGAAGTATTATATAAATATTGTATACATATATTTTATAAAAATCTTTATTTAATATATATTTTTAAAATATATTAGATAAAATATAATATATGTATTTATGATAAGTTAAAAATAAATATATTTATATAGTGATTATATTTTGTAATTATTTATATCTTTATATCAGATATTTAATTATGTTATTCAGCATTGAAATCATCAAAAATATTATTTAAGCAGATATGATTGTTTTTTCAAAAATTTATTTGCTCTTTTTAACAGACTAAAACCTTAGGTCAGTTTTTATACAAACAAAGTTGGCAGCACTGTGTCATTCAGGTGAATTTTGAAGAACGCCACTTCACATAGTGATCGGGGTTAAACAAATGGATGAAATATTTTTGGTTAGATTACGATTCAACAAACTTAAAAGTTTCGCATGATAATTACTTTGTCGAGATACGAAAATGCGTAATTGTTTAATTAATACACGTAAATGACATGTCAACGCGTATTCTTTTATGTAGAATCGTATGTGAGCAAAAGTCGAAGTTGACGAAGAGCACGTTGCGAATTGCTTTCAAGATTTTCTGAATTTAGTGGATAGCTCTGCTCTTCCTTTATTATGAAGAGACGTCAGAGGAGGCCAGTCTTAACGCTTAACAGATCTCAAGGCAATTATCACGTCGAACACACGCAAAGTAAATATATCAATTTACATTTTAAATTAGTGATTTTTAATTACTAGATATGCTATCATTTTGTAATTCCTTTATTCCCATTATTTATTATTTTACAATATATATATTGTATTAAGAGATTTAATACATATGTGTTATTTTACTTGTTTACATTATTCTAATTATAAATTGTATACAGATAGATGCAAGTCAGTGAATAGCTTACAACCCATGCAAAATGAGGCTAGCAATCCATTGGCTAATTTGTGCCAGTACAATTCTGACAGTGATACAGAGGATCCCAAGAAAGATACGCAGAAACTAGACGATCAAGTCAACGATTTCTTTAAGGTAGATAATCTGCGACATGCTTTGTATGTATGGAAATTTTATTTATATTTCTTGCAGGAAATTCAACTCATTGCCCCAGAACAACCTGTTCCAAGTACTGTTAATGATCCAAGCTTATCAACCAAGCCGACTCCACCGTCTATGCATCATACGAGTCAGCAAACATGTAAGAATTTTAAATAAAAATAATAAACAAAAATTAAAAACATTACAAATGTTTAAAACTATGTATATTTTAGTGTGGCAAGAATGTTATGATGATTCTACTGGTTATCCTTATTATTGGCACATTGAGACTAATGAGGTAACATGGGACATGCCAGAGGAATTACGTTTAATAAAAAAGCAAACAGAGATGGGATCTGGAGTGAAACAGTCAATCCAGGGATCTCATTGGGTAGATTTTTCATCTATCGCATGTAATTACCATTTTTTAAACTTTGGATTTTGCTTTTAATGTTTAATATAATGAGGAACACTATTGAGATGAACAATTATTGCAGATCGACAGTCACAAGCAAATATACCAGAAGGCATGATACCACAAGAGGTAGTAGCAAGAAATCGTAACAGATTTATGCATAATGAAACTTCTAAGAAAAGTAACTCGGAAAGCAAGCCAGAAATTAAGAACGAATCTCCTGTGAAAGATGATGATTCGGATGATGGGTACGGCAAATTAATAAAACTTCAATATTTAATTTAAAATTATATTTTCTTAATGAAAAATATATTTATCTTTTTACTTAGGCGGATAGAGATGATAACATCTTTCGGTAGTGATGGAAGTGATTCAGAGGATGAGAATAATTCTTCAGATGAGAAAAAGACGTCGATATCTGAATCGAAAAATTCTAATTCTGTATCGTATTTGAAAACCGGTGAAATCGGACCTGCCTTTTGCCCAACGGGAATGCAGTCTCCTACCAAAAATTTGTCTCAGTCATATAAACCTGACTCGACTAACATATCAAGTTGTATTAATCAATCTGAACAATCCGACAAATGTAAAATAACTGAATCTAGTAGTAAGAATAGCATAGTTCAAGCAGAAAAACAGTTTTCTATAGGAAACAAGAATAGAAAAGATATTAATATACAAAATCTAGTTCCGAAATTGGATTTTAAAGTGTCCTTAGTACCTGGTTATGGGGATGATTCAGATGGAGAAGAGGAAGTTAAACCCAAGCAAGAGATAAAACCTTTGTTCCCGATTGCACAAGATGAGGAATACATAGATGTAATAAATTCATCAAAAATTTCTCATGGTGTTGTTGCAAAAAGTTCTAGCAATTTGCAAACTAGTGATCAAAATGACAACAACGGAGATAGTCAAGAAACGAAGAATGATCACGAAAAAACGCAGGAAAAAGAATTGAAGGTGGATGAAGATAAATCTAAGAATATATTTCTTGAGGATATTCAAGTGTGTGGCAAGGCTTTTCAAAGGAAGAAGCGAATAGCATTTGATGGTATAATTATTGTTATTTCTCTTTATTATTATATATTACAATAATTACACAACATAAAGCTTTGCATTTTTTTAAATTATATGACAAATTTTTGTAATATAAAATAATATTTTTATATTTAATTAAATAATTTTTTTTATAATTTTAGTTCCATCAACAAAAGTTAAACAAAATAACATTTATCATGATGTTACGGTTCAAAATGATAACAGTGATCTCGCGAGTAGTGAGACTATTTCACGTAATACCGAAGATGACGATGCGGGAATCCATAATCAATCGTGCACAGAAAGCCAAGAGGAAAACAATAAAGTGCGTGAAGAGACAGAACAGTGTGATGGTGTAAAGACAGAAGAAAAGCTCGATTCTAAAGACGAATCGTGCGATTCGGAAGTACTTGCAGAAGATAAAAGAGTATCCAATGCAGTTGAAGAGAAAGATAAGAACGATAAAAAGGAGATGAATGACTTATCTCAAATTATAACAGAGAAGTTAAAATTTCTTTCCGAAGGAAGAGAGAATGTCTATGCGGTCCAAACAATGCAAATTCAACTACAAGTAAGTATTTTTGTATTTTTAAAGATTTTATATATGATATATATAAAACATCTTATAACTATGTAATATAATAATAAATAATGTAATAATATTCATACATGTATATGTATATATATATATATATGAATATTATTATATCACTTATTATTATATAGTTAAAATATTTTTGGAGCAGAATTATTAAATATATTTAAATATTGAAATTAATTATATAATCTATGACTATTATTTGGATAAACTTGAATAAGCAAAATTATCAAAATATGAAATTTATTGCTATAAATTATTCTGTGTGTTATAGACATTATCTACTGCATGGGCGGCAAATAGCTTAGAGGAAAGTTACTTTCAAAAATGGCTGACTAATACAAATCATGAATTGGAAAGATTAGAGCAAGATGCAGCACCAGCTGGTTGGCTATGTCAGTGGGATAGGTACGGTATTCCATACATAATTAACACTATTAATTTTCTATGTAAATATAGGTATTTCACACACGACATTTATGTTCAATGGCTTTATATGTGTATCATTAATTTATACAATGAAAAGATACACACAAACACATATATTTACTTATTTATTTATTCATATATTCATGCAAAATTACTATGTACTGTTATATTATTTCATCCATCATCGGAAATATTTAGTCATTTGTAGCAAATTTATAAATTAATTAATTAACAGATTAGGTAATTTTAAAAAAGTATTGACTAGTTTAATATTTATGAAAATTTATAAATATTAAATAAGTTTCTAATATTTCATGATTTAGTGTACACTCGAGTATGTAATATTTTCAAACTTGTTTCTTTGATACGATTCATATTCTTTTTACAAATTAAACAAAAATTTATCAAATTATTCTAAATCGATAATATTTGATAAATAATTGTCGCGATTGTATAGAATAGTTATATATGGTGATTTTAATGTATACAGATATATTTTAAAAATTTTAGAAGATTATGCAATTGATACACTTTTATTATTTCATATATAAAGCTTAGCTTAAATGAAAATGCAGAATCTCGTAAAAAATATATTACATTTCTCTTGAAATATAATATATTTCTAGTTCTAAATTGAGCGATCATCTTTTATTTAGTTTTAAGAAGTCTTTGATCTGTGATATTGTTAATGTTATAATATGTGCTGAGTGATATATTGCAATCTGTTTAATGTAATTTACTGCAAGCGATAATCCAGTAACCAGCACTTGGATTAAAAACACATTTGTGCCACGAGTAGTTATGAGATGAGTGCGAAGTCCAAATAAATTTTATTGAAATGAAGACACGAGGATACCATGAGAAAAGTGAAATCATTTTTTTATTAAAACAGGCCTTAGTTGTTTACACTTAACGCAATAACATATAAATGATATATATTAAAAGAGAGAGGAAGATAAATCTTTGATGGCTCACTTTTAAAGAATGTTTATAAAAGTAACTAACAGCTATTTTATCATCGTTTTTTACAGTGAAATTATTATTTAAAGCAAGAATATTACAACAAAAACATGCTAAAAAAATTATTTTAAAAAGTTTTATATTTATATATATATATATATATATATATATATATATATATAAATTCATTTTGTGCTCTTTATTGAAATGAAACAAAAATATTGTTAAGTTTTATTAGAATACATTTATCTGCTGGATATATATTTCATTTTTTAATAAAATATGGAAAATATAAAAAGAAAAAATATATTTTCTTTACACACAAACGTTTCAAAGTGTACGCGAGAAATATTTTATCTGGCATTATAATTTCGTTCGTTTTATCTATTCTGATAGAGACATGAACGATGATTAACAATGTAAGTATTATCCTATCTATTATATTTTATGAATATCTGGTAATCCTTGGGATATACTAATCACAAATAAACCAGATATTATATTGGGACTTAATATTTTCATCATTATTTTCCCTGCACTTTAATCACAAATACCTCTCTTTCCCTTCACCTTGCTGTAATCTCGCATTAATATTTCCCACAAGAGAGAATACATTCTGATAATTACATAATTACATCTCCTGTCTCTCCTGTAACGAAAGGCCTTCGTCGAGTAAAAACGAGATACAACATCGCAGGTAGGAGTGATTACTAGATTATGTTCTATTAATTTTTGCTTTCGTTTAAGAAACTGGTGACGGACGCGACCGAATGTTTCGCCACGGAAACATTAATTAAGCGTGCATTAAATGTAACATAGAGAATTACAACAGAAAATATGGTGTAAACATCAGTAATGTTATTTCATGTGTTCCTCCCTTTTGCTCGGGGGATTTTTCAGGTCGCACAAGAGATATTACTACCACAATACATCCACTGGAACATCACAGTGGACTTATCCTGATACCGGTATTGCCGGTGGCACTGAGGAGATGGAATTGTGCACGACTCCGCCACCAGAATCGGAAGAGTTAACATCCGCAGGTACATCTCCGTGCATAAACATTACGATCGTTAATAAAAAAATTATAAATCAAGCTATATATAATATGTTTTAACTTTTCATCGTTTTTACATTAGAATCACCTGGAACGAAAAGGACAAAGGAGAAACAAGTTGAGGAGATGGACGATAATAAGACGGATGACGAAAATGTAGCAGAGAGACGTTCCACGGATCTGGAAGCACCACCTCCACCACAAATATCTAATCCAAGTCCACCGCCGCCACCGAAAATATTCGCGGAAGATCTGAAGAAGGACTTGAAGAGAAAAAAGGACAAGCCCGACGATAAGTCCTTGGACGCGAAGAGAAAACATTTAGGGAGAGGTAATTGATTGTTATACTATTGTAACATATGATAGAAAATTATAGTTGTCTGCATATAGTTGTGTGCATAATATTACGTTATATATTTCTATAAGATTAAATTATAAAGATAATTGATATATAAACATAATTGCTATATAGATATTAGTAAAATATAATTAAAAAATCCATATTTTTTTGCAGATAATGTAACGACTCTAGATACAGCGCAGATGATAAATCCTGCATTGGAATCCTTGTCTTACGCGCATCCACAGGCGACTATATCACCTCAAACCACGATTCCTGCGAATCATGCGAATATGGAACCTTTGCCACCAGGTGTGGATTTGCCGGAAACGTCCTATGAGGCGGCTACCCTGAAAGGAATAATATATAACGCAGCATCACAGCAGAGTAATGCGATTTACGCGCCTTCGATTGGGGATCCAACAATACCTATTCTAAGCCATCATCAGGGCCTCCTTCAAGAGTCTTTCGTTCATTATCCAGCCTTTCATCAACATTTGCATAATGTAAGTGCACTTGTGATATACCAATAAATTCAGTATTAATAAATTAGTAGCATATATACTAATGATAATTATATTTAATTAAAACGATATTAATTTGTATATGATTAATTAAAGTATATGAAAGTATTGAAAAATATCAAAAAATGCGATAGCATCTCGTCGCATGTACATAATATAACAAATAATATAATAAATATAAGGAACTAATGTTTACATAAAATTAATATATTTTAGAAATCTAGAATATATTTTGTGGAAATTATAGTAATTTATATATCTGTATTTGTTAGCAGACAATTGCAGTTGCAAACAAGCACGGCGGACAAAATGCGATTCAGTTCATGGTGGGATATACGCCGATTTACACGAATAATAAAATCATCGCTAAACCGCCAGTTAAGGCTTCGAAGGAATCTCTGGGATCTGCGCTTGATTCCTTTTATAACGATATCGCGCGCATTGAGAAAACAGAAACGGAACGAACAGTGCAGCAACAAGATTCCGTTACTGCTGTAACGGAACAGGCTCCTGCCTCGATCGAGGAAACTAAACCAGAAATTGAATCGGAAACCGTGTTGAGTGATACAACGATGAAAGAACGGAAAAAGAAAAAGGTCTCTATTTACATATCAATACTTGTCACTTCTTTCGGTACTAATAGTATTTCGATTACTAATAGTATGAAGTATATGAAAATCATTAAATTGTTAATTTTAATTCTTTGTGTTACATTGGATTAAATAATTTAATTTTTCTTAATTAATTAAATTAAATTTTAAACTTATTAAAGGTAATTTTTTGGGGAATTTAAAAATTATTTTTTTAGTTTGCAATAAAATAAATCTCTTTATTTGTTACTATTTATTCTCAATTCAGGATTTTTTAGATATTTTTCGAGCTATAACATTTCTATAATATTCAACTATTCAACTATTGACTAACAAACTAATGTTAAATATTTATATAAATTGACTAATCAAAAATTGAATATTTTATATGATTCTAGACAAGAATTAGTATTGGCAAAAAGCACAAGGAGATGTCGACTATGGTGGCAAAGTGGCAAAGAGTACAAAAAAATCTAGAAGACACTGTATAAATAATAAACACCGATGAAATAAAATAATTAATTGTCGTACGAGAAATAATATGTTACACACATATACACATATACACAATATATATATATATATATATATATATATATATATATATAATACACAATATATATATATATATATTGTGTATTATTAGTACATATAATTTCAGATTTCTTATTATGTACATATTGCGTTGTTAGATATTTCTTTTATCATAAGATATTTTAAGCTTTTTTATGTATGAAATATGTAATGCACGTATTTACGAAATTGTAAGAATCGTGTAGCAATATCAGTTATATCAATTCAAACGCAGTACTTAATTCGCAACTATCATGTGTCTGTTTTATGATTAATTATCAAGTTTATAATTAAATTATGAAACACTTGCGAAAAAATTACTCATATAATCATAGTTAAATATATAATTATGTATAAAATATATTGTATAATTTAATCGTAAACTTTGAACAATGGAAATATTATTATTTTTTATTATTTTTTTATTATTTTTTCTGTACAAATGGAGAGAAAGAGGACATTTATCTATATTTTATATAGATATAATTATACTTATTTATAATTATATATGAACAATTTTTGTCTGGATGTCTATTTACAATTTATAATAATAGTCATTAGTCTTTTATTTTCGGTTTAAGCAAATCATATTCAAACATCTTGTCGTAAGAAGTGTTATTTTGAATATTAAAATTGTCATTGTCATGGCGTTATCATGTTGACAAGAAATCATGATCATTTAATACAGGCTTAGAAGGATTAAGAAATATCTATCAGCTGCCGCGCGTGCTTTCTCTTCTGATATAATAATCTGATATTTAGTCTAATACATAATAAAATATGTTCAAGCACGTGTTTTTCAAAGATAAGGTCAAAATCATTCACATTCCTTAATTTTAATGAACAACTAACAGATTAAATGAGATTATGGATAACGCATGGTAAATCTCGAAATATTTTGAAGCTTCCTTGATATATATGTACAGATTGCGCTAAAATAATTGGGAACCTTGTTCTTTCAAAAACATTTCGAATTGTATCGTTTCTCTAGAATGAGAAAAAAGTTGAGGAAGAACAAAATCATGTTCTTCATAATGAATTCGGTTGGATTCATTAATGCGATAAGATTCAATTACCTCTTCAAACATATTATTTAAATTTTAATTCAAAACTTGTGTATATATGTGTGTCAGTAAAAACCTTCTTTATGATAAGATTATCTCCAAGTTTTTCAATATGCATTTCTAAAAAAGAAAGTTTATAAATGATAATATCTTTTTTTTTATCGCGTATTTTATTTCAAGAAACTTTTTATATATGACTGAATAAATAATTATTTCTTTCATTGCGAATATCAGATGCGTGCGTGCAGAATTATGCGAGAGTGCTTTATTAATAAAATTTATAAATACATGATAATCGATATATTATGTGCTGTGGACCATCTTGAGAGAAATGATTTATGTGCTTCAAAGATTTACATACATATATATCTATTTCGAATTAATACGAATGTTAGATACGAAGGTATACAGTGAAAATCTGCAAAGACTATTTTATTGGTAATTCATACAATGTGAGAAAAAAGTTCATGTATAATCAAATATAAATATATACATATATATAATTATATTATTTCGGTAAAGAAAAAAATTAATCATGCTAGTCAATCATATTTTTTTCTAATTAGAATTAGAAATCTAAAATTTAAAAGTATGACTAATATTGGAATTAATATCTTGACCGCTATCACGTGAGTTTGTTCTCATTCTTCGATTATTATTAACCGATATCATGATTTCGCTTGTTTGCTCTCGTGCAGTCTTATCATTTACAAATCGATTTATCGTATGTACATATTTATTTAGGTGTGTCTTATCATGTTATATTCGTTGGGATTATTTGATATATATATATATCTTTTTAATATCTAAATAATAACTACATTGGTTTATCGTAGATACGTCATCATGAGTGAGCTTACAAAAGTACTTTCATTCGAAAAACGATAGCCGATCAAAATGTTACAATTTGATTGCATAAGAGCTACATACATAATACATGAAAGAGATTCGACAAGAATCGACGTCGATATAAAGTATATTCATAACATAATATATTGCAGCTTATTTAAACAGCTGCAATAAATTTGACGCGATTAACACGCTCTATTTTTTTTTTATTAATATATATATCAGTGATGCCTTATCCGCGCGCACGCGTGTAATCTTTAATATATATCTTCCTCCAATTAAATATTTATTATATATTTAATCATATGAAAAATATTTGATTATTGCAAATATTAATAACTAAAACATTAAAAATGCGATTGACATATATATGGTATTACGTATATAAAATGCTTTGAGATTAAATTTCTTTTTTTAGATTTTTATCTTTACTTGATCGAGAATATTTTCATAAAAATTAATTCATAACACGAAAAAAGCCAATCGACATGGATGATGATAAGGCTAAGAATTTCTTTTTTTCAAGATATCAATTACGATTTAATTTGTTCTCCAATTATTAAAACAAAAGTTATGATAAATTAGCAGATGGTGTTCAATAAAATTGCACAAAAACAGCAGACATTTTGATAATATTTGTAGTAAATAAGTATACATACATATATATTTGTCATGCAATTAAAAAATTCTTGGATGATTCGTTTGGATCCCATCTATCTGCAACGACAATCGCATCAAAGGACAGCTATGTTGCTGTCAATCTTTCTTTTTCTGTTCCTGGCATCCACGAGCGTGCTTTCAATAGATAACTCGATACCAGATATTCAGCTGGATCCATTAGATGTGATACCAGAAATCCCAAACCTAGGCAATCTTATAACTGGACCTGAAGATGCGCGTCTTACGACCGTGAGTGCTACCGATTTTTTCAGTCACAAAAGTTTGTGCTCTGAATAAATTAAAAAAAAATCTGTGCAAGAAATCTGTGATTGAAACTTCTAGTGATTCCTTATATAATTCCTTTTTTCGTTAATAAGAATACTAATACTTTATTATTTTTTCTTTCTTGATTTAATGAAAACAATATGTTTGCGTGATCTCGACTTTATATAAATTTATTTAAAATTTTTTCTTTTATTTATTTAGATTTTATTGATTATATTAGTGAGCTTATATATTAATAAGTTCACTTTAACGTCTAATAGCTATGATCCTCTCATCTTTTTTTAATCTCTCAATTATACAATTTGAATTAGAGAGCTATTATTTTATCGCGCAGATGGAATTAATAAGTAAAAACGGTTACAATGGTGACCACTCTCGACGGTTATATTTTGGAATTACATCGAATAACAGGACGAGCTAATTCCAGCAATTCGCAAGTGCAAAAACCTGTTGCATTTGTGATACATGGTCTTCTATGCAGTTCGGTGACTTGGGTTATTGCCGGACCCGAGAAAAGTTTAGGTAAAAGAAAAGTTTTCTAATAAAGTATATAATAATATCTAAAATATTAAGAGTTTAATCGCGTGCACATCATGTATAAGTTGCAAATTTATTTTCATATTTTAGGAAAAATATTACATTATTCTTAAAATATCCTATTAAAATATCTCCATTCATTCGACTAATTGCACACGAAGACAATTCTTGCACTCTGCGGATTCATTTTCATATTCTTCTTGAAATAAATTTTTACAAAATTGCCTCTAATTTTTTCAATGTTTTGCTTCACTATTTTTAATTTGTCTTTATTATTATTACATTTTGAATATCCTATTTTAGGATTCCTTCTTGCGGATGCAGGATATGACGTGTGGCTTGGCAACGCACGTGGCTCTTCGTATGCCCGTGAGCATTTATATTTGTCTGTCGCAAAGAAAAATTATTGGAATTTCAGGTGAGAACTGATTGCATATATATATGTGAATAGAACGAGTTCTGTAAAAAAAATGCGGAACAATTTACATTTTGGTAGATTGGAAGATAAATTCTAAGTTGACGTGAGATAGTGTAAAATTTTCAACATGCAAAATGTTAATGTTTAAATACATATTATATATTATATGTTTTTTATCACCAAAAAAAGAAAGTTTAAGAATGCATCAAATGATGTTTGTTATTTATTTTGTTAATCTAAATGAATAATTATGTATAGTCATATACATATTTATAATTTATAAGTCTGATAGCATTATGACATAAAAAATGAAAATATGTTTATTGTATTGTCGTTATATGAGCATATTAGATAATTTAGGATAAATTTCAAATAATTTTTAGATCATTATCACGAATAAAACGCTGTAAATCAAGATATTTCAAAGATTCTGCCAGGTGTACAAGAGATGCTAAAACCAAGCGAATATTCTTTTTTCTATAGATTTTTTTATTTAAAATTAATTCTGAATAATACAGTTTTTTAATTAATAATCAAATGTAAGAATTAAGGAAGAAAATAGATGATACAATTTATCTTATTATCCGCGTTTAAATTTTATGCTTGGAAATATCAGTCTACTTGTGATTTATTGTAAAACTTTTTCGTTTTAATGAGTATATAATATCATGAGTAATATCAGTTTTCCGCTACAAATAACAAATGTACGATCACGTGTTTCATTGACAAATATCTATATCTTATAAAAACACTGTTCCACTAGCAATTTGTACGTTATCTTGTATGAAAGATTTTAATCGCATATTCTTAATCAGTCACTATTCTTCTATCCCTGATTACGACTCATGACACAATGAGTAAATTATGTTAAAATAAATATCTCTAGCTTTATCAACAAAAACACCGTGTAAAACATGTATAAAAGTTGATAACAATATAAAGCGCAATGGAATATTTATACAGATGCAATAAATTTTATAGGTAAAAATATTATTGGATCTTTTCTTGATCAAATATCTATTAAATATTTTTGTTTTAAGTAAATGTATATAATATTATTTGCATAAACCAAATTTTTTTTCTTCTTAAAATTTTTCAACAGTTCTTAATTGAATATTATACATAATTTACAGAAAAAATATACATTTTCTTATTATTATAATAATGATATCGTCCTTGATTGGCATGCACGAATTCAACCCTACCAACACCTTTATAAAAAAAAATGCAATAAATAATGTGCGCGGAAAAAGCTCGCACGCAACCAATATGCTCGAATGTAATATTCCTAATCGTTGGATTCAATCCTGATCAGTTCGACAAGGTATGATATAGTTTTTTTACGTCGGTATTAATTTGCAATTTCAATATACGATAATAATTTGCAAACTATTCTCTCTCTTTCTCTTTTACATAGAGTGTATACTCCATTTACTATTAATATTATCAAATAATATTGTTTTTTACTGACGTTAATTTAAGAATAAATTAAAATGTATAAATTTTTTAATTAAGTACTTATTTTAATATTATTGATTAATAATATTAGTCATATCGTTATTTTTGCAGAGTCTTCTACCGGTAATCTTAGGACATTTTCCTGCTGGTTCATCCACAAAACAATTTGTTCACTATGGGCAACTGATACGATCTGGTGAGTTTACATTTTACATTAATGCATTCACATATAAGGATATACAGGAAAATATTTCATTATATTCAAATTTTTGTAACATTTTTTAAAATGCATAATAACAATGACACATTTATCACCAGGTTCACGTATTTCACCGGGAAGATTTAAACTATTTGATAACGGAGTAAAAACTAATAAAAAAGTGTACGAAACACGTACTCCACCGAACTATGATGTAAAGAATATCAAAGTACCGATCTCATTCCATTATAGTAGAAACGACTGGTTAGCAAACGTTAAGGTAATTGTTTACATTAATGTTAATTCTGTTATACGCGATGGTTCGTTTCAGCACCATCTCTTTTAATATCTGTTAGGATATTTATTTTTTTCAATAGAAATATATAGACGTATTTATGAGCAGAGAGAAGTAGGCATACAAAATATATTAATATAAAACTTCTATATATATATATATATATTCTATATAAACTCTCGTATATTCTGTAACACAATAAAAAAATATCCTAAAAATATTGAAATGCTCGAGTTAAATGAACTACCATAATGTTTTAATTGTTGGAATATTTGCATTCTATATACTTATCTTATGATTCTCCCGTAGGATGTGGAAAAACTGTATAGCGAACTGGGCAATCCTCATGGTAAATTTTTAGTAGAACATAAGAAATTTAACCATCTAGATTTTATGTAGGCCATCGACGTGAAGACTCTTGTGTATGATCAGATAATAAGTTTAATGAAGGCGTTCAAGTAAAATAAAGTATTTCTTTCAACAATGTTTGTTTTATCAATTTTTATGATTAATTCGTGAAATACCAGAACATTGCCTTTCTTATTGGCAGAGCTATTTTGTATCTTTGTATTAATTAAATATCATTGATTTGAGTTAACAATCTTCTGATAATTCTCGTAAAATTAATTGTGTTATATATGTGTTTATCTCTCATGTTATCATAAGATATTTGCTTGAAATTTATTGATATAAAAAATATTTTATCTGTTTGAAATTTATTGATTGTATATCTTTATTACGTCTTTATTATATCTTTATTCATCTCGATAAATATTTCCCGCGATCTCTTATCTTATTAATTCTTTTTTGTACAATTTTTCCTGATATAATTGTTCTTTCCATGCAGAATTTAATTTGCTTAGATAATATATTTCAATAATAAATAAAGAGTAAATTTTTGTTTGATTTGTGAAAATTAAAATTTCTAAAATATGGTGATCTATAATAAAAGGTTGATCAATAGTTTAACTCTTTGCATTTTATAAATTTCTGCGTGAAACATTAATGATTTAATTCCCATATCAGTTTATAAATTTATTTAGCATGCATCAGTAATATTTGACGTATGAATCCCATATTTATTTTTTTATATTAAAAAAAAAAATAATATATGATAAGAAATAATAAGTAAGAAATATAAATTATCTTGCATCTCATGATCGATTTTTTATTTCATTCATTAATTGTGAATAATCTTTACCATTTGTCGAACAATCTTTTTATCTAAAAAACAAGTCTTACATGAACATCTGGATCAATATTTAGTAACAGTAAAGCTTTAATGCGGTAAATTAATCGTTTTTATTTTTTCTTGCATCTTCTTATTGCATCAATTTCTTGGACGAATCGTTGGAAAAATTCATAGGACAGTTTTTGAAAGAAAATAAGTCTCTTGCTTTAATTGATATTAACAAATAGTCTTAAATAAGATGCGTAAATACGATAATATGCATAATTTATTGAAAATAAGAATAAGAATCAAAAAGTCATACAAATAAAAAATTACACAAACAGATAAATCCGTATACAATGTGGTTATGCATTTGCACACGAAAAATATATGTATAAAATATATAGTATTCATGAACAAACAATTAATCTACTTGTGGTTTGTAGATGCGATAAGATCTACAAATCTTTTTCTCGATTTCTCAATCATAATTTTTCAATGTGTTGATTGAATTATCAAAATTATCAAACTTGAACTAGAACTTATGACATTATGACGATGGCATTCGATAAGACCATATAAGTAGCAAATAAACTAGTGATATATTTTTAGTGATTCCATGTCTACGCGAGGAGACGCTATTAGAGTGCTCTCCAAGTTCTTGTTCAAATTTCAGTAACAAAGATAGACGTTTTTACCACGTAGTGTTTTTCTAAACTCATACATCCATATATATATAAAATTTTGATTCCAACGATCCACGCCATAGCAATCTTATCAAATGACAATGATGCTATTACTAACTCTTCTCTTTTCAATTTTGGCATTCGTTAAGGCGATGCCGAATCTTTTAGAGTTTAATCAATTCGATGACTCGTCGAGAATTCATTGGATATCAGCGGTCAAAGAACTCATGCATCAATTTTCCTCAAGCATAGATCCAAACGAGAAATTGACAACTGTAAGTGTATCTTTCAATTTTGTAAGTCAGAAGTAAATTTGGAAAAAATGTGTGTGCGTAAATTGTACAGAAATACAGATACTTTTCATCGTTTGAAATTTAGAATGATTTATATTTATCTCGTCATTAAAAATGTATATATCACAATGAAATGTGGCAAAAGCGTAAAAATTTTGTTGATTTTCGTTTTTTTTTAAATATTTGCACGCAATTCTCTGATCAAATTAAATTTTTTCAAATTTTGATATTAGGATTCTTTTAAAAAATAACGAAAAATTTCCTTAAATATTTGTAAAAGTTTCATTTTTTGTTTCTTGCAGATAGAATTTTTTGCTATTTTAATTTAAAAAAATATTACATATATAATTTCTAAGAAAGACGTTAAAATTTACTTTGCAATACCTTAAATCTCTGCAAATTAATACAATTTTATTGATTTAAGATTCTAGAAATGAATTTAAGAAAGACACTAATTTTAATTTTATTTAGCTATTGTATAATTATATATATATTCTTAATATAAATATTTTACTATTTGTATCAATATTTTTGTTAATGAAAAAAATAATGTTTATTGAGCAGATCTTCTCTTTTTTCTCTGATACAAACATTAAATTAAATTTTATTAGTTAGTCTTCTTAATGAAACATTAAATAAATAAGTTTAACATTAATTATAAATTTGGTCGTTACATAGTACAATCATTTCATTTATCCAGATCTGAACGATTCCTTAATTTTTCAATTTAAATGAGGAAGCTATTGTTTTATTATGTAGCTAGAAATAGTGAACAAATATGGCTACAATGGTCAACTACACAAAGTAACCACGTTTGATGGTTATATTTTGGAATTACATCGGCTAATAGGACGGACAAATTCAAGCGACTTGCAAGTGCAAAAACCTGTTGTGTTTCTTATGGCAGGCATTTTGTGCAGTTCTGCTTGTTGGGTTATTACTGGGCCCGAAAAAGGTTTAGGTAAAAATATTATATTTTATCGGTAAAAAATATATTAAATTATATGTTTAAATAAAATATTTTCTTAGATTAAGTAGTTTAATATCTTTAACTTTGAATCACATGTAAATTATAAGTAATTAACAATTATTATTTGTGTAATTTTTATTGTTTTTATTAATTATTTTTGTTATTTGTTTTTTGTTATGTTGTAATTATTTTTGATCCTAGCATACATTTTGTCGGATGCGGGATATGACGTGTGGCTTGGTAATGCGCGTGGTACCACGTATTCGCGTACACATATGTATTTTACTGTTGATGACAAAGAGTTTTGGGATTTCAGGTGAGAACACAAATATAGACATATAATACAATTTTATTAATATTACTCGTAAAACATTTTAAAATGAAATTAAAAATCAAGATCCTAGAAAATATAAAAGTATCGACACAAAAGTTGCAATCTAAATTATCACAACTTTTTTTTATCTTATTTTTAAACATGTCATATATTTTTATTACTGTCAGATGACTAGATAAAGATGACTAAATTCTCTTTAGATTTAACTAATATTTAATTCAGATTTAACTTATACCTAATTGAATATCCTTCTGTATCTCTTATAAAAAATGCGAAAGTTCCATAAGAAATAATTTATTCTATTCATATATATAAATCTACTACATATAAATCTACTAAATGCTACTATAGTGCCAAAAACAGCGAATAATTTAGAAATCTTTTTTTGTACATTAAAGCTGGCACGAGATCGGCACAAGAGATCTTCCTGTGATGATAGATTATATTCTGAAGACCACCGATCAACAAAAATTGTTTTACTTGGGACATAGTCAGGGTACCACAAACTTCTTTGTGATGACGACGGAGATGCCCGAGTACCAGAACAAGATCCAGGCGATGTTTGCAATGGCTCCTGTTGCTTATTGCGGTAGAATGCCGAGTTTACTTATGCGATTTTTTTCATCTTTTAGAAATTCGGTTATGGTAGGTCTCATTGACGTATATAATGTAATTATAATTTTGATAGAAAAAATTAACTTTATTGTAACAAACTTTACAGATTTCATGGACTAAACATTTCGTTCTAGATGTTGATGAATATATTCGGTGTGTATGAATTTAAGCCTACCAGCAAATGGATGAAATATTTCGCACAATTAGTGTGCGCAGAAGACGCCATGACGCAACCCCTTTGCTCGAACTTGCTCTTTCTGATTGTTGGATATAACACGGAACAATTTAACAAAGTATTATTTTAATGCACTTTAATTACATTTTGTCTTTTGTAGATGATTTTCTGCAAAATAATATAATGGTTTTTCTATCATAATTCTTATGTTCTAACCAAGACAAGTAACTTCAAGAATTAATTATGAATTAGTAATCAAACTAAAGTTTATTGTATTTTAAATAATAACTTATTTTTATTAATAATTAATATTCATTGAATTGATAAATATTACTTAATGCTATTTTTGTAGACTCTTCTACCGATAATCTGGGAACATGTTCCCGCTGGTGTATCAATAAAGCAAATAGTGCATTTTGCGCAACTTATCAAAAGTGGTAAGTATTTATTCATATTAATGTGCCCGTATATTACTTAAGAAAAATAAAGCAACATGTTTCTATCATATGCAAATTTTATAAACACTTTGAAAATTTTATAAAATGTAATATGAAGCATAAATAATATATTTTTCTTATATTTATTACATCAGGAAAATTTAGACAATATGATCATGGACTGTTCTTTAATAAAATAAAATACAGTTCATTCAATCCACCGAGTTACGATCTGACAAAAATACATGTACCAGTATTATTGCATTACAGCAGTAACGATTTGTTCGTGAACGTCATGGTTTGTAACTTTTCTGTTATGCATTGGTTTATCTCAAAGTATCTTTAATATTTGTCAAAATACTTATTTCTTTGTGAAAAAAAATAATATAAACTTATATGTAATTCTATATATGTGTAATATAAAAAAAGAAGAGATTAAAGATAACTTTTATTTTTCATATGAAATTCGTATATGTACAACTTATTGTTAGAAGAAAATAAAATTATCTGGTAATATTAAAAATGCTCGAGATGAACTAAATTATCGTATGTACGATATGATTTTAATTGCACGAAATATTGCATTTACAATACGCTTTTTCCATAGGACGTGAATCAATTATACGCAGAACTTGGTAATCCTTGTGGTAAATTCCGAGTTCCACATAATAAATTCACCCATACGGACTTTATGTGGGCTAACGATGTAAAGAGCCTTTTATATGACAAAATAATAAGTCTAATGACACAGTTCCGAAAATGTACATCTGCATACAATTGCTCAGTGAAATTCTGTGAAAATTAATGCGCAAAAATATCTTAGAAAAAACGGATAGACTGCTAACATTTTTTAATATTATTTCTTATTTATGTGCGCATTAGAATGATGACAACGAAATGGATTGATTGAGACTCGATCCACTTTTTATCAAGATTGTGATTATTGGATAAATCCTCGGACTACTGAGCCAACACCAACAGACTCTTTTAAGTGCTTTAGCTTGTTATATAATTACATATTTTTTTCGTTGTATTGTCTAAAATAGTCCGAAGATGTACCGAAACGTTTAATTAAACATATTTTTATTTTAAAAAAACTTAAGTTTTTATTTCACACCCTATGTTGAGCTCATATTGCCTTTCTTTTGATGTTATTAGATTCTTTTATACTAACGCACTCATAACATAAAATATTCTATGAAAAAACTTACGATAATGTTAAGAAATTAATGATTACTTTTCCCGCTTGCTCGTTCATGAAAAAATTGTTGAATTAGTAATCCAGGTAGCAAGCATACATCATTTTGACATTAGACTTGGATCTCTCATTGATCTTTATCGATGATGACACTAATTGACGTTTTCAACACATGAAAATGGTCTAATGTCATAGACGATTGACGTGACAAAAAGTATCACAATATGTCGTTATTTTGTGACATTTCTTTTTTATTCATTCCTTTTAATGTGTGAATATAATAACGTAGCAGATTAATAATAAAATTTAATCTGTTTCCATTTTCGAAGAATCAGTTCAAAATTTGAATTATCTCTTGAGATTTTATCAGAAATTAAACTGATAAGAAAATGTTTTATTTTCAATGTAATTATTTGTGCTTTGTAGGCTTTATGTATGAAAAAATTTGAATATGGAACAGATAATGCATATAGTGCGGAATAGATAGTGACTAACATAGCAATAAACGAATAGAAGCAAATATTTTAATGTGCAGTAATTTAAAACATCAAAAAATGTTTAATATGTAACGAGTTTATCACATATGACTCATATGTGTGAGTCATATGTGATTTATAAATAATAATATATAATATTTATTAAATTATTAATTAGTCATTTAATATTATTTTTTGTTCAAAGGTTGATTGTGGCCTACTTGATAAGTTGCCTACGATTGGTGTTCTGAATAATAAGACGTTAGAGCTTACCCCTAAGGATTATATTGTTGAAGTGAGTATTATGCATCATAATTTAGTTTAAATTATTCAGAATAAAAAGTGTTCACACATTGTAATTAATTTTCCACAGGTGATAGCGGATGATGGTACTACTTCATGTTTCAGCAACTTCTCAAGATCTAACTTAGCGGATTCTAACTTGTGGATTCTCGGTGATTTATTTATTAGCTCTTACTATACGGTGTTCGATTTAGGAAAAAACAGAGTGGGATTTGCTCCGTCGAAATAAATATCGATTGCCTTGTTTTAAAATTATATCGTTAGGTACAAACAAAATGACAATCTTGCAAATAATTATATATCAAATTGTTTTTTGATACTTATTGTTTCGTAACGTTTAATTATATTTATAATACACATACAATGTTAATAAACAGGAATTTTTGTGATATATTCAAAAATTGAAATAAAGATATATGCGATATCCATTAATAATAATATATCTATTATATGTATATATTGTTCAAATAAGCAAATAAATCTTTTTTTCCCGTAAATAAATCTTTGTTAAAATAAAATAATCTTGTCTTGTATTTAATGTACTAAGGTTATATATTAACTTTTTACTTAAAATTTTATTTAAAATTATTATTTGCTCTGTATATAATAATAATTATGTAACAGTTAATAATAACGATATTGTATAACAGATAATGTAGTAATATGTTTTATAAATTTTGCCGTTAATATTACCGATAAGAATAAGCGATCATTTTCTTTCTCATGTGTGTTTAATTATCTTCTTAATAAGATTGTTTAAATTGCCTTCTCTTCTTCAATATAACTAAAAATCACGGCTTCTAAATAAAATAATAAAATATTTCGAAGATATCTATATTATTCCTTTTAAAAATTTTCTTTTGTAGCACCAATTTTTGTCATGACATCATAAAAATGTAGATAATATGTCTTTGATTTTTTGTATAGACTCTAGGTAATTATCGGAAAATCAGTGTTATTTGTTTCTGTAAAACTAACGTAGCAACACATCATCCGTAATAAATTTTACGATTATAAAAGACTCAAAAACCATGCAATTTCTTCTTTAAAAACATGCAAACATTTAAGAAACAAAATAATTTATAATATATTTACACTCATACAATTACAGTTCTCTCTTGAAAAAAATCATTAGGTCTTTCCATATTAATAATTTGTGTATGTAATCCGTTAAACTTTGTAACAATCATATATGTACATCAAACACTGTAATTATTGCAATCATATGTAAGTCAAACATTGTAATTATTTAAAATTATATTTAAAAAAAGGCCAAATTCTTGCCATAATATCTTTTTGTTTAAAGATTTTGTTGTATCAAAATGAATATAACAACTAATGCACTTATGCATTATATTTTCTAATTTATAAAAAAATTTGCTATTATGTAAATTAAACATCATTTAATAAAACTTGAGAATAATAATATACATATAATAACATATAATAAAGAGTAAATGCTTTTATATATTTATATGGTACAATTGATACTATGTAGTATCGAAAATATCAGCGAATAATTTAGAAATTTTTTCGTGTATTATAGCTGGTACGAGATTGGTACATACGATCTTCCCGCAATGATTCTATCCTGAAGACCACCGTTCAACAAAAACTGTTTTACTTGACCACAAACTGCTTTGCAATGACGATGACGGAAGTGCCTGAATACGAGAACAAGATCCAGGCGATGACTCTTTTCACTTATTGCGGTAGAGTTTATGTGATTCCTTTCACTGCTCAGATATTCGGCTATGGTAGGTCTCATTGACGTATAATATAATTTATAATATAATTATAGCTTTGATAGAAAAAATGAACTTTGCCGTAATAAATTTTACAGATTTCATAGACTAAACATTTCGTTCTAGATGTTGACGAAATTATTTGGTGTGTATTTAAGTCTACCAGCAAATGGATGGAAAAATTCGATTAGTGTGCGCAAGAGATGCTAACACACAATCCTTTAGCTCAAACTTGCCCTTTCTCGTTGTTGAACTTGATAAGGAACAATTTAACAAAGTATGCCTTTAATGTGCTTTAATTATATTTTGTATTTTGTAGATAATTTTCTCTCTGTGAAATACATAATATAATCAATTTTCCATTATAATTCTAGTACTATGTTATAACATAGATGCATAATTTCAAGAATTAATTATGGACTAATTAAAGTTAAGCCTATTGCATTTTAAATAATAACTTATTTTTAATAATAATTAATAATTTATTATTATTGATTCAGTATATTTACAGTAATGCTATCTTTGCAGATTCTTCTACCGATAATTTTGGAACATCTTCCTACTGTTGCATCAACGAAGCAAATAGACGTCACTAAAAATAATGTCATTTTGACGTTAAATTTTAGTTTCCCATTAACCTTTATTAATATTATTCAAAAACATGAAAATGACGGTCTAATATTACAGACGATATTGACGTCACCAAAAGTACTATAATTTGACATTATTTTGTGACTTTTCTTTTTCATTTATTTTTTTTATGTGTAAATAAAATAACGTAGCAGACTATAATAAAACTTAAATAACTTAATTTATAAAACTCAAAGTTTTAGTTATATGAATAAACCCCTATTTTACATCTGATACTAGAAAGTGTAAAAAACAAGAGAGTTTCATTCATTTAGATATTTATCGCTCTGTCCATTTTCGAACAATCAGTACAAGATCTGAATTATCTTTTGAGATTTTACCAGAAATTAAACTGATAAGAAAATGTTGCATATTTTCTATGTTATTAACTATGTTTTGTAGACCTTATATATCTTCATGAAAAAAACTTAAATGCGAAATAGATAGTTTATATAGATAGTGAATCGTATAGCGATAAACGAATGAACTAACTAAGCTAATATTACAATGTGCAGTAATTTATGACATTGCACAGAAACACGTGTAACATTTCGCAAGTTTTATATCACATATGTGACTTATATATTATGTGTTAATTCTATATTATATTACTGCAATAAACTTTGTTTAAGACAATAATAAAATGATAATATTAATAAAAATTTTAATTAATATTTAATAAATATTTAAAAAACTTGCATAAGTCATTTTTTTATCACTTGATGTCATATGAATATAGCTATTATTTGACGTCATACTACCTGGAAATATAATTGAAGTTTTAAATGTAATTTTTTTAAGTTCAACCATAGCTAACTCTCTCTCTCTCTCTCTCTCTCTCTCTCTCTCTCTCTTTATATATATATAAAAAGAGAGAGAGAGAGAGAGAGAGAGAGTTAGCTATGGTTGAACTTAGAAAAATTACATTTAAAACTTCAATTACATTATATATATATATAAAGAGAGAGACACAGAGAGAGAGAGAGAGTTAGCTATGGTTGAACTTAGAAAAATTACATTTAAAACTTCAATTATATTTATAATGATAATAATGATATAATGATAATATAAAATATTTTCTAAAAGAAAATGCAATATTATAGTATCTTTTCAACTCATTAGATATCTTTATAAGATAGAAAAATACAATTATATCTATAATCATACACTAAAAGTATGTAATTATGTTAAAAATCAAATAACACTAATAAAATAATCCAAAATGGATAATTATAAATCTAATGTGTTTAAATTCATGTGTTAAGGCATTCCTGACGTCAAATATACATACTTTATGAGTGTGATAAACGATTTTAATTATTATTTAATTATTATTTTGTTTCTTTTTTAGAGTAATCTCATTAAAAAATCATAAACAGGTATATTCGTACTGTGCGACTATGCACATTTGCATACGCAAAAGATATATAAATAAAATATTAAATCGTTTCATAGAGATAAAATGATCCAAAATGGATAATTATAAATCTAATGTGTTTAAATTCAAGTGTTAAGACATTCCTGACGTCAAATATACATACTTTATGAGTGTGATAAACGATTTTAATTATTATTTTGTTTTTTTTAGAGTAATCTCATTAAAAAATCATAAACAGGTAAATTCGTACTGTGCGACTATGCACATTTACATATGCAAAAGATATATAAAATATTAAATCATTTCATAGAGATAAACAATCTATCTATTTGCTCTTCGCGTGTGCGATAAGATTCACAAATCTTCTTCCTATGTCTTAAACTCAATGTCACAATGTATTAAGCGCATTTTTAAACCTTTAAATTATAAATGCCTATAAATTTTATGACGATTTGATAAGATCGTAAGCTAGCAAATAAAGTGACAATTGCTTCATATTACTTCATATTTCATATATATAGTAATCGATAAAAATAAAAAGTCGCTTCTTTTATAACGCTAATTTATTTCGTACAAATGAAACAAAATATATTAAAGATTTAAAGACCAATATTATTTTAATTAATAGTTAGTATGACTTCTTTTAGTCTTAATTATTTTTTTTAAATCTCCTTGATATGTTTTACTAAATTTTACTAACTAAATTTCTTAAATGTTAAAAGTTTAAATTATTCTATGCTAGATGTAGTGCTTCGAAATAGGAGTTTTTATTAGTTACTCCCCATTTATTAATCTTATTATCCAGAATTACTCATAGATTTCCAATCGGATTTAAATCTGGAGATTATGGAACCCATTCCAGTTATTTGATTCGGCAGGAACGGAAAAAAGCTTGACTTTCTTTGCTGTGTGCTTTGGATCATTATCTTGCTGAAAAATAAAATTATTTTCTCGCCCGAGCTTTAGCAAAGACTTCTCTAAATTTTAATTAATTATATTAATATAGACATCTGTTGTCATAATTTCATCGATTTTGACATGGTTTCCTATTCCTGCTCATAAGAAACATTGCCAGACCTTAATATTTCCTTCATTTATGCTTTATATTTTCTGAATATGATGATCTGGAAGTTCTTCTTCTCCGAACTCTCCGCTCCTGTTGTTTACCGAGTTATTAATAATTAAAGTTGACTAATCAGACGGATTATATGCTCGCGAACACTCCGTAGTTATTTTTATCTCTGCTTGATTAAGGAATTTAGAGGTTAAATAATTAAATAAATATATAAATAAATTAATAAATAATTAAATAAAATAATAAGTAAATAATAAGTAAGAATAAGAAACAATTAAAAATATGAATACATTATATGTATATATATATATATATATATACATATAATGTATACATACACGTGTGTGTATATGTGTGTGTGGGTGTGTGTGTGTGTGTTTGTGTGTATATGCACGCATTCGAGAAAATCGCACAATTCATTTCGCTCTCAATCAGGTCATATCATCGAACGATAACGATGTTACTGCTAACTTTTCTTTTTTTAAGTTTGACATCCATTACGATAACTCCAGCTCTTCTCGAGCTTAATTCTTTGGATACTTTGTCAACAATAGATCAATTAATAACAACGACCGACAAAGCCCCGATCAATAATATACCCGAAGATGCGCATCTTACTACTGTAAGTACACCTTTCAATTTTATGAATCAAAAGTAAATTTAAAAGAAAGAAAGGGTGTTTGGATAAATAGTATAGATACATATAATTTTTTCATTGCTTAAAACAATTTTTTAAAAAATTTATATTTGCTTTATCATTAAAAATGTATGTGTCACATAATGACATAAGCAAAAACGTCAAATTTTCGTAGAATCTATTGTTTCTTTTAAATATTCGTTTTAAGCGCATTTAATAGTTTTATAATTTAAAATTAAAATTATTTAATTTTGATGTTTGTATTGTTTCTTGAAGAAAATAATGAAAAATTTTTATAATTGTTTATAAAAGTTTAACTTCTTTATATTTTAATTCTTGTAGAATTCTTGTAGAATTTTCTTCTATCTTAATAATGATAAAAAATATTACATATATAATTTTTAAAAAAGACGTTAAAAATTATTTTACTTATTGTTAGTAATATTTAAATCTCTGGGTATTTTACAATTTTATTAATTTAAAGTTCTAGATATTATAAATTTTAAAAACTACATTAATCTTATAATCATATTATAATCGTATATTATGTATATTCTTAATATAAATATTTTACTATTTGTATGAATGTTGTTATTGAAAACATAATATATGCTGAGCAGATACTCTTTTTCGTCTGATATATGTTTATATTAAATTTTATTAGGTATTTCTTTAATAAAATCTTATACATTAAATAATTAATGTATTTGATATTAATCATAGATTTAATGGCTGCACAGTAATAGTTATATAGTTTTTTGTGCAGTCAATTCTTAACATAACTTAATCCCTTAATTGTACGATTTAAATTAGAGAAGTTAAAGTATTATTATGTAGTTAGAATTAGTGGAGAAATACGGCTACAATGGTGAGAGACACATAGTAACCACGTGTGACGGTTATATTTTGGAATTACATCGGGTAACAGGTCGAGCAAATTCAAATGATTCAAGCGAGAAAAAGCCTGTTGCACTTTTAATCCCCGGCCTTAGGGCTTGTTCGGCATGTTGGATCATTGGAGGACCCGGGAAAAGTTTAGGTAAAGATATTATACTTTGGTGACAAAATATTAAATTATTTTTTAATAATATTTTCTTAGATTTAGTTTAATATATCTTAGTCTGAATTGCGTGTAAATTATAAGTTAACAATTATATTTTTATTTACAAAGAACTCAAAAATTGATAAAAATTTTTACTCTACTATTAGTTCCAATTTTTTATTGCTTTTATTAATCGTTTGTTATTATTTGTTTTCTGTTATATTGTAATTATCTTTGATTCTAGGATACATTTTGGCGGATGCGGGATATGACGTCTGGCTTGGTAATATGCGTGGTACCACGTATTCGCTTAAACATGTGAATAAGTCTACTAGTGACGAAGAGTATTGGGATTTCAGGTGAGAATAAATAGATAAATATATATATATATGAGTGACTACTCAGACACAAAGTGGTATAAATTCATTTAAAATTGATTTTGAATTATTAGATTTGAGAAGGAGACAACGCGATATGTTATCAACCATCATAACTACATTAAATTCGTCTGTTTCTTAGGTCCATCAGATTGTATAGCTAAATCATTTGAATATATATATATATGTCTTTATGATAAAAAAAACAAATATAATAGTTCTTATTTTTTAAACGTTTTGTTTGAACTTTTATCACTTAACATTTAAACTTCATATATATATATATATATATATATATATTATACATATAAAAGAACGCAGTTTATTAATACTAATAACATTTCAGAAGATAAAACAAAGCAGAAATCATAGAAAATGTAAAAGTGTCAACAGAGGACTCACATATCTTTTATTTTCTTTTTAAATATATGCTATATATATACTTTCATTATCATCAATTGATAAAGTTTAAACTTAAGCACATGAGAGCTAATTTTTTTGTCTTATGTTAAAATAACTTAGTTATATAAACAATAAATTAAAATAGTAAGACTCGTTAAAATAAACATATAAATTTAGGAAAAGGAAGGCAATATGAGTCAGTCGCAGTTGGTGAGGCGTAATTTATTAATCTGTATTTAATTCAAATAACAAAATTGAAATAAATTTAAATTGATTTGACATAAAAATGAGACGTACGTTTCGGCCTTCTTTTTAGGCCATTTTCAGCGCAAAAATTACTCGAAATATAAACAGTATGACAAATCTAAACAATCGTATAAAAGCCAGATACAAAGCATCGAACTAATAGTTACAATGATAAGAACGTAATGCAGTCACTTACATAAATATTGTGACGTTGACACATTGGAAGAAAGTATGAGTCCAAAACGCAAAGTTGCAAACTCTCGATCAAAGTAATTGTCTTATCGTTTGTTGGTGTGGATAAATTTATAATAAAAGTCTGAACATCATTGGTTGGTAGGCTGATAAATAAAAAATTAAAAAAAAATTAAAAAAAAATTTTTTTTAATTTTTATTGAGAAGAAACCAAAGTAGTTAGTCAACCGAATAAAAATAATGATAATGTTGATAAAGTAAAAATTGAAAATTTAAATTAAGAAAAACAAGGTAGTTAGTCAAGCAAATAAAGATAAAATAATATAAATTAAGGAAAATGTAACAATTGAAAGAAATTAAATAATAAATAGTCAAGACATAATACGTGGTCAAGATAATTACCCAATGATGTAGGACATTGTCAAATGTGGGTCGAAATTTTGTCTCTTTAAAGTTGCTTATAACACTGAGATATTGGGGTAACAACATCTCGAGTGTCTCAAAAAAGACTGATACCAACAAACAGATCGCACATCAATATAACCTATGTCAATCCTATCGAAAATCAAAAACAAGCCGTTTATTATTTATTATATTATGTGTGATTTAGATCTTGAAGAGTTTATCTACAATTGCCGAGTATATTTCGTCCAAATTTTCGGTGTCCGTTTGCAAATTAATGCCTTTTTTGTTTTTTTATGTAGATCATTTCAGAGATGAGTCTCTTATAATAACAGCGTTCCTTATCTAGGACCCTAACATTATTCCAATCAAAGTCGTAGTTAAGATTAAGTCTATGTGTCGATTTAAATTTATTTCAATTTTGTAATTTGCATTGAATACAGATTAATAAATTACGCCTCACCAACTGCGACTGACTCGTATTACCTTCCTTTTCCCAAATTTATATGTTTAGTTATATAATTTAAGGTTGTGCTATTGCAGTCTTATTTTATATCACTCAAAGAAAGTTCTTTTTTTCGAAAGTTGACAATTTAAAGATGTTACAATTTGGCAAAAAATAATCACATACAGCATATTTTAAATTTTAAAGTAATTTAAATAACCAAATTTTTTATCTATAGCATATTTCTTCGATTATTCGATACAAGATCTAAGTTGTCAAACACGACATATACCTACACACATGCATATTTGATTTCAGTCAAATCATAGTTCAAAACGTGACTAATGTATTGCGTAAATGCAACTGTATATGATATATAAAATTTAACAAGAATCGTATAAAATACAACAGAATATTTAAACAATTGAAAAGGAAAATAAAAACATAAATATCGTATATTATTTTCTGTCCACAGTAATTAATCACAAAAAATATTATAATTTTTTATAATATTATCTTATTAGCATCTTTCTATTTAAATGCTTTTTCAATATTAATCAAATAAATTTTCTGCATAAATATATTTAAAATATGATAATAAAATGATATATTTAAAATATAACATTATTCACACACTATCTAGATTTTAAACTAACTTCTATTCAGACTTTTTACTTCTAATTAATTAAATATCTTTATGTATACTCTCATAATTTGGTTACAAAAATCTATTAAATTATTTAATACAAAAATACGGCACCAAAAATAATACTTAAGTTTTAAATATCAATATTATTCGTTTGCATTGTTCCTTTTTTAAATTAGTTTCCATCAAATTATTTATTTTATTTAAATATAAATGTTATTATATAAATATAAATACTACTATATTATTATATTCAAGCATAATACTACTATATCGAAAATAATACCAGTGAATAATTTATTATAAAAATTATATCTTTTTTGTAAATTACAGCTGGCACGAGATGGGCACGCGCGATCTTCCTGCAATCATAGATTATACCTTGGAGATCACTGGTCAAAAACAGCTGGTTTACTTGGCGCATAGCCAGGGTACCACAAACTTTTTTGTGTTGGCGTCAGAAAAGCCCGAGTACCAAGACAAGATCAAAATAATGTTCGCAATGGCCCCTATTGCTTATTGCGGCAAAATGAATAATCCAAAAATACAAGCTATTGCAGAGGTCATAGCTCAACATACCACTGACGTATGTCATTCTAAACTCGATGGAAACAAATTAACTTTATCATAATAAACTTCCAAGATTTCATGGATCAAACGTTTTGTAGAAAATGAGGCCATTACTCCGTCTGTACGAATTAAAGCCTGCATCCAAAGGCCTAGAATTGCTGCAAAAAATAGCATGCGCGCAAGAAGGCACGGAGCTTTTTTGTTCGAATTCGCCCTTGACTTTTGGATCCGGCGGCAAGGGACATTTTGACAGTGTATGCCATAAAATATTATAATATGTCTTTAACATCTTTTAATTACAATTTAATGTTTGTAGTCGATTAAATAATCTGCTAAATAATGGTGATTCTGATGACTTCTTTGTTATAACTCTTGTACTTTGTCTAATATACATACGTATTTTCAAGAATTAATTGGGAATTAATAATTAAACTTATGTATACCCATATACATATGAATATATATATATATATATATATATATATATATATATATATATTTATATTAATATCACAATTGTTATTAGACTTCGATAAACCTGGTTATATTAATGCTATCTTTGTAGACTATGCTATCGATAATTAAGGGACGTAATTTGACAAGTGCATCAATGAAGCAACTAATACATTTAAGTCAACTTGTTGCAACTGGTAAGCGTTTATTCGTATTAATGAGTCCATTATGTTTAAGAAAAAAAAAGCAATATATTTTTATTATATTGTTGTAATACTTTCATAATTTTATAAAATATAATATAAAACAACAGTATATTTCTGTTGTCAGGGTCTTTTATTACATCTGGAAAGTTTAAACAATACGACTACGGACTAAGCGGTAATAAAGAGAAATACAATTCATCTACTCCACCGGATTACAATTTAAGAAAAATACAAACACCAGTCTTATTATTTTACAGCACTAACGATGAATTAGCGGACAATGATGTTTGTAACTTTTTCATTTTTACATATTAGTTTATTTCGAGTACCTCTAATAGTGATTAGGATACTTATTGCTTCAAGAAGAAAAAAGAATATAATCTTATATGTGACATTACATATAGGAAGGAAGAGTAAGGAGAGATTTTTATTTTTAAAACATAGCTGAAAACGATTTACATTTCATATAAGATCTTTTATTACAATTTTGCAAAAAATAAAATTCACTTGGTAATATTTAAGATACTCGAAATAAACTGAATTTATCATATGCATGACAGGACTTTAAATTGTATAAATAACTGCTTTCACATTACGCTTTTTTTATAGGATGTGGATCATTTATATAAAGAACTTGGTAATCCTTACGGTAAATTCCTAGTAGCAAATGGTGATTACACGCATGTGGACTTTTTATATGCTTACAACGTAAGAAGCGTTCTGTATGACCATATTGTAAATATAATGAAAGATTTTTGACACTAAATCTCTAATTGTTTAATAAAACTTTGTAAAATTTCTTGGGAGGGGAGATCCCTCGATATTTTTTCTTGTTTCTATACGTATTAGATCAATGATAAGAAAATGGATTGATTAGGACTCGATTTAGATTAAGATTTGTGATTATTGAAATAAATCCTAAATAAATATTTGTAAAAATATCACTGTTTATTTTTGTTTCTTGCAGATACAATTTTCTGCTATTTTAAGTACAAAAGAAAATATTACATGTATAATTTCTAAGAAAGACGTTAAAATTTAATTTTAGATGTGAATTTAAGAAGTACGCTAATTTTAATTTTATTTAGCTATTGTATAATTATGTATACATTCTAAATATAAATATTAATATTTTATTATTTATATTAATATTATTGTTAATGAAAAAATAATATTTATTGAGTAGATCTTTTCTTTCTTTTCTGATATATACATAAATTAAATTGAATTTTATTAGTTATCTTCTTAATGAAATATTGTATTCATTAGACAATTAAGTTAGACAAACGGTACAACATAAAACATAAATATTAAACGTATTTTATTAATAAAAAAAAACATTTTTTTATCCCAATTATTGTTACTATTATTTTGTTATCCTTGTAATGACTACATTTAGAAACTTATATACAAAATTTATATTCGTAATCTACTCGTAATTATCTTCGATTTTATCACAAAATTAATTTGTTAATCATCCGTAAGAAAGATTGAAAAGTATTCTTATGGCAATTTAACATTACTTTATTCTATAGACGCCATTAAAAATAACGTTATTTTGACGTTAGATTTTGATTTCTCATTAACTTTTATTGATACTATTCGAGACATGAAATTGATGGTCTAATATCACAGACGATGTTGACGTCACAAAAAGCACTATAATTTACGTTATTCTGTGACTTTTGTTTTCATTTCTTCTTTTTTTGTGTTAATATAATATATTATGTGTAAATATAATAACGCAGCAGATTAAAATAATAAAGCTTAAATAACTTTATTTATAAAACTCAAGATTTTAGTTATACACATTTTCGAAGAATTAGTTCAAGGTTTGAATTATCTCTTGATTTTATCAGAAATTAAACTCATAAAAGAACGTTTTATATTTTCAATGTTATTAACTGTGCTTTGTAGATTTTATATATCTTCATGAAAAAAATTTGAATGCGGAATAGATAGTGCATCACATAGCGATAAACGAATAAATTGAGCTAATATTACAATGTGCTGCAATTTATAACATTGCACAGAAACACGTCTAATATTTTGCAAATTTTATATCACATATGTTACTTATATATTGTTTGTTAATTCTGTATTATATTCTGTAATAAACTTTATTTAAAATAATAATAAAATCAAAATATTAATAAAAATTTTAATTAATATTTAATGAATATTTAAAAAACTTGTATCTATAAAATTAAAATAACATATCTAATAAATTCAAATAAAAATTTATTGTCCTGACATAGGGCACTCAAAAAGGTATTATAATTAAAGTTTTCAATATTTCAAAACAAAAAAAAGAAAAAAATAGAAATTGACACTTCTGATAATTATCATGTGCCCTTTTAAGTGGCACATTCAAGAACTTTCTTTAGCACCATGAACGAAATTGTCATACACTCGTCCGTACACGTGCGCTACGCTACTGTCATTTACATATGATTTCACGGTTATCTATTATCAATATGAGATAATAACATTTATAAAGAAAAGTGGTCGGGTTTATAAAATAATTGGAGATCTCATATTAAAAACCCCTCTCATATTAAGCTACTTTACCCTATATACACATAAATATATATATATATGTGTGTGTGTGTGTGTGTGTTTGTGTGTGTATGTGTGTAAGCAATATTTCAATATTAAGGCGATATTATACATATCTTTAATTATCCTAATTTTCAGTTATCAAAAATTATGTGATAGTAAATTAATGATAATATAAAATATTTTCTAAAAGAAAATGCAATATTATAGTATCTTTTCAACTCATTAGATATCTTTATAAAATTGAAAAATAGAATTATATCTATAATCATACACTGAAAGTATGTAATTATGTTAAAAATCAAATAACACTAATAAAATGATCCAAAATGGATAATTATAAATCTAATGTGTTTAAATTCATGTGTTAAGGCATTCCTGACGTCAAGTATACATACTTTATGAGTGTGATAAACGATTTTAATTATTATTTAATTATTATTTTGTTTCTTTTTTAGAGTAATCTCATTAAAAAATCATAAACAGGTAAATTCGCACTGTGCGAATATGCACATTTGCATACGCAAAAGATATATAAAATATTAAATCATTTTATAGAGATAAACAATCTATCTATTTGCTCTTCGCGTGTGCGATAAGATTCATAAATCTTCTTCCTATGTCTTAAACTCAATGTCACAATGTATTAAGCGCATTTTTAAACCTTAAATTATAAATGCCTATAAATTTTATGACGATTTGATAAGATCGTAAGCTAGCAAATAAAGTGACAATTGCTTCATATTACTTCATATTTCATATATATAGTAATCGATAAAAATAAAAAGTCGCTTCTTTTATAACGCTAATTTATTTCGTACAAATGAAACAAAATATATTAAAGATTTAAAGACCAATATTATTTTAATTAATAGTTAGTATGACTTCTTTTAGTCTTAATTATTTTTTTTAAATCTCCTTGATATGTTTTACTAAATTTTACTAACTAAATTTCTTAAATGTTAAAAGTTTAAATTATTCTATGCTAGATGTAGTGCTTCGAAATAGGAGTTTTTATTAGTTACTCCCCATTTATTAATCTTATTATCCAGAATTACTCATAGATTTCCAATCGGATTTAAATCTGGAGATTATGGAACCCATTCCAGTTATTTGATTCGGCAGGAACGGAAAAAAGCTTGACTTTCTTTGCTATGTGCTTCAGATCATTATCTTGCTGAAAAATAAAATTATCTTCTTGCTCCAGCTTTAGCAAAGACTCCTTTAAATTTTCATTAATTATATTAATAATATCTATCGTCATAATTCTATCGATTTTGACGGATTTTGAAGATTTCCTATTCCGATGAGAAACATCCCCAGACCTTAATACTTCCTACATTATGCTTTACAATTTTCTGAATGTGACGATCTGAAAGTCTTTCTTCTCTGCTTTTTCTCCAGACTTTCCGCTTCTTTTGTTTAAATAACTCGAATTTGCTTTCATCTGTCCATAGAATCTTTTTCCAGAAATCCATTGACATGTTCGGATATTTCCGGGCAAATTGCAAACGTTTTTTTTTATTAGTAGCACTGATGAAAGGTCGTTTTTGTGCAAACCGGCTGCATAAATTTATTTCATTAAGTCTACGACGAATAGTGCGATCAGAAACATTAAGATTAATTTTTTCTTGAATTTCTGACAATAATCACTGGGTTTTTTTTTAACTTTTCGGACTATTCTTACATCCTCCTGTTTGGATGTTGCTCATTTTCGGCTTCTTCCGATTCTATCTGCCACCGACTCAGTTAACTGGAACTTTTTTCTGGTCTCTTCTACTTATTTAGTTTTGCCTATATTTTGTTGAAGAAGACCTTTTTGAATATCGCGCACAATTAAATTACGGACCTATGCGGAAATTTGTTTTTCTCCCGTTATTAAATTCACATTTCAGAAAATAATCAAAGCAAGCCGATGTTGCAAAAATAAATGCAACAACGTGAATTGGACGTAATAACTGACAAGATAAACAAAACTGCTGATATGACAATCATAAAACTTATTGCATCAAGCAAATCTTAGTGGGGTTTTTATTTTGTCACTTTTAAATATTATGATTTTTTGATTAATATTTTAAGGTGAAAAAAGGTGAAAATTTTAGCAAGAGGTTCCTTTTCCGATTTTGGCTCAGATCATTATTTACTAAGTTATTAATAATTAAAGTTGACTAATCAGACAGATTATATGCTCGCGAACACTCCGTAGTTATTTTCATCGCTGCTTGATTAATCATAGGAATTATGGTATACATATTTATAAGTTAAATAATTGAATTAATATATAAATAAATTAATACATAAATTAATAAAATAATAAGTAAATAATAAGTAAGAATATGAAACAATTAGAAATATGGATACATTATATATATATACACGTGTGTATGTGTGTGTGTGTGTGTGTGTGTGTGTGTGTGTGTGTGTGTGTGTGTGTGTGTGTGTGTGTGTGTGTGTGTGTGTGTGTGTGTATGCACGCATTCGAGAAAATCGCACAATTCATTTCGCTCTCAATCAGGTCATATCATCAAACGATAACGATGTTACTGCTAACTTTTCTTTTTTTAAGTTTGACATCCATTACGATAACTCCAGCTCTTCTCGAGCTTAATTCTTTGGATACTTTATCAACAATAGATCAATTAATAACAACGACCGACAAAGCCCCGATCAATAATATACTCGAAGATGCGCATCTCACTACTGTAAGTACATCTTCCAATTTTATGAATCAAAAGTAAATTTGAAAGAAAGATAGAGTATCTGCATAAATAGTATAAATACATATAATTTTTTTCTTGCTTAAAACAATTTTTAAAATAATTTATATTTGTTTTGTCATTAAAGATGTATGTGTCACATAGGCAAAAGCATAAAATTTTCGCAGATTTTATTGTTTCTTTTAAATATTCTTTTAAAAATTTTAAGCTCATTTAATAGTTTCATAATTTAAAATTATTTAATGTTGATGTTTGTATTGTTTCTTGTAGAAAATAATGAAAAATTTTTATAATTGTTTATAAAAATTTAACTTGTTTATATTTTAATTCTTGTAGAATTTTCTTCTATATTAATAATGATAAAAAGATATTACATGTATTATATAATTTTTAAGAACGTTAAAAATTATTTTACTTATTGTTAGTAATATTTAAATCTCTGAGTATTTTACAATTTTATTAATTTAAGGTTCTAGATATTATGAATTTTAAGATCTACATTAATCTTATAATCATATTATAATCGTATATTATGTATATTCTTAAGTACATCTTTCAATTTTATATATTATTATAAATATTTTATTATTTGTATCAATGTTCTTGGTATTGGAAAAATAATATATGCTAAGCAGATACTCTTTTTCGTCTGATATATGTTTATATTAAATTTTATTATCTATTTCTTTAATGGAAGCTTATATATTAAATAATTAATGTATTTGATATTAATTATAGATTTAATTACTGCACAGTAATAGTTATATAGTTTTTTGTTCATACAATTCTTAACATTCCTTAATCCCTTAATTGTACGATTTAAATTAGAGAAGTTAAAGTATTATTATGTAGCTAGAATTAGTGGAGAAATACGGCTACAATGGTGAGAGACACACAGTAACCACGTGTGACGGTTATATTTTGGAATTACATCGGGTAGAGAGAGAGAGAGCAGGACGAGCAAATTCAAATGATTCAAGCGAGAAAAAGCCTGTCGTACTTTTAATCCCCGGCTTTATGGCTTGTTCGGCGTGTTGGATCGTTGGAGGACCCGGGAAAAGTTTAGGTAAAGATATTATACTTTGGTGACAAAATATTAAATTATTTTTTAATAATATTTTCTTAGATTTGGTTTAATATATCTTAGTCTGAATTGTGTGTAAATTATAAGTTAACAATTATATTTTTATTTACAAAGAACTCAAAAATTGATAAAAATTTTTACTCTATTATTAGTTCCAATTTTTATTGCTTTTATTAATCGTTTGTTATTATTTGTTTTCCGTTATGTTGTAATTATCTTTGATTCTAGAATACAAATTTGGCGGATGCGGGATATGACGTCTGGCTTGGTAATATGCGTGGTGCCAGGTATTCGCTTAAACATGTGAATAAGTCTACTAGTGACGAAGAGTATTGGGATTTCAGGTGAGAATAAATAGATAAATATATATATATATATAAGTGACTACTCAGACACAAAGTGGTATAAATTCATTTAAATTCGATTTTGAATTATTAGATTTGAGAAGGAGACAACGCGATATATATATATATATATATATATATATATATATATATATATATATATATATAATCAACCATCATAACTTCATTTAATTCGTCTGTTTCTTACGTCCATTAGATTGTATAGGTAAATCATATATATATATATATATATATATATATATATAGAAGATAAAATAAAGCAGAAATCATAGAAAATGTAAAAGTGTCAACAGAGGAATCATATATCTTTTATTTTCTTTTTAAATCTACGCTATACATATACTTTCATTATCGTCAGATGATAAAGTTTAAACTTAAGCACATGAGAGCTAATTTTTTGTATTATGTTAAAATAACTTAGTTATATAACTTAAGATTGTGCTTTGCAGTCTTATTTTATATCACTCAAAGAAAGTTCTTTTTTTCGAAAGTTGACAATTTAAAGATGTTACAATTTGGCAAAAAATAATCACATACAGCATATTTTAAATTTTAAAGTAATTTAAATAACCAAATTTTTTCTTTATAGCATGTTTCTTCAATTATTCGATACAAGATCTAGGTTGTCAGACATGACACATACTTACACACATACATTTATTAGATTTCAGTCAAATCATAGTTCAAAACGTGACTAATGTATTGCGTAAATGCAACTGTATATGATATATAAAATTTAACAAAAATCGTATAAAATACAACAGAATATTTAAACAATTGAAAAGAAAAATAGAAACATAAATATCCTATATTATTTTCTGTCCACAGTAATTAATCACAAAAAATATTATAATTTTTTATAATATTATCCTATTAGCATCTTTCTATTTAAATGCTTTTTCAATATTGATCAAATAAATTTTCTGCATAAATATATTTAAAATATGATAATAAAATGATATATTTAAAATATAACATTATTCACACACACTATCTAGATTTTAAACTAACTTCTATTCAGACTTTTTACTTCTAATTAATTAAATATCTTTATGTATACTCTCATAATTTGGTTACAAAAATCTATTAAATTATTTAATACAAAAATACGGCACCAAAAATAATACTTAAGTTTTAAATATCAATATTATTCGTTTGCATTGTTCCTTTTTTAAATTAGTTTCCATCAAATTATTTATTTTATTTAAATATAAATGTTATTATATAAATATAAATACTACTATATTATTATATTCAAGCATAATACTACTATATCGAAAATAATACCAGTGAATAATTTATTATAAAAATTATATCTTTTTTGTAAATTACAGCTGGCACGAGATGGGCACGCGCGATCTTCCTGCAATCATAGATTATACCTTGGAGATCACTGGTCAAAAACAGCTGGTTTACTTGGCGCATAGCCAGGGGACCTATCTCTATGACCTTGATCATGACATATATTGTCAAGGTCATGACCCTAAGTAACATTCAAAAGGTTTTAACCATCGGTCGGTGTTTATTAAAAAGTTATAAACAAAAAAATTTTTACGAATTATATATAATTTTTGGTACCATATACATTTCAGAAAGCGTATTTTTAACGTATCTATTTATTTAATACGTGATACGTGAACGCATTCAATTCATTTACAATCACATTTACTTAATAATACTACTAGTCTTGATAATATCAGTCAATATCACTCATAATAATATAAATTTTCTCTTGAAGTGATTGCTTTGGTATGTAAACAGAAATGTTATTGTGAGTTCCCTGTTTGCGTTGTACGTCTTAATATTCTCTACATTTGTTCCGCAGTCTGTTTTAGACTCTTGAAGTGTACGTATGTGTAATACTGTATTACGGGGCAGTAAGTAAATAAATCTGTTATAAAAGTAAGTATGATTAGCAAGTTCATTTATTTAAATATATATCAAATGCGCGGGCAGAGGAGGGGCGGAGCCCCTCTTCCTGCACTCTCACCCCAACTAAAAATCTAACCCAACCCAACCTCTGTCTAAGACAGACATAACAACACTTGATCTATACTTTTATGTCTATAGTCTGAGACATGAAATAGATTTTGTATTGTAACACAGGTTGGGTGGGTTAGTTTTTTAGTTTTGGGGCAGGGGTGCAAGGGGAGAGGCAGAGTCCCTCCCCCGCCCACGCATTCGATGTATCAAACTTAAATAAATAGATCCATTAAAAATACGCTTTATTAAATATACATAATGTGAGAAAATTATATTTTATTTATGAAACTTTTTTTGATAATAACTTTTTTATAAACAACGACCGACGGCTAAAATTTATTGGGATGTTACTTAGGGTCGTCACCCTGACAACACATGTCAAGGTCAAGATCATAGAAAGTGGGTCCCCTTTTCTTAAGATTTACCTTGTTTTACTTTGATATAAATAAATTACACCTTTTTAATAAAAAAATAAGATGTAATAATAATAATGAATATAAGGCATATATTTATGTAGAAAAAATGATTGTAAACAAAAATAAGTGCACAATTTTAACTTGAATAAGTAAAATACAAAAAGGAGAATAACAATTTTTTTAAAAAAGGATGTTGAAAGTAAAACGAAACGTCGCTCAACTGAGTTTCAAAACAAAAATTTATCAAAGTAGAAAAGACACATATTACGTCATATTGTGTACTTGTCATCAATTTTTTAAAAATTGTTTGTAAAGTTTTCAATCAGAAAAATTCTTTTCTTATCATCAATCATGTTGCATATCATTAACATGAATTTTGCATTAATTTGTACATAGTTGTGCCTCAATCTTCAACAGTACGATACTTAATTGTCAAACCAGTTGATATGAGCTTGTTGTTTATTACAATGCTATCTTTTATACAAGTAAAATGTCATTTGCAAAGTTCATTTATGTCTAGTTGATTTAAACAATGTATTTTTTCGAAACACTGATCGCTTCTTCCTCATTAATCATGCACACACTTTATAATTTATTTTAATATTGTACAGCTAGTTTGAAAAAATATTACAATATATTTTTAGATTTGATTGATCTATAGAAATCCGGAAGTTTTGAATGCGCGCGATTGTATATATAGTTACCGCCGCCGCATATCGATAAACGAGAGCTCTAATAATTTCAACTACAATTTATTTTTTGTACGTTCACTTGCAAGGTGATAAAAGTCGCTGGAAATTTCGAAAAAATGTTTCGCTTTTTTATGGTAGCCGCAGCATTCTTCGTGTTGATCGATGGACAAATCCACGAGTAAGTCTACATATTGCATTACATTATACATCGGCATGATATATCAAATTTATATAAAAATCAATTAATACCTTAAGAATACATCCAACTTCTTAAAATCGATATAAATTTACGTAAATGTAATTTTTTAATAAAAAATGGACAAAATTTCCATACAAATATATGTTCGTTTATTAATAAAAAAAAAATAAAAGTTAAACCTTAAAAATAACAACCTTATTAATTATAGTACAATTAAAAATATAAACTTATATATGTATGATTCTATACATAAGAAAAAAAGAGGAGAAATGAAACATAACCGAAAAATTCTTTTCACATAAAATCTGTATACGTATAATTTTAAAGAACAAAAATCTCCTAATAATGTTTAAGATAAACTAACTTTAAGATAAACTCGAGATAAACTAAATTATCACATATACGATATAATTTTAATTGTACAATATATTTGCATCAATATGTATATATATATATGTATATATATATGTGAATATGTAAAATATATAAATGTGCTGATATATGCAAATTCGTATTAAGATACCTGACGCCAAGTGTTCATACAAAAATAATAATCAATTTTAATTATTCTTTTGTTTTTTTTAGAGTAATCTCATCACAAAATCATATAAACATCAGATAAAAACCGCCAAATAGCCATATAAATTATTTTATATACATACATATATATATATATATATATATATACACTTAACGCATTCGAAAAAATCGCACGATTTATTTCAATCTTAACAATTCAGACCATAACAATCTCATCAAACAATAACGATGCTACTGCCAATTTTTTTTCAATTTGACGTCTGTTAGAACGGTGCCGGCCCTTCTGGAGGTTGATCAACCAGATTTACCGATAGTTGACCGAATACCAGCAATGAACGAATTCATAAATCCACCGTTTCTCGAAGCTGTATCACAAGACGCGGAACTTACTACTGTAAGTACAATTTCAATTTAATTTGTCAAAAGTAAATTTAAAAGAAAGAACGTGGGTATGCGCAAATAGTATAAATATAAATAAATATAAATTTTTTCATTGTTTAAAACTATTTCTTAAATAATTTCTTGTTTTGTTATAAAAGATGTGTCACGTAACGATTGGCAAAAGCGCAAAACTTTCGCAGATTGTTTAAATTTTTTTAAATATATCTCTTACGAGCTCAATTATCTATAATAAAATTTAAAATTTATTTTATTTTGATGTTTGCATTAGTTCTTGTAAAAAATATTAATAAATTTCCATAATTGTTTGTAAAAATTTAAGTTGCTTGTATTTTAATTCTTGCAGACAAAATTTTCTTCTGTTTTATAATAAAAAATATTACAAATTTAAAGTTTTTCTATGAAAAACTTTAAAAATTATTTTACTTAGCAATACTTTAGTTCTCTGCTAATAAATTTTATTGATTTAAGGTTTTAAATATTATGAATTTAAGAAGTATGTTATCTCAATTTTATTTAGCTTTATTGTATAATTATATACATTCCTAAAATATATTAATATTTTATTATTTGTATCAATTTTTTTTATTAAAAATGAAAAAAATAACGTATAGTGAGCAGATTCTTTTTTTCTTCTCTTATATAAATTTATATTAAGTTTTATTAGTTATGTTTTTAATCAAACATTTTCTACATTACATAATTAATAAGTTTGAGACATTAATTACAAACTTTTTAAAAAATAATTTGATTGCTACATAATATAATCTTTTTATCCAGATCTAAACGAACTCTTAATTGTGCAATTTACATTAACGATTAAAATTGTTATTTTATTATTTTATTATATAGCTGGAATTAGTGAAAAAATACGGCTACAATGGTCAACTACACAAAGTGACCACGTCTGATGGTTATATTTTGGAATTACATCGGATAACAGGACGAGCAAATTCAAGTGAATCAGAGCAAAAGCCTGTTGTATTAGTCATGCACGGCCTTTTGTGTAGTTCGGTGGTTTGGGTCATTTCTGGGCCTAAGGAAGGTTTAGGTAATGATATACTTTAGTGATAAGATAATAAATTATTTTATAGTAGTATTAATAATTATTTAGTTTAACAGACTATTTCCCGATTTAAATAATTTTGGTATATGTTATCAATTTGGTATATGTCATCACTCTGAGTAATGTTTTGAAGGTTTCAGCCGACTTTTGTTGTTTATTAATAAGTTATTAATAAAAATATTTAAAATATAGAATGTAATTATTCATCCAGCAAAAATAATATTTTATGCTGTTTAAATGAACAAAACAATAACATTTTAATAAACAACGAGCGTCGGCTAAAATCTTTATGACATTACAAGGTGATGATCTTGATATATCAAAATTATTAAAATCAGGAAATGTTAAACTAAAAAAATTACTATTTTTATTTAGAAAGAACTCAAAAATTGATAAAAATTTTTACTCTATTATTTGCAATCTAATTTATATTGTTTTTGTTAATTGCTTGTTATTATTTGTTTTCTGTTATATTGTAATAATAAATCTTTGATTCTAGGATACGTATTGTCGGATGCAGGATATGATGTATGGCTTGGTAACGCGCGTGGTTCCACGTATTCGCGTGAACATGTTTCTCTGTCTATCCATGACAAAGCGTATTGGGATTTTAGGTGAGAACTATATATATATATATATATATATATATATATATAGTTTTTTAATTGTATTATTTAATATATAGCGACATAAATATCCTATATTCTTTTTGTTTAATATTGAACAAATATAAAATATATTGCTGAATAAACATATAGGTATATTTAAAATAACATTACACACAGTACTTAGATTCTAAACTAACTAAATTCTTCTTAGATTTATTTATAATTGATTAAATATTTTTAAGTGTACTTTTATAGTTAGGATATGGAAATCTATCAAATTATTTATTTTATTTGAATATAAATATAAATATAAATATTATTATAGTATCGAAAATAATTTCAGTGAATAATTTATAGAATTTATACCTTGGTAAATTACAGCTGGCACGAGATGGGCACGCGTGATCTTCCTGCGACAATAGATTATATTTTAAAGACTACTGGTAAAGAAAAGCTATTTTACATAGGGCATAGCCAGGGTACTACATCCTTTTTTGTGATGGCGACAGAAGTGCCCGAGTACCAGAATAAGACCCAAGCGATGTTTGCTATGGCTCCTGTCGCTTATTGCGGCAGATTGGCTAGTCCAGTTATACAGAGTTTAGCAAGATACTTTGGTCCCCTTGACGTATGTAATTCTAGTCTCGATAGAGAAGAATTAACTTTGATGTAATTTTCGAATATTTAATGAGCCAAATGTTTTGTAGACATTACTGGAATTATTGGGTCAGTATGAATTCAAGCCTACTGACAAAGCAATGCAAATGTTCGGAGAGTTAGTATGCGCAAAAGACGCCATTACGGAACCCTTATGTTCAAATATCCTGTACCTAATCGCTGGATTTGATAAGGGACAATTTAACAAAGTATACCTTTAATATCTTAATATGCCTTTAACACGTTAAGTGCTGAGCATTTTTTGTTAATCTTTCTGTTTACGCCGCGCGATGCCGAAAACTGAAGAGATGCGCATGATTGCAATAGAATTATAATACGATAACCGACTGCGACGGCAGTTTGTTTATTGCTATGTGATTATGCGTAATCCTTTGTATACTCAGTGCCATAACTAGAGCGGTGCCCCCGGGCGCAAACTTTAGGCTCAGTCAATTCTTTTAATTAAAAAAAATAATAATAATAGTAAATAATAGTAGTAGATACATTTTTCTTTTTTCATAATCTTAAATTTTTTAATTTTTAATTTTTAATGTTGGAATACTATTTATTAAGTTTTGTCGATCACCGGTGATCGACACGACGCTTACACAACATGTTAATATCTTTTTATTTATATTTTAAATTTTGTGAACAATTATCTGCTAAATAATAGTGGTTTTGATGGTTTTTCTATAATACTCTTATACTATTATCTAACATAGATAATTTTAAGAACTAATTAAAAATTAATAATTAAACTAAAGTATATATACATTTTTTTTTTTAATAATATTACAATCGTTATTGAGGTTCGATAAATATATTAATGCTATTTTTGTAGACTCTTCTACCGATAATTTTGGGGCATATTCCGGCTGGTTCATCAACGAAGCAAATACTGCATTATACGCAACTTATCAAAACTGGTAAACGTTTATTTATATTAATGTGCTCATTATGCTTAAGAAAAATAAAGTAACATATTTTTTTATATTTTGTTATAAACACTTTTCAAAATTGTATAAAATGTAATATAAAACAATAGTATACTTCTGTTATCAGGGTTTTTCTTTACATCTGGAAAATTTAGACAATTCGATTACGGACTGATCGGTAATATAATAAAATACAGTTCATTTAGTCCACCGAGTTACGATCTAAGAAAAATACGAGTGCCAGTCTCATTGCATTACAGCAACAACGATTGGTTAGCCAACGTCAAGGTTCGTAACTTTTTTCTACGTGATATTAGTTTATTTCGAGTAATTTTAATATTTGTCATGATACTCACTTCTTCGAGAGGAAAAAAATATGAGTTTATATATGATATTATATTATAAGAAGGAAGAATAGAGATTTTTACTTCTAAAACATAGGTGAAAAGGACCTATATTTCATATAAGATCTTATGTTACAATTTTGCAAAGAATAAAATTCTCTTGGTAATATTCAAGATGCTCGAAATAAACTGACTCGAAATTTATTATATGTAAGACATAATTTAATTGCACAAATAATTCACATTACGCTTTTTCTATAGGATGTGGAAAAATTATATAAAGAACTTGCTAATCCTTACGGTAAATTCCGAGTACCATATGATAAATTCAATCATTTGGATTACATGTGGGCTATCAACGTAAAGAACCTTGTGTATGACAAAATACTAGGCCTAATGACAAACTTCTAAAAATGAACATATTCAATTTGAAACTTTGAAGAAGTTAATGGGCACAAATTTTTGGAAACCCGAGAAAAAATGGACTTATTATGATTATATATGATTATATGTAATTAAATCCGAAATTTAGCGCGATATGATTTGATCATATATAATAATATTAGAAATTTGGCGTGATATTTTTATATAATCATATTTGACTAGATCTATTTTCATATAATCAGATTTAACCAAATATAATTATATAAAGATAAAGAAAATATATAATTATATAAGATAATATCGCATCAAATTTTGGATATTATTATATATTATGTTCATAGAAAATTATATATGTTATTAGATCTTTTCACACCTAATTATATATATTTACATATATGTTCATACAATACCCATTTTTTCTTGGGAGGAAAGAGACTAATTCTCTAGATATTCTTTCTTGCTTATTGGATCAATGGCAAAGTAATGAATCGATCAGGACTTAACTTTTTATCATATATCAAATTTGCAATTAAATAAACCTTTCCTGCTACTGAGCAAACACCAAATTCTCCACTATTCGTCCAGCATAAAGGATTCTATGAACAAGTAAGATGCAATTATTTTTGCAAGGAAAATTAATAATTACTTTTTCTTTTCTTGTGCGTTCATAAAAAATTATTAATAATATGATTAATATAATTAAAGTTATATTTTCAAGTGAATCTAATTTCAAGTATGACCGGCGCGCGCGCACTAAGAGAAATATTTTAATACTCGTGCGATATTAAACATCTCTCTAATTGTTCCAACTTTCAGTTATCAAGAATAATGTAATATTAAATTAAAGATACAATAAAATATTTTCTGCATAAAAATATAATTTTATAGATTTTTACTTCATAAGTGACTAAACAGCATACATATCTATATATATAATTAATACAATATATACTATAGTATCTCTATAAGTATAATATATAATTATGTTATGTATTATACTTATATATAAGCGTATAATTCTCTGAGTATATAACTATGTTATATAAATATATAACTTAATAAAAATTAAATAATGTATCAATAAACTGATCTAAAATAGACATTAACAAATATAACATTACTGACGTGATCTTATTGATCTTAATTTTAAATAAAATGAAGAAAGTACATATACGTCATAGAAAAATAATTCGGCAAATTATTTGATTTCTAAAAAAAGGTAAAAAATATTGCTTTTGCATGTATAAGATTATAAGATTACACATATATGTATATGTATATGTAAGTACAAACGTGCATAATATTACAAATGCGTGATTTGTTCTTAAAATTAATCAAACTAGCATGCACTTAAAATTGAAATCAGTAGTTAATATAAAATGTTAATATATATTAACATATTCACATAAGCGCATATAACGAAATATTTCATTATATTCAAATCTTCGTAATATTTTCTAAAATACATAATAACAATAAATATATAAATTTGACAGATTTATGTATTTTAGTGAGGAGATTTAAACTATTTAATAACAGATTAAAGATTAATAAGAAATTATATGATACTGATACTCCATCGATTTATGATGTAAAGGATATCAAAGTATAAATTTCACTTCATTACAATAGAAATGATTGGTTAGCAAACATTAAGGTTTTAATTGTTTATATTAACGTTAATATTGTTATACGCGGTGGTTCGTTTCAAGCTTCATTTCTTTTAATATCTGTTAGAATATTAATTTTTTTCTGTAGAAATATATAGACCTATTTATGAGCAGAGAGAAGTAGGCATACAAAATATATTAATATAAATCTTTTATATTTTTTTTTCTATATAAACTCTCGTGTATTCTCTAACACGATAAAAAAATATCCTAAAAATATTTAAATGCTCAAGTTAAATGAACCACCATAATGTTTTAATTGTTGGGATGTTTGCATTTTATATACTTATCTTATGATTCTCCTGTGAATGTGGAAAAACTGTATAGCGAGCTGGATAATTTTCATGATAAATTCTTAATGGAAAACAAGAAATTTAACCATCTAGATTTTATGTGAGCCATCGACGTGAAGACGCTCGTGTATTATCAGATAATAAGTTTAATAAAGCTCAATTAAAAGTATCAGCGTTTGTTTATTCAATTTCTGTAATTAATTCGTGAAATATAACCAGACTTCTACCTTTCCCATTACAACAGCTATTTTGTATCTTGGAATTAATTAAATAATGTTATCGATTTAACTTAGCAATCTTTTGATAATTCTCGTAAAATAAAACAAAATTGCAAATGAAATAATAGATGAGACAATTAATATTAAATTATATCAAGATATAATGTAGTTTTTATTTGTAATAATGTTTATATCGTAGTTATCGCTTTCTGATATGTGAACTCGCCGTTGTGTAAATAATTGGATAAATCAGACCTAAAAAAAACAGTCAATATGGTTGTACTGGTTCTGTGTATAACGAAAAAAAACTTATTACACATTGTATATTATCATCATCATATAATAAAAGAACCGTGATTGCAAAGAATCGTAATATCTGCAATACAAATTTTGTCTTTTATCTTATAATTTTTTCAAATTATATTTTTATTGTCAATTGGACTCAATTATGTACAAAACAAAACACCAAACCAGTTAAAACTAATCAAACTTTCATGCACTTAAAATCAGTATGATTTATTATTAATTAAGAATTTTTAACTCAAAGATTACAAGATTTTACTATCTATTTTATAATTCCTTCATTTCTTTCAGAATAATCTCGTAAAAAATCATACAAGATAAATCCATGTACACTGAAGCTATGCATTTGCACACGAAAAATGTTTGCATAAAATACTATTATATATTATTCATAAACAAACAATCAGTCTACCTGCGCTTCATGCGATAAGATCTACAAATCTCTTTCCGACTTCTCAATCATTTCTTTATATATTTCATCTATATAACTGATATGAACAAAATTTTATACATATCTTTCATCATCTCCTTAAAATAAATGATAAAATTTATGAAATTTGTACATTTTTGCCAATATTTCGTTATGTGACACACACACACTATTAATGACGAAATAAATACAAATTGTTCACGAAATCGTTTCAAACGACAAAAATTATATGCATCTTTATCTGCGAAATAAATGGTTTTTCTATTATATATTCTTGTACTATGTTATAACAAAGATGCATAATTTCAAAAATTAATTATGGATTAATAATTAAACTTAAGTTTATTATATTTTAAATAATAACTTATTTTTAATAATAATTAATCTCGCTATTGATTCAAATATATTTACATTAATGCTCTCTATAGCTTCTTCTACCGATAAACTTGAGATATATTCTCGCTGTTGCATCAATGAAGCAAATAGACCATTTTGTGCAACTTGTCAAAATTAATAAATGTTTATTCATATTAATGTCAGTATATTACTTAAAAAAATAAAGCAACATATTTCTATTATATTCAACTTTTATAAAAATTTTTCAAAAGTTTATAAAATTTTCTTATATTGATTTCTTAAAAAAATTTAAATAACTAAATCATGGAATGTTGGATAATATAAAAAAATATTAGTTTATTCAATCCACCGAGTTACAATATAAGAAAAATAAAAAGTACCAGTCTTAGTGCATCACAGCAACAACAATTTGTTTGTAAATGTCATGATTTGTAACTTTTTTATTACATATTAATTTATTTCGGAGTATCTTTAATATTTGTCAAGATACTTACTTCTTTGTGAAGAAAAAAAGAACATAAATTTATATAATTCTGTAAGATTCTATAAAAAAAAGAAGAAATAAAATATAACCGAAAAATTATTACTTTTCACATAAAATAATCCGTATATGTACAACTTAAAAGAAAAGAAAATCTTCTAATAATATATAAGATAAACTAAGATAAACTCGAGATAAACTAATTTATTATATATACGATATGATTTGAATTGTATGACATATATATATATATATATATGTATATATTTTTCATATATAAATATGTAAAATACATAAATGTGCTGATATATGCAAATTCGTGTTAAGACATACCTGACACCGACATACATTGTACATACATACATACTTACTTTATAAATGATAAACGATTTTAATTATTCCTTTGTTTCTTGTAGAGTAATCTGATAAAAAAAATCATATAAACAGATAAATCCACAATGCGACTTGCACATTGCACACATAAAAGATATATAAAATACTATATCATTTTGTAGAAACAAACAATCGATCTACTTGTGCTTCGCACTTGCGATAAGATTCATAAATCTCTTTCCGATGTCTCAAACTCATGTCACATTGTATTAATCGCATTATCAAACCTGAATTATGACAGATTTCATGACGATGGCATTCGATAAGATCGTAGCAGCAAACAGAGTGGATATATATTTACTTTATATATATATATATATATATATATATATATACACTCCATGCATTCGAGAAAATCGCACAATTTATTTCGAGCTCAACAATCCAGGCCATAACAATCACATTGAACGACAACGATGCTACTGCCAATTTTTCTTTTTTCGATTCTGACGTCTGTTAAAACAATGCTGGCTCTTTCCGAGTTTGATCAGTTGGATTTATCGATAGATCACCGAATATCAACAATCAACGAATTCATCGATTCGCCATTTCTCCAAACTGTACACCCAGACGCGAAACTTACTACTGTAAGTACAATTTTAATTTAATTTGTCAAAAGTAAATTTGAAAGAAAGAACGCGTGTATGCGGAAATCGTATAAATATAAATAAATATAAATTTTTTTATTGTTTAAAATTATTTCTTAAATAATTTATATTTTTTTCGTCATTAAAAATGTGTCACGTAACGATTGGCGAACGTGCAAAACTTTCGCAGACTTTTTTGTTTCTTTTAAATATTTGTCTTAGAGCGCAAATGTCTATAATAAAATTTAAAATTAAAATTTATTTAATTTTGATTCTTACATTAGATCTCGTAAGAAATAACAATAAATTTCCATAATTGTTTGTAAAAATTTAAGTTGTTTGTATTTTAATTTTTGCAGACAAAATTTTCTTCTATTTTATAATAAAAAAATATTACAAATTTAAAGTCTTTCTAAATAAAGATTTTTTTAAGGATTTCTTTAAAGATTATTTTACTTTTCAATATTTTAGCTCCCTCTCTCTCTCTCTCTCTCTCTCTCTCTCTCTCTCTCTTTCTGCATGCTAATACAATTTTATTGATTTAAGATTTTAGATATTATGAATTTAAGAAGTACATTAATCTCAATTCTATTTAGCTCTATGGTATAATTGTATACATTCCTAATATAAATATTAATATTTTACTATTTGTATTTCAATTTCTTTAATTGAAAATGAAAAAATAATGTATAGTGAGCAGATTTTTTTTTCTTCTCTTATATAAATTTATATTTAGTTTTATAAGTCTTTTTATCCAGATTTGAACGATCTCTTAATTGTACAATTTACATTAGCGATTAAAATTATTATATTATTATTTTATTATATAGCTGGAATTAGTAAAAAAATACGGCTACAATGGTCAACTACACAAAGTGACCACGTCTGATGGTTATATTTTGGAATTACATCGACTAACAGGACGAGCAAATTCAAACGAAACGCAAGAGCAAAAGCCTGTTGCTTTTGTTATGCACGGCCTTTTGTGTAGTTCGGCGGGTTGGGTCATTGCTGGGCCCGAGAAAAGTTTGGGTAAAGATATTATACTTAGTGATAAGATAGTAAATTTCTGAAGATTTTAGCCGGCATTTGTTGTTTATCAAAAAGTTATTAACAAAAAAAAGTTTAAAATATAAAATTGTAATTATTCATCAAGCAAAAGTAATATTTTATGCTGTTTATTAAAACTAAATAAACTTTTTAATAAACAATGAGCGTCAGTTAAATTCTTCACAACATTATAGAATGTTGATCTTGATATACCAAAATTATTAAAATCAGAAAATAGTCCGTTAAATTAAATAATTACTATTTTTATTTACAAAGAACTCAAGAATTGATAAAAATTTTTACTCTATTATTTGCAATCTAATTTTTATTGTTTTTATTAATTGTTTGTTATTATTTGTTTTCTGTTATATTATAATAATAAATCTTTGATTCTAGCGTACATTTTGGCGGATGCAGGATATGACGTGTGGCTTGGTAACGCACGTGGTTCTATGTATTCGCGTAAACATGTATCTTCGTCTATCCTTGACGAAGAGTATTGGGATTTCAGGTGAGAAATACATATCTATATATATATACGAAGTGATATATAAAATATATATATGATATATGTAACATATGAAATATACAGGGTGTCCAGTAATTGATGAAAAACATGTTAATTCTTGAGATCTTTTGGAGTTGATTTTTCCTCTGCGAAAATATCGAGAGACGTCATCATTTTTTGCAAGTTTCCAATTTTTCATTATATATCTTTGTAATTAAGCTTTAAATTAAAATTCTATTAGAGTTTACTCTAATAGAATTTTAATTTAAAGCTCTATTAGAGTAAACTCTGAAATTAACTGAAGAATGTAGTTTTGGTAAATTTTTAATTTCAAAGAGTTTAGTTTGCTAAAAGCGCCTATTTTCAATTGCTTATAACTCGGAAATTATTGATGCCTCAACATTTTTGCTGAGGAAAAATCGTCTCCAAATGATCTCGAGAATCTGTTATTAGCGATTTTTCACCAATTACCGAACACCCTGTATATATAATATATGAGTGATTCAGATGCCAAGTGATATAAATCCATTCAAACTCTTTTTGATTGATGATTGATTTATGATTAATTTTATTAAAAGATTTGAGAACGAGACAATCTATTATCAACCATTATAAGTATATTAAATTCGTCTATGTTCAAGGTCAATAAGATTATATAGTTACATCATTTATGTTTCTTATCATAAAAACAAACATAAATGCCCTTATTTCTTTTGTTTTTTAAACTTACGCCACTTAACATTTGAATTATATATGTATAAAGAGAGAGAGAGAGAGAGAGAGAGAGAGGAGGAACACAATTCTATTGATACTGATAAAACATTTCAAAACATAAAATTAAAGTCGAGATCCTTGAAAATGTAAAAGTATCGACAGAGGGGTTGCCATACAGAAGTGTCACATCTTTTATTTTATTTTTAAACATACTACTTACTTACATACACTATATATGTATGTTTATTATCGTCGGATGAGAAAGTTAACTTAAGCACATAATAGCTAATTTTACTTGTCTTATATTAAAATAACTTGCTTATATAACTTAAGATTGTGCCTTCACTATTACAGCTTTATACACTACTCGTCAAGAAGTTTTTTTTCAAAAGTTGCTAAATTTAAAGACGTTACAATTTGGCAAAAAAATGATCACAAAGAGCAATTTTTAAATTTTGTTTTAAAATGATATAAATAATGTTTTTATTTATAGCATGTTTCTTCGATTATTCGATGCAACATCAGACACAATACATACACATACTTATCAGATTTAATAGTTCAAACATGATAAATAACGCATTGCGTAATTATATATGATATATAAAATTTGATAAGAATCATACAAAACGCGAAACAGACCATTTAAACAAATGGAATAAAGAATATATATAGCGACATAAATATCCTGTATTTTTTTTCTTTTTATTAAATATTGATCAATAAAAAATATATTGCTGAATAAACATATATAATTAAAATGACATTTCTTATATACAGTACTTTGATTTTAAACTAAATAACTTTTAGATTTATCTACAATTAATTAAATATCTTTAAGAATCCTCGTATAGTTAGAATACGAAAATCTATCAAATTATTTACTTTACTTAAATATAAATACTATTACAGTATAAAAAATAATTTCAGTGAATACTTTATAGAATTCACATCTTTGTAAATTACAGCTGGCATGAGATCGCCACGCGTGATCTTCCTGCGATGATAGATTATATCCTGAGGACTACTGGGCAACAAAAGTTATTTTACTTAGGGCATAGCCAGGGTACTACAACCTTTTTTGTCATGGCGACAGAGTTGCCCGAGTACCAGAATAAGATCGAAGCTATGTTTGCTATGGCTCCTGTCGCTTATTGCGGCAGAATGACTAGTGCAGTTATGCAGATTATTACAAGATTCATTGATTCCGTTGACGTATGTAATTCTAGTCTCGATAGTGAAAAAGTAACTTAATAAAGTTCGAAGATTTCATGGATCAAATGTTTTGTAGATAATAATGAAATTATTCGGTCAGTACGAATTCAAGCCTACCGACGAAGGGATGAAAATTTTTCAAGAATTAGTGTGCAAGGAAGACGCTATTACGCAACCCTTTTGTTCGAATGTGCTTTTCCTAATCACTGGATTCAACAAGGAACAATTTAACAAAGTATGCCTTTAATGTATTAATATGCCTTTAATATCTTTTCATTAATTTTAAATTTTCTGGATGATTATCTGCTAATAATGGTTTGATGATTTTTCTAATACTCTTGTACTATTGTCTTACATAGATAATTTTAAGAATTAATTCGGAATTAATAATTAAACTTAAGTATATATAAATATATATATATATATATATATATATATATTTTTTATAATAATATCACAATTGTTATTAGGGTACGACAAATATATTAATACTGTCTTTGTAGACTCTTCTACCGATAGTTTTGGGACATATTCCAGCTGGTGCATCAATGAAGCAAATACTGCATTATGCGCAACTTATCAAAACTGGTAAACGTTTATTTATATTAATGTGCCCATTATGCTTGAGAAAAATAAAGTAACATATTTTTTTATATTTTGTTATAAACACTTTTCAAAATTGTATAAAATGTAATATAAAACAATAGTATACTTCTGTTATCAGGGTTTTTCATTACATCTGGAAAATTTAGACAATTCGATTACGGACTGATCGGTAATAAAAAAAAATATGGTTCATTTAGTCCACCGAGTTACGATCTAAAAAAAATACGAGTGCCAGTCTCATTGCATTACAGCAGCAACGATTGGTTAGCCAACGTCAAGGTTCGTAACTTTTTTCTACGTGATATTAGTTTATTTCGAGTAATTTTAATACTTGTCGTGATATTCACTTCTTCGAGAAAAAAAATATATAAGCTTACATATGATATTATTTATTATATAGAAAGGAAGAGATTGTGACTTCTAAAACGTAGCTGAAAAATACTTATATTTCATATAAGATCTTATGTTACAATTTTGCAGAGAATAAAATTCTTTTGATAATATTTAAGGTGCTCGAAATAAGCTGACTCGAAATTTATTATATGTACAACATAATTTAATTGCACAAATAATTGTTTTCACATTGCGCTTTTTCTATAGGATGTGGATAAATTATATACAGAACTTGGTAATCCTTACGGTAAATTCCGAGTACCACATGATAAATTCAATCATTTGGATTACATGTGGGCTATCGACGTAAAGAGCCTATTGTATGACAAAATGCTAAGTCTAATGACACATTTCCGAAAGTAAACACCAATTTGATTATATATAATTCAATCTGAAATTTACCGCGATATGATTAGATCATATATGATAATATTAGAAATTTGGCGTGATATTTTTATATAATCATATTCGGTTAGATATGTTTTCATATAATCAGATTTAACCAAATATGATTATATAAAGATAAAGAAAATATATAATTATATAAGATAATATCGCATCAAAATTTCGGATATTATTATATATTATGTTCATATAAAATTATATATGTTATTAGATCTTTTCACATCTAATTGTGTGTATTTACATATGACCTTGCTGTACGCATTTTTTCTCGGGAGGGAAGAGACTAATAGCAAATTCGATCATCCGCACTATACCGCACTAGTGCACACTAAGGCTGCTATACATGAAGATATCTAAATTAAAAGGAATTATATAAACATTTTAAGTAATTAAAATTCAATCATGATATATTTGTCCGTCATTTTTTTTAGTAGAACATACATTATCCATTATCAAAGTGTTTATATATTACATCATTATACTTACAATACTTCATATATAGCAGCCTTTAATATGCACTAGAGTGGTGTAGTGCGGATGACCGAATTCGCTATAATTCTCTAGATATTCTTTCTTGCTTATGTGCGCATCAATGGACTAGTTGGATCAATAGCAAAGGTAATTAATCGATCAGGACTCAATTTTTTATCATAGATCTATGCGATCGGGTAAACTTTTTCTGCTACTGATTGTGAGCCAGATTCTTCTCTGTTCAACCTAAAGCATAAAGTATTCTATGAAAAAATTGCGAGGAATTAATAATTACTTTTTCTTCGTTTGCCTGTTTACAAGAACATTGTGTAATATAATTAATATAATTAAAGATTCATTTTCAAGTGAATCAAATTTAACCAAGGTCGATTATATATAAACAATATTTTAATACTTATGCAATATATTAAACATCTCTCTAATTGTTTCAATGTTCAGTTATCAAGATAATAAATTAAAGATAGTCTAAAATATTTTTTAAAGAAAAATGTAGTAATTTTGTAATTTAGCTCATAAGCTTTATTATGTATATAAAACTGAATATCTACGATTATATCTCTATAATTATATATTTGTACATATACTATACCTTAGCTCTATAAGTATATGTAACTATGTTAAAAATCAAATAATGTATCAATAAACTGATCTAAATGGATATTAATAAATATATTATTACTGACGTTATCAATTTTATCTTAATTTTAAATAAAATGAGAAAAGCACATATATACGACAGAAAAATAAATATAATAATACGAAGTATTATTTAATTTCTAAAAAAAGGAAAAATATCACTTTTACATGTACATTGTTACACGTATAAATACAAACATGTGCGTAATATTGCAAATTGTGTGATTTGCTCTCAAAACTAATCAAGGTAGTATACACTTGAAATCAAAATAACTCAGATTTATAATAAATTTAATATAAAAAATTTTTAAATCAACAATTACAATATTGACTAGCTATTTTACAGTACATACTTTATGAGTAATAAAAAATTTTATTTTTTTTTGTTTCTTCCAATCTCGTTAACAAATCACAGATTAAAAATGATAGATAAATCCGCAATGATTATATATTTACATGCAAAAGATATATATGACATATTATATCATTTCCCAGAAACAATCGATGTCACATGCGATTCGTGTTTGTGATAAGATCACAAATCTTTTTTTTGATGTTTCAATCTCAATCTCACAATCATCGCATTATCAAATCAGAAATTATAATAGATTATTCGATAAACTGGTATAAAAGAGCAAACAAACTGGCGCTATATTTAGTGGTTCCATATGTACGTGTATATATGTATATACATGTCACGCCTTCGAGAAAAATCACATAATTTATTTTAATCCCAACAGTCACGCAATTTCATCGAACGACAATGATGTTACTGCCAATATATCTCTTTTCGATTCTGACGTCCGTTAGGACGATGCCGAATCTTCTGTTTGATCAACCGAATATCTTGTCGACAGATGATCAAATATTGACAAACAAGGAATTTATAGATCTCCAATTTCTCCAATCCGTACACCCAGACGCGAAACTTACCACTGTAAGTGCATCTTTCAATTTTGTATGTCAGAAGTAAATTTAAAAGAAAAAAATATGCGTAAACTGTACAGAGATACGTACAATTTTCATTTGAAACGACATTTAAAATGATTTATATTTGTTCCGTCATTATATGGATGTATGTGTCACATAACGAAATGTTGACAAAAGCGTAAAAATTTCGTAAATTTTATCGTTTCTTTTAAATATTTGCCTAAACTTTGAACGCAATTCTCTGATCAAATTGAGAATTAAATTTTTTCAAATTTTGATGTTTGTATTGGTTCTTGTGAAAAATAACAAAAAATTTTCGTAAATGTTTGCAAAAATTTAAGTTGTTTGTTTTTACTTCTCGTAGATAGAATTTTCTGCTATTTTAATTTCTAAATTTAATTAGAAAAATATTACAAGTATAATTTCTAAGGAATACGTTAAAATTCATTTTGCAATACTTAAAATCTCTGTATATTAATGTAATTTTATTGATTTAAGAATCTAGATATTATGAATTTAAGAAGTACACTTATTTCAATTTCATTTAGCTATTGTATAATTATGTACACATCCTTAATACAAATATTAATATTTTATTAATTGTATCAATATTTTTGTTAATAAAAAAATAATGTTTATTAAACAGATCTTCTCTTTCTTTTTTGATATATAAATTAAATTAATTTTTATTAGTTCTCCTTAATAAAACATCTTATATATTAAATAATTAAGGTTGATATTAATTATTTTAAACACTGCATAATAGTCTAAACTGGGGACTTCCGGATGGATGCTGCACTGCATAATAGTCTTTTTATTTATCTAAATCTAAACAATCCTTTAATTATACGTTTTAAATTAGCAAGCTGTCATTTTATTATGTAGCTGGAATTAGTGAACAAATACGGCTACAATGGTCAGGTACACACAGTAACCACGTTTGACGGTTATATTTTGGAATTACATCGACTAACAGGACGAGTAAATTCAAACGATTCGCATGGTCAAAAGCCTGTTGTGTTTATTATGCACGGTCTTTTGTGTAGCTCGGCGTGTTGGGTTGTTGCTGGGCCCGAGAAAAGTTTAGGTAAAGATATTATATTTTGTCGGTAAAAAATATATTTAATGTGTTTAAATAAAATATATTTTTTTATATTAAGTAGTTTAATATCTCTAACTCTGAATCGCGAGCAACTTATAAGTTGACAATTATATTTTCATTTACAAAGTGCTAAAAATTTCATAAAAATTTGTATGCTATCATTTACGTTCTGTTTTTATTACTTTTATTAATTATTTGTTATTATTTGTTTTCTGTTATGTTGTAATTATCTAGCATACATTTTGTCGGATGCGGGATATGACGTGTGGCTTGGTAACGCACGTGGTTCTATATATTCGCGTCAACATGTGTCCTTGTCTGTCCTTGACAAAGCGTATTGGGATTTCAGGTGAGGAGATATATATGGGAAAAGACATGGTATTATTGACACTGATAAAACATTTCATGATAAAATTAAAGTGGAGACCTTAGAAAGTATTAAAAGTGTCGACACAGAGATGGTGTGTTGTCGCACACCAAGGTTATCACATCTTTATATTTTTAAACATATACTACATACTTTTATTACCATGAGAGAGTTTAAACTTAAGTACATAACGGCTTTTCTAATTTTACTCTGTTTTGTATTAAAATAGTTTTGTTATGTAACTTAAAATTATGCTCTTTTATCTACTGTAGCCTTATACTCGAAAAAAAAAGAGAACGCTGTCTCTTTGTCGAAAGTTATTTATTTAGAAAATGTTACAATATGACGAAAAACTATCGCAGAGAAAAATTTTTAAATTTTATTTTAAAGTACTTTAAATAAATCTTTATAACATGTTTCTTCGATTATTCATTAACGGTGGAGACGATTTACGTATCATGATTAAGTAACATCAGGATTAATAATTCAAACTTTACGAATAACACATTACGTAAACATAATTGTATGTGACAAAATTTGATAAGAATAAATCATATAAGGTTCAACGGAATATTTATACAAGTGTGATGAAAAATAACGACAAAAATATCGTATACTCTTTTTTTAGCGTTATTTTTTTAACAAAATATGTATTAAGATTTCTTGACAATGTTATCTGACGTTATCTGGTATCTTTTTTTATTTAATTTATAATTTAATTAATTTGATTGACACTTGTTTGATGTTTGGTATCTTTCTTATTGAATTATTATTGATGTTCATCAAATATTAATCAAATATAAAATAAATTTACTAAATAAATATTATTACATACAGACAGTACTTAAATTTTAAATTAAATTTTCTTTAGATTCTTTTAGATTTAACTTATAATTAATTAAATATTTGTAGTACTTTTATACTTAGGATACGTGGAAAAAAAGTCGATCATATTATTATTCTATTCAAATATAAATTCATCCTATCGTACTGAAAATCATATCGGTCAATAATTCGTAAAAATCATACCTTTTTGTACAGCTGGCACGAAATTGGCACACACGATCTTCCTGCGATGATAGATTATATCTTGAAGACCACTGGTCAAGAAAAGCTGTTTTACCTGGGACATAGCCAAGGTAGTACGAGCTTTTTTGTGATGGCGACGGAGATGCCTCACTATCAGAACAAAATTCAGGCGATGTTTGCCATGGCTCCTATCGTTTATTCCAGCAGAATGATTAGTCCAGTTATGAGAATTATTGCAAAAAATTTGGATTCTATTGAGGTACATAAGTCTAGATAAAACAGAAAAAAAATTAATTTTGTAATCAACTTTAAAGATTTCATGGCTCAAACATTTCGTAGATGATAACAAAATTATTCGGACTGAACGAATTCAAGCCTACTGACAAAGGGATGAAAATTTTCCAACAATTAGTGTGTAAGGAAGATGCTATCACGCAACCCTTTTGTTCAAATATCCTCTTTCTGATCGCTGGATTTGACAACGAACAGTTTAACAAAGTATATCTTTAATTTTTTAATTATATATTGAAGTTTGTAGATGATTAATGATCTATATTAAATTATGTGATGGTTTTTCTACCATAACTCCTGTACTATCGTATAAGATATGTATGAAATTTCAAGAATTAATTAAGGCTTAGTCAGTTATTTGTGTATAATAATATGTATAATAATGTAGTATAATTGTATAATAAATTGTGTAATAATATGTATATTTTTTAATGTGTAATAATATGTATATTATTGGGGTTCGAAAAATATATACTGATACTATATTTTTTGTAGACTCTTCTACCAATAGTCTTGGGACATATCCCCGCTGGTGCGTCAACTAAACAAATAATACACTATGCACAACTTATTAAAACTGGTAAATATTTGTATTAATGTGACTGTGTTGTACTTAAGAAAAATCTAGATATATATCGCTATCATATTTAAATCTTACAAAAATTTTTCAAAATGTTATAAATAATCTAAAATAATAGTACATTTTTCTGTTATCAGGATCATTTATTAGGTCAGGGAAGTTTAGACAATACGATTATGGTCCGCTCGGTAACAAAATAAAATACGATTCATTAAGTCCACCGAATTACGATCTAAAAAAAATACAAGTGCCAGTCTCAGTGCATTACAGCAGCAACGATTGGTTAGCCAACGTCAAAGTTCGTAACTTTTTTTATGTATTGATTTATTTCGAGTATCTTTACTATTTGTCACGATACTTATTTCTTCGACAAGAAAAAATAATATAAGCTTATATGACATTATACATGGGAAGGAAGAGTAGTTTTAGGTAAAACATAACTGAAAAAGACTTACATTTCATACAAGATCTTATGTTACAATTTTGCAGAGAATAAAATTCTCTCGGTAATATTTAAGATGCTCGAAACAAATTGATTTATCATATATAATTTAATTGCACAAATAACTGCTTTCACATTATGTTCTTTCCGTAGGACGTGGAGAAATTATATGCAGAGCTTGGCAATCCTTATGGTAAATTCCGAGTACCACATGATAAATTCAACCATTTGGATTTTATATGGGCTAACGATGTAAAGAGCCTTTTGTACGACAAGATGATAAATCTAATGACACGTTTCTGAAACTGTACCTTCAATTGTTCGGTGAAATAATTTTGCAAAAATTAATGCGCAAAAATTTTTTGAGAGAGGAGAGACTAATCCTCTTGACATTCTTTTTGCTTATGTGCGTATTATAGTGGATCAATTATACACAGAACTTGGTAGTTCTTGTGATAAATTCCGAGTTCCACATAATAAATTCACCCATATTTTATGTGAGCTAACGATATGTAAAGAGTCTTTTATGTAACAAAATAATAAATTTAATGACACAGTTCCGAAAATGTACGTCTAATTGTTAATGAAATTCTGTAAAAATTAATGCGCAAAAATATCTTAGAACGGATAGACTGTTAATATTTTATGATATTATTTCTTCATGTGCTTATTAAATCGATAGCAAGAAAATAGATCGATTAGAACTCGACCTACATCAAATTTGTGATTATTATAGATTAACTTTCTCTGTCACTGAACCAATAGAGATTTTTCTCTACAAGCTCTAACAGCATAAAGTATTTTATTTAAAAAACGCGCGACAATGTTTGCGACAAATTAATAATTACTTTTCTCTACTTGTCTATGAAAAAAAATTATTTAATATAATTAAAGTTTTACTTTCAAATAAGACTTCTAATTAGTTCAATTATGGTTAAATAGATATGTACACATAAACATGTGTGTGTGTGTGTGTGTGTATGTGTGTGTGTCATGCTTATATTAATATAAGTAATATTCAATAAACTCATGCGATAGTATTCATCTCTCTTATTGTTTCAATTTTCAGGTATCACGAATAATGATAATATTAAAGATAATATAAATTAATAATAATAATAAAATATTTCCTGAAAAAAAAAATATATATGTTAAAAAGATAATTATATATGTCTTATAATTTTTTTAACTCACAACAGTATCTCTACAAGAGTGAAAAATATCTACAATTACATTTATAATTCAAATAATCTATCAATAGAGGCTAATGTAAAACGGTTTAATAAATATAATATTACTGGCGTTATCGATCTCTTAATTTAAAATAAAATAAAAAAAGTACATACAAGCGATAGAAAAATAATTCTAAAAATAATTCTTCTCTATCGAAAAAGCGTTGATATATTGGTATAGTTGTAAGGACGGAAATGTGAAATATATATATATATATAGAGAGAGGAACTTAACAAAGTTATACAAATTATACAAAACATTACAGGTAGTTACCTAGTCGGCCACTTTATATTGCGAGTTGCAAGGTTGAATTTTATCGAGAGAACGCATTATTGATGTTCTCACAGTATCATATGCGTAGGTATATGTATGTGTGAGCGTAGGAAGGAATTTGTATGCGCGCGAATACATGTGTCCATGACTACAATTCATTTTCCCCTCTGCTATTTTAGCCTCATAATTTTCGAGAAAATTCAACCTCGTGATATTCAATATCGCACTTTTTATAGGACAATTTCACTTTCCGTTTTACCTAAACTACCTGTACATTTTGCGCCTCGCAGAAAAGGAAAGTACATCGTTTCGTTGTGTGGAACTGATTTTTATTGTTAAGCACAATAATATCCATCTGCTTTTACCGCATCTTCTGCATGCAGACTCGATCGCGAAAGTATTTCTCGAGATCGGCGGTGGTGGAAAATACAGAGCGATTCCCACGTCGAAAAACTCAACTCCCCAAAAAGTACGTAACACTCATACTGATGACACATTTAGTTTTTCACTTATTAGATCGTATCTTCGAGATAATACGAAAAATACTTCAATTTCTGATACTTTGCAGTGTTTTGAAATGTTGGCAAGCGAGTGTGACAATCGCTGCTTAACAGCGTAAATAGGTTCTTCGGCCGGTTCATTTAGAATTTATATTAACAACATACTTCTTGAACCAATCTCATGTAGCAAGTACGGCGAAAGCATAACGTACATCATATAACACCGTAAAAGTACAGCTCACATCCTGTGTTACTATTTATATATGCAATATTTATATCTTAATAAAACTGCTGTGGAATATATGTACAATATAAATAAATTAAAAAGAACATAATAACATGTCAATCAACTCAGATATTTTCAAATATTCTCGGTAACAAGTCGATTCAGTATTTCAGTATTTGATTCGATTTTCTTTTTATCCCTCATGGTTTTACTTTTGAACACTTTCTGCTACACATATTTGCTACTTATAAAAGTGGCATCGTGTGTGAATCTTTCTATTTAAAAAAAAAAAATTATGCATGGTGATAGTATTTTCGTCATTATTTAATAGTCAGTCTAAAATTTGAACAATGTAGCAACGTTTACGATAATCAAATACTGCATGAAAAATTGTTTAAAGATTGCACTATATATAAATAGTATATATATGTATAATCTATATTTATTATGTATATATATTTATATATAAGTACCATAATATGGAGTGTTGAATATTACATAAAAGATAAAATTTAATATGAGCAGAAGGTGATATTTTTTTTCTCTGGAAACGTATGTTATACACTAAGTATACATCGTTTCGAGATAAAATATTCTTTTTTTGCATTTTTTTTGCATTGTAATTTGTGCACAATATAAAAATTATGAAGGTAGAGCAATGAACGAGTCAGATATTGTTATTCAATAGCATGTTAGTTTTATATCGATCGAAATAAAGTTGTTATTACTAAGAGTACGTGTACGATAATGATATCGTACGTCGAGAGAGAGATTGAGCTCTTTTTTTTTTTTTTGTTTTGCGTTCAATCATGTTTAACAATTCTTAATCTAATCAAAAATGTCAGTCGCTGTAGGAAATACAAAATCAAGTTATGTAATATGCAAGAGATTATAAGTTTTCGATTAATATAAAATAACAATTGCAGAGACAATCAATCTCGTTCGGGCTTACATTCATTATTGGCGATTAGCTACGGATACCATGTATTTCCAGTTTTACGTAGAATATAAAGCAGGGCACACTTCGTGTGTGAACCCGTCTAACGCGAAGTATATGTAGTGCACTTAGAGTGGTATTTGAACACTATATATTAAACAATTACGCTAAAATTTGCTAATTTAAAATCGCCAGTATTGAACTCAACCATATTTTGCATATTCACCTAATAATATAAAACAAGAACACAACAAACTTGTTGGCATACAAAATACATTTTAACATGTAAGGTTGTATGTCATTTCTTTCTTTTTTTTCCCAGTTTATCTCCCTACCCTTCAGTGTGTGTTTCTCTAGAATTTGTTTCGCATAACGGTGAACAATATATCAAGTTCAAAACGTTGATATTTCTCTTTACTTGCTTATCGGGCACATGCGTTGCTTTTTTAAAATAAAATTTTTTAATGTATACATAATGCATAATGAAGTTCCTTTTACACATGGTGGTGATTTTAAATGTGTATATTTTACGTAGTGAGCAAGGGTAGGAGGGAAGAAGGAAAAAGGAAGGATGGAGTTTAGGAGGATAGAGAGAAACGAGCTTATCCGCTCTTAAAGAGGAGAATGGCTACTTGACCAAGGTAGAAATAGATAAAATGTCTTGTTTCGTGCGTCACGTAGCTACCGAAATTACGTCCTACAATGCAATGCCACGTCGGATTGTACTTCTTATCGAACTCTTTCTTGATAAACGCTGCAATGTCCTGCAAAAAAAAGCAAGATTAATAGATGTTAATGGTCAAATCAATAATGATATTGATCTAACAATCTCATCATGTACAACTTGAGAATTTACATATAATGATACATATATACATAATATGTCTTTTTCTTTCAGAGAATAAAATCAATTTTTAATAATTTCAAGATAACTAAATTAAAGTATTAGAATTTTAAATAATTATCTTTCAAGTTTATTAAATTATTATAAAATAAATCCTATGTTTTATAATAAGTTATTTCAAATATCAATTAATATTTCTTGAATTTGTTAGCTCCTTTTAAAATTTTATAAATTCTTAACAATTAAATTAGCGATATGTAGCATGCTAAGTACAAAGATCCCAATGAATCTCTTGAAATACATTTTATGACAATTTTAATTATATTTATCATCTATAAAATATAATTTGCATTAAAATTTTTTAAACTATAAATATAAAATATAAAAGTAGATTATTAGAGAAATCTATTGTATCTATTATATGTAAAATATATCTACATCAAATATAGTTTATATATACTCTGATTATATCTTCAATATTTTGTTCTATGCTTGCATATTTAGAGTACGTTATCAAACAGAGTTATATACGTCAGATAAAACAATAACAAATGCATACCTTTTCTATGTTATATTTTTCAAGAGCTTGAGTAGCGCAATCAACAGCATCTTGCTGCATCTCCTCTGACATATCAGCATTCTTAATTACTGCCTTTCGGTCCGACATTTTGTCTGTGCTGGAATACAGAGATAAAATACAGTCATTTTATCATCATTCATCGAAATACTTTTAATGCAAACATTAGATATGCAAAAAATATTTTTCAATATATTTTTATATAATTTTCATCTAATAAAAATAAGATAAATAGAAAATTTATTATGTAGATGAACATAGACTTCTCTCGCGCATAAGAAAATACATTTCAATGAGCATTTTGAAAGTGGTGTAAAACAATCGTGAGAGAAATATAAATTTAAATCAATTCCAAGCAAACGACATGTGGATCCATCACTTTTTTTCTATATTTCCATCACTTTCAAAATGTAAAGAACTTATTTATAAATGACATTATCTGCTTTTTAGAGTGAAATGCCACGCGCGTATTAACGGCTGTTTGGCATTTCCCACGCGCGTACGTTATCGAGAAATCGAGAGGATAAACCTGGACCGAGGGAAGCGCACGACTCTGACAGTAGCGTACACGTTCGACGCCGGCATGACAATACGGCAGTAAATTAAGTGCGGGTAACTTGCTTCGTAAGACAAGGTGAGAAAAAGACGAAGCATCCAGAGAGAGAGAGAGAGAGAGAGAGAGAGAGAGAGAGAGAGAGAGAGAGAGAGAGAGAGAGATTCTGTCACTCGCGCAAATATCAGTACGATGCACAGAGAATGAGAAAGAGAGAGAGAGAGAGAAAAGGATAAGAGAAAGAGAGTGAGATAGACATAGACATAGATAGATCAAGGTATTCAGAAAAAAAAGAGGAAAGGTGGGAGGGAGACAGAGAAAGAAAGAGAGAGAGGGAAGACAGAGCGAGCAAACACAGTTGGAGGAAGGGACGAAAGGCGCGGGAGGACGGTGTGTTTTGTCGATATGAGACAATAAAGAAATAGCAATTTGGCTGGCACGCGAGGTGCACGGATAGCGAAAGTGGGTCGCGACATCAAAGCGCCGACGACGACGACGACGACGAGCCACACGGTCTCGTCGATCTCTCTCACTCCAAACAGAATAAATCTTAAAGGCACTTTTTTTTTTTTTTTTTTTTTTTTTTTTTTTTTTGACACAAGACCAGAACACGCGCGGGCCGGACCGATCCGGCGACAGAGGATCCGGTGGCTGCTCTATATGTCGCCGATGATGAAGGGGCCGGGGGGAGTGGAGGGGAGCGGGGGGAGGGGAATATAAATACAAATATGTATATCTCTGTTACAATACGTATTCGGCGATGCGGGCCGAGAGTGACGGACGCTCCCGCGTCCGTCTACGTTTTCACTACCTTTTCTCGTTGACACCGTCTCCAGCGGATCGCACGTTACAGCGGGGCTCGCCCTCCTCTCCGGTCCGTGTGACTGTGAGCCGTACGCGAGTCCGGCCGTTTATTTAGCGCGCGCGTTCGCGATACGCGACGACGAATATACGTGCCGCGAATAGACTCGCGACAGAGACTCGATGTTGACGAATAAATACGGACGGTGATGGTCGCTTCGTGTCGCTGCTGCCGTTTCACGCTGCCGCTGCTTCGCACACTTGGGAAATTTTGGGCTCGCTGACTCCGGGGGCCAAGAGAGAGAAACGATAACTCCGCGAATCGGACTCGAGACTGAGAGTGCGGCCCGTCGCCGCGCGATGCCGGCTCGCGATTGGACGGCCGGTAGGGTCTTCTATCAGGAGCCTGTATCGGCCCGGCGTGCACCGCGCGAGATGACGCGCGAAAAAACAAACGTGGGCTCCGCGCGCGGAAAAAGTTCGATACGACTCAGTCTCGAAAGATTTCCGTCGAGAATGAAGGAAACTTTTTTTGCAAAATAACACCTAGTATTTTTTTAAGTTTAATATATATATATATATTTTTAGCTGCATTTATTTATACTTGTTCTATTTTTTTTTAAAGCCGTCAGACACATATCTTAAATGTGAAAACTAAAAAAACTAAATGGAAAGCTAAAAACCTCTTTTCTATCTGTGCAGATTATTTATACTGTGATTAAAAAAAGAGGAATAAATAGATAAAAAAAAATATAATAGATTAAATAGATAACTATGATTTTAAAATAATTTCAAGAATGATCTAGAATTTTTTCAAGATAACAAGTTGATTATAAAAATAAAATAATTACAGACACGAAATTATTATTCAGGTTCTACATTTATTATAATATTCATTACAAGATAAGAATAGATAATAAAAGAAGAATAATATTTCATTAAAAAACATTGGAAAAGATTATCTAAATTAGCAAAAGAAAAAACATGGATTGCATAACTTTCTTCGAATTTACATATTGTTGATTTTTTATGTTTTTTTTTATATTTTATTATTTTTCGTTGTTTTTAGAGACAAGATACAAACTTATTTCTTTACGTTATTTTATAAATATAACAATTGCAAATAATGTTTTATTATTTTAGATCACACTCGCAATGTCTAACCCTATCTCTAAACAATTAAGATTCGAAATAGAAATAAACAATATTTCTCAATTAAGTAAAAGTTTTTTCTTAATCAATACTTTTAATCTGTTAATTTTGCTTTTGAATTAATATTTAATTCCTATCTATCAACATTGATAAACCAATCCTTTTAATAAATTAATATTAAAATACAGTCTTTCGTATTTTATTTAACATTACCTGTAACTTTTAGCTTAAACAAAATATTATTGTTATGTATTATATTTATATTGTACACACAATATATGATTATTTCCGACATTAAACCATAAAACTACAAAATATAACAGTTTATCAAAAAATTTTGTTTTTGTTCTTAATTTTTATTTATTTTATTTATATATATATATATATATATATATATATATATATATAATAATTGACTTGTGCAAATATGCAAATATACATTTGTAATATTAATATACATGATATTAATATTAAAACTTTTATTTTAATTAGTAAAATTGTGGTTTTTTCAATTATACATACTAATAAATAATTATAATAAATTTTTCTCTAATTTATGTAAAATACTTGGAAATATAAAGTTTATAAATATACAATGTAAAATAAAATAAAATTGAAAAATATCCATTGATAAGTATAATTGAAAAAATCATAATTTTATTATTTAAAGTAAAAATTTCTTTTCTTATATATCACATACTTTTGATCATACATGTTTTGTAAAAATTCTTTATAAAAAATCAATTTTACTTAAAAGGAACGATTAACTGAAGCTACTATATGTGTTTTAAATTCTAATTAACACCTTTTTTAATTAATTTTAAAATTCAGATTTATTTTTAAATATTGCTCATCTCTAATTTGAAATCACTACTTCATCAATATTTCAGATAACAATAGACAAATACATATATTCATGGAGACAAAAGATGATAAAATAAACAGGCAGGTTTTTATTAGTGTAAGAAATTTGTGTATAAATGAAGAACGTAGAATAACAGGACTTTTTCAAAATGAGAGAGAGAGAGAGAGAGAGAGAGACAACAATTAATTATGTCACAATCAAAATAAAAATATATGAAATTAAAAAAAAATGATATCCCATTCTGTCATGTGTCTTCGTGGTCATTAAGATTCAGCCTATTACAATTCATCTTCACAGGTTTTAATAAGAAAAAACTTGAAACTTCTTATTATTTTGCAAAATTTACAAAATTTACATGTTCCCAACATGATTTTTTGCATAATTTGTACTTAATTGTGTCTTAACTTCGAATAAATGCTTTGTTGTGAGAGTAACTGATAGGGACTTACTGCCAATTACAGTGCTGCTTTTTGCAAGTAAAATATCATTTGCAAAGTCCATTGTTGTATAGTTGTTTATCTAGTCAATGTAAACAATGTCTTTTTTCAAAGTGCCGATTTTAGCCTTTTCCTCATTAATTATTAATGATTTATTTAAATACACATTGGAGTAATCAAAGAACATTATGCATACAAAAAAGAAAATATATTTATTCATTGAAAAAATGAATTTTTGGAAATTTTTCAACATTTTGCAAGTTGTCATGTTACGAATCTCTTTTCTCATTGTCACCACTTCCTGACGCGCAGTTGATCATATATACAACCGCATATCGATAAACAACTTTAGCAAGAGGACTAGTGGTTTTATTTTTTTGTGCTGGTCGCAAGGCGTAAAAAAGTTTGGCGTTCAAAATTTCAATAATTTGAAGTTAAAATTGCCAGGAATTTTGGAAACATGTTTCGCCTTTTCATAATGACTACAATACTCTTCGTATTGATCAATGCAGAGCTCCAGAGGTACAATAGTTTCAACACATACATTGCAATGTATTGTATATCGATGTAATAAATCTATAAATTAAAATTATACTCTTTGATTGATCTCTCTTCCTTTTATGATCGCATTCAATTTTCTGAAATTGATACCAAAGTTGTACAAAAATGATTAACATTTCAATAACAATTACGTGAAATCTCTTTATAAAAATATATTTTTCGTTTTTTGATAAAAAAATAAAATTTTTTGCTTTTATTTATCTATGTTAACGCGTTCTTAAATGAGATTAGCATAATTACTATAATTCGCAGTTAAAACATTTAATTGTAAACTATTTTCTGATAAATAAACTATAAATATTAGTGCGTTGTGCTTATTGTATTTTAATTACTTCTAGGGTCCTTATGTATATACAACATTACATGTGATATTATCTTTAATTAAAAATCAAAATTTCTTATAAGTTATAATTATTATATTTAAAATTTTTGATTGTAAATTAAATAATATTTTAGAAATAAATAGATGCAATATGTATGTATGTAATATAATATAAAACAAATGTTCTTTTTGTTACTTTAAGAATTTTATTGCACAAGAGGGATTCTATTCGAAACATTTTAAAGAAAGTTGGTATCAACTTGCAACAAATGTTAGAAAAAAGTACTGTATCGGAATTTTTGTCCAACAATGTGGACGCTCAGTACTATGGCGAAATATCCATCACAGGAACTCCACCACAGAAATTTAAAATACTATTTGATACTGATTCTTCAAATCTTTGGGTACCATCCATGATGTGTAAAAATTTTACTTGTAAGTAGCTTAGCATATAGAACCTTAATTAATTTGCACTTACTGAATTTGCACAAAGAGATATTATTAAATAAGTTTCGCTCAATCAGTGTCTTTCTTCAGATATCTATATATATATATATCTGAATCGTACGCCAAATAATATATGTAACCACGCAAACATACACTACTAGTCGCGTGTAGATAAATGTCTAAATGATGCTAAAGTGAATTTTATTCAATATTTCTTAAATTAATCATCGTAAAAAATAAATGATACAGAAGTTTTCGATATATTTATTGTGATATCATGTATTTAATGGACGCGAATTAATTAACAATTTGCATATGAATATATTACAATTTATATAAGATGTTATTATTTATATATGTACATATTTAGTAATATTGATTATAACTGCAAAAATTGAAGAAAGTTTTAAATATTTAAAATAATTGATACCAAGTTAAAATGTATATGAAAACAATATTAATATTATAGAATTCTATTCAATTCAACAGAATAGTTATTGTATTAATAGTTACAATTTCAAAAATTAAAATTATTAATACTATAAATATTATAAACTCAAGTTTTTTCAATTTCGATGTACAGACTTATTTTTATGCAATTTGTCATACTCACTCTTTCGACTTATAAATAAATTTTGATAAATAGTGATTTTGATTAATATAAAACTCTAAAAAGATGAAAACGATAAATGCATTTTATATAAGTATATCTGATAATTCAAATACATTATAATGTATTTAGATTAATAAGAAAATCTATTTATTTTTAAAATCTTCCTAACATTGTTAACTTATTATTATATTACTTATTATTTTTTACAGTATTTTATAACAAATATGATAGCAGTAAATCCAGCACATATGAATCAAATGGTGCTTCGGTTCAGATTCAGTATGGCACTGGCAATTTGGCTGGATTCTTATCTACTGATATAGTGAATGTGAGCCATTATTAAACAAACAATCCAGTAATATAATTACAACTACTAATCATAATTTATAAACATTTATTAAGCATTTATATTATTTATTATTTCTTTATTTATTCTTAAATTGATATTTTATATCAATTTACATGTATTTACATATAGGTTGCCGGTCTCAATGTTCAGCGTCAAACATTTGCCGAAGCGACTGAAGAGAGCTTAATGTTTTTGTTTACAAAGTTTGACGGTATCTTGGGTATGGGCTATCACAGGATAGCCGTCGATGGAGTGACGCCTGTCTTCAACAATATGGTCAAGCAAGGCCTAGTGTCGCAACCTGTTTTCAGCTTTTATCTGAATCGGTATCATTTTTCTTTATGCACAGTGCATGTCTAAAACTATATTTAGTAACAAAAATATGTTATATATTAAAAAATAAAATATTATATATGTTAAAATATAAAAAATAAATAATTTCTGCAGAAACTCTTTAGCCGGGATAGGTGGTGACCTGACATTAGGTGGTTCCGATCATTACGAAGGTGATATCTTCCCTGTTACTTACAAAGGATACTGGCAATTTACCATGGATAGGTACGTTATTTTTTAAATGACGCTGATCATATTGTAACAAATTATTAACATTATCACGCTGTAGTGTCAACGGTGTTAGCATAGGTGTTAGCATAGTCCTGTGCAACAATAGCTGCCAAGCTATTGCTGACGCAGGTACCTCTTTAACCATCATCAGATATCAACATTATTAATGAAAACATTGGAGCTGATAGTAAAGGACACGTAAGTAAGCAGTCATATTTTTCACAATGGTATAACTTTCTGAAAAATTATAAAGTATTATTAAATATAAATTAATATTTGTTAAAACATTAATTATTAATTTGATATTTTCTTTTCTTTAAAGGTGGACTGCAATCAGATTTCTGAGATGCCTATAATCAATTTTATTCTGAGTGGTAAGAAGTTCAACCTCACGGGTAAGGATTACATTCTTAAGGTAACGTATCACGAATCATAATTCAGTTTAAATTATTTAAGAATACGAAGTATTCATGTTGTATATTTTAATTTTTTGTAGAATATAGCGAATAATGGCACTGTGATATGTTCGAGTGGATTCCAAAAAGGCTCATTCCTATGGATTCTGGGCGATGTATTTCTTGGTCCTTACTATACCGTGTTTGATATGGGAAAAAACCAAGTGGGATTTGCTCCGTCAAAATAAATGTCGATTGTCTTTTTTTTAATTTTACCTTTATCTTCGTTTGAATTAGATCTGACAATCTCGCTAATAATTAAGACTATTTTTTCAATCGTTCAATCTTGCTGTTTTATATTTTTATTTATAATTATACTTGCAATTTATTGTTATTTACTTTTACAGTATATCTATAGCAATAGCTATAACAATATTTACTTAAATATTTATTTAAATATTATAATAATATCGGTAATCATGCGAATGGTTCACATGTATAAGAGAATGTTCTTCTACATCGTATATAATGTATGTTATGACGCGACAAGATGTCAAATTCTCCTGAACAAAGTATTAAAATTTCTTCAGAAATATAATTCTCTACGTCAGCCTCTTGTCCGTCGCTATTATTTAACAGAGAGACTTGTAACACTTCTATCTCTACACAAAAAGAACAACATTATTATTGCACGTGTAAATATTATATAATCGCGCCACAATCATCTTGAAAAAAAATTGTTAAAAATATTAATTATTCAACAGCAATAAAAATATTTTTTATCATTGATTTAAATTATATATAGGGTATATCGTAATTACTAGATATCCTTTTAGCGAAAATGTTGAGGTATCAATCATTTTCGAGTTATAAGTGATTGAAAAAGAAGGGTTTTTTAAATTTTGTGGAGTTAAAAGATTAACTTCAGTTAATTTCAGATTGAAGTACTTTAATACAATTTTAATTTAAGGCTTAATTATAGAGATATATAACAGCAAAAATTAGAAGTTACCAAAAAATGACCTCTTTTGACATTTTCTCTCTAATATAAAATCGAGTGGGAAACTAGCAACAATTTTATAAAGATATTCAATCAGACACAAAAGCATATTTATGCAGATATAAAGTAATCAAAAAATATATATATATATATAATTAATTTTTATCCACATAAATAAAAATAAAGTATAGAATAACAGGAATTATTGAAAAGGACGATAGTAAGCTGTGCCATAAACTGAAACAAAAATCTATTTAAAATTACAAAAAATATATTATATCCCGTTGTATCAGTACCTTGTCGTCAATCTTATTAAAATTCATCTGCATAAGTTTTGATGGAAGAAAACTTTTCTTATCGTTAACCGACAAAGTTTGCATATCATCAGCATAAATTTTATCAGTATAATTTATGTATAATTGTACCTCAACCTTGAATAGCGCGATACTTTGTTGTGAAAGTAACTGATATGGATTGTTGTAGTCAATTAACCACAGTGCTGTTTCTTGCAAACAAAACAAAATAACTTACAAAGTCCAGTGTTGCATGGCTTCCCAGGCATGGCTTTAGTTGACATAAACAATGTTCTTTTTTGAAGCGTTGATCGCTTTTTTTACTTCATTAATTATTAATGATTTATTTAAATACACATTGTAGTAATTAAAAAAAATTGTGCATACAAAATATCTTATTAAATTTAATTAATTGATAAAAATTTATCAGGATTTTTCGAACATTTTGTGCGTTGTCATGTTATACTAATCCCTCCCAGCACGAATACTACTCAACATGCAAGCGCATGCAATCGTGTATATAACTGTCGTATATCGATAAGTAGCGTTAGTCAAAACGCTAGTGGTTGACTGCTTTAATTTTCTGTGCGTTTAGTTGCAAAAAGATATTTGAAATTTCGCAATTCGAAGCTTTAGATGTCGAAAAATTGTTTCGAAAACATGTTTCGTCTTCTGGCAACAACTGCGCTATTCACCCTGATCAACGCGGATTTTCAGAGGTCAGCGTACTGCATTATTTATCGGCATTGTATCGAAATTATAAAAATCAATCTTTTTCTCTTTCTCATCTAGTTTCATAGAATTGAATAAAAACGATAATTAACATGTTCTAGAAATATATTTTAGTAAAAAAGTAGAAGTTTAAAAAAAAAGATTTTCTGTAAATTCGTGAAGCTGTCGCTTTCGTTTATTTTATCATGTTTCTAACAATAAGTGAGATTAGCATAAATAGTGTGATTTATGGTAAAATACACATATAATTGTAAACCACTTTCTGAAAATAATAAATAGTAAATAAGTAAATTGTATAAATTAAATTAAAATTTATAAATTACTGATTTGCTCTATTTGTTATGTATTTACTCTCTACATATATGTATCGTTTAGCAATATAAAGTCACCTTATTTGAAATTATTTTGTTTTGTATAAGATTTTTGCATGCAATGTTATCTTTACTACTAAAAATCAAAACTTATTGAGTTATAATAATTTTATTTAAGACTTTAAATTAATTAAATAATATAATGTCTAAGCAATATTTTAATATCTAAATCAATCATCAATTTAATTAATCAAAATTTTTGATATAATTATGCTTAAATGTATGATCTTTCTTTATTTATATTGTAAATACATATTTAAAATTGATTATTCTAGAATAAAAATTAAACTTGTATAATTTCTCCATATCTTGTATTTTTTGGAATATCTGCTATTTATATCAATAAAAATTTAAATCTACAATTTACATATGTGTATGTATGTTTATACATATATATAAATATATGCAAACATGTAATAAAATTATTTCTATATTAATTCAAGGCTGTCATTACACAAGATAGATTCTGCCCGACAAACTTTGGAAAAAATTGATATCGACTCGCAACAAGATTTGGCTGAACATAATATTACAACGGAATCTTTGGACGATTATCAAGACGTGCAGTACTATGGTGAAATCAGTATCGGAACTCCGCCACAGATGTTTAAAATACTATTTGATACTGGTTCTTCAAATCTTTGGGTACCATCCATAAAGTGCATAAGTCTTGGTTGTGGTAAGTATATTATTGTTAGTAAATACGGTAAGTATTGTATAATGTGGTTAATAAATGAAATAAAGCTAGAGAGATTATACATAATTCAGAAAAAAATAATTAATTATCGAATGTTCCTTAATTTTTAAAATTAAGTTTACAAATGTGTTCTCTTGGGTATATTAATAATGTAGTGAAATGATATGGGTATATTAATAGTGAATAATATTCCAATTCATTTATCATTTTTGTTAGGATAATAAAGTTTTTTAATACAGTTTTCAGAAATTCAATTTTTTACGCGATCTCTCCTAACCGGGTAAGTCAGATTGCACACATGGGTAGAAGAGATTGCATATGGGTAGAAAAGATACTTTTTGGTTTGAAAACAAATGTAAATAAAAATAATAATAATAATAGACATTTTTTTATTACTACAAAAAATAGATTATAATTATAATAATATAATAATATTTTATGCTGTTTTATTTTTTATGTAAAATGCAAATAAATACAGTAAATAAAATAAAAACAAAAAAAAAGTATTCTTTATCTTTGTTTGATTTTAAAATTGATTGCATAACAAATTTATTTTAATTTCTTCTCTCATTAAAATAAACAAAATCTCTATGCAAACTTTCCTATTTAACATTTGCTGAAACTATCTTTATAGGAAAGATTGCGCACCCGTATATGATCGGCATTGAAATTTTTACAATGACTCTTCATGAAATACTAAACAAAAACTTCATAAAATACTAGTCTAAATAAAGAACTAACAAAAGAATTAACTTAGAAACTACAGTATTTGCAATTATTTACAGATGAAACATTTCTTATATAAATTTTTTTATAAAATATACAAAACATTCCTGAAAATTCAAGTATTTTTATTTTATAAAATAAGCGGAAAATTGTTAATAACACACAAATAATTGTTTAAATTAACACATAAATTTCCAAAGTCTCTAGTAGTGCTCTTATAATTACACGTGCATATTTTACTCCTTCTACTTGAACTTAAAAATGCGCAAATTTCCTTACCACATAATCTCTTCTAGTTTTATATACAGAATGTTAATTTGACTCATGTCCACTAATACACAGTTATATTTATTCATAAATAAGTCAAAAAATCTTGTATAATTTTTTTAACTATGTTTAACGAAAGAAGAATTATTAAACAACTTTCATTCATACAATTAGCGCTATATTTTAGATGGACTTATATCCGTAAATCGCATGCAAGTACACTATCAATCGTGTCGCTTACAGATATGCTTCTGTCTAATGAACAGCACTAAAATAAATTTATTTGATATTTCCTTCTTTGATCATAGAAAAAAATAGAGAAATTTTTAAAACATTTTTCTAAAAACATTTCACTATATATTTAATAAGCGCGAAATAATAAATATTTATGTATGTAAATATGTTATCTAATATTTTATTATTTATATATACATATACATTTTGTATTTAATTATATTGATAATTGCTTAACAATATTGAAGATCTTAATTATTTAAAGTGTTTAATCTCAAGATGTATATTAAAATAATGTTAATATGTTAAATTATTAACATTTTAGAATTTAATGTTAAGCTTTGACAAGTAATGATAACTCAAAAATAAAAGCGACGAATGCATTTGTATATATAACTACTTAATTCAAACAATTATTGTGTATTTAAATTATAATAATAAGAAAGTCTCTTTATTTTTAAAATTCCTTTAACATTGTTAACTTGTGATATTATTTACTATTTTTTACAGAACTTCATAATAAATATGATAGCAGTAAGTCCAGCACATATATAAAAAATGGTACTCTATTTTATATTCAGTATGGCACTGGCAGTACGATTGGATTCCTATCTACTGACAACGTAAACGTAAGTTATCATTAATTAAATAATTAATTAAATACAGTCACAACTACAATTGTAGTTTACAAACATGTTCTAACATAAGTATTTTTTTGTTATTCTTATAATTAGTGATACTTTATTATTAATATAAATTTTTTGATAGATTAGTAATCTCGTTGTTAAAAAGCAAACGTTCGCGGAAGTGACGGATGAGCCAGGCGGAACATTTGTTTTTGCAAAGTTTGATGGTATCATGGGAATGGCTTATCCGTCGATATCCGTCGATGGAGTGGTGCCTGTCTTCTACAACATGGTTCAACAAAACTTATCATCAGGTGTTTTCAGTTTTCATCTAGCTAAGTTTGTATCTTTTTTCAATGTGCACTGCGCATGTCTAAAATTGTTTTTAATAAAAAAATATATTATAACATAAAAAATACATAATCTCTATTCAGAAATCCTAAAGCTAAGCCAGGTGGTGAATTGATATTTGGTGGTTCCGATTCCAAATATTATAAAGGCGACTTCACATATGTTTCTGTTATTCGCAAAGGATACTGGCAATTTAAAGTGGATAAGTACGTTATTTTTTATATTACCCATCTAATCATGTTCTAACAAATTGCTACTATTGTAGTATTATAATAAATAATCACCGCGGTAGTATCAGCCTTTGCCCAATGAGCTGCCAAGCTATCGCCGATACAGGTACCTCGTTAATAGTTGGATCACCTAAAGACGTTATGATGATTAACGCAATGATGGTAGGAGTAGTAAGTAAACAATCAACTTTTCACAAAGGAACAGCCTTTCTAAAGAAGAATTATATAAAGTTACTGAAACATAAATTAATATTTGTTAAAATATTATTATTAATTTGATAATCTCTTTTATTTGAAGCCTTGCAGTCAGACTTATAAGTTACCTACAATCTCTTTTATTATAAATGGTAGTATATTAAATCTTACCGGTAAGGACTATATTATTCAGGTGAATACTATGAATCGTAAATTGGTTTTAATTATTTAAAAATAAGACATTCACATAAACTGCGTACTTAATTCTTTACAGAATAACGACGGCTCATGTTCGACCGGCTTCCAGGCAGCTGACCTGAGTCCAAATGGAATACAATGGATTCTGGGCGATGTATTTATTAGAAGTTATTACACCGAGTTTGATATGAACAATAATAGAGTAGGATTTGCAAAGGCAAAATAAATGTCGATTACTTTCTTATAAAATTATTATTCATGCTAGATCTAAATGACAATTTTGCAAATAATTAAACAAATATTTCTTCTTCAAAGTTTAATACTTATTAAACTCGTTATTTTTATTTATAATTATGAAATATGTACATTGTTATAAATAAATATAATGTGATATTTTTTAGAAATTAAAATAAAAATGAATAATAAAGATATATGCGAGAGATATCTTTATGTTCATCTTTATTATTCATCTTTGAAGAAGAAATATTTGTTTAATTATTTGCAAAATTGTCATTTATATAATGATATGATGTAGTTCTTGTAATTTATGTGACACTGTATTATTATAAAAAAAAATATATATATATACTGCTTGCATACAAATAAATTTGTTAATTATATCTTAAATGACTTCATCAACAATTTAATAAAATTTTTTTATGTTAATGCTTATTAATTAATAATTTTATTTATAATTATATGGTACATTGTTATAAACAGATATGTGATATTTTCGAAAATTAAAATAAAATATGAGTTAGAAATCTTTTATAATAAATTATGTATTTTCTTTTAATTTACATATAATACTATATTATTATAAAATACACATAGTGTCTGAATACAAGTAAATTTGTTAAAATATGCATAACTTTTATATACTTATGTATTGATTTCAGTTTTTTCACAATATATATTTTATTTCAATAATGATCTAGTTGTTTTTCTCTGATAATGTATTTAATTGTTTTATTTTGATATAAATAAATTACACTCTTTTGATAAAAAAATAAGGTATAATGAATATAAGACATATATTTATATAGACAAATGATTATAAAGAAAAATTAGTCTACAATCTTTACTAGAATAAGTAAAATACAAAATGTAGAATAACAATTTTTTTAGAAAAAGATGTTTAAAGTAGAACTAGACGTCGCTCTACTGAGTCTCGAAACAAAAATTTATCAAAGTAAAAAAAATATGCCACATTACGTGTACTGTACTTTATCATTAATTTTTTCTTAATATAAATATTTAGGTTTTTGATAAGAAAAAATATTTTTAGATTTTGATTAGATCAATAGAAAGCTAAAGGTGTTTTGAAAGAGCGCGATGGTATATATAGACGCATGTCGATAAACGAAAGTTCTATACTCGACTACTATATTTATTTTTTATATGTTCAGTCACAAGGTATAGAAAAAAAACTTAATCTTTTCTTATCGCCAGTCGATTAACTTTGCGCATTATCAATATAAATTTTTGATAATTTATGCATAATTGTGCCTTAATCTTGAACAGTGCAATATTTTATTGTAAAAACAGCTATGGGCTTGTTATCAATTACAATGCTACTTTTGGCGAGCAAAATGTCATTTGTAAAGTTCATTTATGCCTACCTGTCTAGTCAACGTAAACAATGTATTTTTTTTGAAACGTTGGTCACTTCTTCCTCATTAATCTAAGAAAATAAGAATATATCTTTAGATTTTGATTGATTGATAAAAAACTGGAGGTGTTTTGAATAAACGTGATTGTATATATATAGACGCATGTCGATAAACGAAAGTTCTACTCGACTATTATTTATTTTTCGTACGTTCAGTCATAAGGTATAAAAAAAAAGTTGAACGTTTGAAATTTCAGCCATTCAAAGCTTAAGTCGCCAAAAATTTCAGAAGTATGTTTCGTTTTCTCGTGGTGACCACGGCGTTTTTTGTTCTGATCGATGCACAAATCAAAAGGTAAGCACACACATTGTATTCCATTATATATATAATAAGTATAGAATTTATAAAAATTGATCTCTCGTGTGATTATATTTAATTTTCTGAAATCGACAAAATCTACGTAAATGCGGTTGATGATTTAATTAGAGCTGGACACAATTTCTTTATAAAAATGTATGTTTAGTAATAAAAAAAAGTAAAATTTCAATTTTTGCATAAAATTTTAATTTTTGCGACAATTAAAAAAGTATAGTGCCTTTTTATGATTTATATATTTTTTAAATTTCTGCTCTTTATCATGCAGGAAATATATAAATATATATACAATTATACATGTGTGTGTGTGTGTGTGTGTGTGTGTATGTGTGTGTGTGTGTGTGTGTGTGTGTGTGCGTGCGTGTGTGTGTTTATTTATGTAACAAAATGTCTTTTATATTATTTTAAGGGTTCCATTGTACAAGATAGATTCTGTTCAACAATCTTTGAAAAAAATTGATACTGACTTGCAACAGATTGTTTTGGTCGAAGCAAGTGCTACCTCAACATCGGTGTTCAATTATACGGACATTCAGTACTATGGAATTATTTCTATTGGAACTCCGCCGCAGAAATTTAAAGTAATATTTGATACTACTTCTGCAAATCTTTGGGTACCATCCATAAAATGTGAAAAGAATGCTTGCTGTAAGTAATTTATAATTTATATATATATATATATATATATATATATATATATGTATAAAATAAATATATATATATATATATATTTTATATATATATAAATATATATATATATATTTAATTACATATTATATTAAATTTGATTATTTCTTAAAAATAGTGCGCTAGATCTTAATTTAAATCATTGACATGATTAATATTAAGGCAAAATATATTATATATTGGAATAATTTTAATTATAGAATGTTATTTTATATAATCAAGATTTTTTTACGTATTGGAATTTCTTTAAAGCAGATGTAATTTTAATTATTAAAATTATTGGTAGTGTAAATATTACAAAATCAAACACTTCAATTTGCATAGATTTTTTATGCAATTTATCACATTCATTACTTTAAGTTATAAACAAGATTCGACAAACAATGATAACTTAAGAATTGAAGCAATAAATGCATTTATATATAATATTTTAATACAATTATTTTATATTTAGATTAAAAAGAAAAGTTCTAAAAATCTTTCCAATATTTTGAACTTGTGATATTATTTACTAATTTTTACAGCAAATCAGAATAAATACAATAATACAAAATCTAGAACATATACACCAAATGGTGCTCCGTTTAATATTCAATACAACACTTGGACTCTGTCTGGATACTTATCTACTGACGTAGTGAATGTGAGTTATCATTAAACAAATAATAATCTAATACAGTCATCTACAATTATAGTTTATAAATATTTTTCAAATATTTTTATGTTGTTATTTTTAGACGCAGTAATATTTTATTGTTAATACTAACTTCTTTATAGGTTGCCGGCCTCAATGTTCAGAACCAAACATTCACAGAAGTGGTCCACAAATTAGGCTTAGCTGCTATGAAATTTGACGGTGTCTTGGGCATGGGTTATTCCACGCTAACCGTCGATGCAGTGACGCCTGTCTTTTACAACATGCTCCAACAAGGCCTAGTGTCACCAGCCGTTTTCAGTTTTTATCTGAATCAGTATGTACAAATATTTTTTTTCCACGTGCACTGCACATATTTAAAAATATTTTTAATTAAAAAATGTATATATATATATATATATATATATATATATATATATATATATATTTGGATTACAATATAGAAACTATATAATCTATGCAGAGATCCTCAGGCCAAGGTGAGTGGTGAATTAATATTAGGTGGTTCCGATTCCAAATATTATGAAGGTAACTTCACATACGTTTCTGTTTCTCGCAAAGGATACTGGCAGTTTATTATGAATGAGTACGTTATTTTTTTAATTACTCTAATCATGTTCCAACAAATTGTTAACTTTATAATGCTGTAGGGTCCAAATAGATAAAACTTTGATTGAAAAAGGTACTACCTTATGCCCGTATACCTGTGAAGCTATTATTGATACAAGTATACCTCGCTGATAGTTGGTCCAACATTAGATATCGATGTTATTAACAGAAAAATTGGAGCTGATAGCAATGGAAACGTAAATAAACAATCAAATTTTTTTAATGCCATATAGCCTTCTGTAGGAAAATCATAAAATGTTACTGATTATAAATTAATATTTGTTAAATTAATAATTAGTCATTTAATACTATTTTTTGTTCAAAGGTAAATTGTGATCAAATTACTAAGTTGCCTATAATTGGTTTTGTTCTGAATGGTACGAGGTTCAGTCTTCGTCCTCAGGATTATATTCTTCAAGTGAGCATTATCGATTGTGTAATTCGATATAAATTATTTAAGAATAAAAAGCGCTCACACATTGTGTACTTAATTTTTTGCAGATTAAACAGAATGGCGTTAGGATATGTAAGAGCGGCTTCAAGGGATATGACTTGATTCTGAGTGGATTGCAATGGATTTTAGGCAATATATTTATTAGCCGTTATTACACCGAGTTCGATATCAACAATAATCGAATAGGGTTTGCCCTGGCGAAATAAATGTGAATTCTTTTTTATAATTATTGCTAGATATATACGACGACCTGCTTAATTAAGTTTTTTGTTGATGATAAGATGTTAAATCTTATATCGGTAAAGATCCCAGGTAGCACATGTTCATTTTATAAACGTTTTCTAAACGTATTTTTTCGTATTAGATACGTTTAGAAAACGTTTATAAAACGAACAGTGCTACCTGGGATTATATCCTGAATATTGATTATATCCAAATGAATATCGTAAATAGATTTAAATTACTTAATGTTACTTACTGACTTGTAATTTGCATTTATAATTATGAGATGCATTTTTACATTTTAATAAGTGTAATGTGATATTTCTGAAAATTAAAATAAAGACACATGCAAGAAATATTTTTTATTAATAATTTCCTTTTAATTATATTTAATTGTAATTATCTTTTATTTTATTTTGCTTTTCAACATTGTATTATTATAATATATATATATATATATATATATATATATATATATATATATGTATATATATATATATTTTCTTTGAATACAAATAAATTTGTTTAAAAAAATTTTATACACTATATATTGATTTTATATATCAATACTTCAGTTTCATTTATATATTTTATTTTTAAGATATAAAAACAGGCTAAAAAAGCAGGCAAAGTTCTTTTAAATAAAAGTTTACATTTAAAAAACTAAATGCGCGAAAAACTTTAATAAATGAATAAAAGTAATACATGATATAAAAATATTAAACGCAAATTAAAAAAGGTTTCTGTCCCTCTCTGGATTCTCATCAGGGTTAATAAATAAAAATGAAAAGACGGTTAATGAAGAAAAACAGAACAATTGTATGAATTATAAAATTACAAAGAGAAAACACACGGTAAAAAAAAACAGTAACGCGAGAAGTAATAAAATAATTGTTCCTACAAAAAAAGAATACACCAAAGGCAAGTAACATTCAAAATCGTTTATCCTTCACACAGTTTTATTTGCGACAAGGAAAACTCGGAGAACTTGTAACATTAGAAATCATTGGCTCCCAAATATTCAAAATATAACACATTTTAATTTTTTTCCAAATAATACGGATAAAGAGATCTTACACGATTTGACAACCACTAAAAAAAATTTTATTTATAATAACGCAAACATTATTTTTACTCGAGCAGGCAAAGGTAATGATATGATTATCGTAGTCTTAGATAAATCGACATGCAATGCATTAATAGGATGGAAGAATTGTTTAATGATAAAAATAGTTATATAACGGTATAACATAATCCGATAAACAGAAACATATCAGTTTTATACTTTATATACTTTATTGAAAAAATGGAAGAACACATAGATATATGAGTTTCGTACACTTCTATTATCTAGAGCCTATGGATTTCATAAACAAGATTTCTTTTTCAGAATAATTGTCTTACATATCTATCAATAGACTGTTTCTTTTTTGTTACCGTATTAAATCGGTGTCAAAGAAATTTAATTCTGTTATTAAAAAATCTGATTTACGTACATTCTACACGGGACTGGATAATCTTAAGTCTTTTATAAAAATTAACGCGAAGCAATTTCCACAATCTTCCCTTAACAGCATTATTTACAGTATTAATTGTAACAACTGTTATTTATATCGGTGAAGTAAAAAGATTTTTGAAAACCCGTATCTTAGAACATCGCAATCACATTAATAGATCCTATTCTTAGAGTTTTGTTATTACAAATCTGTTACTATACAGATCATATAGAAGCAACAAAAACCGTTATTTTGACTGGATGGGATATAATTATTTGTTAGGGAGCTTTGTTACTTTAAACGACTTACATCGGAAGTGCATTAACTAGTTAAATCTGCAGAATGACACCGAATCATCCCATCTTAGAGATGGATATTATTCGAATATATTTTTATTTAGTTTATTATTTGAATAAAATTGTATCTTGATTGTACTATTTGTTATTTGTATTATTTGTTATTTGTATTATTCGTTATTTGATATTCATATTATTTGCATTATTTTTCTATTTGTATCATTTATTATTTTTATATTATACATAAGTACAAAGTATTTTAATTTAATTTTTACACTTTTGAAATCAATTGACAAAAAATATATCAGATTAAAATTACTCCTATTTCACCTATCAATAAGGAAAACTTTTATTTTGATAAAAAAACATATGAATAAAATGATAATTATAATATTTATTTGATGTAATGCAATAATTTTGTTTATATTATTTGTAAAAATAAAAAATAAAAACATATTAGGTAAATAATTATTTAAATAAATATATATAAATAAGAATTTATATATATATTTATATATTTATATAATTTAAATGATTATTTAATCAAATAAATTTTTATTTAATTACAAATCCATTCGTTACAAATAAATTATATTTTATTTCTATTATTCAATATCTATTATTAGATTAAAATTTTGTTTATTTTTACTTTATTCTTCTTATTTACTTATTATTAAAAAGGTTTTAATGTAAATATTTTGATGACTTTTGCTCTTGATATTTTTCTAGTTTCTAGTTTCGTTTCACCTGTGTTTTACTTCGATAAGGCAGGCATAATATGTTTGTCTTTCGCCGCTCTGTGTTACATTGTTGTTGCTCCACGAAAATATTTCGGCGAATTGGTTAATTGATTTGATTTTTTTGTTTAACACGGATTCTCTCGGTGAGTTTAAGTTTTAATATTAGTTAAGTTTAATATTAGTTAAATAATAGTTTAGTATTAGTTAAATAATGTCGGTTCCAGTAAAGTTTAAATTTTTTTATCACCAACCAATTAATTGCATGTCAACATAAATTTTTGAATAATTTATTCATAATTGTGCTTTAATCTTGTACAGCATAATATTATACTTTTGCTACTGCAAAGTAGCTAGTATGAGTTTGTTGATAATTACAATGACACTTCTTGCGAGCAAAATTATATTTGCATAGTTTATTGTTCCATGTGTGTCTGTCTATTCTTCGTAAACGATGTATTCTTTCGAAATATTAACTGCTTTTTTCTCATCAATAATTAAAGAAATTACTAAACAATATATTTTCTTATTTGCTTGATCAACAGAAAAAAACCCGAAAGTGTGTTTTGAATGCTGATAAACGAGAGCCAGTACAATTTATTTTTAATACGTACTTACAAGATATAGAAAAAATTTTAAAAAGATGTTTCGCTCTTTCGTAGTGACCGTGGCACTTTTCGTGCTGATTGATGCGCAAATCTATAGGTAAGTACATACATTCTGCTGCATTATACATCGATAAGACATATGGAATTTATAAAAAGATCAATTTTACCTTCATCATTTACATCGCAATGAGCCAGAAAATTAGAAGACTCTTAATAAAAAAATCTTGTACAAAAACATTTATTTAATTGATCAAATCATTTTCATCATTTTTTACAATCTTTTTCCAATGTTTTGGCAGTATACATATGCCACAATCATAAAATGTGCACAGTTTTTCGTTAAAAATTTCTAAACATAATTTTTTAAGGATTACTCTATTCCCACCAAACGGATAATACCTTTTAAAGATGCAAATCACTTTTTTAAAATTTTTATAAATAATGTCCAATTTTAATAAAGTTCTTTAATAATTTCTAATGCAACGTAACATCTTTTTTAAACAAATAAAGCATACATGCCAAAAATAAAATTTTTCGTCATTTATTTTTAATAATTTTTTCCACATCTTAAAACCAACAAAAATAAATTAATACTATGTTCAAATAACAGGTGAGAATACTACCTTTCAAACGATATATGTATAATATGCAGACGTTACGAACAGTGTGGTCTGCGACATTAATAACGTTATTAATTGAAATAGAGCAAAAACTTTTGCACTCACTCAATATTATTTTTGAATATTAACAAACTTAAATAATGTTTATATTTATTTTAAAAATAAAACATTTTTGAAAACAAAACTCTCTACGAATTCTCTACAAATTCGCGAAGTTCGCACTTTTGTTTATTTTAAATATTGCGATAACCTTATCTTGTTTCTAATAATAAACTATTTTCTGACGTGTAGGCACAATATTATTGAGCTGCTTTCTTGTTTATTTGAATATATCTATATATATATATATATATACATATATCATATTTCTATAGTTAATATAATTTAGTGTTCATCTAATTTAGAGCTATTTCTTTGTATAAGATTGCATGCAACATGTATTATAATTTCGATTTTTGTGACAATTAATCATGTGTAGATTCCTCATAACTCATATTCTATTTAAATGTTTGCTCTTCGTATCAGTAAAAATACAACTATATATATTATATATGTATGTGTGTATATATGCATGCATATATACACACACATACACATGTAACAAAAGGTTTTTATATTACTTTAAGGATTCCACTGCACAAAATGAATTCTGTTCGAAAAACTATAATGAGATCTAGTAAAGAATTGAAACAAGTTTCGGGTAACAATAATTCTGCAACGGCATATTTGACTAATTATAAAAACTTTCAGTACTATGGTACAATCAGCATCGGAACTCCGTTACAGATATTTAAAGTAATATTTGATACTGGCTCTTCAGATTTTTGGGTTCCGTCGAAACAATGCAAATCCTCTAATTCTATTTGCGGTAAGTATCTTTATATATATACAGGATAATAAATAATTTTAGATCATAAGCAGTTAGCGATATATTTTTAACTATGCGATTTGAATGACCGTTTGTCTAACAAAATACGAATGCAAAAGAATTTTATCTCACACTTTCTTATTTGTTTTTAACAGATAAAAAACTGTTTACAGATTATAAACTATTCATCAAAAAATATTGTCATATACTTAGTGCGTGCAAATTAATTTATATTTAGTATATATGAAAATAAAACATATAAATATATAAAATAAAATATATAAATACTATTTATGTAATATTATTTATGTAATACTTTATTACTTATACACTACGCAGGAAAATATAGGGAACACTTTTTAGAAAAAATGGGTTTTCTAACTGTTGCAGCTCGGTGAAAAATCATCGTAGAGAAGTTTTAAAAAAAGCATTTTGAAACTTAAAGTTTCAATTTTCACGTGCTATCAATAGTTTTTAAAAATTTTCTATTGCATTTTCTTTATTCCATGCTTTAAAAAAGAACATATTATTTTTTGTTCTTTAAAATTATGTATTTTTGAAACTCTGTAGCTTGATAAAAGAAAAATTCTCTCGATGAATTCAAGTAAAGTTTCATAAAACACAATGTTTTACCTACTTTTTAAAATGCTTTTTTTAAAACTTTCCTACGATTTTTTTTGACCGAATTACATAACTTTGAAACCAGCCTTACATTTTATCGAAAAAAAACGTTTACCGCGGCATGCGCGCGTGTGTGTCTCTGTGTGTGCGTGCGTGCATTTAATATCGCGTACTATCTTTTCTCTGATCAATTATTGCTTGTTGATTTCGCATATTTATGCATCTTTGAATAAAATTTTGCGGATTTGGTTCCAAATTTGTTTGAGGACATATAAATAAGATTTTACACATAAAATAATTCAAGAGTTAAAACAATATATGCACATTTACATATATATAATAATTCGAATAAGTATTGTTTATTTGGATCGACAAAAGTTTTTCTTATTTTTAAAAATTTTTAATATTGCTAACTTATAATTTATTATTTTTTGCAGAATCACATATACATAAATACGACAGTAACAAATCTAGCACATATGAATCAAATGGTGCTCCGTTTGCTATTCGATATGGCAGTGGCAGTTTGATTGGATTTTATTCTACTGATGTAGTAAATGTAAGTCATCATTTATCAAATAATTCAGTACAATATTACACCAACTACAATCGCAGTTTAAAAACATATTAAATATTTTCTTAATGTTCCTGTGTGTCATGATAATTCATTACTAATACTAATCTTTTTATAGGTTGCCGGCCTTAATGTTCAAAATCAAACATTTGCAGAAGGGGTTGAAGAGACGGGCAAAACGTCCAGTTTGTTTACTAATGCACAGTTTGACGGTATTTTGGGCCTAGGTTATGACACGAAGTCCGTCGATGAAGTGACACCTGTTTTTTACAATATGATACAACAAGGCCTATTGTCACAACCTGTTTTCAGCTTTTATCTGAATCGGTTCGCATTCTCTTTCCATACGTCTAAAAAAGAGTCTTCAAATAAAAATTAAATAAATATATATATATATATATATATATATATATATATATGTACATATTAAAATATAAAAAATATACAATTTATGTAGAGACTCTTCAGCCGAGATAGGTGGTGAACTGACGTTTGGTGGTACTAATTCTGCTCATTATGACGGGGAATTGTTCTATATTCCTGTTACTAGAAAAGAATACTGGCAATTTACCATCGATAGGTTCGTTATTTATCTACTTATTGCTTATCATGTTACAATAAATTATTAACACTATCGCGTTGTAGTTTCCAAGTAGGTGATGATAACTTGTGTACGAATGGTTGCCAAGCTATTGCTGACACGGGTGCCTCTCTAATATATGCACCATCCTCATATATCGACGTTATTAACGAAAAAATTGGAGCTGACAGTAATGGATACGTAAGTAAACAACCATATTTTACACTGGCATAGGTTTATGTAGAAAATCATAAAATGTTACTAAATATGTAATATTAATAAATATATGTACTAAATAAATGTAATATTAATATTTGTTAAATTATTAATTAGTTATTTAATATTATCCTTTGTCCAAAGGTGAATTGCAGTCAACTTGATGAGTTTCCTACAATTGCTGTTGTTCTTAATAATAAGACATTTAATCTTACTCCTTCGAATTATATTATTCAAGTGAGTATTACTGATTGTAATTAACAATAATTAAAAGTTTAAATTATTTAAGAATGCAAAGTACTCACATTTTGTGAATTTAATTTTTTGCAGGAGGTTGAAGAAGGCATCCTGAAATGTTTGAGTGGCTTCGATAAACTTAACTTTCCGCTATGGATCCTGGGGGATCTATTTATTCGTTCTTATTATACCGTGTTCGATTTAGGAAATAATCGAGTAGGATTTGCCCCATCAAAATAAATATTGGTTGTTTTTTTCTGAATTTACCATTAAATTTAAATGACACTCTCGCCAATAAGTAAGAAATTTTTTCTTTATAACGTTCAATGTTTATTGATTTATAGTTTCATTTACAATTACTCATGCGGTACTCAGTCTCATATTTATAAAAATATTTACAACATTATTTACCTAAATACTGATAATTATGCAAAAGCATATATAAAAGAATGTTTTTCTATATTGTATATAATATGCATGTTATATACTTACTAGAATCAGATATCCAATCAGATATCAAGTTCTTCTATAAATAAAGCATTTAAATTTTTTCAAAAAAATATAGTCTTTAACGCCGGTCTATATTTACCTAAATATTGCTAATTATGCTGGTAATACGCATATATATAAAAAAATGTTCTTTTATATTGTATATTGCATAAGCCCGGTAAAAAATTTGTTATGTATAATCATATAGGATATATGACCATATAAAATTATATAGAAATATATAAAATTTTGTATAAGTTATGTATAATTATATATAATAATATATGACTTATTATATATATATATATATATATATATATATAATTATATATAATTTTATATTAATGTTGGCTAGATGTCAGTCAACAATAATATAAAATTATACATACTATATATAACTATACATAACTTATACAGAATATTATATATTTCTATATACTTTTATATTGTTATATATAATTATATATGAAAAATTTTTTACCGAGAGTGAATTTTACAAAACGAAAATCTAGATACACCTTTAAAAGTGTATGTTTTTTTAAAGAGTACATCTTTGTAATAAAATAGTCAATAAATTTTATTACTGTTTTTTCCTTAAACGTGATTTTGGTAACTCAAAGTCATTTGAAAATCAACATATTTTATCTGTTAAATTTGTTCTTTTATAAGCAACGTCACTGTATTAATGCAAGTATAGCATTTCATTTAAAAAAACTTTGATAATTTTAAAATCTCGTTAAATGTAACACTATAATTCTAAAAATAATGCAAATTTTACATTACTTAGGCCCAATTGCATCAACATTTTTTTGGATTTAAGCGAGACTTAAACATGTGTCTATCTTTATCTTTCTTACTAAATGAATAAAAACAGACATATATTTAAGTTTCGCTTAAAGCCAAAATAATGTTGATGCAATCAGGCCTTAATGCATTTTACAATTACTTTCATTTATCACAACGATTCTATTGTTTTTCACAATGTGTTTAACTTATTCTTTAATAATAATACTTTAGCTTTACGTAATTACACATTACTTTTCTTAATATAAATAATTTTTTTTTTTATATAATAGCACATTGTAAAAATATCTAGTTTAATAATTTTATTTAAAAAATTATCGGTTTTAAGAAATTCTGACGTATGACGTGTTAAAATTTTGCTGTTTTTAATAGTATAGAATTCGTACTTTTCTAGTATCGTTGGACTGTCATAATAGTCTATAACTTGAGTAAATATTACAAATAAGAGGAAATATTATATATCCAAAGATCTCAACCGCGTTAGCAATTACAGCAATGATATACGCATTATTAGACGTCGTCGTATATTCTTCGTTAAAAGAACACATGAATAAAATAATGATTATTATAATATTTGATAATGTAGTGCAATAATTTTATATTATTCTTACGAATAAAAATTAATAAAAACACATTAATTAAATAATTATTTAGATATAAGAATATATTTAAGTGATCAGTTAATCGCATAAATTTTTATTCAAGTACAAATGCATTTGTCACAAATAAATTATATTTTATTTCTATTATTCAATATCTATTATTAGATTAAAATTTTGTTTATTTTTAATTTATTCTTCTTATTTACTTATTATTTAAACATTAAGAAAGTTCTAGATATTTTGATGATTTCTTGCTGTTGATACTTTCATGTTTTGTTTGTGGTCTTTTTTTTATATTTTTGTACGTTGATCTTGAGCTAATATATTATGATTATCTGTCTTTGCTCCGTATTACATTGTCGGCGCTACACAAAGACGTATCAGCGAATAGGTTAATCAAATTGACTTTCTTGTTTCACGGATTCTCCTGGTGAGTCTAAACTTCCATATTAGTTAAGATCGTAATGTCGGTTCCATCAAGTTTAAATTATTAATTTCTAAGTATTTTGATTCCGAGTTTTTCTTGAGGCAAGTTTTTGGAAAGACTATGTAATAGTAATCTACACATAATCGGCTTTAAATGTTATTTTCCTTTCAAATATCCTATTTTGCGGGAACAATAATTTTATTGCGTCTAGCCGTCATTGCTTCTTTTACCTTTTTTGTCTTTGTAATTTCAAATTTTTGTACATCTTATTTTTTATTTATTTCGTACGATTGTTCTGTTTTTTTTCTCATTAAACATCATTTTAATCGTTAATTTTTGTTAAAGCTGCTTTGTATTTATTTTTTTTATATTTTGTTTTAATAGAGTGATTTGATCGTTTGTTTAAATAAGTTTAAATTATTTCTATAATCTCTATAACCTTTTTAAATAGATAACATCATCTTCTGAAGATGCAAATTCATTTTATTTTAATTCTTAAGAACTTATGAATTGTGTGTGATTTCGAAAAACTTCTTTAATAGTTCGAATATTTTTCGTGACAAAATAGTTTTATTTTGATATAAATAAATCACACTACTTTAGCAAAAAGTATAAAATATATTGTGAAGGCCGCATATAACGCAAGGTAGGATATAAAAGAAAGATACATAATTTATAGATAAAAATAGTGAAAAAAAAATAATTGTTCAATTTTTATTTAAATAATTAAAGTAGAAAAACTAACTTTCAATTTGTCAAAAAACGTCGCTCAAATGTGTCTCAAGTTGCAACAAAAATTTGTCAAAATAAAAAGAAACATGCCACATTATGTGTACTTTATAATTATTTTTCTTTTTGACTATTTGTTAGTTTTCAATAAGAAAAACTTCAATCTTTTTATTACTAACCAATTAATTGCATGTCAATATAAATTTTTGAATAATTTATGCATAATTGTACTTTAATCTTGCGTAACAGCATATTATACTTTAGCTACTGCGAAATAATTAATATGAATTTGTTGATAATTACAATGACACTTCTTGCAAGCAAAATTATATTTGCATAGTTTATTGTTCCATGTGTGTCTGTCTATTTTTTGTAAACGATGTATTCTTTCGAAATATTAACTGCTTTTTTTCTCATCAATAATTAAAGAAATTACTAAACAATATATTTTCTTATTTGCTTGATCGACAGAAAAAAACCCGAAAGTGTGTTTTGAATGCTGATAAACGAGAGCCAGTACAATTTATTTTTAATACGTACTTACAAGATATAGAAAAAATTTTGAAAAGATGTTTCGCTCTTTCGTAGTGACCGTGGCACTATTCGTGCTGATTGATGCGCAAATCTATAGGTAAGTACATATATTCTGCTGCATTATACATCAATAAGACATATGGAATTTATAAAAAGATCAATTTTACCATCATCATTTACATCGCAATGAGCCAGAAAATTAGAAGACTCTTAATAAAAAAATCTTGTACAAAAACATTTATTTAATTGATCAAATCATTTTCATCATTTTTTACAATCTTTTTCCATTGTTTTGGCAGTATACAGATGCCATAATTATAGAATGTGCGCAGTTTTTTATTAAAAAATTTTAAAACGTGATTTTTAAATAGATAACATCATCTTCTAAAAATGCATAATCATTTTTTTTTATTCTAATAGACTTATGAATTGTGTGCGATTTTGAAAAACTTCTTTAATAGTTTTTAATACATCGGTTCCAACCGTTGCATGTGTTTCTAAATTCATAAAGCATACATGTCAGAAACAAAAGTTATCGTTATTTATTTTTAATAATTTTTTCCATATCTTAAAAGCAATAAATATAAATCAATGCTATGTTCAAATAACAGGTAAAAGTATTACATTTCAAACAATATATGTATGTATAATATGTACATAATTGCAGATATTACGGACAGTATGACCTGCGACATTAATAACGACATTAATTGAAATAGAGCACGAACTTTTGCATTCACCCAATATTATTTTTAAATATTAACGAACTTAAATAATGTTTATACTTATTTTAAAAATAAAACTTTTTAAAAACAAAATTCTCTATAAATTTGCGAAGGTCGCGCATTTGTTTATTTTAGATATCGCGATATTTTTATTTTATTTCTAATAATAAACTATTTCCTAACGTGTAAGCATAATATTATTCAGGTGCTTTTTCTTCTTTGTTTATTTGATTATATCTATATACGTATATGTATATATGTACATATATCCTATTTTTATTAATATAATTTAGTATCCATCTAATTTAGAGTTATTTTTTTGTATAAAATTGCATCCAACAATGTCTTAAAAATTAGAGTTAAATTATAATGTTTTCATTTAAAAAAATTTAGACTATAAATTTAATAATATTTCAGATATTTATGCAACATTAAACTCCGATTTTTGTAACAGTTAATCGTGTGTAGATTCCTCATAACTCATATTTTATTTAAATGTTTGCTCTTCATATCAGTAAAAATACAACTGTACATTACATATGTATGTATATATATATATATATATATATATGTGTATATATATATATATATATATATATATATATATATATATGTATTCATGTCACAGAAAATGTTTATATTACTTTAAGGATTCCACTGTACAAAACAAATTCTGTTCGAAAAACTATAATGAGATCTAGTAAAGAATTGAAACAAGTTTCGGGTAACAATAATACTGCATTGGTATATTTGACAAATTATGAAAACTCTCAGTACTATGGTACAATTAGTATCGGAACTCCGCCACAGGAATTTACAGTATTATTTGATACTGGCTCTTTACATCTTTGGGTTCCGTCGAAACAATGCAACACTTTTAATTCTATTTGCAGTGAGTATTTTAATATATAGTGATTCAGAACAATCCAGGTGTCCTTCCAAAGACGTGTTTCTGAGTTAAGTCTGAGACGATTTTTCTTTTACGAAAATTTTGTCAAAAGCTAACTTTTTAAATTATAAAAGAAAATAGTTAACGATTCACGGAACGAATACGAAAGGTAGGCAGGGACGGCACAACTCACCATTTGACATATGTGTGTATGCGAGAGAGAAAGATAAAGAAAATTGTGTGTGTTGTGTTGTGTGTGTGTGTGTGTGTGTGTGTAAGATAGGGACCGTGCATATCATCGCGTGTATTTGATCGCAACAAGCGTTCCGTTATCACCTGTGTCGGATAGTGAGTTGCGCCGCCCCTGTCTACTTTTCGTACTTGTTTCATAATTTGATAATTGTTTTTTTTTCTAATTTAAAAAGTAAGCTTTGGACAAAACTTTCGTAAAAAAAATTATTTCAGAATTAACTCATGAATATGTCTTTGCAAAAACATTTGAATTGTTCTGAATCACTCTGTATATACCAGATAATAATTGATTTGCGTTCATAAAGAGTTAGCGATATATTTTTAACTATGCGGTTTGAATGAATGTTTGTTTAACAAAAGGCAAATACAAAAGAATTTTATTTCACACTTTCTTATTTGTTTTTAGCACATAAAAAATTTCTTACACTATAAACTATTCATCAAAAAAAATTGTCATATACTTAGTACGTCCAAATTAATTCATATTTAGTATTTGAAAATATAACATATATGAATATATATATCCATAGATATAAAAAAATCAAGCTTTACAATTTGCATGCATTTATACATGTAATTGATCACATTCGCTTTCTGAAGACTTATAAATAAGATTATACACATAAAAATAACTCAAGAGTTAAAACAATAAATGCACATTTACGTATACGTAATAATTCGAATAAGTATTACTTATTTGGGTAATAAGAGTTTTTCTGACTTTAAAATTTTTAATATTGCTAACTCATAATATTATTTACTATTTTTTACAGAACGACATGTACATAAATACGACAGTAACAAATCTAGCACATATAAATCAAATGGTGCTCCGTTTAATATTCAGTATGCCGATGGCAATATGACTGGATTTTTATCTATTGATGTAGTAAATGTAAGTCATCATTCATCAAATAATTCAATACAGTCTTACACCAACTACAATCGTAGCTTATAGACATTACTAACAATAAGTATTTTTTTAATATTTTTGTGCGCAATAATATTTTATTACTAATAACAATTTTTTATAGATTGCCGGACTTAATGTTCAAAATCAAACATTCATAGAAGCGACAAGCGAAACGTCCAGTTCTTCTAGTTATTTACAGTTTGACGGTATTTTGGGCCTAAGTTATGGCACGATGTCCATCGATGGAGTGACGCCTATTTTCTGCAACATAGTTGAACAAGGTCTAGTGTCACAACCTATTTTCAGCTTTTATCTGAGTCGGTTCGTATCTTCTGTCTATGTCTAAAAGTGTTTAAATACAACAAAAAATATATATATATATATATATATATATATATATATTAAAATATAATATCAAAAAATATATATATTAAAATATAAAAAATAAATAATTTATGTAGAAATTCTTCAGCCGGGATAGGTGGTGAACTGATATTTGGCGGTACCAATTCTGCTCATTATGACGGTGAATTGTTCTACATTCCTATTACTGAAAAAGGATACTGGCAATTTACCATAGATAGGTACGTTATTTCCTAAATTACTTATTATTTTACAATAAATCATTGACATTATCGCGCTGTAGAGTCAAAGTAGGTGATGATGACGTCTTGTGTGAAAATGGCTGCCAAGCTATCGTTGACACAGGTGCATCACTAATAGTTGGACCATTATCAGATATCAACATTATTAAAACAAAAATTGGAGCTGACAGAGATGGATACGTAAGTAAACAATCATATTTCACACTAGCATAGGTTTATGTAAAAAATCATAAAATGTTACTGAATATGTAATATTAATAAATATATGTACTAAATAAATGTAATATTAATATTTGTTAAATTATTAATTAGTCATTTAATATTATCTTTGGTTCAAAGGTAAATTGTAATCAACTTGATAAGTTTCCTACAATTAGTATTGTTCTTAATGGTAAGACGTTCAATCTTACTCCTTGGAATTATATTACTCAAGTAAGTATTATGGATTGTAATTAACAATAATTAAAAGTTTAAATTATGTAAGAATGCAAAGTGTTCAAACATTGTGCATTTAATTATTTGCAGGAGGTAGAAGAAGGCGTCCTGAAATGTTTTAGCGATTTGAGAGGATTTAACTATCCGATATGGATCCTGGGGGATGTATTTATTCGTTCTTATTATACCGTGTTCGATTTAGGAAATAATCGAGTAGGATTTGCCTCATCAAAATAAAATATCGGTTGTTTTTTTCTGAATTTACCATTAAATTTAAATGACACTCTCGCCAATAAGTAAGAAATTTTTTTTTTATAACGTTTAATGTTTATTGATTTATAGTTTCATTTACAATTACTCATGCGGTACTCAGTCTCATATCTATAAAAATATTTACAACATTATTTACCTAAATACTGATAATTATACAAAAGCATATATAAAAGAATGTTCTTCTATATTGTATATAAATGCATGTTATATACTTACTAGAATCAGATATCCAATCAGATATCAAGTTCTTTTATGAATAAAGCATTTAAATTTTTTCAAAAAAATTTTTTATCGGGCTTATACAATATACAATATAAAAGAACATTTTTTTATATATGCGTATTACCAGCATAATTATCAATATTTAGGTAAATATAGACCGGCGTTAAAGACCCTAAATATTGATAATTATGCTGGTAATACGCATATATAAAAAAATGTTCTTTTATATTGTATATTGTATAAGCCCGATAAAAAATTTGTTATATATAATCATATACGATATATGACCATATAAAATTATATAGAAATATATAAAATTTTGTATAAGTTATGTATAATTATATATAATAATATATGACTTATTATATATATATATAATTATATATAATTTTATATTAATGTTGGCTAGATGTCAGTCAACGATAATATAAAATTATGCATACTATACATAACTATACATAACTTATACAGAATTTTATATATTTCTATATATTTTTATATTGTTATATATAATTATATATGAGAAGTTTTTTACCGGCAGTGAATTTTACAAAACGAAAATCTAGATGTACTTTCAAAAGTGTATGTTTTTTTAAAGAGTACATGTTTATTTTGTAATAAAATAGTCAATAAATTTTATTACTGTTTTTTCTTAAACGTGATTTTTGTGATTCAAAATTATTTGAAAATTAACATATCTTATCTGTTAAATTTGTTCTTTTATAAGCAACGTCACTGTATTAATGCAAATATATCATTTTATTTAAAAAAAATATTGATAATTTTAAAATCTTGTTAAACGTGACATCATAATTCTAAAAATAATGCAAATTTCATATTATCTAATGCATTTTACAGATATTTTCATTAATCATACTGACAACAGTGATTCTATTGTTTCTCACAATGCGTTTAAATTATTCTTTTAATAACATTTTATATTTGCATACATATACATTACTTTTTTTAATATAAATAATTTTTTTTTTAATAAAATAGAACATTCTAAAAATATTTTTTATTTCTATATTACGAAATTAATTTTTTACAGCTTTTTTTCAAGATTTACATTTTACATAATAGGAATGTATATAATGTAAATGTAAAATTTGTACAATTTTCGGCAAAAAAATCTGCATTGACATTTTCATATTAAATACATAAAACATCTTCTTAAAAATTAATTGTAATTAAATTAAAATAGTAAATTTTTGTTCTAGCTTTTCTTTAAAGGTAAATAGTATTCTAAAAAATTTTATACATAGAACGATATAATTTACACCTGACTATTAACGTTCTGACAAAGAGATATATTACAGCCTAAACTAATCATCTTGTTTGTACCCTTCTTTGCTAATATATGTATACATCATAGAACAAGAAAACAACGTTATTTAGTTTAACAATTTTATTGAAAAAAATTCATGGATTTACGAAATTTTTTAACGTGTGACGTGTTAAAATTCTGCTCCTGTTAGTATGAGTATAGAATTTTTATCTTTCTAATATCGTAGTCAGTAGTCTTAATTATCTACAGCTTTAATTAATGTTACTTACAAATGAGAGAAGGAATTAAACGGTATGTCCAGTAGTTTCATAACCGCGCCAGCAACTACAGCAACGCATTATTTGACGTTATTATTGTCGTATATTTTTCGTTAAAAAAAACATATGAATAAAATCTTAATAGTTGTTATAATATTTAATAATGTAGTGCAATCATTTCGTTTATATTATTCATACGAACAAAAATTAATAACAAAATTAATTAAATAATTATTTATAATATTATTATTATTATAGATAAGAATTTATTTGAGTGATTATTTAATCGAATAAATTTTATTTAAGTATAAATGCATTTGTTACAAATAAATTATATTTTATATCTATTATTCAAATAAAATTTTGTTTATCTTTACTTCATTTTTCATATTTAGTCATAATTAAGACGTTAAGAAAATTCTTAATATTTTGATGCTTTCTTGTTATTAATGCTTTCCTAGTGTGGTCTTTTTTCTATATTTTTCTTTGTTATCCTTAGGCTGGTTTATTATGTTTTTCTGCCTTTGTTCCGTATTACATTGTCGGCGCTACACGGAGACGTATCAGCGAATAGGTTGATCGAATTGACTTTCTTGTTTCACGGATCCTCTCGGTGAGTCTAAATTTCAATATTAGTTAAATTTGTAATGTCGGTTTCATCAAGTTTAAATTATTAATTTTTAAGTATTTTGATTCCCAGTTTTTCTTGAGGCAAATTTTTGGAAAGACTATGTAATAGTAATAGATAATCGATTTTAAATGTTACTTTCCTTTCGAATATCTCTTTTTACAAGAACAACTATTTTAATTTGTCACGCGTTATTATATTCTTTTTTCCGTATCTTTTTCTCTCTGTAATTTCAAGTTTTTGTACATCTTGTCTTATTTTTTATTTACCTTGTACAATTGTTTTTTCTTCATTAATCATCTTTTTATAATTATTCTTTAATTTTTATTAATTCCTTTTATTATGCATTATATTTGATTTTAATAGAGCAACTCAGTTCTTTTTACTTGACAATATGTTTAAATTATTTCTATGACAATATTTGTCGTTATTAAATAGCATTATTTTGATATAAATTTTATTGCTTTAATTAAAAATATAAGATATATTGTGAATGTAAGACAAAGACATACTTATAGGTAATTGTGTAGACAAAAATGTTTAAAGAAAAATATAATTGTACTAATAATTGTAATTTTATTTAAATAATTAAAATACAGAATGCTGAATAACTTCAATTTTTTAAAAAAGATTCAACAAGTTCAACTGTGTCTCAAGTCGTAGCAAAAATTTATCATAGTAAGAAAGACATATCATATTACGTGTGTACTTTATGCTCATTTTTTTCTAATTATTTGTATAGTTCTCAAAAAGAAAGATTTAATTTTTTTATCGCCAATAAATCAAATTGCATGCTATTAACATGAATTCTTCAATAATTTGTGCATGATTGTACTTGAATCTTGAACAGCGTAATATTAAATTTTATTGCGAAGTAACTAATATGAGTTTGTTGATAACTGCAATGACACTTCTTGCGAGCAAAATCTTACTTGTACAGTTTATTCTTTCATATTTCTCTGTCTAGTCGACGTAAACAATGAATTTTCTCAAAATGTTAATTTTTTTTCTTCATTAATAACTAAAAAAAGTACTAAACTATATTTTTTTATTTAATTGATCGATAGAAAAATTCGGACGTATATTTGCGCGATTATGTTGTTGCCCATCGACAAACGATAACTCTAATAGTTCACTATAATTTATTTTTAGTACGTCCATTTACAAGGTGTAGAAAGAAAATCTCCGGGAATTTTGGAAAGATGTTTTTCTCTTTCGTAGTAGCCGCGACATTCTTCGTGCTGATCGATGCGCAAATTCATAGGTAAGTACACATATTGTGCTACATTATCGGCTTAATATATTGAATTTATAAAAAGATCGATTAACACCTATGAAACACGCATTAATGATTGCGTTTTAATCAGAAATTGACAACATTTTTCTACAAAAACGTATGTTTGTTTATTTAAAAAAAAATAAAAAAAAGTAGAACCTTAAAATTAACAACTTTATTAATTATGTAACTTTTAGATTTTTAACTCTATTTGTTATAGTATTCTGCTTTCAAAAAGTCTACATTTTCTTGCTCGTATTTGACTTTTATATTTGTGTAACATTATTTTTGAATATTAAGCTTAAATAATGTTTATATTTATTTTTAAAATATAAAGTATTCGAAAACAAATCTCTTCACGAATTTGTGAAGTTCGCGCTTTTGTTTATTTTAGATATTGCGATCCTTATCGTGTTTCTAATAACATATTATCTGACGTATAAGCTCAAGTGTAAACATATTACTAAGGTGCTTTTTCTTATTTATTTTTTTTATTATTTATCTATATTTATATGTGTATACTCTATTTCTAATTAATACATCTAATTTTCAGTTATTTCTTTATATAAGATTGCATACAATCTTTGATTAAAAATCAGAGTTTGTTAAATAATAATGTTTTAATTTAAAATTTTAGAGTATAAATTTAGACTTAAATTTACATTATAAATTCAATAATATTTCAGATATATCTGCAATATGTAAAGCTTAGAATTTAAAAAAATATTAATTTAAATAATTAAACTTTAAACAATAATGCTTATACATAATCTTTTGTATTTATATATTGTAAATATGTATAGGAATTTTGATTTTTGTCATAATTGTGCGTGTGTGATCGTACACAGATTCTTCATAATTTATTTGTTTTTTAACTCTGTTCTATAAATGTACATGTCACAAAGGTTTTATATTACTTTAAGGATTCCATTATACAAGATGGATTCTGCCCGAACACCTATGAAGAAAACTAGTGTCGATTTCAAATATGTTTTACTGGAAAATAAAACTGCAACGATAAATTTGACCAATTTCTTAGACACGCAATACTATAGTACAATCAGTATCGGAACTCCGCCACAGATATTTAAAATAACGTTTGATACTGGTTCCTCAAATCTTTGGATACCATCGAAAAAATGCAAGTTTTCCACTGCTGCATGCCGTAAGTATCTTAATATATATACAGAATACATAATTAAATTAATTTGCGATCATAAAGGGCAAGCTATATATTTTTAACTGTACACTTCACGAATGTATATTTGTCTAACAAAAGGCAAGGAATTTTATTTTACTCTTCCTTTCTTTAAGCAAGGAAAATCTACTTTTTGCAAGTTATAAAATTTTTGATTTTTTTCGTCAAAAAATATTATTATATACTTAGCATGCAAATTAATTAATACTAAGTATATATAAAAAAATATGTTACTATTTACGTAATATAATATTTCATTATTATACATGCATTTATTATATATAATAATATTGATTACTGTTAAAAAACTTTAAAGAAAATTCTAATTTTTTGAAGAATTTATCTTCCTCTCTCTCAAATAAAAATATACATAGATAAATTACAAATATTATAAAATTATATACCATTTACTGATTATATAAAAATTATTAAAAATTTTACTCTACTCCAATAATTAAATTTTTCAAATATCTTTTAAAATCCTCAAAGAAAATGAACAAATGCAATTTTAAGAATTAAAATCATTGATAATATAATGTCACAAAATCAAACTTTACAATTTGCATGCCTTTTTGATATGCAATTAAACACACAGATACTCTGAAGGTACAAATGAGATTTCACACACAAAAATAACTCAAAAGTTAAAACAATAAATACATTTATATATATAAAATAATTAAAACAAGTATTGTATATTGAAATCAATAAAATTTTTTAACATTGATAACTTGTAATATTACTTATTATTTTTTACAGTAACGCATAATAAATATGATAGTACAAAATCCTCTACGTATCAACCTAATGGTACATCAATTGCGTTTGATTATTTCTTTGGCACTGTGGCTGGATTTTTATCAACTGATATAGTAAATGTAAGTCATCAGTAATTGATTTAATACAGTCCGACACCAATTACAATCGTAGTTTATAAACGGTACTAAATATTTTCTTAATATTCTTGTGCATGATGATTTCATTACTAATACTAATTTTTTTATAGGTTGCTGGCCTTAATGTTCAAAATCAAACATTCGGAGAAATAACTGAAGAGTCAAACACATTTATTTTGACAAAATTTGACGGTATTTTGGGCTTAGGTTATGAAAATATATCAGTTAAGGAAGTGAGGCCTGTTTTCTACAACATGATCAAACAAGGTCTAGTGTCACAACCTGTTTTCAGCTTCTATCTGAATCGGGGGTTCGTACCTTCTTTACATATGTCAAAAAGAGTCTTTAAATAAAAAAATGTATATGTATATGTACATATTAAAGTATAAACAATAAACAATTTATGCAGGGACTTTGCAGCCAAGATAGGTGGTGAATTGATATTTGGTGGTATCGATTCTGCTCATTATGACGGTGAGTTGCTCTACGTTCCTGTTACTAAAAAAGGATACTGGCAATTTACTATGGATAGGTATGTTATATTTTTTTTATAAATGACACTGATCATGTTGCAACAAATTATTAACATTATCGCGCTATAGTATCAAAATAGGTAAGATAGTTTTGTGCAAGAATGGCTGCCAAGCTTTTGCTGACACAGGTAGCTCACCATTAGTTGGACCTTTATCAGATGTCAATATTATTAACACATACATTAAGACTCTTATTAGTGATAAGGACGGAAATGTAAGTAAACAACCATTTTTTTCACTATAGCATAGTCTTTTAAAAAAATTATAAAAAATGTTATTGAATATTAATATTTGTTAATTTATTGATAATAATTTAATATTATCTTTTATTGTCAAAGCTGGATTGTGAGAGGATTGATGAGTTGCCTACAATTGGTTTTGTTCTGAATGGTAAGACGTTGAATCTTACCTCTAACGATTATATATTTCGAGTGAGTATTGTGAATCGTAATTAATAATAATTAACAGTTTAAATTACTTAAAAATACAAAAGTGTTCACACGGTGTATTCAATTTTTCGCAGATACTCGAGAAAAACGTCCTGAAATGTGCGAGCAGTTTCATTGGATTTGACGACGAAGAAAAATTGGGGTGGGTTCTGGGAAATGTATTTATTGGTCGTTACTATACTGTTTTTGACCTGGGAAATAACCGAGTGGGATTTGCTCCATCGAAATAAATGTCGGTTGCTTTTTCTGGAATTTACCGTTATATCTTAATGACAATTTTGCTAATAATTAAGAAAATTTTTTTTTTATAGCGTTTGATGCTTATTGATTTATAAATACTTATGCGATATATTCTTAAATCTATAAATATATCTATACTAAAATATTGATAATTATGCAGGCGATTCGCAAATATATAAGAGAGTAATTTTCTATATTATATATACATATAATACGCACGGTGTGTACTTATCAGAATTAGATATCAGACAAGATGTCAAGTTCTCTTATGAAGCATTTAAATTTCTTCAAAAAATATAGCCTTTAACGATGTCTCTTGACCGTCCTGTAGCTATTTTTTATAAAGTCACTTACAATGCTTCTACCTTTTGCATAAAAAAGAACACCGATCTTATTATTATAAGTGTAAATATTATATTATTGTAATAAAATTATTTTAAAAAATAATATTCCAAAATATATTAATTATTTAAAAGCATTAAGAAAATATTTGATAGTACTGATGTAAATATACATATATAATAGTATTATATTATTATTTCATTTAATTATTGCAATATATATACAATAAATAACCAAATAAAAGTCGTTCTCGAATATGTATGAAAACGATTCAATTGTGTAATTAATTACAATTTTCAAATTAAAATGTCTTAAAAGTTATATTGTTTTAATGCGCTTATATACATATAAATAATTGATGTCGTTTATTTCAATTAACAGATTCAAGAGTTTTTCCATCAAATCTTTTTCTATCAAACTTTCTTCCCTTATCTATCTTCATTCAACGATTACATAAAATGCACTTTATTGAATAAACACGTTTTGCACGTGTAACAGGGAGCAGACAAATTCTTAGCAGCATTTTTTTGACTTTCATACTGATCCTGACTCTTTACTCGAACAATAGAGAAATATGTTTGAAGACGGATAATATATAAAACATTATGCTCTATAGATATCTTGTTTTTAGATGTATACCACTTTTACACATTTGCAATTTTCATTTTAAGTACATGAGTATAGAATTGACAGAAACGAGAAGAAAATAATATTTATGACAACAAAGATAAATCAATTCTTCCAAGATTAATTAAATTATTTATAACAAAATAAAAGAAATATCTATATTTTTTTGGAAAATAAATGCAAAGGAATGATAAACAATAGCTACGTGATAATATTTTAATTTATATATGTATATATTTTGTTTTAATTTTTGCACGCAGTTATTGAAATCAATTGACAAAAATCAGAATAAAATTATTCTGTTCCTTTCTTATCTACCAATAAAAAAATATTTTATTTTGATAAAAAAGAAATATATGAATAACGTAATAATTATTATAATATTTAATAATATAGTAGAATAATTTTGTTCATAATATAATTAATTTTTATGATTAATTTTTATTTAAGTAAAAATGCATTTGATTAACAAATTATTTAAATATTTTTTCTAAATAAGAAATTATTTATCCTAAATAATACGTTTTTATTATTTTTATTCGTACGCAATTTACGTAACAATTTATTTCTATTATTCGTTAATTATTATTCCAATAAAATTTTGTCTATCTCTACTTCATCCTTCTTATTTACTTTAAAACGTTAAAAAGATTCAAAATATTTTGCTTCGTTAACCTTAGGCAGGCATATTATGTTTGTCTGTGTCCGCTTCGCGTCACTTTTACATTGGAGCTTCACGGAGACGTTTCGATTGGTTGATCGATTTGCTTTTATCGTTTAACGAATTCTCCTGGTGAGTCTAAATTTTAATATTAGTTAAATTTGTAATATCGTTTCCACTAAATTTTAATTATTAATTTCTGAGCGGTATTTTGATTCCGAGTTTTTCTTACAAATTATTGGTAAAATTGTGTAGTTGACAACCGATTTAGAATGTCACTTGCCTTTCGATTATCTCTTTTTGCGAGAATAACTATTTTATTGAGTCACGCATTATTACTCTTCTTACTGTATTCTTTTTCTTTGTAATTTTAATTTTTTTTAATTCTGTCTTATTTACTTATTTATTTTTAATTTATTCCTTACGATTGTCCTGTTTTTCCTGATTAATCGTGTTTTTATTTTTATTCATTTATTTTTGTTGGAGCCTTATTTTGTGTTAAATTTTATTTTAATAGAATGATTCAATTGCTTTTATCTGACAATGTGTTTAAATTATTTCTATAATAACATTTCTCGTTATTAAATTGCTTTATTTTGATATAAATAAATCACCCTTTTTTAATAAAAAAATAAATAAAATGTACTGTGAAGATGACTGGATAAAACAGAGACATATATTTGTGTCACAAAAAAATGCTTAAAAAGAAAAATAATTGTATAATTTTTTCTTGAATAATAACAATAGAAAATGTAGAATAACTTTTCAATTTTTTAAAAATGTTGTTCAAATGTGTTTCCAGTTATAGCAAAAATTTATCCAAAAAACATGGTACATCAAGTACATTATCATCAATTTTTTAATTATTTGTATAATTTTCAATTTTAAAAAATTCAATTTTGTTATCGCCAATTCATCAAATTGCATATCATGAACATGATTTTATAAATAATTTAGGCATAATTGTGCTCCAACCATGAACAGCGTATAATATTTTATTGTAAAGCAGCTAACATAAGTTGATAGTTACAATGACACTTTTACGAGCAAAATTTTATTTTATTTTCAAAGTTCATTGTTCCATGTTTGTTTGTCTAATCGACGTAATTTATTTATTCGAAATAATTTATTCTTTCAAAACGTTAAATGTTTCTTCCTTATTAAAAATTAAAGACAATAGTAAATATATTTTTAGATTTGGTTGATCAATAAAAATTTAGAAGTGTGTTTTAAATGCGCGCGTTCATACTGTCACCGTCGCATGTCGATAAACGAGAGCTCTAATAGTCCACTATTTATTTATTTTTTGTATGTCCACTTACAAGGTGTAAAAAACTCTGATAATTTTGGAAAGATGATTCGCTGTTTTATACTGGCCGCGGCACTCTTTATGCTGATTAATGCGCAAATTACGTAAGTACATATACAATACATTGTGTTGCATTATATTACATCACGACATGATATATCAAATTTATAAAAAGATCGATTTATACCTGTAGACTGCATTTCCTAAAATCAAATTAAAAACCTGCGTAATGTGATTACGGCTTAATCAGAAATTAACAAAATTTTTCTACAAAAATGTGTCTATTTGTTAATGAAAAAATAAAAGTAGAACTAAAAATTAATATTTTATTAATTATACAACTAAAAAGGAGCCATAAGTCAAAACGTTCAGAGACAACGTCGAAACGTTCTGTAATTTATAAATTTTATTTTTATGTGTTTGAATTTTATAGTCAGATTAGTTATGGTATTGTGCTATCAATATAAAGAACATTTTTTGTTATTTGTATTTGATCTTTATGATATTATATTTGAATATTAACGAGATATTTGAGATTAAATAATAATAATATTTACTTATTTTAAAAGACTAAAAAACGGTTTTGAAAACAATACTTTCTATAAAGATTCATTTTTTTTGTTTATTTTAGATATCGCGATATCCTTATCGTGTTTCTAATAACAAGCTATTTTTTGATTTGTAAGCGCAGATGTAAACACAATATGTATATTACTGAACTGCTTTTTCATACTTGTTTACTTAACAATATTTCTACATATCCGATTTATAATTAATACAATCATATAATTTTAAGTTATTATTTGTATAAAATTGCGTACAACGATATCTAAAAATCTGAGTTTATTAAATTACAATGTTTTAGTTTAAAACTTTAGACTTTTGACTATAAATTAAATAATATTTTAGATATATATGCATTATATAAATTTAATAAGTAAAAAAAATTAATTTATATAAACTTTGTTAGATAATTATGCTTACACATAATTTATTTATATTGTAAATAGGTATATATATATAGTAATTTTGATGTTTGTGAAAATTGATCATACATAGATTCCTCATAACTTATATTATTTTTAAATATCTGCTCTTTGTATCAGTAAAAATGTAACTATATATTAAATATATTATATATATATATATACACATATAATATACACGTATACATACATAATAGTATACAACATATAGTTATATTTTTGCTAAACAAAGAGTAGATATTTAATAATAATATAAGTTATGAGAAATTAATGTATAATTAAAAAAAATTGTTTTTTATACACACATATATATATATATATATATGTGTGTGTGTATAAAAAAAAATTTTTACGTATACGTGTGTGTATATATCACAAAAGATATTTTATATTACTTTAAGGATTCCATTGTACAAGATGGATTCCATTCGAAAAAATTTAGAAAAAAAGGGTATCGACTTGAAACAAGTTTTGACCGACAATAAAACTGCATCAGCAAATTTGACTAATTATTTAGACGCCGAATACTATGGTACAATCAGTATCGGAACTCCGCCACAGGAATTTACAGTAATATTTGATACTGGTTCCTCAAATATTTGGATACCATCGAAAAATTGCAGTTTTTCTGATATTGCTTGCAGTAAGTATTCTAATATATATACAGAATAATAATAAATTTGCGCTCATAAATAGCTAGCGATATATTTTTAACTGTGCGCTTCACGAATGTATATTTGTCTAACAAAAGGCCAATTCAGAAGAATTTTATTTCACACTTCCTTTTTTAAAGCCAGTAAAAACTTTTTGCAGGTTATAAAATTTTCGATCTTTTTCATCAAGAATATCATTATATACTTAGCATGCAAATTAATTAATACTCAGTATATGTTACCATTTATGTAATATCATATTTCATTGCTTATATATCCACATGTTATATTTAATAATATTGATAACTGCGTAAAAATGTTTAAAAAAATATAAATTTTTTGAAGAATTAATCTTTCTTTTTCTCAAATAAAAATATACATAGAAATGCTATAAAATTTTACTTCATCTACTAATTAAATTTTTGTATGCATTTAAATATGCCATTGATTTATTGACACTGATAATCAATAATACAAATAAGATTTCACATACAAAAATAACTCAAGAGTTAAAATAAATGCACTTTACATATATAAAATAATTGGAACAAGTATTGTTTATTCGGATCAATAAAATTTGATCTTATTGAAAATTTTTTAATATATTACTAACTTATAATATTACTTATTACTTTTTACAGTAGTACATCGTAAATACGATAGTACAAAATCTTCTACGTATCAACCTAATGGTAAAGATGTTTCTATTTTTAATCAATTTGGCAATGTGATTGGAGTCTTATCTACTGATGTAATAAACGTGAGTCATTAATCAAATAATTCAACACAGTTCCATAACAACTACAATCATAGTTTATAAACATTACTATGTATTTATTTAATATTCTTGCGCATGATGATGTTTTATTATTAATTTTAATTTTTTTTATAGGTTGCTGGACTTAATATTCGAAATCAAACATTTATAGAAGCGACTGAACAGACAGGCAACTTCTTCAATCATGGAAAGTTTGACGGTTTCTTGGGCTTGAATAATGACAGCATAACAATTACGCCTATTTTCTACAACATGATCAAACAAGGCCTAGTGTCACAACCTGTTTTCAGCTTCTATATAAATCGGTTTGTATCTTCTTTACATGTTTAAAAAGTAATGTTTAAATTTATAAAATTAAAAATAATGTTTAAATTAAAAAAATATGTACATATATATATATATATATATATATATATATATATATATATATATTAAAATATTAAAATTATATCATTTATGCAGAGATATTTCAGCCAAAATAGGTGGGGAAGTAATATTTGGTGGTACCAATTCTGCTCATTACAACGGTGAATTATTCTACGTTAATGTTACTCGTAAAGGATACTGGCAATTTAAGATAGACATGTACGTTATTTTCTAAATGACGCTAATCATGTAACGAATTATATATTAACATTATAATGTTGTAGGATCAATTTAGGTGACAGCACTATCTTGTGCACGTCTGGCTGCCAAGCTAGAGCTGATACGAGTAGCTCAAGAATAGTTGGACCGAAATTATATATTAGCATTATTAACAAATACATTGATAATCTTATTGGTGATGGTAAAAAAAATGTAAGTAAACTATCATTGTTTTCACTATGGCATAGCCTTCTAGAAAATTCATAAAAAATGTTACAGAATATATATTAATACTTATTAAATACTTTACTATTAATAATTTAATATTATCTTCTGTTCTCAAAGCTGGATTGTGATAAGATTGATGAGTTGCCTAAAATTGGTTTTGTTCTAAACAGTAAAACGTTCAATCTTACCTCTCACGATTATATTGTTCGAGTAAGTATTATGGATCAAAATTAACAATAATTAACAGTTAAATTATTTAAAAATGCAAAGTGTTCACACATTATGTATTTAATTTTTCGCAGGAAATACAAGAAGGCGTCATGAAATGTTCAAGCGGCTTCTCTGAAACACAATTTTCTAAGATATGGTATCTGGGGGATATATTTATTGGTCGTTACTATACCGTTTTTGATCTGGGAAATAACCAAGTGGGATTTGCTCCGTCGAAATAAATGTCGGTTGCCTTTTTTAGAATTTTGCCGTTATATCTAAATGACAATCTTGCTAATAATTAAGAAAATTTCTTCTTTATAGCGTTTGATGCTTATTGATTTATAATTTTTATTCATAAATACTCACGCGATATTCTTATATCTATAAACATACCTATAACAATATTTACCAAAATATTGATAATTATGCAGACGATTCGCAAATATAAGAGAATTATCTTCTATATTGTATATATAATACGCACGGTGTGTACTTATCAGAATTAGATATCAGACAAGATATCAAGTTCTCCTATAAAGCATTTAAATTTCTTCATAAAATATAGCCTTTGACGTCAGTCTCTTGACCTGCAGCTACTTTTTATAAAGTGACTTATAATGCTTCTACCTCTACGCAAAAAGAAAACACCGATATTATTATACGTGTAAACTGTATAATACTATTATACATATTTACATCAATGTTATCAAATATTTTCTTATGACTTTTAAATAATTAGTACCTTTTGGAACAACATTTTTTAAGATGATTTTATTATAATAACATAATCATTATTTGCATTGTACTAGCATTGATGTAAATATATTTAATAGCATTATTATTGTCTCATTTAATTATTGTTTCTAAAATAAAGAACAAAATAAAACTCATTTTCCAAGATATATAAAACCGATTCAACTGTGTAATTAATTACAATTTTTAAATAAAAATATTTCAAAATGAATGGATATGGATTACTGCTTAATAACTACTGTTAACTGCTGTTTCTTGCAAATAAAACATCATTTGCAAAGTCTATTGTTACATGATTAAATCAAATTTTCTTTTAATAATTTATTAAAAATGCAGAAGCGTGAAATGTGCTGAAGAAAAGATTTTTTGTAAATCCGTTAAATTTCGTTAGTTTCCGTTTTCATTTATCTTATAACGTATCTAAATAAGATTAACATAAGTACTGTAATTCGTGACACCAAATCATTTCATCCCAGAGATGGGTAAGTATTCAAATACATTTTTATTTATAATAGTTTGTTATTTGAAAATTGTATTCGTTATTTGTACTATTCGTTCCTTCCACTCTTTCTTATTTACATTAATCATTATTTGATATTCATTATATGCGTTATCTTAATTTCTATTTGTGTTAAATATTTTTTCTATTATGTATATGTTTAAAGTACTTTAATTTTTACACATAATTTTTGAAACCAATTGACAAAAAATATATTACATTAAAATTTTCCTGTTTCTCTTTTCTCTATCAGTAAGAAATTATTTTATTTTAATGAAACAAAACATATAAATAAAATAATGATTATTAATATTTGATAATGTAGTGCAATAATTTCGTTCATATTATTTTTAGTAGCACAAAATAATAAAGATATATTAGTTAAATAATTATTTAGAAAAGAATGTATTTAAATAAATAAATTTTATGCAGTTGTTACAAATAAATTATACTTTGTTTCTATTATTTATCATCTATTATTCGAATAAAATTTTATTCATTTTTATTTCATTTTTCTTATTTATTACTTTTATTTACTCTTCTTATTTACTCATTATTAAGACGTTAAAAAAGTTCTAGATATTTTGAAGACTTTTTGCTGTTGATGTTTTTTTTAGTTTTTGATCTTTTTTCTATATTTTTTTTCGTCAGTCTTAGATAGGTATATTATATTTGTCTGTTTCCGCTCCGTATCACATTGTCGGCGCTTCACGAGGATATTTCAGTAAATAGATTGATCGAACTGACTTTCTTGTTTCACGGATTCTCCCAGTGAGTCTAAGTTTAAATATTAGTTAAGTTTGTAATGTCAGTTTCATTAAATTTAAATTATTAATTTTAATTTCTAGGCGGTATTTTGATTCCGAGTTTTCCTTAAATTGTTAATAAAACTGTGCAGATAATGAATTTTGACTGTCTTGTATTTGGTTTTAGAGCATCTATTTCTACGAGAACAACTATTTTAGAATAACTATTTGTCATGTTATTACATTCTTTTTTTCATATCTTTTTCCTTGTGTAATTTCAAATTTTTGTAAATCTTTATTTCTTATTTATTTCGTACAATTGTTATTTATTCATTAATCATCTTTTTATTTATTAATTTTTATTAATGCCTTTTTATTTTGTATTACATTTGATTTGAATAGAGTGATTCAGTTGTTTTTATCTGACAATATGTTCTATAACAATATTTCTCTTTTTTAAATAGCTTTATTTTGATATAAATTTTACTACTTTAATAAAAAATATAAGACATATTGTGAAGGTAAAGCAAAGACATATAATTATGTAGACAATAAATGATTGAAGAAAAAATAATTGTACAATTTTCATTTAAATAATTAAAATACAGAATGTAGAATAATTTTAATATTTCAGAAAACTTTCCACAAGGTCAACTGTGTCTCAAGTCCCAGCAAAAATTTATCATAGTAAAGAAAATACAATTTAAATTTGGTACATCCACTTAGAAGGTGTAGAAAAAAATCTCCGGCCTTTTTTGGAAAGATGTTTCGCCCTTTTGTAATGACCGCGGCACTCTTTGTGTTGATCGATGCACAAATCTTTAGGTAAGTACATATATTGTGTTGCATTTGGGATAATATATTGATTTTATAAAAAATCGATTTACACCTATGAAAAATGCGTAAGTGTGATTGTGTTTTAATAAAAAAGGAACGAAATTTTCCTATAAAAATACATGTTCGTTTATTTAAAAAGAAATAGTATTGATAATAAAGTAGAATCTGAAAATTTTTTAACAATTTTATTAATTTTAATACAACTGAAGAAGGCATAAGTCAACACCGAAACGTTATGTAATTTGTAGTTTTTTATTTTTACGTTTTAAATTTTTAACTTAATTATGGTATTGTGTTTTCAAAAACTACATTTTTTTGTTGCTCGTATTTGACCTTTTTATTTACATAATATTATTTTGAATATTAACGATCTTAAATAATGATTATAATTATTTTAAAAATAGAATATTTTTGAAAACATAATTTTCTACAAAGTTTGCGTTTTTGTTTATTTTAGCTATTGCGATCTTTATCGTGTTTCTAATAATAAATTATTTTCTGTGTAACAAGTGTAAACATATTACTGAGTTGCTTTTTCTTCTTTGTTTATTTATCTTTTTCTCTCTCTATTTTTAAAATAATTATAATCATTATTATATATCTATATATATACATACATATGTATATTTATATGTATATATTCTATTTCTAATTAACTATCATCTAATTTTAATTTATTTGTATAAGACTTATAACACATCTTTGACTAAAAATCGGAATCTATTAAATTATAATTTTTAATTTAAAACTTTAGACTATAAATTTAATAATATTTCAAATATATGTAATATATAAACCTTAGAATTAATAAAAATCAACTTAAATAATTAAACTTTAAATGATTTTTAATGATAATACTTCTACATAATCTTTTATATTTATATATTGTAAATATATATAGGATTTTTTATTTTTATGACAATTGTGTGTGCGTGTGTGATCATAGATTTATCATAATTCATTTTTTTTTTTAAGTCTGTTCTATATGTATCTACGTCACAAAAGATTTTTTTTATATTACTTTAAGGATTCCATTGTACAAGATGGATTCTATTCAAAAAACTTTGAAAAAAACTGGTATCGACTTGAAACATGTTTTGACTGAAAATAATACTGCATCGATATATTTGAACAATTATAAAGACGTGCAGTACTATGGTAAAATTAGTATCGGAACTCCGCCACAGGAATTTACAGTAGTATTTGACACAGGTTCCTCAAATCTTTGGGTACCATCAAAAAAATGCCAGTTTCCCAATATTCCTTGCTGTAAGTATCTTAATATATATATATATATATATATATATAATATTAATTTGTACCCATATATACATAGCAATATATTTTTATGTTATATATTAGAAACTATAAGACTTACGAATGTATGTTTAACAAAAATCAAATTAATAATTTTATTTCACACTTCTGTTCTTGTTTTAAGCAAATAAAAACTTTTTTTACAGGTTATAAACTTTTCAATATATTTTTCATAAAGAAATATGTATTTAATGAGTACAAATTAATTAATACTCACATCAGTATATAAAATATCTTACCATTTATGTAATATTTTATTACTTATATATACATATATTATGTTTAATAATATTGATTACTGCTTAAAACATTGAAGAAAATATTAAATTTTTAAAGAATTAATTTGGATAATTAAATTTTCTCTTTCTCTCTCTCTCTCTCTATATATATATATATATATATATATATTTTTTTTTTATTATTTTCACAGTATTACATCGTAAATACGATAGTAGAATATCTAGTACGTATCAACCTAATGGCAAACCGTTTGCAATTTCTTACGGCACTGGCGATATGTCTGGATTCTTATCCACTGATGTAGTAAATGTGAGTCATCATTAATCAAATAATTCAATACACTAACTACAATAATTTATAAACATTACTAAGTATATTTAATATTCTTGTGCGTGATGGTATTTTAATGTTAATACAAATTTTTTTATAGATTGGTGGCCTTGATGTCCGAAATCAAACATTCGCGGAAGCGACTAATGAACCGGGCAATACGTTTATTTATGCAGTGTTTGACGGTATCTTGGGCCTGGGTTATGACACGATATCGATCGCTGGAGTAACACCTGTTTTCTACAACATCATCAAACAAGGCCTAGTGTCACAACCAGTTTACAGCTTCTATCTGAATCGGTTCGTATCTTGTTTACACATGTCTAAAAAAAAAATGTTTAAATTAAAAAAGAATATATATATATATATACATGTATATATGTATATATGTGTGTGTGTGTGTGTGTGTGTGTGTGTGTGTATGTGTATGTATATTAAAATATGAAAAAAAAACAATTTATGCAGAAACTCTTCAGCCAAGATAGGTGGTGAATTGATATTGGGTGGTACCGATTCTGCTTATTACAACGGTGAAATCTACTACGTTCCTGTTACTCACAAAGGATACTGGCAATTTGCCATGGACAGGTACGTTATTTTTTAAATGACACCAATTATGTTGCAATTATTTAATAACATTATATTGACGTTTTAGAGTCAAACTAGGTAATAAGGATATCTTGTGCCCTTATGGTTGCCAAGCTATAGCTGACACAGGTACCTCGCTAATAACTGGACCATTGTTAGATATTGCCATTATTAACACATACATTGGAACTAATAGTACTCGCTACGTAAGTGAACAATCATATTTTTCGCAATAGCATAGTCTTCTGGAAAAATTATAATAATGTTACTGAATATATGTTAATATTTATTGATTTATTGATTAGTAATTTAATATTATCTTTTGTTCTCAAAGCTGGACTGTGATCGGATTGATGAGTTGCCTACAATTGGTTTTGTTTTGAATGGTAGGACGTTCAATCTTACCCCTCAGGATTACGTTCTTCAAGTAAGTATTATGGATCGTAATTAACAATAATTAACAGTTTAAATTACTTAAGAATGCAAAGTGTTTACACATTGTGTAATAATTTTTCACAGGAGAAGGAAGAAGGTGTCCTGAAATGTTTAAGCGGCTTCTCTGGATTTAACTTACCGCTATGGATTCTGGGGGATGTATTTATTGGTCCTTACTATACCGTGTTCGACCTGGGAAATAACCGAGTGGGATTTGCCCCTTCGAAATAAATGTTTGTTGTCCTTTTTTTAATTTACTATAAAATCTAAATGACACTCTCGCTAATAAGTAAGAAATTTTTTCTTTATAACGTTTAATGTTTATTGATTTGTAGTTTTTATTTACAATTACTCATGCGATACTCATAGATACTCTCGTATCTATAAAAATATTTATAACATTATTTACCTAAATACTGATAATTATGCAAAAGCATATATAAAAGAATGTTCTTTTATATTGTATATAACATGCACGTTATATACTTCTTACTAGAACCAGATATCCAAACAAATATCAAGTTCTACGAATAAAGCATTTAAATTTTGTCAAAAAAATATAGTCTTTAACGCCGGTCTCTTGACGATGTCTTGCAGTTATTTTTTATAAAGTGCCTTCTAACACTTCTATCTCTATGCAGAAAGAAGAACACCGATATCATTGTATATGTAAACATTATATTATTGTGCTACAATCACTTTGAAAAATATTGTTCCAAAATATATTGATTATTTAATAGTACTAATAAAATATTTGATAGCACTGATGTAAATATATTGTACATGTATATAAAAGCGTTCTTATGTTATGTCATTTAATTATTGCTCCTATAATAAAATAACAAAATAAAACTGTCTCTTTGAAATATATAAAGGCGACTTAATTGTATAAATACATATAATTTTCAAAAAAATGTTGCAAAAGTCGTTGCGAAAATCGATTTGATGTGCTTGTTAACGTACAAATAATAGTTTTTATCACAATCGACATATCTAAGGGTTTCCGAATCTTTTTCTATCAAACCTTTTCCATCATGTATACCTTTATTCAACAGTTTCATGAAATGCATTTTATCAAAAAGCATGCACTGCACATTTCCGTGTAACAGCTAACAAATCTTTGATATTAAACTTGATTTTAAGTTCTATTTGTGTTACTTATTGCAGTTTTTATTATATTTATACTAATTTTAATGATTTAAATTGTTTTATTTTTTAATATAAGTAAATTACATACATTTAATAAAAATATGAGATGTGGTAAAGATAGTAAATATAAAGCAAAGGCATATATGTAGACAAAAACAACTAAAAAGAAAAATAAGTGTACAATTTTTAATAATTAATAAACTACAATTTAAAAAGAAAACGTCGCTTAACTGTGCCTCGGAAGACGAAAAAACATTTATCAAAGTAAAAAATATACTACATCACCTGTTGTGTACTTTAGCATTAATTTTTTTTAATTATTTGTACAGTAATAAGAAAAGATTTTTCTTTTTTTTATCACCGACCGACCAAGTTGCATGTCAACAACATGAATTTTTCAATTATTTGTGCATAATTATACTTTAATCTTTAACAGTGCGACTACTTATTGTAAAAACAGTTGATATAACCTTGTTACTATTTACAATGTTATCTTTTGCGAGCAAAATGTCATTTGCAAAGTTCATTGTTGCATGACTGTTTATCTAGTCGACGTAAATAATGTTTTCTTTTGAAACGCTGATCGCTTCTTCCTCATCAATCACGCACACATTTTATAATTTATTTGAATACAGCTTGTACTAATTAAGGAAAATACTAAACAATATATTTTTAGATTTGATTGATCTATAGAAATCCGGAAGTTTCGAATGCGCGCGATCGTATATATAGTTGTCGCCGCCGCAAGTCGATCAACGAGAGCTCTAGTAGTCTCGAATTTATTTTTTGTCATCCATTTACAAGGTGAAAAAACTTCATCGAAAATTTCCGAAAGATGTTTCGCTTTTTCGTGGTGGCCGCGGCACTCTTTGTGCTGATCGATGCGCAAATAAGGTAAGTCTATACATTGTATTGCATTATATAGCGTTATGTTATATCAAATTTATATAAAAATCAATTGACACATCCAATTTCTTAAAATCAATATGAAATCTGCGTAAATGTAATTTTTTAATCAGAAATGAACGAAGTTTCTGTACAAAATTGTATGTTTGTTTTTTTTAATAAAAAAATAAAAATAAAACCTTAAAAGTAATAACGTTATTAATTATAGTACAACTGAAGAAGACATAAGTCAATGCCCAAAACGTTCTGTAATTTGTGTTTTTTATTTTTACGTTTTTGATTTTTAACTCGATAATTATGATATTGTGCTACCAATTAAAACATTTTTTATTGCTTGTGTTTGGCTTTATATGTTTATATATTATTATTTTATTATTGAATTTACACAATATTTATATTTATTTTAAAAATTTATTTATTTAAAAAAATATATATATTTGAAAACAAGATTCTCTACTAATTCGCGAAGTTCGCGCTTTTGTCTATTTTATCGCAATATTCTTATCGTATTTCTAATGGTAAACTATTTTCTGACATGTAAGCACAATAAATTACAGACAATGAGTTACTTTTTCTTACTTATTTACTTTGACGATATCTCTACATATATCCTTTTTCAATTAATACTGTCATCTAATAATTTTGATTTTTATATCTTTATAATATAAGATTGTAACGATGTTTTAATTTAATTAAAATTTTAAACTATATATTAAATAATATTTCAGATATGTAAATCTTGGAATTAAAAAAATATTGATTTAAATAATTAAACTTTGTTATATAATAATATTTATATTATCTTTAGTAATATTTATATTGTAAATATCAGTACAGTAATTTTTGTATGTTAATTATGGTAATTTTGATTTTTGGCACTATTGATCGTATATAGCTTCCTTGTAACTTATATTTTTTTTAGATGTCTGTTATTTGTATCATTAAAAAATAATATTATATATTTACATATGTGTGTGTGTGTGTACGTAACAAAATGTTTTCTATATTACTTTAAGAATTCCATTGCATAAGAAGGATTCTGTGCGAAAAACTTTGAAGAAAGCTGGTTTCGACTTGCAAAAACTTTTGGCTGAAAATAAAACTTCATCAGAACCATTGATCAATTATTTAGATGCTCAATATTATGGTGTTATCAGCATCGGAACTCCGCCGCAAAACTTTGCAGTAATATTTGATACTGGTTCTTCAAATCTTTGGGTACCATCGGCACAGTGTGACGATTTTGATATTGCTTGCAGTAAGTATTCTGATATGTACGTAAGACTAATAATTAATTTGCGCCTATAAATACATAGCAATATACTTTTAACTGCGCGGCTCACGAATAAATGTTCGTCTAACAAAGGTGAATTAAGAAAAATTTTATTTCATACTTTCATCTTTGCTTTAAACAGATAAAAATTTTCGCAGGTTATAAATTTTTCGATATTTTTCGTAAAAAAATATGTACTTGTTAGTGAGTAAAAATTATTTAAAACTTAGTATATAAATATGTTATTATTTATCTAATATTTTTTTCATTATTTATATATGCACATATTGTATTTAATAATGTTGTTTGTATATATTGCTTAAAAACATTGAAAAAATGTTTTTTTGAATATTTAGTATGTCTCTCTTTTACATCAAAGTGTACATTGAAATATCGTAAATGTTGTAAAATTCTATTTTATCTATCAATTATAATTTTTAATATATATTTTAGAATCTTTAAACTTCATCGGACTTTCATTTCAAACCTTAAGTTCAATATTAAAGTCAATTTGACACTACAGGTAAATTGAAACGCTAATTAAAGATAAATTTAAATGTAAAATGTGGATAAAGTAATAATAAAGTTATATAGTTTGATGTATTTTAATGCTATTAGAGCTATTAAATAAACAATATTAACGTTTTGATTTTGTGAGAAACTTAAGTAAGATTCTATGTTTCGATTTTTACCAAAAAAGATGTGTAAAAAAATCAAATTAACACTGATGTCCCATGAGAATGAAATGAGATGAACAAATGCAATTTTAAAAATTAAAATCATTGGTAATATTAGAAAATGAAGCCTTTACAATTTACGTGCACAGACTATTTATTCAATTCATCAAACTCAATCTTCAAAGATACAAAGAAGCTGTGCCACAGACAGATAACTCAAGAATTCAAACGATAAATGCATTCACATATACATATATATACACAAAAATTAAACATTTGTTTATTCTGATCAATAAAAATTTCTTTTATTTTTGAAAATTTTGTAATATTGCTAATTCGTGATATTACTTACTATTTCTTGCAGTATTACATAATAAATATGATAGTAGCGAATCCAGCACATATATACCAAATGGTGAAAAGTTTTCTATTCAGTATGGCAGTGGCAGTTTGAGTGGATTCTTATCTACTGATGTCGTGGAAGTAAGTTATCATTAATCAAATAATTCAATAAAGTTGCAACTACAATCATAGTTTATAAATATTTCCTAAATATTTTTTTGTTATTTTCTACTGCACGATAATACTTTATTATTAACACTAATTTTTTTATAGGTTGCCGGCCTCCCTGTTAAAAATCAAACATTCGCAGAAGCGACTGAAGAGCCGGGCTTAGCGTTTGTTCTTGCACAGTTTGACGGTATCTTGGGCATGGGCTACTCTAATATATCCGTCGATGGAGTGGCGCCTGTCTTCTACAACATGGTCAAACAAAAGCTGGTGCCACAAGCTGTTTTCAGCTTCTATCTGAATCGGTATGTATTTTTTTCCACTATGCTCAGTGCATGCCTAAAATTGTTTTTAATAAAAAAATGAGATATATACATTAAAATCTAAAAAGTATACAATCTATGCAGAGATCCTTCAGCTACTGAGGGGGGTGAATTGCTATTAGGTGGTATGGATCATGCTCATTACGACGGTGATATCACCTACGTTCCTGTTACTGAACAAGGATACTGGCAAATTGCCATGGATAGGTATATTATTTTCTAAATTATTTATTATGTTACAATAAATTATTAACATTATCACTCCGTAGTATCAAGGTAAATAATACTGACGTCGCATGTAAAAATGGCTGCCAAGCTATTGCTGACACAGGTACATCACTAATAGCTGGACCTCCAGAAGAAGTCAACATTATTAACAAACTAATTGGAGCTGATAGTAATGGAGTCGTAAGTAAACAATCATATTTTTCACTGGCATAGCCTTCTGTAGAAAAATCGTAAAATGTTACTAAATATGTATTATTTAATATTTGTTAAATTACTAATTAATTATTTAATATTATCTTTTGTTCAAAGGTGAATTGTAGTAAAATTAATACGATGCCTAACATTGGTTTTGTTCTGAAGAATAAGACGTTTAATCTTACCCCTGAGCAATATATTCTTCGAGTAATTATTATACATCGTAATTCAATTCAAATTATTTCAGAATACGAAGTGTTCACACATTAAAGTATTTAATTTTTCACAGGAGACAGAGAATGATGGCTCTACTTCATGTTTGAGCGGCTTTCAGCCAATCAACTTACTATTGTGGATTCTCGGCGATGTATTTCTTGGACCTTACTATACGGTGTTCGATTTAGGAAATAACCAAGTGGGATTTGCATCGTCGAAATAAATATCGATTGCCTTATTTTGAAGTTATATATAAAAAAATGACAACCTTGCAAATAATTATATATTAAATTGTTTTTGATACTTATTGTTGCATAATTTTGTATATGTACTTATAAAGAGAGATGTGTGACATATTTGAAAGTTAAAATAAAGATATATGCAATAATGATATGATCTATCAATTATTTCATATCTATGTTATATCTGTGTAATATGTCTATTTAATATATTTTATATTGTTCAAACAAGCAAATAAATCTATTAAAATAAAATAATCTTATCTTGTACTTAATAACATTAAGTTCATATATTAACTTTTCACAGTTTTATTTAAAATATTATTTAAAATATTATTTGTTCTGTATATAATAATAATTATATAACAATCAATAATAATGATACTGTATAACAGACAATATAGTAATATGTTTTATAAATTGTTTTGTTAATATTGCCGATAAGAACAAGCGATCATTTTCTTTCTCGTAATGTATGTTGAATTATCTTCTTAATAATATCGTGTTTAAATTGCCTTCTATTTTTCAATATAAATAAAAATTATGATTTTTTAAATAAAATAATAAAGTATTTCAAAAATATCTACATTATTTCTTTTAAAAATTTCTTTTTGTAGCACCACTTTTTGTCATGATTTACATTTATCATAAAAATGTAGATAATATAAATCTTTAAGGTTTGTATATAGACTCGAGATGAAAATCGGAAAATCGGTATTATTTATTTCTATGAAACTAACATATCGTCCGTAACAAATTTTACGATTGCAATACTCGAAAACCATGCATAATTTCTACTTTAGAAACTCGCATTTAGAAAACAAAATAATTTATAATATATTTCTACTCATACAATTACATTTTCCTTTTGAAAAAAGTCACTAGATCTTTCCACATTAATGATTTAAATTCATGTATTTAATCCTTTAATTTTTGAAACAAGCATATTTAAGACAATGCAATCATTTAAAATATGTAATTATATTAAGAATAAGATAAAATTCTCTATAATATCTCTTTCTCTTTAGGTTTTGAAATGAATATAACAACTAATACATTTATACATCATATTTTCTAATTTGTAAAAAATTTGCTATTATGTAAATTAAACGTCATTTAATAAAACTTGAAAATAATAACATATAATAAAAAGCAAGTGCTTTTATGTATTTGTATATAATGTACACATTATATACGTAATCAATAACCATTATATACTTGATCAAAATAGATTCCCTTGAACGAAGCATTTGAATTTCCTCAAAACTATCTCCAACTTCCTCTTTCTGTCTATTATTTAACAGAGTGACTAATGACGCTTTTATTTTAAAAAAGATATAACACTATAAATAATGCACTTGTAATATTATAAAATTGTATTATCTTAAAAAATATTCTTCTAAAATATTAATTTTTAAAAAATACTAGAAAATATTTAATAGCACTAATAAATATGTATGTATATAAAAACATTCACAATCTTATTTAACTCACAATTTTATTTAATTATTGCCATAACAAATATTAAAATAAACCGCTTCTATAAAATATAAAAGCTTTTAAAATATGTAAATAATTATACTTTGTAAATGTAAATGTCTCATAAGTTGTTTACTCCAAATATAGCAGTTTTAATGCATTCGTAGGCGTGCAATTAATTGGTTTTGTTCATTTCAATCGACAGATTCATGGTTTCATCTTCTATCAGATCTACATCAAGAAATATTCCGGATACTCGAGCAAACTTGTCAGAAAGTAAATACAACATCGTGCTTTTCAGACACATTTTGATTTTGTGTTTCTTGTACATTGTTGTTTTAATTTGCATTTGTAGTACACTAATTTTATAATGGTTATAATTACTATTTATAATTATACAATTATATCCTTACTATAAATATTAATATTTGTATCAAAGTCTTGTTATTGAAAAACAATGTATGCTGATCAAATCTTCTCTTTCTTTTGTTATATATAAATTTTATTAAATATCTCTTTAACGTAACATCTTATACATTAAATAATTAATCTTTGATATCAATTATAAATTTAATCACTGCATATTATCCTTTATGGCAATTTGTCATAACTCTTTATTTTCTATTATTTGTGTTTTGATTTTTATTGCTTTTATTAATTATTTGTTATTATTTGTTTTCTGTTATGCGACAATTATCTTTGATCCTTGCATACATTTTGTCGGATGCAGGAAATAACGTGTGGCTTGGTAACGCACGTGGTTCTATATATTTGCGTAAACATGTATTCGTGACAGAAGGTATTAGGATTTCAGGTGAGAACACACACAAATATACATATAATGCGATTCTATTGATGCTAGTAGAAAATTTCAAGATAAAATTAAAAAATCGAGATACTAGATATGTAAAAGTGTTGACACAAAAATTGTTACACAATATTTTTTATCTTATTTTTAAACATATGTTATGTATTTTTATTATTGTCAGATGAAAAAATTTAAAAACTCAAGCACATGCTAACTAATTTTGCTTGTCTTTTACTTGTCTATTAAAATAACTTTGTTATATAACTTAAGATTGTGCCCTTACCAACTGTAAAATTGTATTACACACTACTCGATGAAATAAAGAATGATTTCTTCTTATCAATAGTTCTTCAATTTGAAGATGTTACAATTCGGCAAAAAATTATTGCAAAGGGCAATTTTTATTTTAAAATACTTTAAATAACAAAGTTTTTATTTTTATTAAATATTTCTTCGATTATTTGACACACTGTCATACACGACATACACACATCACAATTAAATATAATATCAGAATTAATAATTCAAATTTTACAAATATAATACATTGCGTAAATACAATTGTATGTGATATGTAAAATTTGAAAAATTAAAATTTATAAAATAAGAATCATACAAAATGCAACAGACTATTTATACAAGAATAATAAAAATAACAACCAAAATATATTCTGTATTTTTTTTATTCACATTTATCGATTATATAAAATATTATAATTTGATAATGTTATCTGATATTTGATGTCTTTTTTATTTAAATGTTTATTAAATAAATTATATAAATGTAATGTGATCAAATATATAAAATATATTTACTAAATAAATAAATATATTTAAAAATAATGTAACTTATACACAAAAAATTATACTTAGATTTTAAACTAAATTCTCTTTAAATTTAACTTATATTTAATTTAAATATAATTTATAATTGAATATCTCCTTTAGTAGCCTTAAAGAATGTCTCGTAAAGTCCCAGACACAGATTATTTATTCCACTCATATAAATATTACTATAGCGCTAAAAATATCAGTGAATAAATTAGAAATTCTTGTTTTGTACATTATAATTGGCACAAGATCGGCACATACGATCGTTCTGCGATAGATTATATCCTGAAAACCATCGTTCAACAAAAACTGTTTTACTTAAGACATACTCAGGATATCACAAACTTTTTTTTAATGACAGAAGTGCTGAAGTATCAGAGCAAGATCTAGGCGATGTTTGCAATAGCTCCTGTTGCTTATCGCGGCAGAACGAGTTTAATTATGCGATTCCTTTCATCTCTTAGATATTTGGTTATGGTAGATTCAATTGACATATATAATGTAATTATAATTTATATAGAAAAAATTAACTTCGCTGTAATAAACTTTAAAGATTTCATGAACTAAGTATCGTCGTAGACGTTAACGAAATTATTCGGTGTATGAATTTCAGTCTACTAGCAAATGGATGGAAAAATTCGAGCAATTAGCGCAAAAGATACCATCACGCAATTCTTTTGCACAAATTTACTCTTCCTAATTGTTGAATTTTATAAGGAACACTTTAACAAAAAACATGCTTTTAATGTGCTTTAATTATATTTGAATTTTGTAAATAATTTTCTGCGAAATAATATAATGGCTTTTTCATAATACTTGTACTATGTTATAATATAGACATAATTTCAAAAATTAATTATGGATTAATTAAACTTAAGTCTGTTATATTTTAAATAATAACTATATATAACTATATATACTTATTTCAAATAATAATAATTAATAATTATTAATTCGACAAATATGCTTCCAGTAATGCTATCTTTCTAGACTCTTCTATCGATTATTTTGGGATATAATCTGGTTGATGCATCAACAAAGCAAGTAATGCATTGTGCACAACTTATTAAAACAGACAAGCATATTTATTCATATTAATATCCATATTATCCTTAAGAAAAGTAAAGTAACGAAAAATAAGATATTTTTTTTATATTCTTTTACATATTTTCCATAATTTTATAAAATGTAATATATTACATTTTCTATATAAAACAATAGTACATTTTTGTTATCAGAGTAATTGATTACATCTAGAAAGTTTAGAGAATATGATTATAGATTGATCGGTATAAAATGAAATACAGTTCATTTAGTCCACCGAGTTAATGATCTAAAAATACTAGTCTTACTGTATTACAGCAGTAACGATTGGTTAGCGGACAACAATGTTCGTAATCTAACCTTTCTTTTTATGTATTGATTTCAAGTATACCTTTAATTTTTGTCAGGATACTTACTGTTTCGAGAAGAAAAAAGAATATAATCTTATATATGACATTATATATAGAAAAGAATATTAAAGAGGTGTTTATTTTTACAACAAAGTTGAAAAAGATTTACATTTCATATAAGATCTTATGTTACAACTTTGCAGAGATATAAAATTCTCTTGATAATATTTTTAAGATGTTCGACAAATTCAATTTATCATAGATATGACATGATTTTAATTGCACCAATAACTGCTTTCACATTACACTTCTTGCATAAGATGTGGATCAATTATATACAGAATTTGACAATTCTTATGATAAATTTCACACTCTGAGTGATGAATAAATTGATAAGAAAGGCTCCACTAGAAAATTAAAGATAGTAAATGAACGGTAACAAAGCGTAACAACCGTATATCTATAATATTAATTAAAATCGAGTAATTTAATAAATATGTCAGTTGAGCATACGAAAATTACAAAAATCAAAAGCGTAATTTAATCATAAAAATGGTCGTGGCGGAAGTTACTTAAATATAAATTCAAAATTAAGCATAACGAATAAACTAAAGGTAAATTAAACATAGGGACAAGTAGCGAACGTTTCGGCTTGATTTTTCAAGCCTTCTTCGGCGCAAATAATTAGAGGTGCAACAAACCAATTATTATATAATAATTACAACGCAAATGTAGTCAAAGGTATAAAATTTGGAGTCAGTACTATTCATAATTTGCTATCTTGAAACAACGACGCCCGGGTCTCACGAAGTGTTCAACAGTGCTATTCCTCTCTTTGTAAGTTAGGAAGAAAGCACTGTATATTAATTAATTTATGTAACAGTCTGAAAGAATAATAGATGATGGTGACTAAATAACTAAGCAGTTATATAAAACTATAATAAAATAGATAAGCAACCACCATATAAAAAACAAATTTTTTTTAAAAAAAGTTATATATCATAAAAATAAGAATAAAAATATAAAACAAATAAAAATAAAATAACCAATATAATTGGACATTAAGATCAAATTATTAAACAATAATCGGTTATAACTTACATTATTTTTAATAACGGAGTAAAGTCAGGTAGTCGCTGTGACAGAAACCGTATTTCGTGAAAATACTCGGCGCTAAAAGAGGACGACAATACACTGTCACGGAACGCAAATTAAGAGCGCTATTAATACTTATGAGTGCGAATGTCGCGAAGCAGGAGGCTTGTCAATCACATTATTATAGAAGTCAGGTAACCATTCCATATCAATCTGCAAATTACGGCGTTATTCTTTAAGATGCAACATTTCAGAGATTAAGCGTTTATTATAATGGAACTCTATTCAGAATCACGATATCGTCCCAATCAAAATTGTGGTTAAAATTAACTCTGTGTTCGGTAATAACGGACTTATTAATGCTATCCTTATGGATGTTGTCGGTGTTCATCGATTCTTGTATTCAGTTTCCTAAAAGTCTGTCCGACGTAAGACGCGTCACAATCGTTGCACTTAATCTTATAAACAACGTTAGTGTTGGAAAATTTCGGAATCCTGTCATTATGCGCTTTGATAGTATTATTAAATTTGTTAAAACTAAAATACGAAATCGTTGTATCAATATTCCTAACAAGATTTCTAAATTCACTTAAAGTGGATAGTCACGAGATAGTAAAAGACGAAACTTCTTCTTCTTTACGTTCATTATTGTTAAAATTAATGTATTTATTTCTATGGAACAAATGTTGTAAGCGTTGATTAATAGTGTCAAATATAAACTTTAGAAAATATCCGTTTTCTAATAAAATGTTAATGATGAAATTGATATTTATAAAATGGAAACGAAGATGTGATAATAAAAAACTCTAACAATCAAATCGATAACTGTAGACTAAACCAAGATATAATGGCCATACGGAAAAGATGGCCATCGGCTGTAATTTTTTCAATAATCGCTATATAACGCGCTTTTTTAGTCATTATCAAAGATAATTGATATTTACAGTAGTTTATGTGCATACATTATTGGAAATAACGATATTGTGAATCTTATATCATATACTTTTAACTACCTGCAAAGTTTTTCATTTGTCCACTAAAAGCTGTTATAACGTCAAATAAATTACAGTTGAGCTACCGTAATCGACGTTAGACATATATAAAGATATGTAAATTGTTATATGACCTATAATTTTTATTTTCGTTTTTACTATTTTTTTATAAATATTATGTCCATTTTTCACTATGGTCATCTTTTCCTTAAAAATTGGGTAAGATGGCCAATGCTTATGTTATACTATTTTGATAATATAAAATTTCTATTAAATATTTTCTTTTTAATTTTGATAATATTATGTAATTTAAGCTTCAGTAAAGATAATATGTCAAACACTATTAAAAAATAACAAAAATAAAAGTATTTTTTTTGCATTATAAAAAATTATGATCATTTTACCTGTGTTTTCCTTACCTTTTTTGTGGTAAGTCGGGTGTTGTGAAAGAAAGTTTAGGTACCTACCAGAGCATGTCGGTTTTAATTTTTGTAATTTTTGTATACTTAACTGACATTTTTATTAAATTACTCTATTTTAATTTATATTATAGATCGGCTCATTTACGCCTTGTTACCGTACGTTTACTACCTCAATGATAAATTCAATCATTTGATTTTTATACGGGCTAACGATGTTAACCATCCTTATGATAAAATAATGTTAAGTTTAATGACACATTTTCGACAATAAACCTCCAATTGTTTAGTAAAGCTTTACAAAATTTCTTAAGAAGAGAGAAACCACTAACATCCTTCGATTTTCTTTCTTGTTTATATGAACAGGCTTCTTGTTTTTGGATCAAGAAAATAAATCGATCAAGACTCCACTTTTATCATAGATCAAATATGTGATCGGATAATCCCTCTTTACTATGGAGCCAACATCAGATTCTTCTCAATTTGCTTTAATAACATAAAAGATTCTATGAAAAAAGAACGTGCGATAACATTGACTTGTAATTTTTATTTATAATTATAAAATACAATATTATAAGCAAATATATTGTGATATTTTTAAAAATTTAAATAAAAGTACATGCGAGATATATTTTTTATTAATAATTTAATGTATTTCGTTTAGTTCATAATACTGCATTATTATAAAATATATATATTTTAATATATTGTCTAAATATAAATACAAATAAATTAATTTATTTATCTAAAAAATCTTTTATATACTATATTCATAATGTATTAATTTTATATATTAACCCTTCAGATTTTTATTTTATTTTCATAACAATCCAAATGTTTCTATTTAATAATGTGTTTAAATTATTCTCATAACAGTATTCGTGATTAAATTACTTTATTTTAATGTAAAAAATTATACTTTTTTAATAAAAAAGATAACATGTAATAAAGATGGTCAATATAAAACAAAGACATATACCTATATATATAGAATAACTATAATTTTTCAAAAAAAAAACGTTATTCAACCGTATCTCAAGAAAAATTTATCAAACTAAAAAAAATATATTACATCACGTGTTGTACTTTATCATTAATTTATTTTAATTATTTGTACAGTGTACCGTACATTGTACTTTCCATAAGAAAAAAATCAATTTTTTTATCGCCAATTAACCAAGTTGCATGTCATCAACATGAATTTTGAATAATTTGTGCATAATTGTGTCTTATTCTTGAACAGCGATACTTTATTGTAAAAACAGTTGATATGAGCTTGTTGCTAATTACAATGTTATCTTTTACGAACAGAATGTCATTTGCAAAGTTCATTGTTGCATGACTGTCTGTCTAGTCAACGTAAACAATGTATTCTTTCGAAACGCTAATCGCTTCTTCCTCATCAATCACGCACACATCTTACAATTAATTTTAATACAGTTGTCCTAATTAAAAAAAATACTAAACAATATATTCTTAGATTTGATTGATCGATAAAAACCCGGAAATATATATTTTGAATGCGCGCGATCGTATATATACCAGTCACCACCGCACACTAATTCTTTAGTCAATTACAATTTATTTTTTGTAGGTTTTATAGATCCACTTACAAAGTGTAGGAAAAATTCACCGGAAATTTCTGAAAGATGTTTCGCCTTTTTGTGGTGACCGCGGCACTCGTTGTGCTGATCAATGCACAAATAAGGTAAATCTACACATTGTATTGCATTATATAGTATCATGTTATATCAAATTTATATAAAAATCAGTTGACACCTCGGGACTACGTCCAATTTCTTAAAATCAATATAAAACCTGTAATTTTTTAATCAGAATTGAACGAAGTTTCTGTACAAAATTGTATGTTTGTTTTTTTTAATAAAAAAATAAAAATAAAAATTTAAAAGTAATAACGTTATTGCACACACATTGTACTGCATTCTATATATATATGGAGACAATAAATAATTGAATTTATAAAAATTGATCTACCTCATAATCGCATCCAACATTTATACAAAATCTGCGAAAATGTAATAAAATTTTAATAAAAAATAAACCAAATTTTACTACAAAAATGTATATTTGTTAGTTAATAAAAAAAAGTAGAATGTTCTTTAATAAAAGATGACTTATGAATTCACGACGTTCGCGCTTTTGTCTATTTAATCACGATTTCTTTATCGTTCTTAATGGTATTTTTTGATCTGTAAACACAGATAAATAAAAACTATTTTCTGATGTATAAGCACAATATATAACTGAGTTGCTTTTGCTTATTTGTTTACTCGACAATATCTTTATATTTTATTACTAATAAATACAGTTATTTAATTTTGAGTAATTTTCTTTAATAAGATTGCATGCAACGATATCTCTAACTAAAAATTAAAATCTGTTAAATTACGATACTTTAATTTAAGACATTAAATTATAAATAAAATAATATTTCAGATATGTGTGCAATATGTAAATCTTATATCTTAAAAGATATTAGTTTAAATAATTAAACGTTGTTATACATAATAATGTTTATACATAATCTTTAATACTATTTATATTTTATATTATAAATATATGTAATTTTGATTTTTATAACAATTAATTTTATATAACTTTCTCATAACTTATATTTTCGTCATGTTTGCTCTTTATATCAGTAAAAATATAATTAATATATATATATATATATATATATATATATATATATATATATATATTTATATATGTATACATGTAGCAAGAAAATATAAAATTGTTTATATTACTTTAAGGATTCCATTGCATAAGACGGATTCTGTTCGAAATACTTTGAAGAAAGCTGGTGTTGACGTGCAAAAACTCTTGGCTGTAAATAATACTGGATCAGAACTACTGACCAATTTTTTAGATGCTCAATATTATGGTAATATCAGCATCGGAACTCCGCCGCAAAACTTTACAGTAATATTTGATACTGGTTCCTCAAATCTTTGGGTACCATCAAAACAATGCAAATGGTCAAATATTGCTTGCCGTAAGTATCTTAATATATATGTATATATATATATATATATATATATATATATATATATATATATATATATAAAATAATTAATTTGCACTAATATACATGTAGCAATATATTTTGAATTGCGCGATTTATGAATATAGATATGTCCTTTTAACAAAAGGTGAATTGAGAAGCATTTTATTTTATTCTTCCTTCATTGAGAAAAATTCATAAAAATCTTTTTTTGAGTACTCAATATGTCTCTCTTTTAAATCAAAGTGTACATTGGAATATTGTAAATGTTGTAAAATTCTTTTTTATCCAGTAATTATATTCTTCAAATTTATATTTAAAAAGATTATATTTTTGGAATCTGTAATCCTCATCAGACATTCGTTTCAAAACTTAAATCCAATATTAGGGTCAATTCTCACTACAGGTAAATCGAGACGCTAATTAAAAGTAAATTTAGGTGTAAAATTTAGATAAAATAATAATAGAGTTAGGTTTTATAATTTGATGTATTTTAATGCCATTAGAGCTATTAAATAAACAAAATTAACATTTGATTTTGTGAGAAACTTAAGTAAGTATCTATTATCCGATTTTTACCAAAAAAGATATGAAAAACAATTAAATTAAAAACTGATGCCCCATGAGAATTAAATGAAATGAACAAATGCAGTTTTAAAAATTAAAATTATTAATAATATCACAAAATCAAGTCTTTACGATTTACATGCACAGACTATTTATTCAATTCATCAAACTCATTTTCTAAAGATACAAAGAAGCTGTGCCACATAAAGATAACTCAAGAATTAAAACGATAAATGCATTCACATATATATACATAATAAATTAAACATTTGTTTATTCTGATCAATAAAAATTTCTTTTATTTTTGAAAATTTTGTAATACTACTAATTCGTGATATTACTTATTATTTCTTGTAGTATTACATAACAAATATGATAGTAGCAAATCCAGCACATATAAAAAAAATGGTACGGAATTTTCTATTCAGTATGGCAGTGGCAGTTTGAGTGGATTCTTATCTACTGATGTCGTGACTGTAAGTCATCATCAATCAAATATTTCAATAGAGTTGCAACTACAATCATAGTTTATAAATATTTCCTAAATATTTTTTGTTATTTTATTGCACAATAATACTTTATTATTAATACTAATTTTTTTATAGGTTGCCGGCCTCAATGTTGAAAATCAAACATTCGCAGAAGCAATTAGCGAACCAGGCTTAACGTTTATTACTGCAAAGTTTGATGGCATTTTGGGCATGGGCTACTCTAATATAGCCGTCGATGGAGTGACGCCTGTCTTCAACAACATGGTCAAACAAAAGCTGGTGCCACAAGCTGTTTTCAGCTTCTATCTGAATCGGTACGCATTTTTTTCCACTATGCTCAGTGCATGTCTAAAATTGTTTTTAATAAAAAAAATGAAGTATATACATTACAATCTAAAAAGTATACAATCTATGCAGAGATCCTTCAGCTGCTGTCGGAGGTGAAATGCTATTGGGTGGTACTGATTCTGCTCATTACAGCGGTGATCTTTTATACGTTCCTGTTACTAAACAAGGATACTGGCAAATTGGCTTGAATAAGTACGTTATTTCCTAAATTACTTATCATGTTACAATAAATTATTAACGTTATCACTCTGTAGTATCAAGGTAAATAATACTGTCTTGTGCGAAAATGGCTGCCAAGCTATTGCTGACACAGGTACCTCACTAATAGTTGGACCTGCAAAAGAAATCGCCATTATTAACAAGCTACTTGGAGCTGTTACCGTTGCTGGAGTAGCAATAGTAAGTAGACAATCATATTTTTTACTGACATAGCTTTCTATAAAAAGATCTGTATAAAATTCTATATAAAATATTACTGATATGTATTATTTAATATTTGTTAACTTATTAATCATTTAATATTATCTTTTGTTCAAAGCTGGATTGTGATAAACTTGAGAATTTGCCTACAATTGAGTTAAGTGTGAATAAAAATGACAAGTTAATTCTTACTTCTAACGATTATGTCAATAAAGTAAGTATTATCATCATTCGATTTTAATTATTTACACGAATTGTTCACATTGTATTTAATTTTTCGCAGGAGGAAGCACTAAACCTTAAGGTATGTACGAGCGTCTTCTCGGATGCGCTAGGCGATTTCCCACTATGGATTCTCGGCGACCCATTTCTTGGCACTTACTATACGGTGTTCGATTTAGAAAAGAACCAAGTGGGATTTGCCAAGTCGAAATAAAGGCCGATTGCTTTGTTTCAAAGTTATATCCTTAGTATACGTTATACATAAAAAAATTACAACCTTGCAAATAATTATATGTTAAATTTGTTTTAATACTTATTGTTCCGTAATTTTTGATTACGGAAATTGTTTATGCAATGCCCTTATAAACAGATATTTGTGATATAAGTATCCGAAATTTAAAATAAAGATATATGCAATGTTACATCTATATAATATATCTATTTAATATATCTTATATATATATTTTTTTCCAACTAAATAAATTAATAATTAAAATAAAATAATCTTGTCTTGTACTTAATAACATTAAGTTCATATATCAACTTTTCACAGTTATATTTAAAATTATTATTTGTTCTGTACATAATAATATAACAATCAATAGTAACGGTGTATAACAGATAATGTATAGTGATACGTTTAATAAATTTTTTCGTTAATATTGCTAATAAGAACAAGCGATCATTTTCTTTCTTATTGTGTATTTAATTATCTTCATAATAAGCTCATGTTTAAGTGGTCTTCTTTTCTTCAATATAACTAAAAATCACGGTTTTTTAATAAAATAATAAAGTGTTTCAAAGATATTTCTATTACTCCTTTTAAAAATTTCCTTTTGTAGCACCTCTTTTGTAATAAAAACGTAGGTAGATAATATAAATCTTGGACTTTTTTCTACAGACTCTAGATGAAAATCGAAAAATCGGTGTTATTTGTTTCTGTGAAACTAACATAGCAACACATCATCTGTAATAAATTTCACAATTGCAAGATACTCCAAAACAGTACAATTTCTTTCTTAAAAACTTGCAAACATTTAGGAAACAAAATAATTTATAATATATTTTCACTCAAACAATTACAGTCTCTTGAAAAAATTTTATTATTAGATCTATCCACATTAATTATTTGTGTATTGAATCCTTTAAAATTTTATAATAATCATATATAAGTCAAACATTGCAGTCATTTAAAATTATATTAAGAATAAGGGAAAATTCTTGCTTAATATCTCTCTAAAGATAAATTTTATTAAAACGAATATAACAACTAATGCATTTGTGCATTATATTTTTTAATTTATAAAGAACTTGCTATTATATAAATTAAACGTCATTTAATTGACTTGAAAATAAGAATATATAATAACACATAATAAAAGCAAGTGCTTTCATATATTTATACGATACTATTGATACTAATAAAACATTTCAGGATAAAATTAAAAAATCGAGATCCTAGAAATATAAAAGTGTTGACATAAAAATTGTTACACAGGATTATCACAAAATTTTTTATCTTATTTCTAAATATGTTATATATTCTTATTACTATCAGATAATAGAGTTAAACTTAAGTATATGTTAGCTAATTTTACTTGTGTTAAAATAATTTTGTCATATAACTTAAGATTGTACCTTTGCTATTAACACTGTATACACCACTTGACAAGAAAAAACTGCTTCTCGTCAATATTTATTAATTTGAAGATTTTTAAAGTTTTTTTCAAAATGTTTTACTTATTACATGTTTCTTCAATTATTTGATACAACATGACACACATTATTTACACACCTTATAATTAAATATAATATCAGGATTAATAATTAAAATTTTACTAGTATAACTCATTGCATAAATACAATTGTATGTAATATGTAAAATTTGAAAATTAAAAAATTGTAAAGAATGTAAGAATCTTACAAAGTGCAACAGAATATTTATACAAAAATAATGAATAATAACAACAAAAATATCCTGCATTCTCTTTATCGACATTTATCAATTATTCGATATAAAATATTATAATTTTTTGATAACGTCATCGATAAAAAGATATCGTTTGATATCTTTTTTTTATTTAAATGCTTATTAAATAAATTATATAAATGTTGATCAAATATATTAAATATATTTGCTAAATAAATACACATATTAGAATGACATTACTTATACACAAGGAATACTTACTATTAGATTTTAAACTCCTTCTAAATTCTCTAGGACCTGCAGACTTGTAGGCCCGTCACGTATATTTCTGCTAGATTGCGCGAAGTCTAAACTCATTTTTTTTAATGTACAGCATTACAAAGAAAAAAAATCAACCCCTGTGTACCGCAAATAATAATTGAATATCTTTTAATACTTTCATAAAGAATGCGAAAGTCTCATGAGAGATGTTTTATTCTATTAATATATAAGTACTACCATAGTGCCAAAAATATCAGCGAATAATTTAGAAATTCTTTTTTGTACATTACAGCTGGCACAAGATCGGCACGTATAATCTTCTTGCGATAATAGATTATATTCTAAAAACTATCATTCAACTGTTTTACTTAGATCATACTCAGGGTACCACAAACTTCTTTATAATAGCGATGGAAGTGCCCGAGTACCATAACAAGATTCAGGTGATGTTTACAATGACTTCTGTTGCTTATCGCAATAGAGTTTATGAGATTTCTTTTATCTCTCATATCTTGTCAGATATTCGGCTATGATAGGTCCCATTGACATATATAATGTAATTATAATCTTAAAATGTAATTGCAAAATAGAAAAAATTAATTTTGCCTTAATAAACTTTAAAGATTTCATGAATTAAACATTTTATCGTAGATATTGATAAAATTATTTGATGTGTGTAAATTTCAACCTATCAGCAAATGAATAGGAAAGTTCAAATTATTGTGCGCCAAAGACGCCATTACGCAATACCTTATACCTTTGTTCGAACTTACTCTTTCTGATTGTTAAATTTCTTTTTAAGAAACAATTTAACAAAGTATGCCTTTAATGTGTTTTAATTATATTTAGAATTTTGTAAATAATTTTCTGCGAAATAATGGTTTTTTCATTATAATTTTTGTACTTGTATATTATAACATAGATGCATAATTTCAAGAAATAATTATGGATTAATTGAACTTAAGTCTGTTGTCCTTTAAATAATAACTATATATAATATAATTTTAATAATAATAATTAATCATTATTAATTCGACAAATATGCTTGCTAATAATACTATCTTTGTAGATTCTTCTATATTATATAGTTTTGTGATATAATCCGGCTGATGCATCAACAAGCAAGTAATGCATTATGCGCAACTTATTAAAACAGACAAGCATATTTATTCACATTAATATCCATTATGCTTAAAAAAAAGTAAAGTAACGAAAGATAAAGTATTTCTTTTATATTTTTTTAAATACTTTTCATAATTTTATAAAATGTAATATATTACATTTTCTATATAAAACAATAGTACATTTTTGTTATCAGTGTCATTGATTACATCTGGAAAGTTTAGAGAATATGATTATAGATTGATCGGTATAAAATAAAATACAGTTCATTTAGTCCACCGAGTTAATGATCTAAAAATACTAGTTTTATTGTATTACAGCAGTAACGATTGGTTAGCGGACGACAATGTTTGTAATCTTTTTTTTACGTATTGATTTCAAGTATACCTTTAATTTTTGTCAGGATACATACTGTTTCGAGAAGAAAAAAGAATATAATCTTATATATGACATTATATATTGAAAGGAATAGTAAAGGTGTTTATTTTTACAACAAAGCTGAAAAAAATTTACATTTCATATAAAATCTTATGTTACCATTTTGCAGAAATATAAAATTTTTTTGATAATATTTCTAAGATGCTTGACAAATTTAATTTATCATAGGTATGACATGATTTTAATTGCACCAATAACTGCTTTCACATTACACTTCTTGCATAAGATGTGGATCAATTATATACAGAATTTGACAATACTTATGGTAAATTCCAAACTCTCAATGACAAATAAATTAATAAGAAAACTCCATTAGAAAATTAAAGATAGTAAATGTACGGTAACAAGGCGTAAAAACCGAATATCTATGAAATAAATTAAAATCGAGTAATTTAATAAAAATGTCAGTTGAGCATACAAAAATTACAAAAATCAAAAGCGTAATTTAATCATAAAAATGATCGTAGCGGACGTTACTTAAATATAAATTCAAAGTTAAGAATAACGAATAAATTAAAGGTAAATTAAACATAGAGACAAGTGGCGAACGTTTCGGCATGACTTTTCAAGCCTTCTTCGGCACAAATAATTAGAGGTGCAACAAACCAATTATTATATAATAATTACAACGCAAATGTAGTCAAAGGTATAAAATTTGGAGTCAGTACTATTCATAATTTGCTATCTTGAAACAACGACGCCCGGGTCTCACGAAGTGTTCAACAGTGCTATTCCTCTCTTTGTAAGTTAGGAAGAAAGCACTGTATATTAATTAATTTATGTAACAGTCTGAAAGAATAATAGATGATGGTGACCATACTAAATAACTAAGCAGTTATATGAAGCTATGATAAAAAAGATAAGCAACCACCATATAAAAAACAAATTTTTTTAAAAAAAGTTATATATCATAAAAATAAGAATAAAAATATAAACAAATAAAAATAAAATAACCAATATAATTGGACATTAAGATCGAATTATTAAAGAATAATCGGTTAGAACTTACATTATTTTTAATAACGGAGTAAAGTCAGGTAGTCGCTGTGACAGAAAACGTATTTCGTGAAAATACTCGGCGCTAAAAGAGGACGACAATATACTGTCACCGAACGCAAATTGAGAGCGCTATTTATACTTATGAGTGCGAGTGTCGCGAAGCAGGAAGCTTGTCAATCACATTATTATAGAAGTCAGATAACCATTCCATATCGATCTGCAAATTTAGGCGTTATTTTTTAATGTGCAATATTTCAGAAATTAAGCGTTTATTATAATGGGACTCTATCCAGAATCACGATATCGTCCCAATCAAAATTGTGGTTAAAATTAACTCTGTTTTTGGTAGTAACGGACTTATTAATGGTATTTTTATGGATATTGTTGATGTTCATTGATTCTTGTATTCAGTTTCCTAAAAGTCTGTCCGACGCGTCACAATCGTTGCACTTAATCTTATAAACAACGTTAGTGTTGGAAAATTTCGGAATCTTGTCATTATGCGCTTTGATAGTATTATTAAATTTGTTAAGACTAAAAGACGAAATCGTTGTACCAGTATTCCTAACAATATTTCTAAATTTATCAGTTAAAGTGGATAGGAACGAAATAGTAAAATACCAAACATCCTCTTCTTTACGTTAAAATTAATGTATTTATTTCTATGGAACAAATGTTGTAAGCGTTGATTGATAGTGTCAAATATGAACTTTAGAAGATATCCGTTCTCTAATAAAATGTTAATGATAGAATTGATATTTATAAAATGGAAACAAAGATGTGATAATAAAAAAACTAAAAATTAAACCGATAAAAGTAGAATCAACTAAGGTATGATAGCCATACGGAAAAGATGGCCATAGGCTGTAATTTTTTCAATAATCGCTACATAGTGAGCTTTTTTAGTCATTATCAAAGATCAATATTTACAGTAGTTTACGTTATTCGAAATAACGATATTGTGAATCTTCATATTTTTACTTTTAACTACGTGCAATGTTTTTCATTTGTCCACTAAAAGCTATTATAACATCGAATAAATTACAGTTAAGTTACCGTAATCGACGTTAGACATATTATAAAGATATGTAAATTGTTATATGACCTATAATTTTTATTTTCGTTTTTACTTTTTTTTTATAAATATTATGTCCATTTTTCCGTCACTATGGTCATCTTTTCCTTAAAAATTGGGTAAGATGGCCAATGCTTATGTTGTACTATTTTGATAATATAAAATTTCTATTAAATATTTTCTTTTTAATTTCGATAATATTATGTAATTTAAGCTTCAGTAAAGATAATATGTCAAACACTATTAAAAAATAACAAAAATAAAAGTATGTTGTTTGCATTATAAAAAACTATGGTCATCTTACCTGAGTTTTCCCTATCTCTTTTGTGGCAAGTCGGGTGTTGTGAAAGAAAGTTTAGGTACCTACCAAAGCATGTCGGTTTTAATTTTTGTAATTTTTATATACTCAACTGACATTTTTATTAAATTACTCGATTTTAATTTATATTATAGATATTCGGCTCATTTACTCCTTGTTACCGTACATTTACTACCTCAATGAAAAATTCAACCATTTGATTTTTATACGGGCTAACGATATTAACCATCCTTATGATAAAATAATATTAAGTTTAATGACACATATTCAACAATAAATCTCCAATTGTTTAGTAAAGCTTTGCAAAATTTCTTGAGAAGAGAGAAACCATTAACATCCTTCGATTTTCTTTCTTGTTTATGTGAACACACTTCTTGTTTTTGGATCAAGGAAATAAATCGATCAAGACTTGACTTTTATCATAGATCAAATATGTGATCGGATAATCCCTCTTTACTATGGAGCCAACATCAGATTCTTCTCAATTTGCTCTAATAACATAAAAGATTCTATGAAAAAAGAACGTGCGATACCAGTGACTAGTAATTTTTATTTATAATTATAAAATACAGTATTATAAGCAAATATATATATATTTAAATATATTGTCTGAATATAAACACAAATTAATTAATTTATTTAAAAAAATCTATTATATATAATATTCATAATGTATTAATTTTATATATTAACCCTTCAGATTTATTTATATTATTTGTATATTTTATTCTAATAACAATCCAGTTGTTCCTATTTAATAATGTGTTTAAATTATTCTCATAACAGTATTTGTCGTGATTAAATTGCTTTATTTTGATATTAATAAATTATACTTTTTTAATAAAAAAGATAACATGTAATAAAGATGGTTAATATGAAACAAAGACATACATATGTATAGACAAAAATTAAAAAGAAAAATGAGTGTAATTCTTACTTGCATAATTAAAATAAAAAATGTAGAATAATTATAATTTTTCAAAAAGAAACGTCATTCAACCGTCATTCAACTATCTCAAGAAAAATTTATCAAGCTAAAAAAAATATATTGCATCACGTGTTTTGTGTACTTTATCATTAATTTATTTTAATTATTTGTACAGTGTACAGTATATTGTACTTCTCAAAAGAAAAAATTTAAATTTTTTATCGCCAAACAAGTTGCATGTCATCAATATAAATTTTGAATAATTTGTGCATAATTGTGTCTTATTCTTGAACAGCGATATTTTATTGTAAAAGCAGTTGATATGAATTTGTTGCTAATTACAATGCTACCTTTTACGAACAGAATGTCATTTGCAAAGTTCATTGTTGCATGACTGTCTGTCTAGTCGACGTAAACAATATATTCTTTCGAAACGCTGATCGCTTCTTCCTCATCAATCACGCACACATTTTGTAATTAATTTTAATACTGTTGTGCTAATTAAAAAAAATACTAAACAATATATTCTTAGATTTGATTGATTGATAAAAACCCGGAAATATATTTTGAATGCGCGCGATCGTATATATAGTCACCACCGCACATGAATTCTTTAGTCAACTGCAATTTATTTTTTGTAGGTCCACTTACAAAGTGTAGAAAAAATTTACCAAAATTTCTAAAAGATGTTTCGCCTTTTTGTGGTGACCGCGGCACTCGTTGTGCTGATCAATGCACAAATAAGGTAAGTCTATACATTGTATTGCATTATATAGTGTCATGTTATATCAAATTTATATAAAAATCAGTTGACACCGCGGGACTACATCCAATTTTTTAAAATCAATATAAAACCTGCGTAATTTTTTAATCAAAAATGAATGAAATTTCTGTACACAATTGTATGTTTGTTTTTTTTAATAAAAAAATAAAAATAAAAATTTAAAAGTAATAACGTTATTGCACACACATTGTACTGCATTCTATATATATATACAGAGAGAGAGAGAGAGAGAGAGAGAGAGAGAGAGAGAGAGAGAGACAATAAATAATCGAATTTATAAAAATTGATCTACCTCATAATCGCATGCAACATTTATACAAAATTTGCAAAAATGTGATTAAATTTTAATAAAAAATAAACAAAATTATACTACAAGAATGTATATTTGTTTGTTAATAAAAAAAATAAAAGTAGAATGTTTTTTAATAAAAAATTCTCTGTGAATTCGCGACGTTCGCGCTCTTGTCTATTTAATCACGATTTCTTTATCGTTTTTAATGGTATTTTCTGATCTGTAAACACAGATAAATAAAAACTATTTTCTGTCGTATAAGCACAATATATAACTGAGTTGCTTTTGCTTATTTATTTACTCGACAATACCTTTATATCGTAATTCTAATAAATAGAGTTATTTAATTTTGAGTAATTTTCTTTATAAGATTGTATGCAACAAAATCTCTAACTAAAAATCAGAATCTGCTAAATTATGATACTTTAATTTAAGACGTTAGATTATAAGTAATATTTTAAATATATATGCAATATGTAAATCTTATATCTTAAAAAAATATTGGTTTAAATAATTAAACTTTGTTACATAATGATATTTATACATAACCTTTAGTACTATTTATATTTTATATTATATATATATATATATTTTATATATATATATACATACATATATATGATTTTTATAACAATTAAATTTATATAACTTTCTCATAACTTATATTTTTGTTATGTTTGCTCTTTATATCAGTAGAAATATAATTTATATATATATATATATATATATATTTATATATATTTATATATAATTTATATATATATATATATATATATATATATATTTATATATGTATACATGTAACAAGAAAATATAAAATTGTTTATTACTTTAAGGATTCCATTGCATAAGACGGATTCTGTTCGAAATACTTTGAAGAAAGCTGGTGTTGACGTGCAAAAACTCTTGGCTGTAAATAATACTGGATCAGAACCATTGACGAATTATTTAGATGCTCAATATTATGGTGTTATCAGCATTGGAACTCCGCCGCAAAACTTTACAGTAATATTTGATACTGGTTCCTCAAATCTTTGGGTACCATCAAAACAATGCAAATGGACAAATATTGCTTGCCGTAAGTATCTTAATATATATATAAAATAATTAATTTGCACTAATATACATGTAGCAATATATTTTGAATTGCGCGATTTATGAATATAGATATGTCCTTTTAACAAAAGATGAATTGAGAATCATTTTATTTTATTCTTCCTTCATTTATAAAAATTCATAAAAACCTTTTTTTAAATACTCAATATGTTTTTCTTTCAAATCAAAGTGTACATTGAAGTATTGTAAATGTTGTAAAATTCTTTTTTTATCCAGTAATTATATTTTTCAAGTTTATATTTAAAAAGATTTTATTTTTGGAATCTGTAACCCGCAGCGGACATTCGTTTCAAAACTTAAATTTGATATTAGGGTCAGTTTGACACTACAGGTCAGTCGAAACGCTAATTAAAGATAAATTTAGATGTAAAATTTGGATAAAATAATAATAAAGTTTTATAATTTGATGTATTTTAATGCCATTAGAGCTATTAAATAAACAATATTAACGTTTTGATTTTGTGAGAAACTTAAATAAGTATGTATTATCCGATTTTTATCAAAAAGATGTGAAAAAAATCAAATTAAAAACTGATGTCCCATGAGAATTAAATGAGATGAACAAAAGCATGTTAAAAATTAAAATCATTAATAATATCACAAAATCAAGCCTTTACAATTTACATGCACAGACTATTTATTAAATTCATCAAACTCATTCTCCAAAGATACAAAGAAGCTGTGCCACACAAAGATAACTCAAGAATTCAAACGATAAATGCATTCACATATACATATATATATACACAAAAATTAAACATTTGTTTATTCTGATCAATAAAAATTTCTTTTATTTTTGAAAATTTTGTAATATTGCTAATTCGTGATATTACTTACTATTTCTTGCAGTATTACATAATAAATACGATAGTACCAAATCCTACACATATAGAAAAAATGGTACGGCCTTTGCTATTCAGTATGGCAGTGGCAGTTTGAGTGGATTCTTATCTACTGATGTCGTGGAAGTAAGTCATCATTAATCAAATATTTCAATAGAGTTGTAACTACAATCATAGTTTATAATAAATATTTTTTAAATATTTTTTGTTATTTTATTGCACGATAATACTTTATTATTAATACTAATTTTTTTATAGGTTGCCGGCGTCTCTGTTAAAGATCAAACATTCGCAGAAGCAATTAGCGAACCAGGCGTAACGTTTGTTGCTGCAAAGTTTGATGGCATTTTGGGCATGGGCTACTCTAATATATCCGTCGATGGAGTGACGCCTGTCTTCAACAACATGGTCAAACAAGGCCTAGTGTCACAACCTGTTTTCAGCTTTTATCTGAATCGGTACGTATTTTTTTCCACTATGCTCAGTGCATGTCTAAAATTGTTTTTAATAAAGAATACGAGATATATGTGTACATATATGTATATATCCCATATTTTTACAATCTAAAAAATATTCAATCTATGCAGAAATTCTTCAGAAGGTGAGGGTGGCGAATTGACATTGGGTGGTTTGGATGCAACTCATTGCGACGGTAATATCACCTACGTTCCTGTTTCTAAACAAGGATACTGGCAATTTGCCGTGGATGGGTACGTTATTTCCTAAATTACTTATCATGTTACAATAAATTATTAACATTATCACTCTGTAGTATCACGGTAGGTAATATTGAGATATGCAAAGGTGGCTGCCAAGCTATTGCTGACACAGGTACTTCACTAATAGCTGGACCTGCAGGAGATGTCAATGTTATTAACGACGAATTAGGAGCTACTACCATTGCTGGAGTAGCAATAGTAAGTAGACAATCATGTTTTTTACTAGCATAGCCTATATATTCTATAGAAAAATCTGTATAAAATTCTGTATAAAATATTACTGGATATGTATTATTTAATATTTGTTAACTTATTAGTAATTTAATATTATCTTTTGTTCAAAGGTGGATTGTAATAACCTTAAGAATTTGCCTACAATTGAGTTTACTGTGAATAAAAATGACAAGTTAATTCTTACTCCTAACGATTATATCATTAAAGTAAGTATTATCGTCATTTGATTTAAATTATTTACACGAATTGTTCACATTGTATTTAATTTTTTGCAGAATGTAGTGGCAGGCGAGGAGGTATGTCTGAGCGGCTTCTCGGCTTTGCCAGACGGCGTACCATTATTATGGATTCTCGGCGATGTATTGCTTGGCCCTTACTGTTCGATATACGATTTAGGAAATAACCAAGTAGGATTTGCCAAGTCGAAATAAAGGCCGATTGCTTTGTTTCGAAGTTATATCCTGAGTTATATATAAAAAATGACAACCTTGCAAATAATTATATGTTAAATTAGTTTTAATACTTATTATTCCGTAAATTTTTATTATAATTCTTTATGCAATGCCCTTATAAACAGATATTTGTGATATATTCGAAATTTAAAATAAAGATATATGCAATAATAACGTATCAATAATTTCATACCCATCTATGTTATATCTATATATCTATTTAATTATATATATATATATATATATATATATATATATATATATATATATATATATTGTTCAACTAAGTAAATAAATAATTAAAATAAAATAATCTTGTCTTGTACTTAATAACATTAAGTTCATATATTAACTTTTCACAGTTATATTTAAAATTATTATTTGTTCTATATATAATAACAATTATATAACAATCAATAGTAACGGTAGTGCATAACAGATAATGTATAACGATACGTTTTATAAATTTTTTCGTTAATATTGCCGATAAAAACAAGCAATCAATTTCTTTCTTATTGTATATTTAATTATCTTCTTAAGAAACTCATGTTTAATTGGTCTTCTCTTCTTCAATATAACTAAAAATCACTGTTTTTTAATAAAATAATAGTTTTTTAATAAAATGTTTCAAAAATATCTCTATTACTGCTCTTAAAAATTTCTTTTTGTAGCACCTCTTTTTGTCATAATGATGTAGGTAGATAATATAAATCTTGGACTTTTTTCTACAGATTCTAGATGAAAATCAAAAAATCAGTGTTATTTGTTTCTGTGAAACTAACATAGCAACACATTATCTGTAATAAATTTTACAATTGCAAGATACTCCAAAACAGTACAATTTCTTTTTTAATAACTTGCAACATTTAGGAAACAAAATAATTTATAATAATTTTCACTCAAACAATTACAGTCTCTTGAAAAAATTTTATTATTAGATCTGTCCACATTAATTATTTGTGTATTTAGTCCTTTAAAATTTTGTAATAATCATATATGTCAAACATTGCAGTCATTTAAAATTATATTAGGAATAAGGCAAAATACTTGCTATAATATCTCTCTAAAGATAAATTTTATTAAAACGAATATAACAACTAATGCATTTGTGCATTATATTTTTTAATTTATAAAGAACTTGCTATTATATAAATTAAACGTCATTTAATTGACTTGAAAATAAGAATATATAATAACACATAATAAAAGCAAGTGCTTTCATATATTTATACGATACTATTGATACTAATAAAACATTTCAGGATAAAATTAAAAAATCGAGATCCTAGAAATATAAAAGTGTTGACATAAAAATTGTTACACAGGATTATCACAAAATTTTTTATCTTATTTCTAAATATGTTATATATTCTTATTACTATCAGATAATAGAGTTAAACTTAAGCATATGTTAGCTAATTTTACTTGTGTTAAAATAATTTTGTTATATAAGTTAAGATTGTACCCTTGCTATTAACACTGTATACACCACTTGACAAGAAATAAAAAACTGCTTCTCGTCAATATTTATTAATTTGAAGATTTTTAAAGTTTTTTCAAAATGTTTTACTTATTACATGTTTCTTCAATCATTCGATACAACATCACACACATTATGATTAAATATAATATCAGGAGATTAATAATTAAAATTTTACTAATATAACGCATTGCTTAAATACAGTTGTATGTGATAGGTAAAATTTGAAAAATAAAAATTTGTAAAGAATGTAAGAATCTTACAAAGTGCAACAGAATATTTATACAAGAATAATGAAAAATAACGGCAAAAATATCTTGCATCCTTTTTGTCGACATTTATCGATTATTCGACATAAAATATTATAATTTCTTGACAATGTCATCGATATTGACGTTTGGTTTTTTTTTTATTTAAATGCTTATTAAATAAATTATATAAATGTTGATCAAATATACATGTACAAAATATGTTTGCTAAATAAATATACATATTAAAATGACATTACTTATACACAAAGAATACTTAGATTTTAAACTCCCTCTAAATTCTCTAAATTCAGATTTAACTTATAATTGAATATCCTTTAGTACTTTTATAAAGAATACAAAAGTCTTATGAGAGATTATATATTCCATTCATATATAAATACTATTATAATGCCAAAAATATCAGCGAATAATTCAGAAATTCTTTTTTGTATATTACAGTTGGCACAAGAACGGCACATATGAAGCTCTTTTACTTAGGACATACTCAGGGAACCACAAACTTATTTGTGATGGTGATGAATGTGCCCGAGTACCAGACCAGGATTCAAGTAATGCTTGCAATGGCTTCTGTTATTTATTGTGATAGAATTTAGGCAATTATATATATATATATATATATATATATATATATATATATTTTTTTTTAAAGATAAATTGTATTAATAAAAGCATTACAACTAATACATTTTTGTATCACAGATTATCTCATATTTTTCAATTTTTATAGGACATTTGCTATTATGTAAATTAAATATTATTTAATAAGACTTGCAAATAGTAATACATAATGAAGCGAGTACTTATATACAACATATATATATATATATAAAAAAAAAAGTTTAGATAAAGTATATTAATTGAAGGTGTCTATATGTATTTACTAAGATAAAAAAAAGGTGAGTGTAAATTATGCTTTCTGATAATTTTTTTTTAATAATGCTTTATTATCTGCAAGATATAAGAGTATATAGATAAAACTTGTTCCAATTTCAATGTCTCGTTTCTGAATATAATCAAAAGTAGGTGAAAGCAATATAATCAACAAGGATGTCTGCAGAAATGATAAAATGTGTGCTAAAGTTTGCTAACTGAATGTTCGATATAATTATGCGAATGATTAGCATATATACATATGTATAATAAGAAATTATTTCTCCGTATTGTACGTGACTCACACACGTTATGCCTTGAACTAAATATCAAATTCTCTTGAACAAAACATTTGAATTTTCTCAGAACTAGGTATCCTTGACGTCAATTTTCTCTTCCTTGTTTTGTTTCTATTAGTTAAAAAAGTTACTAATAACGTTTACTTGTAAAAAGATATAATGTTATTATAAATAACACGCTTGTAAATATTATAAAATTGCATTGTCTTAAAAAATATTTGTTTGCACTGATATAAATATTTATATATATAAAAGCATTCTCTATCACAAGCTTATTTAATTATTGTTATAATAAATAATAAAATAAAACGCTTTTTCTCTAAAATATATATAAAAGATTTAAATTATTTAAGTAAATAATTAATTACATTTTGCAAATATCTCAAAAATTATTTAAGAGTGTGTCAAATATAGCACTTTTGTGTTTGTAGGCAATTAATTAGTTTTGTTTCTTAATTGACAGACATTCAATGGCTTTATTTTCCATCAAATTTATACCATGTCAGCAATTTCACGTAAACGAAATTTGCAAATAGCAAGAGTATATTTACACAGATAAAAAATATGATAAAAAACAGAGGAACAGCTTTTATTCACATAAATAAAAAGAAATATAAAATAATAAGGATTTTCAAAACAATGATAGAGAAAGAAAGAGAGAGAGAAAGAGAGAGAGAGAGAGAGAGAGAGTCAGCTGAATCTCAAGACGGAACAAACATCCATTATCAAATTCAAAAATGTATTATATCATATTTGTTGTCCGTTCATAGATTTTACTAAAATTTAGCCACAGGTATTTTTATCAGCAACTGACACAGTTTACATATCATCAACATTAATTTTTACGTAATTTATAAATGTACATATATATATATATATATATATATATATATATATATATATATATATATATGTACATTTATAAATTACGTAAAAATTATTATATATATATATATATATATATATAATTGTTTAATTTTGAACAAATCCGATGCTCTATTATGAAAACTAATAGGGATTTGTTACCAATTGCATCTTTCCAACAAAATGTCATTCGCAAAGTTAATTATTACATAGCTATCTGTCTAATTGTTGTGAAAAATGTATTCTTTCAAAACACTGATATCTTTTTTCTCATTTATCTTACACACGTAATAATTTATTTAAATACATGTATATTTTACGTGCTAATTAGAGAAATACGTGTTAAACATGATATTTTTAATTTGATTGATAGAAACTTGTCGACAGTTTTTTCAAACATTTTACACGTGTCATATCACCAAAGGTTCTTCCGTTACCGTAGCATAAGTATGTACAGGTATATATAAGCGTTACCAAAGTGCTAGTGGACGATCACATGTATTTTATTTTTTGTGCGTCTGATTGTAAGGTGTAAAAAGAAATTGAAAGTTTAAAATTTCACGATTCGAAACATCAGTGGCTGAAAATTTCGAAAACATGTTTCGTCTTCTCTTAGTGGCCTCAGTGTTTTTTACGCTGATCGACGCGCAGGTTCAGAGGTCAACACCCATATTTTATTGCGTTATATAAATCGGCTTGATGTAGTTTACAATTATGTAGAAATCAATCTTTCTCGTCACTGCATCTGATTGCTTGAAATCAACGCAAGACCTGCATAAATACTAGCATTGCAACTAAACAAAGCCTTTTTATAAAAGTTTATTTTTGTTTATTAATAAACAGTAAAGAAATAGAATAGAGGTAGAATATTCTTGAAAAATAAATTCTTTGTAAATTTGCGAAGTTTGCTTTTATCTCTATCGCGTTTCTAAAAAAATTAGCATAAATGTCGTAATTCGCGGCCAAACAATTGTATTGTAACCATTTTTAAATAAATAAACTAAATACTAATAATTTTGTTATTTCTTTGCTTGACGCTCTCTGAATATATATTTCTTTTAGTATAGTACATACAGTCATATAAATTATTTTTTGCGCAAGATTGCATTTAATGTTTAACTAACAAACTGAATTTATAATAACTATATATTTAAATTGAATAATATTTTAAATATACATATATATGTAAATCATATATAATTTTAAAAAATCATTAATTTATGTAGTTTATCCCAAAATTTTTAACATAATTATGCTTAAAAGAGTGCTTAAAAATGCATAATTATGCATATTGTTGAGATAATGTTAATTTCTGTGACGGTTAAACTTGTAAAATTTTCATATAACATACTTTTCTTAAAATATGTGCTGTAACAAAATGTTCTTTTATGTTATTTCAAGGATTCCATTACACAAGATGGATTCTGCTCGAAAAACTTTAAGAAAAGTTGACATGGATTTGCAACAAAGTAATTTAGTCGAAACTGCATGTAAACCTACACTAGAACCTCTGTCTAATTACTTGGATACTGAGTATTATGGTGTTATTGGTATTGGAACTCCGCCGCAAGAATTTAAAGTAGTATTTGACACTGGCTCCTCCAATCTTTGGGTGCCATCTGCAAAGTGCAGTAAAACCAACGTGCCTTGCGGTAAGTAATTTACAATTGATACGCGCGTATATTAGATGATAATTTATTCACGCCCATAAGTACGTAGCTATTTGTACATAGATATTTATTCAAAATTCAAGATTTCAATAAGTCGCAAAATTCTGAATCATTTTTCTATTATTCTTAATAAAAGAGGAATTATAAAAAGGAATTATTAAATTTTATAATAATTTATCACCGTCCTTTAGACAGACATACCATATGTCAACCACGCGTTGGATAATGTAGATACATGTATAACTATTATTAATTGTCTAACTATTACTAATTGTCCAGTTTAAAAATATATGTTTGTCTAACAAATAACGCTAAAATACTTTTTGATATTTTCTATTTTGTTAAGCATCGCAAAAAATGGTTCAAAACCTTTTGACATATTTATTATTAAAAAATGTCACTATATACTTTAGTGAGAATGAATTAATTAATACTCATTGCCAGTATATGAATTTATAACTATTTATTTAATATTTTATTATTTATATACGTGTGTATATATGTTTAAGGATATTGATTATTGCTTAACAATATTGAAGAGCCTAATTATTTGAAATTATTAATATCGAATCAAAATGTATATTAGAATAAAATTAAAATGTTACAGAATTTTATGTGATTATATTTTTCAAAGAAAATTTTGAAATTTTTAAATAACCTGAATAAATGTAATATTTTAAATTAAACTCATTAATAATGTATTACAAATATAACAAAGTCAAATTTTATAATTTGCATGTACAAACTTATTTATGCATATTCATAGACAACATAAATTCCTAAAGGTAAAAGTTTAAAAAATAACTTAAAAACATCTTATCATTCTTTAGACAGCTCTAAAATGCCTTTTTTGTCTTTGTATGCGTCGGGATTTTTTACATTTATTTCTCAAGATAAAAATAAGCTCTGACACATAAAGATAACAAAAATTAAAACAACAATTATGTGCATTTAGATATATCAAGACATTTCAAGCAAGTAGTGGATATTTAGATTAATAAAAAATCTATTTTTAATCTTTTTTCTAATATTACTAATTTGTAATATTATTCTTTACACAGAATTACATAATAAATATTATAATACAAAATCCAGCACATTCAAATCAAATGGTACTCTATTTGCTATTCAATATGCCTTTGGCTATGTCGATGGATTCTTATCTACTGATGTAGTGACTGTGAGTCATCATCAAACATTCCAATTTCATTATAACTATAATAGTTTAAACATTTCTTAAATAATTTATTGTCAATCTCGATGACATTTTAATATTTTAATATCAATTTCATTCTAGGTTGCCGGCCTTAATGTTAACGATCAAACATTTGCGGAAGCAATTGATGAAACAGGCCTAACATTCATTACTGCAAAGTTTGACGGTATCTTGGGCATGGGCTACTCTAATATAGCCGTCGATGGAGTGACGCCTGTTTTCTACAACATGATCCAACAAAACCTAGTGCCACAATCTATTTTCAGCTTCTACTTGAATCGGTTTGTATCTTCTTTCCATATGTCTAAAAGAGGGTGTTTAAATGAAGAAAACAAAATATATATAAAATAAATAATTTATGCAGAGATTCTTCAGCCAAGGTAGGCGGTGAATTGATATTAGGTGGTTCCGATTCCAATTATTACGTCGGCAATTTCACATATGTTCCTGTTACTAAACAAGGATACTGGCAAATTGCTATGGATAGGTACATCTTTTTTTAAATTTTACTAATTATGTTCTCACAATGACTTTTAACGTTGTCGCACTGTAGGATCAGAATAGTTAAAACTAGAAACCAAAAAGGTAGGACCTTGTGCGCGAAGGGCTGCCAAGCTATCGTTAATACAGGTTCCTCATTAATAATTGGACCCGCAGCAGAGATCAAAGTTATTAACAACCGTATTGGAGCTAATATGACTGACAGTAATGGATTGTCAATAGTAAGTAAATAATTATATTTTTTAATGGCACAATCTTGTATAAAAAATTATAAAATATCACTAAAATATAAATAAATATATGTATTACATTATAAATTACTAATTCAATATTATTTTTTTTTTAGGTAAACTGCACTGAAACTTATAATTTACCCCGAATTCGTTTTATTCTGAGTGGTAAGAGATTCGTTATCACTAAGAAAGATTACATCATCAGGGTGAGTATCATGGATTGTTATATTCGGTTTAATAAATTAATTAAAATTATTATTAATTATATTTAATTATATTTAATTATTAATTATATTTAATTAATAAATTAATTAAAAAGCTTATTCGATGAATAACGATGTACTTAATTCTTTACATTAGAATACAGAAAACGGCAACACGATATGTTCGAGCGGCTTCTTAGGATCTAACTCATCGCTATGGGTTCTGGGCGATGTATTTATTAGTCGCTATTACACCGAGTTTGATCTAGGAAAAAATCGAGTAGGTTTTGCTCCGGCAAAATAAATAATTGTCTAGAAGTTACCGTTAAACGTTAGATGTAAATGATAACTTCGCAAATGACTAAACAAAATGTTTTTTAATAGTAGTTTATATTTACTGCGTCATAATATTTATTTATAATTATCTACCCAATATATCGTCATATATGTATATATAATATTTTTGAAAATTAAAACAAAATATACGCGTTTTTCATTAATGATTTGGCATATCTTTTAATAAATAATACTGTTTAAGATACATATTGTGTAGAATACAAATAAATCTGTTAAAATAAAATATATATTTCTTTCATATACTATATCTAATTTTATATATTGACTCTTCTTCAGTTTTATTTAAATACATTATTTTTCTCAATATAAATATTACTATTTCTTTCCATATATATAATAATAATAATTATGTAACAATCAATAATAATAATATTATAATAGATAATGCAGTTAATGTGTTTTACAAATTATTCTTTTAATGACAACAATAGTGATTCTATAGTTTTCCATGTTTAAGTTATTTTCTTAATAATATTTTTTGTGATTGAACTATGTACCTTATTTTGATAAATAAATTAATAAAACATTTGGATTATTTCTTTTATACAATTTTTTTGCCCTCTTTCTCGATATTTACGTTTTACAAAATAATAATATAAATCTTTAAATTTTTGACAGTTTCGAAGAAAAATCGATTAAATGTATTAAATGTTCTTATTAACATGACAATATACAGTTATCGATAACAAACTTTTCCACCACACGATGCTTATAATCATCACAATAATGTTTGATGATCACGGCATGACATACGCGATATTCGACACCTCATGCTTCGTGTTGACGTCGCTGTTTAACACGTGATGCTGTTTCATAACAAAATTATCTCCGGACATTCTTCGCGAATTCACGGAAAATCATCTTTCATTCACATTTTTTTACTATAATAAACAAAAATATATTGTTATAGAAATTTTTAATCCTATCATTCAATCGTTTTTGAAAGATTAATTGTACTTACGCAGATTTCATTCTAGGAAAAACGTGAATAGGTCAAAGGAAGACTAATTTTTTGAACTTATCTTAATATTATCACTTAATATACAATATAATATCACAATACAATATAATATAATATTCGCTCAAGAACAAATTGATGATCCGGACATAGGAAATATAGAGCAATTCGTTCTTGAATGTTATATTTAAGTGGAAATTTTTTTATTATGCTGTCTGTCGATTTCAAAGTAATCAAACAAATTTAACTTTTCAGCTATTTATCAGTGGACATGTTTTACAGATTTATTAGAAAAATTTCTCTCTCGTAAATAATTAAATTATAAATTACAAAATATAAGTAATGTGTATATGTTAAGATTTTATATATAAAACAAATTTTATAAAAATAGAATAAAACGATTTATCGACATTTCTATTTTATATTTTTGTTTATATATTTTGATAATATACTTTTATTTTATCTTTTTTTCTTTCAATCAACTTTCAAAATAATGATTTTTATTTTAATATCGCTCACCTCAGTTTAAAGCGGAGTAAAAGAAATGAAATAGTAAAGAAGATAAAAACATTAAGATAAAAATAGAGTGGAATAGAATTGTGACGATCAGATAAAAAAAGAAAATAAGTAAATGTAAAAAAAGAAGACAAGCGCACTTGTTTCTTTGTTCGCATAAATAAAAGGAAAATAGAATAACAAAAATTTTTTTAAATGACAGTGTTTAATTGTATTATATGTAAATCCGGAATAAAAATCCATTAAATTAAAAGAAAAAGATATTACATTATATTATATGTACTCCATCCGTTATCAGTCTCATTAAAAATAAAATTTATCCGCACAGATTTTGATAAGGAGAAAAACTTCAATCTTTTCTTATCGACAAAAATTGCATATCACTAACATAAACTTTTGCATAATTTGACCATTAAACAGTGCAAGACTTTGTTGTGAAAGCAACTTAATTATACAGTGCTGTTTCTTACAAGCACAATATCATTTGCAAAGTCCCATTGTTGCATATGGTTCTGTCGATCCTATAATCAACGCAGATAGTGTATTCTTTCGTTTTTTCCTCATTAATCATTTTTAATGATTTACTTAAATACAAATTGTGCTAATTTTAAGAAAATACATGTATATATAGAATAGGGTATTTTTAGAATTAACTGACAAACGATAGAGACTTTTCGAAGTTTTTCGAACGTTTCGCGCATTGTCTGTCACGTTACCATTCTTCCCCCTCTTTCTATCCTAAGCGCATGCGCGTACGATCGTATATATAGCGCCGCTACATGTCGATAAACAGCTGTGAGGAGAACGCCAGCGGTCAATTGCGTGTTATTTCGTGTGACCGGTTGCGAGGTGCTGAAAGAATTTAGACATTTAAAATTTCTTAATTCGAAGCTTTAATTGCCGGAGAACTCGGAAACATGTTTCGACTTTTCGTGGCGGTCGCGGCACTCTTTGTGCTGATCGACGCAGAAATCCAGAGGTGAGCATACATATTATATATATACATATTGTATTATATATCAGCTGATAATATTAAGATAACTTAAAGTCAGTCTCTGTCTCTGTCTCTCTCTCTCTCTCCCTCTCCCTCTCCCTCTCCCTCTCCCTCTCCCTCTCCCTCTCTGACTTGTGACTCATGATTTTCCTGAAAGGAAATCTGCGTAAATACAATTAACCTTTCAAGCACGATTGGACAAAATCTCTATAACGATGTATTTTTGTTTATTATAATAAAAAAAAAAAAAAAAAAAAATGTGAATGAGAGATTTTTTTCTATAAATTCGTAAAGTTTGCGGTTTTGCTGTATTGTGTCGTTAAATGAGATTGGTACGAATGTCATCATGATTCGCGATCAAAACATCTAATTGTAAACTATTTTTTTAGTATATAAATAAACTATAAATATCAGCTCTTTAATTGAGTTGCTCTTTGTTATTTATCCACTTGACTTTTTGTATTCACATTCTATTTTTAGCAGTAAATACAGTGTCATCTTATTTTGAGTTATCCTCTTGTACATACATACATTGCATGCAATGTCTTATCTTTAATTAAACATCAGAGTTTGTTACAACGTATCATAATAAAACATTTTTTTTTATAAATTAATTAATATTTCAAATTTGTATGCAATATAAATTATCTAATCTAAACAGATCATCAATTTAGTTAATTAATTAAAGTTTATAATATAATTATACTTAAATACATTATCTTTTGTATTTATATTTATTGTAAATATGTATAAGATAATGTTGATGTTTTCCTGAGACAAAGAGTGGACTTTTATAGCTTCCTCGTGACTCATTTATTTTGGACTTTCTGTTTGTATTAGTACAGCTAAATATATATATATAATAGAATGTTTTTTATGTTATTTTAAGAATTCCATTGCACAAGATGGACTCTATTCGAAAGACTTTTAAAGAAGTTGACACTGATCTACAACAAGTACGTTTAACCGAAGTTGGTGGTACTGTACCAGAACCTTTGTCCAATTATTTGGATGCTCAGTATTATGGTGTTATCAGCATTGGAACTCCGCCACAGGAATTTAAAGTAATTTTTGATACTGGTTCCTCAAATCTTTGGGTACCATCCAAAAATTGCCATTTTACTAACATTGCATGCAGTAAGTATCTTAGTGTGTACACACAACAACACACACATGTATTATATATATATATATATATATATATATATATATATATATATATATATATATATATATATTGTTTATCCAATATTTCATTATTTTCATACATATACATATTGCATTTAATAATATTAATTATTGTTTGAAAACATTGAAGAAAAACCTTAATTATTTAAAATAGTTAATAGTTAATATGAAATTATAATTGTGTGTCCCTTAGAATAATATTAATATTACATAATTTTAATTTATCTCAGAATTCTATTGTATTCAATCATATTTTTCAAATCTTGGAATCTATAAAAGAGCTACGTAGATACAATTCCAAAAATTAAACTGTTAAAATAAATTTTACAGAATTAAACTTTATAATTTCCAAACTTATTTATACTCACAATTTATCATATTCAAGATAAACAACCTTTGACACCTTATCAAAGATAACTGACAAATGACAAATACATTTATATATTAATAATTCAAACAACTTTTAATTGCATATTTAAATTAATAAGAAAATATTTTTACTATCTTCCTAATATATTATTAATATACTATTAATTTAATTTTACTTTTACTATTCTTTATAGTGTTACATAATAAATATAATAGTAAAAAATCCAGCACATACACAGCAAATGGTACTCCATTTGCTATTCAATATGGTTCTGGCAGTCTGTCTGGGTATTTATCTGCTGATACAGTGAACGTGAGTCATCACTAAATAACACAATACGTTCATGCTTTTAATTATAGTTTGTAAATGTTTCCTAAGCATTCATATTATTATTTTTATCGGAACGAAACACGTAGTATTTTATCAATTTCTTTATATATTCTATATATAGGTTGCCGGTCTCAATGTTCAGAATCAAACATTTGCAGAAGCAATCAGCGAACCGGGCTTAGCGTTTGTTGCTGCAAAGTTTGATGGTATTTTGGGCATGGGTTATTCTACGATAGCTGTCGACGGAGTAGTACCTGTCTTCTACAACATGGTGAAACAAAACTTAATACCACGAGGTGTTTTCAGCTTTTATCTAAATCGGCATGTATCTTCTCACAACATCCATTATGCATGTTAAAATATATTTTAATAAAAAATATATATATTATAATATAAAAGAAATATTCAATATATGCAGAGATCCTTCAGCCAAGGTAGGTGGTGAAATGATACTGGGTGGTTCCGATCCCGCTCATTACGATGGTGAGCTTACATATGTTCCTGTTACTCGCAAAGGATACTGGCAATTTACTCTAGATAGGTACATTATTTTCTAAATTATACTGAGCATGTTTTGATAAAATTATTAATATTAATATTGTGTTGTAGGATTAATGCAGGTGATCAGCTCCTATGTGCGAGTGGCTGCCAAGCTATTGCTGATACAGGCACCTCCTTGATAGCTGGACCAGTAAAGGAAGTTGAAGTTATAAACAGGCTCATTGGAGCTACTTCCATTGGTGGACAAGCAATAGTAAGTAAACAATTATATTATGGCACAGATTTCTCAGAAAGAGCATGCAATATTATTGAAATATAAATTAACATTTGTTAAATTACTAACTAATTTGATATTATCTTTTTGTTCAAAGGTGAATTGCAGTCGAATTCCTCAGTTGCCTAAATTCGATTTTACTCTGGGTGGTAAGAAATTCAGTCTCTCTGGTGAAGATTACATTCTTCAGGTGAATATTATAAATTGTAATTCATAATTTTGAATTATTTGAAAATGAAAAACCTCAAACTGTCTATTTATTTCTTCACAGATCAAACAGTTTGGTACTACGATCTGTATGAGTGGTTTCATGGGTTTTGATATCGAATCCCATGGATTGCAATGGATTCTAGGCGACGTATTTATCGGTCGCTACTACACCGAATTTGATTTAGACAACGACCGAGTGGGATTCGCCCCAGCGAAATAAATTATCGTATACCTTCTCTTAAAGTTACCATTACATTTTACAACTAGATCTAATTTACAATCTCGCGAACAATTAAATAAAATTTTTTTTTTAAATAGTGTTCTATTCTTATTTTTGTAATTTTTACATAACTATCCATACTATACATTATTATATGTGTGGATATTTTTCATGACTATAAACAAAGATGTATGCAATATTTTGAAATAATTTAATATACTGCATATGATATTCAGTATATAATATTGTATTATTATAAAATGTATATTGCCTCTGAATATATAATAAATTAAATTTGTTAAAATATATAATTCTTCATATACTTTATATATTGATTTTATATATTAATCCTTCATAATTTTATTAAAATTTTTTTTCTTAAGTTTTATCCGTATAATGTAAAATATAAAGTTGAGACAAAAACATATGATACATTAATTAAGATTATAATGTACATATAAAAATATATATATATATATATATATATATGTGCGTGTGTGGTGTGTGTGTGTGTGTATATATATATATATATTTTTTTTTAACAATAAACACAAAAGTATATTACAATTTTTGTGTTTTATAAAAAACTTGTTTTTCAAAAGCTATTATCATATTTTAGTTTCTCTTTGTTTGACTGCATGAAGTCCATAGTGGATAGCTGTAAGTGACGACCAAGAAAATTGATATGTTACTGGATTAACTTTTATTCCATTAATTAATTTAGTTTCGCAGCCACCTATTAAACATAATAACAAAATAATGAAAAATTATTATAAAATATAGCATTGGCATGAACAATTATTATTACAAACTTGTTATAATTATATGGATATGATTACACAAAATGCTTTTTCATTTCTTTCATATATAGATAACATGTATAAAACTTACATTTATCCAATATATATTGTATTTCATGTGGAGGAATAAACTTATTCCATGTGTGAGTGCCACGTGGTAGCAAATTGAGAACATATTCTGCGATTATAATAGCGCCAAGCCAAGATGTTAAAGTTTTGTTTATTGTCGTTATAAAAATTGAGCCACCAGGTTTCAGAATTCTCACACATTCCTGTAAAGAATTTAGTAACTTGCAATTAAAGTAACTTGTTCATATTTATATGTAATGATTCTTGTAGTTTTTATATCACACAATTTACCTTTAGAAATATATCTACATTTTCCACATGCTCTACGACCTCAGAAGCTATAACAGCATCATACAATTTTTCATTTTTAGGTGAAAACTCTTCTATACTTGCTTGAATGTAATTTACTTTCTCCGATATAGTGGAATCCAATTTTACATGTTCTTTAGCAATATCTATCAATTCTGTCGCTGCATCTACTCCAGTTACATATGCTCCCATTCTGGCTAAACGTTCAGTCAATATACCTCCGCCACAGCCAATATCCGCAATCTTGAGTCCTTCTAATGGAAGAGCTGGATTTTCTAATTTTATGCCAGCATTGGCCAAACCATCTCTTATAAATTGTGCTCTAAGTGGACCGAATAAATGAAGAAGCCTAATGCCACTGTTTTCTTCCCACCAAAAACTTTTCATATTAGAATGATGTGCAATTTCTTTAGGATCCACTGTTGACATTGTTCTGTTTATGCTCTCCATCTTACTTCCTTCAAACAATCTATAAAGCGAAGGAAACATCAATCCTTATTTCTACACAAACAAGTACTTTTTTCAGATTTACGTAGCTAACAAAAACAAAATTGATAACTAATTAATAACTGATTAATGTTTAAAAAACAAAGAATAACAAAAGAAACGAATTATATAAAGTTAGAAGTTAAAATGATTTATTACGATTGGTAACAATTAAATAATAATGAGATAAAATTAGATATACTTGTTGGAGAATGAATTTTGATTGATCAACGGTCTATTGAGATGTTTCAGAATTTTCAAGGTTTTCATCATTTGTATTCGTTCACAATTCCTTTGACAGTTGCAATAATGATCTGCACCAGCAAATTTTGCAACAATTTTATTGTCGTAAGATATTCTTATGTACGTGCATTTACCATGTACTGCTCTATCACAGATCACAGACAATGTTAGGTTAGATTCGAGACTTGGGACTCGGGACGTTTCGACTAATTTCGGATAATAGAAGAAGACGGATGATGGATGTATTGGGCGAGTTTTTTAAATCATTGACTGATGAATCGCGTGATGCGTAAATACAACACGTGCTGCATTTGCGCATCATGCGATTGATCAATTGATGAATTAAAAAACTCGCCTATTTTTTTCTCTTTTTCGCATTTTGCACTCTGCATTATGTATGACATACTAAGGTTACGTTCGAAGAAAATTTTACTCAATGACCGTTTCGAAACTTTTTCGAGCATTTCTGATTGATTTTATTATTTACTTTAGTAAAGTTTTCTCTAAGCATATTGAACCATGATACGGACTATACGGAGGGTGTGACAGACCCCTGGTATGGACCTTACCAAAGGTATGACAGATCTACGAAGAGATTTCTACCGAGAAGTACCAATTTTTCATGCACATATACTTCGTTAAAAATCTCGAAAGTCTATCATGCACACCCCCTGGTAGAAATTTCTTCAAGAGTCATATCCATAGCAGTAAAATTCGCACCGAGACTGTCACCCTCAGCACTGACGAGATATTAATAATAATTTCGTCGGTACCCTCAATAAAGTTTACATCGGGGATCTGTGATCTGTTAACGCTCAGTAAAATCTCGATAATAATGCATTAAAGTTGAAACTTTAAAATGTTTTCTTAATTTTGTCTATGATGATTTTTGTCGATGAGTTACAGCGGTTTAAAAATAGTCTAATTTTTAGGGTATTTAAAGTGCTTCCTATTTTTTTTTAATATACGTGTATTATGTAGGTATTATGTATAAAAATGTAATCCTGATCGTCTTAAAAAATATATTTCTCCATTCGTAGACAATAGTTTCTAATAAAGTAATTTTATAACGTCATTTTATATTCAGAATGATAAAATTGTGATAAATAATGTAGAGAGAAAACTTAAATAAAAAATAAAATAAAAATGAAAAGATTAATAATTAAAATAAACTAAAGAACATACCTAATTAATGCTTTTTGATGGGTAGAAGACTGATAAATGGAACAAATGTACGTCAATATATATATGTACAATAATTACCTGAGAAGGGGATATTTGGGTAGGGGAATTTCTAAGAGAAAAACTTATTCAAGGAAATATATTTAATATTAAATATGTACGTCAGGGAGTTGCTTGATATATTGCTGTTTAAATCAATATTTAAATTAACAGGTTTTTAATATTCACTACGCATATCTCACAAATGATTATCTTTTTATAGGATGGTTTGTTATCTATTAAGATTTCAATCAAAATCGTAAAATCTAACTTATAGCACAATGTGTTATTTTAATTAACAATACCGAGTGAATCCTACAAAAAGGCTTATTAGAGAACATACAATTAGATCTAATTTACAATTTCGCGAACAATTAAATAAAATCATTTTCCTTTAAATAGCGTTCTATTCTTATTTTTGTAATTTTTACATAACTATCCATACTATACATTATTAAATGTGTGAATATTTTTCATGTCTATAAACAAAGATGTATGCAATATTCTGAAATAATTTAATATATATCGCATATATGATGATATTCAGAATATAATATTGTATTATTATAAAATGTATATTGCCTCTGAATATATAATAAATTAAATTTGTTAAAATATATAATTCTTCATATACTTTATATATTGGTTTTATATATTAATCCTTCATAATTTTACTAAAATTTTTTTTTCTTAAGTTTTATCCCTATAATGTAAAATATAAAGTTGAGACAAAAACATATGATACATTAATTAAGATTATAATGTACATATAAAAATATATATATATATATATATATATATATATATATATATATATATATATATATATGTGCGTGTGTGGTGTGTGTGTGTGTATATATATATATATTTTTTTTTTAACAATAAACACAAAAGTATATTACAATTTTTGTGTTTTATAAAAAACTTGTTTTTCAAAAGCTATTATCATATTTTAGTTTCTCTTTGTTTGACTGCATGAAGTCCATAGTGGATAGCTGTAAGTGACGACCAAGAAAATTGATTTGTTACTGGATTAAATTTTATTCCACGAATTAATTTAGTTTTGCAGCCATCTATTAAACATAATAACAAAATAATGAAAAATTATTATAAAATATAGTATTGGCATAAACAATTATTATTACAAACTTGTTATAATTATATGTGGATGTGATTACACAAAATGCTTTTTTGATCATTTCTTTCACATATAGATAACATGTATAAAACTTACATTTATCCAATATATATTGTACTTCATATGGAGAAATAAACTTATTCCATGTGTGAGTGCCACGTGGTATCAAATTGAGAACACATTCTGCGATTATAATAGCGCCAAGCCAAGATATTAAAGTTTTGTTTATTGTCGTTATAAAAATTGAGCCACCAGGTTTCAGAATTTTCACACATTCCTGTAAAGAATTTAGTAACTTGCAATTAAAGTAACTTGTTCATATTTATATGTAATGATTCTTGTAGTTTTTATATCACACAATTTACCTTTAGAAATATATCTACATTTTCCACATGCTCTACGACCTCAAAAGCTATAACAGCATCATACAATTTTTCATTTTTAGGTGAAAACTCTTCTATACTTGCTTGAATGTAATTTACTTTCTCCGATATAGTGGAATCCAATTTTACATGTTCTTTAGCAATATCTATCAATTCTGTCGCTGCATCTACTCCAGTTACATATGCTCCCATTCTGGCTAAACGTTCAGTCAATATTCCTCCGCCACAGCCAATATCCGCAATCTTGAGTCCTTCTAATGGAAGAGCTGGATTTTCTAATTTTATGCCAGCATTGGCCAAACCATCTTTTATAAATTGTGCTCTAAGTGGACCGAATAAATGAAGAAGCCTAATGCCACTGTTTTCTTCCCACCAAAAACTTTTCATTTTAGAATGATGTGCAATTTCTTTAGGATCCACTGTTGACATTGTTCTGTTTATGCTCTCCATTTTACTTCCTTCAAACAATCTATAAAGCGAAGGAAATATCAATCCTTATTTCTACACAAACAAGTACTTTTTTCAGATTTACGTAGCTAACAAACACAAAATTGATAACTAATTAATAACTGATTAATGTTTAAAAAACAAAGAATAACAAAAGAAACGAATTATATAAAGTTAGAAGTTAAAATGATTTATTACGATTGGTAACAATTAAATAATAATGAGATAAAATTAGATATACTTGTTGGAGAATGAATTTTGATTGATCAACGGTCTATTGAGATGTTTCAGAATTTTCAAGGTTTTCATCATTTGCATTCGTTCACAATTCCTTTGACAGTTGCAATAATGATTTGCACCAGCAAATTTTGCAACAATTTTATTATCGTAAGATATTCTTATGTACGTGCGTCTATTGCTCTACTTCTAGAATCAGGATAAAAACTGATAAATGGAACAAATGTACGTCAATATATATATGTACAATAATTACCTGAGAAGGGGATATTTGGGTAGGGGAATTTCTAAGAGAAAAACTTATTCAAGGAAATATATTTAATATTAAATATGTACGTCGGGGAGTTGCTTGATATATTGCTGTTTAAATCAATATTTAAATTAACAGGTTTTTAATATTCATTACGCATATCTCACAAATGATTATCTTTTTATAGAATGGTTTGTTATCTATTAAGATTTCAATCAAAATCGTAAAATCTAACTTATAGCACAATGTGTTATTTTAATTAACAATACCGAGTGAATCCTACAAAAAGGCTTATTAGAGAACATACAATTAGATCTAATTTACAATTTCGCGAACAATTAAATAAAATCATTTTCCTTTAAATAGCGTTCTATTCTTATTTTTGTAATTTTTACATAACTATCCATACTATACATTATTAAATGTGTGAATATTTTTCATGTCTATAAACAAAGATGTATGCAATATTCTGAAATAATTTAATATATATCGCATATATGATGATATTCAGTATATAATATTGTATTATTATAAAATGTATATTGCCTCTGAATATATAATAAATTAAATTTGTTAAAATATATAATTCTTCATATACTTTATATATTGGTTTTATATATTAATCCTTCATAATTTTATTAAAATTTTTTTTTCTTAAGTTTTATCCCTATAATGTAAAATATAAAGTTGAGACAAAAACATATGATACATTAATTAAGATTATAATGTACATATAAAAATATATATATATATGTGCGTGTGTGGTGTGTGTGTGTGTATATATATATATATTTTTTTTTTTAACAATAAACACAAAAGTATATTAAAATTTTTGTGTTTTATAAAAAACTTGTTTTTCAAAAGCTATTATCATATTTTAGTTTCTTTTTGTTTGACTGCATGAAGTCCATAGTGGATAGCTGTAAGTGACGACCAAGAAAATTGATTTGTTACTGGATTAAATTTTATTCCACGAATTAATTTAGTTTTGCAGCCATCTATTAAACATAATAACAAAATAATGAAAAATTATTATAAAATATAGTATTGGCATGAACAATTATTATTACAAACTTGTTATAATTATATGTGGATGTGATTACACAAAATGCTTTTTTGATCATTTCTTTCACATATAGATAACATGTATAAAACTTACATTTATCCAATATATATTGTACTTCATATGGAGAAATAAACTTATTCCATGTGTGAGTTCCACGTGGTATCAAATTGAGAACACATTCTGCGATTATAATAGCGCCAAGCCAAGATATTAAAGTTTTGTTTGTTGTCGTTATAAAAATTGAGCCACCAGGTTTCAGAATTCTCACACATTCCTGTAAAGAATTTAGTAACTTGTAATTAAAGTAACTTGTTCATATTTATATGTAATGATTCTTGTAGTTTTTATATCACACAATTTACCTCTAGAAATATATCTACATTTTCCACATGCTCTACGACCTCAGAAGCTATAACAGCATCATACAATTTTTCATTTTTAGATGAAAACTCTTCTATACTTGCTTGAATGTAATTTACTTTCTCCGATATAGTGGAATCCAATTTTACATGTTCTTTAGCAATATCTATCAATTCTGTCGCTGCATCTACTCCAGTTACATATGCTCCCATTCTGGCTAAACGTTCAGTCAATATACCTCCGCCACAGCCAATATCCGCAATCTTGAGTCCTTCTAATGGAAGAGCTGGATTTTCTAATTTTATGCCAGCATTGGCCAAACCATCTCTTATAAATTGTGCTCTAAGTGGACCGAATAAATGAAGAAGCCTAATGCCACTGTTTTCTTCCCACCAAAAACTTTTCATATTAGAATGATGTGCAATTTCTTTAGGATCCACTGTTGACATTGTTCTGTTTATGCTCTCCATCTTACTTCCTTCAAACAATCTATAAAGCGAAGGAAACATCAATCCTTATTTCTACATAAACAAGTACTTTTTTCAGATTTACGTAGCTAACAAAAACAAAATTGATAACTAATTAATAACTGATTAATGTTTAAAAAACAAAGAATAACAAAAGAAACGAATTATATAAAGTTAGAAGTTAAAATGATTTATTACGATTGGTAACAATTAAATAATAATGAGATAAAATTAGATATACTTGTTGGAGAATGAATTTTGATTGATCAACGGTCTATTGAGATGTTTCAGAATTTTCAAGGTTTTCATCATTTGCATTCGTTCACAATTCCTTTGACAGTTGCAATAATGATTTGCACCAGCAAATTTTGCAACAATTTTATTATCGTAAGATATTCTTATGTACGTGCGTCTACTGCTCTACTTCTAGAATCAGGGTAAAGACTGATAAATGGAACAAATGTATGTCAATATGTACAATAATTACCTGAGAGGGGGATATTTGGGCAGGGGAATTTCTAACAAGAAAACGGTCGGAAGTGTCCCTCACAGATTTTAATGAGCTTTGGACATGTCGAGCATAAAAAAATATTAGACCCATATTTTTTTTAGCGGCATATCTCAACGTTTAGGGGTTGAAACAACCCTTCGAAGAATAACAAATTTTTCGTTTTTAGCGAATATCTTTGAAAATATAAGATATATGAAAAAATGTTTTATAAACAAGTTTTATGGTATTTTGTACTCTTTACAATAGTGTCATTATATTTTTTAAAAATGTCAATTTTTTAATAATTTACCACCCCTATCCCTTATTTTGGAAAATTTAAAAAATTTTGTAAAAACGAAAATTAAAAAGTTTTAAAATCCAAATCTATTCATGTATAATAATATATGGATTCCACGAATTAATTTTGAGGAAACAAAATAATTTCGTGCTATAGACTCTGCGCTATAAATTATTGCATTCTTTCTTTAGTTGTGGCACATTCAATAAATGCCTCTTGTGCATATATTTGTTTTGTGCATATAAGTTTGTCGGTTTAATTTCCGAACACCCTGTATAATTAGTAGTGAATTTTTTCTCCATTTCATTTCGGTTTTCCGTACACTACTATGCTGCATTATATATAATAATAATTTAACGCACTTTTATAATTTCAATAATATCTAAGCAATGAATGACAAGAATAAGAAAGTAATATAAGTTGACAATAAATACTTACATGTTCATCAAAGCATAATATCCAAATCCAACACACTTATTTACATTACTATAGCTACGAACTGAAAAGACAACTTTCCATTTCTAGCTACGAACTGACAAGACAGTTTTCATTATGGATGTTTATATCTAATTGATTATATAAATATATATGATTTTTGCATACGACACGAGCAAATAAATTTATCATGCAAAATTCATGTAATCAACTATTTTTCTTTGCACTATATATTTAATATTAATTGAGTTGATTTCCGCTATAACCTCGGATGATATGACTATTTTTAAATGTGATTTCATTGCTAAAAACAGTATATGCACGCTTGTGCCTGTAGAAGTAAAATAATCTCTATTTTTATTTTATGCATCACAGCTATTTTAATTCTTGCAATACGTAAACATACCTACATATGTTACTTTTGTTACTGCATTTATGCTTTATTTCATGTAATATGTTGCGTGTTATGTTATTAAGATCAATCTATTTTTATGTTCCAATATATGCACAAGACAAATATATGTACAAGAAGCAGTTATTGAATGTACCACAACTAAAGAAAGAACGCAATTTATAGCGCAGCGCCTATAGCACGAAGTTATCTTGTTTCCTCAGAATTAATTCGTGGAATCCATATATTATTATACATGGATAGATTTGGCTTTTGATACTCTTTAATTTTTGTTCTTACAAAATTTTGGGAAATAAGGGGTGATAAATTATTAAAAAATTTGACATTTTTAAAAAATATAATGACACTATGGTACAGAGTACAAAATACCATAAAACTTTTGTATAAAACATTTGTTCATATATCTTATATTTTCAAAGATATTCGCTAAAAACGAAAAATTCGTTATTCTTCGAAGGGTTGTTTCAACCCCTAAACGTTGAGATATGCCGCTAAAAAAAATATGGGTCTAATATTTTTTTATGCTCTACAACATATTTAAAGTTCATTAAAGTCTGTAAGAGACACTTCCGACCGTTCCCTGCTTGTAAGAGGAAAACATATTCAAGAAAACATATATTTAATATTAAATATATCGGGGAGTTGATTGATATATTGCTGTTTAAATCAATATTTAAATTAACTATATTTAAATTAATTAATTAAGGTTTTTTTATATTCACTACGCATCTCTCAAGAATGATTATCTTTTTATACGATGGTTTGTTATCTATTAGGATTTCGATCAAAATTGTAAAATCTAACTTATAGCACAATGTGTTATTTTAATTAACGATACCGAGTGAATCCTACAAAAAGGCTTATTAAAGAACATTTACGTTTTGTTTATAAAGATTGATAAAAATATAATATCACTATGCTGTTAAATAAAACATATTATATTCTAAAGATAGAAGAAAATGGAAGCTTTCCGCAACACTCATAAAGTTATTCGAAAATCCTTCCAGGAAGTTAATTAAATATTTAGGTTTTCTACTATCCAGATAAAAGAATAAAAAATTTATTAAAAAGCAAAGTTCTAAGGAATTAATTGAGAAGCGACGAAATCATACCGTTTGTTAAAGAATTACAAAACAGGTAATCCTTTCAGAATCAGAATCTTATCGATCCTTTATATACATGTGCTACTTTTTAATGCATAATTATTAAGAAAAGTTTTTCAAAACTATAAAGTCAGATTAACAATAGTTTTCAATTTATCAAATGTTAAATGTCTGAAGATTGAATCTGACTGTAAATTAGAGTTTCTCTTAATATTGTTTTCATTATTTATAAATATATTCTATTGATGCATCAGAGTTAATAATATTTTGAAAATATAAGACTGGATTGTGTTGAGGATATCTCGAAATAAATTTCTGCTTAGCATCAAACTAATTTAAAATAATTCCTATTTTTTTTTCTTTTTTTAGAATATTTACAGATAAACTAAACGGTTGATAAAGGGAATAGAGAGCAAGCAATGCAGTATATAGCAGTTGATATGTCAAGTAATATAGATAAAAGTAAAAGTAAAAATAAAAAATGAAAAAGTTATATGTATGAGAATATAATTAGTATGTGTAAAAATCTTATTAATTTAATACATAGAATTAAACTTAAATTTAAAATTAAAATATAAATAAACTATCAGCAGTGTTAGCGACGTTTCGAGCTCGAATTTGAGTCTTCCTCAGCGCAAAAATGACAATTGGTAATAAATTTTTTTCATGTACAAAGTGAACGACCTCGTTAAAAATTTATTTTTACTTTTAGTTTTATCTATATTACTTGACATATCAACTGCTATACACTGCATTGCTTGCTCTCTATTGCCTTTATCAACCGTTTAGCTTATTATAAAAAAGAACCCTGATCTTATTCATTTATTATTTACAGATAATTTTTAATGATAGCTCTGACGAGTTCCCTCGCTTAATTTGTTATCTTCCATAATTGCCGGTATCGTCCTTCAAGATATTATAATATCTTGAAAGTGATATATTTACCAAATTAGCTTTATTATTTTATTTCAGATATGTCTCTTTTATGTATTGTAAATAAATCTTGCAATATTTAACAAAAATTTTAAGTGGCTGTTATTCCTGATTTTTTAAAAATTACATGAATATTATACAATATTATCGATAATGCTTTCATATATTCATAAAACGTTTTAATATTAATAGAAAAAAAAGACTTATTTTGCTTTGCAATAAATGTAGTAGATTGCTTCATAATGCCGTACACGCGTATACAATCTGCAATTCAAATTTTAATTATACGCATTTATATTTTTTAACACATTGACTGTCACCTACGAGATAAGTCGTAGTCTGCCTTCCCGACTACGATTTATCTCGTAGTTGTTTTGCTTGCCATTCCCGTGAACTACGAATACACGTGGTATATCAAGGTAAATAAGCATACATGGCTTCTAGGAATAGAAAAGTAAATCAAGTTTGGCTTACATAAACAGAAAATTTATTTATAAAAAAATAGAAAATATAAAAAAAAGAAAAAAAAATTATTCGTACCAAAAATCAATAAGTAAAAGAATATTTTTTTATTTTTTGTCAAATTTTTTAAAACAATCTTCTACACAAAGGGCTGGCTTCTCTTCACAGGCTGGACAGAAATATCGCGATTCTCGGCGTTTTTTTCTTTGTGTACAAATTCGACATGGCTTTGTTGGACGCTTTTTTTCGCGATGACAAGTTTGAACGTGTCTATGTATACACGAACTATAACTCGTAGATGGCTTCCACGAAGAAATTTCTGTTACATATGCCATCTACGTGATAATGTGTAAGAGCTTTTTTTTCAAAAAACACACTTTATATCCCTTTTGGTGATTGTCATATACAAAATTACAGTTTTGAGCAATATTATATAAATCGAATTGGCATCTGAGAGCGGAATCTTGAAAATTGCCGTGGCAGTCAATGTGTTAATATACACTACAATCTATTTTTAAATAATATAATGAATGGGTTCAGCAAAAAAAAATAAAGCAATCAATGAATGCTTATGGAGTTTTTATTATAGATCTCCATACTATAATTACGTCGATGAATTACTTAATTTTATTCAAAATGATTCACGTTGTGCAATCGTTTTATCTTAAACGTTCATTATTCATATATTATATTATTAATAATAATTGCTGTTTATTTGATTTACCTTGAGATTTCTCAATCGTTATACAACCATTGTACTTCCTGAACGCATCTATATCTTAAATACTTTATATTATGTCTTAATTATTTCATAATAAATATTTTATTATAAAATAATAATTTTTTACATATTCACAGTGCTCATATTTGCAGTGGATTTTCTTAATTATGTCAATCATTCTTTGTATTTTATATATTTAATATACATAATTATTATATAACAGTCAATAATAAAAATACTATATAACACAGATGTTGCAGTATTTTACAAATTTTTAATAATAAGAGTAAAGATTCTATTATTTCTCATTATGTGTTTAAATTATCTTTTTAATCATGTTTCTCGTGATTAAAAAGCCAAATTTCGACATAAATAAATCATACTTTTGTAGTGAAAAAAAAAAATATTCCAAAAACATCTATTATTTCTTAATACCTATTATTTCTTTTACACAATTTCTTTTTTGTAGCACTTTTAAAATTTACGTCCTACATAAAAATGTACATAATGTGGATCTTTGAATTTTGTACAGTTTCGACATAAAAATTGGTGTTATTCTTAATATTATTCTTGCGAAACTAACAACAAAATTGTCTGTAGCAAAATTTACGATTGCGGGATACTCGTACGTATTCGAAGACCATGCATATCTTTAATTTCTTCCTTTAGTACCTGTAAGCATTCACCGAATAAAATAATGTATAACGTTGTATTTCCATTGATGTAATTATAGTTTTCTCTTGGAAAGAACCACTATAATTTACCTCATTAATAATTCGATGCTGCTTCATGGTATTAAGTCCTTTGAATTCTGGAGCAACCACATTTATATCAAACATAGCGCCACACCCTCCTAAAATACAATATAATTAAATTAATAACAAAGTAAATTTCTTGTTATAATACTCCTTTCTTTAAAAAAATGTGTTTAAAGGAATATTACACAAAGTAGAAATAAATTTACCTGACACATCAGTAACCTCGATCAGTTGGGCTTGAGGAAACCTGTCTCTCAAGATGGATATCATTTTTTGCTCGGCCTGTTTACCTACAAGTACACCATTAGGTCCGTTCCATAGCCGAGATAGTAACTGCAACAATTTGGTTTTATTCATCTTTCTTATTGTGGTCTTCCCAAGTCTCATCGCTTATCTATAGTATGCAAAATATTGCTCAAGAGAAATAAGAATTGAATTTGAATAAAGAATTTGTCAATTTCATCAAACTTTGAAAAATATTTCATATATCTTTTACTTATCCTTTAGCTAGACTTTCTCTTACATTTTTCTATAAATAACATTTATAATAAAATAATTATTAAGATTTTAATAAAAAAAGAAACAAGCCTAAAAATATAATAAAAATAGTTGAAATACAGATAAGATAGCTGTACATATAAGTAATAATTTTTAAATAATGTATATAAAATATTATATATATAATTATTAATAAATATTTAGTTTCAAAAATTATTCTTTTTGTACTATAAATCAAAATCTAGAATTTCTTATTAAAATACTTTTGTTTTAGAAAATGTTTTCCAACTCGTAGAGTGATCTCGCATACATTTACATCTAGACTTTACTTATTGAAAATATAACTCTTCTACATAGTGTTAATTGTATGTATGTCAGTGTATATGGTTGTAGATGTGTGCAGTGTACGGAACTCGAGACCGGAAGATTGTCAACCCCCAACTTTTGTGCACATCAAAAGTCCCCTGCGGGGATGAAGAAAATATAACATTTATTAATAATTTGTTTGCTTTAGTCAGCTGCATTATATGTACTTTTTGTAACCAATACGACGTATTGTTTATCAAGATTACAAAAAGTACATATTTTATACATGTACATACAATCAGAGGAAGAAAGAAAACTGAAATAAAATGTAGTTAGGGCAATAGGATTTAAAATTTGCAAATCTAATACACGTATATGCGTACACGTGCAGTCAACTTACTGATATACTGCGAAAGCTCGACGTAAATATACGTCGAAACATAGTCGGACGAGACGCGGTCGTTCTGTGTCACGTTTCTATCCTTCCACCTCGAGATCTCGTCGTTAACGAATGTTTTTCCCTCGAGGATACTTGAAAAAGTCGACAGAGAGTGTCGCCGGTAGACTCCGAATCTAACCTCTACTTCACTCCACCCGCGCACACGCGGATGTTAAATAGGTTGGGCCAACGCCGATCAGCTGATTTCTCATTACGCATGAATGCTACCACAATGGAAATTGGCCGCAAGTTATCTCACTTTTTTGTCACAGGTGAGCCATACACTACTTTTGTTTAAATAATAATACAATTCAAAACAACAAAACATAACACGAAAAACATCATGCTATGTTTACTTTTTTAATTGTGTAATCAAATAACAATTAATATTGAATTTATTTAATGAAATGTATTACAACGAATTTTTTGCCCTCTGAAATCTTGAATGAAACGCCATCTGTTATCTGTTGTAGTAGATGCTTATGAATGTGTTTGTGGCCTGTGGTCCGATGTCCGATTCTCAGATCAAGAATGCGAGGCGAAATGTGCATCGTGTGCTGTAAACAAAGCTGAAACATATTGTAATTAAATGCTGAATTCGTTTTTCTTCATTTTCTTCATTGTTGACCTTTACTTCGTGAACCGTATGAACTTTGTATATCGGAAGGAGTGTTGCCTACAAGGAAAAAAAAGCTGAAACCTAGTCAACTAGAATTTCAATAATTTGATATACGTGATCGCCAAGATGGATTATCTAACAGGCGACACCGAGTGGCTGGGCAGTAATGATTTGTTCTTGTCGACTGCACCGAGTCCTTCAGCTGCACGTAATAATGAGAGTCGAAGAGGTAAATATATGTGCACCTGATCGCCTTTAATTAATAAAATGAAATTGAATAAACTAAATTAATATTCTCTGTACCTGTTTGATTATTTAAATAATTAAGAATGTTAATATCACGGTGAGATCTGAAAGAGTTAATAACGAGATACTGCAGATTTCTTCAAGGTAATCTTCGTTCTTTACAGGTGCTGGTATCTTGGGAACAATATTTTTAATTGTGAATACTACATTGGGCGCTGGTTTACTGAATTTTCCACAGGCCTTTGATAAGGCTGGTGGTGTAGGAACTTCTGTTGTGACGCAGTTTGGTTTTCTTGTGTTCATCACAGCTGCGCTGGTAATATTAGCTAGCTGCAGCGATAGTACAGGCAGCAATACCATGCAAGATGCATTTGCTGCATTATGTGGATATAGATCTCTTATTTTTTGTGGAATTTGTGTAGCTATTTACAGCTTTGGTTGTTGCTTAACATTCCTGATAATTGTTGGCGATCAATTTGATAGAGTTTTTGCTACATTTTATGGTCTCGATTATTGTCATACTTGGTAACTATCGCAATAAGAAAAAGGAAAAGATATTGTGTCTGTAAAATTTCTTCAATTTGTAGAAACTATTTAAAATTACAGGTATTTATCCAGATCATTCGTGACAACTTTGTCTTGCAGTGTATTCATATTGCCTTTATGCTTTTTTAAAAGACTGGATGTTTTGAGTTGCGCAAGTTCTGTTGGATGTATAACCGTGATATATGTTGTATGGTTAATAATTTATAAAAGCATCACACAACAGACTGACACTGTACCACCCATAAAAATTTGGCCAGACAATGGATACGAAGTCCTACAGATAATACCCATTATTTGCTTTGCTTATCAGGTATTTGAGTTTTTAATTTATATGTGTGTTATACCAGTTTTCTGTCTTCTTAATGTTATTTATACATTAATATATCATATATAATCTTTATATATAATATATAATTATATATAATAATGTTATCATAATTCTTATCAATATATATGTATATATTATCTATGAGAGATATATTATTAAAAACAAATTATTATTTAAGATGATGTGTATATACAAGTGTATGCATATTTATACACATATATATATATATATATATATATATATTATGTATTTAACACAGAGCCATATGACCGCAATACCAACTTATGCCTGCATGAAGGACCGTCATCTGGGCAAATTCACGCTATGCGTCGTGATCAGCATGCTGATTTGTTTTGGAGCGTACAGCATCGTCGGTTATTTCGGCTACCTCACATTCGGCAGTGGCAAGGTACCGAGCGATATCTTACAAGGCTATACCGAGAAGAGCGTCGTGTTGACCGTGGCGATAATCGCGGTCGCTGTCAAGAATTTCACCACTTATCCTATCGTCTTGTACTGCGGACGAGACGCGCTTCTTGGTATCTTCAACATCAATCTTGATCGAATCGACGTTCGTGTGATCGTCACGTTGATCTGGTTTATCTCATCGTTGGTCATCGCCATTCTCGTGCCGGACATCTCGCCGGTCATAAACTTACTGGGAGCATTGTCCGCCATGTTCATCTTCGTGCTGCCAGGCATCTGCCTCTTGCAAAAGGTACTTTTCAGGGACTCGGAATTGTACTTGAACAAAAACCGTTTGTTGATCGTTTTTGCAATTTTCTTGACCGCGCTCGGCGCCTTCGTATGCAGCGTCGTATTTCTGGAAACTCTTAAGGATCTCTACAAAACGCCATCTAAGTCGCCGCCACTAGTCACCGGTTTTAGACAGTTTAAAGAGAGTCTATGCGTGTGAATATTACGTTACTGTTCAAAATACATTTCACATATAATTTTTACGAAAGATTAGATTTATTATCGTGTTTATTACTGATGATCTGTTGAGTCAGAGATCATACATGTGGAATCAAAATGCCAATGGGAAACACAATTGGAGAAGCTGATTTTGTAACTTTGCCATATTTTTTTTAACCTTCTATAACTTCCAGATAGATAAGAAAAAGACTGATATATATGTAATGTTTATTAGTAAGTTTTTATCTATGAACTCGCATGCGCAAAACTTTTTGCGTATTACCTTTGCTGCCTTCCATTGTCAAAATTTGCTCAATATAGCAGATAGATATATTTATATTTGTGAATATATATGAATAAAAAATTCTTGATATTTTATATAATCTCTCTTTCTGCCTTTCACTTTATCCTAATTTTTACAGAAGAATTCCTTATTACAATGAAAATTTATACGATAGTTTTATGAATATTCGATGCTCAATGCGATGAGTACATATATTTCTAAAATTAAAGGATTCTTTAATACAGTATATGCAATCTGTACGAGATGATTTTTATCACTGGATCAAGAAGTCGTTCTTGATACTGCAAATTCGCTGATAAAGTCGTGCACCGTGTTTCCACTTAGATCTTCGACTTTATCTATGGTCGCTTTGCAGAAGAAACACTCCCTCGTATTGAGTAGATGACGATCTATGCAGGTACGGCACGTCTGATGATTGCATGGTTTAAACGTAGCGGCGATCGGAAATGCGTAGCAAATCGTACAAGTGTCATCATCGTCGCTTATCAATTTGGTATCGGGTAAAAGCGTACGGCAGGTATCGAGATACTTTATCATCTCTGTTACTCGGTGAATTTCTTCCGCTGTTACATCTTCCTGATCTATGAAGAAAAGACGAAGTATGATTAATTAAAAATATTAAGACAAAATAAGTGTTAAAAAAGGAGTATATTTAGTTTATATTATATGCAGTATTAAGTAGTACTTAAGATACTTACAATTTAATAATGAGAATGGTTTTACATTTTTCGTCTTTGTATTTTTCAATTTTGTGTCACCCAAAACAAAATACAGAGAACTGATCTGGAAGCTCGGTTCTGTCAATAAACTTCTCGTGATTCTAGGCACTTCAATCGTCGGTTTCGCTGATAAAGGAAAGCACAATTATTGAGATCCATTTTATATGTTGACAAAGTTTCTCTCTCTTCAAAAAGTTTTTTTTACAAATTTTAATACTTGCCTGCAAAATCTTTCATTTCCTTTTCGATAAGAGCTAGCAGAATACCGATAACGGCAGCTAATATAGGAAAATGATCTACGGATTCTAAATCCGGTATCTCCAATAGCACCACGTGCTGAAAACAACTCGTCTGCGAGCTCATTCTGTTCAAAACTTGACAGAGTAACTGAAATCATGACGCGGTCATAGCACAATCGTTCGAGAATAGTCATTTGCTAAATAACATCATTCACTTACTTGACACAATCTGGCTAGTAAGGTCTCGCTGGAAGACTGTGTGGGATCACTAAAAACGCCCGGAGCCACCGTAGAGATCATCTCCAACGCTCGGAGCAACGAGATCGCCAGATCGAAGCATGTAGCGCAGATTTTCAATTGCCTCGACTCGATAAATACTCGTTCCGGCCTTGACGACACGTTGTGAATCTCCTGCACCATGCCGATAAATTCGGAAAATGCCCAATTCAATTGATTCAATAGCGAGTTCAAGAATTGCGTGGTCGCCTGAGAATTTCCCAACAATACATCTCTCACGTGTACTTGGTACACCGCCGATGGACACGGTTCTGAAACAAATTGTGAAGATACTATGGCATCAAAGAAATCAATCAAAATAAAATCATGATCTTTAGCCAAAAGACTTCGTTTTTCAATATTTTACAGATTGATATAAATTTGTCACATCTTTCAGTTTTACAATAAAAGAAATATGAATAATAAATATTTATTAACAAAAAAAAAAAGAAATTAACGTACTTATTGGCTGGGAGATAGATTCCTGCTGCAACAGTTTCGGGCCGACCTTCTTCGAAAGATGCGGACTCTTGTCGTATCGGAAAGCGAAGCCGTTCCCCTGCCAGAATCTGACCAGGACCCAGTTGGACTGCGCCCACGCTCTATTCTCGTAAGGCTTGAGCAGATTTGTAATAACTTTTATCCTGCTTTCGCGCGGTACGTTTTCTAACGCCTCCAACGTCAATGGATTCGATACGAAGCCCGCGAGCGTGAGTATCAGTACGTCCTTGGAGTTGGCGTGTACTATGCGCGGATCGAGGAAGTGATCGCACAGAAACTCGGCGGCGTTGCGCAACATCTCCCGATAATCCGGTATATTCTCGATCGGCGCGGTGGGATGCATATGGGCGCGCAAACTGACGCACAGATCAGAGAGCGTCTCCAAATAGAAATCGGGCACGAAACTAAACGTACATCCCTGCTGACTGGCAGTCTGTAGCGTCAACGTGACTACTTTCAGTAGCCAGGCCAATTGCGCTTGCTTCTCCGCCGAGTACACGGCAGCTCTGATCCACGCCATGTGTCTCGCTTGCTCCGATAATTTCTTATTGAATATATCCGTTGTGCGAAGCAGTTCTCTCTGAATCGCTTCTGCGTCAAAATCTTTCGTCTGCGAGATCGTCTCTTGCTCAACGTACTTGAGCCTCGCTTTGGTGTCGGCGATCGCGTTAACGTACGCGGACATACTGTCGCGCAGACTGGCCACCTTGGCCAGTTGCTTTTTCGCCGCTACATGGTAGAATAAGATAATACCGTCTAACAATTCCATTAACGAGCTCGCCGGATCTGCAGGACCGTGACGTATTGGAGTCCTGTCTTCCCTAGTATGGGTAAAGAATCCGAATCTTTCCAATATCATTGAACTACCTTGGTTACCTGCCGCCGGCGGATTGATGTTAATTAGACGTGGGAAAACGGTCGCTGGTATAGCCACGGGCAAGTCGGCCAGCGATCTCATACCGCTGGCGACTACGGCGGCGGCATATACATTATTCGACGCCTCTTGCATAGTCGTTGTCGTCGTAGCATTCTGTTGATGTTGCTGCTGTTGTTCCATGGCAAGGATTACCTCATGATCCGAACCTAGGAGGCGTAGCAATTCGTTCTTGAATGTCTTGTTTAAGTGGGTTATTACGCCGCCAAGTCTGTCGATTCCAGAGTAATTGATCGATGCATCGTAGAACGCCCTGCCCATTCCAATTTATAAGGAATTTGCTATTACGTAAATCAAACGTCGCTCAATAATACTTGCGAATAACGTATATATGATGAAGCGAGTGCTAATATATATTTAGGAAAAACAAAAAAAAAATAGTCTCAAATATATCATTGTGCAGATACGCGCGAAAAATAAAAGTAGCAATGCAAGCGTTCTCTCAAGCGGTTTACAGTATATATAGTATGTATAAATATATATAAAAGTTATAAAAGTTTTATGTATATAAGACACACAATGAATTAAAGGTGTCTACGTTACTAAAGTAGAGAGTCGAATCCTTTTGCAAGTATGTGTCTGACAATTCTTGTGGTAATGCCTTATCACCTGCAGGGTATATGGACTGGGCTTGTTCCAATTTCAGTGTCCCATAAAATTCTGAATGCAACCAGAAGTCGATGAAAGCAACATAATGTGATCGGCAAGGGTGTCTGCAGAATTGGTAAAATGTCTGCAGGTTTGCTGACTGAATGCTTGATAATTACGCGGATGATTCGCGCAGATATAAGAGAGTACCGCTCCGTATCATATGTGTCACGCACATTGTGTACTTACACGACTGGATATCAAGTTCTCCTGAACGAAGCGTTTAAACTTTCTTAAAAATATCGTCCTCGACGCTGGTCTCTTAGCCGTTCCGTCGCTATTATTTAACAAGGTGACTAGTAACTCGACTTGTAACGCTTCTACCTCTATCAAAAAAAGTACAATGTTATTGTCGCACTTGTACAAATGATATAATAGCGTTAATAATCTTAAAATATATTGCTACAAAATATTCATTTCTCAGAAAAATTAAATTAAAATTAATATTAAAAAAAACATTTAATAGTTTTGAAATGAATATATATGTATAAATTCATTACATTATTTAATTTTTAATTATTCCTTCTATTGAAAATAATAAAATAAAATTCTTTTTCTAAAATAAATGGAAGCAATTCAATCGTACAAATAATTACAATTTGCAAATGTATAAATATCTTAAATATTTTTAAAGTCATTCAATCGTACCGGATATGGCAGCTTTGATACGTTCGCAGGCGTATAAATAATTAGTTTTGTTCATCTCAATCGATGGATCCAAGGGATTCGTCTCCCACCAGACCTTCTCTACTACGTCTGTAAGTCCACCTTCATCCAGTGGTTTCACGTGCACGAAATTGGCAAAACGCACACGATCGAACAGCACGTACTGCAGCAAATGTTGCCGCGTAACGGTGTGTTGACAAATCCTTGTCAGCAGCATCAAGCTCTTGCACTGGTCTGGATATTCGAGCAGCAGAGAAACGTGTCGGAAGGCAGACAATAAATGAAGCACCGTGCTCTCCAGACACATCTTAATCTCGTGTTCTTCTAGGAACGCCCACAGCAGATCCAGACAGATAATCGGTCGCACACTGCGATTATTCGAGAACACTGACTTTGTAACGTCGTCCGTGCTCATATTGCAAAGGGCCCGCATAAACGGTACAAAAACCGCATCTGTGACGTACGGAACGGTAAGCAACGGGCCGATGTACTTCAAAATGGATCTCGCCAGACACATAAGAAATCCTTGGCAACTCAAAATCTTGTCTTCCAACAAAACATTTTGCTTGTCGGGTTTGCTTTTAGAATGTTCAAACAGTTCGATCACTTGCGAAAGCCATTGAAAAAGAAGCACAGCTTGACGAACTTGATTCGTCGGTGGCGCTTGCAAAGGTTCATAATCTTCTACGGGATATCTAAATGGTATAGAGCCAAAATTGGCTGTTAAGTTCTCGGTGAAGGCCAAGCTGACGGTAGGAAAGTATGCGATTCCGGCGCCCATCGATATATTCTCGAAGGCTTTCCCCAGACTTTTGCCGTTCCTATAAAAATCTATCGAACCATCATCCATGTCCAGCGCACAGCCGATAATGTCCCCTGTCAACCAGGATTCACCATACTTGTGCGTGGTTACATTCCACTTTCTCACACGATTTCCATCGTAAGCGTACGAGTTTGGGGTATCCCCTAACAAAGAAAGTTAAATATTTACAATAGTTGAGATAAATCAATCTTTGTGAGAGACTAAACTTATTTAAAATAATATAAAATAATTATTTAATTTTTTCTTGAAAAATTGTAAGTATGACAAATAATAGCTGTGTGACAACTTACCAACACCAAACTGTTGATTAAATTTACATTGAGCAGTTCCCCATCCAACTTGCATCACTCCTTTGGAACCTAACTGTACTTCATACATCCACTTTCCCTTGAACACTCCTGTATTAGCACGCATCGTGCTAAAACTACTCTGTGAATTGATGCTCAATCTATCAGGAGAGACGATACAAAGACCATGGTGCATAGATATATCAAATCTAACGACATGGGGGCCTATACGACCTTCTCTATTATCCTCAGAATTTTGGTTGTTTATGTATAAATTCAATAAAGATCTTCTAATGTACTCATTTACCCGAGTTAAATCCTGCATTAATCTGAAACACCAAAATAATTTGGTTAATAAAATAGATTAATATAAATATAATAGGAAAAGAAGATTAAGAATAATCAGAAAAAAAATCAATAAAGATATATGATATATATTTTTATGCGTTGCATTCTTTTATATAATTTAGAAGAAAATAAGTAACAGAGAGGAAAGATTATAAAAAAGTAATGGAATTTGTAGCATTAAAAAATAAAACAGAGATATATTTAGACCTTGGCAGGTTAAAAAATAAAAATACTGAAAGATACTTTCAGAAAATACAGCTTTGAACAAGTAAATCTAACATTCTCTTTCATGGAATCAAGGAATTTGTATACCTCGATTGTCCAGGATGATCCTGATTGGCTTTAGTACTAGCTACATGAGGCTCGACGAGGCTCGTGCCAAAGATTCTGTACATGATCTCGTCCGCGTCCATCGTTGCCACTGAAAATTTATCCGATAGACAGACAGGCAGGCAGGCAGGTTAATTTGGGACTTAACGTGACATCGCTGTGGTGTGTTTTTTCGAGCAAATCTCGCAACTAGGCTCGTTTCATTCGCCGCGTTAATTGTCGTGTCAACCTACAGCAGCGGCAGGTGATAAGAGATAATTGATAGTCGACGTCACTGATCTTAAGCTCGTATTATACAAGCAAACCTGCCGACGTCGCCATGTCCGCTGTCACGCACGACGACGACGACGACGACGACGACGAAAATCACTGCCCGCCGCGATTACTTCTCGTTATTGACGAGGGATAACAGCAGGCAACGCGCGCGCATGACGTGTCACGCTTCTGGCGCGAGAGAGGGGGGGGGAATATCAGCTGATGCATCAGCCGATGATTAGCGCGCGCGCCAATTGGAACGTTATGTTTATTATTCGTACAATTTTGAAGAAAAAAAAAAAAAGAATTGTCAGATTTTCTGGGAATGTGTGCAGAGATGCAATTTAGGATAGATGATACGAAAGGACATTGTTGGTGTAATCGGTAACCAAATAAACACACAATGTAAAATATAGTATACAGCCTGTAAGTTCGTTTATTACGATATCCATATGTATCATTAGCCTTAACGGGAGAGATTATCGATTAAGCTATTACACTCCTCTCGGATCATCCACTGATAAGACGTGGCTACGCTAAATTATTAACGCGTATTAAATTACGTTTTACAGATTCGTTTAAAAATCGTTATCGCTCGGCGCGCGATTAGCGCCGTGTAAAAAAAAAAAAAAAAAAAAAAAAAATACGAAGACTGGAGATCACTATACAAAATATGCAAGTCACGAATATAAGGTAATTTAAAAGAAAAGTAAAGAACGAGACGAAGAAGACAACACTTAAAACTGAAATTGTGAAAGATCGAGAAAGTTATTTTAACAGTCAACAGGAGCTTTGGTATTTCTTAGTGCGGTGGGTATAGAGCGCCTGCAATGCTCAACGAACCTCATATCGGTCAGTGTTATTGCATTTGAGACGATTATTTAGCCGACAATTCTCCGAGATATATTTCCGATTACCACCGACAAATAATTTCGACGACACGTACGTACTCGGTAAAAAAAAAACGATTTTTTTCCTCAACCAAAAAAAAAAAAAAAAAAAAAAAAACATGAAAAATTTGAATCATTAAAAATACAAACTACCTTTTCACTGGAATAATATAAGTAATAGATTATATTGTTATTTATTCGCTCAGTTTAATTTAAATAAATTTGACGCACGCGAATATCAATTCTATAAGCTTATAAAAATACTTAATATTGAGTATTAAAAGAGAAGAGGCAGCAGAGAAACTCTAAAATCAATTTCGAAATTTATCAAAAGTGATTGTCAAAATTAAAAGCAAAGGTCTCGCGTTGACGAAATATCGAATAAAAATATCGCAATAACACCGACGACGCGAGGACCGCGTGCTAAACATTTAATCGATACACACATAAAATTGAGAAGACATCGCGGAGTTTATCGCGATTTTCTCTTCGCGAATTCACGGGAATTCTGTCGAGCGAATCCTCTTTTACGATATACATCTCACGTATTAATGCGTATACGTATGCGTTATCGTATAGATCACGAGTACAAGTTTTTCTTCTTTTTCAATCGATCGATTATAGGGAGAGGCAATACGTAGGAATACGTCGAAGTGTTACAGAAAGTGTCTTTTTTTTTCTTCTTGCTTTTCTCTATACGACTCGTTGATACCGGAATTATGATAAGTAACGGCTTGCGACGCTGCGTCAATCGATAAATACTCGCGTTGTCGTCGTCGTCGTTATGTATAATAATCTAGCTAGATTCTCCTTCCCCTTCATCGCGGATATATCGAACATCGCTGTTTGGATTAATTAGTACCTATAATTAAGACGGTACGCGATATACATACATATATATAACGCGCCCTTTATTATAATAAACTTATCGATAAAGTCGCGGGACCCTCTTCTCTCTTTCTTTCTCTCTCTCTCTCTCTCTCTCTCTTGCTCTCTTTCACTCACTCACTTCTGTTTCTAGAACGCGAGAAATCTGGACTCGCGTTCAAAGGGTTAAATCGATCGATCGGGCGGGCGAGAAGGTTGGGGAACACCTTGTATTTTCTTTCTCCGTTTTCTCCTTTTCTTTTTTTTTTTTTTTTTTCTTCTTTCAAACTCATACTAACATTCGTTCGTGCATAAAGGAACCATTGAACGCGCTTGTCGCGATTTCGCGACACGCGACAATATTCGTCAAGAGTGGCGATAGCAGGAAAATCTATTACTGACACATATATGCGGGCACGCGCTAAAAAATAAATTACATTATGTCGTCCAACATTACAAATTCACGTTCTTCGATGATTCACGGTCTCTCTCTTTCTCTCATTTCTTTTTTTCTTTCCTTTCACGCCCTCTCTCTCTCTCTCTCTCTCTCTCTCTCTCTCTCACACACACACACACACACACACACACACACACACACACACGCGCGCGCGCGCACGCACACGCACACACGCACACACACACACACGCACGCACGCATACACGCACATTCTTTCTTTCGCTTTTTTCATTATTTTTTTGTTCTCTTATTCTTATCTTCGCTCGATGACTAGAAACATTACTTCGCGCGGATCATTTGGTAAAAAAATTATGCGAAAATGGAAAACATCTGTAGAAAAAATAAACTCGCCCCCGCGAGGATAGCGCCGTGGTCTCGCTCTGCGTGCGATTACTTACTACACGGAAAGTTCGCGCGCGTGCCGTATTTAGCACCATCGCGTGAATTGATAGCACGCGTCGCACATAGCACCGCGCTATACCGCGCGGCAGAGCTTTTTCCTTTCTTCTTGGGCACGATAATTAATACAGTAGAAGTCCTCGCGACTGGGCGGAGTAACTGGTCGATGGGACGTGTGGTCGCGCTCTAATATCGTTCTACATCTACACGCTACCGTCTCGAAATGGCGAAATCTCGAGGGTCGATCTTTCTTTCTCTCTTTCATCGAAAGCACGATCGGTTCTCGGCTCGACGTCTCCCTCGGCAATAGCCTAGTTTCCTAGTTTATCGTATCTTATCAATTTGTGCAGTTCCACGTACAATTTCACGCATGCTTGAAAAGGAAGGCGGTTATTGTCAAGTTGCATCGTTTCGAGAGCGAATAACTTGGGTTAAATGTAAAATTACAGGGGGAGAGTCGGCGAAAACGAGACTCTGAAATTTTCGAGGCGTCGACTTTAAAAGTCAAGAAGTTCAAATTCCCTTGAAGCTCGAAATTGGACTCGCGTCATCTTCGTCGGACGAACATCTCGGCGATCGCCGGGGGACCCGACCGCGCGCACCAACCGCGTACCAACCGCGAATAAATATGAAAACTTTCTCGGCTATGCGATTATGGCAATCTTTTAATTGGCCTGCTCCGCGCTCTGCGCCTGTTTCTCGATCTTGCGCGCAAGCTCGGGGCTCATATGCGGATGCGGGAACGGTATCACCGGTTTGCGCAGGATCGTCGGTTTGACCTTGACCTGCGGCTTGAACGACGACACCACCTGGCTGCCGCCGGTCAGATGCATGTCGGCGAACTTGGCAACGATCTTGGGGGTGGAACGCGGCGGTAGAGGTGACCTGAGCGGCACCCCTCCTCCTCCACCACCACCTTCCCCGCCCCCGTTACCGCCGTCGACGGCGATCTGATTCGAGCTGGCCGACCGGATGATCTCGTCGTCCTCCGCGTCGACGACGACGACGACGCCCGTCCCGTCGTGCTGCTCCGCCGTCTCGATCCGCTTCAACTTGTTGCCGGTAATGTTTTCCGCTGCATTTCCGCTCTTCGTATTTTTCTTCAGGGTACATTGGTTCTGCTTAGCGAAACGCTCGGCGGCGGTACTCATGTCCGGTGATTCCGGGCCGCCGGTCGGCGAGGTGGCCGCTTCCGCTCGCGAGGGCGGCGCTTGCTGTTGCTGCTGCGGCGGCAGCAACGACGACGGCATCATCATCGTCTCATCGTCCGAGCTACTTAGACTGCTAGACGACGCGGATTTCTTGCCGACTGGATCCTGCGCCGACAGCGGTAGATCCATCACCAGATCGGGCGTATGCTTCTGTCGCATTTCGCGGAATTCCTGGGACACGCGAGAGTAGGATGATGACTTGGGAGTAGCCGGTACCACCGTCGTGTTCATCAGCTGCGACTGCGAGGTGGCACGACGCTGCCAGAGCTCGCGATTCGCCGAAAAGTTCGTCGTCTGCTGCTGTTCCTGCTGCGACTCGTCGTCCGGCGTCACGGTCGTCGTCATCGTCGTCACAGTCGTGGTCGCCGTCGACAAAGAGTTCGCGTGCGACTGTTGCTGTTGCGCCATCATGCTCTCGCCGACGCTCTGCGACTTCCAGTGTTGCTGCTTCCGACTAACGCCGCGTTTCGACGCGATGCCATCCAACGATGATATCGCCGCTAACACGTTACGTTCGCCTGGTTCCTCGTTCGCGACTTCCTCGTTGACGCCTCGTTGTTTCTGCTGAACCGAGCTGTCGCTGCCGTCGACGCATTCGACGCTGTCCTCCGACGAAATTTGGGAAACCGGATCCATGCTATTCCGATGATGCTCCGAGTGCTTCTCGTTCTCCGTAGGAGTGGACACCCTGACCAGCCTTGACGTAGTCACGGAATCGGCCTGCGAACAATCACGAGAACAATCGTAGCGAGGCTTGAAGCGTGCGCGCTCGCGGGGAGCTAAATAGGTGTTTGTGTTGCCTGAGCGAAGCCGACAGACGAGTCTCGTTTACTATTGCGGGGGATACGCAGATACTACGGAGTCATCTTGATCTATCAGCGATCGTGCGCGCTGTAATGAGATACGAATTATTGTCGAATTATTATCAAATCACGTTTCTCGTATCTATACAGGGAATCTCGCCACTGATGGATGTACTTTCACATAAGTGAAAGAAATCTTCTTCTAATATTTTAAGGCGTCGATCAATTAGAATTGTATAAATTACTGAAAAACCTCTGGTAAATTCAAAATAGAGTTATCTATATATGTGAATCAAATTTTCTTATTCTTTTAAATACAATTTAATCTTAATCTTAATTAATCTTAATTTTTTAAACTTAATTGCTGATATATAATTTTAATATTGATTATCAAAAAACATGGCAACAAATAATGATCATCGATTAAAAAAAATCCGGATAAAAAAATTAACAATAAACTCGTATAAAAAAATATGTGCCTGAAAGGCCATCCGACAGTAGTAGGACACCCTGTATACGATTCTCCATGTAACAACGTGTAGATAAAAATTGGGACAATGAGTGAAATTCAATGAAAAATTTACAACTGCACGATACAACGATAACGTGAGATATAAATACATAAAAGGGGATGTGCCGAGATCGGTCTGACAAAATATACTCGAGATAAGAAATGGTTTTAAAGGTCTCCATCCAACAATAATGTGTTGTTTCACGCAAGGTGATGAAAATAATTCATAATTCTTGTTTCAAATACGATTGATCTAGAGAGGTAAAATTTTCGACATTAAAATTTTTTAAAACACATAGTCGCTCGCATGCACAAATTGACCCACAAATATAAAGAAATACACATACATAGAACAATCTATATAAAATGAATAATAAACGATTAATGTGTAAGGATTAAAAACTGCTCGTAAAACTGCTAGAAACAGACAACCGTAGAGCGAATGTACTATCGGTGTTATACATAATATAACGGTGGATTAGTTTACTTATTCTTTTTAATAGAGTTAGGCTATTGCAGTGGGTGAGATTACTCTCATTACTCACCTCGGAAGCCGAAAGGATATCCGCTGGAAGCAGGCCCCCGCGCGTGAGTGACATTTCCTTTTGATCTCATCAACTACAGAGCGAAGAGAGATTCGCTCTACAAAATAAACTCTAGAAAACTCACAGATAATTGATAAAAAAAAAAAAAAAAAAAGAAAAAAAAAGAAAAGATCGAACACACTCTCCCATCGAAATCTCAAAATATCGCGATCGACACAAACAACAACGACAGAGTAATCACACAATAACCAACAATAACACTGGCGGCTAGTTTTATCGAACAGTTTTTAGTCCGCGTTTCGCTCTGCGTGTATATGCACGTGCGGCGCAAAACGGCTTGGCTTTTCTCGCCAACTAAAGGGCCGAGAGACTAAACGTATATCTGGAAAAACAGCATCCCAACCATTAAAACAGTAACAAAAAGAAAGGAAAAAGTACGCAATGGAAAACATAAATTATAATAAAATACACACGCATATATATACACAACAAAACGGTGCAACGAAGGACACAGGCGGCGCAAGACAAAAACAACCATAAGGCAAGACATGCAGCATAATATATATGAACATGTATATTTATATTTTATTTACAGAGATGTGTGTATCATACAAATTCGTATAAAGTCCTATAAAGTACTTGCAACTCTGGGTTTAAGTTAACTTAAAATAAAAAGTGCTCTCCCACGTCTCGTCGTCTTCCCTGATATGTCTCGCTGCATTCTATCGGTTCCGTCCGCAAAATTTTAGATTTATATATCTCAGAATTACGGCAAACAATATCATTTCGCGACGGACAACTTGTATGAATTTCGAATTCATCGTTTTTAGGCGCTAAATTTTTATCTTTTATCCAAAAAAATTCTTCACGAAGAATACTTGTTTGCGGTCAATTGCGAGTAAAGAATAAAGCGAATAATGCGTGAATATGATATGCGAGTGCAGTGCGCAGGAAAAAAAGACTTCGTGTAGGCAATTCTACTACTGTTGTGCATTCTAAAAACGCATGGTTTCATTTAAGATAGAGACAAAAAAAATACGTTGCAGCTCTCTGGATAGACATGCACAAAAATATGCGCTTAAAGAATACGACGAGACGATAAAATTCACTCGCGTCGGTATGCACAGTGTAACCAATAGAAGCGAGAACGAACACGAAGAAGGGAAGAGAATCGGACACAGATTAATGGTCAACTCTATTAAACTGTGGTTTCCAATACCTCTCGACTGATGATCGGCTGCGCTGACGACGAGATGCAGGGCACATTCGCCACTGACGCGATAATACCGCTGGCGTTACTATTGTCCGTTATTATGTTCGTGGTGGCAGACGACATGTCAGACGCCGCGCCGGACGACCAGGTGCTCGGATTCGCCGACGGGCCCATCAGCGGCGAGTTGTTGCTCGATAGTACGCTATCCGCCGAGCTGGACGCTCTTCTACGCATGGATTCCTCGCTGGACGATTTTAAAAGTTCCTTTTCACGCTCCTCATCCCTAATAAAAAAAGCAGAAAGTGCCAAATGAAATGATAAATCAGAGAAATTCGCTATCTATAATAAACTTTAATGAATATTAAACTGTAATTCAATAAATAATAATAATATAATAATAGATTTAAATAATAAATTATAATAAACTAACTATAATAAACTTAAATTATAATTTAATTTAAAAAATAAGAGAATCAATTTGAATAATAAATTGCTTTAAATATATAATTTAGTCTCAATAAATTTCTCGTTAAAATTACGCATATAATTTAATACAATAAAAATACTAACTTTATCTTGAGCATGATATATTTGTCAGGAATCAGTCCCTCCCTGCCGGCCAGAGCGCCCCGCCACCAATCATTACTAACTTGTGTATATAACGTCAAAGTATCGCCCTTCTTGAAACTCAGCTCTCTTTCGGATCTTGCGTTAAAGTCGAATTGCGCTGTTGCTTCGAGATTTTCAGATTCTAAACAAGATAGATAATATATAGACTTTTGTGAAAATACTTCGAACTTTAGCAAAATATATTCGAAAAGTGCATTACCGTCTTCGGACGGGTAAACTTCCGAATCCATATCTTCTTGAACTTGATCCGTCGGCGAGTCACCCACGTCCCTAAATCATGAAAATTGTATCAACATCCAAATATAAGAGAAATTCAAGAAATTTAAATCTAAGAAACATATGAAGAATAAGTAATCAAAAAATTGCGACGTCTAATTTTTAAAATATCCTCTTTATATATATTTTTTTTTATGTGGTCTTAAATAAAATGTCCGCTTACGCATCATCAGGCTCCCTGCTGATATACTTCTCGTACTGAGTACCGCCGATGTCTTCCGGAAAGATTTCTTCGCAGAATGTGATAATATTCTTAATAAGCTCGTTAACTTGATTCTGATATTGAACCTGATCCTTGTCTTCGGGAACAGGCACCAAAGTCGGACCGAAGCAGATGGCCAAATTGTACGGATCCATCATGTTTTCATCTGAGAATTCCGACAGACTATCCGAACGTAGATTAGACTTTAAATTCAACACAACTTCACAAATTCATCCTCTCATTAAGCGATAATACTTACTGATTAAGAAAAGCGAAAAGATATCGCATGACGATCACGACTGGCCTCGGTAGACTCGCTATCATCTCCTTCATCTTGTTGACAAAGTCCTGTTTCGACTCGAGCTGCGCCAGCTCCATCAGATGCTCGAAGTAAATGATGGGGAAGAGCGGTTCACGTAGCTCCCTTAGGTAGAGTTTCAATACCCCGGCGACGCTATTAATGTCCGAAGCGTCGGTCACGTCTGCCAGTGGGTCTTCACCGCGCTCGAACCATTCGCGAAAATTGTTAATCTCCACCTGTGAGCCCGACACACGGAAAATACCTTGATGATGCAAACCGTACAGATTGATCACGCGAATGCAACTTTTCATGATTAGCGGTATCTCCTGATTCGTGCTCTCCAAATACTCCTCGAGTGAACCGCCAAACAGCTTCGGCTGGCCGTTCATCTGTAGACGGCCGATTCGCTTGCGACGTGCCTGCTTCTGCTTTGTCGCGGAGATCGACGGATTCGGACTGGCGTTCGAACCATCCAGTAGACTCTGCCGGATGTACTCCTGTTTTGCATCTAGCCTGGCTATTCTCGACGTACCGAGAAGATATTCCCTGAATTTCTGCGAAAATCACGAAAGTCAAAAGTGTAAATATTCGACGACAAATCATGTATTGTGGATTTTTATTTCCATATTTTCAATGCTCAAGAACTCTTATAATTGGCGAAATTTATTCCTTATTATGTCAATCATTGTTTTATGGAGCGCAATTTAAAAAATTCTATTTCTACAGTTTAATCTAATTACAAGTAGAGACAAAAAGAAATAATTGAATGATAATCTTATTCTTAGTTTTACTTCTGAATTTTTATTTTTCGAAATTTTGATGAGAGAATTGCGTTTTATATCTCGGGAAAATAATAGATTCGAGGTATCGTCTTCCTCAGTCGTTTTCCATTCTTGTCCCTTATACGTGTACTTCCTCTATCTTTCGAATGCTAATGCGACGATCAATATTCTACCGCACGACCGTGTGTCTGTCTGTTGCTAGCCGCGAAGGAAGAGACGATAGGAGACGTTCTTATGTGTTACTTACTATGAGGTAGAATTCTTCAGTCTCCTGTCTGTCAGCTCGCAACTTGATCTGCAGTGTCTCCGGCGGTCTAGACGTGGGCACAGCATTTTCGCCAAAGTATCTCGAACAATCGTAATCTTTGGCGGTCAGCATCTCAAGCAGACTCGCCTCCGCGGTCTCCAGAGTCTTCCATACCTCTTCCGACTCGGTTCGCAGCGAAGTCACTCTCTGCTGTAATTGCTGCAATCGTTGCTCCATCTCCGAATGCAGCATCTTCTGTAATTCGGGCTCCGGCGACTACCGGGAACAGATAAATCGATAAGCTGAAAATTTTAGTAGCAGAAATTGCAAAGGAGGTTCAATCAATCAAGTGTCTTCTCTTTCTTACACATATTTTATATATATATATATATATATATATATATATATATATATATAATATTTAAAAGATATTTTTTTAAATATAATCTATAATATTATTTTGATAAAATAATAAAAAAATTTAATTACAATTAAAAATATATATTTTATTAAAAACAATATTATAAATTAAATTATATTGTAATTTACTGTAAATTAATCTCGATTAATTAAAAAACACGATAATATGAAACTTGAGAACTTGATCAAGTTTATAGAAATTCAAACTCGACTCATACCTCGTCTCCTCGTTGTCCTTGGAACTCGAACTTCTTGGGAATCATGAAGGCGGCGTGATGGGACTCCATGAATCTCTGTTTATCCGCCCGGGAGTCGAGAGCTCCGACGAACGCGGTTAATTGTTCGGCGCCAGATTGTAAGGAACGCTGCCTGCCCTCCTCCGCACTGCAGTGCATTAGCAGTGCTCTTGCTATACAATTGTGGAATCCAAAATCCATGCACTGCACAATCGAACATGAACAAATATAAATGAACGTGATTACGTCATTTTTTTGTACGTATCTATTTGTATAATCATAACGAATTAAATCGCTTTAAAAGAAATCGTATTAACAAGTTGAATAATAATCTCTCGCCAATTCTAATTATATATTTAAAACGATTGCAAGAAAAAATACTTTTAAATCTTTTAGTAATATTGACGCATTGAGATAAATGTATTATGCGTGACAGAACAGACAATAATTCAATTATATTTTATTATTATATTTTTTTAACAATAAAATGTCCAGTGAGGCAGGCAAAATTTACACTCAATGTGTTAATATATGAAATAAACGAGTAACTTTTCACAATCTTTGAATCGACTCTATTATTTTATTTCGTCATTTTAACAGTCTTAAAACAATTTTATCAATGTTTTCTACTCTTTATAAATAAATTAAATTTAAATAAATTTAAATTACACTTTAACGTAACGCGATAATAAGCATTAGATTCTATTTAATTTGAATGATTTGCGTAGCGAACGTTATAATGCTACAAACAAGCGTAACGATTACGGAGGTCGGAGAAAGCGTGGTCGCGAGGTCAATGGAGTGCACGTGCGTATGTAACTTACGTCGATGAGGTCGGATAGGTCGTCGACGAAGTATTTGTGTATCGTAGTATTCGACGCCTCCAGGCACAGAATGTACTCGTTTCTCGCCTTGAGAGCCTTCAGCTTCGCCTCCTGGTACTTGCTCTTCCTCTGAAAAAGGTAATTCCGAATCAGACGACGATACGCACCTCGAGAACCGGAATCTAGACTTCTCGTGTTAGAATCCTGCTTTCGCCAAATAAATCACTTGATCGTTATCGCATATTTTATATTTTAAGAAAATAAGAATTTAATTTTTTTCATACATGAGATCGTAAGAGAAGATATACAGCTATCATGTAAAAAAGAAACTCTGCGACCCTGTATTTCATAAAGTTTGCGTCCTCTTAACGCGAGATGACATCGAATACGACAACGATGAGTCGGTTGCACGTGTTGTCGATCTCTTTTTTTTTTTTTTCAAGTCGCTTGGCTCTTATACTCTTCTCTCCATGTCCCTTTTGCTTCCAGGCGACTTCAACCATCTGTCTTATCGCGCTTATAGTTGCATTGGCCAAGGGGAGCGCTATTTATTTTTCCATCGGGTTACATGTGCCCGGCAAAAAAAAAACCCGCTAGCAGGTCGACCCTAAATCCTCGGTCGCGTCTGCTCGGATTGGGATGAAGTGGAAAAAAGAAAAGAGAAAGAGAGATACGAAGCTTCATACGGATTTCCTAGCATTTCTCCCGGTTCACTCCGCAGAATGAATGATATCCTCCCGACATAGGCTGGAGAAATGCTTTGAGTCCCCGGGGACCTTTGAGTCATGCGGACAAAAAGGCGAAACATATAATCTTAGTATAATGAATACAAACGCGTTTGCCGTAAAGATACACGAAGTAACGAATGCTTTAATACCTCTTTATTATGAAAAATAATAAGTTTTCCTCGATATAAAAGCAAATATTTTTCCTTTTAAAATTTCTGCAATTTCTTCTTATAGAAGAATAAATTAAGAATTTTAAACTAAAATATCTCAAGCATGTTAAACGTGGAAACAAAATTTTGCAAAAATTAAATTTAATTAGGTTGAAAATTAAAATATAATAATTTTACGTAAGATAATAGCTTAATGAACGCGTTGCGAATATACTAATTATGAAAACAGATAATGTGCACAAAAATCGAAGGTTTCTCTCCTCTCCCCGATCTTGATTCTACGATCATTGTTCGATCACTATTCTCGTCGCGAATCACACAAACAAATTTTCGAATAAACGATGAAGATAGATTCGGACTCCAGAGTGCAATTCTCAGATGCAGTTCACCGCTCGATTCTGTGAATCGTACGGTAAATGAGAACACTGGAGATGAACAAAAAGCGGAACAATTGCTGGACTGATGACGCAGACACCTAATTCGGACATCCTGCCACTGGCCTGGATATCGTCTAGTTCTCGGTTCTCTCATGTCCCCGCCACCTGTCGCCAGACACATTTCGTCGCTTCGTACTTTATCGGCGATATATTTCGTGCACGACTGTTATTTCCGTTCAATAATGCGGGTAGCGTGCGACGGAGGATATAAAGTACCATCGATCGCGTCACGAATTTAATCTTTATTGGCGTGGAAAACGCAGGAGCATAATATAATCCTCGCGCAATCGTACAACACGCAACTTACGACTGAGTTATTTAAAAAAAAGTATATTCTTGAAGTATATATATATATATAGCTAAAAAACTATTCCTCTACGTTGTGACAATTAAACCTACTCTTCGACCGAACGAAAACCTCGATATTTTAGAATTCACGTTTTTTTTTTTTTTTTTTTATGCTCGCGCGATTATTATAATATTCTCAAAGTTGTGTTCCACAAAAACGATATATACGTATAAATAAAAGTATTATTTTGACGATAGAAAATCTCATGGAAATGAAATTAATTGATTATACACAAGGATATTAATTTTGCAGCTTAATTATCTAATTTTAATTAAGTGAATTAATACACATCGAGGATTCGAACGAAGACACAGATCCGATTTTAATGATGTCCTTATTGTTAAATTGTAAGAGAGGAAATTAAGAGCATGGCCGTCAAGATGTAATAAACGTGTTTTCGTTGAGCTCGCGAAATAAAATTATTAAGACGCAGCAGACGGCAGTCCACTCGTTTCAGCTGTACTTTCAATTTCCTTTCAATCGCATTGACGAAGGCCAGACACGCAAACCAGCCGCGCAAAGTGCCTTACTGCTTTAAAGGAACATGACAAAACTCTAATATTCCTCGATATTTATAAATTTTTCGCAAATATCAGTTCTTAATTTATCAAACTAATTTCATTGTATGAACGTTGCCTTAATCAAACATGTAATTTCATAGTTATTTTTTAGTAATTCTATATATGTATAACGTTCTCAAAGTTATTATGTGTCATATAAAATTAATTTTGTTTTTCAAGAAATGAAATATAATTTCTTTCTACAAAATGCTTTTAATTTTTAAAACAATCTCAAACTATAACAGTTTCTATGAAATATAAAGTTGTCGAAAACCTAAATTAATATAAATTAATTTTGATTTATATCGATTAAAAAGTAAATACAATATCAATAACTAATAAAAGTAATATTAAAATACTATTAAAAGTTTAATTTGTCATTCTTTCCAGAAGATTATGCGAGCAATTTTCCGCATTATTTACAAGTCATCACGCGACAGAGAGCGGAAATATATTGAAGCACTTCCTGCTTGGTGCGCCGTCTTGACGTCGCAAACAGCTGGTGGACGTGTAACGACGAAAAAGAAGCACATCGAATCCGCGTCACCGTGTTTATCGTCGCAAAAAGAGAATCACCGTTCATCATCGCAATAAATCGTACGCTTTTGACGTAAGACCATCGTTGATCCTTTGCCAGGAGCGACGACCGTTCCAGTCCGCGCCAGGTGTTAATATTTGCCAGAATGACGAAGCGAGAGGGAAAGTCATGCGCTGGGATATGCGATTCGAGGAGTCATTTCTCGACTGACTGCGTCTCTCTCGTAATATAATGACACATCATTGCCAAAATTTAAAGGACGCGCGCGCGATCGCAATATGCCGAATTTATCCACGGCCAGGGTCGCTCCGTAAAAATAAATCTTAAGCGACGCGTGCAATCAAAAAATTCTTTAATCTTGTTATCACAAATAGAGCAATATATTATTTGTGGCAAGTAATATGGGTTGTATATTTTTTTTTCCATTAAAGTCCTCGTTTGATTTTATTGAATTTAAAATGTGACGGATTATTTAGATTCAACTCGATAGAGAATTTTAATAAGTACTTTTCGAGACAATCTACAAACAAACAAACCGCACATTTGTCAATACAATTTAATTAAGTGAATTTCCACGAAGTGACAAATTGATATAACCAGAGAGAAGAGCTTAAACTGCACGAGTTGTCGCGAGAGTAAAGCATCAACTACTTCGAAACGAACTACTTCGAAACGAGTACTTTCCCTGCATAGAAACTCTAACGAACAACCATCTCACAAATATTCTACTCTACGATCTACCTTGTTAACTTCCTTCTCGATGAGCTTGTATTTCTTGCTGCGCGCGAGCTTGTCACGGCTGTCTGCGTTCGCCACTTCGAGCTTGTTGCGTTGCTGCTCGGCGACGCGGAGCTTTGTCTCCGCCTGCCTGGACTCGGCCTGGTAAGCTTGGTAGGTTTTCATCGTCGTGTGGAGTTCGTGCAACACTCGGAGTATTTCCTCGTGCGTCTCGTAGCCAATCTCGCGACACTGTAACAAGTAGAAAGAAACGCGTCCGAGCGATAAGACATAAGCAGTGAGTGAAAAAAATGTTGAAGAGGCATGTATTTAAAAGATGAAGTTATAATCCAGAAAATTTGTCTTTTAAATATAGAAAAATTTCTTATATATTATATTTTATAATTTCTTAAATACAGAAAAATTAATTTTTTTATGTGTACATAAAATTATTAAAAATATAAATAAATTTGCTTTTTGATGCCATTAAAAATTAAATAAAATATTTCAAGCTAAATTGCTATATATATATGTAGGTTCAAATCGTCAAAGAGAATAACAAAATATGACAAAAAGTATAAGTAATGATAAATTACAACATTATTGTACAGTATCCTTGCGTTCAGTTTTTTAATTTCAAAAGTATCGCACGAATAAAAACATAATAAAAAAAAAAAATTTCAAGAGATAAAGTCGAAGACTAAAGATTACAAGGAAATAAAGCAGCAAAAAATATAATTACCTTAACGAAGAGAAATTAGAAAGTCACGCGGATTAAGAGAGAGCGATAAAAACATTTCAGAAATCTAATCACAGGGAGATATAAAAATACGATAAAAGAGAAAGATGTTTACAAGGGAAATGTGTGAAAGGGGAATCGCGATATATCGAGATAACTGATTCGTTACCAGCACCCGGTACATATCACGACACTGTCTGCAACAGGAATAGAGACATTCGAGGCAATTAATTCGACGAGACAATAGAGTAGTCGAACTTCTCACGACACGACGCCGCGTGGCTGCGATGCAATCGCGCAACTGCAACTACATAACTGTTTGCGAAGCCTGCGACACGTTATCGTATCGCATCACGTGTATGACACTCACACGCTTGTAAATTCGCTGCACGTCCTCCATCACCTGATTGAGACGGCCGACGAGGTGGGTGCTGTAAACCTCGGACAGGGCGGCGTGGTCCCTGCTGAGGGACTTGGTCTCGTTGACGAGCTGCTGCCAGCAGGCGTAGCTGGAGAACAGGGGCCATTGTTCCCGCCTGCGGAAAAGCGATCGATAAAGACAGATATTGTACGGGGACGGCGAATAACGCACGTATGCACATATATATATATATCGACGTAATTACACGGCAATTAAATCGCCGCTAACGAACCGATAAAGCGTCGCGCTTCTCGTCTTGCGGCCCTCGAACGCCAGCCATCGTTCCTTCGTTATGTTTATATACACGTAACAGCGATCTCGTTCCACTTGCACGTTCATGCATACCGAATGCACGTTATACAGCATAATATATTATCGGTAGCGTAATATATTACGTAAACGTGTCGTAACGGTAAAGTGAGTAAAGATTACGTTTCGCATTCCTCCATTCATCTCGGATTTAAAATAAACTGATAATGTCGGCGATACTTTAATGAATAAATTGTCCAAAATTGGAATAGTGTTATAAATTTAAAATTGCTTAAACATAGATTGAATATCCAAAATTATTTTGATATTATACATAGAAATCCTAAAATTGTTGTAACAATATAAACTGCGTTGTAAAACTATTCTTCGATATTATAAAAAAAAAAAAAAAAAAAAACAGTGTCTCTCTCTCTCTCTCTCTCTAAAATTATTTCAATATTGTAAATTGTAAACGTGGTAATTTTAAAGCCAAAATTGGGGCATCTTTAAAATCATCCGGTTATCAATGGTGTATAAAACCTAGTTTACGGTAATTGCTTTTTGCGCGACAAAAGGATGAACGAATGTACTACCGGGACACGATTATATCGACCCAGGATGCGGCTTCTCAGAGAAGAAATTATCGATCCGCAATATCTTCCGAAGTGAAATGAGGGAAACGCGCGGAGATGGAAAAGAGTATGGCATCGCGGTGCGCTGGATTATGTGTGTATGTGAATGTGTGCGTGTGTGTTTGTATATGTGTGCCGCACATCGTGAGAGAGGCATCCCTTTTGTGGACGATGCTGAATACGGTACACAAAAGGGGCACTACGCGTTCAGGGTTGAATGACGAGAAGGAACTGGGGCATGTCGCAGATGCAGCAACGGTGGCGGCACGCGCGTGTAGGACGCGGAGAAAATGCGGTTGCGGTTGCTTTTCCGTTCGTCCATCGCGAAAGTAGAGCGCGAGAAATGTCAATCGCGTGTATCAAAGATATGTATGAGAAAATACAAATTGTAATACGGATTTCATATTAATTTATTAACTTGATTTCATGGCCGTCTGTTGCGTCTCGCGATATCAATGTATTTTAAATATAAGATGTCTATCTAAAAAAATTCCCTAATCTTTCAAATACTTTTCTTCAGAATTTTAGATAAAATTAGAGATTTTTTAAATGTAACTATTGAAAATAAGTTTCTTTATTTGACTTCCATAAGATAAATATTTTTAACTCATATAATATTTGCATTTTTTTCACTAAGAAATATTATGAAAATTATTACATATTCATTATTTTATTCAAATATTGAATCGATAAATTATATATACATATAAGAAGTGCAGCATATTTGGAATACTGTTTGGTAATTTGGAATATTACGAAAAATTAATGTTTTTATAGTATCACTTATATCAGCAAATATATGAATAGAAATTTATATAATAAAATATTGAAAAATGTCGGTAAGAGTGCTAATATTTTATTATGGCTGTGGCGAGCAAGTTTGTGAAAGTTTGAAAATCAAAACTAATATTAAATCTCTTACTATTATTGTTTTAATATTAAGCAGTTTTATAATATTTATGCATTAATTAATTCATGTGTAAGATAACTTTTTGATCATTAACTTTCATTTTTGTGACTTATTGATATATTTTTTATTTGGATTTAAAATAAAATGATGTGTTTCTAATTTAGAATATCTAAAATAATGCTATTGTAATGTATATAGTGTTTACAATATATGTAATGTATGCAACATTGTGATTTTTTTATTTAGCCACATTGCAACTTCTCAGCCGAATGATAAAGATATTATGTGCTTCTTTTGTGAAATAACCTTTAATAGTGACGCAGGGATGAATTATGGATGATACGCTTTATGTGTATTAGCTATTGGATGCACAGTGAATGTGAATCGACAGTGATACTTATGTGTGATTATCGCAAATAAAAAAATATTATAATTGTATATTATAATTTGGAATACAATATTTCAAATTACCAACACCTTTTGGATTTTAATCATTTAGGTTTTACACGTTAATTTAAGATTTAGTTCTGGTTTAGTTCTGATTTCCTAAAGAATAATAATTTGTTAAGTTTCTATTTTTTACAGTAAATATATCTTTTATCTATATCAAAAGAATGTTTTTAATTTTATTAGAGAGTACAAATTTGGTTCTAGAACTATAAAATAAAACTAATATGCCAAATATGTTGCATTTCCTATATTTATATTTTAAATACAATAATTTAAAATCTTCATATAAACATATTTTCAAATAAATATTTATCCATTGAATAAAGTATAGAGCATATATCTCTAAGCTTCTAATTTTTAAGATTTTTAAGAGATTTAAGACAATTTATTATTACAAGAATTTTCTTTAAAAGTAAAACTTGAAAAGATAGTGAAGTCTATAATTAACGATGCTAAAATTGTCTTAATAATAGTGTAAAAAATGTTAGAGTATTATTATATAAAATTACTCTCTTCAGTATTATGTAATATTTAAAATTATATTTCATTATTATATATATATATATATATATATATATATATATATATACATTTAATATATAAAGATTATGCTTCAAAAAAATTACTTCCATATTAATATAAATCAAGTGTTTAAAATAATTTTAATATCTCAAACGTAAACTGTTAAATATTATTCGTTTCTTTTGTAGATATTTCTTTATATACTTTATATACATATTTAAATATTGATTTTTTCTCTCTCAGACATATTAATAAAAAATCCAATATTGACCCTTAGAAGTAAAAATATTATTTCTTGAAAGCATGCTAAAATACTTATGAGAGCACATCATTGATTCTAACAATAAGTGAGAAACGTGAATAAATATTTAAGTATCTGGATCGATTTTTCCACTCATTTTAATTTTGCAATCGGAATTTAATCATGCATGATTAAGGTCTATACTCAAATATAATCGCGTAATTGATAAAAATTTTACATAACGTAATCGCAAAATAATTCGCGTTACGCAACGTAATGTAATGTAATAGAGTAAATGTACTACGTTATATTACATGCATACACGCCATCATTTCAATCATGCAACACGTGGTGCACGCGCATGAATTACAGCGAATTAATTAACGCATGTACCTTCATTAATCGTTTTTAACGCCGCAATTCATAGCGGAATTATTTCCGCTATCGTTTACATTTTTTATAAAATTATCCAACTAACATATCTCCGCATTGTTAATTTAATTTTACATTCTCACGTAAAAAGGCAAATACAAATATTTGAAATTGTTATATGTTCATTTTAATTCCCCTGTTAAACGACTAATTTGCCGTCGATGATTAAAAATATCCATAGCTGCATTATAATGAAGTTACTTGAGCGTGATTCTAGAAAATCGTGTCTTTCAAAATAATTTTACGCTTGATTACGATATCCCTAAGGCAATAGATTCATATTTTTTAGCTAGGCTTATTATATTTTCTTATGATTTATATACAAATTTATTGCTGTATTTTTAAATCAATATTTGAATGTTTCTTTGATTTCAAATGAAAGATCAAAGAAGGCACGATTTTTTCTTAAAATAATAACTTACGACATACATAATAACATACTTTTGTTTCTGCTCCTTATGCCTCAATTGTATGCTCCTGGCCATCTTGTCGAGGGACTTGCTGTAGTCCAGCTCCAATTCTGCTCTTTTGCGGAAGAAATCCTGGAGCTCGGCCACGAGGGCGACTTGCGCCTCCATCCTCACGTCGAGGCATCTCAGCTGCTCGTTCAGCTGTAGCCGTATGTCTGCAAACAGAAAAAAAGAGAAGCCACGTTAAGACTCGGTCCTAATCGTGATGCGCGTTTCGGGTTTCATTCGGGGTTCAGAGAGACCACGCAAAGAAACCTTGAACAGTAATCCCCGGAAATTGGCCGTCTCCAAGATTGTGTAATCTCTTCGATCAACAAAAATTTCAATTCTCTTATGTCGAGAGAACTCGATCCGTTGACGGCAACGAATTTTCTAAGATAGCATGTACCTTCATAACATTCTGTTAATCCTTAACAGAATGAACGGAAATTTCTTTGAACTTTACGATAATGTTTGAAGAAACAATTCTTCATTACGATAAGTCTTATTAACTTATAGAAACAATTAAATAGCATTTCAAGATGCAAGTTTCTCTCTTCTCTTCTCTTCTTCATATCGACATGGTAATCTCTCTCTCTCTCTCTCTCTCTCTCTCTCTATCTCTCTCTCGCTCTCTCCTTTTGTATAGCAAAGTCGTTTTATTCCCGCATCGACGACAATGACAATGGAAGAGAGGCGGATGCTGCGTGGAATAATAATGTCTCTGGTATAACTGATGTCGCACGACGAAGAACTTTGACACATCGTAGAACTTCCGACTCTCTTTCTCTCTCATCCCTTTAATCCGTATTCCGTTAATGTTATTCAGGAGACAATGACGAGAAGGAGGAACGAGGATGTCTCTGTGAGACGAGCAGGCTAAAAATAAACGTGGTGTACGCGACGCGAAACAATCTATCGTTTTGCAGACTTCACCGAGACGAGGAGAAAGACGATCGCGCTTACCGCGTGATTTATTGTCGCGGTCGTATCTCGTTTCCGTTCCAAAACTTCCTTCGGCCCTGATAATAAACGACGGAGAGGCTACCGCGGTCACGAATTGCATTACATGCATAATCCATCGTCGATACAACGAAAATAGGAGCAATTTTCGTTCCTTATGCGACATTTTTTCTTTGTATGCTTTCTCTGTATTCGAAATAAGTTTCTATATTCGGATATGTGTGTTCAATTTATTTTAGAAAAAAGATTCCCTGAGAATTCCAAGCTTATATTCAACACTTTTCCGTCCGATGTTTACGATCCGCTATTACTAATTAAGAAATAAAATTTATTTTAATTATCTAAAGTTTTTAGAGAAATCAGACTCGCAAGCAGACTATCATCGTATCACTCGATTTAATTTATCGCATTCTTCTCGACAGAGCGAATAGTACGAAAGCGGAAATACCGTTTCTCGTCGTGTATCCGTCTTCATGTAAACGTCGATCAATCAGTGTAATTAGACGTCGGGAGAAAGAGCTGGACGGTTTTAAATCGTTTTTTCTTTCATCGAGTAGAACGAATCGTTAAAGAAAGAAAGAGAAAAAAAAGCTCAACGATAAATAAGCATGAACGATGCGCTTCGAATTAAAATGGACATTCTGTTCCTGACAGATCGAGAACGTATAATCGTTTTGACGGCGACGTCGCTTCACGTTTTCGGGAATATCGTCAGTTACCCTCCCGAAAGAAAGAAAACAGAGACGCCTGGGAGAAACGCCACATGTCAGTTCGTCTCATGTGTTACCAATTATCGAGAGCTCTAAACGGATCGGTTCATTGGCGGCTTAGCCTCGAACCTCACGAATGGACCGTTTATAACTGGCGGCGGCGGCGATGTTATAATGTTAATTCTGGGAAATACCACAAGTGCAGATAAAAAAGATCCGCCGCAATTTTTTGCCGTATGGTCGACAATCATGTCTTTTAATCGTTACGTGGGTCCAATTAAGTTGAAAAAAATTTTTAAGTTATATTAAAATTTTGACAGAAAAGAGCCATAAAATTTTAAATATTATTTAAAATTTAATTAATTTTTCTGTCTTCGGTTATTACTTGTTGGTTGAATTTTAAAGTATTAGAAAAGTCGATTACTAAATGTTTTTAATTTTAGCCTATAATTTTTATTATAATTGTAAAATTTCTATGACTTATTTAATAAGATCTGCCTAATTTTAACAGAATATTATAAATTAAACAATGTAAAGAGATTGAAAAAGATTGTCAAAACAATCGCTTGAATAAACGAGACAGTTGATACCACAGGAGACTTTATAACAGTTTTCGTTATACTTTCGATATATTATTTTTCTATTATACAGGATGTGTTATTTTAAATCCCTCAAGTAGTTGTTTTTTCAAAGAGAAAAAAAATAAGACTATTAGTTTGATCTTGAGTGTTTTTTGAGCCAAACGTTTTTTGTCTGAAACGTTTTTCCTTATTTCCTTCTCTTTTATATTTTTCGAGATATTTATTTGGGGCATTTAAAATAGGCTCATACATCTTGTATATCATCAACATTCTACATACATAAATTTCTACATAATCGTCTAAATAATCTTAAAATTGTTAAAAAAATATTTCATTACAATAATGATGTTGAATATAGATCAATATTATACAATTAATAAAAGATAAGATATATTATTACAATAAATTAATTGCCCATTATTCATATAAATAACGTAATGATAAAAAAAATGCTAAGTTTAAAGTAACATTGAAAGTAATTAAATGATGACAAATAGTTTCAAAAATTTACAAAATAATTAAATATAATTGAGTTATTAATATATATTATAAATATTATAGTGTCAATATATATATTGATATACTATAATATTTAATAATATTGCTCTAATTATAATTAATTCTCTTCTATATAATTAAATATGATTAATGTCTTATTTTTCAATTAATATCCAATAACATAATAGAAGTTTTACTCGCGATGCTTGAGTGTCTTGACAGTTCGAGCAGGATTTCCCTTTTAAGGATGGGTCCCTATGTACTGTCGAATGAAAGGTTTCTATCGATTTCCTTACTTCCGCGCGCATGATTCATCCTTTCCAAAAGGACGCAGAACGATCTTTGACCCTCAAACGCAGACACGCAAGCAACGCATGATGGAGGTAAATAAACTCTCGAGTGCAACACAAAGCCGTGACTGCTGCATACAGGGTATTCCAAAATAATAGTATATCTTTTTAGTATTTTTTTGGATAATTCAGTATCGATCTTTTTCCCTGACATAATTATTTCATATTTCTGCGTAATTAATGATTGAAAATAGAAGTTTCGAGCGAATTAAAAGTTCCTATTTTTTTAGAAAGAACATAGATGAATCAAATCATATATTATCATATAAGTCATTTAAATTTAGGGATAATTTCGACAAAATTTTATTTGAAATTTACAAGATTATAAAAATATAACTTTACGAAAAAAACGCGATATAAAATAAAAAGTCATTTTTAGATTAATTAAAGAAATTAGGCTCAAATGGATATTCGGCAGTTTTAGGACACCCTATATGCAGCACCCCCGCTGAGTTAGTCATCTAACGAGGGAGAGATCGATGTGTGCATCGTAATCGGATGCACCAACTGACGAGCTACTAACCGAAGGGGGAAAACAACAGATCGACCGAACAACGAAGCCGATTACGAGGAGGAGGAGGAGGAGGAGGAGGAGGAGGAGAGGCATCGCGACGCTCTTGTCGTGCACTTTAGGGACGGAGAATTGCGACCTACCTACTATGATTATTAACTAGACCGCGATAGGCGCTATTAGCGAAATAGGCTGTACAATACAGGCCGCTCGTTCTCTTTCAATCTCGTCCCGATTCTTCTGATTGATCAATTACGGTTGCATTATTAATTGCGATTAATATATGAGTGTCCAATGGACAAGGGATTTTTATTTTAAACCGAAATTTTGATGATCAAATAATAAAATATTAGTAGTAAATTTTATATTAAATTATGTGTTATAAATTTTAATAAAAATAATATAATGTATTAATAATGAGTATATAAATATTATGTAGATTAGTGTTGATATTAATATCATTAATATTAATGTTAATCGATATTATTAAAAACAAACCTATATTATAATTTAAGATCACTCTTATGTTCTTAATGACACGAATATAATATATTATTATAATATTTATAATAAATAGAAATTTACAAATTTAAAATTTTTACATGTAAATTAAAAAAATAAAGTTTTATATATATATATATATAAACCAAGAAAATACATAAATTTATATAAATTTATACGTGACACATATGCAAAAGATATTGAACCTGTTACTCGTCAGCTATCAATTTTCAAATAAAAACAGAAAGGCGTGATAATTCTTTCATCGTATTTAATAAACTTTATGATGATGCTGTGCTGCAGGATGAAAACTGCGGGAATATCGTCAACGACGAGACGAAAATCACATACAAAAACGTTTCTGTGCTCAAGAAGAAAGAAAGAGAGTTGGTTGAAAGAGCAGCTGCGCCTAAAAACCACCCACGACAAAGCGCGGACCGGTTGCTGTATAACGCACTCCTACCGCGAACAAAAATACACGCATGTGTATGTGTGTGTGTGTATGTGTGACGATTACGAGAGAAAGAGAGACAGACAAAAAAGCGAGGTCGAAGTCTTTAGGATGATCCCAAAATACGTTCAACTAACATTTTATTCTCAAAGACGCCGTGATTACGCTGTGCGATGAAACGAGTTCCTTCGTCTTGCACTATTAATCTTTGATCGAAAAACTTTCTCCAGAAATGAATAATGTATTTGAAAAATAAAAATTTTTAGTCATGATAATTTTTAAATATAAGAGAGAGAGAGATAAGTTTTTTAAATTATATAAAATAGAAACAAGTGTTTCTCAAATCGTAATTATTTAAACTACTATATCTAGTTATAACTCATTGTCATTACAAAGTAAATATTTAACACCATTCAAATACACTGTTTATATATGTATTAATATTAATAAAATATATTTTAAATTAAAATGGAATTAAAAAGAAAGAAAAACAAGGAATAAAGTCTATTTCTTTATGCGCTTGAATTGAACTGTTTAGTGTAAGATAGACTATAAAGAAAAGACGAACAATGTGTATTTTGAGAATTGAGTTTATTATTGGAATATATAAAAAAACTGACATTTTTTAAAATATTAGTGCTTTTTGTGAATTGTAAAAACATGCTCAAAACATATGCCTCATTTATATTCACTCATTTTATTTTGTTTTCAATAACTTAAAAATAGTATTTCTCAATTTTTATTCTGTCTAAAACTCTTTAAATTGAACATTTTTCTAATTGACATCTTATTAGTAATATTTTTATTTTTATATAAAAGGAAATATTTTTTATCTGTCCTAATCGATTTATTTGAAAATAAGTAGATTATGTTCATTTCTAATTTTATGTATATTACCTTTTATATAATAAATCGATTAAAAATCTAACTTGCAATCATAATTTTTTTAATTAATTTTAAAATTAATAGATTATGTAAATATACTATTACATATATATAATAATCTCCATTAGATAGCATTCAATAAAAAATCTTAATATAATCTGAATGTAAATAATATAAATACTATTGATTATAAATATAATTAATTTTTATATATTTTTTATTAATTTTTTCCTCTCCGTAATAAAAATAGAATTAATTAAAAATTTATTATTAAAACTTTTATTTCATAAATCCATAACTTTATAATCGCATAATTTAAAAAATCACGTTTTACTTTATAGTGATCTGAATTTTCATTAACTATATCATTAATATTAAAAAGGAAAATCTGATAACCAAAAAAGCAAACTTACGCTTTTACCTAGTTTACCGGGAAGACAAACGCAACTGCAGCTTATCAAAATGATACGCTGTATCAGTGTGCGCATAGCTCGAGTAAGTGGCCGTAATTTTTGTGCGAGCTCATGCGTGCATATCCCGTATATACCGTATAATGAGTGAGGGGCGAACGACATCATCATCATCATCATCATCGTCAAGGTTGACGCCAGGTGTGCGCGCATAACAGAATTTTGTTGCGCGAGGTAGCGATGCACATCGCGACGCGCGATTATTTCGCGAGCCGCGACTTTAATATAATTACCGCGCCGCGCGAAGATCCGTTAAAGCAAGACGTGTTACTATACATGCTCTGAAGGAACATAACTGTATGACATATGTATGTCTGTATATATATATATATATATATATATATATATCTTTTCACATACAATATATGTTACAACTATCAAGCGGATCTCTTTGCGATGCATCACGACGCGTAAATTGCTTTTGCACCGTTGTTTATCACACGAGACGCAAATATATCATTACGAAACGCGTTCTCATTTTTCATTTACCACGTTAAATTACGTTATGCATCGGTATGTTACGCAACAAAGACACTCGTTTCTCGATTTATTTTAATAAATTGAATTAAATTAAATTAAATTTTAAATTTTAATTTAATTTAATCAAATTACCGAGGAATGCGGGAATGCGAAAAATTTCATGTAAAAGTTCCTGTTTTTTTCCATATTCCTAAATATTTACAATTTAATCTACATCTTTAAAAAAAAATTGTTTTATTCAATTTTACTGTAATGTTTATTTTAAATCTGAAAGTAAGGAAACGCATAAAGAGAGAAACTTCCTCTGTGTTTATCTGGCTAGCATCATTGCATGTTGCAAGATGGATTGACGTCTAAAATGCAGTCAATATGTAAATTTTTTTCTCTTTGAGAGAACATTCGAATATATTCAGAATATTCGACATGACGAAGCATCGAAGACTTGCTTTCATCTACTTGAATATGTAACATTGGTCGATGCTTCGGCACGAACACACAGTTCTGTTTGTAAATATGTACTCACTTTCGTTGCCCGAACGTGTCATGATAAATATCTGACGTTAGTCACACATTTCAACATCTTGCTTTACTTTTCAGAATATATATCACTACCGTTACACAACATCAAAATGCGATTTACAAAACCTTAAAAAATTAGAAAACAATAACAACAAAAGAAATACTATTGTTTTATTAATAAACAAAAGATGATATTTTTCATTCAATTTAAAATAACGTTAGTTGTGACTCTCTATGAATTATTAGTTGTCAAAAAATGTCAAACTATCAAATATTAAAAAAAGTACAAAATATAATCTCGTTAAAACAAGATCCCAAATCCACCCAAGAATCTAATAGATGGAATCGTGCGATGTATAACTGGTTGCCCGAAAATACGAACAAACTCAACGAAGAAAAATCTATAAGCTCAAGATTCAAGGCCTCGATTTCCAATCTTTCCTGCGTCCACCACTTTCACTCTTTCTTGATTTCGCGCGTCTCACCCGGTATCGCAGTCGCGGAAGCTCCCTTATCAATCATCTGATTCCCCTCTCTTTTGCAGGCCACCCCCTTATATTCTCGCAGGACGAAGAAACACAACGTGTCCCACTCCCTCTTTCTCTTTTCTTCCACACCGCCCACACGCTCGCTGGATATTCCATTTACCTTTTGTCCAGGCCTCCCACTCGTGGCGTCCGGCCAGTTTGAACATTTCTCCCTTGCGTTATTTATTATCCGGCTAGAACTCGGCTCGTTCGCTCGCTCGCTCCTCGTCGTCGTCGTTGTTGTTGTCGTCGTTGTCGTCCCTCGTTCACCCACGTTCACCAACCACTACTCACACGACGACAAGGCTCCTCGTGTGTCACTGTCTCTTGCGCGTGCACACGCGCCGACGCGCACGCACATGCACTCACACACACACGTACATACACATCAGCCGCTCGGTATTCCTCGCGATTACCCGGTATCGCGTATCATGCGGACTTTTCCTCCGGAACGCAGAGCTTTTTTTTAAATGTGCGACAATTAACTCTCATCTGAAAGATATTTCATAGAATGAAAATCCCTTATTGTTAGTACAATCTTAATTGTGCAATTAATACAATTAATGCAATTTATTTTATGGAGAGTATTATGTGTAAATTTTGTTATTGCAATATGTCTCGTTAATAAAATGTTATAAATACACAGCTTAATGATGTCATTACTTAAGATGACAATACTTTGAATTCTTCATTTATTCTCTGCTTAAGATTCTTTATCGTCAGCTGAGCCGCGATTCGCCTATTATATAGGTTTTAATCTGCTTTAGTATTCATTTACTATTAAAATGTATATTGAATTAACTATCATTTAATACACATATGTATTTAATACTCAATTTTCTTCAACTACTCAATATATTATATACAATATCTATTTATAACTATATAATAATTATTAATCTATTATTGATATATCTATTATTAATTATATTCTATTTATTATTATATCTGTATTACATATATTGTATATAATTTATTGTTAATACGAATTAAAATTCGTACTAACCATAAATTCAAAGTAGGACTTCAAAGAAAAATTCAGAATTGACAGATGTGACATTTATATATATATATATATATATATATATATATATATATATAGACTTGATATTTCAAACATGTTTAAACATCAGTATTCTAGACAATTCCATTCGCAACACTTCCGTGTGCAGCAATCATCTGATTGCACCGCGTGCGCAGTATGCACCGAGTGAAGATTAATAAATTATGTGGAAAGAAAGGCGGACTATTTACCGTTAGCTCTGCCCATATAATACAAAGAATGTGCTCTCTTTCTCTCTGTTTTTCTTTTTTAAGAGAATTTTCTTTTTCAAGATTAGAAAACCAAGATGTTCTAACATTGTTTTATGACTCCTATTATCTTTCCGAGCCCCCCTAAGTGATCCGAAAGAAACTCGATCGAAAGTAAACGAATAATTTCAGGCAGAAAAACATCGTATTTGGAAAAGTAAGTTCTTACATTTCTTCAATTCTCGATTTGTGAGACTAATAATTTCATAAATCGCTATGTGTTGTATGTATTGTATATACGTGTAATTCTATTATAAGTAAATAAATATAAAATTAAAATATTTATTATTATTATTATATGTTTTACATCTCTCTGAATGTTATGGAAATAAAAAAAATACACGATTTATTACATTGTTAATATTTATAAATATTTAATTATTACAACAAACAAATTAACAAATTATCAATTTAGAAAGAAGCTCGAATTATATTCAATGTCAAAAACTACGGGAAATTTGTGTTTTTTGTGAAATGAATATATAAAATCAAAGCGTAAAAGATGCATTTATGAACCGAATAATTTTGTGTTTTAAGTTCTAATTCTAATAGATTTTAACACCCATTAAAATACCGCATTTTAGAAAAAAGAAGTGTTCTTAAAATCCGATCTGTTCGATGAAACGAACAAGAGTGATTGCGATAAAATCATCAGCAACTAATATCGAGTGAGGTTCAAGAAAAAGAGAAAGAGAAAGAGAGGAAAGGACAGCCGTTTATCGTTTATACCGGTGAAAGAACTCTGTTGATATAACGCACTATAGCTCTTCTTAAACGATTGTTATCAGGGTTTAATATACGTCGGTCGTATATCTGTTCCGGAGCAGCACATCGCGCACTCGATAATGTCGCACGACTATTTTTACATCGCGCTCCTCCGCTTCGCACACATCTAATCGACCCCGCATAATCAGTTAGATCACTCCAGTTACGTGATTGAATATTTATGAGAGCGCACGGCGACACGATTGTCCGGTGAATTGATAATTCAAAGAATAAAATATAGTTTGTGTGAACTTTCGTGAATATCAAATGCCTTCGGTCATAGATCGTATCGTATTATTATCGATTGAGATGAATACAATGAATGGATAACAATGATCGAAATTATTCAAAAGATCAAATAAATTGATCTAATAAAAAAAAAAAAAGAACTTGAAAAGGAAAATATGATAAGCGGAAACTTTTATATAAATTCACTAAATTATTACGATCCTTAAACTTTTCTCAGTAGATGATGAGATTACACTGAAATTTGTGTAATATTTAAAGAAAAAAAGGCAGAAAAATCAATGACTGTTGCACAATAGATTACATGACGTACGCTCGACAACAATGTTAACAAATATTGAAAGCCAACTTTTGGCAAATAACTGTTATTTTCCCGAATCGAAAATATTGAAAAAAAAAACTACGTTACAAAAGAAGAATTTATTTGACAAATGGCAGCGTTATTTCTCTCTTTGAAATTTTTCCGTTATATTGTATACAAAATTCCTTGAGGGTAAAACCAAGTATATCTTTAAAACTATACATATATATGTATATCTATGTATAATGCCACGTGTAATTCCAACATAAGGATATACATATACATATGTAATACATATTTCATATAATTTCTCTCCCATAATTGTCGATAGGAACCTAGAAACCTCTCGAACGAGCAAACGAAGGCAGGAAGTGGGAATAATTTCACATTCCGACAGGAAGGGCGACACACCCCTCTCCCTCTCCCTCTCTCTCTCTCTCTCTCTCTCTCTCTCTCTCTCTCCATTATTTGATTATATCGCATATCGCACTCTCGACATCCGTTAATCACTCTCGACGTTAAAAATCAAAGCCAGACGATCGTTCGACGATACCTTGTTTACTCCATCAATTGTATTCGTGATTTAACATTCGTTACATCATACTACACTAAAAACGTCAAATTTGCGCGCCTTTGAAGTCGAAAAAATTCCAGTAAAACAATAATTCTATACCCAAGTGAAAGCTCAACTCCAAATTAATACTCGATGGTAAAATCGTCCGGCTACATGCGACTATTCGGTGTATATTTTTTTTTCTTGCAATTTTGCGAAAGTACGTAGCAATTAATTGGCACAGCTATGAATTTATATATTCAACTATCATCAGAATATTATTCGACGTTCACATTCACCAAACAAGATCAACATCGGGGAAGCAAAACCGACCGATTTTTTCACGTTGCTCGAGATTCACGACTCTAATTTCCACTATAAAGCAAAAAAAAAAAAAAAAAATGTTCGCAAGATTGCGCAGCCCAGATCGATCTTCTAGCGATAACAGCCGCAGGTGTTAAACGACGTCGATTACGCGAAATAACCGGCACGAAGCGATCACCGTTACTGGCGATCGCCAGAGAAAGAGAGACTCGGATACCAGTCGGGAGACTCGATCGGGTATCGTCGATCGACGATGTCGACTATCGACATATAGCGTTATAGCCGTTTCGTACTCACGTCAATCAATCGTTCGATAATGATGATTTACTATAAATCGGTCTCACGTATATCGGTACTTGTGCGTGTATATTTAGAACATGGCCGATTTTTATTTCACTGATATTATGCATCTCATTGAGATAAAAATCATAATACTCTCATTACTATTCTGGATTAGAATTTATATTATTCTTTATAGAAGTCAATTGTCTCTCCATATATAAAGGTTTAATTAATTAATCATCTATTTATTCCATCCTGATGAACTCGGTGTATAAACGTGCGAAAAAGTAAAATTATTAAACTCAATTACATCTCGCATCGTCTACAGACTCCAACCTTTCATTCGGTTATCCATCAGCTTCGAAGAGAATTCACTTTTTTTTTCTCTCTCTCTACGTCACCTTCATCTCTCGGATATATACATACTTCTATCGTGTTTTCCGAACTAGCTTCTCGATGATTAATCGACCTAGTGAATTTCGCCAAGCCACTTTTTCCCCGCGGCCCCTTCTACCAATTTTCTCGCAACGCGATATATTATGCGGTACAACTCCCAATAATATGTAACAGGCGAAACGGAAACGCGGACCGTTTTGTGATTTCGACGAGAGCAAGATTTTGCGCTGCACCCGGCGCTCGGCACTCGGTCGCGTAAACTGGCTTGTAAGGACAGGCAGTGACTGCTTTGACCGTCGTTAAATTAACCACAATTACCACCGTCACCGGGGGCCCACACACGCTCTCTCACGCACACGCGCGTAAACGACAGTGTGTGTTGCGGTCGAGCAGGCGCGAGCGGAAAGCAGGCACGGTGAATCGCCTCAAAGGGCCCCGCCCTTGACATTGCGCTCGTTGATTACGCCACGTGATTTTCCCTAGTAAATTATTATTTATACCTATCGAATTAAATCGAGAATCATTGCTCAAAAGTATGATATATTAAAGATAAGCAAATTAAAAAAACAGTTGTAATTTCTTTTTTTTTTTTTTTTTTTTTCTTTCTTTCTTTTAAAAGGCAGCACAATTGTTGCTTTGTTTCGAGGAAGAGATAGTTTGCGACCGTGGAAACGACGTTCCTGTATAATTCAGCGTAATAATGAGCAATCAATAACTGATGCTGAGGTATCGGCGCAAACGAAGCACGGCTACAGACACCTCGATAATAATAATGGCAATGTCGTTATCGTGTATAGGGGGACGACGTTGTATATAATGGGTAAAGAGTTGCGCGTTGAAAGAGCTGAGAAAGCCAAGAATAACACTGACTAGAGACTTTAATTGCTTTCGCTTGACATTGATTGGTGCGTTGTAAACGCGAATGATCCCCTTAAAAAATTCCTCGAATAGAAGGTTGCGAATGCGTGCAATTTTATCTTCGCGCTTTCGTCCGCCTAGATTAGTAATCTCGCCCACAATGCATTGCTCGGAACGATAATCGGGAAATCCGGCGGGTGCAAAATGAAAGAAATAATAATGACGGGTGAAACCAAGGCTATGTCGAAAAAATATACCGTGCCTATAATTTAAAAATATTGAGTTAGCTAAAAAGTAGTGTCGGTTTTTTTCTTTTGCAATAGATGACGTTTATGTATTTTTTTAATACAAAGCCCTGTTTCTAAGCTATAAAATATACATTTATAAAAATATATATTAAATATATTTAGAATGTACATTTATAAAAATGTATATTCTAAAAGCTGACAACTTCTATGCGTAATTAGAAAAAAATCATTACGTTCAGTTAAATTTTTTAAAAATTGAAACCTTATTTTAAAAATAGTAAACGTGTTGAATAAACGAAAAGATATTTTCGATCAATTATTTTCATAAAAAAAAAACATAACAAACATTGAAAACGATTTTCTATCACATTTTATAAAGCGTTTTCTCTTTACAGAAATAAAACAAGCATAATTGCTCGAAAGCATGTTTTTTACTCCTTTTGCAAAATAAAATCAACTAAAAAAAATTTAATCAAATGTAATTATTTGTTTTTAAGTCACGCGTTGAGTGTCAGCTTTCAGAATGTGTATATATTTTATAATTTAGAAACAGTGCTTTGTATTGAGAAATGTTATTGCAAAAAACATAATTACTTTTTGCTAACCCAAAATAAATAAAATATAAATATAAATATATGCAAAATTTAATCGCGCACGCGAGTTGATCGCGACAGTCTGATCTCAAAATTAAGCTTTCGTGAAAAGATGACAACAGAATCAATATTGATAGAGATGAGTCAAACGAATACGATGAGTGTTGTACGAATTACGTACTAAAATTAAATTGCGAAAATTAAACTTAAGTTTTGCTGAATAATTAAGTTTATTTGTGTACTCACGTCACGATACGTCATTATACGTGCTTCGTGACCATGACAAATTCCGAGATAAATGTGACGCTTAAAGCACATAATTTCTCTAATTCTCTGGCCCTTTCTTAGTGTATACATTAACTATTAACATATAATGCTCGCTCACAATTGCTCCTGGATACTAAACTTCCCACGCTTAATTAAATCGAAAGAATTCTTAAATTTACACAAATTAAGATAAGCTAGTTTCTTTCGTGTGCATCAAATTAAAATAATTTAACGCAAATTATGATATTTGTATTAAATCATCAAACATTTTTTAAATTACTGTAAAAAAAAAATGAAACGCGTGACATTGCTAAAATTATAAGATTTTTAAAATGTAGATTTCTATGTTTTGAATCAAAAGTAAAAATATAGTAATTTGTTAAAAACAATTTTTTGCCTGCGTTTATAATTTTGCAATTTATTCATTTTTCACAAACTCTAGTTGCGAATACAATTCACACATATCGCTCACATTTCATTGGATAAAATTCTGCAACACGTACGAAAGTTTTTCTAAGTTAATGCCTCAAAAACTTTAAATTCTATTCTCTCAATTTCGCTTTCGGTGAATTTTTATCAACGTGGTAATTGCTGGAAATTCTTGCATTAGCAACGTGACTCTCCCGTAATGCACGTTGCGATGCGTGTTTCCGGTACAGCCTACGCGTCCTTCAAAAATGACTTACAAGTTTGACGATGTTTTCATACAACACTGAAAAGGGCAGAGCAAGTAAAGATTTTACCGGATGTAATTTCATGGTTCTCAATTCCTTTCTAAATATTAAATCAATACTTTCATGGAAGATATTTCAACTGCTCTAATTAAGTTTGCATTATTCATCCAAAGCGAAATGCAGTGGATATCTTTCTGATATCTACTACTGTAATCGCGAGAAAAATGATCGATACAATATAATTGAAAGATGGAGCGTCGATAGAAGAAATTTTCGAAATAAAAACATCGAGAATAAAAAATATATAAAAATATAATAAACTTTCTATTTAAATAATATATTTTTGACATCAGTTTGAAATAATCAAGCTTAGTGTAAAAATTCACACGTTAAAGATAAAAATATAATCACGTATAACACACATTACACACACTTTAAATAATTTTTATGCAACTCTCTTTTTATAAATATCCCATATTTCTTATAAACATCCTATAAATTCCTATAAATAAAATATTCTGCGAATTGTGTGCCGTTTACTTTGTTTTTAACACGTCTTTTGACTCTAATCGCGCTGGCTACAAAAGTAACATCAGAATGTGTTTCGCTTTAAGCGCGCGCTTTAATGATGTTAACACATACAAACACACGCGCTCGTATATAAGGCATACGACTTGATATGCAGCGCATGTTTCTCTTTCTCTGTCGACTATCGACTTCCTTCCTGCGCGTATTGAAGGGAAGCGTCAAGTGGTTATTGCGTCGACTACGACTTGTGCCTTTCGTTATCTTAACTCTGATATACTCGAATAACTGTGTCAAGCTGATCTGCTGTGTGCGTGTCAGTGCGACCAGCTTCAAGAGTGCAGCCAGCAACAATGACGGGTCGGAAGATAGTTCGATGCCCCCTCGATAAGTTTAATAAAGGTCACCGATAGAATTGCGACCGCGCCTTCTTGCATAATCGTCGGTTGGGCCCGACTGATATAATCTACCTGATTTTAGAAATATATTTTATAAGATCATAAAAGTTAAAATTCCATAAAAGCTACGAGTAGTTAAAAATTATGTTAATATCATAGATTTTATAAATAATTAATATAATGTATATATTTATAAGACAATATATATAAATATTATATTTTATAATTAACATTAATAGATTGACATTTATATAATTAATTTATATATACTTATTATAAAATAAAAACTTGATATTAAAAGAGAAATAATAAATACCTCTCACACATGTAGTATAGTTATAAAAGTCACAAATATATTCTTCGTTTAATATTTCATCGTTATCGTTTTGATCAAATCATAAAATAAATTGGTTGAAAAACTCTTTTTAAAGATATCACTTTATAATATCGAGCCACAAATCAAGTTGTAATACAAAATGTACGCGGAAGTGAAGCAGTACTGACACGAACGGCAGTTGTTGATTCCCATCGTTCGAAAAGGATTCGTTTCAATTGCCGTTCGCTTCTTCTGGCCCGTTGATTTCCCAATAAGCCTCGAGTTCCTTTTCCTCTAATTGCAATCGCGCTCGCGATAGTAATTCACCGTTTTAACGATGTGAAGAGAAGCTGAAGCGCTGGCGCGCACGACAGAAAACAGCTGTTTAATTTGTCATGAACGCGAGCACGTTCTCTGACGTGCGTAATTACAGCACCGCGCAAAAACTCATCAACGATAAATTTGTGTTGTTTCACGCGGGACAAAATCGCAAAACGCTTGTCCATTTTCACACACACATAAAAGAAATGCGACTTTAAGATGGATGATAATTAATCCGAATTAATTTTCATTGCTTTTACGTGTCGATGAATTCATCTACGTTACGAAATATTGAGAATATCGTAATTAATTTTTGATAAATGCAAAAATCTATGCACAATCTGCTAATAGCATTTGGAAGCAAAGATAATATTATGATATGAAATCACATACCGAAATGAATGCCAGAAGAGTCGCATTGTGTTTTCATTTCGCAAACGAGAAAATAATCTCGTCTATAAGAGCTCGTGTGATAATGAAAACGCACTTGCAACCGAAGTGATAATAACTATGGATATTGAATATTTTACATTCATCTCATCGATCGCGATTGCAACGGAAGATGAACACGAACTCGAATTCGGGTTTTTCGTTCATTTTGTTCCTATTATAATTTGCTTTCATAAATAATTTTACACTATTTATTGTTAGTTTAGTTAATTAATAGAAGATATAACAAACCTACAATAATTATAACCAATATGTAGCAATTATTTAGAAATTGTAAAGACAGTATTTATAACAGAATATTCAACGCAATATTTGCGTAATTAAAAAATTAATACTTTTAAATTTCTAGTATATGTTAAGTTCACATTAACGTTTATTAAAAGCAATAAACTTCCACTACTTACAGTCTTATCTTTATTTATTTTCCAAATAATTCAGTAATCAAAAATATAATTTAAAGTCAAGGTCAATGTTTTCATTATTCAGAAAAAAAAAATTAAGTTTGGTTCTTTTTTTACAACATTTTTGGAATAAAGTTCTTTTTAATTGTTGTGACTCAATTATATCACAGCCTAAATTTTCGCCTAGCAATAAACTTCCACTACTTACAGTCTTATCTTTATTTATTTTCCAAATAATTCAGTAATCAAAAATATAATTTAAAGTCAAGGTCAATGTTTTCATTATTCAGAAAAAAAAAAAATTAAGTTTGGTTCTTTTTTTACAACATTTTTGGAATAAAGTTCTTTTTAATTGTTGTGACTCAATTATATCACAGCCTAAATTTTCGCCTAGACAAGGTCGATTTCAAATTTATCAAATCTCTCGAGATTCAAGGCAAACTTGAAATGACTTAAAATAACGCGTTTTGAAAAGGCCCTGAAAGTAAGTTACGACGCCACAAGCGATTGCAGCTGAGGAAAGGATTACGGATACTTTTCCGAACTGACACAGTTCTCTATAGTCAATGCTAATTACCGACCTACGTTTATTCGAAATACAATCGTGGGGGAGGTGGCGCTCGTTCGCCTTAATAAAACCGTGCCGCGCAGAATTATTTATAAGCTTCGATTCTCGAAGAATAATTACGTAAGAATGCAACGCTGGTAACGCATCTATTGTTACGAGCACGGCAGTTACGCTGAATCGAGTCGACTGAAATGGGTTGGCAGCAAATGAGCGGAATGCGAGAAGAGCAAGCAGAAACTTTGCGCGAAGCAAACTTGCTGGATTAGACTGAAAAACGCGTGCGCGATCGCATTTCCAGCCAATGTCAACGAGAAGAGATTCGTCTTTCATCGCGTGTCCGTTTTAGAGAAACGGAATAAGTCGAGAGATGTTGATTACATTTCTAGAGTTAATATCATTAGGTTCAAGTTTCAAACGCGATGGAATTAATCGCTGGAATTAGGAATTAATTAGCGAAACTGATGCTTTCTCTCTCGCGCGTTTTTTTTTTTCTTCTAAATTCTGCAAAGTATAAGTACGATCTCTATCACACACACACACACACACACACACACACACACACACACACACACACACACACACACACACACAAATAAATTTAAATTATCAAAAAAGTGATCTCCCTCTCTCTCCCTCTGACATCATATCTATTTCTGTACCCAATTAATTACGAGTATATCTTATAGCACTATCAAGAAAGTTACAAACCATATAAAATATATGCGAGACGCACATAAAGAATTAAATGCTATAAAAATTAAAATTAAATTCTAATTGCAATGATATAATTTTATATAAAGAAAAGCCAACATAATTTTTTTCTAGCACAATACAAAAGTTCTCGATAATGCCGGATAAAGATTGTTCTTCGACTCGTCATGATCTCGCGTCCAGCTGTAATGCAATTATGGCCTATAGCGAGAGTGTTTCCGCCAGGCTATCGGGACGATTAATCGACGAAATTGAAAATTAATTGGCGAAATAACTTCTCTCGCTTGGATTGGAATTCTCTTCAGACTCTGGCGCTGCCATTTGAGCGGTTAAACCAAACGCGCAGTTCTCTCGCATGCGGCCAAAGATCGCGAATTCAATTTGTCACGCCACCGGTGTCGCTATCATGCTCCGCGCAATTGTCGCGTACAAAGCAATTAGCGAGAATGCTCGAGAAAAAAAAGCCATGCGACCGCGAGAAACGGCGACCGGCGAGAACCGCGTCTCTGCGAACTTTTTATTTCCTTTTATTATGTCATACACACAATGCACTGTAAAGTATATTCTAATTAATTCAGTTTTTTAATACGTAATACTCTCTCGAAAGTCAAAGATTCTCAGTTCTCGGTGGAGAAGCTGAGAATTTTTTGTTTTTTTTTTTTTTAATTTTTAAACTAAATTTTGTAGAATCTATACACATAAGTATTATAGGTACATTTTTTTTATTTGTATATTAAATATTTATTAATATGCGCAAATCCTTCACAAGTTACGAAATTGATTAATGCCAGCAAAAGTTACAAGAATAAACTAAAGGTATAAAATAAAAGAGCAATTAAAACTACGGGTAAAATGAATTAGCTGCACAAGTGCTCCGCAGAAAAAGAGAAACGCTGGCCGAATAATTGCATTTTATTCGATGATATCGGGGGTGAGAGCGACGATTATTTAATTCTTTGCTGGAAGCGACGACCACATCGATCGTGGACGAGATTTTGCCAGGCTTTTGTTTCGTAGCGACGGTTTTGCATCGCGAGAGCTGCTTTTGATATCGAACATTCTGACACGGAACAATCAGAAATCGACATCGGGAATATGGATATAATTGCACACGCGGGATGTATCACGGAATCACACATTGTCTCCTCGTCAATCTGTTTTGTTTATCTATTTTTAAATGTAAATTTTAAAATAAAAATATGTGTTTACCGATGTAGGTTTAGGTTAAAAATTATCTCAAATAATTTAAAGAACACTTCTTTTGATATCGAGGATAATATGTATTTTATAATCTAGATAAAAATAAGATAAAGCAATTTCAAGTAGAAAAATGATTAACAAGATATTTTTATCCAAATAACAAAAAACGCTGACTACAATATAATAATATAGCTATATTCAGAATTCAATTTCCAATGTAGCAAGATGCGTGGTCGTGCCGATTTTAATGCATTATATATGTATCCTGATCGTTGCATTCAAAAAATAACTATAATACAGTCGAAGGAGTTTTTATCCGAGACAGATTTATTGTTGCTTTTATCATGCATAATAGGATATAGCGAGAGCAAACTCTCGAACTTTATTATGTTTATGTATATATATATATCGTTTATGGTCGTGCGTGAAAGCTTCCTGCTTGTGGAAGCTTTGATAATCTTCGTTGATTTTGAGCTCACGCGATGAACTAGAACGATTATCGTGTATTTGCATTTCGCCGATATAGTTTATTCGCCACGCCTACAAACTACGCGCTATTCCCATTCAACTTTTCTTAACTTGAAATTTGTGTATATTAAAGAGAGAGACTATCTATCTCACGTCAGATAAATTATATATACAAAAGAGAAACAAATAACAAAAGTTTTGCATTTTTTTTTTTTTTTTTTTTTTTTTTGCGAGTCATATTTTCTTTGCGTTTTTATTGTAAAGTTTGCTCTTAATTATATCGAAATGATTTTTTCTTCACTTTCATAGTCTCAATTAAATTAATTTTTTAAAAATAAAACTTGCGGTAAAAACTGCAAAAACGTCGTCTGGCAATAATTGCAAGCATTGCGAATGTTTATCTAAATACGGTACGTATATTTGTAGTTTTCAAACTTGTGTTATTATTACTATCACGTTGTTTTCATTCAAGCTGTCGTGACACGCGAAAATGTGACATAAAACGAGAACGCGAAGAAATTGTCGCGCGCGCGATAGCGAATTTAGACGAGTAAATTTTCGCGTTGCACCACTACGTCGTCCACGTCGGTCTATATTTATACTGCGTGGACAGGTACACGCGAGCTGACACGCCGACGATTTATTCGATAGCAAACATTGGCGCCGTTATGTCGTCGGACGCACTGGCGTTACGGTAGCGCACGCATGCAGCGTATTTTTACGCAGCAAGCACGAACATTTTACAAACCCGTTCAAATTAAAAGAATTCATTTAAATAATAGAAATCTACAATTAAAAAAAAAAAAAAAAAAAAAAAAAAAAAAAAAAAGAAAATTAGTACCTTACATATTTTATCTAATTTATGCTAATAATTTACGTTAAATAAATGTCGCTATTTTATTTTTATCAAAAATTCAATATTCTCTTTAAAATGCACATATAGTTTTTATTATATATATGTATAGGTATATAGAATTAATTATAATTAATAAAATAAAAATGCATTTCACTGAATTTTATTTCTACTTGTTTGAAAAATTTAAACAAGTTTTAATGCAATCTTTGGTACATGCATATATGTATGTATCGCATCGTTCTACACTTGTATACGGTAGTAGAGGAAACGCGTCCTAACACATATGACGCACCCTCTTCTCCTCTACGCCGACGTGTCAATTTAACGGCTTCCTGCTCTGGCATCGAGTTTCGCCGTGCACGCACGTTTATCGACCGAAATGTTCCGCGTCTCTTTTGTACTAAATGCGTGAGCAGTTAAAAGGAAATACATTGCACAAATAGTAAAATAGTAAATAAAGTGTACAGCTAATAAAACAGCTAGCTAAATGTATATAATAAACACGCGTGTATCTCTTTCAGTATTTCTGTACGAGTCAACATTCTTAAAGCTAAAAGACTGATAATATTCGTGTACTATTTTTTGATCTAATTTTCTGACATTTGTTCGTTGTATACGAAATGCTTGTAATTAGAAATTCAAATTTTTATTAATAATTCTCAACTCACAATTAGACCCCAACGTACTCAGACATATTAAAGAAAAATTGAATTCATCGGAGAGAAACAACTGGTAGGATTAAATATGATTTTAATCAATTTTGCTCTGTAATATAATCTGTAATCATAAAATTTTACTTCCGTAAGGAAATTTACGTAATGCGTAAAACTTAACGATCAAAGATTGAATTTTTGCTTCGGAGAAGATTTTTTGCTCGACAAGACAGCGCTTTAATCGTCTTCCTCCTGTATAATTACGTCTAATTGACGGACCAGAGTGTATCGAAGCTCGCTGGCGCTATTGTAAAATCGATGAAGCGTTTAATTGAACGCGAAATGAAAAGCTTCAAAGCGCTTTCGTCGAGGACTCTTACCATTCGTACTCTTGGTTTGCATCGAGCACGTAGCCGTCGTAACGTCTCTTTCTCCGTTGAACTTTCACGTTTCGCCGGAAGAAAAAAATACGTCTGTGTTCGCGCGCGTATCAACCGGCAATTAACTTATCGCCGGTGAAATTTAGCTATCGGCGATCAGGCATATCGCGAGAGGCAAAGTCCTCGTTAACGTCCGTGACACGACTCCGACACGCACGGCAATTTCCGATATCAATGTATTGTATATATTTTTGCGACGTATTGTATTAGATTTTTTTTCTCTCCATGTATTGTACGTGGTATCTTTTACACGCTTCGTCCGCGTTTCGATACGAGCGTCGCTATCAGCGCGGGTTATCTACTAGCCTCTAGCATTTTTCTACGCGTCATACACTCCCTCGCATCCTATCCCTGCTGTTAGAAATTCTATACAGCTATAACGAACGCCCGCACCGCCATCGCGCGATATAATGTTGAGTATCGTCATATAGAATTTCCTATATTACACACATGACATCACGCGTTGCACACGCGTATAAAAACCATATCGTTTGGTAAATAGCTCTTACAATCAATGGAACAAATATTATATATGATTCGTTAAATTTATATTTAGAAAGGGTCGCCAATAATTTATTGCCAACACATTTTGATAACTTTCTATGGCGAGAATATTTTCTACAAAGAACAAATAATAAAATAAAAAAAACCTTGAGAATGTGTGTGTGTGTGAAACATGTATATTATCATAATAAAAAATGCAATTTATAATTTATATGCAATCGTACATTTACACATACATGCACAATAAAATTTTACACTATTATGTACGTGCTACCAAAATTATTCAGTTCGCGATTACTATTTTACCTTGAATCTGGATTAATGGCTATATTTCACTTTTTAAAAGACAAACGCTTTAATTTAATTTATATTAATTTATTTCTCAAAGTATTATTACTCGAGTAATCGCTTTAATTTAATTTATATCTTATCTCTCTATTCTGTTTATACTGAATTTATTAACATGGTCACTCGACAATACCTGGAAAGACGTCCTTGGTGTCGGGAGTGTAAGGATGGATCCAGCCGTTCCTCTGTTGTATGATGCACTGGAACATGATGCTGAATTTCGTGTCTTTTTATCCGCGATGTGAGAAAATTTCCTAGAGTGCGTCGTTTTCCTCCAACCAGACAGTTTCTTCTTATCGCACCCAATTATCACGAATGACGATAACGTAGCTGATCTAGCACCGATTAAGCGATCTCAAACCGTGATTCAACAATTGCGAGATAAATTGACGAGTCTCACATGTTAATCTTGATCGATCTTACGCTCAACGCTTTTCCGGATCATCGTTTTAAATACCTCTTCAAGAGCTTGCTGTATCTTTCGAAGGACCGCATTCATCTAAATCTGACCGATGTGAAGCGCGACCAATCATCTTCTCATTTCTCGATTCTCAGATCGATCTTGTTCTCAGAAATTTACAGGGAAAAGCGATGACAATTTTCTTTCTCGCAACTAAAGTTCGATATCGTTGCGATATCAATCTTGCGATATAGTTGACGAAAAGGTCTCTTTTTACATCACATATCACGTCACGCAAAGGGCGATCAGTTATACCTTACGCGTATAAAGGTCGTGTAACTCTATGAACGCAACTCTGAGTCGTTGAACCGCACGACGGCGTTCCATCGAAGGCCACCGCCGTCGATACCGCCGTCGATACCGCCGTCCACAGGACGATCCTGTTTACGAGATGCTGCGAACCGCGACGGCGGTCCAGGCTCATTTTCTTTGCGCGTGAATCCTCGTCTTCTCCGCCTTTTATCTCCCCTCGCTCGATCGAATCGTCGATCTCGTTTCCTCCAGAAGAGAGGCTGCCCTTGTGTATCTTTCTCTTCCTGTCTCTCGGCGGTATATTCCACTCTTTCCCCTTCCTCTTCGCCTCCCCTCCCCACCCCTTTATCTTTCTTTATCGTTCTCTATAGAATGATTCCTCGATCAAACAATTTCGTGTCTTTCCCTTCTTTTCAATTTTCCTTTGATGCCTGAGCGTTTTAATTCTTCTTCGACATTTTTGTAATTTTATCTCGTTCTTTAATCAATATTTTATTTTTCTCTTTTTATGACTGCGGCATTATTAAATTTAAGAGATCAAACTAATTAGCACATCGAAATGGCACATCTAGTTATGCAATTTGATGCGATACTCCGACACAAACAGTGCTTATCGTTAGTAAAGTATATTTATTTCGAGTCTTTTTGGGGCAATATTGATTTGATACACGTTTTATATCAGCGATAAATAAATATATTATTTATATGCAGCAGACTAAATTATTTCCCTTCTTCCGTCGACGTAATTCGTGTGACAGGGACACGATTTCCGTTTATTCTCCTCTTGGCAAAGACACTACCTATTATTACGTACGTAATTTCGTTGCGGTGAAAACGATGCCGGGCGCAGTTCCTCCCGCTTTTGTTACGGCAAGCCAGCGAAGGACACCACCTGTGCGCGCAACCCAGCGAGATGCGCCGGGACCACGTCCTTGGGAAACGCACTTGCCACGGCCTCTCCCCCGTTCCTCTCTCACCCAACAAGGGAGAAGAAGCGTGAGGGCGTGATATTCGCAATTTCCCACACCGTCACGTCCTCCAAGTGACAGACGTAACACCGCCGAGATCAGAGGGATAATTCTCGGCGCGACGTCCTTCGGAAACGTCCCCACGTCGGAAACTCGCACACCAACGACCGACGACCGACGACCGACGACCGACCGAGGGATATATATTGAACCCTGTACCAGTAGACGCACACGCGACGCACGGCACGACTCCCGCGGACTGCCTTTGCGCTTCGCTTTTCCGATTCTTCCGGAGTTCGCCGCGAAGCGGAAACGACGCACCGACAATAGTATCTACGATCTCGATACCGGACGTCGCGTCCCACGCGACCGACCGACGCCAAACGGCGTCGTGTACGCGAGAATACGGATCCGGAGACGAGAACGAGAGAGGATCTTTTCTCTCTCTTTCGGGAGCAAGAGAAACGGAACGCGGAGCTCAACACCGTTCCCCTCGGCACGACGGTGTCGTCGCTCCTGCGGCGGCGACGGCGACGGCGACGGCGACGACGACGACGACGACGACGACGACGACAACGACAACGAGGAGAAGAGACCGGAGAGGAGGGTGGCTGGTCGGGTGGCTGGCTGGGATCGAACTAGATGGCTCGTCGCCAGGCAACCAGATTTTCCCTCTCGGTCTCTCGCGCGCGCGAGTGCGCTCTCTCCCCCTCCTTCCGGCCCCCTTCCTGGCCCGGTTAGTTCGCTCTCGCACGTTCGCTCGACCTGCTCTCGCGGTCTCTCTCTCTTTCTCTCTCTCTCTCTCTCGCACTCTTGTTCGCTTCGCCGACTCTCCTCTACCCTCCCGCGCACACTGCTGGTTCGCCCGCTCTCCCTCCTTTTTCCCCCCTCCCCCACGCGCGCACACACATACACGCGACGGGTACAACGCACCGGTTCCTACACCGTCTCACCCTCCGCATGCCGGAGGATGCTGCGGAGGATCCTTCCTCCTCGAGATGCTGCAACCGCGAACGCTTCACGGATGCTGCACGCGAGCGGAATGTCTTGTTTGATAACTGCGATTTTCTTCACACTTTCAAGTAAACTTAAATTCTCGTTTACTAAGATTTATGCAGGACTACACGTTGCAAGTTTAATTTTCTAATTTGTTCTTTTTCTTTTTGCGTGATGTTCAACGAGATTTCACGTGCGATGAAACGATCAATTTTAAGTTGGATGCTCTCTCACGTACTTTCCGCGTGGCTCGTCGCAAAATGATACGCAGAAGCTAAACACTGTAGTACGATTGCCCCCCCCTCCCCCATCCTCTCCCCCCCACTCACGACATTCTCGACAACGAGATAAATATTTGTTGGGTCGTGTGTGATAAAGCAGATAAGATATATCGCATTTATTATGTACACTTTAATTGCAAACGCGTACGACAGAGTCTATTGCTAAACAATCTCGCCGAAAAGTTATCATCAGCTCATTTAGCTCTCGGTAATAAATCCTAGTCAACGTGAAATGAAACGCGCCAAACATTATTCTTCCTAAAACGCTGAATAATGTATGATATTCTACTTTTCTCTCCTAAGATATCGCCATTTTCGCACACCTAGCATGACCAGTCTTTGTTAAAGCTTGAAGAATAATCATAATTTTTTGTCATCTTTCAGCTAATAGGGTCACGCAATTTCTCGGTCGAGCCTCTTGACGCTAATTGCTCCTTTAAGTTAATACTATCGCATGCCGGTCGCAGAGAAATCGTTTGCGATTCGCGCTTTACAACTCGCCGACGACCGGCACTTTCTACGTTCCACTTGGAGGCGCGAGGGATTCCGCTTTTGGACAGAAAAAACGTCGAATCGAGGAAACGATGCTCGGAGAAACTCCGTGTCGGTCATCGCGCACGTAGTTTGCGTACTGTCCAGGTGCACGATGAGATGGACTCTCCCCGATTGTTCGTCATCTGCAGCGGAGAGCGGAAGAGCAACACAATATGGGCGCGTGAAAGAAAGGGGTTTATTATGTGCTCTGCGAACTGTGCCCCAGGAACAAATAGCATCGATCGAAAAAAAGGAAGTAATTTAACCCAAGTACAATACACAGACAATAAAGGAACAAATAATCCGAAATAAAACAGAAAAAAAACGCGAAATAACTTCCCGAAAGGAAATAATATTGCAGTTTGCTGTGATGTGATTGGATAAATAGAGAGAAAGACACATATCGGTAAGAAAAAAAAAAAATATATATAATAGTGATTAAGAATAGATTAAGGTATATATTAATAATTAATTAATACTAGAATAAAGTATATATTATTAACTGACGCTTTTTATCTTCTATAGAACAAAAGTCTATTTTTTTTTTTTTTTAAATCACATAAAAATAAATTTAAAAAAAATTACAATCAATTAATGCGCTCTGAACAAAGAATTTGGATAAAAAGTAATTATTATTTAATGACAATACCCAGTACGCAAACATTTGTAAAAGCGCTTAATTGCAATTTACAAGCGCCGAAATTGACGATGAAGAAAGAGGTAGAGAGATAAAGAAAACCTAACCCGAGGATAGAAATGGCGATAGAGATGCAGAGGAATCAATGAGTTCTCGACGACCTCGCGGCACTTCTCTCTCTCTCTCTCTCTCTCTCTCTCTCTTTCTCTCTCTCTCTCTTTCTCTCTCTCTCTCTCTCTCTCTTTCCTTCTCCCTCATTCACGCTCTCCGAACGTTGCGCTCCCACCGTGCTCGCCCTATATCGAATGTCCAACCCTCGAAGCGTGACCGTGACTGTGACTCTCTGGCCCGTGAGAGAGCGGAGTGCGCGTGTCCGCGCTGCATCGACGCCGCCGTCGCCGTTGCATGTGTGCATTACGATGTGTGCGATTCGTTGTAACGGTGGTGCGCGATGCAGCGCACCGTAAAGACTTGCTCGAATGCCCGCATGAATGAAACCCGTATGACTGTCGCGGAAATTAAGAATCACTATCAGGATTTATTATCGTCACGCAGAAGCCTCTCAAAAGCATTCAACTTTGGAATTAAAAAACTTTCCTCTCGAAAGTGATGCATAAAGAGAGAAAATACATATATTCCGAATGATAACTTTATAGATCATCAGATCTCTTGATACATCTCTCTTGTGTGTATAAAATAATAATTGAAATAATTATATATATATATATATACATATATAAAATTTAGTTTATTTAATTTAAAAATTAATTTAATATATATTTAATTACAAAAATAATGATAATTATTTCTAATTGAAGATTTGATTAAAATGTATGAGAAAGAGTGTAATATCCGTTGAAGGCTCGCTTAGATTTTAATAGAGATTAAATTTTCAATACTAAAATATCGTTTTATCTTTAAAGAGGAAGATTCCTAGTTCAAGATCGAAAAATTTCGAGGCATTCGCATCACGATGATGAAGATTTCCAATTCATTCTAATTTTTTATTTATGAATCTATGGATCGTTAATCATCGGCGTTCTTCGCGTCATATCACACATCAATATATAAGACTTGGCTATAACCCTTCGGCTTGGTCAACAAGTGCCGAGACCTTTCATCGGCCACTTGAACGACACTCGGGCTCGTCTTACCGGGCTCGCTCTTCATGTTCCTCCGACATCCAACAGACTCTCTCGACTTTGACCCTTAATTGCGTCGGTGCGAGGGATTCAAGCGAACGCTCGGCTCTTCTTATGCTACCAAGTTCACCCGTGCGAATTGCATTTATATTGCACTTATTAACGTTACGTCTCGCACAGATGTTTCACGGAGTGCAAATTAAAATGCCAAGGTCGGCATTAATTTCGCCGACTAAAATAACAATACGAAAATTGGTAAGGAACACAGTAGGAACAGGTTATAGGATTAGAACTTGTCTAATCTTTTGTTGCATGTAATACTTTATAGAAAAAAAAAAAAAAAAAAAAAAAAAAAAACAAATCGAGGACTCGATATTGAATCAAATTATTAAAATTGAAAATTAAAATTGAAGTTTAAACTAAAGTAGGTTAAAAATTTTTAATCTCGAATCTGACCTATTTATCCGTTCCGTTACTGCGTGGCAGATGCCAAATGCATCTGCCACGCAGTGCGATGTTACTCTAACCTTGGCAATCTTGAATGCGAGATAAGATGAAACACAATGATCTAAAATTGCGACGATATTCGCGGTATCTGTTACGCAGCGCGCGCTATTTCGAGGACATGATTAAATCTCTCTATTAAGAGCACAAGCGTTCAAAATTCAATAGGCGTCGTTCGCGGCTGTAAACTTCTGCCTTTGTTTGTTGCCCACGTTGGCCTATCCACGTGAAAGATCGTGACGGCGCCGAGACCAGTTATTTCCGGCATAGATTTCCGGACCGATTTTAGTTTTCGTGCACGCCCACGGCAAACGCTCACGAGACGGAAACGTCTTCCCCTCATCGACGAAGAGTCCTTCGCTATTCTAGTCAGCCCTGCGCTGATGACTCGCGCTCACGTGACTAAACATCATCTTCTCAACCTCTTCCTACCTCACATATAGGATGACAAAGCTTCGCTTTATCCACGCCCAGTCGAGCGATCCTCAAAGCATCGCGTTACATGACTCTATCATGGTTTATCTTCATTTCTCTAATCTCCATAATCTTTATTCTTTCTTTAGCATGTATCTCGCACATTTAGTGCATATATATTCAGTAAATGTGAGAATCTCTAAATTAAATTGAAAATGATCTCTTTTTGTAGCAATTATATATCTCGGAAATGTAAATATTATATGTATATGAAACAAGTACACTTGTAGAAATTCAGTTCAAATTGCAAATAAATAAGTAGTTTCCCTTACAAATTAAATCTCTCCGATGTTCTCAATATTTTCAAGATAAAGATATGTAAGTGATGCATGAAAAATATTGATGAATTAATTCTTATAAGCAAAAATGCAAGAGAGCAAGAGGAAAATTTATTGATAGACCAGATTATAATAAATAATGATAAATTTTTTGTATCTGTTTAGTCAGCGCAGCAAAAGGGAAAAAGTTCGCTCTCGGCGCTAATATCGACGACCTTTCGACGAAATTCACTTAGCCGAAGTACTTAAATTGCACGGCGAAACTTTCTTGCCGGTGCAGTGTAATTGCTTTAGTTTGAACAAGTTGTCGACGCGTATCGTTGCAACGAAGACGGCTTATCTCCTCGTATTATAGATTTTTGCGAATAGTCGATCGCCACGGACAGACTCGAAAGCCAGATGTCATTAAAGACCGCGCATTCTCCGACTACGCGATTGCAATCTCTCGCGATCCAATTCTACGATTGTATCCGGACGTGCTCTTTTCAACTCTTGTACTTTCACCCTGAAATGTCGCGACGTTTGTTCGTTATAGTGTTAAATATAGACTTGTTTTTCTCAAAAGCAGCCCTTATAAGCAAAGTTTTTAAGAATCCTAAACTGCCAGGTTGCACGATTCGTTTAAATCATGTCTAATTATATCATTAATCAAAAGATAATTCACATTGTTCTCAAAGTAAATCACAACTGCTATACAAGATATTCCACAATTAGCATGTTTTTGAATAATTATTTTGACTTTTATATTTTCAGTTTATTCAAGAACTAATTGAATCCTTACGTTGAAAATATATAATGCTTACTCTTTATATAAAAATATACTTGTAATTTTCTCCAACATGATTGTTCCGCTTTGTAGCTTAATATATATATCGTTCTGTAATACAATTTTGAACTATATTATGGATCTCATTTCGATGGCGATTTATCTCAATTAATGAGCGGTTCCGCCGATTATATTATAGCTTGATGCGCGCGTCTAGATCGAAATTTACGGTCCAATAAGACGGTAGATACGAGCCATTTAATTTGACGATGATACACAGATGCGAGCGCGACGCGATGTCGGCTCCCCCTCTTACGAATAAAGACCAACTTTTTATTGCGCGACCCTCGAATCGGATTAAAACAAACGACCGAACTTCACCGGTCGCCCCGGGATGCATCACGTTATTTTCTATTAACGCAGTCAAGTACGATACACTTGAGAATTTAACTCGAGCCGTATGCTTACCGCGCGAACGTGCAGGGAATTATTAATTATATTACCAATGTAGGGGACACATTTCTTGTTGCAAGTTGTCTTCAGTTGGAAATAGCAAATATGATGTACGTATGTATAATATACACTAGTATATGTGATACATTTATTAAAGAGATATTAATAAATATTAATATAATTGATATTTATCAAAAGCGTAGAATATTATTGAAATATTTACTTATGCAGTTAATGAACAAATCATGTAAATTATTGCTAATAAAAATTTATTGGTTTAACATGTATGATTGTTGGAATTTAAGTAATTATTTTTCGAAAATTTTTGTTTAAATATTCATGAGAGAATCGATATGAGAGAGACAGTTGGAAATGACACTTAAAAATTTTGTATTTTAATTAAAATTATTTTGGCGAGTTTTTTAACTTAAGCCGGAAGGAATTGGGAAATCCGGAAAAACAAGGATATTAGTAGTTGGCAGCTCTTTGCATAACCACGTCCAATTCTGTATGCGATGTGTACGATGACGCGGTACAACCGCGAACAGAAACCGAAGTATGCAAAGTAAGCGACTTGACAAGCGTCCAATGTCGTTTATATTTCGCGGCACAATCGACTCAACTTCTTCCATACTATGAGAAAACAAATATCGTTTCGTAGAAAGAAAGTGCACTCCGCACCTCACGTCCTGAACGTGCAGTATTCTTTCCAGCTTGGAAAACGTGAGAGACTCCGTAATTTTCTCGCCTCTCGAATACATTGCAAATTCTATCTCATCGCGAAAAATATACTAATATTTTATTATAACAAACAATTCTAAAAATAGATAACACACTGCGAACCTTTTCCGAATACTCTTGAATAAATTTAATATCAGTTTATTATTAGTTTATTTTAAAAAGAGAAATTAAAAATAAAATATGTAAGATTAAATAAAATATATATTAATTAAATATTAATACATATATAACAATATGTAGTTCAATTATATATACATATATATACATGTACATATATAATAATAATTATATAATAATAATAATTATTATATTTCTTTATTATTATCTTTGTTTTCGAATATTTCACTCAAGATGAAATAAAATATATATTAAATTATTTAAATAAAACATAAATTAAATATTAATACAACAATATGTAGTTCAATTATATATATATATATATATATATAATAAATTATTATTATATTTCTTTATTATTAATCTTGTTTCTGAGTATTTTATTCAAGCTTTCTTGATAATTTTTGGCTATATGTATAAATTGAAACCATAAAAATATTGAAACGAGTAACACAAAACTGAAAAAAGCTCTGATATTGAATATAAATATGTGTGAGCGTGGCAGAGTGAATTGTGTGCCTGTTTTCAATGTCGAAGAACTCAAGTTCAAGTCTGATAAGAATTCATCGAATTTATTCGATCGCCACCTCTCTCTCGGAAGGCAAACCACTGAGAGTATCTTGCTCTATGAGAATCCTTTTTTTATTTTCGATATTTTTGATATTAAAAATGCGGAACTTTTTTTAATTTTTATCAGGAACTATAGAACTATGAAAAGTGCTACTAGAACTCCCATTATTTTTTAAAAATTAATAGAATGACGTGCCAACTTCACAGACACGTTATAAGAAAAAGATATATTGAATATAAAAAGGAAAAAATAGAAAGGACTAATAAGAGCTGAGCACAATAAATCAATGCATTTACATTGTGTAAAAATGTTCAATAAAAATGAACGTTTGGTTCTTTTTTTAAATTATTATCAGTATGCAAAAGTAAATAACATGCATAGATTTTAATTCAAAGAAAAAACCAAAACGTTCCTTATTATTGCAAATTTTTACACAATGTAAATGCATTTATTTATTGCATTCGGCTGTTAATAACTGTTCCTTCTCGACTTTTTATATAAAAATATAAATAATTTACGTATGAATTGATAAAGTCGTAATAAAATAAAAAAGAAAAAAAACGTTCATTTTCAACACGGTTCTCGACAAAGCATTCTCTCATCCCTTTCTTCTACTTTTGCGTTTCATTGTTTGTTCGTCTTCAAAACGGCAATAATCGGAACACTAAAACGTGGAACTTTTGTATTCCTATCTTCTTTGTGTTTGTGCATTCGAATGTGTTTACATACACTTACGTTATATATAGATGTTTTAACCAACATACATATACATTATATATAGATGTTTTAACTAACAGAAAAATATCGAATTCTTTGATGCATACATATATAAAAGTCGACTGTTAATTATAATTTTATAATTAAGAGAGAAAATACTTAATATTAGAAAAGTCACTGACGTATTTTGACGAATAAAATTACAGTGATTCTAAAAAGTAAACAAACCTTTGCACGGAATTAATATTTCAACTATTTTTAAAAGTTTAATTATATTTTCTTTTAAAAATTTAAAAGAAAATAGTATGTTTATATTCTATAAAATCAGTAGTACAGAGAACTTGTTTCTAGTTTCTTAAAATACTTGTCATTAAAATAGTTTTAGAATTTTACAGCGATAGAACACGCTACGTAATTAGCGACATAATAATTTTATCTCTCAAAGGGCAAATGTAATGATCGAAACGTGGCATCAGAATCGATCGATCGTTAGAAAAAGATTGACTTATTATGTATTATTATATCGCTCTATATGATATTTTTCCATCGTCTTTCTTGGCTAGCCAGGAGTTGAAGATTTCTCGACGATATTGAACGTGCGTCTCGCACACGTGTATGTTTTTACGCTCACAACGACGATAAAGCGTCGTGCCACACAGCTGCGGATATTTTTAACAGAAGTGCAACGAGAGACTCTCGAAAATCGCAACCGGCAAAAAACTTCGTCATAAAAGGGCGCAGGATTCATTACTATCGTAAATTCTCTAATCTGATTTTCATAACGAGAGTCACTCGTAATTTTTCAGGCTACTCGCGTGCGAACTGACGATAAGTCTCTTGCGTGGCCGGTTTAAACCGTTAATCTCGCGCGAGGCCTTGAAAATCTTTTTTTTTTTTTTTTTTTTTTTAATCAGTAATTAGGATACCAATTTGAAAGTGAGCGCGTTCAAAGAGAGTGTTGCAACTGCAAAATTAAATCAAATTAATTTTACCTTGTACAAAAATTTTCACGTAGAATTAATCGATTTTTCAAATTTGCTATTTAACAGAATCTCGATAACATTATGTAGAATCACTTTTTAACGCGATATATAATTCTTTTAAATAAAACAGAAGAAATAAGCCAGAGTATCTACTCAAATCTTGTAAAAAAAATTCATTCCCTGAAAATTTCCAGATACAAAAGAAATACAAAAAAAATCTCTAAATATTCCCGGTTTTTCATGTTTTTGCAGGGAGCAGACATCCTGTAACCGATATTTGATTACTAATTAATTCATCGAGCTTTACTCCGCATTTATTTCGACTCGCAGTCACCTGCTGTTTTATCTTTTATCATTATTGCGCATTCTCGAAATTATTCGATTCGGTCATCCCCGAGCAGGTGAACAGCGTACGACAAATAAAATCACAGAAATTCACAGCTCAATTAGTATGCATATAGGGATGCAGGTGAAAATTCTGGTATTTTATCGATATATCCGACAACTCTCGACGACGTAATGCAATCAGCGACAGCTGCAATAGGCCGGCGCGCATAATCGCTCCCGCCGGTTGCGAGAGAGAAGATAATTTTCTTGCGCATTTAAATGACGAGTCTCCTCTGTCTCCTTCATCTATCTTGTTCTCGTCTTTCTTTTTTTTTGCTGTCTCCTCAAAGTTGACATGTATACACGCCACGCATTTCAGAATAAATCTCTCTCTATCTCTACACCTGACACTTCTACAAAAGGTATTTCTTGTAGCATATTAAACTTTGATCGTTAATAAAGTAAAGCGAAACCTCGTTCTAAAGTTTTAAGTAAGAAGACAATTTTTTTACTCTCTATAAAAGGAAAGTTTATTTTATTAATTTTTCATAATAATTTATTTCATCACTTGATTTATTTATGAACACGTTTATTTCTAGCGAACCATCTGGTGATATTACGGTACCCCTGTATTAAGTATTCTATTCACGATTGACCTTGCCTGCCGGCTGTCGAGACGTTTTTCGTGCAATCGTAGCACAAACGGGACTTCTCTACACAAAGAATACACTGTGTTGCTCGATTATGCCATCGTCAGTAGCGTTGGAGAAAGAAGCTGACAAGACCAACTTCGCGAGACGCGGACGGTCGATTTGATAAGGCGTAAAATACGCTGTAGTCAAATAGAAAACAAGTCGAGCAGCGCTTGTTCCTCGTCGTAATATGCAAATTATTCATTCGTCGAACAAAATTAGAGAGAGAGAGAGAGAGAGAGAGAGAGAGAGAGAGAGAGAGACGCAAAACAATTACTGAAGTAATTTTAAATTAATCATTGTAGAATTATTGTACAGAGAAGAGTTTTTGATATTTGTATATAAAAAGAAATTAAAGAAATTAATTTTATTTTAGTATTATATTACTTTAATCTCTTTACCAATTTTGCCAGGGGAAATACAAACATTTATATTATAATTATGCAATCGGTTATAATTGAACATGTCACGAGTGTAACGAACTTTGCATACGCGAGATGAATCTAATTTGGTTTGTTATATTTTACGGGATAACGATAATCCGTCAACGACAATCTGGTTGGTCTCTGTTGTAATGAGATTTTATGCCTTTTTCACGTCCAGGGCGTGGCACCCGACAGCAACACGTCGCCGGCCAACCAACGAGGAGAAGAAGAGAAAGAGAAGAAAGCCAAGGGAATGCACTATACCTGCGGAACGAGCTCGTGTATACAGTCTCGCGAACAAAGACACCACCGTTCGAGGACGTCGGAAGGACGCCATAGGAATGTTAAAATGAGCAGTGCAAAAATTGTTGCGCGAAGACTTTTGCCGGATTTAGAATTCCAGAAGCGATAACAAAGGATGCGAGAAAAATTCTGCGAATAGCGACGCGAGGGAAAAGAAAAACGCAAAATATATTAACATCTCTTTTTGTAAGAATTTCAAAGAATGCTGAGCGGGATGAAAAATTCTACCACGAATCGCGCGACTTAAGACTCGAGAAGGCGAAATGAGATTGTCAGAAAGAATTCTGGCGGAAAGCGACAGGACACGAATAAGTACGAGAGGACATCAAAAATTCGTAAGATGCCGAAACTTCTATACCTTGTTTCGAGGACACTACGAGGGATTCCATGTGTCGTGGGATAAAAATTGCAACAATAGGGGTTGCGCGGGTTAGGATTCGGGCGAAGATCCGCTCCCCGGAGGGCGAGAGATTGGAATTTATAGCGGAGGGTTCGCTGGCAAAACACATACATACACACTGTATATACCCTCTGTACCGCAGGTTTAGGGCTCGCGAAATACGTTGCGACGGTCGGGAAACTGTGCCAAATCGGCGCCAGTCGGCTGATAGGTGGCCTAAATTTTCGAATACCGGAAGAACGGGACTTGGGCGAGCGACCCCGATCGTCGCCAGAAGCAACGACTTTCGGGTATCCTTTGTGAAAAGATCAAATCTCCATGTATATGTGTGTGATATATGGAAGTGATACTGAATACTCTCTCATAAATTCTAACTTTCAGATAATTTAATACCTCTTTACGTCTTAGTGGAAATAATTCGTCAATCGATGATTTGTAAAATCTTATAAAATATATAAATTGTTTTATCTTTAAAATATACAATATAAATTTTATTATTTAATTTTATAATATATAAAAAGAGAGAGAGAGAGAAGAAAGATCTAATACATATTTATTGGTTACAATCAGAGTTTATAAATTCTCCATAAATATCAAAGTCCTCCTCGAAAGTCATTTATTTAAAACTTGTACAATGCGATGTATTAAATGACCTTTAATATGTATAATGTCACGAAACTAATCTATTTTTCAGCTGTAAATTAAAATTGATTTTTTTATGTATGTATTGTTTGCAAAAATTTCAAAGATTAAATATAATATCAAGATAAGAAAGAAAGAGAGAGAAAGAGAGAGAGAAAGGAGAAAAAATAGAAAAAGATACGATAAAATAATTTTGTTTCTTATATGATAACGCTAGAAGCATTAAGTCTCGTTCGTTGAAACGATTTAATCAGCACGATGAGACTTTGGAAGAAAATGACAGGCCGATGTGTTTTCTCATGATTTCGGACGTGGAGCGAACGTGTGAAATAATTCAATGCCTTTCGATCTCGTGCGTGAAAACGAAGCGTCGAAAGGCGGAAGAAGCGCGTTCTACGATTATTATTTCTCACGATCGTTACACGATAATTCTTCCATCGATAATTTTTCCAAAAAAAAAAAAAAAAAAAAAAAAAAAAAATACGATATCACATGTGCCGCGGTTTTCACTTTATCGGCCGAATACGCGACGTTACATTCTTATAAACGTGTACGCGGCCATAAGGAGTGCACGTGTTCGAACGAAAGACCGCCCTCTTAGACTCCCCGAAGAAAACGACTACTGCCGTTCCATAAAAATATCCGAGGACAGGAAACGTCGTCGTTTTGTCGACGTCTTCGTATTTTTTTTTTTCGCCGACGCGCCGCATCGCGAGAGAAGAGAGCGACCTATAGATTACCAGAATGCGTTTTCGAAATAACGCACCGCGTCGATGTACATACGGTGTGTTTCAGGCGCAAGGTTGAATTTAAGCACAATGTGTGTTTAGAATGGCTACAAAGTTTTTTTTTGGGAATCTGCGAGAAGGGAGGAAAACTTTTCTTTAAAAAAAAAAAAAAAAAAAAAAAAAAAGAGAGAGAGAGATAATTTTTTTCCCGCGTAAAAATATTATTTCTCGGCGAACTTGTTGATGTAAATATTGTATAGCGGAAAAATCGACTCGAGATTATTTGTGAAAATCCAACGCGTAGCGAATCGGAACACCCAGTATAAATCCGCGACGCAAACACACGCGCGCCCTAAAATAATACCAATCTTCGACGCTTCGCGCTTGTTTGCTTAAGAAAATATTTTGGTACGCACGCATTTAAGCGTGCGCGTCGATTCCGCGTTGCGACGAGAGCGTAGAGTGGAGCCGATATATATGAGGCCGTCCAACGTATTTATGATGAACAAGTGGAGGAGAAAACGCTTCTCTTCTCCCCCTAAGCTTTTCTCTTTCTTATTTTTAGATGGTCATCCGAAGGACACATCCTGCTTATGTAAAAAAATAATAATAAAAAAGAGGATAAAATATTATTTTCTGCATCGGAATATCATATTTTGCTGCAGGTACATAATTAATATGTAACTATACATATGTATATCAAACTATGTCGCATATGTCGCAATTTTTTCATCCCTTTAATAATTTAATAATATTTTATAATTGTTTGGATTATCGAGAAAAGATATACTACTTTTTCTAATTCTTAATAATGCAATATCGTTCGATTACATCGTCTTCATTCTTGGACACGATTGTTATTTATATTACGTGCTCCCAATATTAAATTCCACGAATTATTCGTTTTTATTCGTCGCAAGCGAAATTTATGCGATTTACGTTACCGGCGAAGGTGCTCGGTGAAGAAGAAGCGCGGAGACGCGTTTGGAATTCTGACACAACGGATCGAAGCGGCGCGGCGTGAATGCATCGCGATGCACGCATCGCACCGTGCGTAGCGCATCAACTGGTATCGCATTAAACCAAGGGATCGGCGAAGATTCTTTCTGCCTCGTCAATAAAATACTATAATAAGCGCGAGTTTACCAACAAATTGTAATAAACTTTATTTCAACTGAATACGGCGACTTTCAAGTGTTACTTACATGTAGAGAGTGTCTGATTAACTCTTATCGATCTGGAATAATTATAATGTTTTTATAATTCCCTTTACAATTAAAACATGCTTTTTATCGACCTTGATGCATATAATAACATTCAGATTAGAAAGCTTTTACATTTTATATTCTTAACTCTCTTCTATTATCTCTTATTTTCTAGAGAGAAAAATTGAAATAAAAATAGATTTATTTTTATTCTACAAACGCTAAAATTGTAAGTGACATTTTCGAATGCACATGTATGTAAGTATGTTTCCTCGAAAAAAATTATCTAATAATATATCGATTGACATTTCGATAGACGTAACGTGAGTGCAAGAGCGGGAGAGAGGAGAGGGCACCGGATCTTTCAGGGCACGACACTGGGGCCTTATGTACCGCGCGGGAGATGCATAACTGGTGGCGCGTACACACAACTAACTGGTTAACGAGATCGATATTACGGCAGACGGTGGCCGTTATACATGCGCCGCCTTACACACGCACGCATATACCGCGAGAGACCTCCATGTGTGCGCGAGAAGAACCGCGGCGGCGATTCACACGCACGTGGACACCCACACGTGACATGTTGCACGCGCACGCGCACGCGCTTCGGCATGGTACTTGGAACCACGCGCACGAGCGTGTTTCATATGCAATGCAACCACTTTTACTAAAAGTGACAGTCGGAATCTCTCGTCCTTCGCATTGACATTGGTCGAGTCTATCGTTACGTTTAACGTGAAATGCGGTAAAAATGTTAACAAGAGAATTAGTAGATATATTAATTAACGTAGTAAAACGTTAGTAATATTAGATAAATAAATTCGAGAAGTGGACGACCATATTTTGAGTTAAACAAAAGTATAAATTTATATAGATTTTAACAATAAGCTAAATTCCGCGAAGTCTTTTTATTTTCATTTCACAGTTACATTTAATGCAATCTGTGTAAGATAAACAGTATTTATAATGAGATACTATTTTTAATCTGGAACGCGGCGTCAAAAATAGCTAATGTCTACGCGAGTGGACTTCAATATACTCTCTTTCTCCTTTCTTCGTTCTCCTATTTTCTTTCGTATACACACGCTCACTTACACGTGTACGCACGTTGCGTGTGTGGTTAGGTACACTTACCAGCCGGCAGGGCTGGGTCCGTAGGCCGGAAAGCATTCGTTTTATCTTATTGAAAGGGTCGAAAGGTTCGGTCAGGTAACGGAAGGGCCTTGCGAACGAACGCGAGTACAATGAAACCATCGTTGGATTTACGCTCTTGACAACACATCACATAATATAATACACAACACTATGATGCGTTGAAAAATTTTTTTAAATTCTCTTTACTATTTTTTCATAGTAAGGAAATAATGTTCTACGTAGAAAAATAATAACTTGATAGATTTTATTTACGCGTAAAGAAATAACAAAAATCTTGACTACAATAAAAAATTCTCTGTCGCATTTCTCTCAATATAGATGATTCAATTAATTGACTTGATTATAAATAAATTAATTATTGCATTTTCTGTCTCTCTCTCTCTCTCTCTCATACGTATAAAGGAATTTTATTTTATTTGAAATTTTCTTTCTGCGCGTTATTTATTTTTACGAAGTTACGATATTTTACGATAATTTTTCCGAGCAATATTAATGGACATTGAGATATTTCATAATCAGGTCACGCAGGGAACATCTGCATCGCAATATGTGTTACCGCGTGTGAAATCTCGCAGTCGAGATCTGTTATAGAAATTAATATTGGAAGGCTACGCCAATGCGCGATTAGAAAGTCGTGGCAGATTAAAATTTCCATGAAGCAAAGATTTTTGTGTGAAATTTTATCAAAGTAGTTCGAGACTTATGTGATACCGTAGAAAAATATTTTGTCTTTCGCGTGGCGTACATTATTCCTGGTAATTAGATAAAAACTTTTTGTTTCTTTGGTTCTCTAAAGCCGTCTATGCACATCTGTGCATTTCTAACAAAGCTACAGTTGTATCAATAATGCTAATGAAATTACTGCGCAAGATGATTAAATAATTTGTTTATGGAGCAAAAAATATTCTCAACAAATTATTTTCTTTTTTTTTCGTTTAAGAGGTAAAATAGTTTATGAGTGAAATATGATTAAGTATATAAAATAAACGTGAAGTCGAAGGCTGAAATAACACTTTGTTAAGAGGACGGACGCTCGTTAGAAATCAACCATCAATCATTATATGCAATGGAGGATCAGAATGATTAATCTTATGTGCGATTTAAAAGTTTTACATACACAAACATGTATTAACAATAAAAGACATTACATTAATAGATTTGGTACTTAACACAATGATTATAATTAAAAATTCTATTACAATATAAAAAATAATCGATAATTCAAATTTTTGTTTCTTTCAAATTTCTAGCATTAAATATTTTAATATAATAATTAATAATACATACAAACTTTTTTTCTGTTGAAGCAGAGTCTGTATAAAATTAATTGTTAAACAAAATTTTGCATTTTATTTGTAGTTTTTATCTATTGTGCGTTTCAACATTGAATATAATATTATAAAATATTAAATAAGAATAATATTCGGATAATTTCTAGTATTAATTAAAAAAAACCAAAAAAATTTTTTAGGATACGTTCATGTGACTGCAAATATCACGCAATCTTCTATCAAGTTTGAATCAATGTGTGATCTGAGAGCGATCTAGGAGTGCCTGTTGCACGTTGCAGTCTCTCGTATGCATCGGCATTCCAATGATGGTGCAATTGTTTGCACTTGATCGCCTCTCACTGTATTCTACAACGACGGCGCGTTCTCTCAATATTAAACGCGTAAATCCTTCTCGACTTGACGAAAGGAATGTGAATTATTTTGGAGAATAACTTACGTCAACTATCCTTCTTTTCCAGTTGATTATTAGGCATTTTATTAAAACAGAAATATGTTGTAGAGATATATCGACAAGCTACGATTAGGCTGATCGATGATTCATTAGACTTCTCGCGATTTAGCACAACATGAAGTTTATGATATCATAAGAGGTAATCACAATAGTAATCTTCCTTGACAAACTCTATTGTGTGTTGTGTATTTTATAATTTACATAAGATATCAAATTGAAACGAAATTTCAAGAGAGAAGATACAGTTAATAAAAATAATTGTCTTAAATTCAAATTGCCGGCGTGGATAGAAAATAAAACAATATACCAACATTTAATTTATGATTAGAAACAAGATGACTTGTTTTATTAAAATTATATATTCTGCCGATCGTAAAATATTCAAATAAAAAGAAAGTAATGAAAATGTATGCATGAGCGATTATTCTCGTTTAAGAAAATATTCAAGATTAACGAAGCTTTCAATCTGGTTTTATAAATATCCGGGAATAGCGTATATCGCTGAAATTAACGGATATCGATGGAAATCCGGGTCACGAAAAAAATCCCTTCGCAAGATAAGAAATTACCTTTACATCTTTCGAGCGAAGATCGCTCGAAACTTTGTCTCTCGAGTATACGACGTTTCTCCTCTTCTCATGCGGAACGACATGTTTATTTGCAAATCGATTGGACGCCTAGTTTCTACTACAGCTATAAGCATCTCTCAAGTGGAATTCGTCGTTTCTCTCCAACGCCAATTTTTATCTCGCACGCGAGTTTATCCACGCTTTAAACACTGACAACATTCACTTTTTAATTACTGTACATCTCGTACGTATATATAATTTCCTTCTGTTTCGTGTACCGGGTATTTAATCTATTAGATAACAAATTTTTTAAAATACTAACATTTTTTCGGCTTACGTTGTCTTCCCTCAAAAAAGATAAAACAATTGTGATATGTTTTTATCAAACCGCTTCCCATTCAAAGGTCAATTTTTTTTTATACTTTTCACTTGACTTTTCACGTTATTTAGTCTCATCGAATTTATTTGACGCGTTTTTAATAAGAAATCATTATAATAAATAATACAAATAATATAATTAACATATTAAATAATGGAATAATAAATTAAATGATTGATCAAATAATCAAAATTGCAAAACTGAATATTTCTTCAGTTTGATTCATTTCTTCGAGATACATAACTCAAGAAGTGCGGCGATTTTGTTTGACTTCCGTCTGTAACTTTTCGGACAGAATGACATATTTACGTATGTCGAGCTTTACGTAAGCCGATGATTTTCCATCCACAAAAACGAACTTACCTTATTTTCTTCCCACGTACAGAGAAATTGGTAACATGCCATCTTACATATCCTATCTCTCGCGGAAAATAAATCGCACCTGTTCGTTCATCGAAATCGCGCTCATTAATCTCTGCAGAGTGGATTATCGTTCGAGCTGAATGACACGTCGAAATAGGTACACTCATAATTTGCTATTAGTTCGTATTCGAAGTTAAACTAATTGGAAATATGTTATCGGCGAAACTCGAAACTTTGTTGCTAAAACCGCTATTTAAACGATTCGTTATTTTCCAACTTTGAAGGATTGTGCGAAAAAAAAATGTTACGATGAAAATCCGTGTGTTACTTACAAAGAGCGACAAAAATGCTGATATGTTATTTTTTTCGAGATTGATCGAGATCATTTATAATGATTAATTATTTAATAATGCAATTTTATTTTGTAATATAAAAAAAGAATTTTAAAAAATATATTTTAAAGAATATATTTTAATTTTCTTATATATTAAACTTTATTTTATTTTTTAATATATATACCTATTTTTATAATATATTCGTATAGGACATATTCGTAATTTTTTTAATCTGCTAATATGTATTTTTTTAAATATATAAATATTGCAAAAAAAAATATACATATATGTTAAAATATCTAAATTTAAATTCAAAAAATACATGTAATTTTTTAAATGCACAAGAATATAGAAAGAATTTTTAAATATATATAAAGTTATTGCGTATCAAATATTATTTTTTTTATATTATTATTTTAGACAATTTCATAGAAAAGTTAAAATTAGACTTTGAAAATACACTTTGCGATATCTTCTTTTCTCGTGATAATGTTTAACGATACTAATCTCTCAAATAACAAATTTATAATATGGAATATTTTTTCAACATCATAGCTTAAAATATTCTTAGATAAACTTCCCAATTTTCTACGGTTCCATGGACTACAACTCACAAAATTTGCAAACATCTGATAAGGATTGTAACATCGAAGCATCGCACCGAGACATCGTATCGCTTTGACGCGGTATGTTTAAAATAATCGATTATCGGAAAATGTTTATTTTAGGAGAATATCTCACACAAAAGCGAAACTTTCGTACGGAACGGAATAAATTTCCTATGCACGGATCCGTACGCTGATACCCCGCACGCGTGTCCCCCATAGTGAACAGGGAAGCCCCATAATAAAAGGGAAACGGCAAATATAAAGGCATAAAAAAAAAAAAAAAAAAAAAAAAAAAAAAAAAGACGTTAAAGACTCACTGTTAAAGACGAGCAGCTTCCGCGTGGAGCCCAGCCGCTTGATGGGTGACTTGACGCCGTCGATCTCGTCCTCGTCCATGATTCAGCGACGACGGTGTGCAGACCTTGATTCCTTGCTCTTCCCAAAGCCCGCGGGGAGGGGAGGACGGATGCGCCTCGCTGCACGCACTCACACGCACTCGCGCAAAACTCGTGCCAACGTATATACGATGCAACGCGCGCCGGTTGCGCGTTCTATCGCGGCGCGCGAACGATAAAACGGCAGAGACGCGAAGGTGGACGCGGGACACGCGCGCGCGCGCACGCGACACTCGCCGCACTTTAGAGCATTCTCTCAGCAAGAGAGACACGAGGTGCTCCCAGACTCCCGCCTGTCCTGTTGCAACCGGTTTCAACGACGGGCAAAGCCGTTCGGCCGACAACGAATGAGATGTAGATGCGCACCACCGATGCACGCGTGTCTTTTCACGCATACACGCAGCCACTGCGAACGACGTACACTCGCGTTTTACCTGTCGCGGCTAACTCGCGTGCGTGCGCGCGTCGATGCGCGAAACGATCGGCGGCGGAGCGGGCCGAGGGGAGCCGACGATCGGTGGCTGTCTATATAGTCCGTATCTCGAGTCTCGAACTATCCGAGCGTAGCTCAACCGGACGGCCGATCCGACTGTTCCGCTCGATTCCGACTTCCGACTGATTCAAGTTAGCTCCTGTCCTGGGTGCGCGCGAGCACGCTACTTAGACGGCCACTCGCCGCGAAGTGCCTGCCGGCTGGCTGGCTGGTCGGCCTCGAGGCCGTTCCGCGCGGCGCGGATATTCTTGGACGAGGAACGTGTATTAAATTCAACCACGGGGGTCTTCCGCCGCCGTCGCCGCCGCGCCGGTGAAGCCTCAACACATCGTTGCGTCTCACCCGCGACGCGAGCCGCGTCTCGAGTCTCGAGTCTCGACACGTCTCAACTTGCCGTTGCCTGGCAACCGTTAAATAATTGCCGCGCTCGAGAGCCGATGGTACCGCTGGCGCCATCTGACGAGAAGGAGCGCAATCCTTTGACAACAGAATGATAACTTGAATGGTAAAGAAGATATTTGAAATATTTATATAAACAAGAAAAAATTCAATTCATTCGTCGACAAAGTTGATAAACTAAATTCAATTAAGTAATAAAAATACACGTGAACGTGGCACACGTGGTATCGTCTGCTTCATAATCTCTCGATCCTGATACTAATGATAGAAAAAGGTTATAGTAAAGGTAATAAAAATAATAAAAATTAACGATAAAAGTGATAGCTAGTACTAACAATAAGTGATTATACTAAATTGCAACTGGAGCAAGAGATTTTTTGACACCTCAGCATTTTCCGTCTTACGAATCTCTCAATACTTCACAGATGATTCATATATATATATATATATATTATATAAATATAAATTTATAATAAAAGTAGATGAGCGTGGAAGTATTTAATAAATCTATTTTATTCTCTCTCTTTGAAAATATTTTCCAAAGGAATATCTTTCTATATTTAATGTCGTTCTTTTATTCATTAATTTTACCTTAGATGTTATTAACAAGAATAATATGCAAAATATAATAAAAAGTTATTGCTTCTACATTATAGTAATCTCAATCTTTGTTTTTGAAAGTAATTTCGATAATAAATAGAGTTAAAGAGATATACGCGAGAAAGAGAGAGAAAGAAAATGAGATACGTATAATAAACAATCTACTTAGATGTTTTTTTAAATAGAAAATGATAGAATAAAGCTAACAAATAAAGATAAAATTTAAACTATAAATTCTTTGAATTGAAAATTTGAAATATTCTAAACAGAAATATTCACAAAATTGTATTCTTTTTGATACAGATATTAGAAATAAATATATTTACATGCAAATAAAGAATATGAGAAACAAAAACAGGATTATACTTATCAATCGGAAACAAAATATTAAATTCTATCATTCCCGTAGCTTTTGGGTCTTTATTGTTTACTCGTCAAGAAAAAGCGGATTACGATATATATCGCGATTTCGATATATCGAAACAGGCATAATGTGAAATATGAAAAGCACATAAAACATTTGTCATGAATATCGTATTAAATTGTAAACATGTAAACACGTGAGTACTTACACTTATCCTATGAAAAATATGCTTTTCTAATAGTATTTATAATAGGAAAATTATGCCGACGACCGATTCTCGCTTGCTCGTAAAATATTGAGTTGTAAAGACAAATTAAATCTTTTTAAAGGGGAACGTTTGCCTCGTTACTTTTATAATTGCGGTCTGCAAAAGAGATCATCTGTGATCGCAAATGATCGCTCACAATTGATTGATCTGATGGCGGAAAATGAATTAACGATTGCCTTTTCGATCTGTCTGTAACATAAAATTTTACTGCTAGACTTTTAAAAATTGGACATGAATCATCATATATCATCTATTATGTTTCAGTATAAATCATTTTAAATAAATATCAAATTAAAACTCCACTGTGTAATCTAATAAAATAAATAAAACTATAATTTAATTTTTGTGAGATAAACGTCAGTGTATATAGCACTGATATTTTTATATGACTAATATAATTCCATGTAATCTACTGTATAAAATTCTTTTTTTTATTTTGTATAACTAAAATAAAAGTAAAAGTCCAACAAAAATTGAATGTACATTATAACAATTACTACAAATAGAGTTACACAAGAAGAGTCATAGAATGATACTCACACAAATACCTCAGTTTCTATGACTACGACATGCAAAACATTATTCCAGTAATACCTTACCATTGCTATGATCAAGTACTTGAACAGCTGATGTCATCGGTCACTGTATTCTATCTGTTAAAGCAATTAAAAATCTATAAAATCTATTAAAGCCCAACTTCTAACATCTGACATTGAATTTTTCGAAGATGGATCCCGAGAAGAACAGTGCCAGTAAAATCAACGAACGACCGATCACCCGCTGGCGACGTGAGCCGGAAGAAGCACCCAGCACCTCGTCGAACAAAATCGACAGACCGCCGACAGGTATTGTGAGACCTCAGACCAAGTACGAGCGACCAAGGTCACGTCGAGGACACAAGGATGATTCGTCAGAATATGCCAGCTCGGCTACCTTCCGTTCGGCAACGCCAGGGCGTCTTGCCCTGGCGAGACCACCGTCGGCGTCTTTTCTATCCAATCGTGCACCAACTGCAGGCCTTACTAGAATGGGCTCCGGACTGAATCGTTCCGGCACCGGACTGGCGACTGCCAAGCCATTTAATGTCAGCATGGTTGACAGGCCGATTACGCAACACGGGATAGCGGGTATGCGACCGGGTACCACCAGAGGTTTACCGATGACAAGGTAAACATTGATAACAAGATGTACAATAACTTAATGAAAAGATATCAGAATTAAATACTTTGAATCTCTCTTCAAGAAGGCTGTATAAGTCTCTTGTTTTTCTACGTTTTATATAATTATTTATTTAATTATTATTTGCGGAGCAATTATTAATACTTTAAAATATTTATTTGCAGGCAAATTCAAGACAAGAGATACTACGAGGGCCTGTTACAATTAAAAATACGAGAATTGTCACAGGAAATCGGGAAGATAATGAAAGATATTGAGGTGCAAAATAAGGAGAAGGCCACCTTTCTGCATTACGACAAGAGAGCCAAAAGTTTGGCTGCGGAATTAACTAGTCTGCAGACCGAATTAGCAGACTACAATCTTGTCGTGGATAAAATGACTTTAGATGTTGATAAGGAAGAGATCGAGCAAGAAGCTAAAGAGTTGGCGTTGATGAACGAGCGCAAGAGTGCGGAGGTCGAGAGGATGTTTGAGCAACGGAAAGAGATGGAACAGAAACTTCACAAGATGGAGAAGGATATCGAGAATGAAAGGAAGAGAACAGAACACATTATCGAGAATATGGATCCGCATACGAGGGAGAAATATGATGATTTGCTTCGACAGAGGACAGAATTGCAGGAGCAAACGCAACAGATGCAACGCGAGTTGGATCTGTTGTCAAAGGAACAAGTTCAATTAGAAGAACAAATAGCGCTATCCCAGCTGAAGCAAGAAGCGGTGAAGCTGCAGGTGAGGATCATCGAAGCAGAGGAGAAGCGGGACAAGTTGCGGGAGGAAGAGGGCAAGAGATTATCGCCAGAGGATGAGAAGGAACAACTTTTACAAAAGATCAAGCGTGACAACACCGATATCGCCGCGACAGAGGCGCAAATAATAGAGAAGGAGAAGAAGGTGATGGAACTGGAGCAGCAATTAGAGCAGATGGAAACAGATATGGAGGATAATCATTCGGAAAAACAAGCAAAGTATCAGGAATTGCGAAAGCGTGAGGAGATGATGGAGGAGTTTATGTCCACGTACGAGCAAAGTAAGCAGGAGGAAATGGAAAAGCTGGAGAAACTCGAACGAGAGATCGTCGACAAGTTAGAAGCTGTGACGAATACAGTGGAGAATAAAGATCTGACAGAAGCCGAAGAGGCGGCTATTTTACGCGACAAATTCTCGTACAACGATTACGAGGCCGCACATCGCGATGACGACTTCGAGGAGTTGAAAAAGGACTATGCGACCATGCAACAAACATTCAATAGGCTGAGGATCCTGGAGGAAAGACTGCAGTTGGAGTCCAAGCAGTTGAAAGAGAAACTGAAAAAACAACAGAGTGAGTTGACCGTTCTAGAAGATCTGGACGGCTTGAAAACGCGAAATGAACTTGAGCGAGATGAATTAATTGCCGAACGTGAAGGACTTGAGACCGAGGAAACGATTTGCGAGGACGAGCTCAAATCACTGCAAACAGAATACAACGAGCTTAAAGAGCGATTAGAGAAATATCCGGCTTATCCTGAGATCAGTAACTTAGAGGAAAAATTAGAAAAACTAAAAGAAGATAATAAAAAGAGCGAAGAATTTATAATCAAGGAAAAGGAACGCGTTAATTATGAGTCGCTTAAAGAGAAAGCTTTTAAACTGATTAATGATTATAGTGTGACACTTCAAGAGAATTTAAAATCTCTTCATTAAACAATGATTTTCTCTTGATAGAAAAAGAAATTACTCGAAAACAATCAACGACAATAAGAAAACAAGAGATAAAACGATAGAAATTGTCAGAATTAAAGATTTTATTTTTTATTTATACTATTAATTGTAATAGTTTTATTCTAATATCGTTATTCAATTCCTATCGTTCACCTTTCTTATCATCATACTTTATTTATCTTTGGATTATTATTATTTAACGTTTATTACTGTTTTAAATTCTCTAATTATTAACATTTATTTTATCATTATTCTGTTCAAACTCTGCAGGGAGTGGAACTTTATTTGCCTGCAGAAACTTAATGAAAGTATTCCTGAATTGTTCACTGGGCTTAATATTCTTCGCACACATTAGCTTCCAAAGCTCTATTGCATTATTGTAATCTCCTGTTTTATCTGTTAATGTAAATATTATCAATATTAATATCAAGTTTATATATATATATATATATATATATATATATATATATATATATATATATATATTTTAGAAAGAAAAATATGACTTACTGTAAATGGAAAGGAGCATTTCACTTAATGTAAGTTGGTTTAAATTGCTCGAGTCTGGAATCGCTTTGAAGAGATTCAATAAGCTACCTGTCTTAGTGCTCCTTCGTGCATAATTGAAATAGTGGAAAAGGGTCTTCATGGAAATTCTATGATTCTGTAATAAAAACACAATGAGAAAAATATAAATTAAAATATGTATAAATGTGAAATTGATCAAAAGTTTTAAAAACTTCAAAAAATTATTCCAAAGGGAATGAAAATTTTATATATATATATAAATATATCAAAAAGATACCCTGTTCTCGTATTTATAAACAAATTATAAAAATTTTAAATACTTATATAAAAAGTTAAATGTACGCTTTAACTGTCTTTGTTATTGTATTATGGAATTTTAAAATATTTGATCAGTTTTATGAGTTACTCTAAATGAAAGAAATATAAATCAAATGTGACATAATTGAAAAAGTATTTCAGTTACCTGCAATATAGTTTGCAGTTCCTGCGTTTTATCCAATGTCGCCAGTGCTAACACTAGTATTGTGTTTGCTATATCTGTGCCATAGAACTTAATTAGTGTACTGTACACCTTTTCTATGTAAACTTCTGCGTTTTGCAATTTTGCACTGTTTTTCTGCTGCAGCAATGCCGTCAAAATTTCCAATGCTAGTGGTGTCTTTTTGTGATTTTTGGCGCATAGAGTAAATATATCTATGGTGCCCTGAATGTCATTCCTTTCTAACGGTATCGCCACCAACGGCCTCAATAGCTCGGTAGTTATATTGCAATACTTCTTCTCGAGGAGTAGATTCAACATATCTTTTGTTTGAGAGTGATATGGACTCTCTGCTAACGTTTGCAAAAGTATGTGACAATATCTCTGTCCGTCTGTTTTAAAATTAATATTATTGATTTTAGTAATAATTTCAAACGCTTTCTTGGGTTTATCTGCCTTCACCAATGCGATAGCAAACATCAAAATCTTGATGTCATCTATATGTAAATTGTCAAACGTCTGCAGATTTGATAGCAATGCCTCGGCCTCCTTCAGTTTATGTTTAACATATAGTTCGAACAGAAATAATTTCATCCCGGGTGTCCATTCGTATTGACACGCATCGAACTCTCGTTTTATTTCCTCAGCTTTCTTTAAATTGTTCTCGGAACAATACGCCTCTAGTAATCGACGCAGAATGTTTCTGGTTGGCAAATTTTTGCTCTTCAACTCGACCAGAAGACAAGCTAGCTCCTTAGTATTCATATATTTTGGATGAGTCATGAACGAAAGCGATTTTTCTTTTAGATTAGGATCCACTAAACTGTCTATTAGCTTCATTGTGATTATGTCTTCCTCATCACTGAAATTTACATTCGATAGATTATTTTTGAGAATAGTCGCATCTGGTTCTGATATTTTAGCTTCGCATTTTTTAAATTCTTCCAAGAAAATTTGCAAATCTTTCACTGAGACCAAACGTTTATCGCTCAACATTTTCAAAAACACAGCAATGTAATTTTGACTCTGCGAAGATACCATCAGTAACGATACGCATGTCTCGATATCCTTCGTAGCAATATAAGCGCGCACTAGGGGTTTTATCAATTCTTTGTAATGTAGTTTATATTGCCTATTAAATGTACATAATGATTTTACGTCTTGCATCCGATTGTGAGACAACAGAAAACCTATCAAAGGCGTATATGCGATAGAACTAGGTACGCCATTAATCATTATTTTATGCATAGTAGTGGTCGGATTTGAAGTGTTTACATAGGGATATACGTAATTCGACAATGTATCATAGTCCAACTCCACCCCTGTGTCTACCATAAACTTTACAAGTGAGAATATCTTAGCCTCTCCCTGATTGCAATGCGTTCTTGTTAATAAAGGCCAATAATAATGCGGTCGTATCTCTATATTCTTTTCTGTCATTGCTGTGAATATCGCAAGGCATAAATTTTCTCTACCAAGCTTTAAACCAGATTCCGCTACATTGGTCAATGCCAGCGGTTCGCAACCAGAATCCACGAAATCTGTCGCATATTTCGTAATATCATTAACTGGTACATTTAATATGACTAATTCGTTCAGGAAACTATTTACAAAACTTTTCGCAATATCCTTCGTCGTATTATTCATAGCAAAACAATTTATAATCATATGTGCATCCCTGGTTCGATTAACACGTACCAGTTCTACTATCGTCTTAAAAATCTGTGATTTGATAGCTGGTGCAGAAGCCATCAGAAAATTCAGAATAACAGGGATGTGCCTACCGTTACCGGATATGCTCAGAACTTTTATCAATCTCAGAAGATTCGTGTCGCTTTGTGGTTCATCGTTCAATATTTTAACCAGATTCGGAATATCACCGAGTTTCGCGTATCCACATGCCAGCTCTGTGTATGCTTTGTCCGTAGATAGCTTCGCATCGTGCATGAGTGTTATCATGTGTTCTGCTTGAGCGATATTGTCACTGGTTGCATAAACTTGTACCAAAGCATTAAACACATCTTCATCGAAGATGACATTCTTCTCCTGCATCAAAGATATGATATCCTGTAGATGATTGCTGTTATGCATCTTTGCGACTGCATTCAACAGCAACTTATAAGTGTTCTTATCTGGCTCCACACTCATGTCGGCTAGAAACTTTTTAGGATCCACAGAAATCAAATTTTGTATATAAACATCCAATAGAGTATTATAATACTCCAACGTCAGTCCTTCGCTGTTTCTCTTTGCAAGATGCCATACCTGTATGTGAAAATTTACATTACACAATCGACTTTTCTCTCTGTTAATATATTATCACGCATTTCTATTAGTTTGAACTCAATTTTCACGAATTTGTATATAATACTGTGCTTAATTATTATCTTAAGAAAAAAATTTTATTTTACCTGATCCACTAGATGTTGCCTCTCGGTAGTTTCCAGATAGGACAACAGATTGCCGCAGCACTTGAGCAACAACACCCCGGTGTCGTGATGCAGCTGATAATCGGTTTCGTTGCATAATCTAATAACCTCCTTCAAACTATCCAATGATACCTGGCCTTTTTTAACGTCGTCGCACAATGACATCAATTTATGATCGATGTCGTCGACCGACGATTGCGAGACTGTCGTGCCGAACGTCCTGATGCATGTCACAGTGTAATTTCCACAGGGTCGCAAGTGGGTTTGCAGTGGAGACAGGCTGTGATGCACGTACCGGGAAATATAACCTTCAAGCGTCGCGAGATTTGACGTTTCGCGTGACGATGATGACAACGAATGGTGCGAACGGACAACGCGCGATTTCGCACCGGCTCTAAGAAGTGTCATGTACCTTCTCAGCTGCAGCATCTTGTCGGTTTCAATCATTGTTGATCAATCACGCAAACCGACGTCGGTGAAAAATTAACGAGCTACTATTATACCACGCTACTGTGCACGGCCATCTTTATTTAAATAAAGATGGCCGTGTGCTGTGACGAACAAGACGCATGCGCGTCTACGCTGCTCAGTAGCCAGCAGCCAGCACGCATAATCGACGTTGTATCTAATATCATTGATTTAGCTGCGAGTATATAATTCTCTGCATCATAATTTATAATCTAAAAATATTTTATCCATTTATAATTTAAAGCAGGTAACGTAAATTTAATATGGCTTGATATTTTAAATATGATAACTGATGATATAATAATTTTATTACCGTCAGATAATAAATTATTACGACGACGTTATAAATTAGAGGTTACGTTACCGACAGTTTGTAATTTTACTTTCACGATATATATTTTTATCTCCAATGTGTAATTTTAATAATGTTTTCATTATTTCTAAAATGTAATGTAGATAGAAATTGAATATATGACTTGTATTTATTTGCATATAAAATATCGTGATACAGAATGCGTTCCGTTTGGCACTATAGATTATTATTAATTCTTTTTAGATCTTTTTCTATTATTGTTTTTCCAACTTATTTTTCCATCGGAATAAACTATTTTTGCTTTGTGTTTGATGAACCAATCGGGATGAAGAATTTTACGCTTCGGAGTGAAAACAGCGTCAAGTGGAGCGCATTTTGTTAATATAGTAACAAAAGAAAATTATCGTAAGGTGGTAACACGTTTTTCTATATATATGTCGCATTATCGATGATCGAAATTGAAAAAGGTGGAAGGTGGCGGTCTCAACGGCCAGATCCGAGATGGCTGTTTATTTCACGTGTAATGTTGCCAGAACGAGGTTTCGAATCATCAGTTGCGTGTTTTTTTACTCAATTTTTTCGTAGTGTATCGTCGCGTTCGTAGATCAAAATAGATCAAAATCGATAATCGTCGGTAATATATTCGAAAGGATCGTTGAATTTGTGTGAAACCCGCTTTGTCGATAGAAGAAGTATATACTGCTGCACGCAAGTACGTAGGAACTAATATTTTGAAAAGTTTTCTATGGCATCTCTCTCCCACTGTATATTTAGATCAGTGCTCTCTCCCCTCTTTGTCTTCAATAAAGACATTACGAGATTATCGTATAGACACATTAATCTATTCTAGTTTTGTATTTCTCTCGTATGAAAAATGTATAAATTGAAAGTTTTATTGTTATCATTTTCTTCGAAAGAAGTAATTTCATGACTTGGAGGAATCGGCTATTATGCAGATAGCCATCTTGTTCGCGGAATGCAGTTTCATTATTCAAGAAAATCACCGATTTTGAGACAATTGAGATATCGATCGATGACAAAATCGTTGACGATGTTCGTCGCGAGTCGAAATCATTTGTGAAATTTGCATGTCGATTAAACGTTTATAACATCATTTACTCAACTTTATTATGTACTGGTGCGCTAGTAAAGTTAACATTTTTTAACTTGACTAGGATGCTATTTAGGGAGAAAGAGAGAGAAACAGAGAGAAATGCTACATTTACTGACATTTTTAACTGTTTTTTGCGCTTTATTGCTTTTGCACGCGTGGTAAATAATATATATATATGTATATGAATTTATTTACGAAAGAATGTGAAATTAATGCATTGATTACAAAGTTAAATTGTCAAAAGTTATTACCGTAGTAAATTACGAATCTCTTTCGGCTGCTTCGAGAAATTTCACAAATTTTTTGATTACATAAATTTTTATCGCATAACGAGTATTTATTTTCTATTTCTTTCAACATAGAAAATTATTTACATTAATAATTATATAACAACAAGTATTTTAATCCGGATATTTATTCGGGATAACATTTTGAAATTATGTTATGGTCATCAAATTTTGATATACTCGATAAATTTGTTTTCTGGGCTATTTTATTAGCATGGTTTCAATGGTAGGATGTACAATGGAATAAAATAATCGCAATTATTTCTTTTCGGAGTGAAAATACAGCAGAATGTCAATTATTATACATAAAAGGAAATGTTTTAATTTATATTATAAAATATTTTTGTGTGATTATACATATATTTCTATGTTATTTATGGTGTATTATTTATTATATCGTTTACATATTTTTCCTTCTCTGAATGTTTTGAATGGAATTGTAATACACACACACACACACACACACACACACACACACACACACACACACACACACACATAGTGACTTAACTTGACTGAATAATTAATATCTAAAATTAATAATAATAATTAATTTTAGATATTTAAATTTGATATACTGCAATGATAATATAATCAGATGGTACAATAGAGAATTAAAAAAAAAATATTTATATATTTTCTACATCTTATACTTTACACACGCAATTAAATCTTGTTACACAAGCAAAATACACACATATGTTTTATATTAAGCATTAAATAAATAGATGAAAGAGATAAATAAAGGTATAATAATACATAATTAAATAAAGTAGAATTTCAATAAGTAAATAATATGTAAAAATATGAAATAAATTATATATATATATAAATGATTAGATAAAATAATAAATAAAATACGTGAAATAAGTGAGCGATTAAATGCATCGTGTACGACGTACTTAGATTCTGTGAAAATTAGTGAGATGCAATAAATATTTCACACGACAAACTTCTTTATGCGGAAAAGCTCTTAGCATAGTCACTTCGCATATTTGATTATCTGTTTTCCATCATATTTGTTCTATAAAACTTCCATTATATTTATTCTGTAAAATTTTTTTTTGAACTATAGAAATTCTTGCCAAAACTTAATTCTAATAAAATCTATTTATAATAGTGTAATGATATAATAACTTGTTAGTTATGTATAAATGACAAAGACTTCGAGTAATACTTTATGATGAACTGCATATATAAGTTATGTGGAAAATAGGCAACTAAAAATATCGTGAGACAAATAATAAATAAATAAGTAATCAGAATAAAAAATAATTAATAGACGAGGTGAAAAATAATTAACATGTAGATAATTAAATATGTGAAACGACATACATAAACGATTAAATACGTGAAATTTTTTTATTATTTATTATTTCGCATATTTGTATTCGTCTACTTATTTATTTATTGTCTATTATAAATTTATTTTTTAATGGATAAGAAATAAATAGACGAATATGATAATTATTAAGAATAATACTAGTTACTTGTCTTATCAAACTATCAAACTAAATTTTTATGAACTATATATAATACGCATTAAATTTTACAGACTAGATTCTCGCTGCCCATGGACTGAGATCGTGTACTCTACTACGTAAACTAAGGGAAGATGATTTGATAGATTATTTGCATGTCAAGTATTCTCTTCGATTGTCAGCCGTGTAAAAAAATGGTGAGTAATTAAATTATAACAAATTAGTACGCTTACAATCCCTCTCTAGCGCTTATTATTATTATGCGACAAAGAACCAACATTCAAACACTATATTTTCATAATCACATTACATAAATTAAAATCATGTATGTTTATTATATAAAAAATTCATTTTGACGCAGCCACATTTTTAATCAAGTACGAAATTAAAAAAAAAATAAATTGGTTCAATATTGATTCAATATAATTATCCGCCAACTATTTCTGTGTATAATTTCTTACAATTTAATCTTCCCCCAAAAAAACTTTTCGAGTTAGTTGTCCATGAACTTTTTTGACTAGATGTCACTCGTATATATAGTATTACATACATGATAAGCATCTGATTTTTACTAATTTTCTTTTTTATATAATAAAATAAAGGACCTTATAATTTTACATTTACTTAATTTTATATCGACCTGCGAATGTATACTTATGCCGATTAGTGAGATTAATTTCATAATAATTCTTATATAACTTGTATGCAAAAATTTAAATTATATTTTCTATAAAAATTGTTATCTTTGATTAAATTTATTGCCATAAAATGAGATCTAAATATATTATTTATAAGTTTTAAAAAAACTTATACAATAAGTTTGATTAATTTTTCAATACTTATCGATACTTATCGCACTTACAATTAAAAAATATTTTTTGACCTTATTTGTCCAATTATGAGTGGAATAATTTCGACTAGAATGCGACTAGAATTTAATGAAACTGATATTAGCATAATTATGAAGTATTAAAATAAATAAGCACAGCCACATAATACTCGAATACGATTGTGTGACTTAATTTGCAAAACATTTTCTGGGAAAAAGATGGTTATATGACTAAATAAACTGCTCTCTTAAAAGTAAACTCTAATATTAATTTTCTAAATTTATCTATATTCTAAATCTCCAAAATTTTATTTTTAGTTTTGAATGATATAAAAATTATTCTTTTAGAAAATTTTAATATGAGGCGTTTAAATGAAAACTGTCGCTAAATCAATACATGACTGGTAAAATTGAATAAGAAATAGAAAAAAAGTAAATTGATTAGAATAAAATGATTAAAGTAATGACTAGAAAAATTATAATATAATTCTTTTCTAGATTAAAAATATATTTGACTAGAACTATTTGCATCTTTGGTTTCTTTTATTATTGCAATATTATTAATTTTGAATAAACATTTAATTTTTTAAATTATCTTTATGTAATTTAAAAATTTCTTATCTTTTCTTAATCTTTGGTTTAAAGAATACTTTTGATCTATGCATCTGATATTAAAATAAAAAATAGTAATCTTATAACGTGACACAGACTTATTTCAGAATATTTCTTTAACTCAGATTAATATGAAAGCATAGAATTATTATCTTTGTTAATGAGCTTTGCTATTATTATCGCATAGTTTATTTATCATCCAGTTTTTAATAAAAAAAGATACTTGTATGTATAATACATAAAAAATGATGATTGCTTTTATGATAACGTTAATCCACTTACAGTTTGAAAGAATATTGTATATTGAGTAAGTAAAATCGAGTTAGATAGTTTTAGTTTATTTAATTTGTTTTAGTTTAGATTTATTCTTTTTTCCTCGTTTATTATATTCATATTATATTTGCAAATTTATTAGAATAATTATAACAATGATATTTATATGAGATTTGTTATATAAGAAATGAGATTTATGAAATATTCATATTTTTATATTGTTCACGATAAATCAATAATTCTTTTTTAAATAAACGTTTAAGCAATACACTAAATAATTACACAAGCATATTGTAATTAAACACAGAGATTTAGAATGTTCGTAATGGCACAATTTTTCTAATATAGCTCTTTTCTACATTGATAGCTGCTCTTGAGGACATTACTTTTTTCTTGATAAATAAATATATATAATATGTATAGACTAATTAAAATAAATTAAATGCGCTAATGTACAGGCACTTTTTATACATACTTTGCGTTAAGATTTACAGACTGTCCCTCTCTATTCATTTATATTCAAGAATATAATTCTTTTTTCTTTTTTTTTTTTTTTTTTTTTTTTATATATATAAAAAGGAAAAAATTGCATTTTAATTATTAATATTTTGTACTTTTAAAATAATCAATAATTAAAAATAAATCAATTTTAAATAATATAGATATACTGGCACGTTTCCCAAAATATTATACTTATAATTATTCAAGTTATAATAATTAGCTTAAACTTAATTTTTTTGTTTTAAAGATTATTTTACTTAATTATTAAAATTCTTTAATGTAATGCTAATGGTTAGAATTGACTAGATTATTTGTAAAATTATTACGATTAAACTGAAATAATGCTATATGAAAACTGTATGTACAGTGTATGCTTTCAAAGACAGGTTATATACGATTTTCTAAGGAAATGATTAGCATTCTCTTATTTGGTATAAGTTTTGTATGGCATCACATCCACGGATTTCACACAACTGATATATAATTGTAAGAATAATATTGATAATATAATAACTGATATGTTACACAAAATGTAATCGCACTCTTTAGAATTTAATAGAAGATTGCATTTATTAGTGGCCTGCATATCCTGTATCTCGAATATGAAATTATTCTTAATTATTTAGTCAGTCAATTATATAACTGATATAAATGCGTGTGATTTGAAACTATGAATAATTATATAATAAAAACCGGGATTATACATAAGGATTAGATAAAGTGATGCAGATACTCTACAAAATTACTCTACTTAACAAAATTATACATTTTAAGTGATTATAAATTATAAAGATATGAAAATTTATATGTATATATTAATTAAATTTTAATTAACTCTCGTTAATTTTAAAGAATTTTAATTCTAATTTTATTCCATAATAATGGAATGTCTACGTATGGTTGCAGATTAAATTAAAAAGTTTATGATTCTACAATTTAAAGAAATTTAAAAGAAGTATTTAGGGAACTTTGATTTTGTATTTTTTCATATCACACACACACACACACACACACACACACACACACACAATGTTTCGAAATACGTTGATTGTCATGATTCATTCTTTTAAATAAAAATTAAATTTTGGTTTAGACTAGAGCAGTAATAATACTAGTTCTGACTAGGTATGACTAGATCTTTTGGTATATTCTGTATTAGTTTTGACTAGATTTTTTTTAATATATTCTATGAATTAAAAATATATTTGACTAGAATCTACATTTCCGTTGTTTATTGTACTATTATTATTTTTTTTTCTAATACATATATGGTACAAATCCCTAATAAATATTAGAAATTAAAAATTATCTTCCTCCATTGAATTTTATTAATGTGGACTTGAATGAAACAAATTTATTTAAAACTGGCTTAAAAGTGACCTAAAATATAATTTGATATTAAATTATTATTTTAAATAAATAAACTTAAGTATTAAATATATAGGACTAGATATAAAGTTAATTATGGACATTAAACTTGTTTTTATGTTGTACTTTTTATAGCTCTTGCACATTAAAAATTACTAATTGTTCACTTAATTTACTTAATATTATCAATGATTTAAATAACTATAACCTGAAATTAATCTCACTACTGTCGGCTTAAACTAAATTATATTTAAATGATGACTTAAATCTTGAAAACACTCGGCTGAGAAAATTTTCATTATTATGTGCAACTGTAAGCATTTTCGATAAACAATTTTTTAAAAATTCGAGTAAGAACTTTTTTACATATATACTGTAATTTAATTTTTTTTTATTAAGAGAGAAATGCCTTTGCGGAATAAAATTTGACTTTTAACTCGCAATAATGCGTATACAGACTATTATTAATTAAAACAAAAAGAAAAACAGTCAGTGTCAAAATAGAATTTAAACGCGGATGTTTATATTTCTTTCTCTTTTTCTCTTTTTTTTCTTCTTTCCTCTTTTTTTCTTTTCAAATTTTTTTCTTCTTTTTCTTCAAGACATTAAAAGTTAATCGTTGTATGGAGAAGCAAGAAATTTTTTAAAATTAAAATTAAAACCAAAATTTAAATTATATAAAACAGGTGTGTATAAAGTTAAAAGTTTTATAATAAACATATATATTAAGATTTGAATACCATTGAACTATCCATCTACTATGTATCCGTGTTTAGATTCTAATGAGTCTTTTTCTTTTTATTTTGATTTACTTCAGTCTTTTTTACTTTTGTTACACTATAATTAACGCAACTTATATAGATTATTAATATAAAGTAACTTATACCTATATGAACATAAGTTTTCGCACAAAATTAAATATTATAATAAACACATCTACATTATTTACATTACTCATCTAAAATTGCATTATCGCGAGTTGAAATACTTTCAGTGAAATATTAAAATCCAGTAATAGATTATGACATACCATATTATCGGCTAAAGATTCAGCTAGAGTTCGATGTCTTCCACCGGTGATCGTTGTTATTATCATTATAATCATTGTGGTCATTGAAAGTAAATGAAATAGCACAGCAATGCGATTCTCCTCGGATCTAATCTATAATATTTTTGATAATTGTATTTTGATTCTTTAAATAAGAGCATTAATCAAAATGTATTCGTGGACGATGAATAATAATTTTTAGAATATGTATGTTTGCAATTGTATTTATAATACAAATAGATACATTATGTATACATATTCAACAAAAAATTATCACTCTTTTATTCTTACGAATATATTTTGTTGAACATTATTTCAGATTAAATCATAAATTTTAATAAAGTACTTACCCGAATAGTTTCTCGTATGATGAATTTATAGATCCGATTGATTTGCATCATAAGTATATCGAAAATTGTGGCATGCTTGATTGTGAAAAACGTACATTTTTAGTGACATCAGAGAGTGTATTAAAATCGATTCAAAGATCAATTTTATAGAGATTCTTATCAAGTTTTCTTGGAATGTTATTCACGTTACGATATCTTTGATTCAGATGTTTTTTAATGTGAAAACATTCTCATCAATGTGCATAAAAATATAAAGAATCGGAATATTTTGTAATAATATTGATGCCTTTGGATCTATTCGTCTTGTCGTTGCCATAATCACACCGGTGATTACCTTCAATAATTTTCGATGCTTTTTAATGCAGGAATGAAAATTTTCCATCGCCGCAAAATGCAGTCATTTATCTTCACCGAGCGTTTTTCGAATACTGGTTGTACTTTGAGTATCAGTACTCTATGTCTCTCCCTCTTTCTCTCTCTCTCTCTCTCTCATCTTTTCATTTCCGTTTGTTATCGGTATGCAGTAAGTAAATTTAAAATTTCTATTTTGTTCGCCTTGCAACTTCCTATTTCCGTACTGTTTGTTCGTTGTAAAAATGAAGGACGAGGTCAAGAATGTAGCTGGCAACCACAGTGACATTTTTCCATAATACGTCAATATCGATATTGATATCAAGTCGATGTTAGCCGATAGTATTTTTACTCAGTTTCCACAACGGTATTACACGGATCAGTGTTTGATTATTATCGTGTACTTACTGTGGTTGTCCTGCCATCTTCCGTCCTCCCTCGTCTCTTTATCTCCGATTCACTGAAGACGAATGATCCTAGGAGCGATTTTCATCCTTTTCATCCGTTTTGGAGATGCTTCTTCCAGCAAGTGTTCAACAGTACCTCGCATCTCTCGTTTCTTTCGCTCTTCCGTTCATCCACTTTTCTTTGGATTTGTGATCTTCGGTGATTCTCGTAACGGCGGGTGATCGTTGCGTGCCGGATGAGAGACTTCAATCTGGAGCGGTCCCGATTCGGGAAAGCCGGGCTGAAGGTCGCGGGACCCTCGGAGGTTCGATTCATGCTTGCTTGCGAGCGGGTGCAGAAAAGGAGAGCGTAACGCGACACCTCTGATGACGAAGCGAGAGAAAGAGAGGAGAGGAGAGGAGAGCCCTCCGAGGGTCACGCAAGCGCACAGTCGCTCGTCCGGTCGCAAACTAACCCTAACTAGGCTCCGTGTCGAGTTTTATGCACGTGTTCGGGCTTCGGGCTCCACCGTCTCGTCCGTCCATTCCCCACCCTACGTTCACTCATTTGCCCGGTTCCTCCCGTTCATTCTGCTCTGCAGCTTGCGTCCCGAGGTGCCTGCCGCCACCTCGATGCCAACCCGACAATCTCGTCGCCCCTCCATGTCGCATCATGCACACGCTGTGCACCCTACCACATCGGATTGGGGAACCCGGACGAGTTTCAAGGGAGAGGGTACATGGTACATCTCCGACCCGTTCGGGTATCCCCACTTTTCTCACCCGATCCGGCATACCTCTCTCTGAAGCGGCATCACCTACATCCTGCTCGTTGTACCCCACTACGCTTCTTCAGCACCCCCACTATAAACAGCCGCGCGTCCCGTGGTTTGTGCGATGTCGAACCGATAGACAAGCCTCCGGTATCACGCCATTGGTGGCAGCGGGATAAATCTGTTTCTGTTTCTCTCTCTTTGCTCTCTCTCTCTCTCTCTCTCTCTCTCTCTCTCTCTCTCTCTCTCTCTCTCTTTTTCATCGACACCGTTTGCAGATAGCAGTGACGAATAATACGGCCTCCCACACTCGAAAACAATCGCATCGGCGCAGAGATTCGAATTTGAATTCGCTTACCGGTTTTTCAACAACGACCGGTGACCGTTTTGACGGTTAACTAATTAATTCCCCACCACGCACAGTCAATGTGAGTGCTATGTTAGGTGCTCTTTGCATCACCACCCCTCGCTACCTCCCCCGCGACGAACGGAGCCGTTACGCTTCATTCGCGCACTCGTTATCGCCTGTATGTTTCAGTTCTCGTCTCCGTTACGGTGCGGAAGTCTGTGCCTCTCATCAATTTACTCGCAGATGACAAAATTGTTGGACTGATTTTAATTTGAAATTTGTATTACTTAAGACGTTTATTTGAATTGAGACGAAGAGTACTATGTTGTCATTGTAAGCTGGGTCTATCTCTATCCGTCACTAAAATGTAGATATCACCCAGATGTGCTATCTTAATATTACGCGAATATATAACTAATTATATCTTCAATTATTATTCGTCTAGTTGAATATTAAAATTGCAAGACATATTTATATTTAAAAATTATTAGTAACACTCGAATATTATATTTGAGTCGCCGACATATATATACATTTCTGTATATATTATTATATATTTTTTATTAAAGAATATCGTTCTATAATTAATAGGCGTGAATTATGCAGCTCCGTGTATAATATTGCAAAGTATTTAGTTTTCAATAATCTTCATGGATCTTATAATTATTTTATTTTATCTAATTTTATAGGTGGAATGATAAGTAGAATTGATTAAAAATTCACTTAACTAGAAAGTACAGCTTTCTAATAATCAATTGCCTAATTATATTGAAATAAACAAATACTCGGGAATTTGGACAGCATTATTTGAAAATAGATCAATAATCTTGCTAAAAGAGTAGAACGCGTCGCGACAGAAACACTGACAGTTGCCTTGTAAAGTGGTGGCGTGTAATAACAGTATGTTATAATGCATGTAATAACAGCGTCTCGGTAAAAAATTCGACACGCAAGGACGTATGAGGATTGGCGGGAACCAGGATTACGCAGGAAATGCGTTTGCACTGTCTCGTCGGAGTTTTAGGGGTAAATGCAATTCTTGTGGTCTAATTATATCGTTGGAAAATTTTCACAACACCATGCGAAAGACACATGTCACCTACCTGTTTGTGAGAATTTAGCAACGTGACGCGAATTTTCTTAGTTTTTAACATCTTTTCTTCGTTTAGAACAATGAGAAATATAAAAAAGAGAATTCATGCATAAATATGTTACAATTATTTTGTTAATCGTCGTATTACGCAAATAATCTATATGATTGGAAATGTTGGAAAATTTATTACTCTTCCTCTTTAGATTCATATCTACAAATCCATAGGCATTAAGTTTATTAATGAAAAAATGTGACATCGAAATGCATACTATCTAATTTTATAGATTGTAAGAATAAAATCAAAGAAAGATTAAATTATTCACTCATCATCAACTGAATGTTCGAATTTTTTAATACGTTATTATTTCCTCTGTTTCACATGATCATATTTTAGAATAAAAAAGAAATGTTGCAAAATTAACCAAAATATTATTTATATGGTCTCTTCTCTTTCTTATTGTCTCGTCTTCCCTGCTTTCTCTCTCTCTTTTTTCATGAAAAGTTGTTTGTTATTTTTTTGGTAATAAGTTTGAATCTTTCTTATCGTGTCTTTTAGATAAATAATGAAATTATTATTGTAAATTTTTTTACAAATTATTATAAATTATTTTTTATATTCGATTAAATATGGCATCGTTCAATCCCATCGTCGCGACAAAAGGAAAATGTGCGTCATAATAGTTATAAGAGTGCCATTCGGCACTATACCCGGGGGATACTTTTATACCGCGTCTACGAAGGAAAAGTGATTTACTTCGGGGGCATAATAAGCGAGGGGAGGGGCGCGAGATATGTGTGGCACGCGCCGTGATTTTGTAGCAAAGGGTGCGAAATGCTGTTCGATCTGGCATGCTGCCGCAAAGCCCTCGTGAATTCACGGACCGTCGAGCATGCCGAGGAAGTACGGAGACATAAGGCACGCCGTTTGCTGCCGCGGGGTGCGCATGTAGATTTATAGCCACCGCACTTTTTCCCGTACTATCGCGACGAAAAAAGAGATACACATTTATTCATTTGCCTCGCCACCGATGAACAGAAGATAGAGTGTTTTTTTTTTCAACTAACTATCTAGTTAATTTGTATAATGCGTATAATTCTTGAATAGATTAGTAATCAGATATTAATTCCATAAATGACAATTAAGTAATTACTATGATAAAATTTTTACAGTAAATAAAATTTTTACTGTGAACAAATAAAGTTTCTCTGCTTTTATGGATATTATATTTTTTGTTTTTATTGATGCATATATAGACTGCTATAAAACATGTAATTGTAACATCTCGTTTCTCAATAGAGCATGTTCATAAGTATGCAAAAATATTATATTTAATATAGTAATAACAATTATTTCACATGTTTATTATATAAATAAATAAAAATATTTATATATACAGATTTGATACAAAAGAAAAATAAATTTTTCGTACTAAAGATAGTTATCGTACATCAAATTGCCGGTCGTATTTATCGTGACGCGTCGTGCGAAATGCAGCGGCACGCTGCAGGGACAATCGAAAGTTTATTGTCACCCTCTAGAAACGTGGGGTGAGTTTCCGGGCGAGAGATCAATCGCGAGGGACGAGTGAATTCGATGCGGAACGAGGGAATTCTATAATTCGTGGCCCCCGCTCGTGACACGCGTCGGGATCTGCGTTTGTCGTGTCGCAGGATGGAGACCACAAGAGAGAAAGAAGGAGACAGAAGATAGAGATAGAGAGAGAGAGAGAGAGAGAGAGACCAAAAATCCCGTCACATGGCAAATGGAGCGCGTCCCTCTCGAGATTCGATAGCGGTAATAAAATTCATGACCGACTCTGGAATTTCTCGGAACGGAGCGACGCGATTGCCTTGGATGTTTCTATCGTCGCGGAAATACTTCGTCGGTAAATGACGCTAATGATTGCGATAAACGCGATATCTCTGCTGGAGATGCTGGAGTATTTCTTCTCTCGCTTCTCGGATGTTAAATTGCTCGCTTAGTTTCAAAGAGGCAATAAAGAATAACTCTGGCTAATTTAATACAACTCGCGCGAAGGCGGTTATTATTACCTGTCCATTTTAAACACGTTTATGAGTTGCGCTTTTATTACATCGTATATATATATATATATAAAAGCTTAAAAATATTTTTAATTATAAAGTTCAATTTTCCCATTTCTTTCTTTTCATTCCACGGTAATAAAAAAGCGTATAACAGCATGTAAAGAACCTGTTACAGTGATTAGATATTAAAATAATTTACGATTTGGAATACGTTTGTTTCTATTTTCTATGACTTTTTTTTAAAGGTAGTATATTTAATTTGTAATTATTACACAATAATAGCAATATACAGTGATGTAACAAAAATTATTTTTAGTAGAGAAAACCACATCGAATCACTGTCGAAACTAGTAGAAACAATAATAAATTGTAAATAACAATAATAAAATAATATTGATATTACAATAACCATCAAATATGTTCTTCGAACATTGACTGAATAATAATCTTTTCGACTCTCTATGTCGAGGTCCTTGTCCTCTTCCCCTTCTCAATGCCTTTTTTGTAATAGGGTGCATCCCATTACATTGACATATACCACCAAGTATAACGCTATTTCTTATATTAATGATAATAATGTATAATGATTAATATAACACACTTTTAAGTTATTAATCGATAAAATACATAGCTCACGCGATAAATACTTGTCTTGTTCACACATATCAATTTCACACCTGTATCTTCGTTCCTGTATCGTCATTCGCTGGCATACGTTAATTTGACTGTCTAGAGTCGTGACAACGGTGAAATATGCGGGTTTAACATTGGCATTCAAGGCTGATTTGCGGCAAGCCAAGGTTCCGCAATCCTAAACCCCTATCTAACTCGAGGTTGTAATAATAGTTATCGCCGTGACCTTCTTCTCGCTTAAGCGAGAATTTCGGAATTCGCCGACACTTACCTCATTTCCGTTGAATATTCCGAATCACTTTTTCATCGCATATTTTACATTGCAAAGTTTCATATTTTATACTTACAGAAAAATTGTTGCAAAGTATTTTTGCAGTTCCGAATTATTATTTTCTTTTATTTGAAGTAATATTCTTTTAATCGAACGATTATTATCCCGAATTTTACAGCAGAATTAATGGGACATTAAAATTATAAATTACATGCAATGCAGAGTGACAGTTGTGCGACCTTGAAATAACGATGGTGAAATCGAGGATGAAAGCAGTCGGATCTGCTTCTTGTGACTGTATGCGCGCCTAGACTCCAGTTTAGATTAGTGTGGCTTTGATAAATGAGGCTATTACGTGGCCAGCCTGTAATTAACCTATGCTTAGGATAAATGCATTCTCGTAATGTTTTAGACAGATGTCGTGATCTTATAATCATATAATTTTTCAATCTCTAAAAGACTCATTTTATTTATAATTTGTGCATATGTGAATTGTTATCATTATTATACTAGCAAGTGTGTTTTGACAGAAATAAGGCTATTCTATAATTAAGACTTATTTATTAAATAAAAAAGCGGCGTATGTTCGATGTGCATTTTATCAAGTGCTTTTTATGAAATCATTTTTAACTCGAGATATAACGATGAATTTTATCTATTCGAATGTTAAGGTCAAAGAATGATAATATTAGAAGACGTGCGGGCGGATTAAACGTTCATAATCGATTAGAATAGTCCATAGTTCTTATCTGTAGCATGCATAGCACGCATCGACAGATGTGTCCTGCAAATGCTATTACGCATCGAGCACATATGTACTTACAATATATCTATTATCTATTATCTATCACTCTGTATATGTGTATGTACATATGTTGCCAACGTTGTTAGCTCTTGAAAGTTTCACATATTTTAAATAACTTCTAATTCTTATTTTTTTTATCTAAATTTATCTTCTTTGCAAACATTTTATAATGTTAATTTAGATAAATATAGGAATAGATATTTTATATATAAGATTTTATATAAAAAGATATCATATAACAAGAAAATTAATTAGCATTTTTATCTAACATTCCGATTGTAACTATTAGAACATGTATGAAAAATTAATATCATAAATTAAATGCATAATATAAAAGAGTTTTTTTTTAATATGTTGGTATGTTTTTTGTATGTTTCGCATTATTTGTGAGAAATATTAGTGAAAGAAAAAAAAAATCTTATTCTTATATGTATATATGTTATCCTGACATAATAAAGAATCGCGAACAAATTCTCTATCGATCTGTCATCTATGCGTCTTATGACATCATTATGTTATTACATTTTTCGTTTTATTTAGCTTACAATGTGATTGGAATTTTACAACTATTTTAATTAAGAAATATCCTTATAAAAAGTATTTACGTTGAGTTTGCATTACAAATGATAAGAATAGTATATAATATATTATAATATATTGGTAAAAAAGAGACTTGCAAAGTCATTCGCTTTGATCGAACGGTTTGGCAAAAATTTTTTTTGGCATTTCCTTGGACATTATCGAACTGCTTGCAGCTGCGAGACGATCGCGTGCCCTCTTCGTAACTTAATCCGCCGAAACGAATATCTACGATACGGTTTAATTAGCTAAGTATGCCTGCGGCGGGACACCATTACACCGCACTTTACTAGCGCTATGGGGCGATATTCTCATCCTCAAGACAAACAGCCGGTCTTTCGAAAGGGTGCCTCGAAACGCACAAAATCTCCAGTCACGCTACGAAATGGAATAAACGTTATTGATATGGGCGCTTTACGTCGTAGGGTTGGGGAGATGGCTCGACAGGGTACTTACCATCCCGCTGGTAAGACGTCAAGGGTAGATTGGATGAGACACAAGGAAAGACACGAAAAATTCTTGTGGATCGAAGGATGAAAAAAGAATTGGGTGATGCGATGTCATTTGCTATTTGTTCGTCTGCATATACACGGTGTTTCCCTAAAAAAAAAAAAAAAAAAATATCGCGTTATAGAGAATCGCGTAATAATTTTTTCGCTATTTTATACTACATAGAAACATAGAAGAAAATAATAATTTTTTTTTAGTATAAAAATAAGAAAACATATTTTTGTTAATAACACAGACGATTTTTATTTTGATGTAATATTCGAATACCTTTAATGAGAGACTAGAAACCTATAGTTTATTACTTTATGTGACGCTTTAATATCGGACAGTTAATTGCTCACACGCTAGTCATTCGGACATCTGCCTCCGGGCTTCCACGTGTCAATGAAATAAAAAATAATTGCCGTCCGATCGCACGGCCATTTGGATTCTTTAATCGAAACCTATAAATACAGCGCGCGTTGGGATCTTCGCTCGCAAGCCAAATGGTTTGTCGCCATCGTGGTAATCGCGACGGTTATTGGATTCGTTCTTCAGGAATTCGATAAATTATTGCGGTCGCAGGGCGAACGCGATACGACGATCGGAATTGAATCGACTACGAGGGGCTAAATGCGAAGCTATCTCACCGACACAACCGGTGTTAACCCTCTGAATGATGAATCGGACGACGCTCAATTTTCATCGTCTGACGTCTCAATTTCCGCAGCTCGCTATGCGGAAGTATAATTAACAGTTTAAGGCATAGAAACAAAACTTTGCAATTTTAATCCGCGTTAAAGAATGTGATGCAATGATACAATTCCATCATATAGGTTTTGTTACTTTTCAAGTAACAAAGACACATTTTGTTTAAAGTAGAAAAGTTACAGAAATTACGTAATATACTTTCGACTTCGAAACGAATGGAATGCATTTTGCAATTAATTATTAGAATTGTATCGATCCCACAAAATTTAATACTTGTAATTTTATATTTGTTTATAGTTTAATTCCAATATTGATTCGATATATACATGTATATTTTGTAATTTATTTATATGTTACGATAACATTTTTGTAAGAACTTTCGTATTAATATCTTCTACATAATTGTTAATATCAATTGCGTTTTCAATTATTAAATTAATTTGACATTATTATGCACATACAAGTTACTTAATTGATAAGATAATTATTAAAATACCCATTAATTTGTCTAATGAAGAGACGCATATAATATACGATATATTAAATGCGTCTGGCGACATTTTTCTCACGAACAGGTGGTGATTAGGAGTGGATAAAGACTACGCCATTAAATTTCGCGAACAAAGTGGCTGCTTTGTTTCACAAGAGCCTCGATCGGATCGACGCGGCGTCCTTTGTCTGCGCAAGGGCACGTCGCTCGTTCCAACCATAACAATGAGGCCACTACAAAGACACTGTCTGATAACAGTCTTTCGGGCATCGTACGTGCGAACGGACGCAATCATGGGGTACTTTATAGTTATCTATCTATAAGAGAGAGAGAGAGAGAAAGAGAGAGACAATCGCGATGCGATCTCATGGTAACAAAAGAACAATGTCTATTAACTATGTAGGCGATTTTAAGCTTTTTTCCGATGGGAAACAACTGTGATGATCATCGAATTATATGAGATTAAAAAAAATAAATCAACAATTAAAGATTAATTAGAATACTTCTTACGCAGCACATGTTACCGTATAATTTTACATATTATGTAATTATTTATTATAATTATATTTTTTCTAAAAATATCACTTTAGGAAGTAATTTGCAGATTAATATAGAGAAGAAATATATACATATAATATCTCGCGATTTCCTTAGAATGAATCGATTTCTTCTTTAATGTTAAAATGGTAACTCTTAAAAGTGTACAGACGCATTGTAAATTAATTGTTCGCAGCGGCGCGTTCTCGGAAACCTGTGTATTAAACCTTCACGAAATAATATACCCCTTTTTCTCTCTCGGAAACTATTACAAAAATAATGTGGTATTAAAGCACGAAATCCCCCCATTTGCAAACGGGTTTTTTTTTTTTTTTACAATGCACGCGCTCCAATTTTCCCCGCAGCAGCGTCGGGGAATTCGTTTTTCTTCGTTTTTCCACTCGCCCGACACACGGTCGTACAATATTGCGCAGAATCAAGACGCAAGACAATCGATTTGAATAATTGATGGCCATCGTGAAGGCTCGGCTCGGGGAGCACGCTTAGAAAAACTTTCGTTACGCACGACGCGCTACGATGAGTTTTTTTTTCCAGCTCTACAAAGTTATTTTTGCCTTGCATCGCGCATAGAAATTTCTACGTTACGTTTATTCATCGCACGCACACACTTGTTACGCGTGACTACGCCAAAATCGATAATACCGACGCCGTTTCTCTTCTCTATCTGTAATAAACGCGAAGCAGACAATTCTGACGAAAGACACACGTTGTATTCTTCTGGCTGGAAATTCGTGAAAACCGATATGCTGATCGGAGGTTATTCAGGGGTGGAGATTGCAACAGGTGGGCCCTTGAATGAGGCCTCGACGATCCCTTTTGCACCCACTCACTACCCTATCGTTGCATAATGATGGGCATCGTGAAAAAGTGCCGAATCGAATGGCAAAGGGCGTGTAGAATAATGGAAAAGAGATCGGAAATAATTATCGTGGAAAAAAACTGTGAGATTTAACGTGCAAAAGAAAATAACATTTCTCCAAGATTACATAATATTATATAGACAAAATCCTTCTTTTCCTTCGACTTAAGCGTCCTTACATTATTATTTAATTGCTAAAAAAATTTAAACATGATTTCAGTTATGAAAATTTAAAAAAAAATTAAAATAAAGATTATGTGAAAATTAAATAACTTATAAACATTAAATAAAACATTTTAGTTTTCATCGCAAAGAGCGATGAAAAGTATCAGCGATTATTCTCGTACTAAACATATATAATAACCATTTTGCAGTTAATTATACAATTAATTTGAAACAATATTATATATTATTTCGAATAATTTGTACAAATGTGTGATATAATTATATATGATATAAATAATTCACATATTGAAAGATGTGATTACGACCGTAAATATGTTACGTTAGGGTGAATATTTTATTGAGAGAAACATGAGCGACTATACTATGTATTTCGCGATACCATTGTATTTATATGTTTCCGGCGGCATTCGCTATTCCCGTTCCGCAATTTATTCTAATATCACGTACGACTTCGTATCCGCGTTCACTTGCACGGGAATTGAAATAATTGCCGTTCAACGTGCCGCGCAAGAGAGCGTACGCACGCGCCATATGTCGTTATTTCAATAAATGCCGAGGCAACACCGTAAATACGGAGATACTATAATGCGCACCTTAGTGCCTGGTGTCGTTGCGGGAGGCCTATCATTTTCCATGGGAACCTGTAAACGTTCATCGATGGCGTATGACGCCTTTTCGTGGGAATTTTTTTTCAGAAAAATGTATTAATCGTGAATCTAACGACTATTATCAGAATAAGTTTATTAAATTCTCAAATGCAATATTAATTAAAAAATGATAACTTGGGTATGTACATACATATACTCTCACGCTTTATTAAATCTATTTTCCTAATTTAATTTTTATCGTTTGAATATTTAATACTTGCTAAATATTATAGCGTGTGTTATTTAATTTATTTAATTAAGTAACTTATATAAATGATATAAAAATCAAAATACACAATATAATAATTTGCAAGTAATATTGAGTAAAATAGCGTGCCTTAAAATATTTAATTCTCTGTCGAGAGAGAAAGAGAAGAAAAAAAATTTTTTTTACCGCAGATCGTAAATTTGCTTTTCCAACGCGATTGTATTTTCTTATTTTTTGTAACATACACACAGCAGTATTTACAACTAGATCGCGGCTTGCTCGCTCGCAAAATAGCGTGCAATCTACACTCTCTAATCATCCGGCGAAGGTTTAAGGCATCGATCGACCGTGTCGTTGGAAAGAAAAAACGGATAGGAACGCCTAAGTGAAGGAAGTAAAGAAAAAAAAAAAGAGTAAAGGACCCAACGATCTACGAAACGGATCGGCCGGCCGAAGTGGACTGCAATTTTCTGGTAATCATTTATCCACGACACAGTGTTACACTTTCACCTCCTCTTAGCACGAATACGTAGATCCGGCCAGCTCACGTACCGTGTTACGCGATTAAACGATCATAGATTAGACGATCGCACCCGGTATGTGGAACGCTGATTCGTGATAACGTGTCCTCCCGTCACGAAATATTTTTACTCGACGTTATGTATTTTCTTTTTATATTGTCATTTATTTTATTTTCTTCCGCATGAGATAAAACGTTACATTAAATAATCTCGCGTTCAATAGAATTATAGGATAGATATATTTATTGATTATTATATAGTTATTATTTTTATAAAATTGGTGACTGCCGCAAATGAATTAAAATATACCTTGATTGTGCAATATTAAGAGCGCGGATTTACGTAGACGTAATAATGCACGATAACGAGACGTGAAAAACCGTAGTGCCACAAAAGTTGCCGTATCGTGCCAGAACTTTAATCTAACGTTTCGATCTAGCAGGCAACTTTGTTGATAAAGAGCTTTTACGGGTTAAATGAGCAACTTCGATGTTTCTTGCAGGCGACTTGCAATTAATAAAGAGCAAGCAAGTTTTGCCAGAGAAACGATAAAACTTGTTGGACAAAAAGCCCCATTGTTTTGTGTTGACACTTTATTTGCATGGCTTTCCGAAAACATATTAATAAAATGTCACAGAATTGCAGTTAATCGCATATTTTATCCGCAAACAAATTTTTTTATCAATGTGAAATCAAAATTTCTTATGTTAGGGTTATTATGTATGCAGAAAACAGTTTATGGTGTATTCTACTTTAACATAATATTCATAATACAAGTTGTTAATATCTCATATACATACACATACATTATATATATTAAATAAATAAATAAATAAATATATATATATATATATAAATTTATTTATATATTTATATTTATATGTATTGTATAACTGACTGATCTGAATTGAAATTTATGTGAGTACTTCATGCAAATTTTTTACATATATTATATTTTGTATATTAGAAAAAAATCTTACAACATAATAGAATATCTTAGAATATAATAATAAAAAGGGGAGGTTTTCTTGAAGTAACGATTTCAATGTTAATTTAATATCCCATTATATTGTTGGATGAGGGTCGGATTTCGATAACACGTAACGCATCCCCATTGATCTTTTCTCGTTCCTTTGTCGACTTTTCCCCGAGAGGTGACGTAACACTGTAGCAGACCTCCTTCCCCCCTCTCCCCCCCCCCGCGATTTGCGATCTCTCGATTCTCCGTTGTTGTGAGGGGTACGTTTCCTTCTTGTCTCTCTTATGTGACACTTGAATGACAGGTCACTGGGGTTTCGGTGACACCGTAATGCTGACCGGCCTGCAATCGCCGAGATTGGGCTGTCGTCAATTACTTATTCCGATTACCATTCGCGTGTGCTACACGCCGCCGTATCATATCTTTAGGACGTGAATATCGCTAGAAAAATTTTAACGGTAATTTTCTTTTGAGGCTTATAATTTCATGCGTCAATCTTTTCAAATTTTTCAAAAAATCAGAATTTGGCTTGAGATTATTTTTCCACGCGAAATCAAGTATAATAGAAGATTCATTTCAATAAAGTAACACGTACTTATTGTCTATTTTTATTAACTTATATAATATATATAAATTGATAAGTTTAAATATATGAGCCTTACGATCTCATGTTCGAGATAAGATGGACACTTGAAAGAAAATATGAGAATTTTCATAGTCTATATGAGATTTTATATCACAAATTTCTCTCTTTTTCTTTGCATTGTAAATTTTGAAAATGTATCCATGTATTAATGTTTTAATAGTTACTATATATTTAGATCTTTCTTAGAATATTTCAGGTTTGAAAAATTCAATTTTTTTAAATTTGAATTTTTTAATTTTTCCTGCATATTTAAATAATATAATTGGAAAGACAAAAAATATATATGTAATAAGAAATGAATTTTTTATTTCTTAATGTATCGGTTCCTTAAAATAAGTTTTTGGGAATTAGAGAATATATTTACAACACATTTTACTTCAATACATTCTACTATAATCTTTTTGTTATTTGGTTTTTCAAGATTAAGCTTTAATTTTAAAAAATTTTTTAAATGTATGAAATAATTTGTTCTGATAAAATCTTAATAAAACACTTTATAAAAAAATTTTTCATATGTATGTGATTTATATATATAATATGACTAATTATTTATATAATAATTTTTAAAAGATCATATTCTTATGTTACTTAACATTTTTTAAAAAGATTATATTAAAAAGAGAGATTTTATATATATTTAGGACAAAAATTTATCACAAAAATTTAATTTTACATGAATTAATTAATGGCAATAAATTTTCGCAAATTTTTATCATAAAAAATCCACATAATCATTCAGAAATAATCCAATTTTTCTCCATTTTTAAAAAGTTAATTAATTAGAAGGATTAACATTTTAATTGATCAATGATCAATTGTATATTTCTATTTGTTAAATCCGGCAAGAGAATTAAATAAAGAAGCAAGTATACTTTGAAACTTCCAAATTTTATACGTCGACGCAATATGCAAATTGGGCACTTGCGGTTCTATCTTTGGAATGTGTTATCGTCAAATTACTGAATCTTGTAATTCGATTTTCGGTTTAATCTCCTCTCGTGTCAGATTTAATTTGTATTATCTATATTAGTATCTAGAACAATGTGAATTTATTCCGCTGCTAATGAAACAAAGTTACTACTCTTTGAAAGCATGTATAATTCATGCAATTTATCCTTAAAAGTCGCATATTTATCATTTTGTCCTGTCGATATTTTAACAGTAGAATATTCTGAAAGTTTTTGTAATAAAGTTTTTTTTTAATAAAACAATGTTTAAAATTTATTTTTTTATTTAATTTTTATTTTATATACATGATAATGTTTTGTACAGATGTCAAAGAATATACATATATAAATTTCTGTAGATTTTTTCAAGAACTTTAAAACAGCTAAAATTGAGATAAGACATTGCGATCAAGAATTGACAAAAAAAATATGATTTACAGGGGATCATCACTATTTACAGATATGAAAGATGTTTAAATATCGATCATATGATATATATTAATTTACACGTATCAGGCTGGAGAATATTTCATACCGAGTTAGAGTAATTCAAATCGAAGTTAATTTTACATTTCGCGTGATAATTAAAATGGATGCATAATTAATCGTTTTACAATGTAATCAATTAATACCTATGCAATATATTATATGTATCTACAAAACTTGTTTAGATATATCAATCTGATTATAGAACATAATTATTATAATACAGAGTTATTTATTATGTCACAATTATATAATACTGCGCATACATTATATTTCGTACATCATTGTAACTGATTGGTTATTTACTTTTTATAATGATAAATCATAATTACGCAATTATAAAGATAATAAACCAATTAATTTTAATTTTTAGGCTGGGTATATTTACTAAAGAAGTGCTTCTTTAGTAAATATACAGAGCCTAAAAATTAATTTGTTTAATGCGTTACCCTTCTGCTTAACTTAACTAAAGCGTTGTACAAAATAGATACTAGTTCATTAATATAAAGATAATGTTAGAAAATATATATTGTAAAATATAATTCTAAAATAATTAATTATTATAATGCGGTATGTGATGAATTCCAAACAAAGAAAAAGAATATAAATGTACTGTCTTATAATAAATATGAGAAACTTACTTTTCTTTGTAATAATTTTGCTACTCGTTGAGTTGTTTTAAAAGAAACTAGAAATTTGCTTTGTCATTGAACTTATCTATAAACACTTTTCGTTAATAATGGAAGAGAGTGAGAGTGAGAGGAGGAGGAGGGGAATAAGAAGAAAGAAATGGGTTAAGTAGCGCGCGCCTATCTCATCATCAGTCAGTTGTGACACAGCCACAACAGCGATTACATAAATATATGTAATTCTCTTTTTCTTTCTCTTTAATACGAAGTACGTACATACAGGAGCAATTATAAAATTTATTTAGGCAAAACACAATTACATATATTTTCTTTTTTTCTTTCTATACGAAGTACATACAGGATTAATTATTATAATTTTTTTTAAGACAAAACACATTTAATTTAAAATATATTTAAATTAATCTAATAAAGATTAACAGATCTTTATGAATTTGAAATACACAACTTATCATTGTTCTATAGAATCAAAAGAATTCTTTTGCTTAGATTTGTCCTTTAAATATTTCCTGGTCGCGATGGATTTTGATTAAATTATTGCTCGTCTCCGAAATTCCGAATTTCTCGTTCGTGATTTCAGATTAATGTGAAACAAAGATGGCAATTAGTTCTTAACGAAACAATCATCGCGGAAAGCCTTCGTGTCAGACGACAGTATGCGCACCGCTTATGTACGTAACGTAAGATCACTATCGGGCCGTGCTCTCACGTCGGTAATTCTCATCTCGAAGTTAATTGTGTCGCCTATATGTACCGCGTCCTCGTGAGGCAGGTGCATTATTATGAGGACTAATCTTGCGGATTGGCAACGATGATAATGCCGTTGCAAGCACAAATGTCGAGAAAAGCAGACCGTAACGCTCGACGAATGCAATCGCGCGCTTTGCCGTGCTAATAGTTTTTATTTCTCCTTCATCTCTCTCTTATATTATTAATATATTATGTGTACATATATATTCTGATTTATTTTTTTACTTTAAAACTTTTTAGTAAAATCTGCGATTTTAATTCAAAATACATATGTATATGCTAATAAAATCATTACTTGATTGCTTTGTATTTGTAAAAAATTCAGCTTTATTTCTAATAATTTTATAGTTAATGATTTGCGATTAATTACTGATTAAAATAATAATACAACACTAGTAACCTCATGGAATATATTAAACAGATATAAAAAACGAAATGTCTAAATATAAAAGATTTGCACTAAATCCGTTCTGAGTTTATTTTCATATTACGTTATTTATTATTGACTTTCATTAACTTTGTTACGTGTAGCTCATCCTAATTTAAACTTTTCAATTTTCAGAGATCACTGCTAATTTCGTGCATCGACTTGTCATATTCACGTCTCGCGGTGTCGCACTCGTCACGTCGTCTCCCGTCGTTGTTGTCGATTGTTTCGTGCATTTCGTTAAATTAAAGATTCAAAGTAACACGCCGGAGTGCACCTGTCACATGCGGCAGTTCAGACAAAACGTTTCGTCGATCGGATTGCGTGGAAAAGCTGTCGGCAATATTGTTTGAACGCGTGCAACTTTTAACCAATGTTTACGCGTCGCGAGTGTAAGCGTACAAAAGTACCGGAGTCATCGCGAGTGTGTACGAGTGACGCGGTCGCGAGTGTAATATGCAATACCACGAGCGGCTTGGCAATCAACGAAATATGCGGACATCGAAGATGGAGAATTCCAGGAAGAGAGGCTGAAAGGTGCCGCGAGAGTCGAGAAACGCCGATTATGGTGAGTAGAGTAGACAGATGATATCATTCCTCGCGTGTTCAAGCATGACTCAGTTACTGGATGATTCGTCGAAATTCGTGCTGTATCTCTTACAAGTGACATGAATTAAATTAATTTGAATACGAGGGGTTGGTCTCTAACAGTTATAATGTACAAAAATTACCCTTTGATATGGATTACCCTTAAATTATACCTCGGATTACTTAAGATTACCTAATAGTATCTCAAATTAAAAATAAATTTCGAAAAGAAATTTTACTTGAAATTATTTCAACGCTAAAGATTATTTAGATTTACCAAAAATAACCTTGGATTACCCAAAATTTTGCTGGGATTGTCGCTGAATTACCTAGCCCTTGTACAAAAATTACCTCAGTGATCAACCCCTCGTTTGAATATTAACGCATACCAACATCGTACTATAATAAATCATAGAATGTGGATATGTTTCTGCATCTCGTTTTTACTACTTGTATTTATTTAACTATCTACATTTATTTTTATTACTGTCATTTTCTACTTATGTCCACTTAATTTTAAAAATTTGGCACTATCGTAATAACTTGGTGACACGATTTAATAATCCTTCTTAATGTAAAGTCAGTATCAAACACCGCTAATTTTTCAAAATTAAATAGAGAATAAAAAATACAAAAATTTCACATATTTATTATATACATTACATACTTTACATAAAATCTTAATAAAAAAATAATATAGAAACTATGTATTTCCTACATTTTCTTAGGAATTATTTCAATTAGGATAAAATTTAAAATAAAAAAATGCATTTAGAAACTATATGAATGCAATTATTAAAATATTGTTGCATTTTTTTATGTATATGTATATGCATTTAATAGATATGTAGATAAAGGATTTTTTATTTAAATTATTATTTATATAATTTAGAAAAAATATGTAAAAATTTTTTCTGTCAGCACAGTGATATTTTCTATTAATTTTTCTAGGCTACAGTTCGGTCTTTTACATTATTAATTATATACGCCTCGTAATATAGCATAATTCGGCGTATGCGGAAAAAATATCAAATGCCAACCGTCTCTTCGGGAAATATTATAACCTTGTATCAACCTTGTACGTATATCCCCGGCTCTGTAAAATTATGTGCTTCTGCGCAACGCGAGGAATCCGTACATGAGTCTTTATATGATCGGTAACGTGTAAGAGAATCCTGTCACTGGCACGTGCCAGGACGCGAGGCTAATAAGTTCCCTCTCCTCTCGATTTCCAACGCGAAGAAAAAAATATTACAGAAACAGGATAGCTCAAGGGAGAAAAATTGTCTATTAAATGCTTCAATGATTTAGGCTATTGACAACTTAATTCATTCTATTTTATTCTAATTATTAGTTTGTTAGTTAGACTGTTGCTTTTTTTTAGCGATGAAAGTCCGCGGAAGTATTTTTATTTAATAATTCAATATACATCCTACCCTCTTAAATCATATAGGTATAGTTTTCATAAATTTCTTTCTTAAAAATTCTCTTAGTTTAATTTTTAACTTGATTCTCTCTTGAATCTTTGTCAGAAATATGCAAAATTACATTGTTAATTATTTAACCAAGTATATTTTATAATCAGGCATATATCTTCTCGTAAAAATCTTTCGGCTTTTACAATAGTACTTTCACTACAATTAGTTCTCAGAAACATAGAAAAACTCAATTATCAATTATTCGATAAGAAGGTATAATAAAGATAATTTCGAAATAATCTCCTTTTTTTCTTCTTCCCCTCTTGACATAACTCACATATATGTGATGTCTGAATACGCACGTGTCGATATATTCCCTCTTGAGGAAATGCATATGATGTAACGCACGAAAGCTACTTTCTTCATTCGCCTTTGCGATCGGTAAATTAGAGCCGACGTAAGAGTTCTCTTTTCCATCGTTTATTCCCTTTGTGACACCGTTATTCGGTGTCACGGCGATATGTCGCCGTGAAACGCGACGGTCACGATAAAGAACGTAAGAAGAAAGCCAAGGTTCTATCACCCTTTCTTGACCTTTGATAAGTTCGTTGACACGAACAAATGCTGTGGACTTTAACTTTGAGATACATATCTGTTGCGATCTTGTGGTTATTCGCGTGAAAGTCGGCAACGATTTCAACATATACATTGTTTTAGTTGACTTTATATCGGCGAGTTTGTAATTTTGTTGTAAAATGAAATTATTTGTACGAAGCGTCAAGGAAAAATTGCTATTGTTCGATTTTAATGACGATTTAATGAAAAGGCAATTTTTATTTACTAAAATAAATTAATAATTAGTAATTTTTATTTATTAAAACAAATTTGTTTACATCGCTTCTTCAGGTCTTTTTTACATTTACATAATTAGTTAATTATTTTTGGAGCCATACTTTTGTATTAAAATAAATAAGTTCTTAATTTTATCTAATTTTATCTATATTAGCATTATTAAATAATAATACTAATTTTAATATTAATCATCTTAATGGAAAAAGAGATTGATTAATTGTTACGAATGTATTTTACGATTTGTACAAAAAAATATGTCGCAAACAAGGCACGTGCTGAGAAACCTTTTTCGAAGAAATAACACAAGATGTTGCGAAGCCATAAGAGATCAGGCCAAATTAATTCTAGACCGGGTGTCTCCTGTTTTCTTTCTTTTTTTTTATTTTAAGTATCTCCTAATCGCGGGATCAGACATTTTGGGAAACCCTCCTTCGAATAGCGACGATTACTCACGAAGTGGACAACGATGTAGCGAGATGCGAACGAGGAGAAGCCCTTGAGAAAATCTCGCGCATATGGTTTCTGAATATTTTCACCGTAACTGTCCTTTATGAAATTGTTGCTTAACTTTATTCTTCGATCAACTTGAATTTTCAAATCAATTTGAAATATTCTTAAAAATTATAAACACGTCGGATGTTAAAAATTAAGAAACTTTAGGAAATAATATTTGATTGTATTTTGAGTGAAGAAACAATTGATTATAAATTTACTATATCGATGAAAATATTATCTTTTTTTAGCGCATCACGTGTGTGCGCACACGGGACGTACGATTGAAGTACCGAAGTGTCAAAAGTATTCATGGGAGGGCCGCGAATATATCCGCTTCCCACGCGCACGATTCTGGGAGAAGCAAGGGATGGATGATTGCACTGTTGCGCGTTGCACGGTTTGACAGGCCGGGGTGCATCCCTCGTATGTACAGGTGGGACATGTTTCTGGTGTTTAATGAATAGCTATGGGAACCTGCGCATTGCTTTGCGATGAGTCACGTGTCTTCTGGCATTTTTACGTTTCGTTTTACCTGTCGTACGTTTAACTGTCACCTCTATTCAGTACCATCATCCAACAACGATGAATTGCTTCGTGTTACCTGAGCACTATTCAAATCTTTCTTTTCTAGAAATGATGATCTAAGGTCTCAGCTATCTACTTAAATATTCAATCACTCAACACTCTACGTCATCAATCTCATTGAAAGATATTGATTAATTTTAATCTTTAATCTGATTTTATATTTTATAAAGTAATAATAATTGCAGAAAATAGTTTAGAAAAAAAATTTAGGATTATATTGTCACACATATTGTGTGTTATCATTTAAATTAGATTTTTTAATAAGAATTATAGATTTTTTTAAATATAATTTTTTTCCATATTTATCATTTTTTTTTTTTCTAAATTTTCGCAAAATATGTGACTTTAATTAATATCATCCTGAGTGCGAAAATTATTTTACCGATACTACAACATTCTTCTTAGAGTGTAAATTAGAAATTGCATTGTTCATATTCATAGCGAGTAAATATATCTAGCAGTAAATATTCAAATCGTGACACTCTCTTCGTATGAGCTATTTCTGTTCCGCAAATTATAGGATTGCCCGTTTGCTAAATCGATATGAGAGACGATACCGCAGTTTAACTTAATAGAAGTAAAGGCATGCCTTTTCCACTTACGATATATAGAATAAGATGGAATTTCAAAGAAACATGTTTAAAAGTCAAATCTTGGCAAAATAAAATGCGAAATTTATTTAGTAAAAGTACGTTTTTGGTCGAGAATCTGAGAAGGAATTTTATTTTATTCTACTTTTTTAATAGATGTGAAGGATTTAGAAACTTTTTGTGGAAATGTCATGTCCTGTTCATGAAAAAATTCTTACAGTAAAATGTATTTATATTCAGAAAAGTAATTAACTTAATTAAAAATAAGTAAATTAATTAATTTATTATTTATTAAAAAGTAAATTAATTAACTGCTAAAAATTAATTGATCAACAAAGATAACCAAATATTACAAAAAAGATTACGACCATAACAGAGTTTTTTTCACAATTTTTCACAAAACCGCGCGAAATGAGAAGAATCGCGCCGTATTGAATACATCCGTCTCCTTTTTCTCGTGTCGCCATTTCCTTTTTCTCGTATCGCGAGGATATCGATGACCGGGTGTATTCTCAGTATCGATCGTATGACGGATCGCAATCGGAACTACGAGACACCATGGATAGACAGGACGCGCAAGTGCAGGAAGGAAGTGTCGTGGTCGTTCTTCCGGGCAGCTGGCCTGGATATATCGGCGTGTCCCGGTATATAGGCACTATAGGGTAAAGTAATCCACTATAGGACATCGTACAAGTGCCATTACCGCACGAGAGGGGCGCCCGGGGCTTCATTTAATACCTCGCGGGTACATAATTAGGATCCGGATAAATATAATATCCAAGTTTAATATCTGCCGTCAAATGGATCTTGTTTCGTTTCTTGCCAATTAGAGATATTACAGGGAACATGGAATTTTGAAATAGAAATATTAATGAATTATAATAGCGTATAATTAATTGTGCACGAAAATCATTTAGATTTTAGAAAGATCATTGCATAGATTTTAACAAATTATAGAATATTAAATTCCTTTTTTAGAATAATAAAATATATTTATATATATTTTTTTATTTCTATTTGCAATAAGAATACAATAATTTATTTAGTTTATACAAAGGTTAAAAGAAGATTCTTTTTTTGTCAGTTACTTAAAATTATAAAATTATAAATAGTCCTAATCTTTTATATTTTTGTTTCACCAAGTGTATTAAACATTTTTTAAACATGAAAAATGTAAACTAAATATTTTATGAGAGAAATAATGTTGGCTACATTAAACTAGCGTTATCGAGACATTAACCGAATGAAAAAATATAGAGAAAAATTTTCTCGTAAAACGCATCTTACGCGACAAACGGGGGCGATAAATTGAGGGAAGAATAATGAAATACGCGCGGACCCTTCCTGGCACGTTAATAATCTTCGATTAAAAGTTCATTGCAGTCCGGAATTTTAATTGCTATTAGAGCGGCGTGTCCATCGGTTATGTAATTACGGATTGCGCTTGTGGAATTATCGAGGTCTCGCTCTGGGGACCTACCGTTCGTTCGCCGCCATTTGCTTCGGCCTGCCGCGAACAATTTGCAATATTCCTTACGAAGTACTCGAAAGTTTATGAGAACGCCCCTGGTTGCGTCGTCGACTGTACTCTGCTGCAATAATTTGCAATCTCGCGAAGCGCAAAGAGGGCAAAAGAAAAGACGGGGAGAAAAAATATATTTTTAATACACGCTCAAGAGAGAAGTTTAATATTTCATTATCTCCTGCTTATCGCGAGATAATTACACAGCGGTTTAATGTACTAGCGACGTGTCCGAATTTTTTGGATAATTTTAACGACAGTATTCGCATCGAGTCGTTCCACTTCTCTCTATAAATTATTCTTATATAAATTGTAGAAATAATCTTTCTTTAATAAAATCGTTTTTAAATTACAATTACGTCGAATAATTTAAAATAGTTCTTCTTTTCCCGAATAAAAAATTCGGAAATTTTCGGAGAAATCAATTTTTAATATATTGTCTTAACAAATAAATAATTAAATAACGACATAGATTGTATGTATCAATAAACGTAATAAAAAAATTGATTTTAGAGAAGGTTGTATTAAAAAGTTTTGAAAATATTCTTTTTATTTAAGAATTTTGAACAAAAATACCTGGGAATTTTAAGATTTGAGTAGACACCTTGAATCTATCAATCTATAAATGATCAAATATAAAAGATTTATAAAAGATATTTTTTAGCAACATTTTTTTGAAGAAGCAATTACACCGGTATAAAATATCTTTGAACGAGACTTGTTAGTCTTAAATGAATGCACAGTCTACCCGCAGGTTTTGAGATCTCACGGAATGTAGAATCTAATACGTCTTATAGGTAACACGCAGTATTGGACCCGTATCCATTGCGATTACCTATAATATGGGTGCTCGAAAAAGAGCTTGACAAAAAAAAAAAAAAAAAAATGATGAAAAAAAATCATGGAGAGACGCTCTTGAATCGGACCTCTGCCGTATTCTCTCATTATCTTTGCCCCTATAAGAATTTAAAGTTATCTCAATTGCCGTCTTATGAGAACGAGCCTATTAATAGATCGTTATTACAAATAGATCTTCGTAAATCATTCGTGCGTCCTCGAAAAAGGAACTAATCTTGTTAAGGACTTTGTTCTCGAGTGAGAATTCCAATCTGCGGGCTATTCGAATTATTCAACACTGATATTTTGGACGACTTTACGTTCTGCTGGTAGTTTATATGTTCATCTAAAATTTTAAATAAAGAACCTGTTAAATATTTTTAATTAATGATACACGCAATTGTTGAAAGAATCTTTTATAATAAACTGATTTTTATTACATTTATTCGTAATTTCACTATTTAATTTTTTTTTTATTTCTTCAACATATATACATAAACCATTTCCAATGATAATCTATAATAATCCACTATCAATTTTATTATAACTTGATTTACATATATTATTTTTTCATATTATAGCCAATGCGATTGATCCATTTTCTCCCGATATAATAATTATTTTTTTGCTCGACGAACTCGAAACAAGGGTCTCATTCGAGCATCGATTCGAGAATCGATCGTGGTTACGGTGACTTTTGTATGTGTGACTTCATGCGGCGATTAAGATCTCCGGGGCTTTTCTCTGCGGTCGTCGTCGGTGGTACCAGACACGCTCTCGGCATGTGGCCAATACGCATCTACTACGAGAGAGCTCGCGTCGCGTCCCCGCTGCGTGTTTTATGCATTATACGCCGTATTTACCGAGGGATGCTGGTGGACAGATGCGTAAGTGGACGCAACCCCTGTTCCCCTTTTTCGTAGAAAAGGAAGAAAAAGGAGAGGGGGCCGCCCGACTCGAAACATTAGCGAGACGAATAGCATTCCTCTCTTCATTCCTGCTCGATGAAGAAGAAACTGTGATCGGTTCATAATGTCATTCGGGAATTTGTGCGATGATAAATGTCTCACGTTTGTATAAATCTCGATATCCGAAACGGTAATTCGTTGTAATATTTATGTAGCTGTTCCACATACATAGAATTAGCTTTAGATTCTTCGATATATTCTGCTCTGAGGATGGACGTATATTTTTCGAATCATTTTTATCGATGTGGGCGTACATATAAATAAAAAAGAAACACTGAAAGAAAGAATCGCAAGCGTCATTTATAATAATTGCGTGATGATATAATCTGTTTCGCCAGATGAAAGGATTCTATATTGGAGTGTGCTCCCATTTTTTTTTTTTTTTTTTTCGAGACTCCAAGCTTCATTCTCGATAGTTCCCGACACTTCCGCCAGCGCATTTCCTTTATTTCTGGTTGCTTGACTTCGCCTCGCTTGCACCGATTTGTCGAGTGCACTTGCGGTCTTTCTTTGCGATCTATTGTGCGCGCACATTGCATACTCGTTGCTGAATGAGAATGTGTACAGTTCTACCTCGCTGAATTATCTTTGAAAGCGTATCGCGATGATCGAAGAATACCCATCTGTTATGAAGTCAGCGACTTTGAAATTATAACGTAGACAATAATTTTATTCGAAATTAAAAAAAAAAAGTCTTTATTTATATGATCACACTGTATAAGTAATTTGTTTATCAATTAAAACGATTAGGAATAAAGGAATGTAATTTTTCATGGAATTTAATATTATATTTATAAATCAATAAATTTATTTAAAAAAAAGCAATCGATTATCAGCGTTACTTGCAAAGGAGCGAGCGGATACATCGGTTCTTTAAAGCAATATGAGAGATATTCTCATTGTGCGTGACGCGTGCCCGCATCATCGAGTCTTTGCGCACAGATGCGTATTCTTATACCTCATATCCCGTGCGAGGAAACGCAAAATAGTTACTGTATGAATATCGTTCCGCAATATTCAAGTGGGCAATGAACGGGAAGCATTCTCGCTCAAAGTGGCTCTCTCAAAAAAGGTATCTCAAAAGCAGCATCTGCCCCATTAACTATTGAAAGACTGCCTTGATGATGGCAGGGAAAAGGATTTCTCTGAGTCAATAAGAGGATTATTAAATAAATGGTATTTGCAATACAATTATTCCTATGATTGATAATATTAAATTATTACGAAATAATTTACAGTGCATTTCAAGATGCAAGATATGTAAAATATACATTTTAGTACTCAAGTTATTATTATTATAAATTATATGTGTACACATATATTTCTTTTTACGATTAATTATTTTGCTGTCTCTATTTATATATCTTTACATTCTAATGCATAATGTATTTATATCTCGCTTATATAATTACGAAGAAAATATCAAAAGGATTATCAAATTTACTAAGCCTGATTACTCTAATCCTGAAGAAACGAGGAATTATTATCGCGAAGCGAAAGTTGAATATGGATATTGATTGATAAAGTCGATTTGATAAATGGTATGCTCGTAACAGGCACAGTTAATACCGCGGTAACATTTTTCTCTTTTTTTTTCGGCAATCCATCGCGATGATCAAATACAATTATCAGAATGCCGAACATGATCGCGTGTATCGCGACGAGCCGCGGAGGGTTGCGCGTATGATAACGCGAAACACAATGTTATCCGAGTCCACGACAATGCGATAAGCCGGTGTCACTTTGCGTGGCGAACGATAAGGTCTTTATCACCTGCCGTTTACACTCACGCGGGTAAATAGGGGGCGTATCTTTTTGTTTGTTTCTTTTTTTTTTTTTTTTTTTTTTTTTACTTGTACACCGAGATAAATGCAAATGCAGAACTGTACGTGTTTATTATCACTTTCAATCCAGTGAAACTATAATGCTAGAGGAAATAGCATGTTGTTCTTTATCTCTCATTTTACTCATTCGCGTATTTCATTTTAGATATTCGTATATAAATATTTGCTAAAAAAAGTCAATTACTCAAATTCGTATAATAACGTCTCGTTGTTGCCATTATTCCCGCGCTTACAATTAGGGTAAATGCCCTATATGAATTCACTATGAAAAATACGACGATATCATCGCACAATATCACGAGTATAATCAGTCAATGGAGATTGTGTGGGAGGTTATTTTTCGTGCCAATCCTTTTCCCGACATACAACATTCGCGAGATATATCGAATTATTCCGCAGCCGGCGACAACGCGCGTCCCTTTTGCCACGTGTGCGTTCGCAGATCTTATCTGTGAGAACGCATGGAAATGAGGTGCAGGCCGCAAAATCGACACGGGGCTTAGAAGGTGGGCACCTCGTATCTCTCCCATTGGAACACGCGCCCACTGCCTATCTACTGTGCACGAGCATGCACGCGTGCACGCGTGTACCTAAATACTAGTGTTGCCATGCGATACTTGGTATTCGTGCATTACTATAACTATAAATCATACTTTGAAATATAGTCAATATTGTTTAAAAAGATTTTTAGATATAAATTTTAAATGATAAATGTAAATTAAACAAAATATAATTATTCTCTCTTTTTTTTTATATTAACAGATTCTATTATATATCTTATGTATGTAAAATTAAATTTATAAAATAGTCTCGCACAAGTGGTGTAAATACGATATTTTCTTTTACTCGTAAAACCAGTCTTAGAATTCAAAAAGTAAAAACAATTCTTTTTATATTTGAAATTGATATTTGAATTCGCAAATATATTCCACATAAATAAAAGTTGAAAATATTTCAGTGTGAATGCGTACGATATCCTTTCCCGATACATTTGCATCCCTAGACATAAGCACGAGTCCCGGCCCGGTGCGCGTAAGGGAGGGTGCACCGTGTTAGTCCCCCTGTTCCCCCCTCCGTTCTCATATGTACACACACGCGTACAGGGCCAGGTGGTGTGACGTGTCTCTCGTATGAGGGCACGTATGGGGGTCCTGCAGGCAGCTGTGGCCTGGATCCGACAATGCATCGGCATAAAAAAAAAAGAGAGTTCGCTCGAGTCGACGAGTGAGGGGTTCGACGGGGGGAGAGAAAGAAAACGCGGGGATCGACATCATCACTGCTTGGTGGCGCGCGATTAGAGGGAGTTTCGTCATAGGCTTAGAGTACTAACTATTCTAACATCCCTCGCGTTCGGAATGCCGGAATTTTTATTGGGGTGTTTGACCGACCCGTAAGGATTTCTCTAGGCGTGATTGTGTATTTCAATAAAAATGCTTTTGGTGTCAGTCGGGATATCTTCGGAATTTAAACGAGAGATTAATATGATTGATGACGCTAATTATTATGAAGATATATATAATTTTACAATATGTTTTTTTCAATATTTCATGCTTTTATGCTTTTATGCTTTATTATATATTTTTGCATACTTGGCATTTTATCGTCTTTCTTTAAACGAAAATATAATTTTGAAATATACATTAAATTGATAATATTAATTAATATCATATTGTATATAATTTTTATACGTCACGCTAAGTGTATTAGATGCAATTTTACATTATTTTATATTTTTATATTTATTATGAATGATATGAATATTTTTCCCCATTTCGAATAATTAATATTGCGTTTTAAAATATTATTGTTTTTTTAATTTTAATATCTCATTGCATTCCATTTACTTTTTATTCACTGGCTACATCTGCAATCATAATGTTAATGTTTTACAAAAATATTTTATCATATTAAAAATGTATATTAATATATATCATTTTTTTTTTTCTATTTTAAATCACATATGGAACTAAATTTTTGCCTACGAAATATTAGCTAACATTTTCTCTCTCCCTTTTTATCTCTATCTCTCATGCGCTTTCTTTTAGTATTATTTGATACTTAAATCACTCTTAATTCGGATTTCGACGCCACTGTCGACTATATATTATACGTCAGAAACTTGCACCTTGAGCAACTTGTCTCCAAGATAGGGCTACGTAAGAATTATGACGTCACAGCAGTGTACACGTCACACGCGAAGCAGGTTGCAGTTTGGAAATGTGCATGCAACCGAGCCTTCTTAGGGTGTGGAGTACGCACAGTTGTAAAATCCATTCACCCCGAATATCTTCGTCGACACCTTGCAAGAGGGGGAGGGTTCTCTCCTTCGAGGGTGCGTACAAAGGTGCACGGTTCGAGGTCACACGAAGGAAAGACGTTTACGCGCGTACAAAGTATACGCACAAAGCCCCCTCGTAAACACACAGAGAACTACTTGGGGTGGCCTAAAGAATTACTCGGGGTGGTCAAAGAAACACGCATACCAGTGGCTAGGCGCAACGAAGTGAAAACGCAAGTGGGACAGGAAATGCAAGGTGCTTACATTGATGTTATCAAACTGCATTTAGGATTGCTTTACGCTCGATGAGTTAAAATTTTTTTTGCGTTTTCAGTATCGATAAGTTCTTCAAAAAAAAACATATGATATAAAAACATTTATATGTATATGTGATTTCACAAAACTATATTTTATTACATTAATATTTTAGAATATTTTCTTTTAATAAATATTACGCATTTTGCGATATTTAAAGTTTTATATCTGATTAAAAAATAGATTAGAATATTACAATCTACTCTGTCATGGTATAGAAGATTTTATTACATATATTTTTATGTCGTAATAAAATTGATATAAATTTTAAATTTTAAAAAATTTTTATAATACTTGTCATCTCTTCAAAAAATCTATTTTTTAAAAAGTACGAATTGTCGTTTAGTAATTGTTTTATATTTTATCAATATCCGAAAAAAATATGTTTTAACAATACATTTTAGACAAAATATTACAAACTTCTTATTATAATATCAGTCTAAATGTTCAGAGTAGCATCGATGTCGTTGTACATTCATTACTCATAAATAGATGATCCGATCTCGACATGAGACCCTATCACCATGACTTCATTGTCAGAGTCCATAACAAACCATAACCATGTTGCGTCTAAGGGCAACTCTCTAAAATCTTTGCATAGATAAGGATGTCCTGGACAGATGTTAGTCGAAGAGACTAACTACTGTCGGACAACAAAACCATCGAAACGCTCCGCCCAGCGAGTGTGCTAATAAATAGTCCGGCATGTCGTACGCTTCGCGCCTGTTGCGCTCACTCTTAGCTAATTTAACCCTTAGAGCCCTTCAACCTCGATACAAATTCATTATCTTTGGTAATGAGAACATAATTTATTCCATTCGAGAAGAGTAATCGCCTCTCAGGGAACTCACGCAATTATTATAGACCTAGAACATTCATTACAACCAGTAATATTGTTCCATAAATATAGCTCGATAATAAAATAAAATACTTTAATTACATTTAGTATTAAACATCGCTAAAGTAAAAAGACCCGACTAAAGTAATGCGTTCTTCTCTCATACTGACATTGATTTATTTATATATCGGATTTGTGCGACACATTATTTTAATAAAAAACCTCGGAGTTTATTTAATTTAACGTTATTCGGGCCGAATAATTGATGTCGAAATTTTTGGCTGTGGCAAATCGAATTGGTATCCTCTAATTAATTAATACTATGCGATTATCGCGTATTGACTCACCGATAAATGGATATGAAATATTTCTCGTATTCGCGACTCAATCAAGTTAGACTATTCAGAAGACAGGCAAACAACGAGTTGGCGGTTTACCAATGAACGATTATTTGCGGTATACAAATGTGTCTGTCTCTCATGTGATGCTGATTCGAGAATTCCTGCATGCAAAGTGCGCGTATTGCGTGCGATAAACTGTAACGATAATACACGCGCGTTGCTCTCCGAGCGTATTATATAGTTGCATAAAAATGCATACCTGAACGTGGTAATTAAGCAAAACATTATTTTCACATTGCAAAAATCGTTAATTACATCTCGCAATATTTCATGTCCAGAGTGATGATGTCGCACGCAAGTTAGCCATTAAATAGCGTTTCATTCGCACGCGTATCGTTAATATTTTTAATTAAATTTTAACAATGAATATATTTTATAAAGTAATATAATAAGTAAACTAATAAATTAATTATCAATAAATGATAGCATAAAAATAATAACACATTGAATCTATGAGATACGATGATGTTACAATATTGTTAAGAAATGAATAATAATTATTATATGTATATGTATATATATATATATATATATATATATATATACATATAATATATAAAAAATATATTATTTTATAGAATTTGTAAATTATTTTAAATTAAATAAATTAATTATTAATCGATCTTTCAAGAACTTGTATTAATTTAGTTTAACAATAAATTTATGAGAGCCATAGGAAATTAAATATTTTTTATAATATAATAATAAATATAAAAATTTTAAGCAAACGATATCACGTGAATACTAGAAGTTGTAAAGTACACAAGGGGAATATACAATATCAAAATATATAAATCGACGCAACATTGTGGTCGATGTTTCAGTAGCTGGACAATATTTGCGTGATCAACGACGACATTTGGCATCGTGCTAATATATTTGAAAACATTTTTCGTGGTTTCGTAATTTATGAACCATTGAGCTTATAACATTCTGTCATCTAAATACTCGCTATCTCGCGCTAAAACACATGGCGCTTATTTTTACGGAACGTATGTTTTCATTTAGATCAACTGATATTACGGAAAAATCAGATACAAGACATTTTACGGTAAAATGATTTGCTGTAATACAGTCATCTAATTCTAATGGAATTTAATCACATTTATATTATTTATCATAATCGAAAAAAAAAAGAATTACTAGAAACAAGAAAATTGATAAAAATCTTTGTTGAAATTGCAATGTCAAAAATATATATAATAAAAATTCCCAAATTTTATCAATTACAAACAATCAATGCAACAACTTTTCGCTAGATTGATTTCCTAATGTGATTAGTGAAACGATAGAATCTGCATGACGATGGTGCGTTTGCGTGGAGTAAACGTGTGTATGCTTCTCTCGTTAGGCTAATTACAACGACCATAATTGCACGCATCAGGCGACATCCACATTTATCGGATGTTATCGAGGGATGCAAAGTATGAGGGTTGACATGATCTTAGGCACGTGACCATAGCGATGATCTGTATGATATGAGAGAGAATGATCATATTCATATTATAACTACAAAACAATCAAGTGACAAAAATGTTAAAATATTATTAATATAATACCAATGTTTTTTTTTTTTTTTTTTTTTTATTATACTTATATCCTCGCATATACAATTCACGTATTAATCTCTCTACGTATATTTTATGTATATTTATCAATATATTTATTTTAATATAACACAATTCCTGTTAGATAAATTTTTCATTTGTCACAGATGTCACGTAAAGGAAAATAATTACGATTTCAGTATAAAACATTTCGAATTTTCTACGGCCTTCAATTTTCATAATTAATGTTCAGCGTGTATTTGCAATTTCCCTCGTTGTTGGCTTTATTTTCCATTGACGGAGCGATTAATAACACTGGATGGAGTCGCGATGGCACAGTAAACAAATAACGTCGATAAATCGTAATACATTAGAATAATTTTGGCGCTTTTATTTATACAACAACATGCGAGATCGCTCGTATTGACGCTACTCTCTCAGCGTGTCGTTGCTCTCGTTAATTAACGAACATAAATTCGTCCTCCCGGGCTGAAGAGCGAGCGCGCCGACCGCATATCTTTCCTCTGCATCCCATATGGCGCGTGTGTTTACAAGCGCGTGCGGCATTACGATGCTTAGCTATTAATTAATTAGGAAGGCAATTACTATGCAGATAGATGTATCTCCCGTCGATCGTGCTCGTGTCGCGTCGTATCGCGTTGCGTTGCGTTGCCTCGCCTCCATATGCGACGCGTTTAAGCTTTTCATTTTCGGCCGCGATGATTCGACGTAAATGAAACAGGTGGTTAATTTGCCGACCATAAAATAGCAGACACGATTGCAATAGCATGACGACTGCATTAGCGAATCATAGATACCAGGATAATTATAATAAACATGTGGTCCTGTAATGCAAACATATATACAACACATAGATGCAAATTTAGATATATAATCAAGTTTGTTGTATAAATTAATCTCTTTTTAAAGCATTCGATCTCTCTCTCTCTCTCTCTTTCTCTTTTATTTCTCTCTCGATATGTTTCTGATTAAATATCATTTGACATTTCGATTCGAGAGTTAAGAACGCGTTATTTTCGGAGTAAACAAACGCTACGTCTGGAACGATGCGAAGAGAAAGGCAGGGCAGGTCCATCAAGGACAAGAGGGAGAGAGAAAGAAGGATGCTGACTCGCGCGTGGCGAGGTCTACTTCAGAATAGGTGGTTGTCAGAGAGCCCATAGGCACGCACGCATGTGTTGGTACGGCACGCGTGCAACCCTATGTACAACACGCTCGTGCCGCGCGCGGCGCAAACAATGGCGTAAAATCATGCATTGTGGCGATGCACATTGTGAGCCGGAAAGCTGTGACATCGAGTTCGGGCAGCTGCGCGCTTTCGTTCCCCCCTTACCCTGATTCGATACCTTCCCCTTCGACGTGTCCGTCTTCTTTCGCCCCTCGTATGCAGCGATGTTCCGGATTCGGTGGATCGAAGGGGAGAACTCTCGATTTCAGGACCCAACCGGTCTTTCTCTCTCTCTCTCTCTCTCTCTCTCTCTCTTTTTCCACATTGCCGAAGGCAAATATGCGCGGAAATCTGATTTGTCAAATATAATTCACTCGAGAAGGTGAGCGCGCCATAAATGCTTGAAAGTCATTGTTTCCGGCAGCTGACTCTCTCTTTTTTTTTTTTTTTTATGTATAAATCAGATTTTTTACGCGTAAATCCGAGAAAATCTGATGCACGAAATAATAGTAATTGCAAGACTAATGTGAAAATAATAGAGAAAGAATGGCAAGATAATTTATTTAATTAAATTACGTATCTCACATTTTGCATGAAAATAAATATGCATTTCTACGTAAAGTCGTTACAGTCAATTATATAAGTATAATATAACATATGCAACTAGAAACTTATAATTTGTTTATAAGTAAATAATTTTACATTTCCTTGAATATATATGTATGTCACATTATTTATATTTTGTATTCTTATATTTATACCAAGTTGTAGTAAAAGTATGACAGGGGGATAAATTTAGACAGGATATCTAGAAGGAACGTTCTCGTGTCATCGACAAGGTGTACTTTTTTTTTAGAAACGTTTTTCATTTCCTCTTTATCGTTTCCGGCAAGGATCATTGACACCGGGTTAATGTACATAGGTGGAAATAGCGGTGCCAGGAAAGGTGCATTCGATGTGGGAGGCGCCCATCGCGGAAAGGGTGCAGCAACGTGAAACGAAAAGCTGAAAAATCTGGTAGGTAGCTCAACCACCTGGACGATTCTTCCGAGCTGCATTAGTGTATCAAACCAGATGTGTTCGCCATTATGACGGCAAATTGACACGTGGACTACTATCAATCCGGCTCTAAACGATCATAATTGCAATAATAATAGTAATAATTGATAGAGCAATATAAATTACGATCAATGCTATATAGTTTACTAGAAATAATTTATTTTAATAAAAACGTTTAATTATTATTTTTATTTATGATTCGTTATTTGTGAATAAAAAACAATGTGTCGGTTATTCTTTTAACCGATGTTTATATTAAAATAATATCTTTTAATGTTTATATTATAAAATAACATCTTTTATTGCCGCGATATAAAAAAACATATATATGTACAAAATAAATGGTGAAAATTAGAAGATTAAAGATAAAAATATAACGTAGCCAAAAGAGACAGTTTCTCCCTTTGAATTATTTGACACACGTATATAAGTGGTATCATATCGATCTTTCTCCAAAACTAGAGAAACATCGTAAGATGAACAATTCATCCCGTCGGACGAGAAGTCAGTCTCTGCGAGATAATGATGATAAATTGTCGGAGGATTTCTCATAATCCTTTCCGTGACGCGTGCCGTTAACAGATGCAAAATCCGAAAGAGCGAGACCCTCGACGAGGAGAGGGCAGTTTGTTCCGCTCAACTGCCGCGTGCAGATTCATATTCGACCCTCGGAAAAAGTGGCAGACATTTAGGCGTCGACTTTTCTGATTCCTCGTGCACATTTGCTGTGGACAAACATTTCTGACGTAACGCGCCGATTGTGTAGAAAGAGATAGTTTTCTCCATCTTTGCATGCGACAAATGAGAAATGAATTTATCGTTACTAATTAGCCGATGTCAGACCGTTTTAATTTTACATCTCTCAATTTTTTTTAATATCGTGACATTTAATTTATACCGCGTATTTTTAATTTCCAGATAACTCTGACAAATATTACAATATTTATTAGTGTTATATATTATGAAGCAAATTCTTATTTACATAAATTTTTTATAATGAAAATATGCTTAGTTATTTATACTTTCTCGTTTCGAAAGATTGAGGACCACTGTTCTAGACGCTCTAATGTCTCACGGAACATTATTGTGCGCGTGGTTTCATTCACCGTCACGTTTTCGGATCATGCCAAGGCACGAGGGGGCATCTCTATGGCTTCTTGCCGTAGGTCGCATTACGTCTCCGGGCCATTCATGGCTCGTAGACCACGTGCTAGATACGCACGCATGCTCTTACCACAATATAGGCAACCTTAAGTCTCCTGCACTTTTCTCCCCTATTCCCTTCTTCGTGCAGGTACATTTAGTCTTCCGGTGGATCATAAAACGGCGATAGATCATACAGTTATCAAATTACATATATTTAATTTATATTCAAGAAAAGTGCTTAAAACATCGAATGTTTTTTTTTTTTTTTTTTTTTTTTTAACACAGTTTGATCAATTCAAAATTTTAATAGCATATTCTTAATATATTTTTGCCGCGATAATTTTTGTACAATGTTCTCGAACTATTGATTTAACTTTATATGTATAATAATATAGATATAAAATTATTGTTATTTTGTCACGTATGACCGTCTTTAAATGATAATCGCTTTTATTCGTTTATCATGTAACTTTTTTAGTCATCTTTCTTTACATTTTTGTCCCCTTACTTTCTTTTCTAAAAGTCGCTGGCACGTGTGAACGATACAACCACTGGCACGTTGGTTGCGTGGTAAGCCAACGTGTAAGTTACAATGGCACGCACCAGCGCGTAACCTCGACTTCCGCTTCTAGCGGTGCAGCTAAAGTCTTCTTGTGTGGAGTTTCTAAGGGGCGCGAGAGGGGTCTTAAGGGCGTGCGCCGGTGAATGAAAGAAAGATTACGACGCCCTTTCTTTCGGGGCGAGGTTTCTCTCCTTTTTGAAGGGTCGTCGCGCAAATAAAACATGCTAGTCACAAGGTGTTACACAAGCAGGTCCTACTTTCTTGTCGTGATCGTCTTTCCCTTCAGACACTTATGTTAGCGCTTTTTTTTATCTTGAAATCATTGTAATATCGTTATAAGGTGTTTAGAAAGTTTTTTATTTTCATGTTTTGGTTTTTATTGACCATAGTCACTGTCAACACTTAACCCTTTTTTTTACATTGAAACAGATTACGGTCATGCATTTTTTTCTAAGATGTATTTTTTTAAGATACATAGTAAAATGTATAATAATCCATTCGTATGCATATTTTATGCTTTTTAAAATTATTAAATTAAATTTGAAACAAGTATTCACACCATTGCATGCAGTTTACCTATCTTAGATTATCCAATACTAGTGCAATATAGTAATGCAACTTTAATACATTTCCGTTCGAATATACTCTTCTCTTAGATAGAAATGCAAAGATCTTAAATCTAGAGAATTCGTAATAATTCAATTAAGAGATTGAAATTAGATTTAAGTTGAGCATCTGGTGTTAAGAAAACATTGATTTCGGCGAAATGGATCATGAAGTTATAAGTAAATTGTTCCGATTTCGTCTCCGAATATTGCCACGTTGAGAATAGAGTCTGGACACGGAGGGAGTTCAGACTAAGTACGATGAAACATTTATGCAAATTATATGCCCATAAGCACGACGTACATACAATTTTGGTGTAATCCATATTGGTCGACTGATTGAAAATAATTTAGGTCGCGGTTAATATTATGTTATGTTACGAAACGGACGGATGTGGAACCCATGTATGTATTTAATATGTATAAATCTTTCGCGCGACACTGATATATATATATATATATATATATATATATATTGATACACATAAAATATTCAATGTAAAGATATATTTACACATCTACACGTTTTAAGTTTTTCTAAAAACATAATTAAGCGCGATCTCGTAATACACGTAATACATGAATTGTTAAATACAGTTAAAGAGATATAATAATAGCTCTTTAGATTAGCGCCCAAATGCGCGATATTCATACACGACAGAATGTTTTAATAAAAGCAAAGATTCGTCCCGTAATAAGGTTTTTTATTTCATCTCTTCATTAAACCGTGAAATCCGATTGAAATTTTTTTGCGTTGCGATTTTATGCTGTTTATGCTGTAATTAGCAATAACACAAATTAATCAATTTTCGATGCCTTTAAAACTCATGACTCGTATGTCGTTCAACATGAAATAATGTTAATTAATATATAAATGTTTGATGTGTTGCGCGCATTTTAACTCGCTTTGCATCTCATGGCAAATTAATGCGTTCGATTTATTATTGGATAGAATTGATAATATGTTCATCTTTCATATAGATGTGATCTCATGTGAAATGCACGTTACCACATTTAAACTTACTTTAGACATATGAATATTTAAAGATGTCATACAGTTTGATAGATGCAAAAATATCATGAAATTCTTAACTCGTAAAAAGATACATATTTTTTTATATGAAATATATATTTTCAAGAGAAAAAATATATATATATATACACACATACACACACGCACAATTTTTTTTACTTTCTATCAAATAAAGAAAATCATTGCATGTGTATGTGTGCATTAATGTATGAATTAATTAACAAATGTCGAGATATTTGACTGTCATCAAATTTTTACGTCATAAGATTGTTCCATATATAGTACCGCATTTTTTCATCAATCTTTTTACTGGAATATGATAGACGTTACTATATTTTCACCCTATGAAAATTATCGTAAAGTACAAGAATGCTCTTCTACGCCTAGAACTTTTTACTATATTTACTTATTTTTTTCAATAATTATCTATCATTGTTCGAGTATTTAATTATCTCTTCAATGCATCGTAAAAATTGCTTCTCTAATAAAAGTACAATATATTCTTTCGATTTTTCCCTCAAAAAACAGAAAGGTATCGCGAAACGGGTCGGAACGCTATATACTATATACCATCCGTCCCAGTATTGTCCCTTCTATTTTTTACACCGCAACATTCTCGGCGTCGCGCAACATAATAAATCACATCCTGGGTCCCTGGGTCGCGTAATACCTCGCAGGACGACGGCGTGCGGGCCCCGTGCCTTCACGCGTGAGCGTGCAGGCCGCGCGGTGCCGCACGCACGTCGAAAATTACGGCGCAGGAGAAGGAGGGCAAAGGAAAGGGGGGAGGGGGGGACGAAGTGTGTGTGTGCCCCCCTTCACGAAGCCACGGGGGTGACTCATCACCTGGCTAGACCCTGTAAGAGAGTGAGGGGTGTTGGAAAGGGCAGGTGAGGACGCGGGCACGAGCCCTAAGCGTGTGCGGGGAAGGGTGCACCTCATCAACCTCTCCCCCTTCTCCCTCTTACAATGGGGCCCCCCTTTCTATATAGGAGAGAAAACGAGGAAAGAGGCCAAGGTGCGTGCGCGATGCACGCGTATGTGCTCCCCTCCTCCTCCTCCTCCTCCTCCTTCTCCTCCTCCTCCTCGCCCCTTCTCTCACTCCCTTCTTTTCTTGTCCGGTCCCCCTAGTCACGTACGTGCCGCCGTAAAGTATCGCCTTTCATTAAAATTACCCGAGCGCTTAGCGATCGATTCGCGCAGCGGATACTTTTGTATGTTCTCACTTTTAGTCTCGCGAACGACACAGAGAAATTCGGCAGATTAGAGCTTGCAATCGCGACGACGACAGAAAGAATGATGTATGATAGACGGAATATAGTATATTAAGTAAAAAAAGATGTAGTCTTTTAAATTTTTAGACTGTAAGAATTTATGCGAGATCTTTTTAATGTCTATTTATAATAAGACGCTTTAATATTACGTTTATTGATAGCTGTAATTGAACATAATAATAACCATTTCACAAAAATGGCGGACAATCTGTCAATGATTACAAAGAAGAAACCTGTGTAAAAAAAAAAGAAAAAAAAGAGACTCATTTTAATAAGCACTTACTCGTCGACGAATTATTGCGGTATCAAAGGGTGTGCCGCCGACACTATACGCCGTCGGTGCTATATGCAGCACGCGCATATTCTCACATGCATAAATATAGCAGCGCGTTGCACTACGTAGCGTACTATCGTATGATTTCATTTATCGTGTAATTTGTATTTAGAGACAATTCGCATGCTGTTCATAAATTCGTTGTCGGCAGTTGTAATATAAATTAATATGATTTCCGTCAGAATTTTACTTTAGATATTGAAAATCAAAATTTTGCATGTGATATTTTACGGAAAATTAATTGATACAATGCGTTTTATCGTTATTTTATTCCTATTGATAATAGATTTTTAATTTCAATTAGATTAAATTCAATTTTGTCAATGTGAAACATTTCAGAAATTAAAACCGATACTAGTCTTTTCATTAAAATAATTTATATGATATAAATTACGTCGAAAAAAATTTCAACGTCTTCTCTTTCTATATTTAATTCTTCGCGTTAATTAAATTTTTATCGTTTAATTCTACGATGATTTCTCTAATTTCCTTTAAATGGTCGCTAAAAAATTAATTCCTCATTTCTTGAAGTGTCTGTAATTAACGGGAACAAAGATAGCATGTCAAGAAGTATCTAATATTGCTACATTTTTTAGCAACCTGGTTTTTAATAACATGGTCTTACTAGATATGGGTAATCTTGGATTTCTCGTCTACACGCGAATGCCATGTTCTCTGGAAAATCGCAGAAACGAATTGCGAAAGCGAATCTGCCTCTCGGGATCTCTCGGTATATACTTGCACATACACTAAAGCACCGTACAATGATACAGGACAGATATATAGTAATGCCGTTTGAAAAATACAGCCGTTATACATTAGGAATCGCGTGAGATTATCGTCGGAGATCTCGTCATCGTCATGCGGAGAGAAAACGAAAGAGAAAGAGAAAGAGAAAGAAAGAAAAACAATTCTATATACGTACATACGCAAAGGGCTGGTAAAAATTGATTGTCACTGCACGATCGATCGAGATCACATCGCGACGATCGCGTCTCTCTCATCGTCGTCGTCGTCAGCGATTGTCCCCTCTATTTCGGTGTCCTGAGGACGATGACGAAACGCTTGACAGACGGAGAAAAAGCGTACGTGCACTCTCAATTACATCGATCCGCCGCATAAGACAATAAGACACGTGTGTAATGTGTAATACAAATGCGTTCGTGTATATGGTATATGTCTTACAATGGTATACGCTAGGACGCACAACCGATGGGATTCAAACTTTCTTTTCTCGGCTGCCCCCTACGAGAGAACGCTCCTCGTCGTCGGGACGCTTCGCTAATTTTTCAAATTCAAACAGCCGAGAGATAATGATACTATCGTCCTCCTCCCTATCCCACCCTGGTTCACAAACTCTCCCCATCGGAGATAATAACTGTCGACGTTCGACCGGCGCGACGGTCGAACGTCGCGAAAGTTATTGCGCTTTGCAGCAAGCCTCGGGCGAGAACCTACGAGGTTTTTTTCCTTCGCAAGAATTACTCGCGGATATCGCGAATTCATCGAATTAGATTTTTTTTTATGCTAGTAACCTACCTCGCTCGACGACTTTGCAGTAAGTCGCCCGCTCGAGAAAAGGACGCGGAGTTTTACGCAAATATTCTCGCGTATCGTCGTGTGCCCGGAGTTTTCTCTGGAAATATTACCAAATGATATGGAACGCATATAAGTCAGCAGATAAGAAAAAAGAGTATTGATGGAATTAAAAATTTTTCTCTTCGGCAGAAAAAGATCTGAAGTATAAGAAATATTAATATCGACTTTAATAGCACATTGTGTGTGTATGCGTGTGTATACACATATTTGGACAAAATAAAATAACAAATAATTATAATAAATTAAGTTATAATATATTTATGCAACTATTAATTTTGTTCGCTGATATTTAATTTCTCAAAATTCTAAAATATACAAAAATTGCTGAAAAAGCATAACTTTAGGAATTTAATAATAGAGCGATAAAACTGCAGGACCAAATTTTCCCGGAATTTTATCTACATTTTTAGAATCTCTGAGGACCCAATTGCGAAACGAACGCAGGCATTCACGCATTCGATAATCAGAATGGTTTCGTTCTCTCCCGATCACCATAGACACCCGTTATGGGTATCACGCGCGAGGAGCCGGGCCCTTTGAACATTGACCATATGGTGCGCCATTGCACGGCTACGATTTATACGCACCCCAATACCGTGTCTCGCATGTACGCAACCATAAGATTTCATTAATTACCATTGTCGCAGGGGGCGAGCGTTCCGGGGGCGCGCGAGGAGGAGGACTGGAAAGACATAATTACACGTTGGACGTTCATTACGTTATTATACCGTGTCGCGGGATCGCGAACTAAGGAAAGTATCGATAGACACGATCGATCGTCGACAGAATAGATACGTGTCTCGCCATATCGTTGTGAAAAAGCTTATGTTACGATTGACGATGACATTTCGTGTAACGCGGCGACATATTACAGCACTTTCGATTGAATTCCAGTAGGAATAATTAATCGTCGTTATTGTTTGCTATTTTGATGTACGTGTACCAATCTAGTTGTGTCCGGAATGATCCAATCAATTCTGCATGTCGTTATTAATATCGCGTGATGCAATTATCTTAAAATGGAAAATAATAAAACGTATGTATATATATATATATATATAGAAGCGCAAAACTCGTTGGAAAAATATCACAGTCCTATACATGATATGCATTGTATTGATTATTACATAAGTATATTAAAATAAATTGTATCTCGAGATTCGTTCAATTTATCTTTGCTACAAAATTTGTCGTAAAATCTCGCGCAATAATGTTAACTGTTATAGCATCATTATTCGCACCGGTACTCGGCGATATTTCGAGCACTCTTCGTCACTGTCAACGAATTTGCCGTGAGCTACTTAATAGAAGAAAGATCCGAAGATACTGAATTATGCTTAATTATACGCGATACGTGGCAACGCGCTAAAGCGAGAATAATCACCGTTTCTCTCGCGTAAGGAGTTTGCGAGTTAAATTTATGCGGCTAATGGACCACGGCGTGTCAACATCGCTCGCGGCACACAGGGCCGAATATATCCCGCGATTTAATATCGAATCTGTAGGAAATTTGCCTCACAATCTGTTCTTGGATCGAATGCGCGATGTCGCGCGGAGAGAACTTGAGGAAGGAGTGAGGAAAAGGGAGACAAACGTTTAAGAGGCACTTTCGATGCAAATCCGGTGCACCCTCTCGGCTTCCCTTTCTCTTCTTTCGATCGCGAAACGCTATCTAATTTGCCTTCGCGCACTGCCGCAAAATTCGCTTGCAGCTACCGAGGTAAACGCATCTCTTCGCCTCATCTGCACTCGTCTCGGCGAAAAAAAAGTTTCACACACAAGAAAAGATAATAATTAAATAATTTTGGCTGCAGGTGCACCTCGGTCGAATAATCATGTTACCATTTGTAATTTAATTAATTAAATGTACACATATTTCCGACGTGTATTATTGACGTGTATGATTAAATTTTCTCTTATAGATAAGAGATTTTTTTTTTTATATCATGCGCATTATATTGTAAAACGAATTAAAGGAATAACATGTTTTAAAAAGTTTATAAAGGTTACTTAAAGGTTCGTAGATTTAAAAATCTTAAATATTTAACTGACTTTTAAATGGTTGAAATTTAATTTACAATTGTAATTGATCGTCTCGGATTTCAAAAATTATTGCATTTAACGTTAGACGTTCAACAAAAACGTCAAATTTATAAATAATTAATTTTTCTCGGATTTTTTAGATTTATTTGTCCACAGATAATATACATATACAAGATACATATATTTTATACAAGAAAGGACGACAGATTCATCGAAATGTCATTAGTGAAAAACAAAGTTGAAACTCGTTGAATAATCCGCGCGGCTTGACAATCCCGGAACACATCTCGTATGCAAAAAGTCAGACGTTCTTAGGCCGTGTACAGGCAATTTCCCGGGGAAAGCCCTTTCACGAGCGAGCGGTAGGGCGACTCTCAAAATCTATTACGTCTTCGACACGTCGCCGTTGGAGGCCCTAACTTATTCATGGACCTGTTGAGGCGTTCAAGATGCGTTTAGGGACGGAGAGTAGGCAGGCGCGCATCCCATCCCAAGTCCCGCGAGTAGATATAAGGGTAGTTAGCGCCCTTCGTTCGCCGTACGTCATTTCAGGGGTGAGGGATGAAATCACTACAGTGGCCAAGGACTCGTAAAATTGCCCGTTTAAAATACAGGATGCCAGGTCTCTGTGTGTTTGTCGCGCGCCGATTATGCGTAACACAATGTCCTGCGAATCGTTAACATCTCGTAGGATGAGAGGATCGGTGTATAAAGAAGGGAGAGGGAGAAAAATTACGAGAACATTGAATTTTAATGTCTGGTTAATACTGGTATAAATTAAGTGACTTTTCTTTAATAATTGCTTGTAATAATAGGAGAGCAAACTATTTTTCGGCGGCACTATTTATATTACCCATATTTCGACAAAATACTCGCTCTCAATCGAATAAGGAGGTGATAGCACTGAGGGTTAATGCACTCACTTAAAGATATATAAAAGCATATAACGGAGAGAAGGATTTAGCGACGTGAGTGAAGCTTACTTTAAGCGATATTTAAAGCGCTCTAAATTTATATTTCTCTATAACGTCTCGCTTTCTTCGGAAAAATTATCTTATTATTCTAAAATAATAGACACACAGTATGGCTCTACTATCGTCATAGTCGTTCTATATTATATTTCAGGAATATTAAATTTTTTTTTTACTTAACAAGGAATACATTCCTTGTTAACTAAAAAAAAAATCACTCAATCTGTCTGTTGTATCTCTAGAATGGGGTAATTTTCGATACAAGAGGAATAAATTGTGTATTCGAGAATGCAACTAGCCGGTCGGTGAGTCGTTTCGAGAATTCCGCTCGACTATCGGGAGACCGCATCGCATACCTCGCATGACGAGGCATGCGTCGCCACACATAATTGGCCGGCTATGCGTGTCTTTACGCACCGAACTGAAAGAGTGAGGAGGGAATGGTTCGGGGGGGAGGAAGGGGGGAACGAGAGGGTGGTTTCCCGCAAGGCGAGGGTGCCGCACGCAACTTATTGTTAGTAAAATGGTTATGATTCACCTGGGCCGGGACGTTGTTATAGTTACTTAAATGCATCCTGCTTATCCCTCGTTGCATTCGCCATCAACAAACCTTGTCTGGGCTACAACAATTTTCCATGATCTTGTTCCCTCGTGCACACTCTTAAACTAAAGAGAAGTATTTGTGTAAAAGAACATTAAAAAAAATAGTGTTGCAACTACAGCAAAAATTTTCTGGCTGCGAAAAATTAATTGAGATAGATGAATGATTAACAAATACTGTGATACCGCGCATATGTTTTGTACTTGATCAGTTTAAATGACAGAGACAGAATTCAAATTTGTGTACTGTTAATGTAATTTAGATAAAAATTTTTCTGTGACGATTATCTTGTTAATTATATTTGTGATTAATATTTGGCAAATCTAAATTTTCTAGAGAACTATTGCTAGAGAATATTACTGTTATAAATTCCATATGTGACAAACAATATTCTAGCAGGTACAAAATATAGCAACAAAATATTTTTATAAGCGATACACTCTCTCTCATTTTTTAAATTTATATTTTAACATTTATTAATTACATGCGTTTACATTTAAATTTGATGACATTGTCGATTATTTCATATTTTAACTAGTAACTTTAAATGAATTTTATTTTAATCGAAAATTAATTTGAAGTTTTATTTTAATGAAAAATTAATTTGAAACTTAATTAACACATAATTATCAATATCTATTGTTAACAAAGTTAGAAAAAGAGAAAAAAGTTTTCGAATTATTTTATCTTTGAATTATGTATTTTGTAATATTATTATAAATTATATTTTTATTATCTTTTTTCTTTTTCTCTATTATATAAAATTAAATTTCATTTTTATCTGGAGATTATTTATTCTATTATATATATCTCACAATGACATAATTATATAAATATATATATAATCTAATGTTATAAAGGTAAATATTTATAAAAGAGAGAGCGTGTATTTCGCGATCGTCACCGTCGTGAATGAACTCTTGCCTGTACGGCGTTTTCGTCGGATTCAGGCTAAGAATGATTTCACCTATTTTACGAGCAGCAACAGAAACACGAGAACAAGCGAGCAAATCAGTGACGATGACGCCGAGCCGGGGTGCTGGTGGTGGTGTCTAGACGACGTTGTCGTCGTCGTCGTCGTCGTCGTCGTCGTCGTCGTCGTCGTCGTCGTCGTCGTCGTCGTCGTCGACGTCGACAACGTCGTCGCTCTGACTCACTCGACACCGACACTCGACGCACACGACGGGGCTAAATATTGCGTGCACGCAATGACACACGATGCTTTGAAATAGTTCCACAAGCGTTGATTCAACGGCACATCCGACTCGTGGGGTAGGAAGAGTTATTGGTGGACACCGAGAAAGTACTCAGGAAACGGGCCGATAATCCTTTGCGAAATGAAAATGGTGACGTGATGTCAGAAATCAAATCTGATGTCAATGAGAAACACGCGAGTACATTTCATACGAATAATTTTTACGATAAAATTATAAATTAGTAATAATTAATTAATACACATGAGTTTAAAATGGCTATGTGTGTAAAAGGTATAAATCGAGATATAAAGTTAATAATAATTTTTTCATTATTAATTATTTAATGATAAGAATAATAAATATATTTAATTAATAATAATATTTACATAATCAGGCAGAGTTACGATGTTATGATTATTATTTGAATTTCTTATTTCCAAGATGACGTTAACGTCGCTCTTCTCTTTCCCTTGAGTATTTTCTTCAATATTAAATATAGAGAACGAATATTTATGACACGTCTTTCGCGAATTTAGTTAGTTAGTTGAGGCGAGAACTCACGTGAAAGAGAGTAAGATTTAAGGGTCAAGAGAGTCGATCCGGGGAAACGCGTTCCGAAGCGCGCTTCCAGGACACGGCGGTAATAATTTATCGAGGAACTCTATAATTGGACCTTTAATCTCGTTTACGGCGAAGAGATTAAGCGCACTCTGTCAGGGTCGCGTACTCGCTCGAGCGAGAGACATTCGGCGCGGTGCATTCCGGTGCACCGCCCGCCCGGGACGGGCGGATGCCCGAAATAGAGTCCCGCCGTAATGTCGAGGACTCCCAACATCGTTTCTGGGACATCGTCGATAAAGCGGTCTCTTTTTCTCTCTAACTAAAGAGATGTATTTCAGTCACTTCTCTGCCACTTTGTGTCGCGTGCGCAATCGCTGCTCAATTTGACGAAAGAATAACGCACGATACAAAGATCGATCGAGATATATCGCATACGCGTACTCTGTATACATATTTTTTGAATGCTGCTCTTTAGCAAGGTATTGACATTTCTTTTATTCATACTTCTTAGACGCACGATTTTTAATACAATATGAAACAATCTTTTCTCAAGTTTCTTTTTTAAATTATATACTACGTTATTTTACAGCGCGAAATGTATGTAATAATTTTATATTAACTATTTCAAAAGCACATTGATGCTCCAGTGTTTACATTTATTCGTTCGTTACATGCTTGTGCAAATTTTTCAGTGTAATATGACTTTTATATTGAATACTTGAAAAAAAATGAGAAATAATTTTACAATCTTTTCGAACAATCTCTAAAATAGAAATCGATTTTAAATCTTTTTCACATATCCTTGCTTTCTTTAATTATTCGACATTAATTATATATATATATATAATTTAATTATTAATGATTAATGATTATAATTGAAAGAGACGGATACAAGAGTTTTATACCGTCTTTTTGACACGTTGTACACACAAATCCCAGGGAGGAGTAGCATGCTTATACGAGAGGGTTAACATTCGTGAGTCACATTCGTCGGCCTGTTTCGACGACGCCGACAATACGAAGGCTCTTGAGTCATAACGCCGCGGTCGGCCGCTATCACACGACGCGTGATGCATTGACTCGGGCTCACCGGTGGCAGTGTGTCACGCGACGCGACGCGTCGCGACGCTCTCGCACGGCGCCCAGCGGCTCGTCGTCGCCAGCGCGCATACAAGCGTCGCCACAAGTCCTACGCGATCTCCGTTCTGGCATCGCCCATTCCGCTGCACCGGACTCGTGCAACTCTAAAAGCCTTTGTGCTTTATTAATGGGTTATTCCACTTTTATTTATTCCCTGCGCCGAGTCGGAGCGACGATATAAATGCTTGCGGCTTTTTTATTTTTAATTTACGAAAATATTTATTTTTTTCGGATTTCGATCTTTTTAGAATTAAGATTATATGCATATTGCTTTCATATTGTGTTTATAAAAGAAAAAAATATCGAAAATATATATAACACGTATGATACATTTTTCTTCAGATAATAGAGTGGATGAGCCAGTAGTTTACATTTATTTTAAAATTGGAAAAAAACGCGCGTAACGCGATCATATGTTTTATATAATTACGACAATTATAAATGATCGAATAACTTTGCAACTTTGAATGATAGCTCTAGGGAAATGATAAAAACATTTTTCTTTGATGCGTTAATAGCTTTGTACAGACGTGGCGATGTGAAATTCCCACGCGAACCCAACTGCTTGTTCGCTGGGGGTCCTCCACGAGAGAGAGAGAGAGAGAGGAACATCGATGTGTTAATTACCTTCGGCACCCCATAAAAGCTGCGGTACTTGGGTTAACGGATATTCTGCCGCGTCCCACTCGAACTTTCAAATTCCCACGCCGTGACGAGTCTGATAAATCGATAATTGATAACGAAACGACACGGTCGCACGTTAACCCGTTAGAGGTGGTACTTCCGGTCAAGTGAGTTTGTTTGTTATTTTTAGAGAGATGTCAGTAAATTATGGAGAATGAAACTGCAAATCTTGCTGACAATGATAGGAATAAATAATAAGAATACATTTTTCTTTCTTATTTTACAATAAAGTGTTTGAGATAAAAACTGTTTCATATTTAATCTTATATAATATTTTAAAGTGGTAATCATAATTTCTCGTTAAAAATATTATGAAAGAGAGAGAGAGAGGGGGGAGAGAGAATTATAATTCTTAAAATTAAAATATAATACTTAAAAATATGCTATCTCATTGTCAGAAATATCTTAATGTTTTCTATGTCTTTTATGCAAACGACTATGTATATATATAACCCGATTTTAAGAAATTATAATAATTTTTATCTGTCTTTGAAAACCCAAAATCAATGATATCATTATTATATATTTTTCTTTGCATGAAACAATTTTTATGTGAAAGCCAAAGGAATAAAAATTTTAGAGTTGGGATTAAAATGGTGGTCCATCTATAAAAACAAGATATATATTGATTGTTGCAAAAAGATTTTAACTTGAAACAATTGTGAAAAATGTATCGAATATAAATATACATACTATGGATATAAATTTATAATTCTGAAATTATATAATAATGATAGTGACAGATTCTACATTTAATATTTTTACAATTATATATATATATATTTCTATTTTTAACATTTGAGAGAGAAAGAGAGAGAGAGAGAGAGAAAGCCTATTTTATGATAGGCTATTAACTATTTTTGAATAATCGTTTCCTTCATAAAATTCTTCGATTTACGCATTCTAGGAATCTATTTCGTTTCCGGAACCAATGTCGCGTTGCCGCGGTGATTATCGGCGGGTGCAATCGGTCTTTAACGCGAAAACTCATGGGATCCGTTATACGGTCCCGTAATTGTCGCGCCTCGTCACGAATAAGTTTCGTACAGTGAAGGGGAAGAGGGGGCCCTTTCGAATTTCCTGACGGTTGATCGGTGATTCATGCCGAACGACGACGACGACGACGACGACGACGAGGTGCGGCCGCGTGTCGAACGTGTCCGCGATGCATGTGCAGGTAAAAAACAGACCATTCTGCACCTGCATCGCAACGGTCTCGCGGAATGAACGCACTGAATTATACAGAACTATTAATGTTACGAGAAAGGGGGAGGAAAGTTAGACTCGAGTGGATACGAAGGGATAACTCGAATTGCACCGTCTTTATGCATTGTATTAGGTTGCAAATATAGTCATCGAGTAGTTCAAGCACGAGTATATGACATTTAATTCGATAATGCTCTCGGCCAAGTTTCGTTGTAATTGCATATATGTACGTCTTTCTTTCTAAAACTTAATCCTATCCGACCGTAAGTCGGCGAAACTTTATACATGCTAATCTCGTCATTTAGATGGGCACATTGTGATCAAGGGCCTCTGCGTTTCTCCCTCAAGGGTTCCAAAGTTATATTTATGCTTATAGCTTGGCGCGTGTGACTTCACATTCGTGGCTAGTTTGTCATTATTATTCAGTAGGGAATTTATTAAATTAATTTATTATCATGTCTGATGGCGAATTTATTTAAGAAATATGGCTTTAAACTAAAAATTTTCCTTAATTCTTTCTCTATTTATAAATATAATTTTTCCCTATTTATATTTCATTCTGAAAAGATAAAACAATAGTTAATTAAATTATAGATATATAATTATTATAGATAATTATATCTTTCTAATTTTATAATTATAATTATACTTATTAATGACGAATTTATTTAAAAAACGTGGCCTCGAGCTAAAGTTAATTCCTTTTCCATTGATAGAATAATATTTTATCAATTATATAATAATAATAATATTTTATTATATCGTTTCTTATTCATAATCCAATCTAAAAAAAGTATTTAAAGTGCTTATAATATATATGTATAATTATACTCTATCAGTCTTATTATATTATTATAATTATAGTAAAACCACTTAAAATATCATGTTTTTACAGTAATAAAATACTGTTTTAACGAGAATAAAAACTCGATATCGCGAAGATTTCAAACGCTACGATCAATCGAATCACTTACACTTGGTCGAACCTTCTAATTTGCCGTTTCGCTTTATCGCTACCTCCATCGTGGCGTCTATAATCGCAATCGGACACGACGAGATACAAATTGCCGGTAACTCGCTAAAGCGGGCGTAAATACCTCGGTCGCCTAGGGTACATAGGTATCCCATCTACTAACACTAAAGAGGGGGGCGGAGGCGCGCATACATAATGCCTATGTACTTCTGTCAGCGGCACGCGCTCATTAGAGGCCTTAGTTGTTCGCAACGCCGGCTCCGGCACATTGTGCGCCCTCGTCACGTCAATGGAGGATCGAGGAAAGAAAGGCGAAGAATAAAGAAGCCTCCTCCCTCCTCCTGGCGCGCCATGAATGGCAAACCTGCAATCTGCTACCGAAACTCCGTCCGTCTAATGGGGGTCGACTGCCGACTGCCGACGTCTCCCCGTTATGTTCGTTTCATACCTGGGGCTCGTAAGGAAGACGAGGAAGGGTATCTAATGGGAAACCTGTTACAACGACGATCCTTGTATAAGTAAGGGACTCGTAAGAAAGACGAATGCGAGGAAGGGTATCTAATGGGAATCCTGTTACAACGATGATCCTTGGACAGATATTGTTTCCACAATTGTTTTCTTTGAATATTTCGCAAAAATCTTTCGCATCGGAAAATATATTTAGAGGGAAGTTTTTTTTCGAAAATATTTCCCAAAAATGCTTTTTAAATAAACAAGAGAGTTGCAAGGGAATAGGTAGTGTGCAGATTATATTTTTTAATCAATTAATATCCACAACGGAATATATTTTCTTTTAATTATGCATATTTGTTTAGGGGAATTATTCCTTTACCAATCTCGTCGACATAGATCCGTTTGTCTTGATCGCGCTGTCTATCCGACCTCGAGCTCGAGAAATATAATCGTCATCGTCCCGGGCTTTCTTTGACGAATAGTCGTCGCGCGCGACTTGATACAGTCGCGCGCGTTTCCCTTTTAAACGGATTACGGAGCGCAGTATTTAGCTTCGCTATTCAGAAGTCGACGCGCACGAGCAACCCTTCCGACCGATCCGGCATGAATACGGCAATTAACGCGTACACTTCGAATTACGAGTGCTGCTACTCTCGCGACGCGGGGACGTCGAAGCCGAGAGATTCGCGCAGGAGGAGGAGGGCGACGGGAATGAGCGAGCGAGCGAGAAACGGAGACACGCACATACACACCCTGCGGAGCTTGATACTGCACAAATAAGCGTCGTATGCGCGTTAATAGGGTTAAACAGACCTGGCGACCCGCGTGTCAGGAAATAGGCTCTCGGAAATAACGAAGTTACGAGAAGTAACTGTCGGAGCGATGCGAGCGCGTCTATATGTACGCGTCTGTATACTGCTTCCACGCGAGAATATCTCGCGAGATTATCCCGAGGATGCGCTTTTGCGCGAGAATAATTTTTTTTTTTTTTTTTTTTTTTTTTTCTTTTTTTTCAAAGATGATGAACAGTCAAAAGAAAAATCCTATCAAATAATTTCTCAATGTAGAATAAGAATTTTTTATAGACTCTTAGATATATTTTTCAACAGGATATACAAATATATATAAATAAAATTATCAACTAAAATAACTTCTTGACAAAATTATTAATATTTCATATTTTAATAAGTTCACTTAAAATTTTTAATATATTTTTCAAGATGCACAATGTATTTTTTATATATAAAAATATTATTGATTAAATTAACAGAATATGTTTTTATATCTTATAATAATTGTGAAGTGCTTCATTTGTGTATCGCTTTAAAATCGTGACATTTACTGTCGATCTGATGAGAAGATTAAGCAAGACGCGGAAATTCAGCGGACGTGGCATTGTTTGCGAGCAAAGACAAGATTCGAGGCTTTGACGTCGGGCGTAACTCAATCAACTGCATATGCGACGAAGCGAGTACATATATATATATATATATACATATATATATATATGCGAACAACCGACTGGCTGCTTGGTTACGCGAGTTTACGCGCAGCGTGACACGCACGAGTACACGCACCAGGCGAGCGCGAGTGAATCGGGCACGTGCCCACCGTAATTACTTGCGGCGACGATTTTTAATATATATCCCTTATATCCTGCTTGTCGTTGAATACAATTACGATTAACGGAACGTGCATTGTGCATCTAATAAGTCTGCACATTAAAACATTTCAGAATATTTTTTTGGAAATATTTTTGAAAATATATTTATACATATATATAAATATATCCATATATATCTTATTTATTTGCTAATTAAACGTGTAGAAAATTGAATAGTTTGTTTTATTTATTAAAATTGTAAAAAAAAAATATTTTTATACAAGTGCATATAAAAATGGCCTCGAAATCATAATCATTCGTCTTTGATTTTTTAAAAATTTTACCTATAATATATAAACATACGTTACATTCTTCACACAATTTTGAATTTATTATAACATCAGCTTGTAGGATTCATCGTGATACGAATTTTGCGAAAAATGAAACAGGTCGGTTCTCCTCGACGGCGATAATTGGCTTCTTGCGCCCGTCGTTGCGTCCGGTCTGGCGTCATTACCGGTAAACAAGAACGCTATTAAATCGATACACAATGCTCCCCGCTGCATGACGGGAATATTGTTGTTACGGAGGACTCGCCGTAGTCCCCCCTTAAAAATCCGACGGTGACTCACGATCGGTCGCGACCGTCGGGCACAGGTACTACCTATTTTATCGGGTGCGTTATCGGACCCTTCGCCGATGGAGATCCCGTCGCTGAAATGTCCTCGATTTATTACTAAATGTCACGTGTGTATGCGTGCGTGCCTGCGTTTGCTCTTTGCACGTGCCGTCCGTCGCGTTGCTTTCGCTCGTTTGTACTTAAATACTTCCTTTCGCGTTCCCACGCTCGTCGAATTCGTAAGATTTTCAGATACTTTTTCTCTTATCACTGTATTTCAGATTTATTTAAAATAATAAATATATATATATATATATATATATATATATTATTTTTAAAGAGGAGAGATACACTGAGAGAAATGTTTTGTATCAGTAACCAAAATTTGGTTACAGACGCCAAAACTATTTGTTGGTATGTGATCAATTAAACCGTTGGTTATCACATCAATTTTAATTCTTTGATTTAATAATATAATAATGCATTTACTAATACAAAATTGTTGTTTTATATGCTGTACAAACATTCTTTGTAGTTAAAAAAACAAAATATTTTGTTACCAGAACAAAAAAATCACATAAATATCACATTTTGTCATCTTAACAAAATTATCTAATTCTTTTAATGAAATTCGGCAATTTGTGAATAAAACTTTTTTTTTGGTTATTATTACTATAACTTTTCTCTCAGTGTACACGCGTTCAAGATTCGCGTTTACCTTTATCATGAAAGACCTATCAATTTAGACTTCAATTTTTTTTTACCCTTCAGCGTCGCAGCACATAATACCGATAAAAAAGAAAAAGTTATTTACCATGATGCACCATGTACACAAACTCCTCTAAACAGAGACTCTTTGCCCGACGAAGCGTCGATTAATTGACTAATTCCGGACGCGAGGAGCACGTCGGAAGATACCCCGATAATCGAAAATTCACGACAGGCCGAATACAAGTCCGGCTGTCCGAAATACAGTAATCAAATCAACCCTGTCCCCTTTTTAATTAACCCTCGCCACGGCTGCTTCGCAGTCAATCTGATCAAACATCGCCAGGCCCTAAACTGGAGCGATGGAGAAGCTCTTTCTCTCTCTGTCCCTTTTTCTCTCTCACGGCGAGTCTCCTTTTTTCCGTTGTAAATTCACATCCCGCTGTTTGCTTATAGGGTGGCGAAAGCCACGGTAGGCTCTCTCGTGAGGTTCTTCCGCCTCTGTATATGTCCGGCTCCCTCTCTCTCCTCGTTCTGTCTCTCGCGGGTGGGTATATACCTTTCTCACATGCTATAATACATCGGTAGGTCCAGAGTGAGTCAGTTCCCGGTCGCCGACTTGCTGCCGTCTTTGCCGCGGGTGCACATCACGCACACCGAGGTAAAACCACGCCGCCGCGCCGCTCCTCTTTACGCACGTGCGTAGGGTACACACGTGTCGGAATCGACGTACCTCGCAGTCAGGGAGTTGCTTCCTTTGATGTTTCCTTCCGCGCGCTCCTTCTTCTATTGATTTTGTGACCGAACATTGCAATATCAAATTTCGACGTAATATCTGGTGGCGTATCCTCGAGGATAGAGTTCGCACGCACGATCCTGCAGATTTGTAAACTATGGAAAAACTGCGTGTTCAGGTATTATTACTGCATATAATTTGGTAATTCATAAATTATTGTTCCTTTACTTGAGGATTTAATGATTTTATTTAAGAATTAATTCAAGTTGTTAGACATTAGTTGATTCGATTATTTGAGAATTTAACTTATTTCTCAAAGTTTATATTTGATTAATATATGTCTTTTCTGTTTTAAAAAAATTAAATATTCCAGAATAAATCTGTCAAAATGATATTTTGAAATAAAAACTGATAAAGAATTAAATTTCCATTTAAGAATTAATTCAAGTTGTTAGACATTAGTTGATTCGATTATTTGAGAATTTAACTTATTTCTCAAAGTTTATATTTGATTAATATATGTCTTTTCTGTTTTAAAAAAATTAAATATTCCAGAATGAATCTGCCAAAATGGTATTTTGAAATAAAAACTGATAAAGATTTCATCGATATAAATGTTCATCAATTTCTGTCTAATGTATATATTTTCACTAGATATTTTCAATAATTCTCGGCGAAATTTATGTGTCGGTGATTTCAATATAACCCAAATCATTATTCTATTGCATTTACATATATTAAATTACATTATAAATTTCCATTTTTATTATATGTAAAATATATTGATAAAATGCAGACACACGTCAAAAAGAATGGGATATTTTTCAAATAACAACAAAAATCATTTTTTAAAATACGAATTTTCTTAAAAATGTTCTTCCCCGCCTCTCCCTCCCAAGAGACAACGATCTAAAATAACACAATCCAAACAGAAATACCCTAAACGAATATTTACGCGGCGGGCGATGAGGGGGCGTAACGACAGAGCTCGCAATCGAAGCTGATCCTCCCTCGTCAACGTACCGACACTTTCCGCAGCAAATTTCTCTCGCGCGGAGAAGAAGACAAGAAGACGAGGAGAGGAGTGCACGCACCCTCTTGTTAATCCGGCGCGACACGTGCCGCGCACGCGTGTCAGAATCGCGAATTTTCTGGGTGCCGTAACGCATTGTATTACGCCGTTCTCTTTCCCGACACCGCCGTGCGTATACGCGTATACGTGTGCGTGTTATTCTCGTGATGAGGTAACCGCCGATACAAGCGTGCGTATACACGGGAGCCGTGTGCACGCGTACCCAGTCTCCGGGGAGTCTCCGAAGGAGGCCACGCGTGTGATCGCTGCAGAATCCCGTGAACTGTTAAATGAACTCTGGGAGGAGGAGTTACACCGGCGTATGATGGGTGGACGTGGTTTCGGCAGCTGCGAAAAAGTAATCATGACACAGCCACGAGGTACCACATCTCTTCGATCTTATCGGAAAGCCCCGGCAACATCCTAAACAAAGGGGATAAATTTATTCACTTTGTTTTAAATTTAATTGAAAAAAAGTTCCATTTTTTTTTCAAATCGCGCCAATCTTACATTGTTTACTTCAAATTATTTTATTTTTGTATGATTTGTTTTTTTTTTCAAGTAATAATAATATAACATTTGTAACTTAATCTGTTTTATTAAATTCTTAGAAAAATAAAAGGATCGATTGCTCACACATTGAATAATTGGTATTGCTAGTTAAAACTGTGGACGAGATAAAGACTCGCGTTGTACGATAGTGAATCTCACGGTGAAACGCACCGTGAAACAGGCCCAAGGGAGGAAGGGTTACTTCTTTCGAGGGATAGGCATTATCACACATACATAACACTCCAATGAGTATGATAATGTAATATTGTAGATGGACCGCGGCCACGTGTCATTTGATTGACGCTTTATCGAATCGTGGCGTAATCAAATTTTCGAAAACGCAGTAGATATCGGAGAGAAAGTATTAAATATACGTAGAAAGTATTATCGTGCAATGAATCATTCGTTCATAGTGAAAGAAAAAAACTTAAAAAATAGTTTTCGATATTTTTGAAATTATTTTATAATTTAAAATACAATATATTTAAAAAATAATATAGAAAGAGAAAGCAGGAAATAATTATTATCCTATAGACATTTGTAAAATACTTTCTTTATTTAATATAATGTTTTTGTTAAACCTATACGGAAATAATTTATAAAAAAATTATGATAAATTGAAGAGGGTTGTTTTAACGATGTAAAATTAAATTTTCCAAAAACAATTTTGATTATAATTTATTAATACCATCGATGTATATATTTATGTATAAATTAGATAATAAATTCTCATCGAATTAGGGTGCGTTATTTATCCACAATGCACATCCCTCTATACGATAATTCGATAGTAAGCTTGTGAATCAGAGAGACGCCGAGTCGGTGAATTAATTCCGCGAAATTTACGAACGCGCGCGATATACAACTCGGCGCACGTGTCGTCGTGCAACGTGAAACGGATAAACTCGAGTCATCGGATTTTTATGGGCTGCGGATGAAGATAAAGAGAGAGAAAGAGAAACCGAGCGAGCATGAGCTGCCATGTAAACCAATTTGCACGCTATGAAACCCCGGCTAGAATTCGTTGCATGGGGACGCGGATATATTTCCCACAGGAATTGCCGGCGACCTGCGATGAGCGGGTTCCCACAGGAGCTCCCTGTGACTATGGGAACCCATGCAGACCAAAGAAGATTCGTGAATGCCTGCACGAAACAATGGAGGGGGGAAGGGATTCTTTCACAATTGAAAAGCGTTCGATAATGGGTTGCATGATCATCGAGAAGAGGGTGTCCAATTGTTGTTATTTATGGTTATAACTTTTTATATATTCGGTTTTAAGCCTTTAAATCTTGCATTACGTACGATTTCGAGAATTCATACATTGTTATTTAAGAATTTTTCTAATATACATACATTTTCTTTTACATGAGAGATAAAAGCCGATTATGGTTGAGTACAAATGATAAAAATGCTGACAAAAAATAACTTGAGACTTTATAAAATTATAAAATTGTATTACTCTTGAAATTATGATTTGGATACTCGATCGGAATCTCTGGTAATAGTATCCATTGTTTTCCTCTAATTATATATATATATATATATCGTATGATATTTTGAAATCTATTATGTTCAATCGTCAATATTATCTCACTCACACACAAAACAATAACGAAATAGGAAGAGAGAGGAGAGTAATTCGAAAATCGAAGGAGGATTGATTCCATGAAAGTTCATGACATCTAATACCGACCAATGTATACAGAACGACATACTACGAACCTTCATTGGTTTGGACATCAGTCAATAAGTTCCTCTGTCATGCGACTAGTCGCAGACTTGTTGCAAAAATTAATGTATTATATGTGAATTATGAATATCTAATTTATGAAATGTCGCTACATAATAATTACAAGCTTTAGTAATATAAATATTTAATAAGGCTCGTAATTAAATTTTTGACCATTTATTATTACTATTTATTTATTATTATTACTTATTATTATAGATTTATTATTACTATATTTATAAATATGTATCATTATTTTTATATTCTGCCTTATTTTTATTATATTTGATAAAAATATTTTGGCGCAATCCTGCGTCATAATTTACGGCATTAGTCAAATAAAGTTTTTTTTAAATATATTTGCAAAAAAATATTATATAAATATAATTGTCTAAATGATAAATTAAATAACAATTAGACGTTGTATGTATGTTGATAAATTAAAGTAATAGAAAAATATTGTTATTAGATGCGATATTATCTTTGCCAAAATTACATCATTTTAGGAAGCATGTATTTTCCTATAAATATCCTGAAAAAATTTATCCGATTAACGTCCGATAAATTAGGATTAAAAAAAATTTAAGCTCCATGTTGGAATATGAAATTTGCTGTTAATTGTACGTCAATTTGTGCATGTGTGCGTGGATATAAAAACACATGAAACAATCGTAATCCTTTTTATTTCTTTTTTATTCTCATCGTGCCGTTCGATAAATGACGGCGTGTGAATCAAAAGTACATACAAGCGCGAATAATGTAATCCGCCCACACATGCAGATTAGGCAAACTTTGACGGCCGCGAAATGGTAGTAATGCGGCGCGATTTTACAAGAAATCGCTAATTGAAACGCTCGCCCGCGCCACAGTTGATACTAATCGGCCGCATTTGCATCTGGTTATAGGAAAACCTTGCTGTTATCGATGTTTAAGTTATTAGAAAAACTTGCGCTGAGTCGGACTCTAATGCAGATCGTAAAATGCGGCATTTATTTCTCTGCGTGATTATTATGTTACAGTATGTAAAAACTACGTAGAGCGCTTAAGCCGCATTTTATTGTAGTAAATAGATAGGTCGGAAAAGTTAAAGAGACGAAACAGAATTATTCTATCTATTCCTTGAAAAAATTTATCTAGCCCTCTTTTCTCGGGATATAAAATATCTCCCATTAAAATAAAACAAATTAAAATATATAGTTATTTTCCGAATTTTATAAATATTTTGTATTTATGTCGGAGTATTGGAATTTAATCAATTAGCGATTTAATGAGATTTTATATAATCGATATTTATCCCGACAAAATCTTTCCTTCCTCTCTCAATATTGATTGAGTTTATCTTCTTCAAAATTTCTTACGTCAAAAACCGCCAACCTGATGCAGCGAGAAATACAAAAACAAAATAACGGAGTAAACATTAGCATTCCAGACTCGATACTCGACAGCCTCTCTAAAGCGCGACTGCGAAGTGTAAGCGCGAATAATGTAGTCCGCCCTCGCATGCAGATTACGCAGTAACACCGGCGGTAACGCGAGCAGTAATGCCGCACAATTACATCGTAATAATTAGCGATTAGACGTGCCGCCGAGGGAGAAAGAGAGCGACGTAGGACGTGATGGAAGAAGGGCGAGTCGGTCGCTTGCCACTCGAGTGTGACTTAAGTATTATCCGGGCCAGCCAGCCAGCCATTATACACCCATTCGACTCCTTGTAATTGATACCGACTGGACGCCTTATCTGAATTGCCGTGGTCGCGGCCGAACAATTTCACGTGGCGAACCGGGACGGGAAGGAAAGCGACTTTTCTCCGCGCGCGATGCAATTGCTGCACCAGTTAGTTATTGGTTACCTTCGCTACTGATTTCGCCGACGCGCGATCAAAGCGAACGATATATATATCCGAGACAATGCAAATTGCATAGCTCGACCGTCGTATCGCTCTTGTCCGATAAAAAGACATTAATGTGAAAAGAAAAGAACGAGAGAAACTTACTCGGAATTTCAGCCGATTATTGTTCCGGTCTCTTACGGGAAGATTTCCGATAAGCCAAGTTACAACTCTTTGGACTTTAAGAATAATAATGCGAGAAGAAATGCGACTTAAGCATGTAACTCTAAAACATCGATTTTTACAGAGAATTACTATCGGAGAATCATCTTACTATGGAGAAATATATCGAATGACACAATTTTGTTACATGAAAATTAATTTTAGCATAAGAATATTTTATATTTATTATTATATTTATACGATAAAAGAGGATATTATTATATTCATACGATAAGAGAGGATATCCTGCATATATGGAAAAGGGAGCGCGTGTTTAAAGATTTTTTAAAAATATTTAAAATATATATTCACGTAAAAACATACTTTTTCCCGCGCCAGAAACTTCCAACAAAGTTCCGTGGCACGAATGTGAACGCGTGCTAAAATATGTTCTTTGTACGTAAATTGCTGCAGTCATTAATAATGTATGCGTCAAACGAGAGACTGTCGCTAATCTTTCCGAGTGAGAGTATATTAAATCGCGAAATTGCAGGCTTCGTCTCGTCATCGCCACGCGACCTTAATAAATTACCGGGTACTCCGAGGGTGTCGGCTCGTTACTCAAAGTTCTCGATGACGACGCCGAGCCGAAGCATCAAAACAGGGACTAATGGACCGTTGCATCGGGTAGCATAAAAAAAAAAGAAGAGGGACGAGCACCCTCGGCATGGCTGAAGTGTCAGAAAACGCTCTCGTGGAGCCAACCGTGTTGGTACGCTCCCATGCTCGGCATAATTCTGTCGGTACCCTATCTTGTTCGTACTTTTTATTCATACTACATATATTTCCGTACTATATTCTTTGCATTATTCTACTTGTGACTAGGAACGATCGCGATGATACCCTTTTTTTTTCATCAAGAATGAACGTTTTTATCAAAGTTATTTCTATTATGATTATTATGACACGGTCGGCGAGCTTAGTTTGATTTATGCGTAAGAATGATTAAATTTTGCACACTATAATGCAACAATATTCGGATATCTCTATGTCTTACATATTCCAAAAAAATTGCTAATAAAAGTTTTATTTCTATAATTAAATTGATAATAGTTATCTCTCTCTCTCTCTCTCTCTCTCTCTCTTTCTCTATATTATGAAGGGATATTGAATTGGATATCGATACAACTTTTTGTGTATATCGATTTATTAAATCAATTCTATAAACATCTTTTCTTTGATCAATTTAGAACCGAGTTTTTTTCAACGATAATGCCGCGTCTCATTTGGATTATCGAAAAGATACACACGCGGACAGTTTGCGGGAGTGATTACTTACCGAGAAACGTATTATCGTCGACCACAAAGCACACTTCCCTCACCCTCTTCTCTTTTCTACCAAGAAATTAGGGGGAAGTGTAGACACAGGGCGCATAACGTCGCTCGGATTGACTGCGCGTTTTACTTGTGCAAAAATAGAACATTAATTTTTCAATCCTAATTATACTTGTCAACAATTATTTTATTAAAAAAATCTGTGTGATTTAGAAATTAAAAAAATTAATTTTATCAAAATTTTAAATTAACCAAATTAATTCATGATTAAACTAATAGCTTTGATTCATAATAAGCTTTTGTTTTTCTAAGCATTAAGAAAATTACATTTTTTAGTTTTTTTTTTCGAATGGATTTACGTAAAGGACTGGAAAAAAATTCTGTCTTGTACACGAGCTCCGAATCGAACCGAAGAATGCACGCATGAAACGCACGAAAGTATGAAAGTTGGCGTATGTAAATGAGTTCATGTTAAAAAAAAATCATATCCCTCGAGTTAAGGAAGGAAAAACTAAAAGGTAAGAAGACGAAAAATTTTCCTGTGCCTCGCGTGAACGACACAACGAGACTTCAATTTTAAACTCACTTTACACGATCAATAAATGGAAAACTACATTCCCAAGGAATTTTATTCGTTAATTTTTGTTTGTCGCTATATTTTTAGGATCGAATTTATATTTCTGAAATTACATTGGCTTTATAAAAGGTACACTACTACTTCAGACATACGCAAAATATGAACACATAAATGTATAATCTAAATATATTATTTTTTAAATTAATTAAATTTTTTATTTATAAAGTTTTTGCTTTTGTAATATTGTTCGTGAAATTAACACCATAGAGAACATTTTCATCAATACTTTCGGAAAATGTGGATCGCGCGTAAAGTGACCTTTAAAAGCACGCAGAATCAAGTGGACAAGAAGTCAAGTTGGAACAATTGTCGCGTGTGCAACCTTTGACTGTAACCCAGATCGCATTAATCGAACGCGATCTGCACACACATACCGGTATTTATGTTGGTAATTTCATCGCTTTGTACGATCAGCTGCGGTGCGTTTATGTGCACGCTTCTTTTGTGCTCGCATACACGTTTTTTTTTGCATGCATGCGTCTTGATTCAGATAATCATCAACGAGGTGCCGTTTTGTATCGCGAAACGAGACATTCGAGGTTGCTGATTCAATGAGAAATCGCGAGGTTCATCAAGTAAAGTTCATTCAACAAGAGAACTATTTTTTTTACTTTTCAAAGTATTTTATAAAATAGAAGTCACATGAATTATTACACTCATTCGAAATTTGTATCTTTATTTATTTAATTTAGCCTTAAATGCGATTGTCTGAGTTTGAATTGAATTTATTTTTAATTATTGCGCTAGATAATTTAATTTAATTAAATGTATTTAAAATGTCGAAATTATATTTATTCAATATAGAGATTGCATTCTCAGTGCTGATATTAAATAAGCAACATATCCGTCATTGATTTAAAATATATCCATATATAGAATTTAGTGTTTTTATTTATTTTGTAAGAAGATTATATTAATGTTGATATAAATAGAAATCAACTAATCACACTTTATATTGAAAACAATTTTTTAACTTTTATTGTGTACCTAATTAAAAAAAAAATATACATATATTTATTTTTTTTTAATATTATAAGAAAAAATATATTACAATCTTCTCTGCTCATTTAACTTTAACTTTTGATGAATATGCGGAATTTCGGAAATAACGATCTCTCGATCTCACGAGAGTGGACGGGCATGCAACAAGTGCTCGGAAGAGGAGGCAAAGCGCGGTTAAAAGTGAGGAAGGAGGGTGACGGTAACAAGAGTCGGAGGGCAAGGGCGGGCAGGACGGCGAAGCGACGAACCTGACACGAAAGCGGTCGTTCAACGAACCACGCAAATGTAGCCTGACATTGTGGAACTTTCGAAATATCTGTAGCGAATACATTGACAAACAGCATTTGATTGAATCTTGTACATACACGGTTGATTTAATATATATTTGAATTTTTAGTTTATAAAACTATCAATTAAATCGGTAATTTCAGTATAAATTATGTATGAAGTTTATAATAAATTATATATCTTATTTTTATGTAGATTTTTTATCTGAAATGATTATTAGGGTTTATTAGATTTAAAACAACAACAATAATATCACGAAATATTAAAACGTAACATTTATTGTTAGAATTATAAATATTAGAATTCTCTGTCTTTAATTAAAAAGCGAATTATGAATGGTTTAAAATGGGCTTTTAGATAAGTACACCTTAAAATTATTCAATTATTAATCGGAGGAAAGCGATAGATTTTTAAACTAAATTCAAACTATATCTTTCATTAGAACTTATACGTAAAAGTTGTCGAGTTGTGCTTGATGGAAACGGAATGCTATGTGCAATAATGAAAGAGACGACCGATGGCGGACCATTGGTGGTGACCTTTATTAAATACGTAGACTAACTAGCTCAGCTATGTGATGAAGCATTCCGTTGCACATGACTTAACACTACGACAGTCGTAGTGCCGATGATTGCACGGAGAATTTCATAGCAATCTGCATGCGTACCCACGCGATGTTCCCCTCGATCACGCTCTAATGAGACGTCGATTACGCTATTCAAAATAGAATTTAACTCTTTCCTTTTGTGTCTTTTTATAAAAATGACGAGAAAAATTATATATTTTTTTTAAATTATTATATTTTTTTAATTATTATTATTTTTTTAATTTATATTCTATCTATCTAATTTTATATTTATACGTTTATTCGACTTGATTTATATTTAAAAAAAATATTTTTTTTATTTTTTATATTGCAACGACTATCGATATTTGTCGAAATATTAGCGATTCGCAACACGTTTAAGGCGATTTAGATGTAACGTAATCTTGACAGATCGCGTGGTTTTTTTCTTTGCTGTCTTCACCCCACATCACGTACTAAATCTCAGTATCACAAAAGTTGATATAAAGGTAAATCAGATACCTAGGTATCAATATTTTTTAACTTTCGGGCAATGATTTTATACTTTTGTAAAATAACCTATCGGTGTCAAACGAATTACGAATTGAATATCCTATATTTGCAATGATTGAAGACTTTAAGTGTATTTTAACTGTCAAATTACAATGATATCTGAAAGATATTAGATTGTATAACGTTTGAATAAAAGCAGACACAAAATTGAGTAAAAAAAATCTCCAGAAGGTTATTATATTTTTACCATATTTTTTTCAATTCAATGTATAATTACGTCTTTATTGATTCAATATTTTTACACACGTGCGCGATCCCTCCTTGTAGTACTTTAGCTATAGTACTTTTAATTCTGCCACTTAGAATATAATTATATCATTTTTAGTAACCAAAATGAGTCACATAGAAGTCGTACTTATATAATAATGACTCTATAATATTGTACTATAAGAGAAGATATATTATGTTCCACTATTATTCGGGGAAATGTTATCACGTACAAGTTGAAAGCTGTGTTTAATAAACGTATCATGGATTTTGGAGATTTCGAAAGTGGATGTTCACCTTCGAACTTCTTCAGCAGCGCGCATATGTAAGTTTATCAATACTTAGGAATTAATTATCTTATTAATCGGTTAAGGTTTTTATTTCGCGAGTGAACATGAGGAGAGGTGATAAGTAATAAAGGAATCTAATAATCAAAAATTTAAGATGTTTCTAAAGATTTACAGATTTGAAAATTTACGGATATATAAATTCAAACATCTAAACTCTTGTTTAAAAAATGTTTTAAATGTTTAAAAACCTAAGATGCACTTGCAATCTAATTTTTTTAAACTATACGAATCTCCGGGTGTGTGAAGTTAGCCCCTCGAAATGCATTTTTTATAGTTCTGATTAGAATCCTAGCTTCTTCTTAAAGAGTTTAAGAGTTCTTTATAAAAAATAAAAAGAATTCAAATTTGAAACCGTTAATCGACGGAACTCTTTTTATTTTTTATAAAGAACTCTTAAACTCTTTAAGAAGAAGCTAAAACTCTAATCAGAACTATAAAAATTGCATTTCGGGGTGCTAACTTCACACACCCCGAATCTCCAAAGATACAGTCATATAACGCGTCTTCTCTCGGCTAATTACAAGAATTAAATTTGCGTTACATCTAGTAGACGCGAAAACAGATTTTCCCAAGACACGCAACATCGGTCGCGTAGATCTCCACGTAAGAAGCTCAGAGCAACTCAAACATCGGCATCGCTTGTGATCGATCAGCTGAAAAATGGCTTTCGTCGTCCCGGCGATTTTACGCCGCGCATGCGAACGCGTCGAAATTGGCGTCCGGAATTCTTGATAAAATATTTGCGCGATAATCGATATAGTTGTAATGAGGAATGCATCACCGTGATGGTGCAACACCATAAAAGAAGCTTCGTTCCGGAAATGCCTAAGATCTGTTCCATCGGCTTGCATTCCAGTACGCGAAGTTTAAACAATGATCTCTCGAGCTTGTATGACGTGACAAAAAACTTTAAGAGACCTTTTGACATCATTCTCAGGTGATACATTTAATACATTTCATATCAATAATATATTCCTTTGTATAACTTTATTTAAAATATTTTAGACATTAATTTAATATATAGTTTATTCCTTGCAAACGCATACATTTCTTATTGTTTCCGCATAAAAATAAATATGTTAAAATTAAAATATATTATGTACAAGAGAATATATATAAATTTTGGGTCGAGGAAGAAAAAAGAATATATTTGCAATAATTTTAGGCCGATGTTTATATGCAAATATTGGGTCGAAAAATCAACTCCAACATCGAGCTCAATAATGTCGACAGACGTATCTCTTAAAACACAGAAAAATCATCAAATCGCGGCAATCAATTGTACAGAATCGGCGAACATCTCCAAACACGATCGGATTCAAAAGAGTAATTATAATCAGTCCTATCAACATAAAGAGAAAAGTAGTGATATATCGAATTCTTTACAAGGCGATTATGCTGCGGGCGATCGTTCCTTCATATTCAACGACTTCAAAGACTTGTCTGTGAGAAAAGAATATAAATCCTGTGTAACTAGAGACGCACAAATACAAACTTCGAGTAGAAAGAGTTCGCGACGAAAGAAAATGAAGAAACGGTTAAAGCTGGCGGTCGAAGAAATCCCTCATTGCAAACATCACGATAACGAGCCCTGCGAAAGAATCATTACGGATTTTCGCGTTGATTCGCATAATTCAAACAAAAGAAATCATTATGAAAAATCAAGACTATGCGTTCAAGTTTTGGAGAGTAAGCACGCCGACTATATCAATAAATTTACGGCCGTAAATCGACAAATAGAAGAAATAACGGCGACATTAAGAGAAACTTGTTATAACGATAATAATTCGCGATATGGAAGTGATATGGAAAATTGTGAAGAATATTTTTCGTCGGTATCCGATGATACGAAGATGAATACGAACCGAGAGTCAAATGATGTCAAAAATAAATCTACGATTACGAGAAAAAGAAATAAAAAGATGAAAGGAAAAGATAATTTGAAAGAAGATGTTAAAGGGATCATCAAAAAATCGGAAAATGATCAGCGTAAAAATATGCTGGAAGTTTTACATGTTGACAATATTAATGAACTTTTAGATCCGTCAAGTAGAGAATATTCGAAAGATACTATTACTTCTTCGATAAATCCTGCTATAAAGCTAAACGATATTTTTATACATGATTCCACTCGAGCGATTTCAATAGATGAGACGGTTTACCCTCTAAATAGAAATTCTGAGAACAAGAAGAAAAGAAAATGTCGCTTCGTCAAACAGATTTCTTTTGATCTGGATTTAACGAAGAACAATAATAAGCTGGAAGAATTTTCGATCGAGGCTGAACCCTTCGATAAAATCCACGTGCGAAATAATTTTATAGTTCCAAGAGATGATAAATATGAGAAAGATTTAATCGGAGACTTTGCTGGCTTGGAAGAATCCAGATATCGTAAGAAGATGGTCAAGGAGAAGGTGGGTGAAATGGCTATTCTGAAGGCCATAAAGAAAAGGATAGATAGAGACTTTGACGATTGTTCGGCCGAAAAGGGCGAAAACGATGTGGAAGATTTTTTTACTGTTTCTCAGAAAAGCAGCTTCGATCGTTTATTTTATGAAATGACACCAATGGAAGATGTAGCGTCTGTTAGAACCATCCAGGATTCCAAGTCTACATCGATGATCGTATCAGGATCGCCGAATCTCGATTTAACCGAGATACAAGCTTGCGATTCGATGTCAGCAGACGCTATGAGCGAATACTCGAACAAAAATTCCACTCTTTCCGAATACTTCTCTTGCGTGCAATTCCCGAGTATGGTTTCATTTGCAGAGAACGAGGACGAGCTTGCTCCTAACTTTGAAAATCATACAACTGCTCCCGATTCGAATTCACTATTAAATTATAATTATTACGATTGTTCGCGTTCAAATTTAGATCTGAATAACTTTACGCGCTCGAACTTGGATGCGAGTTTCGATTGCCCATATTCCCCGAATAAATTTCCAATCGAAACGAGAAACGCGATGATCGACACGTTTGAGCTATCCGAGGATCGTGAAAGTTTCGTGGAAGATAAAATTTGCGAACGTTTCTTTAGAGAGAATAAAAGGAAAGAGAAAGAATCGCGCGTCGAATTCGAAAAACGATACACGGCTGATTCTACATTCGAGACGTCAAAATCATCGAGGTACATCGGTTCGATAGATTCGGGCGTGTTTAGTTCGTCCCTGATCGATTTTCACCCTCACGAAAGCTCCGTCGACGACAAATCGGGACTCAAAAAGAAACGTCGCGTCGCAAAGTTTGACGAATCGTCACCTTTAATTGTCGATTTTAATTCGGACAGCAGTTGTACCGACGACAGTCTCGATCAAAGAGTGAATGACGTCGTGCGAGATCTCACTGAGAAGCTGATACTTTGCGAAAGAAGAATGAAAGTGAAAAAGATGCGAAAGACGGGATGCAAGGCGAGAGATACGCGTTATTACGTATGTATTTACGGATTTGTAGAATTTTTTAATTTTAATAGAAATTTTAATTTTAAAATCCAAAAATTCTCTTGTGAATTTTTGAACGATTAATTCGCGACAATGTTTTCTCGCAGTCTCGGCAAACTCTGTCGCGTACTTGCAAGCTTAGCAGAAGTCTCTATGACGCTTATTGTGATCTCTTCAACTCACCTCGACGATCCATCGAGAACGAGAAGATCCTCAGTATTTCCACACCGACGCTGTTATCGCTGTCAGACTCTGAGATTGAAAATCGAAATGAATTGAGATGTTAGCTACATGTGATTGACGATTTTTATAAATTTATCGATGCAATTCTATTTTAAGTTTAAAAAATACTTACGTCGCGTTCTTTGTAACGCGATATTTAATGTTTCTTGTTGAAAAATTTTGCCAATTAATTCTAATGTAAAAATATTGCTTCGCTCTTATCATAACTAAATACACGCAAAAATCTCTTTCATTAATTCAGACAGCTCTTGTACTTTTTTGTATAAATATACAAATCGAAAATGAAAAAAATTACGATACTTTAAATGCATTGACATTTTTATGTATAACTCTACATATATTTAATAAACTGTGACGTTTTTTATGCATGTCTTCTAATTAGTTATCTTTGTGATTAATAATTGATAATATAATAAGAATATATTTATTAATTATTCAAATATTAATTATTTGTAAACCTGACTTGCATTTAAAATACCTAGATTGGTCAATAAAATATTACTATAGTATTAATCTTTTAATAAATATATATATATATATATATATATATATATATTTATTTATTTATATATTTATATATTTATATATTTATATATTTATATATTTATATATTTATATATTTATATAATTGTTGATTTTAAAATACAAAAAAATAATTGAGAATCAGAATAATCTTATATATATTCATATGTAATTAGCAATAGAAAAATTACTTAAATGCGATAATCAAGCAACTCTGTTACATCGTATTAGATGATACATCATTACTTCTTCGATCGCTCCGACAAATACAAGGGTAAAGTCCTAAATATCAGGACTCTATATGATGATAAACTCACAAATACACAATAGAATCGATTCACTGCAATTCGTCTTGATACTCGAGAGCAGTTCGGACCACATCATTAGACGATACTGACCGTTTTCGCGTTGCGGTTTCCTTTGAAGGGGACTAGAAATGGCCCGGCTGGTGAGAGACCAGCCGAGCGGAAATGCATAAACGAATGGACGGAGTCGTTTCGCGCGTCCGCGACTGTCAGACAGGTCTCTTCTCCCATGAACGATCCGACCGGAAAATGAGAGAGACATATGGGGAAACGAGCATCGGACAAACGACAGCGCGAACGACGAACGCGATCAAAAAGACGCGCCCTGGACTTTGTTTCGAGACGGTGCCTTCTGCGTTTGATATCTCGGAAATGGCGTTGACTTTTCGTGACTTCAACCTGGATAAGCGAGCTCGATAAAGGAAATACGAGAGATGGGAAATGGCTATAAACTCGTGGACATGTATTACGTTATACGCGATGCAATCAAATATTTTTCAAGGAAACTTTTATTTTACATAAATAGTTATAATTTTCTCTCTCTCTCTTTCCCTCTGAAGAATTTTGATAATGTATAATTATTTGATTTCTTACACACATATATCTAACTATTTTTACTCATAAATATATCTATCTCGAAATCCATAAATACCATAAATGGAAGGATGTATCTTTGTTGTTCGTTTTTATACCTCGGGTTAGGTTTTTGTAACGATCGTTCCCGCGCTTCTCAGATTCTTACCGTCGGGATTTCGACGCGGAATTTAACCGTCTATGACTATACGTCGTGGAGTCGGGGACTCTGCGATACTCTGCGTCGAATTATCGCGGAGCGTCGAGCTTTTCGCAAAGACGTGTGTCCCATATCGCGCGGATTTGAGATTATCATCGGGTGATACTTATTTCCTCCTTTGTGCGAGCCTTCGTGGCGGCGTATCAAAGAACTCCCGGGGAATTAGGTAGCGCGAGCACCCGGTATAAGATACTTTCCCGCGGCTGATCCCCCGTCATCGTGAATGGAAAGGCTCGCGGATTGAGAGAAGCGTGTCTCTCTCTCTCTCTCTCTCTCGCTTTTTTTCTCTCTCTCTCTCTCTCTCTCTCTCTCTTCTCTAATTCTGTCGGGAAAGTAATTATGTTCCTTTCGTACGTGAACTCTCCGTTACGGCGACATGAAAGACTAAAGAGGAGAACATTCCTTGCCGAGAAGTTGCGAGGAAGATTTTGCGAAAGAAAAATTCGTATACATGCGTAATAAAACGATACAGTGGTCTTTTTTGCAATGGTCCTTATAAATTATTGTCACAAAAAATGACTATTAGCTCAAGTAAAATAATGATTATTATATCTATGTAAATTTGATGTTTATATATATATTAATTTTATATATAATTTCACATAATCAGTTATGAATTGTACAGCAAAAAAGTTCAAATATTTCTAATAATATTGAAATTAAAAGACGTACTTCGAGACTTTAATCATTTTATCTCTTAAAATCTTTATACCTACTATGCCTGCATAAAGAATGTCAAATCAGTATCTGTCAAATCGTATCTGCACAATTATATTGTGTACACTGATCACTTGATAACAAGATTGTTAGAGGAAATTAATCAGTCTACTGTCTACCGGATAGTTTTGAGGGTGAACCTCGTGATATTATTCTTATAGGGTCGACACGACAATTTTCGCTTCGGCAAAGGATCGTGCATTTTACACCTGTCAAATGAAATAACACGTGGAAATTACTCATAATTTCATTAATTCTAATTATATCGTAACTGATATTATATATTAATTTTATTTCCTTTCTCTAATAACTCTTTAGTAATAATCTTATTCATGGTTTTTTAATTAAATATATTATTATAATAATTAGAATCTTTTTAATATTAATTATAATAATAAAAGTAACAAGTAATTTATTTGACATTACATGTTGCTGTTATGTCACATTCAATATTTATGTCGATATAAAATCGGTCGTGTGAGAAAGAGCACGACGTCATAGCATCAGGTAGGACGTGGTGCCTGGAAGATGGACAAACAGAAAACGATGCTTTTACCACTCAGCAAACAAACGCCGCTGTGGCGCACATTGCCACAATATTACCGTGATCAGGGCTGGGTTAAGGTGGTGTCATTCGATTTAAAAGCGGTATTATTTTTATCTATAATCTTATGACATTATAGCGTCTGTTAGCAGAATAAAATACCTATTAGCGTATTATTTGTTCGACATTTTAAATCCTTCTTTTTATTTTTTGACGTTTTATTTCGCTCAACCTAATTAAATCTCGCTTATTACGTTATATAATTTTTATATTATATGCCGTATTAATTTTTTAAAGAAAAAGGGTTTATATTCTAGCGCAAGTAATTACGAAAGACGGATGCAGTTAATCATTATTTCAGTGCATATTTTTTTTATTGTCCGGGGTGCCGCTGCAGCTTGTTTCGATCCTGATCCTGATCTCTTAAACGACAACAAATATCTCAAGGATAATAACTGTGAAAGCTTTTGTATGTGGGAGAAGGCGCGTCTTTCTCATGAGACTCTTTTCACCGCGATGTCCGGATATCTCATAAGAGAAATTTCCGTCTCGAATGCGATCAATTTCCGTTCGGACTGGGGACGAGATTTCAATATCTTCCAAATAGTATCCTTCCCAATACTTTTTAATAAGTATGTCAATTTGATAAACTATATATAGAAGAATATTTAGAAGAAAATTGTTCACTAAATTAATTCCATTATATATATTTTTCTATAAAATGAATTCTGTCATATATTTACACAACTTTATCATTGAAAGTTTACACACATTTCAGCATTATTAGTAACTGATAATGATAAAATGGTGTGTAAATATATAATAGAATTAATTTTATTTAAATATTTAATTTTATTAATTAATTACGCAAATTAATTAATATTTTATTTTATATAAATATGTTTATTATATTATATCACAAAAGTAAAGAAGCTTAAACAAATATAAATTATGTGCACTCTGCGAGATTTATTTCGCAAAAGAATGTATTCTTCTTTGAAGACTAACTCTTGGTATCGGCATACTTTATCATTGTGTCAGCCCGTGAACTGGCATCCTTCCATTGGGTCGAGCGTACAAAATGTTTGATGTCACGGAGATTACTGGGGTGGCAAGCGTACACACCAGCGTCGATGGCATGCCGTAGTTAAGGGCGTTTCGTGGTGATCCTTTCCTCCCGAACAAATATAAGGGTCGTCTTCTCGGGGGCTTGCAAGAATGTGTCAAAGCCAGTCTAGGGCTGACGATATAGTCGCAAGCATCAAACAATTATATGATTCACACCGATCTACGATTCACCCCTGCATCTAATATAATTCATAGATTCTCTCTCTTACTTTCTGTGCTATGCGGAACATCCTAATTCTGTTGGACTAATCATTAATTATTGATTTTTTAATTTATGGTATTATTTATATAGCTTTCAAGTTTAAAATTTTTATGAGTTTTAAAATAACTCATATATAGTAGACTTCTTTTTAAAGAAATATTCAATTTTTATTATTATAATTTTGGTTATCTATAGGCTATAAAGAAAAATGCATATTTTGAAATATTTCAACAATCATGTTTTGTTCTGATAAAGTTTCAAACTTTTACATTAAAGTAACTGACATCTGTTTTGCAAGTTTACTCGTGCCATGCAAGAGGTAATACCCCAAGGCTACATTACATTTGAATGCATGTTGTCGCCGTTGATCGGTTAGAAACCATCTTGTATATATATTGTTACAAACTCAATATCAACTAAAAAGATAAGAGATTCAAAAGTTTAATACTGTTAATTGTATATAATAAGGTATCTATTTTTTAGAAAAACATAAAAAATAAAATTCTTGGAATTTTTTTGTACTTGGAAAGAGCTCGAGGAATTCTTATGGATTTTATTTTTTTAAAAAATGATTTTCTCTTTGATTTTGCTCTTAAATTGGAAATTTATTGATTGGTTTAAAGTTGTGAATTATATGTTTATAATATACATATCTAATTATAAATATATATCTATCTCTGTTTCATTCAACGTCTTAAAAAATCGAATATACAGTTTATATTCTTTGTTGTAATTTTTCGTGATAAAACAATAAAAATGTTATATAGGTGAAAAATATTTATGAAAGCTATAACACATTACGTTTTCAAATCTAGCACTTGAAACTTAAATGACTCTTTTTCTTTTATATGAGTGAAAAATATTAGAAAATGCGTACAATAATAAAAAAAAAAAAACTTATTCTAGAATGTTGCACTCAAAAAAAATTTCTAAAAAAAATTCTCTTTAACCTATAATGTTGAACAAAAAGATGTAGAAGATCAGGGAATTTTTTTATAAAACTTTTACAAAATTTCACCTTGATATAATCTTTCACATAATTGCATTGTTGCATTATTGTCATTTAAATATACTAGAATTCTTGGAAATCTTAGAATGATAGAGGCACAGAGAGGCGAGAATTATCTTAAATCCATGATAATATTTTCAAGTCTGATCTTACTTGTGAGAAAAAATAGGTGTTTTCTCGAAACATACAACGTGCGTAAGCGCCCACGTAACACGCACGTACACTCATACAGATACGCACTTAAGACGCCGAAGGGAAACTTCCCACGGGAGGAGCAATTCTGAAAATTCTTGGAAGAGACACGTCGATATAGAGGCTGCACTTGAGACTACTATACTCCATCTCTCGACCTGGGAAAATTCTATTTCGCCGAAGCGAATAGCAAAGCGAAGATGACAAAGTCAAGGAGGAAAATTGCGAAATTGCTTCTTGCAAGCGCGACGCCGACCCGCCGGCCAACTCGACGGTACATCCGGTATATCCGGTATGTCGGTCGGTCTCTTCGTCGACTTCCTGGAGGAAGAAGAGGAAGAAGGTGAGAAGAGATCTTAGGGGGCTAAGTAGATTCCGCGATGCCTTTGTGGACACCTAGACTCGTCGTTCTTCCAGGACGTCGGCACGATCTCTCGGACCAGGATATATCCCTGTCGTCGGTAAATCGCCAATCGAATTCCCGGCCAACTTGGCGACCAGGAATGGAAAGAGGAATAGAAAGTAAAAGAGAGAGAGAGGGAGAGAGAGAGAGAGAGAGAGAGAGAAACCTTAGAGATTTATCGTCAGACTTTCCGATCTTCGTGGTGGAATTGGCTTACGAAAAGTTGCCCCCTAACAGGAATATCTCAATCACCCACAGGAATTGGATTAACAACGTTATTGCGGTAGCATACGCATGCCGTTCGACACGATGATAAATTGTTAAATCAATAATCATAAGAGCCATAAAAGAATTTTAAGTAAATGGTAAATTTATTAGTGAGCGGTCGATTGTATAAAATGTTAATTAATCGAATAAGTAAAATATAATACTACATATGCATTAATTAACTCTCGCTAAATCTCAAATTATTGTCCTCGCCTTTCATTATTGAGTATGTGTTCATATTACAAACATATGATAAATAATATATTGCAAATATATAAAAATATAAATAAATATTTTTGTAAAGTAAGACTTAAGTTTATTAAGATATATATTATTTTAATTACGTCGATCAGTTATTTTTACTATGTGTCACCAAGATATTTATTTAATTTTTTACGTCTTCCTTGATAAGTTAACTAGTCATGTTCGGTTTGTAAGATGAGAGAATTTATGCGTCCATGAAATGGACGTGAAACCTATTAGCGAACAGTTGCGGAGGATCTCGAGGAGAAATCAGCCTCTTAGGTTTAAAGCTCTTCTCTCTTTCTCTCTTTTTTTCCATAAGGGTCGTGACACGTCTCTTTATTCGAACGGCACACAAAGGTTCCGTGAAGATTACAGAACCACCAATCCCCTCCTGTATGGATTCTACGAAGGGGCATTATGGCGACACATAGTGAAGTAATATGGAAGGGCATCTCATCCCTGGACAATACTGTGCTTCTCTCTATAACTGAAGATCTCTATAGCTTTTTTCTCTCTATCTTTGTCGTTTTCCCTGGATCGTTATGTAACCGCGACGATCGCGATGGTAACGTAAGTTTGATGCTGCAAAAAATCCCCGTTGAAGAAGTAAATAAGGCTCTGTTTTTTTTTTTGCGATATTATTATATATTATCGACTCACAGATTATAATTCGAAATAGCATGCCGGCAAATAAAGCAAAATTATTATTATTATTATGAAAAGTATAGCTTAAAATTAATTTCTTTCAGAAATTTGTAAGATTTCAACAAATATTTATTTATAATAAAATTTTGAAAAATATACGCAAAGTAAAATATTATTTATTTTATTATTATTTGATAATATATTGCTTGGTTATTAATTCGTGCATATTAATCTAAAAGCAATATATAGAGGATAGGTATTGGTTATAGAAATGAGTAAAAAAGTAGGTTTATATTTTTTGAGAGACATGTATTTTAGAAGTCGAAACATTATGTACAAATATAATTAGGGTAACGCATCCGCAAATTAATCTAACGCAAAATAATACATGCAAATCGGAATTCTTCGCAGGAGCGATATCATACATTTTTATACATATATATTTGCATATATGTGTTCGTTTTATATACAGTTATGAGAAATATTCGAATGGCTTAAAAAGCGACGTAATTTTCTCTCGTTATTCCTGAATAATTCATATACAATATTATTCCTGGATAATCATACATAACGTATATATGACATATATTTAATATTACATTCTTATGAAACTATGAATTAGATATATGTCGAGATATAACATCGTATTTTTGTATAATTCTACAACTAGATGTATACATGTTTGTGTGAATAATTTTTCTTTTATTGTAACTGTGTGTGACATACTACGAAATGATAAAAATCTCAGGTGCATTTTTAAATTAAAATTGCATTTTGCCCGAAAGAAAATTAATCACTCTTCGTTAATCCGCATAATTTTTTATCGATGTATAATGATTAGAAATTGTTAAACTAGATAAATCGCTGATAATATTACTTCTAAGCTTACACAGATAAGTTTCTCAGAAGTAAGTCTATACAATTGTTTAAGTTTTCTCAAGTGCACATTCACTACAACGAACTAGATTATATTTCGCATTAAATTCTGACTAGATTATGTGCATACTAATTAAATACTTCTTCTTTATATCTTAAGAATCATGACTAGAAAGCACTCTTTCGTTCTAAATTAATAGAACAAACGATAATGCAAAACTCAAAAGATAATTTAAACAAAAAATTTTATATGCACGAGTGTGTAATTAAATTACATTATTATTAATAAGAATATCTCTATTATAATGATTAAAAATTAACGTAACTGACGTGACTGACTAGATCGACTAGATGATGTCGTATCTCTCTAGTGGGGCTTCGCTTCTACGATTAGTGTCGCAACATTTAATTATCATGTTTTATGTAAAGGTAGATATATATATATATGAAAAAAAAACGAGCGAATGAGAAATACAAATAAAATGTTCATTAGTATTCAATTCGCATTTAGCCTAATTTGCTTATTAAAATGTAACGTACATCAAAGACAATTTTAATAAATTTATTTTTTAATTTAGAATTATTGATAAATTTATTTTCGCGTTTGCTTTCTCAATGTTTACCCATCTTTAGGATATAACAATACTTTCAAGTTCGATTTTAATATTTTTATCTCGTAACTAAACGCAACTAGGTTGATTCCTATGATTAAAGAAATGGATCTAATACTTATAAAGAAAAATATCTATACATATATTATACGGCTTATCGGTTGTTTAAATGCATTCATGTTCACATTAATGTCGGTTTATACATAATATAACTATTATATATCTTATCTTAATTTTTATATCATATAGTTTTTAAACGTCTTAATACTATCTTTGATTTCAGCTGTATGAGAATACGATCTGTATGATCGGGAAATGCGCTAAATCTAATTGTAAGATTAATGACCGGTTAATAATTCATTCGATAAATCCAAATACTTGTCATTTCAAAGTACGTCGCTAACATATCATACAATGGCATTCGAAAACGAAAGATTATACAGCTTGATTGACAAACATTATTTAAATTTCTTTTTAATTATATGTGTATATAATTATTGTGCAATTATGTATGAATTTTATTGAAATTATAATTTTAAGTTCTTACCTAGATGAAATTGGATATGGCATAGATATACTTTAGATCATTAATTAATAAAAGTTAATTTCTATAAAAAAATAGAAATATATATACATAAATAAAAGATAATGTATTGTATAATAAAAAGTAAATTATAAATTATATTTTATTATACATACAATATAATTAATAATGGAAATAAAATAATAAAATTATAAATGAACAGATTAGAAACATAAAAGATAAAAAAGCCATGTCTAAATAAATACTATAGTGAAATTAACTTCTCTAAAGCCAGACCAACGAATGTGAATGATCACGAATATCAATAAATGTAAGTGAAGAAGCGTTATTTAATTAATAATCTTACAAATAATTCTTTTATACGGAATATATATTACAGAATAAAAAATTATTATTTAAAGTATTATAAAAATATATATCATAAAAAATATTTTATAAAAAAAATTATAATAATGTTTCTTCACGCTCATTTGCTGATATTCATTTATAATCGTACTCGTTCGCTTGATCTAGATCCGCTTAAGAGATGTAACAAATTTGTTTAATCGCTAGTAAGTCTGCTCACCGACTTAACGCTAGACAAATTGAGATCGTCATGTCAGATAGTCTCTATCACTTAGCCTAATTGCGCTTCATTATATATACATCGTACATGCTATATTCAGATTTATATCACGCAAAGTATCATCTATGTTATTTGTTCGCACAATTACATCGGTGAAATTTTATAAATTAATAATATTATTAATAATATTATTAATTTACAGAATTTACACTTTTGTCAAAATTTGCTTTCAATTTACATAGCACGAGTCTACGACTAAAAGTTAATTAATTATTTGACTAGAGGTGACTAGAGATGCTCAGAGAGATCTTTGATCTCATGTCAGTAATTTCTACGTTTTGGCAATAGTGTGCAATCGATCTTGTATCTTATAGCTTCTGTATCTAATTGTAAAGTAACGCGACGCATTCGTATTTAACACATATCTAACAATTAACATGACTTTATTATGTTTTTCTAAATATTTTTAATTGGCAAGTTATGTAACGTCTTGTGCATTGACATGATGTAAATTATATATATTATTATTAATTTTGCAAATCAATTTCAATACATTTTTATTTATGTATATAAATGGTGTACATTTAGTTTGCTTATTGAATTGAATGCTTATTCAAATTTTATATTTATCAAGTCACTTTTCTTTCCCTTTTATTTTGTGTTTAAATAATTATATTATATGTTAACAAAATAATTACATCATAAATTGTAATCATGAAATAATTAGAAATCATATACGTAACTGTAATAATTATCCAATCACAAAAAATGTATTAAACATTTGCGTCAGTATAATATGAGAGAAATATGACTGTATCTTTTTTTTTTAATTTCTTTTAAATCTTGATTATCGCTGATTAATATTCTTCTTTTTTAATTATTAATGTGTTATCTTATTCAAGTCGTATATTACGACTGACTACGACCTCTCAACAATACACGAGGGGGAGGGATTGGAATCTATATATATTTTATCGGCGATACTTATCTCTCAATTTTTTTTCATATGTCAATTATAATATATAATTGATATATATACAAATTTATATTTAATACATACAACGATAATGTGGAACCCTGTTTTGCCCGGTAAATTCCATGAATGAAATATAATAATGATCATATTTTAGAGAACAAGATTAACATATATAATTCCATGTACGATAATTTTGGAACTTGGATTTTAATTTTTTCTCTCAATTTTAATTTCGATCAAATATAATATGCGTTATTAGCGCATCATTGATAAAACAACTACAAATGACTGAACTAGATGTTTAGAACTGATACGAAGGGATACTTAATTTCTAATCAGTTTATCTCTTTTCTTTTCCCGAGCTTTAACATATTATCAGTTGTTAACTTTCTATTTCTGAAGAGTTTCTTTTCTTATATGTATTTTAAACAGTTTACAAATTAATTAAGAATTTTATAGAATAAAATAAAATAATTTTTGAAAGTTTGACAAGAGAAAATTTTATGCAAAGCTATATGCAAACGTTAGAAATTAATTGGCTAGAAATAAATTAAATGAATAAAAATTGGATAATAAATCTGATAAAATAATCTTTGAAAATTTTATTAAAAAAATTTTATGCAAAAAAGGTTAGAAAAATGTACAGATTAAGAATAACTACAATTGGTTAGAAATAATAAAAATTAATAATAAAAAAATTATTACATTGAATAACTAGAAACTAAAAAATTAGAAATTTAATAAAATCAAACAATTTTTAGAAATTTGACTAGAGAAAATTTTGTACATAGAGACTAGAAATATAACAAAATTTGAAATTGACTGGGAATTAAATTAGTAAAAACTAAATTTGTTTGATTAGAAGTCTATTAAAGACAAAAGCAAATGTTGAAAATTGAACTAAAGGAAGTTTTGTACATAAAAACTAAAAATACAAAAACATCACAAATTGTGTTACTAAAGCTTATATAACTAAAACTAAAATATAATTAAACATTTGTTAAAATAAAACAATTTTTGGAAATTTATATTAGAGAAAATTTTATGCAAACAGAAATATAAAAAAGTTAGACATTTTGTGCTATGCATATATTGTTTATGCTATGTATTGCTTATGCTTGTATATGTATATGATTAGGAATTAAATAATTAAAATTATATTTATAATATTACTAAATATAATAAAAAATATATATTTAAAAAATTAAAAATTTTTTAATAAAATTATCTAGAAAATTTAATTAGAAGTTTTACGGATGGATTATACAAAAAGATAAAAAACTGAGAATAAAATTAAATATTATATATTTATTTTTTGAATAAAAATTTATTAAAACAAAATAATCTTTAAAAATTCGATTAGAGAAAGTTTTTCAGATGTAACAAAATAAAATTAACAGAGTAATTATAGAAATTAAGTATCCCTTTTGATAACAATAACAATAATACTCTTTCTCCTTTTCACATTTATTTTTTTTTTATTTTTCTTTCTTTTCTTTTCCTCATTATTTTTTTTTTTTAATATTAGAACGAGCATGTGGAGCAATTTGATTGTGTACTCACAGTTACGAAAGCCGTGTCTCTTACAAATCAAGACCGAATCTCCAGTAGAGCCCGGGTCGCCTCGGCAGGGGTCTGGCCGGAAATTGATGTCAGGTCATCTCGTTGGTCAACTGGCTGTTTGCTGCTGTCTGAGCGATGTCTGATTTGCCGATAGTTTCTTGACCATCGACAACAGTGTTATTATTATTGTTGCTACTGACATTGTTGTTGGTTTCTGGATGTTGAGTGGCCAGATGTTTTCGCAGAGCGGCTTGCCTGGTGAATTTCGCTTCACATCTAGTACAAGGGATCTCCGCGCTGGTCCCCGACGACGAAGACGAAGATGATGACGTCGCGGACGACGCGGAATTGTCAGTGTTGGGCAATCTGGGCTTATGCCAACGTCGATGAGATGCCAAATTGGCCGGGCAAGAGAACCGCTTGTCACACTCGGGGCACCGGTACTCCACGTGGGCGATGCGGGAGCAACGATGCTGCGCCAACTGGAAAGCGTCTTCGTGAAGCTGGCGACAAAGCTTGCATTGATATGGCCCGAGCCGATTCTCGATCTTGGCCAACTCGGCGCGCGCTTCCTCCGTGACCTCCACAATGTTAAAGGCGGGATCGATGTCGCCAGTCACTACCGCCTCGTCCGGACCTAGGATTACGGTGCCCGATACCGGGCTGCTGGTGTCCTCGTCGAATTTGAGCCGCCTGGCGTGTTTCTTTTTGGGTCTCTGGGCGGCGGTCTTGTCGTTGTTAGTCTGTTTCGGAGTTGACATGGAGGCGGAAGAGGGTGAAATGAGATCTTCCTCTCGGATTCTTCTCCTGGGACATTGAGGTGGCGATGGTGTGCTGGGTGGCGTCATAGGTGCGTGCACGCTTTGAAGATGTTGCTGTGGCGTTAAAAGAAATTGTTGATGATAACTCTGCATTGATTGCATGTGTGTCGGACTGGTTAACAGGAGCTTTTGATTGTGCAGCTGATACTTCGAGGCGAGCTCATTTCCGGGATACGGTGATAATCGAGTGCTCTCTTCGGGAAGATGATGAATCTTGTCAACTATCGAGTCGTGGAAGCGAGACGATTCTTTATTAAGCATCAAACGTTCATACTGACTTTGATGACTCTGCGCCGAGGAACTGCGTAAAGTGTCCAAGTCATCGACGACCAGCTGTTGATCTTCCTCGCTGTCTTTGCGACTTTCGGGAAGAGTTTGCACTTCCTCACGGATTCTGAGATCTTTTTCATCACCCACCTCGATCATTTCTTCTGTCTTCGGAGTATTTGGCGTTACTGGCGGTTTCAAAGAGAGATCCAAGGGGCACGGCGTTGAAGATCTCGAAGACTCCCATGACTGCAAAGACGCGTGATGCTCGGCTGGTGGGATCCGCGAGTAGATCGGCGAGGACGGATCGTCCATCGGGATGTGCCACGTGGTCGGCGCTGCGGCGTAAGCTGGATGATGAATCTCCTCGCTATAATAGCTCATATAGCTAAGACCTGGGGCCAGAAAGGCCCTCGGTAGAGCGCCGTGCAGCATTTCCACGTGCTTCTTCCTGTCCCTTGTTCTGGATTTTCTTAAAATTCGTACTGCATCTTTTGCTTCTCGCTTCGTGTTTCCATAGCGTTCGGATGGAAACGTTCGCACGAACTTTCGATGCGAGCCGAGGGAACTTCAAGAATAATCAGCCACGAAGACGCTACCACTGACGGAAGAAAGGCTGGATTTCTTACGAGGATTCCTCTTTAAGATCGCCTCGGATGACACCTCTTCCTCGTGTTTCTCCCTCGGCCGTTGAACGCCGTTTGGCAGAAGTTGCTCGTGCCACGTCTCGTTTATGCCGTATGCTCCGCCCGGGCAGCCGCCGCTCATCCGATGTTCATTGGTCGTCACTTCCACCCTCACTCCCTCTTTTGCTGAGCGCAAGCGCGTTTATTTTAACGCTCGCCGCCCCGCTCGGCGCGAGCAGACGCTACCAAACAGCTGGTAGGGTAGGGATGTAGGCTCTCGTCTGGCTGGCTGGCTGACTGGCTGGTTGCGGAGGTTCCTGCGGTGCAGGTAGGACTTCGATAAGGGGACAATAAAGGTGCGATTTTGGTAACATTGGTATCGGTGAATTCACATCCCGAGCGATGTTGGTCAACGTTCCAGTAAATCAATATTCCAGTTATATCGAGAAAGCAGCAGCCGGAAAATTACGTCTTCCGATACAAAAGAAGCTGATTAGTAATATGTTCTCGAATCAGTGTAGAAAAGGGGTGATAATTATTTATTATTAGCTGTCGTCTGTTTTAAACTAGAATATCATTGATAAGAAATATTTCAGATATCTCGATATTATTTTTTTAATTGGTATCCCAAACATTTGAGTTGTACAGAAAATCAATCGATATATTATGTCTATTGAATTTTGTGTATTCGAAAGTAATTTCAGGAGACAAAATATCTCAGAATTGTACGCTTTATTTTAAAATTTCTCTCCCTAATCGTTCTTCTATACGATATGACAATGTATTTCTCGCGATTGATAAGCGATTGAATTCACCTCTCGTTGCGTTTTCCGAGAAAAACGTAAAGTTTATTTTTCTTTGGAAGAATCGGCACGTTTTGTGAAAGAATTATTAATTAAGTATTAATCAATGAGTTGTTTGAGATTATATATAAATTATAATAATTATTATATATTATTATATGTTTACTATTCTCCATGTTTGAAAATGTATTGTTATAAATAATCTCTCTATTTTATTCAACGCGATATTGGAATGTAAGGCTTAAGGAAGAGGATTTCTAATTCATGTTGATAAAATTTCAACATATTCTATTATACATATTTCGTGGAATGCACGTTTAATAATGTAATAATCTATCAATTACTTTTAGAGATAAACCGTCCAATACCATATGAATTATGCATGTCCGATATTGCTGCGCGACGTTGATGATTAATCATTCAGGCGCTTCGATAAGTCTCTTATTATCAAGGCAACTTCTCCCTTCAGTCGTGCCTGTAAAGGAAGCACAATGCGTTTTACATAACATTTTAAGGCGTACCGTCACGTCTCTCACAACATTAAACTTGTCCTCCGCGAAGTCTCGTATCGACTTCCGTTTCACCTTTTTTTTTCCATTGGCAACCGTAAAAATGAGCGGATCTTACGTCGTGGGCGGTGAAGACGGATTGATAACCCGATATTACGTACGCGCGGTATTATCATTACGCGTGTGCTCGAAATGATACGTTTCACACGCGTGAAACACGGGCACGTTAGTATAACACGCACGTCGAGCATACATGAATTCGAAGCATCGAAGCTGGCTTTGGTTCTTGCTGTATAAAACCTCCACGACATAACGATCGATCGATACTTGCATACATCCCGGGATTCTGTAAGTATTTATTATAGAAAGTATTTTATATTTCGTCAAACGCGCTCAGAATTTACAAAATTTAATCTGACAACATCGGCTTAATGATTATCTGATTAATTCAGGCGGCGAAACTGGAAATGGAATTTATACGAGCACGTGCTGAAATTTTGACCAACTGCATCGTATATCTGAAAAAGCATCTTGCAATATTAATCACGATTCTGACAGATTATGTCGGCTGTCGTCGAACAAGAATTCCATCCGTTATAATTTAAGGATACAAGAATTTTGAAAAGTTCAGCGACTTGTCGAGTTATCTTTGACCTATCTCATTCTATATATGATATTATTTTTACTATTTTATCTCAATATTTCTTAAAGATAACTTTATTAAACGCTATTCTTAATATATACAATTACCGAATTATTCATTAATCGTCTTGTGATATTTAAATTTTGAACTTATCAAGACTGAAACTAAGGCATATTTTTATTTTATCATCTGTGACAGATGATAGACGTAGCATTTAATTAAGATTGTAAAACATAGACATATCTGCTTAATTTTGAAGAAAAAACACTATGCTTTCTGCAAAGCAACTTTTATAAATTTAAAACTCATTAAAATATCTTTATTTTTAATTCGATAAAAACTTGAGCTTTCGGACAAGATTGCGCATTTTACAACTTTGATCAGGCACTCTGTTATAATTCTTCATACAGATAACTTGATCTTAAAATTAGACGAAAAGTTAAAACACTTGACAAAGACTTATATGCTCTTTACTTTAAGTATAAAATGACATTGAATTTTCACTCGGAGGGCGCAATTTTCTACAGAGATTTTTCTTGCAAAATACGTAATTTTCACAGCATCACTTATGATTCAAGGAAGAATGATTTATATCATTTTCTTTGAAAAACGCAGTTTTAAATTATATTATAAAATCTCGAAATTAATATTCTACGCAAATCGATCAATTTCTAATTGAAATTTATAAATATACGGATTCTTATTTTTTTTCCATCTTTAAAATTTGATATTTTTATTGTCAATAAGCTTAACACGAAAATGTAAAATCTTTCTCCAAGAGATATTTATTTAAAAAACCGATTTACAAAGGGTTATGTAAAAATCACCAAATAATAGCTTTTGAAGAGAAGGGAAAGAACGATATTTTTTTGAGAGACAGTTACATCGACGAGAAGATGCCTTTTCCTCCCCGCTCGTCCCGAAGAGATGTCTCTCGCGAAAAGCGCAGCGTCGTAATCCGTTGATCTTCTTACGTAATTAACGGGCCGCGGGCATGTCCGCGATTAATCGCCATAAATATTTCCGCGATGCTGATGGACGTATCCGTCGTTGCACCGGTTCGAATTTGAACGCGCACGTTGTGTGTGTGTGTGTGTGTGTGTGTGTGTGTGTGTGTGTGTGTGTGTGTGTGTGTGTGTGTGTGTTTTGTGCAGAAGTCCGAATAGCGGTTAATCCACATCCCCGTGAGACCCGTCAAGACCGGGAACAATCACGCTATAATTGGACAAGAGGCTGTCAAGTTACGCTCAAGAAGATGCCCGCTCTCGTCATCTCGAAAACGAGGAACCGATTGACGCAATCATCGTCGATCATTATCGTTCACTTAATGTCGCGTGGTAAAATTTCCAACAGAAGAGAGTAAGAAAGAGAGGAAAAAAATCGTTATATATTCTTATATTCACGTGCTACGCTATTTGCGGCCCCATTTTCGCGTAGAGATTAATTAATAATTATATATTTTCAATTTTGATCTCTCTAGTAGTTTTGCACTCTAAACACAGTTATTTATATATATTATTATGCCAGTCAAAGGAGGGGGAGGGGGGGGAATAACAACATGGAAATCCGTTCGCGTACATTCGCCCCGTAATCTCTCTTCCACGCTCTCGCTCTCTTCTATTTACTCCATCTCTCTCGCCCTTCGGGCATAAAATTTCAACGCGCGTATCCCGACGTAATCATTCCGCCGGGCGAACGAAAACAAGTGGCAAATGGTCCATTATTATCCGCCAAACGTTATTCGAACTAAATACAGACGGATGTAAAATATAGGCATTAACGCGAGAGAACCGAGCGAGCGAGCGAGCGAACGGTGCGGTCGATGCGGATTTGCCATGATTATTTGATACCGATGGCGAAACATTTTGCCACGTGTTGCGCTACCGCGCGCAGTATATATAGAATGCGTTCGTAGAACGTATATATATATATATATATATATATATATATATATTGCATATATATATATATATATATATATATATATGAAAATATCCGCGCGTGATGCATCGCTCGGATTACCTGTGTGGGAGGGACGAACGGACATTAGATACGCACTGCGCTTTTCATTCGCGAAATTGTACAGCGAGCAGTTAATGCATCGCGTGTATATGTACGGGGGTCGTGTTAAATCGCCAAAGAATTTATAGTCGACCTATTCGCTGAGATTTAAAGAAGTAAAAAAGAGTACGTAATTCGCGCGAACTAAGATCGATGGGCAGAAAAAATATAAACGGATTTAGCATCTACGTGGATTTAAGCTTCTGGGGCTCTGAAAAATTGATATTCCAAGTTACTGACGGACACCGTGTGCTTCTATGTCTGTGTGTTTCGGAGCCACAATCTTTTTCTTCGTATTTGAAAATGCACGCGAATCCAGATATGTCGATAATTGTCGATTATAGGGTCCAAAATTTCAAAGTTAAAGTAAACACCTAATTAAATTATAGCCAAATACGTACTTGATTTATCTTAGGAAAATAATCGTTTTGCCACTAGCTAGTATATTAATATTAATTTTCTCTAATATTAGACTCGCTGCCGATCGTATCAGCATCGTCGCGTCGATCGCCTCTCGATGAGGAAAGAGGCGGAGCAAGATTCCCCTGCCCCTTCGTCGTTGCGGAAACGCGACAGAGGGATCTCCTAAATATCTCGCAAAAGCGGAACGCGCTGGTGCTCGTTTCTCTTGTACGTCATCAGGAGAAAGAGAGATAGTAGACGAGCTTCCAGGACGAGCGGGTAAGCTTTTTGCCTACGCGGATGTAGGCGAGTGCTCTTGTCCGCTGGTATGGAGGGAACGGGACGGGGAGGAGGGCGGCTCTGTGCATATTTCATGCGATTTTAATGTGTCTCTGCTCGGCGAACACCCGGTAGAACCCGAGAGAGATAGAGAGAAAGAGTGAGTGAGAGGGAGAGAGAGAGAGAGAGAGAGAGGGAGAGGGGGAGGGAGAGAGAGAGAGAGAGAGACCGTGTGCCACCACGTTGCACGGGGCAGGAGTGACTGCCGTGATGCTCTAATCGGCTTACGCAACAAGCCACCCTTATCCCCAGCCTCGGTCGCTCTCTCGTTTCCACCCCCGTTGTCCCACTACACCCTCCCGTCCCACTCGGCCCTTCCCCTGTTGACGCTCCTTATCCGCACCGGGCCCTAAACGACGGCTATTACTTTGCAGTTGCCTAGCTCCTGTATCCTTCAAGGACTCCGGCGATTCTTGATGGCAGACAGATGAGGAGCCGCATGTGCAAACCTCTGGATTTTGCACGGACGAAAGTTTAATTAAAAGGTAACGTTTTATTCAGAAAAATTATCAGGGATATATCTTTTAGTTATAATTTTTGTATGTATGTGCGCGTATCTCAAAGTACTTTTTCGTTGTTTTTATATTCTTATTGTTAGCGCAAACTCTACTCGGAAGATTACTTTTCCTTCGTAGCATCCGGAGAAAATTCTTGACTCAAATTATGTGCAGTAAAGATATTTTTTCATACGGTGACTTATTATAAATAATAGTATTATACATTTGTGAATACCAGGAAATATAATTTTATAGTATGCGCGAAAAATATATAATTCTGCGTTCAGTTTTATTTTAATAGTTAGAAAATTTTAATGTAGAGGAACCAAGGGATTATAACACTTTTTGTTTGATAATTTTATAATTTTTAAAATATCTTATAACGCAAAGTTTTATATATAATTTATTTTTTTATTTTTTTTTTTTTTTTTTTTTTTTTACAATAATAGAAAATATCAAAGGCACTTGTAATAATAATCAACAGCATATATTAGGAATAGGAAATAAAAAGATTATTTTAGAAAATTGGTCACTTAGCGATTATTAAATCATTATGACAATGTTTCTATAACAATATCATATTTTTATGCATTGTTATTTCTTATATTTTTTATCTTGAAGATATATCTGAAAAATTCGTCCCAGTCTCTCCAAATATTTCTAAGCAACATTCTCGATAATTTTCAGTTCCATTGAAATCCATAGTCCATTCATATTAATAGAAAATCAATTCACCAATAGACTTATTTTCACACCTCGCATCTAAAATTTCGATTAATAAAATGCCTCTCAAGGAGAAAAGAGAATCTTCCTTTCGACGAACGAATACCGTAACATTCGCGATGGTACGCGGATATAAATGAATACTTTTATACGTAGAGAGAAAGAGAGGATTTTTATCCAAATATATATATGTGTGTCTGTGTGTACGTGTGCGTGTGTGTGTGTGTGCGCGCACGATACGTGACTCTGCCCTACCTTCCGTGTGTGTTTGCCGAGTGCTCGGCGGGGAAAGGGGGCACACTCGGTTGCCCTAGGCCAGAACGTGCATTATTGGATAGAGTTACGTTAAACATACGCGGATACCGCACGCTTTCCAATGCCGGTATCTTCTCGTCTCGCGAGCGCGTTATTCGCGCCATGGGATATCGAGTGAACCCCGATGAGTTTACCGCCGACAAACATACGAGTGGCTCATCGTGCCGTCACCGGTGAACGCCCGTTCCGTCCACGTATTTCTAACCGACGGCATGCCCGTTGCTTCGTAATTGTTATGCGGCTTCGTCTCTAATTATACGCGGTACCACAGAGTACAGCGCATTTTTTTAAAAATATTAATATTATATTATTATTATTATTAGAACTACTTAATAGCGTGCAATTCCGGGCTCTAAACATAATAGGAGTCTCGGATATTATTATACAGTGAAGGGTAGAATATGTCTTCTTGACAGTTCGTTATTTTTTGCCTAGATATATCGTAATTATTTCATAATTAAATTAAAAATTCGATAACTTTTAAATATATAACGTATTTTATTTTAATTGAACTGCATAATTGGAAGCCTTTAACATTTTTTTTTATGTTGGATTAATGCTTTATTAAAAATGCTAAATTATCGGTATAGGATTTTATAAACTAAAAAAATGTGAGATAAATTGCTTATATATTTTATCCGTGAAAATAATATATTTAGAAGTTCTGCATATCTATAAAGACAAAAATAAACATAGACTAACACATACATAAATGATTCAGTAAGCTTGAAAGATTCTAAAGTTTTTATTTTAATTTGCGTACATTTCAAAAGAGCATCGATTATATAATTATTTGATAATTACAGATAATGCGGATTAAAGTTCGCTATTTCAACAGATTACTGTACTTACAACTGTATGTATACGTATATACGAGGCAAAGTAGGCCTTATTTTTTCATATACACACGCACATTGTCCCTCTCGTATATAAATAATTGCGAAAAATGTCACTGATATATCATTCTCTATAGCTAATTTTTTTATATCACAGAATCATAATTAATTGTTTGATTGCAATTTTAATTCGGTAGCAAGCACGATCCCTACATTATTCTCGATAATTCGATCCTTGTACATACGTATCACATGCAAGAAGAACGTGTGGCAGGAGAAGTTTGCGTAATATTAATATATCGGACGATTGAAGCATATCAATATTATTCAAAGAGATATTAATGAAACTTTATTGCAGAGAAAGTTAGTAGTAGCAACAAGAGAACTTTGAAGAAATTCGTTTATAGATCATCAAATATTCCTTAGAATGATTTAGTAAAAATTGAATTTGGGCGAACACACTATATATCGTTGTCTGTATACTAAGCTCTGCGGACTTTTTTTTTGATTTTATGTTTTATACTTACACAGTGAATATTCAACTTTAAAGATTGAAACTCTATCATTCATGCAAAAATTTTTTAAATTGAGTTTATAAGAATGCATATATAATATTGATTTATATAGAGATATGAATCGCTATCATTAAAAAGGCACAAATGTAAATAGCTTCTAGATCAATTATTATATATTAATTCGGGCAAATTCATTAGTAAATTATTTAAGAAGAACTGCTGTATTCTATATCTCGCTTATTCCGAAAGAAAAATGTACACGCGCGCGCGCGCACACATACATACGCACGCCCACATCTATATGCAACAGCATATATTCAAGTTTTCATAACATAAAAATTAAAAGTCGGAAAGAGTTGGAAGAATTTTGAAATGCATAAATTTGAAAATTTTCCATTTACATCTAAATGGAAATTATAAATCTATATAGTATATAGTGTGTATATATATATATATATATATATATATATATATATATATATATATATATATATATATATATATATATATATATGTAGATAGGAGATTATAGATAGGAAATTTCAAACTGTATAAAGAGATGTAAAGCTTAGTCACGCGTCTTTCGCATGAGAATGTAATAACGGAATATGATAGCTGGACCCCTATTCTCAAGTTGGCACATAATTGGCTATACCTCCGCTAAATAAATATTCAATGTTTAATCTAAATAATATACCTGAGTGAAGTTTTTTATATGGATGGTAACGATTAAACCTCGGATATCTTTACAGTGTCTTCGACAAATCAATGTGCCAGTTAAAACTTCACCTATGACCAAGAGGAATATAATTTAAATATGATATAAGAGAGAATTAGTATATTAATCTCATTATAAAAACTAAATAAAAATGTAGTAACTTACCTTCGGTTATACTAATAGGCTCGCTTAAGGAAAATACCGTCTGTTTCCAGTGTGTCGGAGTAGAATTAGGGCCTGTGCTAAAATATACCGGATTCTCGAGATCGAAAAAAATGTCAAAATAACCGATTATCGCGGTTAAGGATCCCGTCTTTTTTACATTCAATGTAAAGGGAGCCGAGAAATTGACACAGTCCGTAGTGACTTTGTACAAGTCAAAAACTTGGATCTCGGCGGTGCTCGTTACCAGGTTGTCGATATTACAGATCTCTATGCTCGGTTCACGTACCACCTCTGCTTTCATACAACTCATTTTAAAACCGTACACGTTTGACCAATAATCAACCAGATCGATATATCTCTCTGTGCAAAATAATATAAATAGTGCATTGTAAATATTATATCTCTTAAGTATGGAATATTTTGCCAAGAAAAATATTTAATTAATTGCAGGAAAAAGTAAAATAACACATACTCGTGTCACCGCTTCCTACAATACTAATTGTGCATCTGTTTGGAAGAATTACTCCATCAGGTGTTAGATAATGTTCCCTTGCATAAATGACTGTGTCTAGCATTCCTTCAAACAAGAGAAAGTATCCCATCCATTCGGATATTATTGCATCCACTTTATCTACCCCTATATTAATATCTTCTAAACGACCCTTTTTTAAAGTAATTATGTCAGTAAGATTGTTTTCCCTAAAATCAATTTTATTATTAATGTACGCTCTTTATATAAGATCTAATTTGAGATAAAAACTGATTTTTGATAATCTTTTTATATTTACAGCTTGTATTAATATATATATATATATATTTCTTCATTTATTTAAATATACGAAAAATATAATCATTTGCACCTTACTATATCCATAGCATGATATATCACATCAGACTGATCGACACTAATAACTTTACGACAACCAGACTTTGCTGCAAACATCGACAAAATACCAGTACCACAACCAACATCCAACATTATACAGTTTTGAAATCTGTTAGAATTTGTCAAGAGTGCATCACGATAGCTTTCTGTTCGTACTTTATCCTGAGGCAAAATATTTCTTTTATTACATTTTTGTAAATAAAATTAGTATTTTTTTTTTTTAATTTAATATTTCTTTAACTAGAAATGAAAATCTTTAGTTCATTATTTTTCATAATCTTACAATTGAAACTTACTGTTAACATTTCGTGATGTATAGCAAAGTGACTGTATGTGTTGAAATATCCTTCATCAACATTGGGATTGTGAGCATTGACTAGAGTATTTTTTTCCTTTCCATCTAAATCATCACCTAGTATTAACTTCTGAGCTTTCTCTTTCATCTCTTCCATTTGCTATAAAAAAATCATTTTTCTTAAAAGTCACAATATATATGAAAATATGTTTGATGATTATATATTTATACCTGCTTGACTAAGAAACACGTTGTCTCACTTTCTTTTAGCTGAGAGTTGAGCGATCTTATAGTTCTTTTCATATCCTCGTATTGTTCTTTCGGTAAAGTTACACAATCATTAGTTTGGTATATTGGTTTTGCTTTTTCTTCACTCATATTCTTAATGTTGATGAGATCTTCAATATCTTTATTAAAATATAATATTTTATAAATACTTTAATGTTGACGAGATCTTCAATAGCTTTATTAAAATATAATATTTTATAAGTCAGTGTGTAATTTGTATAATATCAACAGAAAAGTTGCTCCTTAGATTCTTTATACTTACCGTACATTAACCATGGGTCATCTTCCACAACTGGACGTAAATTTTCATCATTGTCCCAAGCTTCTATACCCAGTACACTCAATTGTTCAGGTAAAATCTTTTTATAGCGAATAAAATTGATTAATTTGATATACGAGTATGTATCGTGAGTGTGTTTCCTTATAAAATGACAGAAGTTAAACTTGTGAAAAGTATTGATGTGATGCAGTGCAGAGGAAAATCCATTACTGGTTTCTGTACAAAACAGGCATGAAATGTCCTCACGATTTTCAATTTCCACCCATTCATCTTCACTGCCACTGTTACTTGACATGCCATTATAGTCTAAGAAAAAAGGAAAAAAAAACATTTACAGAAATTCATCAAAAAATATATAAATACATGTAGCAACCATTAAAAAAGAAAACACTTCATTCATACAAAAAAAAACAAATATTTCAAGATAAGACTCCAAAAAAAATGTATTATTTGTATTCCACAAATTGATTGCTTCGCTTGCCGATTGTGCCACGCATTAAAAATTAAATGCACTACAATTTCTTGTTATTTCATGATTTATTACACACAATTTTCATTGATGTTTTACCTAATTTCGCCATAATAAACTTTACTTAGCTCCGTCGTGTTAACCGTAAAATTGGTGCAGAACAATTAAAAAGAGGCCTTATCATGCGAGTCGAGAGCACGTGTCAGAGATTGATTTACACAGTCTCTTCCTTAAGGTCATTCTACATTAGTCACATCGGAGCGTCGCAAGCAATGTGATCCAATCAGCGTCAAGCTAACTTTTGCGACGCTACGATGCAACTAATGTAGATTGGCCTTTAGTGCAAAGCTCGTACCTCGCATGGGAGCCTCTCAACTTGAGGCTCTATACACGCACTATATATACATGTATGCACACTATCAGAAAACAGAAAGTTCGCAAATGTAAATCGTTCCGTTCTTCTCCTTCAGTGCGGAGGAAACGTATATGAACAATGATGTAAACAAATATGAATTTTTAATTTTTTTTTTATATTATTTTTTAAATAATATTTATACTTATTCATTGTCAGGCATAGATAAAAAAAATATATAATTAAAAATTCGAGGTATATCAGAATCAAAAAAATAATTTGAGAGACAATCGAAATTATATGTAATTCATTATAACTTTTCAATTAAAATATGATTTATTATAACATTTTGATATATGTTTGATATAATGTTAATATTATCTACTATAAAAATTCATTTCACTTTTTTTTATAAAATCTCAAACATGTATTTCTAGCTTCTAATATATAATACATATACAATTATACAATATATACACATATTAAATATTCTTTTCTCTCTTATAATTTTTTTCTATGATTGCAATAAGTGCATAATATATGAGTGATGAGAAAGTAAATAATTAATGATAAAATATATTTGATTTGCAAGCAATATATAGCTACGAGAGAATGTAATTATTGATTGGGTTTTGTAGTTATCGCTGTTGGACGCTTCACAGTAGTAACGTCAGCTTCGGCGTCCTTGAATTTCCTTTTCACCCCATTTTCGCCCAACGCGGGCTTGTTGATCTCGCGGCACAAATTTTGCGCGACGTGAAAGTCTACGTGTTCGAAAAATTTCGTCATAGGTATCATTTGATCACATTCGGCACATCGCTCCAAAGGTACGTTGCACTCGCTCGAGTCGGTTTTGATCAAAAAATTATCCAGAAGATTGCGTCTCTTATCATTCTTGGCGATTTTGGATTTGCTAGGTCTTCCTCTCCCTGTCTTTGGCAAATCTCGAGCCACTTTGACATTCTCTTGCTTTTTACTTTGTGATTTCATATACAATTTTGCTTCCTCCTGCAAATCAGCCGGCAACAGTGGCAAAATATCGGGATCTATCTCGTTTAAATTTGGAAATATTTCTCGTAATCGTACCGAGGGATTTTGCACGGAAGTTCCTTCATTGCTCTTTCTTGTAGAATCTGTGTCGTTGCTATTTACATGAGTAAATGCGTAACTTGTGGAAGGTTTTTTTTGAGCGTCCTCTTGTACGCATAAATTAGAATTGTAATCATCGATGTCCTCGTTAATCGTGTTTTTTTCATCCGCGCTAGATTGTTCCCCATATTCTAATTCTCCTTCGATATTTTCATCGATATTATCAGAACATTCCTTCTTTTCAGTCTTATATATATTCATAAAGAACGAATTTTGAAAATCATTGTTATTTATTGCCACATTTGACAGATGTTTATCTTTTAACTTAGCCTTATCACGTTCGTTGCACACCTGGATCAGCTTGACAACCCTTTTCGATATAGGTGAATCTTCTGTGCTCATATTTAATGAACTATTAAAGATTTCTTTAATTGTTTTATTCATCGGTTTGCTAGTTGTTGCAGCTGATTTTTTGCTCACAGTAGATTCTTTGTTTCTTTGAGATTTCTCTTCCGTTCTTAAAAATGAATCTTCTTTATTGGCAACAGTAAATAGTTTTTCTTCTTTTATTTCTAAATTAGATGAGGAACTGATCATATCTCTAGGCGAATTTACAATGTCCGATTTATCAGTTTTAGAATCTGCCTTGTAACTTTCTTTATCTCTTGATTTAACATTTTTAAAAAATTTTAAGAAGCTACCACTTTCTTTCGACGGTACGAATTTACTAGCAGAAATGCCCATATATGCCACTGGACATTGTATCGCCTTGGTAATAACGTCCACGCATTGACTTGCTATTTTGTCTGGTTTGTACGAATTCAAGACGAGCGAACGTGTTTGTGACACAATACTTTTATTTTGATAATAATGATAAAAAATGGTGAGTAGCGTCGCGCGTCGATGATTCTCCTCAAAATCTTGTTCAAGCCGTTCGCAAACTTCAGCAGCCAAATCTCCAGCCCAGTGCTTTAACTATATATAAAATATATATATATATATATATATATATATATATATTTATATATATAACATATAAGAGTATATATATAAAACACACATATAATATATGCATAAAATTTCTTATCTAATCTGTAAATATGTCTTGGACATTTGTTATATAATATTAGAATTTATATTAAATAATCTCTTACCACATCTAACGAAGTAATAGCTTGTTTTCCAGGGAACTTTTTACATGCAGCAATAGACTTTGCCAATAATCTGTTAATGACAGGTTCGTCATCTATACCTCGGGCAATATTGTACAGCCAAAAACTGGAGAATCACAATTATAAATTGTCAGAAATACAAACAAATTATTAATTATCATCGAACCTTGTTCATAAAAGTCTGAAGTTCTTTCTTACCCAGTTTTTTCATCAAATCGTTTTTGTAATTGTTCTAAAGAATATTGCATTAAATCTCCCATAACATTACAACCAAGAGAATCGACTACAACATCGCCAAGTTTTCCACCAAGATTTCGAACTTTTTTTATTGGCAATGTAGAATAGAGACTTGAAACAGCAGCCTCAGGTAAAATTGTTTGACAATTTGGCTTATGTAATCCACATGCTAGTTTTGCTAATATCTATTAATGGAATTTCATTTAATTAATAGTCATAATAATAATAAAAATTATGTATGATATAAAATTCAGAGAATATGAGTAATAATATTCTATATCATACTTTATTCCGGGCAATTCCAGCAGAACATCTAAATCTAGTTTCTTTATATATGCTAGCTCTTATCTCTTCAACTATTACACCAGCTACAGCAAGTTTCTGAGCTTGAGTATCATGCAGTTCTTTAAAAGAGTCTGTTATCCAAGTCTGTAGCCCTTGAGATCTCTCTTCTAAATACAAATGTTTAAAATATTAAATGGCTCATTTAGAGTTAGAACAGTATAATTTTTACATTACCTTCATCATTTTTATTAATTTCTGAATATCCCACAACATATGTATTTGCAAGAGATGGTATTAGTTCTTTTGGAGAAACATTAGTTGTGGTTAATCTCTTATCAACGATATCTGTAATATCAAGATATGCTTCGTCAACACTAGCACGTTCTATCACATTACAGTGTTTTTTTATGACTTCAATAACCTCGCGACCAGCTCTCCTATACCTGTATGAATAGTACAAATTGTTAAACGTTGAATTATATGATACATATAAATAAATAATTAGTACACTGTACTCATAAAAATTGATTCCAATAGCAAACTACTACCTTGATGTGTCTGCTTTTCCACGAAGACATGGCACACTAACTAAAACTATATCTGGACATTTCTCTTTAGCTTCCATGCCTCTCATGTGTCTAGTTACTCCAAAACTCCGTGCCTGGTAATTGACAGCTATTATGCTGCAACCAATCAAAAGTACTATCATTTATCAAAGACACACTTAGTTTTCTAATTAAAAGTTAAAGTCTAGTAAAAAATAGTCACACATTCTTTTCAATTAAGTAATGATAAATAAACAAAAGGAAGTCAAATTAATGTTGAGATAAATATATTTTTGAAAAATAAAGATTTAATAAGATAAATTTCCTTAGTTAATTGGAGGTGGAAGTTTATATCGCATAAGCATCAAGAATAAAGGAAAAATGAAAGCCTTTAATTTCAAGTAAAACATACATGAATGATTAAATAATAAATAAATCTCTCTTACCCGCCCATTTTCCATTGATTATACTGCACGACGGCGAGCGGTTTTCCTTCATGTTCTGGTTGCAATTTGGTCTCAACCTGACAGAAGAAGCAATCCATGTCGATCAGGACGATGATTCTATTAACCGAATTTGCCATTTTTTTGCCAAAATTATTTTATAACTTTAATACATTAATAAGTATAAAATATTTTTCTATGTCAACTGGAGCGGTCTAATATCGTTCGCTCCATTTTGATGGGACAGATTAGAACCGAAGGTTGTCTAATCGGTCTGTTCAAGCCCGATCAGCTGTTTATAAAGACGATCGTCTTGCAATATTTGGCGGGAATTACATATGATTCCGTCCATAGATATTAAAAAGCGTGTAGACGGGAATTTCGATAATTCAATCAGAATATGCGTCATAAACTTTATGACGTGAAAGACGGGAAGTATTATCGCTCTGTTACGTAACCCGTCTTAAATGGCGTAGCCAATTAAATTTGCTATCTCTTCTCTACTTCACTCACTATACACACACGTACGCACAAAGCGTCCACGCGTAAAATTTCAGAACATCCCTCACATCATGATTGCGCATACACAGAAAAGAGACAGTGCAAAGACCCCGGGATCGCGAGAGCTTTTGTTGCTTCGTTTGTTGTTTACCCGATTTCGCGCTGTGCGTGTCTGCGTGCCTGCCTGCGTGCGTGCGTGCGTGCGTACGTGCGTGCGTACCGTGCCGTGCCGTGCCGTGCCGTGCCGTGCCGTCGTACCTCACTCGTGAAATCCCATCCACGTGAAAACAGCATGCCCAGCAAAAAGAAAAAATATAACGCACGTTTTCCAGCGGTAAGCGAATATAATGCGCGCGGAAACACTTGAATGATGTCGATGAGAGAAATCAAAATCTTGTCGAGCTTAAATCTGTTCGCCTTTCGGTGACATTGGACGCGCATGATTGATCATTACCGAGAAAAAATTTTGCGATCGAACAATATTCGAGACGCATTATCAAGTTGACATAACCTAATGTCGCGTGTGTCTGTTGTCAGGGTCGTATCAAGAAGATCATGCAGACGGACGAGGAGGTCGGGAAGGTCGCCCAGGCAGTGCCAATTATAATCTATATCCTTTTTTGAATTTTTTTTCTCTCGCAGACACAAATTTGGCTTCGTAATTGTCTGAAGTATAATATCACTTGCATTTGCTATGCTTGTATATTTCCTTAATAAAACTTACCTAGGACCCTAGAACTGTTTGTTCACTCATTGTTAACGAAAACCATGCAGATCACGAGTGCTAAAAATGCTAAGACTCTAAGTCCATCTCACATGTGAGTAAACAATTATATTTGGCTAAAACAGGTTTATCTAAATTTATCTGATTTATTTACATCGTTGTAAATCACAATCATTCGTACGAAGGCAATTGTGAATTTGTTTATATCTACTTATAGATTATCTATCTATATATCATTCATAGAGAAAGTATCTTAAACTTTTTTTTTCTTTTTTATATGTCAGCAATATAATAGATAGTGTTTCACTCGCAGATAAATTCTTGCATAGACCTAGTATAAAGAAATCTTTTTTTGCAAAATATTTCTTAACTTATCTCTTTGTAGGAAACAGTGCATTTTATCAGAGAGCCGATTCGACTTTTTAAAGGATCTAGTGAAATCTTTGCCTGATGTGTCAGGACCTGATGATGAGGTACCTACGTCACCAGAAACTCCTGGTCCACTGCAAATCAGTCTACCAAACACGGCCACTGCCTGTCCTACTGTAACACAGCCACCTGATCCATTAGAGTGAGTTTCAATATATGTGATGTGTTCCTCTGAAAATTTCACATAATCACAATTCATATCTCTACAGATATCAAAAGCAATTGGGATTGCCAATTAGCATTGAATCAAGTGCAAATCATAAGAGTATGAAAGACAATGGATCAACTGCAATTTCAAGTAATTTAAATCCCATTAACCAAAGAGCAGTGGGAGGGCATTTGCAGGTTCCAGAATTCCAAATATCCGTACCTGCATCCTTTCAAATTAGTCAACCAAATTTTTATACAGAGGTTAATCCAAGCGCGAGTAATCAGCCGACATCGAACTTTGCTCACACTGCCAACATTGATGAGGATTACGACACATAATTTCTTGAAATGAAATTTAGGAAGTTTAAACTTATGTTGGATACGCACGATTAGTTAAAGACGATACGACGCGCTTTTGCGCGCAACAAAAACATGTTTCATAATTGCTCATTTATTAAATTAGCGTTGATTGACGCTTTCAGATTGAAACATCTCTATTTGCTCATGTCTATTTTTTGTACAGGGTGTTTCAAAATTATGTGACTTATTTATGAGATTATTTAAGATTAGAAGAGTTGCGTATATATTTTTAATTCGATTTTATTTAATGGAAGAAAAATTATAAATTGTTTCAAACAAATAGCGTTTTTTAATTACATTTATTAACTATTGGCACTTTGTATTTATAGACATATGTTGGTCTTTTGCATCACCCTGTATACAGTTATATCAAATATCATTAAATTTAGTCAAATTTAGTTTTTCTATTTACTGAAGTAACATTCAGGGTTTATCATAATGGTCCATACGATTTTAAAAGCTGTTGCAATCGGAGAAAGAAAATGTTATAAACAAAAATAATCTAGCTATATATTTCAAACTATAATATATGATAAAAAACATAATTTTTTTTTTTACGTTTTTAAAATAAAGTGGTAATTTCCTTTTCATAATATTGTAGAGAATATTGAGACAAATTCGAATTTAAATCAGAAATATTTTTATTTGTAAGAACAAAGAAAGAAACTTAATTTAAATAATGCATGTAAACAAAGAATGAAGGTAAACTTGAACTTTTTACAAAAGAAAAAGAAAAGAAAAGTTTTAACGTTTCTTTTATCATTAATTATAATTTATCATGATTGTTTTGTTTATATTTTTTCAGATCATTGTAAGTATCTAAAATGGTGTGAATCATGTTGATAGGCATCCTATATAACATATATAGGTGTTGTATATAATACATTAATATTAAAATGTAATATCATAAGCTAGACGATTCGTCGATATCGCATTGTGGTATATGTGTTCACAGACATGTCGTGTAATCATTGTATCTAATTTGGAAATTATTATCTTCAATATTATCGTTTATGTGAACTAAATATCATAAAGCACATTCTCAGATGAAATGTAAGGGAAAAAAGTGCAAACTCTTGCATTTGATTAATATACTTAACGTACTTTAATGTGCTATATTTTTTAAATATATTATTTAATATATTATTTCATTTAATATATTTTCTTAATCTATAGAGAAACAAATTACGATTTCTCTTTGTTTCCTTTTTTATCATTTTATGACTTAACTTGCGAGAGAGGTGGAGAGTGTAAAGAGATTGTCTCTTTATTATAATAGTTATTTTACTATAGAATTTATTATAGAATTATAAAACAGAAAAAAGAGAATCTTTGTCGCTTTTCTCAAATTATGTATATGTAATGACAACGATATATATGTATATATGTGTACGTTTAAAACAATAATCTCTGTGCTTAAAAACAAAACGATGGAATGTACATTCTGTGAAGACGTTAAATGCACATATATGATTCGGTTACAACCGTGTATATTAAACGTAAAAATACGTCGAGTAATTAGATAAGACTAATCAACTACATACGCTTTCTACGTTTCGAACATCTATCATATTTTTCTTTTTCAATTCATCATTATACACACTCATCCTTTGGAATAAAGAGCTTACACTATTTAAATTTTCCTTTTATTCAATAGACAATCGAGATCAAATTTAACTTATGTGCGCATATCTCATATTTAACTTATATGATAGTTTATCTCTTGATTATTGTAATTGCAATCGTTTCAAGGAAGGGGATTTAAGTCATAAATTAGCATAGATATTTGTATTGTAGATGCAGTAAATACTGCTCGTAATATTCGAAGAATTTGTTCTTTACAACGAAACCAGCTTTGACCTTTACCTTTAATTATTAAAGAATGATCAATAATCGGCTGCGAACTCGTGTAAAAGTCAAATTCCGCCATTAAGAGCGAATTATATGGACACCAGAAAACTTATTGATCAACTAACGATTAGCTTTAGAAAGAATAAAAATTAGTTTAACGCTGACAATCGAATTCTGCAAATACTACGAGTAATGAACTTTAAATATTGTATTCATATTTTAAATTGTAAATATCGATTTATGAGTATCTCTATTTGATGGCTTGTATTTAACAAGATTTTTGTTTAAAAAAACTTTCAGGAAAAAAGCGAAACTAGCTATATTAATTTTATTAATTTTATTCTGTAATAAAATAAGTCTCTTTCTTTATAGCTGAACTGGCTATACTATTCCAGAGTTTATCTTTTTCCTTTCAATGTGGAGGAAAGAAGATAAACTTCGAGAAATTGATCTTTTGAAAAAACCTATTTTTGTACGAAGATGGTTGCAAGAATTTAAATATATTTTACAGATTATTCTATTACAGTTTAAACTTTTTATTTTTACAAGAAAATAATTCCAAATTTTGAGTTTTTATCTTGATATTTTTTATCTTTTAATATCTTGCGAGTAAATAAATTTTAATTTCTTTTCTAGCTAAATATAAAATGATTGAAAAATATAAAAGTTAAATGGCAAATGTCAAAACAACCAAATTGAATAATGAATTAATTCAATTTACATATGCACATTGTTTGCGTATGTAATCATCATGCTGAATATTTTTATGCTTATCGTGAAAATGTCAAAGTTATGACTGTTGGGTGTCGCATGACATATCGGTAGTCTTCCAAAAACTCTGGTGCTTTTAATCATGAATTGGATATAATTAATCACAATATGTAGTAGAATTACCTTGGAAAATGAGAGGGATTGTAATGAAATTTTTGCGTATCTGTGATGTAACATGCGAGACGGGCTATCGCGCATCGGAAGTTCCGCGCATTTGTCACGTGCTCGAAACGCGCTCCTGCCTGGATCTCCATATCACTTTCGACTTTAGAAAATTCGTGTCATTAATAAAAACAATTAAGGCTTCGAATACGTGAGCGAAAAGAAAAAAGAATGATAGAAGTCGGCTTCTATCATTAGAAGAAGAAGGGAGAGATTTACGAAAATGGCTCGTTGCCGTGGAAGTAGATTTATTCGAGCTTCAGTCTAGCTCCACGATTCAAACGTATCATTCTCTTCGAAGAAGAAGAATATATAGGGTAAATAAAAGTACAAGAAATATTTCTGCGAGAATTTAAAGAAACATTCGTACTATTTTACTTAGAGGACTGTATTTGAATTAAATTAAACAGGGAGATCTTGTATTATTCTAGAAATTACATACATTTCATTATTTGTGTTCTTTATTTTATATATATTATTGAAAAATTAGGTCTTATAAAATCAAACAAGTTATTGAAAAAAAAGTTCTTTCAAATATTTTAAAGTATAAAGTATATTTTATTTCTTTTTTAAATAAAATATATATAAAAATAGATATATATATGTAATATATTAACATACGCACACACATATGTATATATAAAATTGTAATCGATTGTGCTTGTAAAATTGTTTGACAATTTAGCGATAATATTTTGTATTACTCCATTTTATATTTCTCTCCTCTCTCCCTCTCTCTCTCTATATATATATATATATATGTGTGTGTGTGTGTGTGTGTGTGTATGTATGTATGTTAATATATTACATATATATCTTGTTTTACAAAAGAGAAACGAAATTATACTTTAAAATATTTGTTTTGATTATATAAAAAATTTAATTTTTAATCATTTGTGTCGATATAGCTGAAATAAGATACTTATTGTATAACTATACTTATCAAAAATTTCGAAATCTATCATTATTTAAAGAAACTGACGCATGAAAGATTTTTTACTCATGATCATTTAATCGTCTTCAAAATTTTCGCTTTTATATAAATGCGGTTACACAAAGGTCGTTGTAAAAAAAATTGAAAGGAGAAAAAATTATTTATTACGTTTTTTACAAGTCTGAAACTCTAGTCAAATATTTGTGCTCTCATCTACAATTGAAATCTTAAATAATTATGTAATATATTTATACACATAATCGATATTTAAAAAGAAGAAGCGCGTTTGCTGTTTCAATACATTTTCGTTTCTTTACGGTGCACTATCACGCGCGAATTAATGATATATGATATATTATAAAGTGCATACACAAAAGTAATCATCAACAAATTGTCAAGAGGTCTTCGAGGAAATGACTGGATATTGGTGTTTCGTCTCCCTGCTATGCTACGGATTCATCGTTCAGACAAACGGTTTAATTCGCTCACGTGAAATATTCCCACCACGCACGGATCCCAATTTATTGGTCGTAAGTGAAGTCTCGAAAAATTATTTTTAGACTCTTTCTTTTTTTATATTAAAAAATAAGAGTAACAGTGTAATGACATATTATCATAAATTATAAAATATAACATTGATCTTTTTTAAATCTGAAATTATAAAAATTATAAATGTCGTTCACTAATTTGAGTTTTCATTATCTTTTTAATATCGAAATAATAAATTTAGCTTGTCCATAAATTGTACATATCTCACAATAAATCGCTGTATTTTTAGGAAGATTTTGTAAAACAGAGTGGCTACCCCTTTGAGCTTCATCATGTAACAACTAGCGATGGATATATATTAGCTATGCATCGGATACCACCAAACAATTCGAATAATACACAAAGTCGACGAGTAGTGTTAATCATGCATGGATTATTGGGATGTTCAATGGATTGGATAGTAACGGGTCGAAATCGATCAATCGGTATAAAAAAAAAAAATTAATTAGTCATTTAAATTTGCAATTAGATTTTTTTCAACAAACGTTGCACGCGTTGATTAAAAAAATTGCTTTTGTTTTATCGTTAGCTTATCTCTTGTCCGACAATGGTTACGACGTGTGGCTCGGTAACTCTCGTGGGACGACGAATTCGAAAAATCACACGAGATTGTCCTTGGAAAGTTCTCAATTTTGGGACTTCAGGTATCGAAGCTCAAAAGTATACTGTCTCTCATGTTTTTCGATAAACTTGACGTTAACATTCAACATTGGTCTTTTTATTCACGCAGTGTTAATTGTGAAGAATGCAAATACGATTATTTGACGGATATATGTGAAGTTCTTTAAATTTGTAATTTTAATGATGATTACATTCATATAAATATTAATGTTTTATTTAGTTGGCACGAAATGGGTATTTACGATTTATCCGCTATGATAGACTACATATTATATAAAACCGGCCAAAGACAGCTGTTCTACATAGGCTTCTCTCAAGGGACAACGCAATTTTGGATTCTAATGTCTCTCAAGCCAGAATATAACAGAAAGATCAAACTGATGTCCGCTTTAGCCCCCGTGGCTTATACGGGAAACATTGGCGGTATCTTAAGACCTCTAAGTTTCATCGCGAATTTTTTCAGGGTAAGAATTGAATAGCTTAATCCCATTAAAGATATTTTCTGAAATTTGAGAACTTAAAAATAAGAAATGTGAATAAATTAATAGAAGCCAATCTCTTTATTTATTACTAATTGCCAAGAATGCGAGTAATGATTTGATATATTTGATGTTCTTTAAATTTGTAAACTATTTTTCGTTATGAAAAAAAATTATATGGTAAAATTTTTATTGTTCATTTAAGGAATTTATTAAAGATTAGTATAAGTTGTGTAAACTATATTTTTTATGTTCCATGTTAATGTTTATTAATTTAATTAGAGATTTTATAAGTACATTGGATTCTTCGAATTGTTGCCAAATTCGAACTTAGAGAAAATGATAACATATCGTTTTTGTCGGGAAGGCATTGTAACTCAACGAATTTGCGAGTTGATGGTTTCTATGGTCGGAGGTTTTAGCGAGGGCGAAATGGATCATGTAAGCTATCATCGTATAAATCGACCGAACTGATAACAACAAAATGTGATTCCATCTTGCGATATACGAGAGATACGTAACGTTTGTTACATATTTTCAGGCGCATGTGGCAGAATATTTCCAATTCGCGCCAGCGGGATGTTCATTCAAACAATTAGTTCATTATGCGATGCTTATTCAAAATCCAGGTATTAATTTTCAAATTCGATTAAATTGCCAATTTACATAAAAAACAAAGATTTTAGTTTCATGAGAAAACAGTTTATATTCTTGTAAAAAAAAATTCTCTTGCAGGACATTTTCGGCCTTACGATTACGGTATTATAATGAATATCATAATATACAGACGATTTTCACCGCCGGAATATCCGTTGGAAAGGATTACAGCCCCGGTGATTTTGTTCAATGGCCTAAGCGATGTTTTGGCTCATCCGAAAGTAATTAGACGATTATTAATTAATTTGTCGTTAGAAATGGATGTAGAAGATAATCATATCTTTGTAATATCTCCAAAACTTTCGATATCATATTTGATAATACACCATTATTTTAGGATGTTGAGATATTGCAAAAAAGATTGCCGAACTTGGTAGAGAAGTATACGGTCATGCAAAAGCCAATAAGTCATTTCGATTTCGTGTACGGTTTGAACATTCGAGATTTCGCTTACAATTATATGATTGAAAAGATGAACTCAATTCCATAAAGGTAAAAACAAAATCCTTGGATTTATAACGAGCTCGATATTTGATCATATATACCAGTTTGTGATTTTCATTGTAGATGTGAATAATCATCGATTAATAATTAAATGATCTTCGAGCAACTATCTACGCAACTGAAACTATCGACGATAGAAGTTTGTCACTAAGCGTGTAATCTGCCTTTTTTACATCGTGTATCACTAGAGAATAAGGAATTCAAAACATAAGAAAGATCGAGACAGGAACTGAAATATTTTTTTAGGGAAGGAAGGACACTTAATTACCTGACGATTAATGAGGATCTGTATTGTTTTCATTCAAAACGCAATAATCGCGATCTCCACGATACTTTTAAAACTTTACTTCGATCGAATAACAGTCTTTATTAGAATTACATTGAAGAAAATACGACTATTTTTGGCTGACCATTTTATCTCGCCAATTTTATGTCGTCTTTCATTGCCATATAAATCTTGATATACGCATTCGTCCGAAAATTATTCATATGTAATATTTGAGCAAGATGTCTTTTTTTTTTTTTTTTTAGAAAGGAAAGAGATATATAATCATTGTATATATTAGTAAGAGTAATATTTTAGAGACAAATTTAATAACACATACTCTCAAGTATTGCTATTTATTATATATCATACGTATTTATAATACACTATTTTTGAGAGAAGATTTAATGTGATATATTCAAAAATTGTAACTGTGTACCACAATAGTGTGATTGTACGTTGATTGAATCAGTGGAAGCCGAGCGGAAGCCAGTGTGGAAGATGCTGAAACAAAATAAGACTTCTAGGATTCGTGTCAACATCCTGGCGCACATTCAATCTACGAAATATTGTGCAAATCACTTCACTTTTACAATTAGATTATTATCTTAAAGCTCTTTAGAATTTATGTTTAAAAAAATGTTTCTTCTTTTTTTTATCAGAATTCAAATATATTTCTCATTCCAATTGAATACAAATCTCATGTTATTAAAATGATTTTCGAGAATTCAATACATTTGTATAATATAATTATATATAACGCTCATGTATATTAAATATAATAATAGCATAGATTTAATATTTTAATATAAATAAGAATCTATACGCGTATATATCCGCACTTATGGATTTTATTAGCAACGTTTAATGAATTTTATTTATACCAAAAGTAGCATTCACTATATCAAACATAAGCACGTTTCTAATAAATTTCGAGTTTTAATTCTGTTATCGGAAAAAATTAATTTATTAAAATCTTAGATTCGCTTTAATTTATCTCACGTAACGCAAATAATTATACTCTTTAAGGAACAAATAATTGTTTAATAATTATATTTTGTACAAACGATATATTCTTTTTGAATTTTCTTGCAAAAAGAATTATGCTATTTTTTATACTTAGTTTAAGACTTTTTATATTCATTTAATAAATTTTTAGGGAACAGATAGTAATTAATTTATTAACGAAAGCATGATAATAGTTTGATATACTACTATTCTATGTCATTATATTATTTTGCTATACAAAATGCGAATTGCAAAAATTTATTATATACTTTAATTATATAATCACGTTTATATGAAAAGCTTATTTGACTAGTTTCCTGTCAAAACAAGTATCAGTAAAGAAATCTTTGAAATAAAAGAAAATATTTAAATCTTAAATGTTTTGATACTAAAAAGGAACAAAATATGAGTCTATCAATTAATAGTAAAAGCATTTCTTTGCGTACAAATATCGTATTGTATCAATAATAAAATATTTACTTAAAATTTTTTGTGCAATAAAAATTTATTATATTTACTATTAATTATCTTTATTGCTTTAGTTTGTTTGACCAATCTCCCATTTTAAAGATATTCAATGAATATATGTCTGCAAATTCATATCTTTCATATTTTGAATGTATTTTGATTAATCTACTCTCGAATTGTCTTGTGTGCGCCTATGTGCTATTTTTTTTCTTACAACTAAATCTAATAATAAATCTGTTATATTTATAACACAGTTATGTGTAGAAAACTTTTTTTAAACTGGAGTAATTCTGTTGTTTATCTTAACTGCTATCACTGGATTTTTAAAATTATTGAGCAAATTTCACTGTTCTCTCTTTTTGTAACAACACATTATCATGTACTTTATAATCGTTATTAACAATATAACACAAATTTTTCAGTCCATTTAACATTTTCTTTTATACAAAGAAAAAATGAAATTATACATATAAATGTCAATTAATCCTTAATTATATATCATAACTGCAAACAAAATAATAAATATTTATTCAAAAAGCAAACAAAAAGAAAAAAAGTTTTTTTAAGCAAAAAGTACAAAAGTACAGACTGCATTAAGAATGCGCACCGCGTTTTCATATTGATTACACATAAAGTATAATTATAACTATCGCCTTGGCATAACATATAAAAATCCATGAGAAATATCACATAAACACTCTAACACGAATCAATACAGAGAGCCGAGTGCACGATGATGCAGCAAAAAGAAAAGAGAAGGTGGAGTAATTATTTAGCTTAACAAATTATTTTCCGATTTGAATAATTTTAGTATATAATAATGTGAAGGATTTAACCGACTAAAATCTTCATAATATTACTCAAGATGATAACCTTGATAATATATACCAAAATTATTGAAATCGGGAGATGATCCGTTAAGTTAAATAATTATCAAGAAAAGAAAGAAAGAGAGAGAATTTCCGAGAGCAATTTTCAGTTAGTCTACATAATGTATAAGTGACAAATTCTTGTTAAAAATAGAATGTGTCACTGGTTTTTTTATTATTATTCTTTGTTAAAGCTATAATCAGAATGAACATTCATACAACCTTGGGCTAGAAGAGCAGATCAGGCTCAATTCCTGTATCGATGTGACGACTTCTTACCATCGCGATGGCTCGATTGTCGCGACTTGGATCGCGACTTTCTACTTCGATCCCGCGATCTGGATCGGCTGCTCCGTCGTCGGCTTCTCCTGGAAACATACGACCTTGATCGCCTGCGATCCCTGGAGCGGCTACGCGATCTGTCTCTGCCGCCTCCGCGCGATCTTGAGCGCGAGCCTCTTCGTTTCGCCGTTATACGCGACGATTTGCTGCGCGATCGACTGTTCCTCCGCCTGTCTCTGGAACGCGAGCGAGATTTCCTCCTACGGGAGCGCGATCGCGACGACCACTTTTTGCGATCATCGGGAGACGCCGATCTGGACCTTCGGCAGCTTCGCGAGCGCGATCTCGCGCGCTTCCGATCGCGCGATCGCGTGCGGCGCTTCTTGTTGGATCTATGATCGCTGGAGGAACGCGAGGATCGCGAGCGATAGTTCTTCCGCGACTTGGCAGATCTCGAGCGCGAACGCCGCTTGTGCGTCACGCGTTCGGACGAGCGCGACGACCTGGTGGAGCGTCTACCGCTTCGCGATTTGCTTCTACTCTTGGATTTTCTTCGCCGCTGGTGATAACCGCGCTGCTGCTGTTGCTGCTGTTGTTGCTGTTGCTCGCGTTGCTGCGACTGCGACTGCAGTTGCTTGCTCGCTTTACGCGCTTTGTCGTGTTTCTTGGAGGACTCGTGGCTCGATTCGGACAAACTGCTCGTAGATTCGGTGCTGCTCGACTCGGAGTCGGCCGATCCCGACACGATGCTGCTCGCTTTCACCGCCTGCTGGTGACTGTCCGCCGTCGCGTTCTGCGGCGCCGCTGTTTGTGGACTTTGCCCGCCGCTCGATAAAGTTTCGGACGCTTCTCTTTGATTATTTACCGTTTCTTTTTCATCAACTAAAGTATGACGTCAGGAAGTTACACTTAATTGCGCAGCGGCCACATACGGATGTGTTGTTATCTGTCGAAACATACCTGACTCCCGGCAGCTAGTATTACCGGTATGATTTTCTTGTTGTCTACTATTTTGCTCCTCGTAATTACGCTGCTCCTCCCTCTCTTCCTCCTCAGCTAGACGTGCCTCGATTTCCTCCTCCGTCTTGCGAAATGCCTGCTGTCGACGTCTCAACGTTTCCTATGAAATTGAGATTCGTTTTAAAGTAAATCGCTAATTGTTCAATTTAAATTAATAACTAAAATGATTTATTTGAAAAATAATTTGCTTACCTTTAACTCTTCATCGCTGTCATCGTCATGAATCTGTGCGTGTTCGCTCTGCTCTTCCTCGGACTCGCTGTTACTGTCGCCGTAGATGCCCAGACCTACGGCAGATGAAAATCGAAATTACATCCGTCCAGCATACGCATGTTTTCAAAATCTGAATGGATTAAAAAAAAAAACATACAAAAACTCGCAGCTTCGATTAATATTCGCAGCCATTACTTTCATCGGAATGTCTTGAGAAAGACCCAAAAAAAGATAGATAGAGAGAGAAAGAGAGAAACATCTCTCTCGGTTGCGGCGATAAATCTCTACGAGCAAACGGCCGAATTAACATTGAGTAAATGTACACATTGACATCTTTTTTTTTCTTTTTTTTTCTCTTAACGAGTACTTGCGTCATTTACTAGGCCGTTTCCCTAAGGATATCGCCGTGTGTTATATCAAGTGTTGAAGCTTACTCACCGAGTTTGCGAGTGATCTGAGCAAGAGGGGCCGTGTTGTTGAGGGATGCGACGGGGGTCTCTCCTGCGGGGACTTACAATACACACGCATTTAGTAACCAAAGCTAAAAGTGCTATTGCACGGATAAATGACCCCGATAATATTGAATGGTTCTTTATTGGCTCATTTTCGTAAAGGGAGGGGCCGAACCATTCCTTCGTCCCTTCGCTTCGTTTCATGGACCTTAAGAAATCTTTACAGCATTATTTTACACTTACAAAAGTCGAACTATTATATTTTACGCGAGAAAATTGATCGACATCGCGATTTAATATATGCGATTATCGTCGAAAAATAGAAGTTAAGATTCGTACAAAATTCGAAACGAAGAAATTGGAGATATTTATAAAAAAACTTGGATGGTAACTAAGTGCTCCGAAGTGTATAAAAGCTAATAATAAGCGATAAAACGTGCCCATGACGTAAAAATGGGTATATGAGAGACTGGGTATAATCTCTTATTCTATTAAATATTACTGACTAATTATAACATCTAGACATTTTTGTTAAAACAAATTCTGATTATATAGAACTCCGATTATAAATTGTAGACAACACTTTGTTTGCACTACAGTATAATTATATAATATTAGAGTCTTCATCTCCTAAGGAGATGTATCGCGCGAGATGATTGTCAGGCATAAAAATGCCGGAGCGTAAAAAAGAGAAAAAGTCTCTAAAATCTATGGCACGTAATATGAAACGATTACGTGATTAAAACGTGAGAAAGTGAGATATGCCTTATGCTAAACGCAAATCCCTGAAAACAAAAAAAGCAGGATGTCCTGAAATTGCCGAATAATTAAGTCTATTAAACATTAATGAATCTTTGTTTAATGCTCTCTTCAACTTTATATTATACAATCGCACAGCTTCGTCGCAGCATGGTGCGGCGAGTAGGCTCACTGAATCTGCGGACTGTGTGCTCCGACGAGCAAAAGTATGGAAATTCAATTGGTTAGTTCTATCGTGTGTATCTGGGGTACCTTTGGCACGTGCGCGGCTCCAAACCTCTCTGCATACCGCGGCAATCTCTTCGTTCGTTACCTCCAAAAGTATTTCCGTAAGTACTCGTCTTACTTTCAACATCTGCAACAGACAAAAAGTACAAATTATTTCACGTGTTATGATCGAAAATTAGTTACACAATTAATTAAGAATATTTGCCAGGTAATTATTTTAGTTGATTTTTTGCTTCTCTTGATATTAATTCAACCATTTCAATGTGTTCAGTTAATTCAACTTTGAATGCCATTTTCCACTTACCACATCCTGGAAGATTTCGTCTAAGGATCGCTTTTGTGCGACCACTGGCAGCGCACTAGTCGTGGCAGTGGGACTCTCGTCGGCGTCCGGGTGAGATTCTGGTGAATCAGCATCTCTGAATCGTGATTTTCGTGGCCGAACAACGATATCCGGGGTGCGGTCGTAGCTCTTATCTATGGATTGTTGCCCGCGCGCGCTACTTGCTACGTCAAAGTCCTGTTCGGTCTCCTTTTCCGAGTCAGAATCCTGAAAATTATAAAAGAAAAAACGGCGGAAGTGTGTAATTGTCAATCATACAAATCTGTCGAATCAAGGACGATGTTTGGAAAATGTGTAACATTAAATTCTAAATAAATGAGAAGCGGCAACAATGTTATGATTTTTTATTGGTGGTGGTTTTTCCCCTACCTGATTCAGGCAGCCATGTTGAGGCTGTAGAAAAGTAGACATGCTGCTGCTCGTTTGCAGTCAACTGATTAATCATTATCATCATTTTCAATATAATGCTTATCATCGTTTTCAATTGTTAAAGGTATTTAATGGTCACGTTTAATTTTTATTTAAAAAAAAATATATATATATTCTATATATAAACCACACTATACATGGTAAGCAACATAAATCTTCAGTTAACCTAACGTTGCCGGAGTGTATTGACAATCTGTGCTGTTCCATTAAAGTTATGAAGAAAAGGATTTTACATGGTGGTGTTTAGAAGATTTGCTATTGGTTCTCTATTTATTTAAAATTCTAGTAAGATATGATTAAAACCTACAAATTTACTCTTGCTAGGATTGAGCACTGCACGTGCCTCATCTTCTGCTTGCTTGCGAGCCTCCAACTCTTGCTTCCTCAAGATCTCCAGTCGCTCTCTCTCCACAGCCTTCTGTTTCTCCTTCTCCATTTTCTCCAGTCCTTCACGAATCCATGCCGGTAACTGTCTCCGTTTTGCGGCGTCTATGCAGAATAGATCAACAGCAAGTTATAGCAGATGAATTACTATGTATGTAATCCACGATTGCCAAACCAGCTGAACTCCAACTGTAACAAGAGAATTATCGTTATTAAACTCTTTAAAATTTTTACCTATAGTTGTAGTAGTATCCTCTTCAGGTGTCTTTTCTCTTTCATCTCGACATCGAACTGGATCCATCACTCTCATATGAGGTACTCTGCTAGTAGGCCTCATCATGCCTTTCATGAAAGGAGGCGGCTGTGGCGATATTGTATTAGGTGGATCCCCAGACCAATAGTTAGTAACCTGATAAGGAAGTGTAATAAGATATCTGACGTAATAAGAAGAAAAGTACCTAATCGAGAAACAGATTGGAAACTTTGTAACTTTTTTTTTGGTAAAAATATTTAGAAAACTATATAGCATTGTTTAGACAATTGAACATTCAACAAGGAATATGATCATGATATAATGGACATAGAATTTTTTAAAACAAATTTATCAAGAAATAGTATGTATAATATCTCAGTATCTGAATTAATTAGACACTACAGTATATGCATGAATTTATATATTATATGAAGAGATAATTAGAAAGAGTTTAACAATTTCATTACTATCTCTCTAACATATCATTATTGGTGACAGATTTTTTTTTATCCTTTTTTGATTATACCTGATTGTATGATTGTGCAGGTGACGCCGAATTGTACGAATACAATGATGGTGTAGCAGGAGGAGGCACATTAAAATCAGTGGTGGTAGATATTGTTGGCGCAGGAGGTATAACCGGCATAGTTGGAAGTCCGATTGGTTTGCCATCGGGACCTATGGTAACCCCAGGTGGTGGTATGCTGCTCCATTCCCAACTTCCCGTTCCAGATGCTGAAGTGTTCCAGTGACCCCATTGATTCCATTGAGTCCAAGCTTCTATTTATATTAATAGATCATAATGTTGTATGAAAGAAAATGTTAACTTATGCTTTAGTAATTATCTTGGTTGTTGTCCATTTTAAATATAAAATCTTCAACATCATGCTTTCTGTCTTACCAGATCCACTGATGGTTGGTGCAGGCGGCGCTGGAGGTACTTCGTCATCTTTGGTATCCATATCCATTGGTGCTTCGCCGCTGCCATCATTTGTGGAATACATGGGATTTATAGTTGGTGGTGGCGGTGCTGGTGGTACAACTGTCTCTTTCATTTTTATCCATTGTTGTGCCAGAGCTGCCCAATCCACTATTTTTCCACAACAAAAAAAAATAATTCATATGGTACAGAATTACAGCACATAAATATTTATACTAGCATCTATTAGCGAAAATTACCTTGATCATTACTCATATTTTGATAGGCGGTGGGATTGAGTGCCCACTGAGTGGGATAATCCTTTCCCTCAAACATATCCCCGCTCATCTTCATCTACAGAGGTGCAAGATCCTAGATCTAGCTGAGGTTTAATGCAATATACAGTATTCTCTTATAAGATTACTATAATTTTCTCTATCACAGTACAAGTAATATGTGCTGGTTCCTACATCACTGAAGCAGAAAGTCAAATTACAGTTGATGGAAGATTATCTTTGTGTGCTTTTATGTTGCTCTCGGGGCATCAATGTTTCAATAGAATAGGAATTTATTCCACCGGAGTATTGCTATGTCGTGTGAACAGAAATTATTTTATAGCAAGCACTGCTTTTATATATGGATTCCCTTGTGTGTGTGACCGGTAAATGTCGAATCCACTAAAGAATCCCGGAACATATCTCGGTTACATTTTCGTATGCACTTTTGCGAGAACTAAATAAAATTTTATTACCTTTCCGCGCAAAAAGATATTTTGTTGGATAAAGAATGAAATAACAAACCACATCAATTACATTTCTTAGATTTTGTCACACAGTGTTACCAAATGAACAAAGCGCGCGCTCCACTTTCTCATGTCAAGCTCTGTTTACAAAACTGTCTACAGTTTACATGAATTAAAAGCGTAAAAAAGATAGATTATATAGATCACATACTTGAATTCAAGTCTCTTATTGGCAGAGACGTCATTATTCGCTCCCGGAGCGATTAAATCTGCTTCAATCGAAAACGCTATAAATTATATTTCCGACTTACAAATGATTTTTACCAATCACGCTAAATTCTGTACAACTCATCAGTCCTTAATAATATCACGGATTGGTGATGCCAGATTCGGCGCCCGGCACCGTACGTACACAAGAGCGAACACGTGCATGTGGTGCGCAGAGCGTACTGCGCAACACATATATACGATGTGTGTTGCGCTTGTGTGCGTATGCTACCCTTCAATGTCAGAATCAATCAGAATGTAGCTCAAAGCCCAAGAAATTGAAGGTTGAAAGGTGAGCTGCATTTTTGAACATACTTGACATCTCGTCTGGTGCTAACCTGCTATTCTAGGCCATTTTACTTGGTCCTGTGTGAGTTGTCTTCGCAGACAGTAAGTACATTAATTTCCCATTTTTTCATGCAACGTATTTTTCCGATCGAAATCGTGATATTACCCCGATTATGTAACGCGGGCCATCTCCCTGTGCGTGATTTTTTTTTTATGCGCAATTTCCATCCTCGGCTCTCGACTATCTTTATTGTCAGTTAGGTAACACCTTCACTCGCATATCGTGTGTAATTTCAGAAATATAAAATATTCCTTGAATATATTGACGTTTCTTGACAAGGTTATTAGATTAATGTTAAGGCAAAAAAAAAATTTTGAGAGGGTCACGCATTTAATCTCATGTTACATGACAAATAAGTAATTTATGATAAAAAAGATCGCTAGTAAAATTAAACATACATATATACACACACATCTTAGTAAAATATTGATGTACGAGATTCGAAAAATGATCAAAAAAGACATTGAATTATTTATATAGAATTGTCGCAATGTAAAAAAATATATATTTTAGAATAATACAGCTTGCCTAAATATTTCAAATTTCTTTTCAGTAAATAATGGCAGGCAGACTGTTTGCAAGTCGATTGCGACCCATTATCCAAATACAAAGATGCGGATTGGTGACAGTAGACAGCATTGGTAACAGGGATGTGGTTGGCTATGGATACAATGGTGAACCTACTTACTTAGACCGAGTAGATTTCCCCTGTCCTGCAATACGTTGGAAGGAAAATACTCCTGATGTTTTGGTAAGAAAGAAAAAGATAACAATGACATAATAATCCTTTGTAAATCACTATTTGATAACAATGGTCAAATTGCTATGTCAGGCGCTGAAAGAGAAAGAAAAGGGAGATTGGAAGAAGCTGTCTATTGAAGAGAAGAAAGCTCTGTACCGTGCTAGTTTTCGCCAAACATTCAGCGAAATGGAAGCACCGACAGGAGAGTGGAAAGGCATTTGTGGATTAAGCTGCTTACTTATAACCACTGGCTTTTGGCTATACTTATACTTCAAAGTATTTGGTATGTTTATATTTTAATGTGATTCAATTCACTTTGAGAAATCTTGGTTTAACACGTTATTTTTTTCTCATTCAGCCTATCCAGAATTGCCAGAAACGTTCTCGTTAGAACGCCGACTGGCACAATTAGATCGTATGAAGAAGCTCGACATGAATCCGATCGACGGACTCTGTGCTCGAAAATAAATTAAATTATCCTTAAATAATTTAGTCTCACTATGTACAGTAATTCTTTCTCTGAACGCTTGTATATATGTACAAGTGGCAAAATTTTAATAAATACCGTGTGGTTACATCAGAGATCATGATTGCTATTAAAGTAAATTTATAGGTTAAAATATATATTAAGTTATATATTAAAATATGTAAATATAAATTAATATACTAAAAATTATATAAAATGTAAGTTAGTGGAATGTATCAAACTTGATTGAAGAAAGGTAAGTAAGATTTATTTCATTTCTGTACATTTCTCACACATTTTTCACTTCAGATTAAATGTATACAAACTTACAAATAGAGATAATTATAAGTACAAGTCGCTGCCAGATTAACAATAACGCATAATCACTATCTCACTTTCCTTTCTCCTCGCGCAAGTTTTTATAAAGAAAGAAAAAAAAAACCGTGAGCGTAGGCAACAGACATTAAATGCCTGTACTTTCGAAAGTTCGTAATTACACAGTTGCGAACCGTCAGAGTAATGCATTTAATTATTTTTTTTTTTTTTTACAATTTCAATGTAACGGTTGTGAGACGACAGTACAATTCTACAAAGGTAAAGCCGCATTACTGATCGCGTTACATCGTTACATTATTGCTTATTTAAAAATATATATTCGCATGAATATAAATATACACGACTATCAAAATTTTTGGAAAATACGGAGATTATAGAGATTCATATTGCTATCGAGAAGTTTATAAACTATCTATAACTGCTTTTAAACAATAACTATGAGGTAAAATCGCTTTGCTGAAAAGTATACAAATGACAAGAAATAATTAAGATCAGACATCGGCATCATTCATATTTATTAAACTCTTTTTTTTCTTTTTCATTTTCTTTTTTTTTTGCTTTTTTTTTTTACAGAAATTCCAATAATCGCTCGGGAAAATTCGATAAATATGAGTGATTACGAAGTGATTTCGTTATCAAACTTTCAATGTGTGTGATTACGAAATTCTGATATTTATAAAAAAACATGTAACTTGCTGAGGATCACTAAGCGGTAATAATAATAGTTTACATAGTTTTAAAAATGTAGTATAGCTATATAATGCTTTACACAGTAACATTTAAATTATATATTTATATATATTTATATATATCTTTAAGCAATTGACAATTTAATTATTAAATTCAATCACAGCATACAATATTATACGAAAGAGCTTTTTAAGTTAAATAATATACATGAAAAAAATACTGGATATTATATAATTTAAAAAAGATTTGAAAGCTAAATATCAATTCACGTGACTAAACTAAAGAATTTAGGAGTAATCTTTGCATCGCACGTTAAAAATCGTTGAACATACAAAAATGCACACAGCTGCACCAGAAAAAAATTTTAATCTGACATTATTGAAGAGTTTTGCTTCAGTAAATATTTTTATTCTCTGTCCTCTCAGTTATTGCGTCAACGGAATGTAATATTTAATAATGAACTACGTCTACCATGATCGACGAACGTAATATACGGAGCTTTTAAGTAATGTCAAGGCCGTTTTGCGTATTGTCATATACATAAGTTTCATGAAATGCAATGTAAGATTCATAAATATCAGATTCTTCGTTTTTCCCTTTGTATAATACAAACGTGTGTGTTTTAATTATCTGATATAAAAATAATACGTCATTGTTGAGGAGATATTAAGAATTATGAACTAATATTAAGAAATTAGTGTTTCTGTACAAAAGAAGGTAGATAAAGCAAATTCGCAAGAAAAAAAAGGTATTGTTGCTACGAAAGACTGCAAAGATTCGAAGCGTTGTCATCACGTATGTGTATATCTGTGTTTCTGTCTCAAGATAATAAGCTATTTTTTAAAAATATTTTTATTCAAAATTTTTTTTTTTTTTTTTATACCATCGTACTCTACTAGCGCGTGTACGCACATGAACTTGTAATTTTATTAAAATCTGAAAAATATACTAAAATTTTCACAGCGATATAGTTTATACGTTCGATAGAGAAAAAAATATAGAAAAACAATAGTACATTCTCAAATAGATATGGTTTCATCCGTGAATTTGTATAGTAAAACCATTGTAATAAACTGTTTTAGATAAAAAAAAAAAAAAAAAGATTAAATATTTATAATAGGTAACTCTTAGACTTACTTTTCTATCTCTTTGATGTGATGTATATATTACAATATGTACATTAGATAAGTCCCAATATCACCACAAGTTCACTGTCACCCTCTTGTTATAAGAATATAGTTCCATATAGAAAACTAAGTTTTTGTTGTCACTATTAGCGTGTGTTTTATAGTTTCGTCTATTAAAGTTCCCAAGAGAAAAACGTACAACTTATATCCATGTATATATATACCCCCCTTCCCATTTATATTATATAAATGTATTATGTTATATTACTCATCATGGCTGAACACGCAATTGCTATTTGACGATGGCAATAATAATTTACTAATTTTTGATAAACAATAATTGATAAAACATTATTACACAGGTATATCCTGTACAATAAAAGGGAAATATAAACGGATCCTATCTTGATTCGCGATAGAAATTCTGTACGTCTTTGGTACAAATTTTTGCGTACAGAGAAAATTATGATTCTGGCAAAATGGAAAAAAAATATGTATATATGTATAGCCATTTTCTGCATGGGCATTCTTGTTCCGTACAAGAATTATAAAATTTCCAAACTGTAAGTTCTCTTAGAACCATAAACATTTTTTTTTGTGCCCTTCTGTATATTTAATTGAAAGTAATAAAAGAGAGAAGAGGAGAGAATTGTATAGGATGATTCGGTTGTTATGTGATCGACTTAATCGCTGTCTTTCTATCACACAGTTATGATATTGAGCTCGCTACTTAAGTGACGGAAGTAATGTCCAAAATCATCATGTACGTTTCATCACCGTACACAATCACCAGTCCCACGTTGCATCGTACACTTCCTCCTCTTCATTATGTTTAGCCTAGAACTCGGACTGTGACTAGTATTATTGTTGTTATTGTTATTATTGTTTCCATTATTGTGAAGTGCGTGCTTAATTTTGTTTTGACCGGCTATATTGTTGTTAATGTGATAACTGCCTTTGAAATTCTGTTGATGATGAGCTGCAAAAGAAAAATGTCGAGATAATACAGGGTAATATGGAATAAACTTGAATCTTATATTATTATTTATGTAATATAATAAATAAACTATATATTATTTAGCAATCTTTAAATTTGTTGCAGTAATTTTATAATATACAGAGATAGCAAACAGAATCGCTTAAATGCCATACCATGAGTGATTGCCTTGAACGTTTTCTTTCCCGGATAAGGATGAATTTGTTGACTATTATAAATGTGCCTATCTTTGTTTTTATCATTATCGTTTTTTCCGCCAGTATTCGGAGAGTTGCCACGACTGCACTCGGAATCCTTAGACAGATTAGTAATTCGAGATTAAAAAGAATTTCATTGAACATGTAATAATTATGCTTTAAAATGTATTATTCTCCATATATGTATAAATATTACAAAAGATGTAAAATAAAGTCAATATTAATGGAAGATGTTACTTGATATAAAGAAGTGTTAATAAAGATACTAATAATGTAATGAAAGATATCTGTTAATTTAATAAAGATATCTATTCTCAGTGATATTTACCGTATCACTGGCAGGAGCTGAAAGAGTAGATGCATCAGAACCAGTTGAGCTTGACAGAGAATCTCCTTCATTTACAGGTAGCAGGAATGTTTCTTTGATCCACCTACGGTAATCTATTACTTCGTCGGTCACGCGGATTATTCTTCCTAGAATGCTGCATATAATAAAAGTATAGTTTGTTATTTTCGATATCATATAAATATAAATAAAATCAAATTTATTCAAAAAATAATAATACAATTATATCTTTACCTTACTTTACTGGCGTCATTGATTAAGATATTTAAGGGACTGACTGCTTGAGAAAGGACAAAATAGGCCCAATCAAATGCATCTTTTACATACAAAGCGCCGTAACTACTACGACCAATATCATTTCCAGGTGTTAGTGGGTCTTCTATACATAACAGGGATGGCCGATGGCCATCTATCATATCTCGTTGAACCTGTTAATAAATAAAACTATTAGCGAAACGCTTCTATGTTAATATGTAAAATTCTCGCTATTGTAAATGTAAAAAATTATTAGACCTCCTCCTTAGATATGTAAGTACCACCATCCTTTACACGAATGCCAGTCTTAACATAGTTGAACTTTCTACCATATAATTCTAGAAATTCTATCAACAGCACCCCCAGATTGGCATTTGAACAATAAGCATTTTGTCTCGGATGTAGCTGAAGTAATTAAAAAAAGTTGTTTATGATTCAATCATTAATTTTGGCTCAATTTGTTAAGCAGCTGATTAGGATAATAATATATTTATTACAATAATTATACTCACTTGTAAAAAACTAATGGTCATGAGTATTAGACTATAGGAGGATATACCGCCGGTAAATACTTCGTTAAGATCTCTCTGTAGTAGGAATTGCTTCAACACCATGACTAGTTTCTCTAGTACTGGATATCGTCTCTTAAAGGAGTTTATCAAATCCGCAGACTTGACGCCGTTGTTCATGTTAAAACTGATATCCACTTTAATCTCGCTTTCTTTGTCGGTCAGTTTGACGATCGGCACGCTGGCCTTGTCTAACACTTTAATAGATGACGGCTCAGCAATATTTTGATCTAGTAAAGCACGTTCCAAAGTACGTAATGGAAGATGTGTCCACATCCCTATTACTACCAAGTCTATGTCACTGTAATAATAAAAAATCAAAGGTATTGTCCATATTTCATTATTACATTTTTATTACATATAATTATAAGCTTATTTTTCAATATTTTAGACACATTATATGTATGTATGTGTGTGAATTAAATTTTTAAATCTAGAGTATTATCTATTTTGTGAATGTTTTTAGTAACAAAATATTAAATTATCATTTTTGTATAGATACGTATATCAGCACATACCTTGTAGGCAAATATAAACCAGTGCGAAAACTGCCAAACACTTCGACTTTAGAGTCCGGCCAGAGATCATAAATTACTTGTTCTATTCTCTTTACAACTCTTAATCTTAAAACGTGTTCTTCATGCGAGGGACACATGTACGCAAAAAAATCTTCTATCTCCTCATGTAATCTAAACAGAAGATATCATTATATTCAATATATATTCAACATTATCCAGAAACAGTTTTCAAATATTTCTAAAGTATCTTTTCCTCTTTTCATTGTTCAATTATTCGGAAACAGTTACACAAGATGATCAAAATAACATAAAATATTAAATTAAAAAAAATGTATAATTTTATATGTATCTATTAGTCTTGGATAGGAATTGAAATTAAATATATAATGTAATGCTTGTATTATATTTTAATATTGATTTAATGTTTCTTTACACATATTAATTTAATATGAACCTAGAAAAAATCAATATAATTAAATATCTGCTTACAAATATAAAAACATAATTAATAAATGCAAATTTCTATGCAAATATTATTTAGAATTTCGAGTATTATCAAGGTATCTTTGCGAGATGATTTCACCTTGTCCTTCAAATTATAATCCCCAACAAATCCCTTGAATTGTATATCCAAATATAAAACATGTTTACAATTTTTTATAGCCCAACGAATTATAACGATGTAATTTCAAACTTTTTATATGTAGCTTTATTTGTAAACTTATATAGTTGGCGTTTGAAGATAAAGAAATGCATCATGTATATAAGAAGCCTTTCGGATAAGAGAATATTTTAAAAAATCCAAAATAAATTCCAAATTGCAATCACAAGCCGCGATTCCCAGTTTTTCCTTTTCTAATTCAGATACCATCATCCTCTCGTTTAGCCTTGAATATCGTTTCTCCGAGAGACGCGTCGCGTCTATACAAAGTGACCTAACCTAACTAACGGCCATATGGACCGCGTGGCGATTTTTCTCAGCGAAAACTCTAAAGGCAATCGCAAAATACTCACCCGATCACTCCCCTGGAATAATGCTTGTTCGGCACGCGCCAAGGACAGCCACCGTACTCGCCCACGAGAGCTTCGTAGTTGTAATTCATGCCGTAGGTGCTCGCACGATTATCGCTTTTCCTGCGCGACGGATTGTAGTAATTGTTGCAGGCGTTGTGGGGTACGCGATGCTGCTCGCCGTTGCCAGCGGGATTGCCGTGAACGGTGGCGCGGCCGTTGTTACCGTTGCTGACGTTGCCGCCGTTGTTGGCACTGCCGTTATTGTTGCTGCTATTACTGCCGTCGTTGTTATTACCCGAGCCCAAGCCCGTGGTGGTACCGGCGGTACCGGTGTTGGATGACGGCGTGGTGCCGGTTACGGCCGCCGCCGGGCTCGTGTCCAGCGCGAGAAAGTCCTGCTGCAGTCGCACGCCCATCGCGGTGTTCGCGTCGTTACGCAGGGTCAGTACGTCGATGCCCTTCTCAACCTCCCAAATGTGCATCCACAAAGTCTTGGCGGGGCCGTACTGCTCCGGTTGGTACCAACCGATGGTCGGATCCATTAAATTGGCGCCGTGTGGGACGGGAGAAGACCGTCTCCTCCTCCTCCGCCTCCCTCCTCCTCCTCCTCCTCCTACCGCACTCTCGTACGTGTGCGAGTGTATGTATATATATTTGTGTGTGTGTGTGTATTGTATGTATATGTGTGTGTGTTATATACGTGTATATATATATATATATATATATATAAATATATATATATATTTATGTGTGTATGCGTGTGCGTGCGTGCGGTCGCGCGTTCTCGACGCCGTGCGTGCGTACGGGCGGGCGCACCACGCACCACGTCGCGTGTCACTCCCCTTCAACGTCGCGCGCGCGTTATCCGTTTATATGTCACCCTTTTTTTTTACCTCCTACGTAGCACTCTGAACCGAGCCGTCGACACTTGTCGCGATATCGCGCACGTCGTGTGTGATATCCCCGGTCCTTGGTCGATCGGACCGTAACCTGTGCTAGACACTAAACTAAACGCGAGATATTCATCGCACACGGCGCAGGAACACGGGCCGAGGGACACGACCGCGAGCCGAGCCCGAGATTCGCCGACGGTGCCCGATTAAGGGGGTGATTCTAGCGAGATATATCGCGAGATTCTGCGCGAGACCCGCGACGCGCTCCGCGAACCCGTGCCAGTTGTTGCTCCAGTTAGATTCGCCCGTGAAAATGCGCCCATCGCCGGGATCTTTCGCGAAAGCTCCAGGACAATATCCCGGGATCGATCGATCCTTCTCCTGGAAGTGAAATATAATTAGACGACAAGATATTTTCTCTCCTTCCATCCGCATTATTCTATCGCAAATTTCTTCTTCCCCTGTGTTGGAAGGTATAGATTTTTGTTTCAATTTTATCTGCTAAAAGGTACAGATTTTTTTTTTAAATCTTTTCGAGTAAATTCACACAATTATGTAAAATATAAAAATTAGTTTGGTCTAATTGAAAAAATTTTAATATGTTTTTCATAATACTTTTTTTTTTCGCAAATACATATTTACACCGATATCATTTAAATTAGGTGACATCAATTTACGAAAAAGAACATTATCTCAAATATCGTGTTTTATATCCATTCGCGAATTGCGGATCGTTATCACATGCCAGTTCGATGAAACTTATATTAAATATCGATTTTAATTTCCGCAATAACTGTAAATTGTCAAAAATAAGTCAAAAAATACTTGGGAAGATTAACGCTTTTTCGTGACTTTTGTACAATTGTGTTATTTGAATAATTGTCATTTATTACAATTTGCCGCTCCACACGTGTTTGGACAAAAGCTTCGACGTAAAGCGAAGTTTCTGGAGCACGATCAATGATGTGAATTTTTTCCCAGTTGGCAATATTGTTTTGTGCGTTATATGCCATATACATATGTATTTCGAGTTGAATGTAATGCGACTAAAGAAAGAACAGACCTGTCAACATATAAAAGGGAGAAAAAAAAGTACAAAATGATACAATTGCAAGTTGAGTTAGACATAAATGAAATTGAATGAATTACAGGTATGTGATCGCACAGTTTGGGAGATTTACGAGTTATGTACACGATTCTGACAAGTCAAATGAGGAGAAGTGTTTTGCGTGAATCTTCCTCGTCGAGACGAGTGGCAATCCGTTACACATGATGAGTAAATTTGTGTCTAAGGTTATACGCGGATTCGTACCATGTGCATGTATGACATACTGCGTGTATGAATATGTAGGAGATATCGTTGTGGTATGTATTAATATATATATAGCGCGATATATTGAGATAAATATATAAGTAAAATTTCTAACATTTTATTTTCTTTTGCATCGTTAAAAAATTTTTTTTTTCAAGTTCTACAGTTTTAAAAATTTTTTCTACATAAAAAATCGGCGTTCTATATTATTGACCGAAATCTAACTTAAAATAATAATAATTTAAATAAAATGTCATATTGTATTATTATCTGCATTAAAAAAATTGTCATTCAATTGCATAGGTTTCTTAAAAGCACACCACAAAGTAACGTACAGTAAATTTATTTTTTATAAATAAAATTTGTCATTTTATCGTACGTGCAATACCATATAATATATAACAAAATATAACCCCTTTTTATAAATAAATTTATACATTTTTTTATAAGGATTAAATATGCTGCATGCGTGTCGATAATTACAGTGTAGTGGTCCATCCATGGAACCTACGTTATATACTAATGATGTATTAATTATGGAACGAATATCAGTTAGATTACAAAAGCTCAAAAAAGGCGACATTGTCATTTCCAAATGTCCCACAAATCCGAAACAAAATATATGCAAGCGAATTGCAGGCTTACCTGGTGACAATATAAGGAATGGTCTGAATGTAACGACGGTAAACTTTACTAAGAATTATATATTTATTACTTCTCATATATATCTTATTTCTATTCTTTTAATTAAATATAAATTATAATTAATATATAATTATTGTATATTAATGATATATATCTTTTCAGATACCTTATGGATATGTATGGTTAGAAGGTGATAACAGTAATAATTCTACAGATTCACGAATGTACGGGCCAGTGCCTCATGCATTGTTACGTGGACGAGCTTTATGTAAAATATTTCCCTTGAGAGAAATAACTATGTTTACAACAAAATATGCGTGAAATTAATCATATAGAAAAATATAATCATTAATTTATAAAAAGAATTTAAAAAAGTAATCACGGAAAAATTCTTATAAGTTAGTTAAGGTTAACCTGTAAGAGAGAATATAAAGTTCCTTATGTATATTACATAATACTAGATTTGTAGTATTGCATAAGATTTAAGCGTATTTCATAATTCTTTCAAAAATATATGGTTATATTTGTTTTATTTATGGATATTTTCTATAATAAGTATATTTTCTCTACTTTGTGTGACGCATATGACATGACATAATAGATTAAGCAACATCAGCAATAATAAAAGATAATTGTATAATATATAATGTAAAATCATGCATGGAAAGATACAAATATGATAAACTAAACATTCTTAATGACTTTCATATATAACATTGTAGAGGTCGATTAAAAGTCGAAAAGCAAGATAAGTTACACATACAAACTGATAATAAGCTGTATATATAAAGCTCTGTTATATATGAAGTGGTTAGTATAAGTTGTGTGTCTTGACTACTTCGATTTTGCGACAGTGAGTATATATTTATCTCTTTCTACTTTTAAAGGGTTTTTTACTTTTAAAAATTATTAAATCCTTGTTACTTTTAAAATTTATCTAATGATTTTAAAAATGTGTTTTCAAAGATGAATTAGATTGTAAAAGGTTAGATTAAGCTATTTACAAAGTTAGTTTTCAATATATTAAAGACAAACGAAAGTATCGACAGGATAAAAAAAGTAATCAAGAACAATAAAAGTAATTATAATTAGGATGAAATGCAGATGCGAAGAAAAAAAAATTATAAAGTATATTTATTCACATTCATTTGCAATCGAAATGGAATTTAACAAAATTATATATCGATTGTATCAATAATTGAAATTTGAATCGAGAATACTTAAAAATGTTTAAAAATAAATTTCTTTTAATAGTTATATTTAAACAATTTTTTTATTATAAGTGTTATTACGCATTTATCTGATGATGCAGCAGAGACATACATATTGTGAGAGAGAGAGAGAGAGAGAGAGAGAGATAATCTTTTAATCCAAACAGCACATTATTCTGAGAATATTTGGAATAAAGAATTCTTATATTCTTATATGATTCTATGTGCTGAAAGTTATTGAAATTTCTTTAATTTAATTTTATTTTATGATATAACTATTAATACTTTTACGTATAATTAATTTAAAAAAAATTAAAATTTTTTTGACACTACATTTCCGTGAAAATTTCATCAAGAAAAAAGCAATTTTCAAAAAACAACTTTCTTTCTCATCAAGTCCTAATATAAAAATATTACATTATTGTTAATTTTTTAATATTCTAAAATTTTCAATATCATCTTTTTTCTTAAATTTTATTAAAGAAAAGAATGTGAGAAAATAAAATTTCACTTTTGCTAGAAATATCGAAATACACACTCTCATTGAAAAAGTTGATATCTCATGCATATGATATATAGTTTAAAAAATTAATAGAGTTATTTTGTGTATTCAAATAAATTTAGATGGCTACTCTACGGTGGGGCATCGCCAGCGCGGGACAGATCGCGCACGATTTTGCGACGGCAATGCATACTTTGCCGGCGAAGGAGCACAAGATAATCGCCGTCGCGGCGCAACAATTGTCACGTGCACAAGCTTTCGCGACCCTCCACAAGATCCCAAAGGCCTTCGATGATTACGAAAAATTAGCTCTGGATAAAGAAATTGGTATCTACACGCAGATAATACTGGATCTCTTTCGGTTTCATTAATTCATATTAATAAAAATTTCTTAATTATTAATTATTAATTTATCCCAAAGGCCTTGGATAATTATATGAAAACTTGGCTCTGGATAAAGAAATTGATATCTACACGCAGATAACACAGATCTCTTCCAGTTTTATTAATTTGTATATTAATAAGAATTACGTATCCTACACATCTATTTCTACAAAAAAAATTTCATCTTAATATAAGTCTAGATAGAAATATTTAAAGTATAATAATATTGAGTATAAAGATATGTACAGTAATTTTGTTACATGGAAATATGTGTAATATTTATATCTACTGTTTCTTTTTAAGACATTGTATACATCGGTACGCTCCATCCTCAACATTTCGATATCGCGATGATGATGCTGAAGCATAACAAGCACATTCTATGCGAGAAGCCGTTGACAATGAATTTGAAACAGGCTACAGAATTGATCAATTATGCGAGAAGCAAGAAGCTGTTCCTAATGGAGGCTGTGTGGAGTCGTTGCTTCCCTGCATACGACGCTGTCAGGAAGGAACTCGCATCCGGCAACATCGGTGACGTTCATCAAGTGATCGCATCCTTAGGTTTCAGATTTCCTCACGTGGATCGGATAACGTTCGTATAATATTTATTAAGTTTAAATATATACAGATAAAAAAAAGAAATCAAAAAAACAGCAATTGTCTAAAGAACGATGAAATTAATTTTTTAGGCTGTTTATCTCTGAATTAATTAATCGAAAATTAATTTTGCACGATTCGTACGTTTCAGTAAAAAGGAATTGGGCGGCGGTACAATTCTGGATCTCGGCATTTACTGTTTGCAATTCGCCTGTTTGGTCTACGGTAACGAGATGCCGGAGAGTATAAAAGCCTCAGGGGTTGTAAACGAGAATGGCGTCGACATGTCTATGTCGGCTACTTTGTTTTACAAGGGAGATCGCACTGCGACCATCATGTCACATGGATTGGTTACTTTACCAAATGAAGCGTATATTTGCGGCACTAAGGGTATGATAAAATTGCCGACTTTCTGGTGTCCAACGACAGTCGAGCTACCGAATGAAACAGTGAAACAGTTTTCGCTGCCAGAATCAAATCAGGAGATTCAGTTTAAGCTTAAAAATTCTGTCGGACTTTCCTACGAAGCCGCCGAAGCTCGCGAATGTATTCTAAAAGGTAAAGCGCTATTTTGTAATACATCTCTTTTGTGTAAAAAAACATTTTTAAATTATATATATATATATATATATATTTATTTATTTATTTATTTATTTATTTATTTATATATACTATAGAAAATAAATTATAAGTTGCTATATATAAAGTATAAATTTTTCTATAATAATAAAAATTATTATTTATGTGTACAACTAAATTTTACCGATTTTAATATAAAATATTTTTGTGTATGTAGGTTTGATAGAAAGTCCAAAAGTAACACACGAGACATCTCTATTATTGGCAAGATTGGAGGACGAAATTCGCAGACAATTGGGTGTTGTGTATCCTCAAGATACTTGAAAACCATGTACATTTTTTGTATATGTATAATTACATATATAATTTAATATATACATTATACTATTATATATATATATATACATTATACTATACAATACAAATATAAATACAAAAAAAAGACTTCATGATTGCAACGTATGTAAATAATTTTTAATAATTTTAATAATCTCTCTAATAGTATATATTAGCTATTATTATCCATAACAATAAATGATTTAAAATAAAGAAAAATTTATGAGCAGTTAAAATAATATATCTATAATAAAATATATAAACCTATAATATTTCCATGTACTTTTCAAATCCACAATTGTAGATTTAGCACGGACATGAACCAACCGGTTGTTTTACCGTGGCATCGAAAAAAATGGATCTAACCACGTTGTTCTATCCGCTTTAAAAAGGTGGCGTGACCCTTCTCAGGTTTCTCCCTGCCTCTACGTCAGCTGTAGTCTGTAGTTCTGACCGTTCTGAGTTCTGACATATCATGTCGGTGCGAAGCGGAGCATTGATTATAATCAATTTGTGTGATAATTAAAGAAAGAAATTTTCTAGTGAGATGTATGAAAGTATTCGTGTATCGCCGCGAGTATTCACGGCGATACAAAATGTTGATATTCAGGAACTATCACTATGCTCGCACAAAGAGATCAGGCCTATCCTGCCGTGTTTGGTTAGAATGAGCCTCATTTCGCCGCTTGATATAACGATGGAATGCGTAGAGGGTAGGAAGCAGGTTCTTACAATATTGTCGGGTATCGAATCTGTTAATTCTATCATTGCCCTTTTATCCATCGATTTCCATGCTCTCGAAACAGACGTTCGACAGGAGCAGCAATTGAGGTTAGAATTTATACATTTTATTATATTTTATTATATTTTTACACAAAAAGATATGAAATTTTGTCATAAAAGCGTATTTTATTATTTAAATTTTTTCGCTTTTAAGCTTATAATTTTAAAGTTTATCATTTTTAATATATTATTTTTATATATATTATATGTCAGAAATAATATTACATGCTATATATAATTGTCTATCTATTTCAGACAAAAGCTTGGCAGTGTGCAGCGAGATAGCGTATTGGCACAATCTCTGTCGAGTGGCCTAGCTTTGGAATTTGAACGCAGCGAGTCTATTCGTAGGATTAGATTAGTGCTCAGTGAAATCCTCTATATAACATCTCAGATACAGGAACTGCAAAAGAATCAAGAGTTTCAAATCAAACAGTCAGATCTGTTCGACAATGCAGTCTATATGGAGGAAATAAGCTATGTCATCTGCATAGCACTCGCAGAGTTGCCAACATTGTTATCTATTCTTGACATTACAGAGACTTTGCTACATGTCAAGCATGGTCCAGATATCATCTGCTGGATTGTCGCCAATAGTCCGGACAGTTTTTCGGAGGTTTGCGCACACTTAATTGCTAATGGAGAACGACAGGAAGAGTCTGCATTAGGTAGAATTAGGACACAAGCAATTACAATGCTCTGTCAAATGAATCCGAGTCAAGCATTGGCAATCAGAGCGAAATGTGTAGAGCTGTGCAGAATGCCCGCTCTTGCTATCACTTTGAGTTTAGAACACGAGAACGACAATAGCTCGCAGCCTGAGAGCGATGTCGTTGCTTTTGTGTCTGGCTTGTTACTAGGTAGTGATCAACAAGTACGCTCATGGATTGCGATGTTTATCCGGAATGGTCAGAAGCGCAAGTGGGAGTCTCAGACGGCCTTGCAATTGCTGCGGGAGGAACTACTCAAGCGATTGCAAACAATCGCTTCGCAGAGTACGGACAGTCAATTAGCGGAGTCACAGGTCGTGCAGGCAAGCGCGTTGCTGAGGCTTTACTGCGCTCTAAGAGGTATCGGCGGCATCAAGTTTCAGGATGACGAAGTGGCGATGATCGTGCAACTATTAACGTCACATCCGCCACCATCGCCGGCTGGTGTCAGGTTTGTTTCCCTCGGATTGTGTATGTTAATAGCTTGTCCTTCGCTTATCGGACATCATAATCTGGAGAAACGCAGTATTGAGTGGGTACAATGGCTGGTACGCGAGGAAGCCTATTTTGAAAGCGCAAGCGGCGTTACAGCTAGTTTCGGTGAGATGCTGTTGTTGATGGCTATACACTTTCACAGCAATCAGCTTTCAGCAATCTGTGAGTTGGTCTGTGCTACTCTCGGCATGAAGATACCCATCAGGCCGAACAATCTCACGCGGATTAAACAGATCTTCATGCAGGAAATCTTCACCGAACAGGTGGTTACTGCTCATGCTGTCAAGGTGCCGGTCACAGCGAATCTGAACGCTAATATTCCTGGATTTCTGCCGGTTCACTGTATTCACCAGCTGTTGAAGTCACGAGCATTCGCAAAACACCGAGTACCCATCAAGAATTGGATATACCGACAAATATGTGCGAGTGTGCCGCCACTACATCCGGTTCTACCTGCTCTGGTGGAAGTCTATGTGAATTCCATCCTAGTGACAAACAACAAAACATCCGAACATACGAATAAGCCTATCACTGAGAACGAAATCCGCCGAGTGTTTCAGAACAGCGTGTTCGGAGCAAATTTCGATTTTAAGAAGAACCTCAACGTCATGCAAATGGATACTGATATGGATATTAACACTTCAAAACCTTCGCTCACATCTCAATTACTGCTGCTCTATTATCTCTTGTTATACGAGGACGTGAGATTGTCCAACATGCATACCTTCATATCGCAAGGCAGAAAAGTCAAGTCGTACTCGACAGAATTTTTATCCGAATTACCAATCAAATATTTGTTACAACTAGTCCAACGAGATCAGATGAATTACGCCAGTCTATTTTCGCCACTTCTCCGGCTATTGGCCACTCACTTCCCGCACCTATCTTTGGTGGACGATTGGCTTGACGATGAGATGATCAACATAGATTCCCCTATCGCGAGTTACGAGAATACAAAGATTAGCGACATTGTAATTGTTGAGGCATTTAGTCACGTTAAAACTTGTCCTTCAAGAACAGGAAGATTATTAAGACAATTAATGACAATGAAACCGACTGAGATCTGGCCTCATGCTGAACTGATAATACATTATTTTAAAGATATTCTTGATGAACAAGTTCCTAGATATATACAAGGTATATGCATTATTTTAATAATTATTTAATGACTTTTCAGTTTAATGAATGTACCTTAAGAAGTCTCTTATTTTATTTTTTTTTATTAATATATATTTTAATTATTATAATTAAAAAAAAACATTATTAATTATAAGTATTAATATAACAAACATGTTTAAGTTATTATTTATAAAAAACTTATGTCAAACTTTTTAAATTTCAGAACTTTATAAACAAGTGTGGCTTCGGCTTAATACCGTGTTACCTCGCTGTTTGTGGGTTCTTTCTATAAACGCGCTATTAATAGAAAATTTAATAGTAAAAAACGTTTTCTTAACGCAAGACAATATCGTATTGGACCCGTTGCAAGTACTGAGATGCGACACGAGAGTTTTCAGATGCGCGCCGATTTTATCTGTGATTCTTAGGTAAGTTGAGAGAAGTTTGATTCTCATTAAATAAAAATAAAAATTATTTTAAATTATTTTTGTAATAAAAATAATCACAAATTATATTCAATAGGATTTTGCAAGCCACACTGGCCGCGTCGCGATCTCAGTTATCTAGACATATGCAAGATAAGCCTTTGACCGAGAAAATTGGACAATTGACGAGTGAAACAGAGAGAGAAGATTTGAGAATAGCTTTAGTGACTGGTCAGGAAAGTGCGGCGGTGCAAATTTTATTGGAAGCATGTTTGGAAACATCAGAAGACAGAGATACTCCCGGACAAATGTGGTCGCTCCGAGAAATAAGGAGTGTTGTATGCTCGTACTTACATCAAGTATTTATAGCCGATCCGTCCTTGGCTAAATTAGTTCACTTTCAGGTATCTTCGCAATAATAAATTTCATATAATTTAACACAAATAATATCTTAATATAAATTATCTAAAATAATACATATCATAACATTTATCCATTATATTATTCCATTATATCTCAGTCATGATTATATAAATCTAAATCTACTGAAATTTAATTATTTGTAATTAATTCTCCAGTACAGTTAGTCACGATAAATATCTTTTATTTGCAGGGCTATCCACGGGAATTATTGCCGATCACAGTTTCCGGAATTCCATCCATGCACATATGTCTCGACTGGATTCCGGAATTGTTGTCGCAGCCCGAGTCGGAAAAGCAAGTATTTGCGGTTGATTTGGCTTCGCATCTGGCGATTCAATACGCTCTACCAAAGGCACTGAGCGTTTGCCGACTGGCGATCAATACTCTGATAACACTATTAGGCGTGTTATCCGCGAAAGATCGATTTGTTCTTTTCATGCCAGTATTATCGTCATTGACGCGGATATGCTTGGCATTTCCTCCATTGGCCGAAGACACCACAGGCTTATTGCTTCAACTTGGTAGAGTCAGTTCGGCACAGGCGGCTCTAGGCGACAGAATGACAAACTTATTGTGCCAAGAAGTGAACGCGACGTTTTGTACCCTACTGCAGAAAGCCATACTGCAATCGCGAGTTTACTAAGACGTGACTTAATATACTAACCATACAAAGTTATATGTTTTGAAGGTTTTAATGTATATTATGTATATATATTTATAAAATATATATTAGCTTTTACTATCACGGATTATTTTCTTTTCACCATGAATCTTGTTAAGTGACTGTGAACTTTGTGATCTATTTTTAGTCTTGTATTAATTAGAAATATTTTTGATATATTTATGGTTTTAATAGAATTATAACTCAAAATCAAATGTATGTCAACATTTATGTCAACATAATTAAATCAGAGATATATGTAAAAGATTATTGACATTACAATTTTTTCTATTTAATGATAATCTTTCTTATATATTAGAGTATTTTTTGTATATATATATTTTGATCTTAAAAATAAATATATTGATAAAAATTATATTGATTCAATATCCTTTTTATCACATATAGAGATAAGTAATCTTATAATGAGAAAAACATTATTTCTTATTTTAATACAAATGCTTTAAGATATATGTATGTAACAATAAAAAGAGACATTTTATGGATGTTATTATTTATTTACAAGATTTATTACATGCTTAAAACACAGAGGATATACTTTATATATTGTTTCTATTTGTTCTTTCATGCCTACAATAATTCTTCATATTTTGAGCACTAATGTTTTTCTTTCATAAATTGTAACACAAATTTACATATATAAAAATTATTTTACATTATGTTCTTTATATAAAACAAATAATTATTGGAAATTATCAGAATGATATTATTACATGGAGTATTTGTGTAGGCATTTTATGCAATATAATCTACATATTACAAATGTATATCCACTTTGGACATGTCTGTTACGTATTCAGATGAAGCATTTCTTAACATATAAGCCAAAAAATTGAGTCTGTTTTATTCTAACGAATTTAACATTAAGAGTTGTTTCAGTACTTTGGTTTGGCTCGTCTCTCTGATTTCACCAGCTAAGAACATCTCATCCACAACAGTGTACACCTAAAATAATTATTATCATCATGTATAATAAGAAATAAATAATAGAATTAAAATAAAGTAATATATAAAGCTTCAAAATATTAGTTACAATAAGAATTATTAACTTTTTTACAACAAAATTGTTTACAAAAATGATAAAATGGAACGTATATATACGTTCAGATAGAATAATACCTTGTAAAAATTAAAGACTAAATCCAATTCACACACATTGTGAAAATATTCATTCAACACTTCGACAAAATTATGGATTGCTTCCAAGTAACAGAGATTATTATCATTAACGTCCACGCAAATGCAGAAATATAAACCTGCATACCGCCTATATACTATCTTGAAATTGCGAAACTGAAACATATATTTATTTTGTGCATGTACAATGGTGACTACATAATTCATGTAGCACAAGAAGGTTGATTGACAGTGTCTTGTCAAACTTACTTCAACAAAGTTTGTGTGTTTCGCATCTCTGACAGTTACAACTGCATGAACTTCTTCTATTAACTTCTGTTTTTCGTCATCATCAAAATTCATGTACCACTTTGCTAATCTAGTTTTACCCGCTCTATTTTGTATAAGGATGAAACGTATCTGTAAAGACATAAAGTTTGAAGTACTTAAATGTTTACCGTTATTGCTAATTCAATTATTAACATTAATAATTATCACTACGAATATAAGATAATTATCACAGATGTATTTAATAAGAGTGATTTTTACATGATGTAAAAGCATATTTCCTCTCTAATCTATTCAATTTTTATAATCAAATATCACATTCGAATTTGTCAAGTGTGTGTAGTTTATCAACCACCTGACAGAAATCGAAACGTCAATCGAATGAGATGACATTTTGGAGCATGATTCTCTCTACATATTTATCTGTTATTATTAAAATATTTTTATTGCTAATAGAGGATATTGATTTGCTTTGTAATTATATATTTCACGTACCATCTTTGAAATCGATTAATCTGTCACACTTGGCGAAGCAATCTTTCTATAAGATTTTTGTAAACATAAGATTCTATCAATTCCCCGCCCACTGAACACTGAACACGAACGTCACAGACACATAACGAACGTAACGGCAGAGAGAAGTCTGAGAAGAGTCGCCGGTCGCCGTTTTTTATACGACACTTTTTCTTTGTAATACGCTAGCGCCATCTAGATTCATTTTATAACCGGCGAAACTACATGGCTAGATTCATTTTTCGGTGCCGATAAAACAACTTGGTTCTTGTCCGTGCTAGAGATTTATATAATTGGTAGATTTGAAAAGTACATGAAAATATTATGAGTTTTTTTAATATATTATATTACATATTATTATTTTAGCTATGTATAATCTTTTTTTTCATTTTAACATACGTTATAGATAACAATAGATATATGTACTATATTATATAGAAATTATTTTTATGTATGCATATATAAAATATATATATATATATATATGTATAATATATAGAAAATATAAATTTACGTATTTATAATATATACAATATATATATATGTTATTATTAAAATATTTTATAAAAAATTATTGAAATTATTATACATATACCCGTATAAACAATATTATTCTAAAGGAAAGAAAGAGAGAGAGAGAGAGAGAGAGAGAGAGAGAGAGAGAGAGAGAGAGAGAGAGAGAAAGAAATAAGAACTTTACTTTTAACTGAATTTGTTTAAGAGTAAAATTTATGCAGATAATGAGATTTATTTTTCTTTTTTTAATATTTATTTAAATAAATTTGGTATTATTAAATATATATATTTTATAAATACAACAATTTTGTACAAGAGACATTATAAGTTATAAACATATAATATTAATAAGTCTTGCTACACATATAACAATGTTTAAAGAAATAAAATAAAAACAAAATAGAACTAATTTCTCACGTAAATATAAGAAAGTATGGAAAGTGTAAATAAATAATCAAACAAAATTTTTCCATAAGATTAGGTTTTGAAAAAATTGATTCTGAAGATCCGCATGTGAGATCGACTAAGTGTGTACTTGATTAATAGAGTCAATGGATCTCGCTGTACATAAAAAAAAAAAAATAAAGATTTAAAACATATTATTATTATTATAGAATTTACGCGCTTCTTTCATTCATCGAGTAAGATTTTGCGTGCGACAAAGAGAACATTTCCAGTAATTTGTAATTTCATGAAATAAATGTATGTATTATTAAAACGAGAGACCCGGACAGAAACAGAGCTGATAATTGTTTTTTAGTTTGTAATCATTTTTTTTAATCGGATCGAAACCGCGTAAACCTTACTGAAATTCTATTAAATTTATAACACCAAAACCGCCGGATTATTAAATTATTTTCCGTTACGGCCCTTTTCCGTTCTTGCAATTTATTTTTAGAAAATATTTTTAATAATAAAAACTAATAAGAATCTCAACTTTAAATTAGTAAAAACAGGAAAAGAAAAGTTTGACGAAAAGTACAGGATATAGGAGACAAAGAAAAACATAAGTTTTTTACGAAAAGAAAACAAATTTATTCAATACAAATATTTCAATCCGTTTTTGGACTACCTTCAGTGTTACAACAGAAAGAGATATTTATAAATATCGCAATGTGCTTTTATTATTATATTAATTATAATATAATTAATTCTGTATAATTATAATATAATAATATAATTATTAATTATAATTAATTCTATGCTATACATAGAATTAATTTTATTACAAATATATTCGACAAAATAGGATACAAAATTTAATACAAATTTAATAGAAAATATAATTTGAAAAATACAAAATAATTTATTCACGAAAATGTCCGAAATGCGTCCAATATAAAATTTATTAAAAACTTTTAGATCATAACTGATAGAAACATAACTGATATTTTATCGCGACCAAAAAAATTATTAATAAACTTATAGATTACGTCTCTCTCAGTTAAAAGAACTTGGAATTTTAATGGAATTTTGTGTTATTGTACGTATTCTTTCAATTTCGCGTAATTTATACAGATTGAATTTATTTATTTAAGCAGATTTTTTTACAATAAATATACAATAAATATAATGTTATATATATATAATGCAATATATACATATAATAATACATTAAATACAATGTTGTACATACATACGATTTAAATGTATTTCATACACAATAATATCTTATACAATCTTAATAATATAATATACTTATAATTATATATAATATAAGGCACCTTAAATGTTCTTATATAATAAAGGTGTATATTTATGTTTTTCATAATTAAATTATATTTTATTGTTAATATAAATTTAATTTTTACCTAATAATTTTTATTTATTAAAATATAAAAATATAAAATATAAAAATTTATTTATTTATTTAATTTTATAGTTATATATTTTATTTTATCAAATTATTAAATTTATTATTAAATTTTCTTTTTTTTTCTTTTTTAATGTCCTAATAATCCTATCAGATCCTGACTGTATATTTGTTGGTTACGCAAAAACCCGTGAACAATTTGCGGAGTCCTAAGTGGGAATTGGGAATAATGCGAAACTGGGAATTCACGATCATATATATATCTGTTATATATTTTGTCTAGCATTAATTTTTTAAGCCAGTTGGATCTACCTTTGTTACTCCTGGCCAGTTGGACTTATCTTTGTTGCTCCTGGCCATTTTGACTCGATTTCTACGAGCCAAGAATCGAAGAAGAAAATTTTCTTTCTATTGCCGGTTAATAATAATAATTGCCAGCAAATAAGACGACTTTTGTTTGTTTAGGATCGTTTAGGACCGATATTATAATTATACGATAGAATAGTTTTCTAGACACGTCGTTCAGTCATCAAAAGTCACAAAAAACAAATAATCATAATATATGTCAAATATATTACCATGCATTTAAACCCTCTGTCAGCGGATCAAAGATCTGTATCTAAAATTGTTTTCTAAAACATATATTTATATATGAAATATATGAAATGCATTGAAATTATTTCATGTATGTTTTACATAATATTGCAATAAATATTTAAAAATATTTAAAAATATTTTTCCTTTTTCTTCAATTTTTACATACAAATAGTATTTCTTTTATATAATATATAATAAAAGTTAAAAAATAATAAATTAAAAATTTAATATAAAATTTTATCTAAGAATATAATAAAAAAATTTAAAAAAAATTTTTCTATAATTTAAAATTAACTCAGAGTTTGCAACGCGGCTATCCCGCCGTCCGAGGGTTAAAGCAACGAATTTATCTATCTACATTTCTCAGTCTATCAATCTACATCTATTTTCTACACAAATCCGTTGCTTTACAATATCATAAAAACTTTTTGTCACTCACCGACACTGATGCGCAACAGCGGAGTTGTTGACATTGAAACTATGTTGTCTGTAACAAATAAATATAAAATTCAATTTATAGCAACGTTTAAAATAATTAATATTCAAGAATTTATTATTGTACTCATCAAATTTATATTCGACGCGTACAATATAATAAGCAGATATATAAATATGGAATAATCTTATAAATAAAAAAAACTATTTTTTAAATAGAAACTTTTATGTAAAAGTCTTTATCTCTGAGTTTCTCTTGTTTAAATCATTCAAATAAATGGACCAAATTAAAGTGATATAAGAGGTTTATAATAATTAATCTACAAATAATATTTACCCTATAGGGTTGCTCCGCCGGTGCAGGATGCTTTCCTAGGCCTCCTCCTTCTCTTGGATTGTCAGAGTCGTCAGGATTTATACACGCGCGATATTTTTTTTTTATTTGTTTAAATCGCACAAAAGTAAAATCGCGCAATATTTTAAAGTAAAAACGCGCGATACTTTGACGGCACTCCCGAATTTCGGAACGATCGAAAATCCCATTTCATCACGCGCGAGAATCGTACTTGGAATTGACAGGTCGGGCACGATCAAACTCCGAACAAGAGTTAAGTCCGAAACGGAAGAAGACGAAAAATCGAGGGAATCGATCGCGAATGGAGTTCGCTCGATTCTCGTTCGTGCAGGTCCGCATCTCAGGCCGACTCAAACTCATTAGGCACGATTTCGGATAAGCATATGTGTCTATCATACAGACAGTCCACATGATACGTCATAGGGCTGCTAGACGGATCAAAAGAGAACACCCATTTCATGAATGTTCAACAATCGGAACATTTATCAAATGAATCGGACCGTTTTACCGAGCGTAAATCATGACCTAAATCCTCCAGTCGACGTCCTCAATGCGATACGTAAGTTGCTGGTAGACGGTGCAAGAAAAGGGGTCCAGCAACGATTTATTCCAACGATCGATCGACCTCTAATCGGTTAGGACCGAAACCCGTTGCCGAAGCAGATCGTGCTCTCAACAACCGATTATCGAGCGTTAGCTCAATATTAACCGCGCGTTTATCTATCTCTCTATAGACGAACCTACGTTTTGCCTACGCGGCCGGCATTCACCTCAGCCGCGATACTGAGGCGTGTAAACGTTGTTGCCCAGTAAGAAATGACGGTTGAAAAAACGCCAAATAAACGCCGATAAACGACATCGATTCGAAATCTTCTTCAATCAATCATTTTCCACTGGAAAGCAACGCTGAGAGAAACCCATTTAGTCGGCGTCAAATACGATCCCCGACAACAATTTCGTGATTGAAATCAGAATCATATGAACGAAAACACGACCGCGATCGCGATTACGAGACAAAGTCGAGACGAATGTGAACATTAGCGCGCTATATGTCACCGAGGTCGAATGTTATTATTTTATTATATTTCAGAATCTTTTTAGACGTATTTTAACACGTTAAGATTTATCACGTAGTTTTATTATACGTATTATTGTCGCGAGAAAAGTTTACGGCGCGCTCGACCTCGAGGTGACCGAACGCGAACGTAAGGCGCACGTGCTGGCGCCGGCGCCGGAGTAAAAGCACGTGCGCACACTGACACTACGGCCGCCCGACTCGGAATGAATGACTCGCGGCTGTCACGAGTCACGAGTCACGTGCGCCGGGCTCTCTCCTCTCTTAGTCCGCTTGTTATTCGCATACTTTCTCCTTGACGTCACTTACGCGTGACGTCAAGGAGAAAGTATGCGAATAAGAAGCGTATGCTATCTCCCTCTTTCTCTCTCTTGCGCGTGCTAAAAGTAACAAATATTCGTTATACTATTACTATGTGATAAGATTGGACGCGTTAAAATATATACATCAAGTGATTCTAAAATAAGTAAAATTTATTAATTAAAATGATGTTATTATTCGATATATTTTACGTGTTTTAAAACATGTACGCGATTACAAAATATAATCCGTAAAGTACTTTAACTACAGCAATCTTTATAACTTGCTGTATACGAACTGTATAACGATTCTATTTTCTTATTATAATGAATAACAAACATATTGCAGTGAAAATTATGTCAATGTGTGGTGTTGATTATTTGTGAAAAATAGAAATCTAAATTAATTGTATCTTTCAAGGTACCTTGAGAGATTTCTATTTATACATATAATATGTAAATTTATGTTTTATATATATTATACATATATATTTTTATACACACGCATAAAAATAATTTTAGCTATTGTTACTCATAACAATAAATGTATTAAAATAAAAAAGATTATGTGCAGTTAAAATAATATATAATAAAATATATTAATAAGCTTATAATATTTCCGTGTATTTTTCATTCACAAATGGATTTAGCACGGATATGAACCAACCGGTTGTTTTACCGAAAAATAGATCTAACCATGTGATTCTACCGGCTCTAAAAATGGATCTAGTTGGCGTTAGCTTACTGCAAGTAAAAAATGTCGTATGTAAAACGGCAGCGTGGCTCCTCTCAGATTTCTCTCTGGTAGCAGTAACTACTTTCGAGAAGGACTCGTCCATGCGCGTCATCCTCATAATCTATTGCACAATTGCAAGCATACCATTCTGTCGATATATTAACACACTGAATTATAAACTATCGATAATTAAAAGATGGAATTTGTCAATGGTAATAATATTAATCTCAAGAAAATTTAAACAATAAAAATTACAAAATTATCAGATGAATATAAATAAGCAAAGAGCTGCATGAATCAAAATTCAGAAAATTATAATTTAAACAATTTTTTTAAATGTCAAAATACTTTCTATAATTGGATATAAATATAAAGAAAAAGAAATGACTAGATATCGCGTGCAATTTGTATATTTCATAATCGGGGAATTATAATCGTTTCCCCTCCGGCAATAACGGAGTAAACAACTAAAAACTATGATAGATGAACCGTTTTTTTCTGTTGTTATTTATATTCTGTTATATAACGTTATTTTATCGCAATACGCAGTACTAACTGTAATTTACAATGGAAATACATGACAATGTTCTTATCTCGTTGTCAGTTTTGATATACCTACATATATTTTACATTTTAAACATGACAAAAGTTTTTTACATTTTAAAAATAATTGCTGGTGTATTACTTACAGTTATAAGCGCAATAATATAATAATCCAAATTCATCTTAAATTTGATATTAAAATTATTTCTTTTTTATTTATATTATATTTTGATATCTTTTTATATTATTAAAAAATCTTTCGTAATATAAAATTTATAATAAGATATTTTCACCACATAATAAAACAAACTAAAAAATAGAAATCTATCATGTCACCAACTACTTTTACTCAATCACAGCAAGTTTTAGATATATATGTATTATATGACGAAACATGAAAGGGGATTTATCGTGGTCAGTTAGTCAATCGAGTTTCTTATCGTCGCTATTATCCGGGAAATAAATGTTATGATAGGAACGAAGGAGAAATTAGGGATAAACTCCTATTTCTCTCTTTGGAGATTCTTTATTTTCTTTATTTAGAGACATAATTAACATTTAAATAGTAAGAGAATCAGAAAATAAATTAATAAGAGAATTCAAATTAAAAGGATAGGTAAAAATATCTGGTGTTTTTTAAATTTTTAATATTTTAAATATATAATTTTATGTAATTATAGTTTTCTGAATTATAAAAAGAATAGCTGAGAAAATTTATTCTTTAATATTATAAAGTTTCAAATTTTCGATGTAAATAGAGATATGGTTTAACATCTTTTCTTTATTCTTTGACAGTTTTCTATTTCTATTAATTTTTTCGATAAAGTTAGATAATTTAATTCTATAATCTAAATTAGAATATGTTTCAGAATAAATTGTTTCTTTTATTCCAACACATAAAATATTTAAAATTCAATATTATATCGCTACAACTTCCACATTTTCAAGAAATTAAGAATCTTATCCGTTTATGAAGAATGAAGAATAATAGGATCTAAATATTCATTTCAACATTCTTTTAAATAATTTTCTTTAATCTAATTTCAATTTAAAATTAATCTGGAATTAATTCTAATTTTAAGGATTATATAAAGCGGTTTTGTCGAATAAATTACTATTGATCTCATTACTTTTTTGCCGGCAACGATGAGAGTTCACCATCCGCCGTTGTTGAAAAGGATTGGGAGAGAGAGAGAGAGAGAGAGAGAGAGAGAGAGAGAGAGAGAGAGAGAGAGAGAGATTTCTCCATTGTTAATTCTCCGTCACCGGGTGGTGGGTGGGATGTTTTTAGTCTATCCAATTTGTCGGCAGCGATTGCGTGCACCCAACTTTCCGCTCATTATCGGGCAGAGCAGCAGCAACAGCATCAGCAATCGTCGATTCCTCGAAGGAGGAACGACCCGACCGACCAAGTTGCGCGACAGATGTCAAATATTAATTTTGCCAAGCGCAGCACGCGGAATATTTGCATTTAATTACTGCGGTTTGCGCAAACTGTGCCATCTCGTTCTCCCTGTGCCGCCTCCTCCTCCTCTTTTTCCGTACCTGCTCCTTTCTTCCCTCCTTCCCCCTTCCCTAGATTCTGCCCCCGCTCTGATTATATCCCCTTCTTTCTCATTCAGAGCAAACCACTCATGCCGATCTCTATCTGTGTTTATCCCATAATTACTCTGAGAGGATTAATGTTACGTAACGATAAATCGGAGATCCTCGATGGAGCTTTTGATACGCTTGAGTGTCTCTTATTTCAGATTCGCTATAGAAGATGAAAGTAACTTGAAACCACTCTCGGTTAATTTTAAGTATGTCGGATGAAATATGCATACTTTCTACACAATGAATGCCCACACTGGTGCATTCTTTATTCATTTGAGTGTAAACTCGCGTTATTATTGATCTCGTATTAAAAAAAAACCCTGTAAAGAGAGAGAGAATAATTAAAAAGAAGTGAAATAACATATATGAGATTATATATATATATATATATATTCTTAATTAGAGATCAGTTTAAAATTGTAAGTTATTCGATCTCGAAAGCGGAAAGTTAAAGTGATAAAAATCGCGTGTATATAACTCGTGAGCATATAAAATATAATTTCGATGAAATTTTCACTTTCGAGAGAGCAAATCCGTCTGTAAAATAAATATACGTAGTAAAAAATATATCGAACTTTGCGGGCCATTAGAAAGATCTCGATGCGTAACGCAAGACTAGAATTACCGCTTTCGACTGCAACAACAAGCAAATAATCCTGATATACGTTTCTCCGCGAAGGATAGCCACGCCGTAAATTACATTAATCTCTTTGCCTTTAACATATATATTGTATACCGAGCAATAGTTCGAGCGGGTCGCGGATCTGATATCTGACACTTAGAATAATAGAATCATATAAATTGTTGGCTCGTTACAGAGATCCAACGATAACGCCGCTGCAATAGTGCAGCTTGCGAATCGACCGCTTAGTCCTTTGCACTACGAATGTACTTATGACGGCGCGATGACGGATGACAACGCGACAAGACGTTTCTTGTGGCCTAACGCGATGATTGCGAATTAGATGAATAAATTGGCCCCGAGTTACGCAATTGGACTAATGCAATATTAATGCCTCGGGAATTCCCTATGTGAATTTAAATTACCGAGATTTAATCACAGATATGTTACGTATCAGAAAAACATTGTGAGCAAAATTTTTGAAAATCTTCTTTGAAGAAAAATCTGATTCTAAAAAATAACTAATATGTTTATTATTAAAATTAAAACCGAAATTTCTGAGATGTAAATATATGTTCAGAAATAATTAAAAATAATGGAGAAAAAATAAAGATTATGTGTGTATTAAAAAATGATAAATTATTTCTTTTCAATAAAATATCGATTGGGATTACCATTGGTTTTCTTCTTTCTGAAACAAGACGTAATGGATTTAAATAACGAGATGCAGATAAATATGAGCAAAGAATTTATATTCTTCAAACAATGATTGAGCACTTGTCATATCTGAGTGTTACGCTATAAATATCGAAATAAAAAATATATTCGAAGTTCTGGAACGCGTACAATCTCAAACGTTTATCGTAAAATGGGAGGAAATGTTCAGGCCGCGTGTTTTTCGTTCCATGAACTTCAGGGCGATTCGATTTCTCACATCACTTTAAATTCTAAATAATGCTTCGAGACATTCATTTATCACTGAAAATGACAGTAATATCATGTGAGAAATCAAGTCGTCGACACGCGCGATATGCGACATGTTGCGCGAGATGTGCGTGTAAAAATTAATACTTTTTTTCCTGTTTTCTTCGCAACTTAGAACGTCACACATAACTCTACGATGATGATAAGGGTAAAGAATAATCGCATAATCACTTTATTTCTCGCGTAAACATCAGTCTCGCATAAGAGATATAGCTAATAAAATACGCTTCTTTCAGCGTGTCGTTGAGAATCGATAAGAAGTAAAAGGTTTTTCTCTTTGATTTGACTCGAATTAATACTTACGTACGTTTTATAAAATATTTTAGATCTTACTTTAGAGATTTCGTAGATTACATTTCTCACAGATATTTTATAAATTTTTATAAAGTGTCTTTTAAGATTTTTTAAAAACTAAAATGCGCTTCGTAGATCTTTCGTACAAGAGCTGAACATCACACACAATCGCTACAATATAATAAATTATATAATATAATAAGAAAATAATTACGCTTAATATGACGAGTCTCTACATCCGATGTATTATAAAATTAGGTAAATTATTTAACGCAATTGTAATTCGCATACGTATTCGATACACATGTGCATTTAATTCACCTATTCACCTTGCTTTCATTTTGCAAGGTAAATGCTAATTTCATTGACTCGTGCGTCTTAATCCATACCGGATGTCCTGCGCGAATTGCGTTGTTACATATTTCGCAATGCGATAAAAGCGTAACGAGCCCGAGAAGTGTCCATTTGTTTAGATTTTTCACACTCATACTTACAATTTTTTGTATAATATAAATATATATATGTGTACTTTTTCTATATTTTTATAAACAAAGTTTGTCATAAAACGTTAATAATTAATATAATTAAAGATTTACTTAATTAAAAAAAAATAAAAATTGTTTCAAGCATAAAAATTAATCCAGGAAGAATTCAAACCAGATGATTGATAATTTAATCAGTCATCTCGCGAATGTTTCAAATAATGAACGAGTAATAATTAATTAATCTCACACATTTACAGACATTCTATAATATAATATAGATACATAAAAAAATAAAATGCAACTCACTTAGCTAGCTTAGAGTTACTTCGATCAAGCTCCGATTAATTCGCTTTCCTTTTCCATCTTATAAATTTTTTACCTTAGAGAGAAAAGGAAAACAAATTAATCAGGTGTTTGGTCAAAGTAGCCCTTAGCCTACTGGTTGTAGAGAAAAAAAAAAAAGAGAAAGAGAGCGCGCGAGGAGAGGATTGAAAATAAATTATTATCCGTCGCACGATCGCGCGTTACGACGAGTGTGACAATTGTTATCTCCGGATACGCAATGATCGTGCGACGTGCCTATCATGAACGAGAGAGAACGTATATACGTATGGTACAATACTGCAGATTCTCTAGAACATGTAAGTACGTATACTATCGTGTCAAAACTAAATGACTCTAACTTGTAATTTTTTTTTTTTTGGTTCAGAGAACGTCGATGCCGATCCGTTTTGCGACGATGACGTATCCTCGCAAGAACTTGTCTATATACTAAATCTGCAGGATCGATCTGTTATTCCGAGAAACTGTGCGCTTTCTTGCAATACATAAATGAATACATAAATGAATGCCCATACATATTTCGCGTGAGCAAACCCATCTTTTTTTAGTACAGCGTATAATGGTATTATGAGTCATGCAAATAATCTAATCGTCTTCGTTCGGTTCAAAAATATCTTTTATCCTTTATACCACTATCTTTTTTTGCAAGAGAAAGTCTCTCTTGGAAATGTTATTTTTCAACGAAATACAGTAGACTAAGTGATGTTGTTAGATATCCTCGGGATCAAACAAGATTTCTTCTCCCGTATGAAAAGATTACGCTGTAATCTTCTAATTAATCGGGATGGAAAAACATTTCCTTAATCCCGATATAAACGATGATTATTGCACATAAAAATCCTTTTATACTTCTCGACGTGTTGGCGAAAAATCGTGCCAAGGACACAATTGGACTACTACGTGTTGTATCGCAACCGAGCGGAGAAGCCTTGACCTGATCTTCGGGGCTCATTAATTCGCGACAATTCGCGCGCGATTTTTCGAGCGAGCGTTCTCACGGCACCCAAGAGAAGCAGAAGACGAACAGAAAAATATATCCCGTCTTTGTTTATTTAACGAGATTGAACGAAATAGATTTCGAAACTAAAATTCTAACAAATCTAATAGTGTACTAAAAAAAGAGAAGATAGTTTTTTGTAAAAAAATAAGCACACATGATGTGTTTTAAAATCGTCTTACATTTAGTTAAACTATCAAATTTATATTCTAACAATACAAGGTTATATAATTTAAATTATTCTATTTAGAATTTTAATGTATACGTATATTCTAATATATGTACGCATATTTTTTATTTTGTAAATATTTTACGTGTCGAAATGTTTTCACGTCATATAAAATTGATAAATGAATTCTTCTGAATTTAAAAATATATTTGCTAAGTTAATAAAATATAAAATAATTTTAAAATGAATGTGTACTTATTTTTTTATGAGAAATTATCTTTTCTTTTCTATCGCATTATGATTTTGATCTTTATCAAATATTCGTTATATAATAAGGAGTTATTATATAATAATGTTATATAATAACTCGTTAGAATATTGATGTGGGAATTTTAATCAATTTTTTGGCGAATTTAAGAGATGTAAGAATAATAAAGGAATAAATTTAAAATAAAAGTGATTACAATAATAATATAAAAATAGATTTTTTAAACAAAATACGCAGGAACACAATGTAAGCCCCCGATGCAATAAGATATAAAAATAACTAATTGTGACCAATGTGCGGACAAGATAATGAGATTATAAGTAAATATAATTCTCCAATAATAAGAAATTAACATTAATGAAAATATTAATAAAAACTATACTTATGAAATAACTAAGATTCGTATTCTTATATTTAACAGTAATCAAAATCAAATAGCTATTTATTTAATCATCATAAAAATCATTAAAAAATAAAAACTATCCATCTTATCATTGGAAAACGATTGAGTTATTTTTACTTATAATCGAGAATCTCAAATACTTTATGGCTCTGGTCCATTATTATTTCATCGCGCCTCGAGGGGTTCCAAAAAATCTAGTAATCGTGCTTCGGACGTATGGCACCGAGAACGGAAATATATACTACGATACTTCCGCAGGATACGAAAAAAAATGCGATAACGAATGCCTCGAATATACATATAGAAGGTATGGTCGATATCGAGCGCACGAGTTTCGCCCGCGTTATCGCGCGACGCATTATCTAGACGATGACTAGATAATAATTCGGCGGAGAAGGGAAGCCGGTGCTCCGGGGCCACTCCATTCATTCGTGACACATTTATTTTATGCCTCGTGTATCGCGCTCGATTGATGCAATATGCGCGTCACATCGACACAATCTCGCAGATTAACTCTTCGCGGCAAAACTTTCTTGCAGGAAACGATTCTGCCGAAGCGCCGAAGCGTTTAGAATTACATAAATCACGCCATTTTCGAATGTACGTATATTCTTGCTGGTGAAATTACTCCCTTGTGCGCGAGGTCGAGTAATTTTAACTGAGATTGTCGGGTGAACGTGAACGTAATGATAAAATTAATAATTATTATGAAATTATTAGATCGCGGATTTATTTTTAATAATCGTGTCGTTATATTATACGAATATAAAATTAACTTAGTTTTTTACTATCGGTAATATTATCATCATGTCATCCCGTTCACTCAACTACCTCAATTATTTTACCTTGGATTGAAGAATAATGGAAAAAAAATTTGTTTATTATTATAGAGACATCATTTCCTCAACGAAAATATAAATTCAATTTTTGAATATTATAATATTATATAAAACAGGCCTTTTTTCAAATATCCAAGCAATATATTTCTCTTAACACTTTGATGCTAATATTTAGTATATTGGTAATTATAAAAGCTTAATCATGGCCTCAATTTTTATAAAAACAAAATTCTTTAATTCTTTGTAAAAATAAAATTAATAAACTGCTATTAAAAACTATATACATTCGTTAAAGGTACTATAAATATTAAATGACACTGTAATGAGAAATATCGACTTTTCGTTTAGGAAAGATTGCTTTCGGATTCTTCTCGTCAAGAGAAAGCGCGTGATATGTGATACATACTACTACATATTACTGTGACCTGATTATAGCTGATTAGAGATTTTAATTAATTTGATTACATGTGTATGAGTACCCGTGTAATCGTAACGAGGTTGCAGATTACACAAAAGATTTCCTGGGAATTCTTTTCTATACGAATAACGTTCTTCCTACATTATACAATAAAAATATTGACCCGTGTTCTGCTCGCATATTTAGCGTCGGATGCGGTTGTTCTGTTTTGTATGTGTAATGCAAAAACGGATATAGGTCGTAAACAAAGTACAGAACGAAAATTAGATATACAGGCTAAATATGCAATGAAAACATGGGTGATTATATATACGAGATTTTACCACCGGGACATAAAAAGAACCAGGAATCGAGAAAGTTATGGAATCTCTTATAATTATTTTAAGAGAACTACAAGAGAGACACACACACACACATTTCCCCTTTTTTCGCAAAAATAAAAAATGTTTATATTACAAAATATAATTTTATAATTAAGTCTACGCGCGATAAAATAAAATATTTGTTGAGATTTTCAAAACAGATAAACTACAGATTCGATCTTACAGCATATTCGTCTGAGATAAAGATTACCACTTTCATTCTCGACTCCTGTGAGAAAAGCCTGAGTCGTGAGACGTTTGGTGCATCGTGTAAAAATCTAAGCGGCGAAATCTTCAAGTCTCTCGTGCCGCGACATACAATCTCCGACTATAGTTTATACGCGTGTCACCGAGTTCTTCTCCGCGTTTGAGCCAAATGTGTATGCGTGTGTTGACGCGCGTGTATGACTACGTATATGAGGTGAAACGACGGCTATATACAGCCGCGGTCGGCGTTTAACCGGGCACTCGAATCGCATTAAGGCGGTAACGATTGTATCATTTGGTTCGCCAGGGTCAAGCGTAGGACCTTCGTCGCCTTTGGCCTCGCTAGTAGTTATCACTTGCACTTGCTCTTACCGTCGAGCAGCTTCTTCCAGAGATCGAACTGCTCACTGTATTTGACCATGTGTATGCTGATGCCCCGCTGGATGTTGCAGGCGGTGTATTGTATCCGCTTGTTCAGGAACTCATTGGCATGCGAGCGTTTAATGCCGAGCTTGTGTGCGACAATGCCCGTAGTGAACACGTCCTCCAATTTCAGGTACGTCTGATCTAAAGCAGCGTCGTATAAACGACGCACCGTGTCGCTCGACAGCAGATACGCCGGTCCGGTGGTGAAGTCCGGGAAGATCGGCTGCTGGAACTGCGCCTGCGACACGTAATACTTGCTCTTGCGATTCCGGATGGGCTTCCACTTTCTGGCGAGTCGACCAAATATCACATTACGGTCCTTTGCATGTTTGTTAATGAATGCCAGCAATCGCGGCACGTTGATGAACATGTCGTCGTCGGTCTTCAACAGGTACTTCACCTTGGAACAATAAGTGTCCACCCACTCCAATGTCGAGATGGTCTTGAGCGTGAGATTCGAGTATGAATCGAGGAAGCGCCCGCGTATCACGTCATTATACATGTTCTGCTCCTTTCGCAGGACCGTCTCCACTCTAGAATCCAGAGTAGTGCCAAGCATAAAGAGCACGCTCATGTCTCTGCGCTGGCCAAAGTGTCCCCAGGTCTGTCGGACTGCCGTTCGCGCGTCGAGATGTGTCGGCGCGGACATCACGATTACTACCAGTTCCATTTCCTTGCCGAGATTTGGACAGCGCTCAGGAATCGGCACCGTGTGTCCGGCCTCGTATATGGCGCGCGCCGAATCATTGCGAATCGCGATCGGCGCTGACTTGGTTGCATTGGCAACTTTCGCCACCTGAAGCTTCTCGTTTGCGCTTTGCTTCGAGCTGATCGACGTGCTCGCGGAAGACGACGCGGAGGACTGCGCGCTGGAGGATGTTGACAGCGTCGTGATGGGGATCGCGGAGTTGTTGCTCGCGTTGTGCCCTGCGTACGGACTCAGAGACACGTTGTCTGAGATGGAGTTCCTGGCTGCTGCTGTCAACCGTGTGTCCACACTGAGATTTGTATGCACATGGAGGCCTTCTTGATACACAGAGAAACCTGAAATTTCGATCAATTATCAATTTAAAAATTTATATTAAATATATTTAAAAAAAAAACATTGATTAGATTGGAGTATCAGAGTCTTAATACATGATATAAATGTTCTTTGACAAAAATAAAAAATGTAAGAATTTCTAAACAATTCAAACTTATAGATATACGATAATAATTGTTTAGGGATACAGAATTGTATATTATCTTGAATTATAATTTCCTTTAGATCATTAAATTATTCATTTAAAGTCAAAGTAACAGTATCATCGTAATGCAATTCCTTCATTAAAATACTCACTAGTGTTCCGTGGCAAGCTGTACTGGCGAACATCATAAACGGTGGTACGATAATACGCGTAGAAGGTCAGGCCGATCAACGCGAGGATCAGGGTCTGCAGAAAACGACTCCTGAGATGCAGATAGTGGTACATGACGGACACTTGTTCTGGTCGCTCTTCTCTCTCAACGCGATCGTCGCCGGAGATTCATATCATCACGGTGTATATTGTACGGCGGACGACCTGACGGCCGTAGTCGTTCCGTCGTAGGCTCCACCGCGATGGATCGGAGCGCTGCAACGTGCCGTCGTCTGACAGGTTATGCCCATACTGTGCGTGAGGCCCCACTCGTTGTCGTTCGTGTTGTTCGTTCACCCGTTCCCTCACTCCAAGGGATCGCGGACGAGACCCTGGCCCCGCGCGCGCGTTACTGTCCTGCTTCCGACGACCAAGAAGACACGCAGTGTCACATTATACGTCGTCGAAGCGGCCGTCACGTTCTCACGTCGTCGTCGTTGTCGTCGTCGACGGTCTTGAAACCGCGCCTGATGCTGATGAGGGAATTCGCTTCTGCCGACCGTTTCCTTAGTTGCGGTTTCGACGTTGATCATCGCATATCGACGTCGCCAATGACATCTCGCATACAATGCTGGATTTATCGACGATTATCTCTTTCCACTTTTTATCATCTGGGTGATGCCTTTTAGTTTTCTCCGCTGACGCTAGATGATATCACCTGTCAGAAAATAAGGTGCAGATGTAATTTGACAGTTCGTCAGAGTTGTCAGCTGATTCAAACTGAACATGTGTATGAGCGATTGTGTTTACCCGGGACAAAAAGTCCATATAAAATTGGCCATATATGGATTTTGTCAATATCTGAGCATATCTTGCCAAATATAGTTATATATAATAATATGATAATTAAATAAAATCATATATGATATCATATGACTTTATTTAATTATCATATAATATCATATATGACTATACTTGGTAAGACATGATCAGATATTGACAAAATCCATATATGGCCAACTTTTTTTCCCGGGTAATCAACGCTATTATTGATTTGAAATTAAATTTCTTAATTAATTTCTAGTATTATCTAAACCTTGCGGAGAAATTTGATTTCAAATGTGTGTATATATATTTGTTTTCCCAAAATATAGTTAATATTAAATTATATATTTATAATATAAATTATATAATTATAATATAATATTAAATACAATTAATATTAAAAATTTAAACACGCGCTCTTTTTGAAAGAGAAAAGGGATTTTTTTTAAAAACTTTCAATTTTCGGGGAGTATCGTTTATCAGAGTATATTCGATAGACGCGCAAAAAGCCTTGTTAAACACTGTAAACAGCATCAGGCCACATAATAGATGTATCGCCGTTAAGTGTACAAACATTATTTTGATCTCTTTAGTTTTTAAATTAGAAAATAAATATAGTGTCGATAATCTATGAAACATTCATCAATTCTTATGTAACGCAAAAAACAAGATTATTTAATATAATAATCAATGAATTGATAATTCCTGTAATTATATTAACTTGATTAATGTAAGAAATAAAGAAATATATATATAAATCTGACCAATAATTTAACAATATGTCATTATATTATATTAAAGGAGGATTTTTTAAATAATAATTAAGGGTTATTACATTTTGTTTAAAAATAATACACGATGGATTCACAAATAAGTGAAAACTAATATTAAAAATTTAATAATTATAAAAACTAAAGACAAGTGAAATTTTTATTATTACAAGAAATGAATAAAAATAAAAAATTTAAATTTCTTATCATGTATGTAAACCAAAAATGTACATACTAATATAACATTATTAAATTAAAACAAACATATAATAACCTCAAACATTTAAATATATTCAAATATTTTAACGAATATGTTCCAAATAATCCAAAGAGTGGAAAAAAATAAAACACAGTTTTAAATATTTGGTGTGCTCAGTAAAGCCTAAAATTTATGATTTTGTTTTTAAGAGAATTTTAATCTTTATATTAAAAACAAAATTAGCTTTGATAAAGATTAAAAAAAACTTTTTTACCTTTTATAATTGATACGACTGATTTTCAAATTATTGTCATCTTCTTTTAATAAATAAAGTCATATACCTTTGTGAAAATCAGTGAGATATTTGGTCCAGTCAAGTTCCTTCATGTTGAATAAAAATAATTTCCTGATCTCTTTTATTCAAAAGATTCCATATCGTTTGAACATTATCATCGGTGTAATTCCATGTCTTAGTTGAAAAATATCCAATTGATTCTATAGCTTTATGTATTTTACCATACAATTTCCACATTCTGAAATATATATAATGTTATTAAGCGATTTGTCGTATTTTATATATACAGAGAGAACGATCTGTCTTAATAATTGTTAGAATTTATTTATTTTATGCGATTTACATTATGTCACAAAAAACATCATTTTTATTGACTGAAGAAAGTATTATTTCGTCGAATTAAATAATATTATAAGATATGTGTAATTTTAAAAATCAAATAGTGTTGTTAGTTTTTCCAAATAAACTATTGTAGTTTTTTTGACTATATTAAGCACAAATTTTATAAAATCTAAAGAAGTTTTTTTCTACATGTAAGTAGCTATGCAGTTTTGAGACAAACTATTAAATATAATCGCAATCGAATAATTAATATTTATTTATGTTTCTACAATACCTCGGGCGACGACTTATACATATTCTTACAGTATCTACAAGAAAGGCCGGAAGCAAATGACAGAACCAAGTGTAAACTTTAAACGGCATATTATCATGTTTTTAAAACAATACTTGGAAACCACACAGAATCTTTCAAAGGATATTTCTGATTTATGCAGATTATTTGATTGATGTATTCGATCCAAGTTGACGCATTAGCTGATATATAATTATAAATTAACATATCTTTGCCTCTCCTATAAAAATTAGCTGATATATAATTATAAATTAACATATCTTTGCCTCTCCTATAAAAATTTAAATATATTTCTTAAAGATCGCTCATTAATCATAAGCCATGCGTTCGAATACTTTTAATGTTATTAATTTGTTTAACATAAAATTGATTATATTATATTACATAAACAGTTGATTATTTTAATTATTTAATAAAGAAACTGATTATGAAAATGACGTATGTTAAAATGTATAAAATCTTTAATATAATGAATTCGTTCCTTCATAATATTTAATTATATTACCTGCATTGATTACAGACATCTCATACACTAGCGATTAAAGCGTTTACAGTAAAATCAACAGGCACCAAATTCGCTGGAATATCGGGATCACACCAAGTAATTCTTATGATACCGAGTAAGATGAATAGTGTACTGCTGATTTTGGTCCATACAAGTTTTCACCCCATCCAACGATCGGTTCTCTAGCAGTGGGCATGACTGAAAAAAATATTTATTATTTTTTTCGCAATAATTTGCGCTTAATAGTAATCTGCAATATTTTTGCGATTTTATATTAAGTTATCACTTTAAAATTTTATTTTTTTGCAATAATACTATGATAATTTATTTGTTACAAGTGGCAATAATTACACTTTTGTTTTGTTCATAAAACATGGACATTTCTCTTTTGAATATGTAATGTGTATTTTATAAGTAAGATAATATTCAAGATTGCACATACGATAAAAATCTACGATAAAGCTGAACTTGATATATATTTCGCACATGTTTTTTATACAACATAATATGAAAATGATATAACTATAACTATAAGAAATGTATATAATTTTAAGAAATTTTAATGAGCAAAAAATGAACACAATAATTTAATTAAATTTCTCACCTATCGCAGGTCGAAATATCCCAATTGGTAAATCTCCTCTTTCTTCTCTGAAAAGTGTTTCCGCAATGGCTTTCGTAAATGTGTATGTATTCGGCCATGATGAAGCGATTCTGTCTCAGAACAATAATTTATTATATTATAATAATTTTAATTTATTTAAAACATTAAATTTTTTACATAGGAAACTTATTATATATCGAAAATGAAAAGAATACGCACTTAGCTAACTGTTTATCAATTACGTTTTCGGGTAAATCACGCGTCAATGTAATAAGATTTCTGTGATCAATGGGATACGTATAAAATCGTTCCTCTATATGTTTTACGTGGCAGTTTGCATACAAAGTCGAGACATGAATGAATGACTGCAAGATAAACGTCAATATTGATTTAATTACTTTTTCAAAACTCATAAAAATTATTAATTTTTTTTTCAATTATCTTGCATTAATATTTATTGTTGAAAAAAGATATAACCTTTAAGTTTGGCATATGTTTAGTGATGTTTAAAATAATATTTGTAGCAACATTTATTGTCACAGCAGTTTTTATTTTCTCTTCGAAACGTACAGTCGCTGCTAGGTGGAAAATTATAGATACCTACAATATAAAGTAAATATAACAAGAATTTCTCTAATATATATACTATTATAATAGTGAGAATACATAAAAAAGAGTTATTTTTGATTATTTTAATAATTAAAAATTTAAGCTCATGTGGAATATATATGTATTTCTTAAGTATACGATAACTTATTCTTTTGCATTGAATATAATTATACAATTATGTAAGAGAATAAAAATAATCTAAATTATTTATTTTACGCATCAGTATATTCTTATTATTTTCACACAGTCCTAAGTCTTCGGAATTAAAATCGACTATAAGCGGTACGACTTTCTCACAAAATTTTGACATTTCCTTATTTAGTCGGTTGTACAACTGCAGATTATAGATTATAGATTCACGTAGCAACGTTTAAACGTTCACGTTAATGTTCTTTAGTAGTAACATAATAAATTCGTTGGATACTCACCGGTTTTTTTAAATATATTAGTCGGCTTTTTGGGCACTTGTTTTTTTCGGACGTATCAGTAGATATATTGTAGAAATATCAGGACAACATCGTAACAATTTTTCAACTAATATCTTTCCGAGGAACTCGGTACTGCCTGTAGAAGAAAATATAAAAAAAAATCTAAACAATAATACGTATAAATTAAGAATTAGATGAAATAGTTTATAGTTGCCTCTATAAAAAAATTACAAAAAACAATAATATTAATTAAACATCTTAATTTGTCATCGATGAAAAAATTTTATACAGGTTAATTAAAGACAACATAAACATTTTATTTATTTTAAAGAAATAACATTGCTTAACAAATATATTTATGATTTGAATCATACACACAGAAACGCGCACAATCGGTTTTTCATTAGTATTTTATGTTTATTAATAATTTGTATATCATTATATACACCGTAAAAAATTTTGTGTTAAATTTGACACATTTGTCTTGTTCCAATTTATCCGCTCTAATTTTAATGTTAATTTAACAGAAGGCAAATATGTAAACAAATAACACAAATAATATGTAAAAAATTAACACAAAAATGTGAATTAGTATAAGATTTACTTGTTGTGTTGTTTTAACTCTTAGAACGGTGAATATTAACTCAATGCAGAAAAATTAAAATAACATAACGACAGTATGTTATATTAACATAAGAATATGTTAAAAATTTCTACACAAAAAAATTTCAACAAAAATATAAAATGTTTTTTACCGTGTACATATATTTCATATATCAATGATTTATAAGTATTTTATATATATATCAATAAGATGCACATCATTTCATAATATCATATATTAATTACTATGGGGCCATATTTATTTTTATTAAATTTTCAACCTTTATTATCTTAAAAAAACTAATCTTTTACTTTATTCAGTGTCAGTTATGTTTGTATAATAAATACCTGTAATGAGAATTGAATGTCCGGCGTAGAATTTTTGTATTGGCGTTTTATTTATTTCAATTTCATTGTTTTGATCCATGATTAGTTAAAAGTTAACGTGGCAAATAAGTACACTTGGAGATTTCCTTCTTCGGCTATTTTCAGTTGTTGACTAGAAGAAGAACTAATGACTGATGACAACGCGACACTAAGTTTCTCGTGGCCTAACGCGAAATTGGATGAATAAATTGCAGCTGACAATAAGTTACGCAAGTAGACTAATGTAATATTAATGCCTCAAGAAATCTTTATATAAATTAGAATTACCAAGATTTAATCACAAATGTTACGTTTCAGTAAAACATTGAGGAAAGTTAGAAAATCTTTTTTAAAAAAAAATTTGATTCTAAAACATGGCTAATATATTTATTATTAAAATAAAAATTAAAATTTTTGAGATTTAAATATATGAAATAATTAAAATTATAATTGAGAAAAAGAATATTGTGTGTGTATTTAAAAATGATAAATTATTTTTTTTCTATAAAATATCGATTGAAATTACGTTTGGTAAAGAATTTATATTCCTCAAACAATGATTGAGCACTTGTCACATCCTAGTGTTACTCTATAAATATCGAAATAAAAAATATATTCGAAACTATTCTGCAACGCGCACGATTTCAAACGTTTGCCATAAAACGCGAATTAAACCGCGTGTTTTTCGTTCCATGAACTTGAGGGCAATTCTTCGCATCAAATTTGAATTTAAATGCTCATAATACATTTATTCATCACTAAAGGTGACAGTGAAATCAAGTAAAAGATCATCATGCGCGATATGTGTGTGTAAAAATTCATATCTTATTCTTTTCTTTTTTTTCTTCGCAACTTAAAACGTTACACATAATTCTACGATGATGATAAAGGTAAAAAAACAATCGCATAATCATTTTATTTCTCGCGTAAACATCAGTCTTACACAAGAGATATAACTAATAAAATACGCTTCTTTCAGCGTGTCGTTGAGAATCGATAAGAAGTAAAAGGTTTTTCTTTTTGATTTGACTCGAATTAACACTCACGTACGTTTTATAAAATATTCTAGATTTTACTTTAGAGATTTCGTAGATTACATTTCTCACAGATACTTTATATAAATTTTTATAAAGTGTCTTTTAAGATTGTTTAAAAACTTAAATGCGCTTCGCAGATCTTTCGTACAAGAGCTGACATCACACACAATCGCTACAATGTAATAAATTATATAATATAATAAGAAAATAATTAAGCTTAATATGACAAGTCTCTAGATCCGACATATTATAAAATTAGGTAAATTATTTAACGTAATTGTAATTCGCATACAGATGATTCTGGCGCAGTGAGTTGTGCGTCTGCCCTTTGTGCCTAACATCTCGGGTTCTTGTATAGTTATGTATAGTATGCATAATTTTGTATTATCATTGACTGACATCTAGCCAACATTAATATAAAATTATATATAACTATACAATAAGTCATATATTATTATATATAATTATACATAACTTATATAAAATTTTATATATTTCTATATAATTTTATATGGTCATATATGATTATACATAACAAATTTTTTACCGCGATACGCTAATCATATTCGTTCAAAAATATTTTTTATCTTTTATACCATTTTGTTTTTTTGCTAGAGAAAGTCTCTCTTATGGAAATGTTGTTTTTCAATTAAATACAGGAGGCTGAATGATGACATTAGATATCCTCGAGATCAAACAAGATTTCTTCTTCCGCGATCTTCTCTTGAAAGGATTAGGAAAACAAAAGATTACACCGTATAATTCTAATTAATCAAGATGAAGAAACATTTCCTTAATCCCGATATAAATGATAATTATTGTATATAAAAATCCTTTTATACTTCTCGACGTGTTGGCGAAAAATCGTGCTAAGGACACAATTGGAAAGAAGAAGTTTTGACTTGCTCTTCGGGGCTCATTAATTTGCGACAGTTTGCGCGCGATTTTCAAAGCGAGCATTCTCACAGCACCCGAGAGAAGCGAAGACGATAGAAATACGCACCCCGTCTTTGTTTATTTAACGAGATTAAAATAGATTTTGAGATTAAAATTTTAACAACTTTCATAGTATAATAAAAAAAGAGAAAATAGTTTTTCGTAGATAAATAATTTTAAATATTATAACGTTTTCACATCGTCGTCAATGGTCTTGAAACCGCGTCTGATGAGGGAATTCGCTTCTGCCATTTCCTTTCTAGCCGCAGTTTCAACGTTAATTATCACATATCGACGTCGGCAATGAATCGCCGCGCATACATGTTGGACTTATCGATGATTATGTCTTCCCATTCTTTATCATCAGAGCGATGTTTTCTAATTTCCTTGGCTGGTAGTACATGAGATCACCCATCGGAAAAAATGTTACATTGCAGATGCAGATGCAATTTGACAGTTCATTCAAACTGAACACATGTATGAGCGAGAGTGTGTTTAATCACGCAAATATTGATTTGAAATTAATTTCTCGTATAATCTAAACCTTGCGGAGAAATTTTAGTTCAAATGTGTGTTTGTTATTTCTATATAAATAGAGTTAATATAAAAAATTCAAACACGCGCTTTTTCTGAAAGAAAGAATGGCTTTCTCTGTTTAATAATTTTTAAGTTTAATTTCGAGGACTGTCGTTTATCAGCATATATGCGGTAGATGCGGGAGATGCTTTCCAAACATTGTGAACAGCATCAGGCCGCATAATAGATTTATCGCCGTTACGTGTTCAAACGAATTTTTGTTTATCGTCACTTTAAAGGACGTTTTCGTATGCAAGTAGCTGATTTTTTTACAGTTTTAAAATTAAAAAAAAATGTAATGTCGATAACAAGATCTACGAAACATTCATCAATTCTTATGTAACGCGAAAAACAAGATTATTGTCACACACGCTGGATTGGCAAAGAAGTGTGTGACAACTGATATTAAATTTTAATAATTATAAAAACCAAAGACAAGTTAAAGTATAATTATTTTCAAGAAATAAGTAAATATAAAAATTTAAACTTCTAGTCATATATGTAAAACAAAATTGTACATAACATTATGTAATATAACATTAATATAACATTAATAAACTAAAACGTATATAGAAATAAACATATAATACCTTCAAACATTTAAATAGATTCAAATATTTTAACGAATATATTCCAAATAATCCAGAGAATGGAAAAGATAAACACAGTTTTAAGTATTTGGTGCGCCCAGTAAAGCCTAAAATTCATGATTTGTTCTTAAGAGAAAGTTAATCTTTATATTAAAAACAAAATTAGCTCTGATAAAAATGTAAGGTAAAAGAAACTTTTTACCTTTTATAGTTGATACGATTGGCTTCTAAATTACTGTCATTTTCTTTTAATAAATAAAGACGTATGCCTGTGTACAAATCAGTGACATATTTGGTCCAGTCAAATTCCTTCATATTGAATAAAAATAATTCCTGATCTCTTTTATTCAAAAGATTCCACAATGTTTGAACATTATCATCGGTGTAATTCCATGTCTTAGTTGAAAAATATCCAACTGATTCTGTAGCTTTATGTATTTTACCATACAATTTCCACATTCTGAAATATATATAATGTTATTAAGCGATTTGTCGTATTTTATATATATAGAAAGAACGAACTGTCTTAATAATTTGTTAGAATTTATTTATTTTATTCAAACAACATTATCTTATACACAACATTATTTTTATTGACTGAAGAAAGTATTATTTCGTCGAATTAAACAATATTATAGAATACATGTTATTTTAAAAATCATATAATGTTATTAGTTTTTCCAAATAACAAGTTTTTTCGACTATTTCAAGCACAAATTTTATAAAATCTAAAGAAGTCTTTTTCTACATGTAAGTAGCTATGCAGTTTTGAGACAAACTATTAAATATAATCGCAATCGAATAATTAATATTCATTTATGTTTCTACAATACCTCGGGCGACGACCTATGCATATTCTTACAGTATCTACAAGAAAGGCCGGAAGCAAATGACAGAACCAAGTGCAAATTTTATATGGCATCTCTCGTGATATTAAAATAGTAAATGGAAACCACATAGAATCTTTCAAAGGATATTTCTGATTTATGCAGAGTATTTTATTCGTGTATTCCATCCAAGTTGGCGCATTAGCCGCTGATATGTAATTGTAAATTAACATATCTTTGCCTCTCCTATAAAAATTCAAACATGTTTCATAAAATCCGCCCATCAACCATAAGTCGTGTGTTCAAATATATTTTTATTTAATGTAATCAATTTATTTAATTATGTAAAGAGTTGATTATTTTATCGCACATGTATGACGTCAATCTACTAAGAGCGTCAAAATGATATGCAAATGTAATGTATAAATTATATGTAAAATAAATCGTAATTTTTTTTTTTAGAAAAAATTAAAGACTAAAGTTGGGACTGAGATTGATATCTACATTTAATATACGATGACAGCAATTAATATCAAAATTGCTTATGAAATGTACCATCCTTAATAAATAAATCTGTTTCTTCATGATATTTAATTATATCACCTGCATTGATTAGAGACATCCCATGCACTAGCAATTAAAGCGTTCACAGTAAAATCGACAGGCACCAAATTCGCTGGAATATTGGGATCACACCATTGAATTCTTATGAAACCGAGTATTGTGTATAATGTACTGCCGACTGGTCCATATAAGTTATCACCCCATCCAACGATCGGTTCTCTAGCGATGGGCGTGACTGAAAAAAATATTTATTATTTTTTGCAATTACTTTCGCTTTAATAGTTATCTGCAATATTTATTGCGATTTTATGTTAGGTTATCACTTTAAAATTTAATTTTTTTGCAATGGTACTATATGATAATTTATTTGTTACAAGTATCAATAATTACATTTTTGTATTGTACATAAGACATGAATATATCTCTTTTGAATATGTAATGTTTGTTTTATAAGTAAGATAATATATACGATATAAATCTATGATAAAGCTGAATTTGATATATATTTTGCACATATTTTTTGTGCAACACAATATGAAGATCATATAATTATAAGAAATGTATAATTTTAAGAAATTTTAATAAGCAAAAAATAAGCACAATAAATTAATTTTGTATAATTAATTAAATTTCTCACCTATCGCAGGTCGAAATATCCCAATTGGTAAATCTCCGCTTTCTTCTCTGAAAAGTGTTTCCGCAATGGCTTTCGTAAATGTGTATATATTCGGCCATGATGAAGCGATTCTATCTCAGAACAATAATTTATTATATTATAATAATTTTAATTTATTTAAAACGTTAAATATTTTACATAGAAAACTTATTATATATCGAAAATGAAAAAAATACGCACATATCTAAATATTCTTCAATTACGTTTTCGGGTAAAGCACGCGTCAATGAGATAAGATTTTTGTGATTAATAGGATACGTATAAAAACGTTCTTCTATATGTTTTACATGGCAGTTTGCATATAAAGTCGAGACATGAATGAATGACTGCAACATAAATGTCAATATTGATTTAATTACTTTTTCAAAATTTATAAAAATTATAAATTTTTATGAATTATCTTACATTAATATTTATTGACAAAAAAGGTATTACCTTTAAGTTTGGCATCTGTTTAGCGATGTTTAAAATAATATTTGTAGCAACAACGTTTATTGTCACAGCAGTTTTCATTTTCTCCTTGAAATTTACAGTCGCTGCCAAGTGGAAAACTATAGACACCTACAATATAAAGTAAATATAACAAGAATTTCTCTGATATATTATTATAGTATAATAGTAAAAATATATAAAAAAGAGTTAGTTTTTATTATTTTAATAGTTAAAAATTTAAGCTCGTGTGGAATATATATTTCTTAAGTATACGATAACTTATCCTTTGCATTGAATAAAATTATACAATTATGTAAGAGAATAAAAGCAATTTAAATTATTTACCTTACGCATCAGCATATCCTTATCATTTTCAGACAGTCCTAAGTCTTCGGCATTAAAATCTACTGTAAGCGGTATGACTTTCTCACGAAAATTTGGCACTTCCTTATTTAGTCGGTTGTACAACTACAGATTATAGATTTATGTAGCAACGTTTGAATATTCACCTTAATGCTCTTTTGCAGTAACATAATGAATTTGTTAGGCTACTAACCGGATTTTCAAATATGTTATTCAGTCGGCTTTCAGGACACTTGTTTTTTTTCGAACGTATCAGTAGATACATTGTAGAAATATCAGGACAACTGCGTAACAATTTTTCAACTAACACCTTTCCTAGAAACCCGGTACTACCTATAGAAGAAAATAGAAACATAAGTCTAAACAGTAATATGTATGTATAGACGTTGTATAATGTATAGTGTGCATATATGATTAGGTATAGTTATATTTTTACTGAAAAAATTGTTTTTTTTTTAGATTATCTACTTATGTCTAGTTTTTATTTTTTTTTTTTTTTTTACTTCACGTTTATAGCTAATTATTTATTTACGATTTCTAAGTTTTATATAAATTCTATATTTTTGTATATTTTGTTTTTAGTAGTATATAATTTTTAATGTATTTTTGTTCTGCTGTATGAATTTTTTTTTCGAATATATATAAATCGGAGTGAATAAGATTTTCTGTAACTACGAGAGGACTTATAAAGATTATTAATCAATATTATCTGAATTAAAATCAGTGTTTTGAGAAAGATTATTATCGCTTTTGTTTAATAAAAAACATGGACTTAGAATTAACGTAAGAAATAAAATTTTTTTGAGATTATTGAAACATGATATAGCAAAAATTGCAGATTGGGTAATATATAGTTTGTAAAAGAATGTAATTGAATGGTTCAACGATTTATGTAGAAATAGAGAGGAAAGTATAACAAGTTTATGGAATAATGAATTAGAAGAGAAAAAAGGGAAAATTTTGAAAAAAATGTGAAAAGAAAAAGAAAAGGAAGAAAAACAATTATTTTAAAGACTGGGATTTAACAGTTATATACTTCGAAAAGTAGGATTAAATTAGGATATAAAAAATAGAGTAAACTTGTTATGTTATGCATTGTGTCATTTATTTTTTTAAAGGTTTTATATAGTTTATTTACTTTAGTATAATACGGTACAGTAAATTAATTGTAATTCAAGTTCCTTTTGGGGTAAAGCTGAACAATAAGGTCTTTATGTTTGTTATGCTAAAAATAAACAGAATTAGATATAATAATTCATAGTTTCTTCTGTAAGATTGCGAAAAAATATTATAATATTATTATTAAAATGTTTAATTTGTTATTGATGGAAAGATTTTGTATAAGTTAATTAAAGACTATGTAAGCCTTTTATTTATTCTAGAGAAATAAACGTTGGTTTACAAATATATTTATTATTTTCACACACACACCACACACTACGCGCACAATTGGTTTTTCATTAGTAATGTTGTTATGTTAATTAGTAATTTATGTTTACTAGTAATTTATGTTTATCATAATATGTTTTATATATCACTGATATATATATATCAATGATTTATATATATTTCATATACCATAAGATGCAAATTATATGTCATAATATCATATACGTTGATTACTATGTGACAGTTTTTATTTTTATTACATTTTTAATCTTAATTATCTTAAAAGCGAACTTTCACTTTATTCAGTTATGTTTATATAATAAATACCTGTAATGAGAATTGACTGTTCTGCGTAGAATTTTTGTATTAGTGTTTTATTTATTTCAATTTCATTGTTTTGATCCATGATTAGTTAAAAGTTAATACGGAGAGTCACAAATAAGTGCACCTGGAGACTTTCGACTTCGGCTATTTTTAGTTGTTGACTAGAAGAAAAAGTAATGAGAAGTGATGACAATGCGACACTAAGTTTCTCGTTGTCTAACGCGAAATGAGATGAATAAATTGCAACTGACAATGAGTTACGCAAGTAGACTAATGCAATATTAATGCCTCAAGAAATCTTTATAAATTAGAATTACCAAGATTTAATCACAAATGTTACGTTTCAGTAAAACATTGAGGAAAGTTGGAAAATCTTCTATAAAGAAAAATTCGATTCTAAAACATGGCTAATATATTTATTATTAAAATAAAAATTAAAATTTTTGATTTAAATATATGAAATAATTAAAATTATAATTGAGAAAAAGAATATTGTGTGTGTATTTAAAAATGATAAATTATTTTTTTTCTATAAAATATCGATTGAAATTACGTTTGGTAAAGAATTTATATTCCTCAAACAATGATTGAGCACTTGTCACATCCTAGTGTTACGCTATAAATATCGAAATAAAAAATATATTCGAAACTATTCTGCAACGCGCACGATTTCAAGCGTTTGCCATAAAACGCGAATTAGGCCGCGTGTTTTTCGTTCCATGAACTTCAGGGCAATTCTTCGCATCAAATTTGAATTTAAATGCTCATAATACATTTATTCATCACTAAAGGTGACAGTAAAATCAAGTATAAAAAATCAAGTCACCAACACGCGCGATATGCGAAGTGTTGCGCGAGACGTGTGTGTAAAAATCAATATCTTTTTTTCTTTTTTCTTTGCAACTTAAAACGTCACACATAACTATTGAATAATGATTAGGATAAAAAAATAATCGCATAATTATTTTATTTTTTGCGTAAACATCACGATCGCGCGTTACAACGAATGCGACTAACGTTTTCTCCGTATCTCGGTAAAAAATTTCTCATACATAAGTATATATAACAATATAAAAGTATATAGAAATATATAAAATTCTGTATAAGTTATGTATAGTATGCATAATTTTGTATTATCATTGACTGACATCTAGCCAACATTAATATAAAATTATATATAACTATACAATAAGTCATATATTATTATATATAATTATACATAACTTATATAAAATTTTATATATTTCTATATAATTTTATATGGTCATATATCATATATGATTATACATAACAAATTTTTTACCGGGATACGCTAATCATTTTTGTTCAAAAATATTTTTTATCTTTTATACCATTTTGTTTTTTTGCTAGAGAAAGTCTCTCTTGTGAAAATGTTGTTTTTCAATTAAATACAGGAGGCTAAATGATGTCATTAGATATCCTCGAGATCAAACAAGATTTCTTCTTCCGCGATCTTCTCTTGAAAGGATTAGGAAAACAAAAGATTACACCGTAATATTCTAATTAATCAAGATGAAGAAACATTTCCTTAATCCCGATATAAATGATAATTATTGTATATAAAAATCCTTTTATACTTCTCGACGTGTTGGCGAAAAATCGTGCTAAGGACACAATTGGAAAAAAGAAGTTTTGACTTGCTCTTCGGGGCTCATTAATTTACGACAGTTTGCGCGCGATTTTTAAAGCGAGCATTCTCAGCACCCGAGAGAAGCGAAAACGATAGAAATACGCACCCCGTCTTTGTTTATTTAACGAGATTAAAATAGATTTTGAGATTAAAATTTTAACAACTTTCATAGTATAATAAAAAAAGAAAAAATAGTTTTTCGTAGATAAATAATTTTAAATATTATAACGTTTTCACATCGTCGTCAATGGTCTTGAAATCGCGTCTGAGGAGGGAATTCGTTTCTGCCATTTCCTTCCTAGCCGCAGTTTCAACGTTAATTATCACATATCGACGTCGGCGATGAATCGCCGCGCATACATGTTGGACTTATCGATGATTATTGTCTTCCCATTCTTTATCATCAGAGCGATGTTTTTTAATTTCCTTGGCTGGTAGTATATGAGATCACCCATCGGAAAAAACGTTACATTGCAGATGCAGATGCAATTTGACAGTTCATTCAAACTGAACACATGTATGAGCGAGAGTGTGTTTAATCACGCAAATATTGATTTGAAATTAAATTTCTCAATTAATTTCTCGTATAATCTAAACCTTGCGGAGAAATTTTAGTTCAAATGTGTGTTTGTTATTTCTATATAAATAGAGTTAATATAAAAAATTCAAACACGCGCTTTTTCTGAAAGAGAGAATAGCTTTCTTGTTTAATAATTTTTAAGTTTAATTTCGAGGACTGTCGTTTATCAGCATATATGCGGTAGATGCGGGAGATGCTTTCCAAACATTGTGAACAGCATCAGGCCGCATAATAGATTTATCGCCGTTACGTGTTCAAACGAATTTTTGTTTATCGTCACTTTAAAGGACGTTTTCGTATGCAAGTAGCTGATCTTTTTACAGTTTTAAAATTAAAAAATAAATGTAATGTCGATAATAGGATCTACTAAACATTCATCAATTCTTATGTAACGCGAAAAACAAGATTATTGTCACACACGCTGGATTGGCAAAGAAGTGTGACAACTGATATTAAATTTTAATAATTATAAAAACCAAAGACAAGTTAAAGTATAATTATTTTCAAGAAATAAGTATATATAAAAATTTAAACTTCTAGTCATATATGTAAAACAAAATTGTACATACTAATATAACATTAATAAACTAAAACGTATATAGAAATAAACATATAATACCTTCAAACATTTAAATAGATTCAAATATTTTAACGAATATATTCCAAATAATCCAGAGAATGGAAAAGATAAACACAGTTTTAAGTATTTGGTGCGCCCAGTAAAGCCTAAAATTCATGATTTGTTCTTAAGAGAAAGTTAATCTTTATATTAAAAACAAAATTAGCTCTGATAAAAATGTAAGGTAAAAGAAACTTTTTACCTTTTATAGTTGATACGACTGGCTTCTAAATTACTGTCATCTTCTTTTAATAAATAAAGACGTATGCCTGTGTAAAAATCAGTGACATATTTGGTCCAGTCAAATTCCTTCATATTGAATAAAAATAATTCCTGATCTCTTTTATTCAAAAGATTCCACATTGTTTGAACATTATCATCGGTGTAATTCCATGTCTTAGTTGAAAAATATCCAATTGATTCTATAGCTTTATGTATTTTACCATACAATTTCCACATTCTGAAATATATATAATGTTATTAAGCGATTTGTCGTATTTTATATATACAGAGAGAACAATCTGTCTTAATAATTGTTAGAATTTATTTATTTTATCCGATTTACATTATGTCACAAAAAACATCATTTTTATTGACTGAAGAAAGTATTATTTCGTCGAATTAAACAATATTATAGAATACATGTTATTTTAAAAATCATATAATGTTATTAGTTTTTCCAAATAACAAGTTTTTTCGACTATTTCAAGCACAAATTTTATAAAATCTAAAGAAATCTTTTTCTACATGTAAGTAGCTATGCAGTTTTGAGACAAACTATTAAATATAATCGCAATCGAATTATTAATATTCATCTATGTTTCTACAATACCTCGGGCGACGACCTATGCATATTCTTACAGTATCTACAAGAAAGGCCGGAAGCAAATGACAGAACCAAGTGCAAATTTTATATGGCATCTCTCGTGATATTAAAATAGTAAATGGAAACCACATAGAATCTTTCAAAGGATATTTCTGATTTATGCAGAGTATTTTATTCGCGTATTCCATCCAAGTTGGCGCATTAGCCGCTGATATGTAATTGTAAATTAACATATCTTTGCCTCTCCTATAAAAATTCAAACATGTTTCATAAAATCCGCCCATCAACCATAAGTCGTGTGTTCAAATATATTTTTATTTAATGTAATCAATTTATTTAATTATGTAAAGAGTTGATTATGTTATCGCACATGTATGACGTCAATCTACTAAGAGCGTCAAAATGATATGCAAATGTAATGTATAAATTATATGTAAAATAACTCGTAATTTTTTTTTTTAGAAAAAATTAAAGACTAAAGTTAGGACTGAGATTGATATCTACATTTAATATACGATGACAGTAATTAATATCAAAATTGCTTATGAAATGTACCATCCTTAATAAATAAATCTGTTTCTTCATGATATTTAATTATATCACCTGCATTGATTAGAGACATCCCATGCACTAGCAATTAAAGCGTTCACAGTAAAATCGACAGGCACCAAATTCGCTGGAATATTGGGATCACACAATTGAATTCTTATGAAACCGAGTATTGTGTATAATGTACTGCCGACTGGTCCATATAAGTTATCACCCCATCCAACGATCGGTTCTCTAGCGATGGGCATGACTGAAAAAAATATTTATTATTTTTTGCAATTACTTTCGCTTTAATAGTTATCTGCAATATTTTTTGCGATTTTATGTTAGGTTATCACTTTAAAATTTAATTTTTTTGCAATGGTACTATATGATAATTTATTTGTTACAAATATCAATAATTACATTTTTGTATTGTACATAAGACATGGATATATCTCTTTTGAATATGTAATGTTTGTTTTATAAGTAAGATAATATATACGATATAAATTTATGATAAAGCTGAATTTGATATATATTTTGCACATATTTTTTGTGCAACACAATATGAACATCATATAATTATAAGAAATGTATAATTTTAAGAAATTTTAATAAGCAAAAAATTAGCACAATAAATTAATTTTGTATAATTAATTAAATTTCTCACCTATCGCAGGTCGAAATATCCCAATTGGTAAATCTCCTCTTTCTTCTCTGAAAAGTGTTTCCGCAATGGCTTTCGTAAATGTGTATGTATTCGGCTATGATGAAGCGATTCTATCTCAGAACAATAATTTATTATATTATAATAATTTTAATTTATTTAAAACGTTAAATATTTTACATAGGAAACTTATTATATATCGAAAATGAAAAAAATACGCACATATCTAAATATTCTTCAATTACGTTTTCGGGTAAAACACGCGTCAATGTGATAAGATTTTTGTGATTAATAGGATACGTATAAAAACGTTCCTCTATATGTTTTAGGTGGCAGTTTGCATATAAAGTCGAGACATGAATGAATGACTGCAACATAAATGTCAATATTGATTTAATTACTTTTTCAAAATTCATAAAAATGAGTAATTTATATGAATTATCTTACATTAATATTTATTGACAAAAAAGGTATTACCTTTAAGTTTGGCATATGTTTAGCGATGTTTAAAATAATATTTGTAGCAACAACGTTTATTGTCACAGCAGTTTTCATTTTCTCCTTAAAATGTACAGTCGCTGCCAAGTGGAAAACTATAGACACCTACAATATAAAGTAAATATAACAAGAATTTCTCTAATATATTATTATAGTATAATAGTAAGAATATATAAAAAAGAGTTATTTTTTATTATTTTAATAGTTAAAAGTTTAAGCTCGTGTGGAATGTATATTTCTTAAGTATACGATAACTTATTCTTTGCATTGAATAAAATTATACAATTATGTAAGAGAATAAAAGAAATTTAAATTATTTACCTTACGCATCAGCAGATCCTTATCATTTTCAGACAGTCCTAAGTCTTCGGCATTAAAATCTACTATAAGCGGTATGACTTTCTCACGAAAATTTGGCATTTCCTTATTTAGTCGGTTGTACAACTACAGATTATAGATTTATGTAGCAACGTTTGAATATTCACCTTAATGCTCTTTTGCAGTAACATAATGAATTTGTTAGGCTACTAACCGGATTTTCAAATATGTCATTCAGTCGGCTTTCAGGACACTTGTTTTTATTCGAACGTATCAGTAGATACATTGTAGAAATATCAGGACAACTGCGTAACAATTTTTCAACTAACACCTTTCCTAGAAACCCGGTACTACCTATAGAAGAAAATAGAAAAATAAATCTATACAGTAATATCTATGTATAAACGTTGTATAATGTATAGTGTGCATATATGATTAGATATAGTTATATTTATACTGAAAAGATTGTTTTGCTTAGATTATCTACTTATATCTATTTTTAATTTTTTTTCATCACAATTATAACTAATTATTTATTTATGATTTCTAAGTTTTATATAAATTCTATATTTTTATATTTTGTTTTTTAGTGGTATTTATTTTTAATGTATTTTTGTTCTGCTGTATGAAATTTCTGTATCGAATATAAATTGGAGAGAATGAGAGTCACTGTGTGTAACCTCGAGAGGACCAAGAAAGATTATTAATCAATATTATCTGAATTAGAATCAGTGCTGTGAGAAAGATTATTCTCGCTTTTGTTTAATAAGAAACATGGATTTAGAATTAACATAAGTAATAAAATTCTGTTGAGATTATTGACACATGATATAGCAAAGGAAAAATTAGCGTGTATGTATGAACAAACCAGATTTAACCTTATGACTTTGCGATATAATGCATATAATTTATGTGCGTCATTATTTAACAAAAGTTTACGATTGTCGCACTCAATTTTAACTATACGGTTAATTTGACTGCGCAATATTTTTAGCTTATTTATATTCTAGATAAGTAGAACATTTTATTTTGTGTATAGGAAAGATTTGTGAAGAGCATGACATGACTAATTTTCAGACACACATCTCTAATTCTGGTCATTTTTAACATATCAATAAATTCATTCGATACGTCAAAAATAAATAGAATTAGATAGAATAATTCATAGCTCTCTCAATGAAAAATGTCACCTTAATTCTTCGGAATAATTCAACTTTTTGCAACAAAGTTATAATAATTTTTTTCATGTATGAAACTTCTACTTTTGACTTCTACTTAAGATTATATCCGATTTTTTTCTGTTACAATATCTTATATAGGATAAAACTCTTAATATAAAAAATGACATTTTTTCGACGTTATTCCGAATGCTTACTTCTAGGCTTTCTCACATGAAAACTATAACTCTCATATCAATGAACACACTCGTTAAAGTCTAAAGTTTCGAATAATGTATGATTAATGTCAAAAAAATTAATTCTAAGTAAAGTCATAGCAAAAGAACCGATCGAAGTCACAATCGGCCCCCTATGTATCGTATATTGTGAAATGTACGGTGTGTACCGTAAGTGTTAATATAGAAAGTAAGATGCGAGAAAGGGAGAAATATATTCGGAGGCAAATGGAAGAGGCTAGGATAAAAGATGCAAAGCATAATAATAAGTATAAAGCAATAGGATTAATGATAAATAAGCTCGGATATTTAAAGAATGAGATTTTAGATAGACGTAGATTTAAGAATAAAATATGAGCTTTAGTAAGAGTAAGATGTGGGAATATGAAAGAAAGAAATAAATATTGGAAAGAAGAAAATAATAAAATTTGAAGGTTCCGCAGATTGGATAAAGATAATATAGAGTTAAAGAATGTAAATGAATGGTTCAATGATTTAGGTAGAAATAGAGAGGAAAGAATAGCAAGTTTATGGAATGATGAATTAGAAGAGAAAAAAGGAAGAACTTTGAAAAAATTATGAAAAGAAAAAAAAAAGTTGAAGAAAGAAAATTATCTATAAGGCTGTGAATTATTAGTTATATAATTCGAAAAGCAGGATTAAATTAGAATATAAAAAATAGAGAAAACATGATACATAATGCATTGTGTCATTTATTGTGTTATTTATTTTGTTAAAGGTTTTATATGGTTTATTTAGTTTAGTATAATATGGTATAATAAATTAATTGTAATCCAGATCGTTTTTTGGCTAAAGCTAAACAATAAAGTCTTTATATTCGTTATGCTAAAAATAAATAGAATTAGATAGAATAATTTATAGTTTCCTCTGTGAGATTGCGAAAGAAAATGATATTATAATTAGAAAGCTTAATTTGTTATCAATAGAAAGATTTTCTATAGCTTAAATAAAGATAATGTAAGCATTTTATTTATTCTAAAGAAATAAATGTTGCTTAACAAATATATTTATTATTTTCGTTACACACATATATACACATACACACACACACAACACACACACGCACAATACACACAACACACATACACAACACACATACACACACACAAACGCGCACAATCGGTTGTTTATTAGTAATGTTATTATGTTTATTAGCAATTTATGTTTATTAGTAATTTATATAAATAAATGAAATCAGTGCTCTCTTAAATATAAATTAAGAACAATAAATTATAAACGGCAATAGAGAGCAAAAGAACGTGTACTGATAAATGAGTTAGGTGATAATTAACAAATCATATAATTATGTCGCAATAATCTCTAATAATAAATCACTAATATTGTAATTATATATCGTATTTTCGCTTCGTTACCTAACCAAAGATATTAAAACGATAAATGTTAAGATAAATTAAAATACAATTAAATATATTTCGAATGCGGACGTTTCGAGCTCATTTTTGAGTCTTCCTCAGCGCAATAATTAAAATATAAATGTAAAGTTTTAGTGTAACGAGAATTATTAATAATAAATTATAAATATAAGTGTAATAAAGCTATTATCTTGGTTGTTTGGACCGTCTCCGATGGGTATTTTTTAAAGATGTGACATACATCAGAGTCAACATTACAAAAAAAAAAAAAAAAAAAAAAAAAAAAATCACTGACCTGATAATATTGTATGTGAATAACAATGATCGTTGAAATCTCTAAATAAGTGATGTTTAAACGAAAGTAACTTATGACTTAATAATCAGTAGTCAATAACTAATAGGCGCTCACTCACTCATTAACAATATTTAGTGTCGGTTGGTAATAAATTGTTGACTCGTGTACTGTGAAGTTCGCTCGGATAATGTCAAAGCACAATAACAAGTTACGTGTTTATATAATGTGTTCCCATCACTAGATTTTTGGAAGAGTATTGACAATATCATGATAGACACTGGGTAAATTTTCCGTGTCAATTTGTAAATTTTAGACCGTTCCTTTGTCTTTTGATAAACAGCATCTCAGAGATAAGCCTTTTAGTATAAAATGGGGTTTCATCAAGTATTATATAATTCATTAATACTAAGAGGGTAATTCATTTTATACTAAGAAGCTTATCTCTGAGATGCTATTTATAAAAAGACAAAGGAATGGGCTGAATTTACAAACGGACACAGAAAATCTACCGAGTGTTTATCAAGATATTGTCAATACTCTTCCAAAAATATAGTGGTGGGAATAACATTATATAAACACGAAACTCGCACCGTTTTTTGACATTAGAGGAACGTCCTCCGCAGTACACGGATTTGAGTCAACTAATTATTATCAACCGTCACAGAATATCGTATGTGAGTGACTTCCCAACATATATCGAATAGTGATAATACAGAGTGTTTTATTTTGTTTTACATGAAAAACTTCAATATTTTCACTGATTTCAACGGTCACTGCTTATTCTTGTACAATATTATCAGGTTAGTGATTTTTTATGTAAAGTTGACTCATGACTGCCAAAATCATTATAAAAACACCCTTCAGAGACGATCCAGAATAATTAAGTTGATAGCTTAACTACATCTTTATATTTAATTTATTGTTTACATTTCCCGTTCCATAAAAATTCTTATTATTGTATGTAATCATAGCGCTGAAGAAGACTCAAAATTGAGCTCGAAACGTACGCATTTTAAGTAATTAATTCTATTCTTTTATAATATCTCCGATTTTGTAAATTTGCGGGTTGCGATTTTTCAAAAAATTTTTTGTAAGTGATTTATTACTTGAACATGTTAAGATATATGTAAGATTAGTGGATAAATAATCCATTATACTCAAACTTTGTTATTTATTTTATCATAGATTGAGTGTATTTACCTTAGTCAGGACACATTTTTGCTCTCTATCGCCGTTTACATTTTATACTTTAGTTTATATTTAAGAGAGCACTGAATTTATTTATTTCTGATATTAATTATAATACACCTTACTTTGTTTATTAATTATATGATTTGTTAATTATAACCTAACTCGTTTATCAGTTCACGTTCTTTTGCTCTCTATTGCCGTTTATAATTTATTGTTCTTAATTAGTAATTTATGTTTATCATAATATGTTTTATATATCAATGATATATATATATATATTTCATATATCAATAATTTATATATATTTCATATACCATAAGATGCAAATTATATGTCATAATATCATACGTTGGTTACTATGTGGCAGTTTTTATTTTTATTACATTTTTAATCTTAATTATCTTAAAAGTCAACTTTCACTTTATTCAGTTATGTTTATATAATAAATACCTGTAATGAGAATTGACTGTCCTGCGTAGAATTTTTGTATTGGTGTTTTATTTATTTCAATTTCATTGTTTTGATCCATGATTAGTTAAAAGTTAATACGGAGAGTCACAAAAATAAGTGCACCTGGAGACTTTCGACTTCAGCTATTTTTAGTTGTTGACTAGAAGAAGAAGTAATAACTAATGACAGTGTAACACTAACAAGTTTCTCGTTGCTTAATGCGAAATTAGATGAATAAATTGCAACTGACAATGAGTTACGCAAGTAGACTAATGCAATATTAATGCCTCAAGAAATCTTTATAAATTAGAATTACCAAGATTTAATCACAAATGTTACGTTTCAGTAAAACATTGAGGAAAGTTGGAAAATCTTCTATAAAGAAAAATTCGATTCTAAAACATGGCTAATATATTTATTATTAAAATAAAAATTAAAATTTTTGATTTAAATATATGAAATAATTAAAATTATAATTGAGAAAAAGAATATTGTGTGTGTATTTAAAAATGATAAATTATTTTTTTTCTATAAAATATCGATTGAAATTACGTTTGGTAAAGAATTTATATTCCTCAAACAATGATTGAGCACTTGTCACATCCTAGTGTTACGCTATAAATATCGAAATAAAAAATATATTCGAAACTATTCTGCAACGCGCACGATTTCAAGCGTTTGCCATAAAACGCGAATTAGGCCGCGTGTTTTTCGTTCCATGAACTTCAGGGCAATTCTTTGCATCAAATTTGAATTTAAATGCTCATAATACATTTATTCATCACTAAAGGTGACAGTAAAATCAAGTAAAAGATCATCATGCGCGATATGTACGTGTAAAAATTAATACTTTTTTTTCCTTTTTTTTTTGCAACTTAGAACATCGCACATAACTCTACAATAAAATGATAAGAATAAAAAATAATTGTATTATCATTTTATTTCTCGCGTAAACATCAGTCTCACGATCGCGATCGTTACAACGAATGCGGCAAATGTTATTTCCATATACGCAATGATCGTGCAACGTGCCTATCATGAGCGAGAGAGGACGTATAGAAAAATACTACAGATTCTCTAAAACATGTAAGTACGTACACTATCGTGTTAAAAAACTAAAAGGACTCTAACTTGTATTTTTTTGGTTTAGTGAACGTCGATGCCGATCCGTTTTTCGACGATGAGGTATCCTCGCACGAACTTGTCTAAACTGAATCTGCAGGATCGATCTGTTATTCCGAGAAATTATATACTTATGCGCTTGCTCGCAATATATAAATAAATACATAGATGAATGCGCATACATATTTCGCCTGAGCAAAATTATCTTTTTTTAGGACAGCGCATAATCGTATTATAATTATTATGCAAATAATTTAATCGTTTTCGTTCAAAAATATTTTTTATTTTTTACACCATATTTTCTTTTTAATGAAATACAGTAGGCAAAGTGATGTCATTAGATATCTTAAAGATTAAACAACATTTCTTTTTTCGCGATCTTCTGTTAAAAGGATTAAGAACACAAAATTTTACGCCGTAATCTTCTAATTAATCGGATTGAAGAAACATTTTCTTAGTCCCGCGCGATATAAACAATGATTATTGTATATAAAAATTCTTTTATACTTCTCGACATGTTAGCGAAAAATCATACTAAGGACACAATTGGAAGAAAGGAGCTTTGACTTGATTTTCGGGACTCATAATTTGCGACAATTTGCATACAATTTTTCGAACGAGCATTCTCACGGTACCTAAGAGAACCAGAAGGCAAACGTAATATGCACCCCGTCTTTGTTTATTTAAAGAGATTAAAACAGATTACGAAATTAAAATTTTAACAAATTCATACCTATATAATAAAAAAGAGAAGATGGTTTTTGGTAAAAAAAATAGGCATACATGATGACTATCAAATTTAAATTTCAATAATGTATGGTCACAGAATTCAAATTTTCCTATTTTTCTTTACGAGAAACTATCTTTTCTTTTTTATCGTATTATGATTTTGACCTTTATAAAATATTAGTTATATAATTTTAATTATTATAACGTTTTTACGTCGTCGTTGTCGTCGGTTTTGAAATCGCGCCTGATGAGAAAATTTGCTTCTACTGTTTTGTTAGCCGCAGTTTCAACGTTGATTATTGAATATCAACGTCGCCGATGCTGTCGCGCACACAATGTTGGACTTATCGGTGATTATCTTTTCTCATTTTTTATCATCAAAGCGATACTTCTTAATTTCCTCTGCTGACAGTAGATAAGACCCATCGGAAAAAACGTTGCAAATGCAAATGCAATTTGACAGCTCGTCAGCTGATTCAAACTGAGCGAGTGTGTGTTTAACGCAGATATATTGATTTGAAATTAATTTTCTCATATAATCTAAATTTTGTGGAGAAATTTTAGTTCAAATGTATGTGTGTTTGTTTCTCCAAAATAAAGTTAATATTAAAAATTCAAACACGCGCTTTTTTTGAAAGAGAGAAGAGCTTTCTTGTTTAAAAATTTTTAAGTTTGATTTCGAAAAGTGTTTATCAGCATATATCCGGTAGATGCGCGAGAAGCCTTCCAAACATTGTGAACAGCATCATGCTGCATAATAGATTTATCACTGTTACGTGTTGAAATGAATTTTTGTTTATTGTTCCTTTAAAGGATGTTTTTGTATGTAAGTTAATGATCTTTTTACAGTTTTAAAATTAAAAAGAAATATAGTGTCGATAACGGAATCTACGAAACATTCATCGATTCTTATGTAATGCAAAAAACAAAATTATTTAATAATAATAGATGAATTGATAATTCCTGCAACTATATATTACGTTAACTTGATTAATGTAAGAGGTAAAGAATCTATATAAAGAACATCTGATAAATAATTTAACAAAATCTTATTATTATATTAAAGGAGATGAAAATAAAGAAAAGACGAAGAATGTATTTTTTAAATAATATAGTTAAACATTATTACATTTTATTTAATAACTACACACGCTGGATTGGCAAAAAAGTGTGACAACTAATATTAAATTTTAATAATTATAAAAACCAAAGACAAGTTAAAGCATAACTATTTTCAAGAAATAAATAAATATAAAAATTTAAACTTCTAGTCATGTATGTAAAACAAAATTGTACATACTAATATAACATTAATATAACATTAATAAACTAAAACGTACATAGAAATAAACATATAATACCTTCAAACATTTAAATAGATTCAAATATTTTAACGAATATATTCCAAATAATCCAGAGAATGGAAAAGATAAACACAGTTTTAAGTATTTGGTGCGCCCAGTAAAGCCTAAAATTCATGATTTGTTCTTAAGAGAAAGTTAATCTTTATATTAAAAACAAAATTAGCTCTGATAAAAATGTAAAAGAAATTTTTTACCTTTTATAATTGATACGACTGGCTTCTAAATTACTGTCATCTTCTTTTAATAAATAAAGACGTATGCCTTTGTGAAAATCAGTGAGATATTTGGTCCAGTCAAATTCCTTCATATTGAATAAAAATAATTCCTGATCTCTTTTATTCAAAAGATTCCACATCGTTTGAACATTATCATCGGTGTAATTCCATGTCTTAGTTGAAAAATATCCAATTGATTCTATAGCTTTATGTATTTTACCATACAATTTCCACATTCTGAAATATATATAATGTTATTAAGCGATTTGTCATATTTTATATATACAGAGAGAACGATCTGTCTTAATAATTTGTTAGAATTTATTTATTTATTATTATTTATTTTATTCAAACAACATTATCTTATACACAACATTATTTTTATTGACTGAAGAAAGTATTATTTCGTCGAATTTAATAATATTATAAGATATGTTTAATTTTAAAAATCAAATAGTGTTGTTAGTTTTTCCAAATAAACTATTGTAGTTTTTTTGACTATATCAAGCACAAATTTTATAAAATCTAAAGAAGTTTTTTTCTACATGTAAGTAGCTATGCAGTTTTAAGACAAACTATTAAATATAATTGCAATCGAATAATTAATATTTATTTATGTTTCTACAAACCTCGGGCGACGACCTATACATATTCTTACAGTATCTACAAGAAAGGCCGGAAGCAAATGACAGAACCAAGTGCAAATTTTATATGGCATCTCTTGTGATATTAAAATAATAAATGGAAACCACGTAGAATCTTTCAAAGGATAGTTCTGATTTATGCAGAGTATTTTATTGATGTATTCGATCCAAGTTAACGCATTGGCCGATATGTAATTGTAAATTAGCATATCTTTGCCTCTCCTATAAAAATTCAAACATGTTTCATAAAATCCGCCCATCAACCATAAGTAATGCGTTTGAATATATTTTTATTTAATGTAATCAATTTATTTAATTACGTAAAGAGTTAATTATTTTATCGCACATGTATGACGTCAATCTACTAAAAGCGTCAAAATGATATGCAAATGTAAAGTATAAATTATATGTAAAATAACTCGTGATTTTTTTTTTAGAGAAAATTAAAGACTAAAGTTGGGCCTGAGATTGATATCTATATTTAATATACGATGACAGCAATTAATATCAAAATTGCTTATGAAATGTACCATCCTTAATAAATAAATCTGTTTCTTCATGATATTTAATTATATCACCTGCATTGATTAGAGACATCCCATGCACTAGCAATTAAAGCGTTCACAGTAAAATCGACAGGCACCAAATTCGCTGAAATATTGGGATCACACCATTGAATTCTTATGAAACCGAGTATTGTGTATAATGTACTGCCGACTGGTCCATATAAGTTATCACCCCATCCAACGATCGGTTCTCTAGCGATGGGCGTGACTGAAAAAAATATTTATTATTTTTTGCAATTACTTTCGCTTTAATAGTTATCTGCAATATTTTTTGCGATTTTATGTTAGGTTATCACTTTAAAATTTAATTTTTTTGCAATGGTACTATATGATAATTTATTTGTTACAAGTATCAATAATTACATTTTTGTATTGTACATAGACAGAAGACATGGATATATCTCTTTTAAATATGTAATGTGTGTTTTTTTTATAAGTAAGATAATATTCAAGATTATATATATGATATAAATCTATAATAAAGCTGAAATTGATTGTATATTTCGCACATATTCTTTATACAACATAATATGAAAATGTATATAATTTTAAGAAATTTTAATAAGCAAAAAATGAACACAATAAATTAATTAAATTCCTCACCAATCGCAGGTCGAAATATCCCAATCGGTAAGTTTTCGCTTTCTTCTCTGAGAAGTGCTTCCGCAATGGCTTTTGTAAATGTATATGTATTCGGCCATGATGAAGAGATTCTATCTCAAAACAATAATTTATTATATTATAATAACTTTAATTTATTTAAAACGTTAAATTTCACATAGGAAATTTATTATATATCGAAAATGAAAAGAATACGCACTTAGCTAACTGTTCATCAATTATGTTTTCGGGTAAATCACGCGTCAATGTAATAAGATTTCTGTGATTAATGGGATACGTATAAAAACGTTCTTCTATATGTTTTACGTGGCAGTTTGCATATAAAGTCGAGACATAAATGAATGACTGCAATATAAATGTCAATATTGATTTAATTACTTTTTCAAAATTCATAAAAATTAATAATTTTTATGATATATCTTACATTAATATTTATTGACAAAAAAGGTATTACCTTTAAGTTTGGCATCTGTTTAGCGATGTTTAAAATAATATTTGTAGCAACAACGTTTATTGTCACAGCAGTTTTCATTTTCTCCTTGAAATTTACAGTCGCTGCCAAGTGGAAAACTATAGACACCTACAATATAAAGTAAATATAACAAGAATTTCTCTAATATATTATTATAGTATAATAGTAAAAATATATAAAAAAGAGTTAGTTTTTATTATTTTAATAGTTAAAAATAAAGCTCGTGTGGAATATATATTTCATAAGTATACGATAACTTATTCTTTGCATTGAATAAAATTATACAATTATGTAAGAGAATAAAAGCAATTTAAATTATTTACCTTACGCATCAGCATATCCTTATCATTTTCAGACAGTCCTAAGTCTTCTGCATTAAAATCTACTATAAGCGGTACGACTTTCTCACGAAAATTTGGCATTTCCTTATTTAGTCGATTGTACATCTGCAGATTATAGATTATAGATTCACGTAGCAACGTATAAACGTACACCTTAATGTTCTTTAGTAGTAACATAATAAATTCGTTAGAAAACTCACCGGATTTTCAAATATGTCATTCAGTCGGCTTTCTAGGCACTTGTTTTTTTTTGAACGTATCAGTAGATATATTGTAGATATATCGGGACAACTTCGTAACAATTTTTCAACTAACACCTTTCCTAGAAACCCGGTACTACCTATAGAAGAAAATAGAAACATAAGTCTAAACAGTAATATGTATGTATAAACGTTGTATAATGTATATTGTGCATATATGATTAGGTATAGTTATATTTTTACTGAAAAGATTGTTTTTTTTTTTTTTAGATTATCTACTTATGTCTAGTTTTTATTTTTTTTTTTTTACTTCACATTTATAGCTAATTATTTATTTACGATTTTTAAGTTTTATATAAATTCTATATTTTTGTATATTTTGTTTTTAGTAGTATATAATTTTTAATGTATTTTTGTTCTGCTGTATGAATTTTTTTTTCGAATATATATAAATCGGAGAGAATAAGATTTTCTGTAACTACGAGAGGACCTATAAAGATTATTAATCAATATTATTTGAATTAAAATCAGTGTTTTGAGAAAGATTATTATCGCTTTCGTTTAATAAGAAACATGGACTTAGAATTAACGTAAGAAATAAAATTTTTTTGAGATTATTGAAACATGATATAGCAAAAATTGCAGATTGGGTAATATATAGTTTGTAAAAGAATGTAATTGAATGGTTCAACGATTTATGTAGAAATAGAGAGGAAAGTATAACAAGTTTATGGAATAATGAATTAGAAGAGAAAAAAGGGAAAATTTTGAAAAAAATGTGAAAAGAAAAAGAAAAGGAAGAAAAACAATTATTTCAAAGGCTGTGATTTAACAGTTATATAGTTCGGAAAGTAGGATTAAATTAGGATATAAAAAATAGAGTAAACTTGCTATGTTATGCATTGTGTCATTTATTTTTTTAAAGGTTTTATATAATTTATTTACTTTAGTATAATATGGTACAGTAAATTAATTGTAATTCAAGTTCCTTTTGGTGTAAAGCTGAACAATAAGGTCTTTATGTTCGTTATGTTAAAAATAAACAGAATTAGATAGAATAATTCATAGTTTTTTCTGTGAGATTGCGAAAAAATTAATATTATTATTAAAATGTTTAATTTGTTATAGATGGAGAGATTTTGTATAAGTTAATTGAAGACTATGTAAGCCATTTATTTATTCTAAAGAGATAAACATTGCTTTACAAATATATTTATTATTTTTGTCACACACACACCACACACACACACACACACACACACACACACACACACACACACACACACACACACACACACAACGCGCACAATCGGTTGTTCATTAGTAATGTTATTATGTTTATTAGTAATTTATGTTTATCATAATATATTTTATATAATATATCAATGATTTATATATATTTCATATACCATAAGATGCATATTATATGTCATAATATCATACATTAGTTACTATGTGGCAATCTTTATTTTTATTACATTTTCAATCTTAATTATCTTAAAAGCGAACTTTCACTTTATTTATTTATATTTATATAATAAATACCTGTAATGAGAATTGACTGTCCTGCGTAGAATTTTTGTATTGGTGTATTATTTATTTCAATTTCATTGTTTTGATTCATGATAAATTAAAAGTTAATACGGAACGTCACAAATAAGTGCACTTAGAGACTTTCGACTTCGGCTATGTTTAGTTTTTGACTAAAAGAAGAAGTAATGACAAATGACAACGCGACAAAATATTTCTCGTGATTTAACGCAAAATCATGAATAAATTGTAACTGAGTGACGCATTTGGACTAATGCAATATTTATCTCTTGAGAATTTCTTTTATAAATTGAAATTACCGAAATTTAATTACAGATGTTACGTAAAACATTAAACAAAGTTTTAGAAAATTTTCTTTGAAGAAAATTTCGATTCTAAAAAATTTCTGAGATTTAAATATTCAAGATAATTAAAAATATATAATTAAGAAAAAGAATACTGTGTGTGTATTTAAAAATGATAAGTTATTTCTTTTCAATAAAATATCGATTGGGCTTACGTTTGATTTTCTTCTTCCTGAAAGGAGACATATGTTAATGGATCTAAGTAACGAGATGCAGATAAATATGAGTAAAGAATTTATATTTCTCAAACAATGATTGGGCATTTGTCACATTCGAATGTTATGCTATAAATATTGAAATAAAAAATATATTTAAAACCATTCTGGAACGCGCACGATTTTAAACGATTGCTAAAATGCGAAGAAATGTCTGGGCCGCGTGTTTTTCGTTTCATAAACTTTCAGGGCAATTTTTTACGTCGCTTTAAATTTTAAATACTTCCAATACAATCATTTATCACTGAAAGTGACAGTAAAATCAAGTTGCTATCACGAGCGACATTGCGACGTATTGTACGAGATGTACGTGTAAAAATTAATACTTTTTTTTCCTTTTTTCTTTGCAACTTAGAACATCGCACATAACTCTACAATAAAATGATAAGAATAAAAAATAATTGTATTATCATTTTATTTCTCGCGTAAACATCAGTCTCACGATCGCGATCGTTACAACGAATGCGGCAAATGTTATTTCCATATACGCAATGATCGTGCAACGTGCCTATCATGAGCGAGAGAGGACGTATAGAAAAATACTACAGATTCTCTAAAACATGTAAGTACGTACACTATCGTGTTAAAAAACTAAAAGGACTCTAACTTGTATTTTTTTGGTTTAGTGAACGTCGATGCCGATCCGTTTTTCGACGATGAGGTATCCTCGCACGAACTTGTCTAAACTGAATCTGCAGGATCGATCTGTTATTCCGAGAAATTATATACTTATGCGTTTGCTCGCAATATATAAATAAATACATAAATGAATGCGCATACATATTTCGCCTGAGCAAAATTATCTTTTTTTAGGACAGCGCATAATTGTATTATAATTATTATGCAAATAATTTAATCGTTTTCGTTCAAAAATATTTTTTATTTTTTACACCATATTTTCTTTTTGCAAAAGAAAGTCTCTCTTGTGGAAACGTTGTTTTTCAACGAAATACAGTAGTTTAAGTGATGTCATTGGATACCCTTGGGATCAAGCAAGATTTCTTCTCCTCAAAAGATTAGGATAAGAAAAGATTACGCCGTAATCTTCTAATATTCTAATTAATCGGGATGAAGAAACATTTTCTCTTAATTCCAATATAAACAATAATTATTGTACATGATAATTCTTTTATACTTCTTGACGTGTTTGTGAAAAATTGTGCTAATGACACAATTGGTAAGAAAGAGTTTTAATTTGATTTTCGAGGCTTATTAATTTGCGACAATTGGCGCGCGATTTTTTGAGCGAGCATTCTCACGGTACCTAAGAGAACCAGAAGGCAACAGTAATACGCACTCCGTCTTTGTTTATTTAAATTGTTAATTATTAAATTTACATTGTAACAATATAAGGTCACAGAATTCAAATTATTTTATTTATAATTTTAATGTACACGTGTATCCTCATATATACATATTTTTTTATTTTGTAAATATTTTATGTGTTAAATTGTTTTCACGTCACATAAAATTGATAAATAGAATTCTATTTTGAATTTAAAAATATATTTGCTTGGTTAATAAAATATAAAACGATTTTAAAATAAGTGTACACTTATTTTTTTACGAGAAACTTATTATCTTTTCTTTTTTATTGTAATATGATTTTGGTCTTTATACAATATTTCTTGTTATATAATTTTAATTATTATAATGTTCTCACATCGTTGTCGTCGACGGTCTTGAAACCACGTTTGATGAGAGAATTCGCTTCTGCCGTTTCCTTCCTAGCCGCAATTTCAACATTGATTATTACATATCGACGTCGGCGATGAACTTGCGCGGATACCATTGGACTTATCGACAATTATCTCCTCCTATTCTTTATCATCAGAGCATTGCTTTTTAGTTTTCTTCGCTGACAGTAGATGATACCACCTATCGGAAAATACGGTTCAGATGTAATTTGACAGTTCGTCAGCTGATTCAAACTGAAACACGTGTATGAGCGAGTGTATATTTAATCAACGCAGATATTGATTTAAAATTAAATTTCTCAATTAATTTTTCGTATAATCTAAATTTTGAGGAGGAAATTTATTAATTATTCAAATGTATGTATGTTTGTTTCTACAAAATAAAGATAATATTAAAAATTCAAAAAAATACGTCCTTTTTTTTGAAAAAGAAAACAGTCTTCTTTTTTCAAAATTTCTGTAAGTTGGCTTCGAAAATTTGTCAAAAAATCTGGCATTACATTGTCTGCCGACAGTATCGAGTCACTTTGTATGCATATCTTCTTTCGGGAAGTGTCGTTTATCAGCGTATATCCGGTAGACGCGCGAAAAGCCTTGCAAAACGCTGTGAATGTTTAAAAGCATTAGTTCGCATAATAGATGTATCGCCGTTACGTGCTTCAAACGCATTTCCGCTTATCGTTGCTTTAAAAGCATGTTCTCGTATACCAGTATTAGCTCATCTTTTTACAGTTTTAAAGCTAGAAAATGAGTAAAGTGTCGATAACGGGATTGTCTACGAAACATTCATCGATTCTTATGTAATGCGAAAAACAAGATTATTTAATAATAATCGATGAATTGATATTTCTTGCAACTATGTTAACTTGATTAATGTGTGAGGTAAAGAAATCTATGTAAAGAACGTCTGATCGATAATTTAACAATATCTCATTATTATATTACAGGAGATGAAAATAAAAGAAGGACGAAGAATGTATTTTTGAAATGATAGTTGAACATTATTACATTTTGTTTAAAAATTACACACCTGGACAATTACACACCTTGACAAATAAATAAAAATTAATATCAAACATTTAATAATTGTAAAAACCAAAAACAAGTTAAATCTTAATTATTCAAGAAATTTGGCGGATTTTAAAGTAACTAAATATACAATACAATATAATACAAACAAAATAACAATAGGATACAAGAATTTATCAAACCTAATATATAATGATAAATATCATGATATATATTTGTTAAAATTATTTTTTAAGTTATGTACAAAATTATTTTCTAGTTGAGCTAGTCGCTCCATATCGTAAAATACCGGGCATATTTCGGGCGTATATATATCGAGTTTTATATAGTTCCCCTGGAATAACATATCTATTGTCAATTATATATATATATATATATATATATATATATATATATATTATAAAAAAAAAATATATATATATATATAAAATAAAATATATATGTATATTTTTTTATCATGAGTTGAACAAGTTTTATCATTATCAGTCACAAAGAATGCATTTTATCAGGAAATAAACTGAGGAATGATTTATCAGAAAATAAACTGGAGAATGCATTTTATCAGGAAATATAGTTAACGAATATCATGAGAGCGCTCGGTGGAAAATTGCGATAGACCTTCTGGAAACTCACTGTGCGATAATATAAGAGTAAACATGCCCTTCGCTTACTCCCATAAGACGAAGCAGTGATTTTCCTGGGCGATGCATTTTCCCTACGACCCTGAATTATTAATAAACACTGGTACACAGATTATATAAAGGTGTACACAGTTACTTGCAGACACTCCGTTCAGTTTAATCACTGTGCAAATTATCTCGAGTGCCGCGTATCTCTGTCACGCAGCAAAACAGCTATACATTAAACTTGTTTAGTTATCCAAAAGTAATACGATTCTCGCTGAATTTTAAACAAAACTCTGAGAGTTTTTTAAAATTTTAATTTTATTGATTTATTGCAAAATCTTCAAGTATTAAAAATGTAACAAATACATTCTCAATAATAATATTTCTTTCAACATATTTTTGTATTTTAACGATTAATAGTTTTTATTGTAAATCAATACGTATGATTTTTATTTATACATTAAGTTATAAATATTATATATTTTTCACAGTTTATTTCCTTGTAGAGAATAATTTTATGTAAAATATTTTTATTATATTATTTATTATATATAAACTTTATAACAATGACAACAACAATTAAGATAATCACGTAACAAATTGTAAAATTATATATAAAATAATACTGTACATACATGCATACATATATAAATATATAGTGCGTATATGTATCATATATATATATATATATATTAAAAGCGTTAATAAAGCTTGACACGGTTTTAGCTCTTCGTACATGACTGTATACTATATATACTATATTTAATGATGCTCATCTCGACAAGAGTAGCGTCAGTTATGTGCACGAGATTTCCACTTCTTAGACGCGGATCTCTAACCCCTTCTCTTCCTGTCTCCTTTTGGATTTCGGAGGGAGAGGGGGTCCTGTAGTTATTACCAAGACCGAGGGGGTTGATCGATAACCTATTTTTCCGCGATTGGCATGGCGCCAGAATTCCTGGCCAGTGGCTGCTGACTCTTTGACATCGCAAACAGTGTAATCTCTGTTCTCGGGGTAGGTCACGAATGTTTTCAAATTCCGACAAGGTTTCGCGTGGCATTCATGTCAACTAAAACAGCGACACAGCGGGACTGTGATGATCGCCGTGATGACCTTCTGAAAATGCTAAATATATTTCAATAGAAAATATTCATAACAGTGAACATTTTTGACGAAATTTTATTTTCTGTTCTCGATATTAAATATTTGTGTTTGATATCTTTCATATAATTTATAACTTTATATTTTTCATAAATTTATGATGGAAGGAAGCAAGCGTTTTTAACTCTTAATAAATTTATGTTTATAATAGAGAGAGTTATTACAAGATATATATATATATAAATATCAATCTTGGCACCCCCTGCTATATCTGAAACATTTTTAGCACTTTATTTCTTTAATATTATCTAATTGAAAATATCTCTTACATCTTTGTTGTATTATCGCTTCTAATTTTAATCATTAATTTTTTCAAATGCTTGCTACGGTCTCGCTTACACTTATAAAGTTTTGTACATCAGATTCAAGCTTTTTTGCAAATATATTCCCTAACAAAAATGAAAAAAACAATTTTAAAGATATATAAGATAATTGTAATTTTTTAAATATATACTAGAATGCAGAAATTTTACAGGCGCGTCCAATTTATTTTCTATGTACACACAACACAATATATATGGCATAAATATATTATACACAAATGTAAATAATTGTTTAATTGCAGACGACATGAGTAAAATAAGTTATGGCACACGAACTTGACACTTAACAACCAATTAGCATCATGGGAAACTGATGTCAATAATACAACTTTTTTAAAGAAAAAAGTAATGATATAATGACATATACTTAATAATAATACAATAATAAAACAAAACGGAAAATAAAATGCTGTTTTATTTATATCGTTTTTTTTCTTGGAATTTCTACAATTATTTTTCTTAAAATAATCATTTTAAGAAAAATGTGCATAAGGAAAAGGAAAATAATTTTATTACAAAATGTCTCTATTTGAAAAGACAATTTTTATCTTAACAATTTTTGTCTAAACTAAGAATTTCAAGAAAATAAGTTGATATAAATATAACAATTTAAATTTCTCGACATGCATGTAAAACAAAAATGTACATACTAATATAATTAATAAATTAAAACATACATATAAACAAACATATAATAACCTTAAACATTCAAATATGTTCAAATATTTTAACGAATATGTTCCAAATAATCCAAAGAGTGGAAAAAATAAACACAGTTTTAAATATTTGGTGTATCCAGTAAAGCCTAAAAATCATGATTTTGTTTTAAGAGAAATTTAATCTTTATATTAAAAACAAAATTAGCTTTAATAAAGATTAAAAAGAAATTTTTTACCTTTTGTAATAGGTACGACTGATTTCCAAATTACTGTCATCTTCTTTTAATAAATAAAGACGTATGCCTTTGTGAAAATCAGTGAGATATTTTGTCCAGTCAAGTTCTTTTACATTGAATGGAAATAATTGCTGATCCTTTTCATTCAAACAATTCCACATTATTTGAACATTATCATCGGTGTAATTCCATGTATTGGTTGAAAAATGTGCAATTGATTTGACAGCTTTATGTATTTTATTATACAATTTCCACATTCTGAAATATGTATAAGATTATTAAGCGATTTCTTGTATTCTATATACACAAAGAAAACGATTTGTTTTAATAATTTGTTTGAATTTATTTATTTTATTCAAACAACATTGTGTCATACAAAACATTATTTTTATTGACTGAAGAAAGTATTATTTCGTTGACTTAAACAATATTATATGATACATGTTATTTTAAAAATCAAATAATGTTATTAGTCTCTTTAAATAAACAGCTTTTTTCGACTATTTCAAGCATAAATTTTATTAAATCTAAAAAAATTTTTCTCTCCACGTAAGTAACTTTATTTAGATTTGAGATAAACTATTATATATACGTAATCAAATAATTAATATTCGTTTATGTTTCTACAATACCTCGGGCGACGACCCATGCATATTCTTACAGTATCTACAAGAAAGGCCGGAAGCAAATGACAGAACCAAGTGCAAATTTTATATGGCATCTCTCGTGATATTAAAATAATAAATGGAAACCACATGGAATCTTTCAAAGGATATTTCTGATTTATGTAGAGTATTTTATTGATGTATTCGATCCAAGTTAGCGCGTTGGCCGATATGTAATTGTAAATTAGCATATCTTTGCCTCTCCTATAAAAATTCAAACATGTTTCATAAAATCCGCCCATCAACCATAAGTCATGCGTTTGAATATATTTTTATTTAATGTAATCACTTCATTTAATTACGTAAAGAGTTGATTATTTTATCGCACATGTATGACGTCAATCTACTACTAAGAGGATCAAAATGATATTCAAATGTAATAATGATTGTATAAATTATGTAAAATAATTCGTGATTCTTTTTGTAAAAAAAATTAAAGACTAAAGTTGGGACTGAGATTAATATCTACATTTAATATACGATGACAGTAATTAATATCAAAATTGCTTATAAAAGTACCATTCTTAATAAATAAATCTGTTTCTTCATGATATTTAATTATATCACCTGCATTGATTAGAGACATCCCATGCACTAGCAATTAAAGCGTTTACAGTAAAATCGACAGGCACCAAATTCGCTGGAATATTGGGATCGCACCATTGAATTCTCGTGAAACCGAGTAAGATGGATAATGTACTGCCAACTGGTCCATATAAGTTTTCACCCCATCCAACGATTGGTTCTCTAGCGGTGGGCATGACTGAAAAAAATATTTATTATTTTTTTGCAATAACTTACGCTTAATAGTTGTCTGCAATATTTTTGCGATTTTATGTTATCACTTTAAAGTTTTATTTTCTTGTAATGGTACTATGATAATTTATTTGTTATAAGTGGCAATAATTATAAGTTTGTATTACATACAAGAAATATATATATTTCTTGTTGGATATGTAATGTATATTTTATAAGATACTACTCAAGATTATATATACGATAAAATTTATGACAAAGCTGAATTTGATATATATTTTGCACATATTCTTTGTGCAACACAATATGAAGATCATGTAATTTTAAGAAATTTTAATAAGCAAAAAATTAGCACAATAAATTAATTTTGTATAATTAATTAAATTTCTCACCTATCGCAGGTCGAAATATCCCAATTGGTAAATCTCCGCTTTCTTCTCTGAAAAGTGTTTCCGCAATGGCTTTCGTAAATGTGTATGTATTCGGCCATGATGAAGCGATTCTATCTCAGAACAATAATTTATTATATTATAATAACTTTAATTTATTTAAAACGTTAAATTTTCTACATAGGAAACTTATTATATATCGAAAATGAAAAAATACGCACTTATCTAAATATTCTTCAATTACGTTTTCGGGTAAAGCACGCGTCAATGTGATAAGATTTTTGTGATTAATAGGATACGTATAAAAACGTTCCTCTATATGTTTTACGTGGCAGTTTGCATACAAAGTCGATACATGAATGAATGACTGCAAGATAAATGTCAATACTGATAAATTACGTTTTCAAAATTCATAAAAATTAATAATTTTTTTCAATTATTTGGATTAATATTTATTGTTAGAAAAAGGAATTACCTTTAAGTTTGGCATATGTTTAGCGATGTTTAAAATTATATTTGTAGCAATAACGTTTATTGTTATAGCAGTTTTCATTTTCTCCTCGAAACGTACAGTCGCTGCCAAGTGGAAAACTATAGACACCTACAATATAAAATAAATATATTGTAACAAGAATTTTTCTAATATACTATTATAGTGTAATAGTGAATAAATGTATAAAAAGAAGGAGAATTTTGATTATCTTAATAATTAGAAATATAAGCTCATGTGGAATATACATATATTTCTTAAATAATATACGATAACTTTTTTGCATTGAATATAATATTCAAGTGCAAGAAAATAAGAGAAATTTGAATTATTTATTTACCTTACGCATCAGCATATTCTTATCATTTTCAGACAGTCCTAAGTCTTCGGCATTAAGATCGATTATAAGCGGTACGACTTTTTTGCGAAAATTGGGCACTTCCTTATTTAGTCGGTTGTACAACTACAGATTATAGATTTATGTAGCAACGTTTGAATATTCACCTTAATGCTCTTTTGCAGTAACATAATGAATTTGTTAGGCTACTAACCGGATTTTCAAATATGTCATTCAGTCGGCTTTCAGGACACTTGTTTTTTTTCGAACGTATCAGTAGATACATTGTAGAAATATCAGGACAACTGCGTAACAATTTTTCAACTAAAATCTTTCCGAGAAACCCAGTACTACCTATAGAAGAAAATAGAAAAATAAATCTAAACTGTAACACTTATTAATTTACACTATATCACTAGAAAGATCATGTAAAGAATCTTTAAGAACACTATTGTAATAGTAACAAAAATTGATTATTTATATATAACAAATATAATAATTAATAATTTTTTAAAAATTGAATGTATACTGTTATTAAAGCGAGTCAATATTTAAAATTTATTTTTGTATTTATTAATTTTGAAAAATTTATTTTTGTATTTATTAATTTTGAAAAATTTATTTTGAACTAATTAGTATATTAAATGCCGAAAGAGTTTAAATCTGAGAATCTTATAGTATAATACAAGTTTATTGTGTTTCAAAAGTTTTCCTAAAAACATATAGTACACACAAGCACACAGTATAAAGTATATGATAAAATAATAGTGTATTAAATTGAAAAAACTGGAATCAGAAGAAAATAATAGTAATAAAAAATAGAAGTAAGATAAAGAATAAAATATAGTAAACAAAAAATAAAATTAGAATAAACAGATTAGAATAACAATATGATAAAATTGGACTAAAAGCACAGAAACAGTTGATAAAAGCTTGTTAGCTGCTAGCTTTTACTTTTAATATTTAGAAAATGTATTGCCAAGTTTCTTTTATGATTTAATGGAGGGAGATTCAATGATCTCAAAAGATAACTTCAACAGAGAAGATGCTTTTCAAAGAATTTGTGATAAATTACTCTTTGACATAATGGAACTTTTTCCAGCCTCTAGAAAAGGAGTGCCTCATTGGAGTCTCTCATAAACGGATAAATGCTTAAATCTATTGAAAAGACAGATTGAATTATCAGTTGAAAGTAACTGATAAAGTAAGCAGCCTAAAAATATAATCGACACCTTTTTAACAAAATTCAATCGAGATCTAAGTAAATTTGAAAGATATTGGAAATTTTTACATTACGATTTGAAATTTTTAATTTTTACATTTTCTTATAAATCTGATTCCTGAATTAGAAACTATTTGCAGTTTCGATATTTACAAATAAAATAACAGTCGATGTGAAACAAATATAATATAGATACAAAGTGTTCTTTGTAAACAACCTTGTTTTCAAAATCTTAGTTGATTTATAAATAATTCAGTAGTGTTTATATATTTGCATATGCTTTGCTTATAAAAAGTATAAAATGATGATTGTGCTCAAGATCTTTGCCGATTAAACGAGGAGAACCAGGTTCTCTCAGGTACAGGTAAGTTATATAATGTTTGGAAATGCCGCCTAACATTTTATTTTATTACTTTTAATTAAGAAATAGATACTAAACACTCAGTTATGTTACCCGCAGCTATATTGACCAATTCTATATTATATTCTTAACTGTGAAAGAGACATAGATTTACAAACTATCAATGTATACATAATGAAACTATGTGAATAAATTTGCAGTGCTTAATGACTGGATTATTTATAAAGATTGAAAAGAGTATAATAATTCAAAGTGTTTTTTGTAAAAACAACCTTGTTTTCTTAGTTGATTTATAAATAATTCAGTAGTATTTATATATTTGCATATGTTTTGCTCATAAAAAGTATATAATGATGATTGTGCTCAAGATCTAACGCCGATTAAACGAGGCGAACCAGTTTCATGTCAAGAAACCGGTTCTCTCAGGTACAGGTAAGTTATATAATGTCTGGAAATGCCGCCTAACATTTTATTTTATTACTTTTAATTAAGAAATAGATACTAGACACTCAGTATGTTACCCGCAGCTATATTGACCAATTCTATATTATATTCTTAACTGTGAAAGAGACATAGATTTACAAACTATCAATGTATACATAATGAAACTATGTGAATAAATTTGCAGTGCTTAATGACTGGATTATTTATAAAGATTGAAAAGAGTATAATAATTCAAAAACCAATTTATTTAAAAAACCTATTAAAGCTGGTCATCAAGACGTTAATTGTTGTGAGTATGATTAGGATTCTACGCTGTCTATACTCCATGGCCACGTAGATAAAAACAGAACCAATTAAAAATTGAGTATAAACAGTTTAAGGTTGTACAGTAATATATGATTTTTAGAAGGACAAACTGTAACAAAAAATTAGATAGATCTGATAATAACAAGCCGACTGACGTCAGTGATGAATGTTAGTAATGTAAAATAATGACGCATTATAATGTTCAATGACGCATTATAAGTCATTATAATTTTTTATTATATAACTTTTTATTATTATTTAAAAAAAAATTTTTTTTATTTTACCATATTACAAGGGACAAAATCCCCCTCTAGTATACATAACGAAAGTACATGCGAGAATAATATACAACAGAAAATAATATAATACAAAATGATTTAACTGCAATTTTTACAATATTAATAACACTTAGTAAAATTAAAATTTTAAATCAAGGACGCAATTTGATAAAAATATTTATTTACTTTAACTAACAAAGTGTAACGGTTTTTTGTCAACAGATGGGAAAAAGCGAAAAAATACATAAATATTTAATCCAATAAGGAAAATCTCTTCTTATTGACTTTGAACTTATTGAACTTGTGTGAAAAAAATTAATATGCCTAGAAAAATCGTTCGCCAGCTTATCCATAGGCTTGTTTTTGCCATAGAATGTTCTGTGAGCTTCTACAGCGAATAACTGATGCTGCCTAAGCGATTTACCAGGCACATGTATATTAATTTTTGATAACAATTTAGGGCAATCAACACTACTGTTCAACAATTTACACATAAAAATAAAATGTAACATAATCCTACGATCTCTTAGGGTTAAAAACCCAAAAACATTTTGCAGTACATCGTAATAATGATCGGCGAAGGCCATCGGTTTTTGTATAACAAAGCTCATACGACGAATAAAACGGTGCTGAACTCTTTCAATCAATGCACTCTGATGTACATAATAAGGAGACCAAACAACCGAAGCGAATTCTAATTCTGGTCTCACTAGGGAGCATAGAATAACCTTAGAGTATTTACATTTCTGAAGAATTTACAGGCACGAATTATGAAACCGAGCATATAATGAATTTAACTATTATAATTGAAAATCATTATAATTTGCTTTTTAATTTATAACTTGAAAATAATTTATAACTTGAAAATCAGAATAATTTATTGCAAAAAATCAATATTCGCAGGATCGATTTTTGTTATTAAGGTATTCGATTATACATAATTTCATTCAAATATTTTAAAAGAAGTATAAAAACATATAAGATAAAGAGCCGAAAATCTCTAAAGATAGGTTGATTTTTTTATGAAACATATAATACATTATTTTTCAAAACAAAATAAAACACATATGTCTCCAAAGAAAAAAATAAATAAGTAAATAATTTAGAATTAATTAGAAATAATTCAATAGATATAGTGAAATACATGAGTAAAAATAAGTTTATAAGCAAAGAGATTAAATCAATTCTATAAACATTATACTATAATAATTGAAGTTATTTAAGTTATACATATGTGTAGTAATATATAAAAATAAAAGTTATAATTTTTAAGTTTTATATAAATTCTATATTTTTATTTTATTGTATATTTTCTTTTTAATGGTATCAATTTTTAGTATTTTTGTTCTACTGTATGAAATTTTTGTATCTTACGTATATAAAATGAGGGAATGAGATTCAGTATAGGAGGATCAATAAAAATTATTAATCAATATTATTTTAAGTAAAATCAGTACTGTGAGGAAAATTATTATCTCTTTCAAATAAGAAAACATGGAATTAAAATTAACATAAGAAATAAAAATTTTGTTGAGATTATTGAAAAATGATAGCAAAGGAAAAATGTGTGTGTGTGTGTGTGTGTGTGTGTGTGTGTGTGTGTGTGTGTGTGTGTGTGTGTGTGTGTGTGTGTGTGTGTGTGTGTGTGTTAGAAAACAAAGCAAATTTAACCTTAAGATTTTGCGGTATAATACATAAAACTCATGTGCGTCATTGTTTAAGTTTACGAGTGTCGCACTCAATTTTAACTGTGCGGTTAATTTGACTACGCAATATTTTTAGCTCATTTATATTCTAGATAAGCAAAACATTTTATTTTGTGTATAGGAAAAATTTGTGAAGACCATGACATGACTAATTTTCAGACACATTTTTAATTTTGTTTACTTTTAATATATCAATAAATACATTCGATACGCCAAAAATAAGTAGAATTAAAATAATTCATAGTTGTCTCTGTGAAAAAAATTGCAGAAAAAAATAATGTTAATTAGACAGTTTAATTTGTCATTGAAAGACTACATAAACATTTTATTTATTTCCAAGAAATAACATTGTACTCAACAAATATATTTATTATTTGAGTCATACACACGCACACACAAACGCACACAATCGGTTTTTCATTACTAATTTATGTTTATTAGCACTTTATGTTTAGTAGTAATTTATGTTTATTATAATATATTTTATATATCAATAATTTCATATATCAACGATATATATATATATATATATATATATATATATATATATTGTATATCAATGAATTATATATGTTTCATATATCAATGAGATGCATATCATATATCAATAATATCATACATTGATTACTATGTAATATCATACATTGATTACTATGTAATCAATGTATGATATTATTGATATATGATAAATTATTTTAATTCTACTTATTTTTGATTACTATGTAATCAATGTATGATATTATTGATATATGATATGCATCTCATTTAATCTTATTACATTTTCAACCTTAATTATCTTAAAAAACGAACTTTTACTTTTTTAGTTATGTTTGTTTAATAAATACCTGTAATGAGAATTGACTGTCCGGCGTAAAATTTTTGTATCGGCGTCTTATGCATTTCAATTTTATTGTTTTTATCCATGATTAGTTAAAAGTTAACACGAAAATTGACAAGTAAGTGCACTTGGAGACTTCCGACTTCTTCGACTATTTTCAGTTGCTGACTAGAAAAGATCAAGTTGTTACTGCATATATATATACATATGACTTATATAGGGTGTCTTAATAAAAGATATCATAAATTTTTTAAACTAAAAAAGATAGTTTATTTGCATCGAATAATTGATACGTGAGAAACGTGATTCTCGATGATAGTACAAAACAAAATATTTATGGTGCAATTATGTGTGTTATTATTATGTAGAAAATAGATATTTGTCTATAAAATATGCTATTGCATTATTTACAGGAATTGTCTATTTAGAATATTTTTACTAAATATAAAGCAAGCTTTACTGTTCATATTTTCTTGCATTTAGGCATGGAATATAGAGATGCATGACAAGACTCTTACAGATAGATGTATAACATTAAATTAGTGTAAAAAATTAGTCGCTTTTTTGTTATGTATATATATAAATGTTCTGTTTCAAATAAGTTATTAATTTTTGATCGATGAACAAAGTGTTTACCCTGTGCATACATGCTGTGCATGTTGCTCCATCTATTAAGATCTTATTATATTCTGTAAATGTGCTTGCATTTATCTCTAGAATGACTTTTTGAAGAGTATTTTTAAATGTAATGTTATTTTGATAATATATTATGTACAGTTGAAACCATCAATAAAAACCCAGTGACAAATGTCAGTCGAAAAAACGTCAAATAGACGTTGATATATATGTCAAATGCGTTAAATAGACGGCGAACAGACGTCTTTTAAATCTCTGGGAATAACAAAAACATTAAAATAAGACTTAAATCTGCTCAAAAAAGATATTAAAAATATATAAAAAAGTGTTAAATATATATACATACATATATATATATATATATATACCTTTCCAGTTAAAATAAATTGTATGAAATCAAGAAAGTAACTATATTTAAAAATTCTTTACTTTAAAATATAAAAAAATGTGGAATTTTTTTTACCAAAATAAATTTTTTTCAAAAATAACAATAAAACAAAATATAAATTAAAAATGGCAAGAAAATATGTATAAATTACAAGAAAATCCAAATATTTTCGAAACTCTTTATATATAAAAATAATATTAGAAAAATATATTAACTAAAAATATAATATATAAACTCATATGTAAATTATTTATTACTATACATATAATTGCTATACATTAAATATTAATATATAATTATAATATATTATACAAATATTAATATATAATATACCATAAACATCATAATATATAGGTTATATTTACATTTTGTATAAAAAAATAAATTTTATTAAAAAATATGTCTCTTATTTTTACTTACAACATATTCAAAGTTTATCAAAATCGAAAGGGGACACTTTCGACCCTGTCCGTATGAATACGCAGTATACGCTTGAAATTCACACTGCAAGACGTTTTGAGAAAAAAAATGTTTGGACAGCACAAATTGTGCTGAATAATGCATATTAAAATGCATATTGTCAGCAATGGGTGCATCAATTGTCGTCCTCGATATCAATGTATTTAGAAAAATTTATTTATTTTTACAGTCTTTTTTTTAATCATTTGAATTAAAAGAAAATAATTAACTATTTTCCAATTACGACCGAAAAAGCCGGTAACACAAATGATACACTGTATTGTCGCTTGATTTCACTTGATTTTTATATAATATTATATTTAACGGTGAGGCGTCTTTTGATGATAATTTTATTTGACATATATAATAATAAACTTTTAATTTGATAACGAAATTCGATAATAAATTCGATGATATATAGTGTATAAATATGTACGACTTTTTTTGTTGAAAAATATTTTTAGAATGTGCTATTTAAATTTGTTAATTTTCTCACATCCTCTACGTAATTTCTTTTTTACTTTATTTGAGAGAAATTGAGAGAAATGCGATAAATCTTTGGAATCTCCTTAATATAAATATAGTCTACTCCTTCTGCTCAAGGAATATACAACTTATAATTAAAAAGAAAAAGGTTTTGGAGTGTAAAATCTTTTTTCTCGAATATAAAAATAGAGGAGAGTGAAGATGTAAGTTAAAGGTTAATATAGAAAATAAATATATTTTTTTCTATTCTTTGCACTCTCTTGACACACACGTCGTTTATAATTAAGATATACCTACATATATAATTTATGCTTATTATATATTTACACGTTATTTATACAGAACGATTCAGCATAAAATAAATAATTTAAACTTTTGACAAAACACAAACAATTTTTATAGAGAAATATATTATGTATAACTATTGAAAGCAAACTAAACTATGAATATGCAACATCGTTACTTTTATAAATAGAATTTTATAACAATACAATCAAGATTGAGTAATCTTTCGAAATTCAGACATTTTGTCAGTGACTGTTAACGCGATAAATATTTACGCGTTGTACATGCTAGATAAAAAAAATAACACTTTGTTGTTTACTATCGTTGTGTATCTTTTTTTGTTGTCCTAGTTTTATTGTTATGTCATATTTGGAATTTTTTAATATTTTTTTACTGTACTACATATTCCTTTTTTAAAATGTTAATAGATGTTTTTTTAAACAATAAATAATTATTGTTATCTAAACATTTAAAAATTGCTTATTTCTGTTAAATATAAAACAAATAAAAGTTATTGATTATACTTTAATAAATATATTAATAATTTATCGATTATATTATTCATATAAAGCTTAAAAATTTTATGTTTAAATTAAAAAAGTTATATATAAGATGTCTCAGAGTCATATCGCACTATCAATGGGAGAAATCATTGACTATTTTTTTGTCAACAAAAATGTGAAAGACGTCAATAATTTTCAAGTTATAAGCATGTTACGTTCAGATCTGGAAAAGAATAGACCAACGGAAGGACGTAACAGTTATATTTCCCAAGAACAGAAACCTTAAAGGCGCGTGCCTCGAGTCAAGCAAACCGACAAGGCCGAGAAATAGGTCAACGACTAGAAGAATAGTTTTTACTCAATTTTGATTCGAACGTTTGCGGTCCCTTTTTTGTGTGGAAAGGAACTTAATCCTTACCTAGGATGGGACTAAGTGCGATCTTCAGAAACGAGGAATATAGAAGTTAATTAATTAAATAAATTGTATATAAAAAATTAACATTATTATTTATTATAAAGATTAAGACAAAGTAAGAAAAATATATGTATTAAATTCTTGAATATCATAATTATGTTTGAAATACAGAAGATCCGTGTATTATATTAGTGTAGATATATATGTCTGTGTGTGTTATCATTATCGCGAGTGTTACAAAAGAAGGTCATCAGTCAGATTAATTTGAAGAAGACTCTAACGTTGAAACCCTAGGACTGACTGGATACAATATATATATTATATTCTATATAATACATATATAATATATCATTTATATGTATCTATATATATATATATATATATATATATATATATATATATACAATATGTATATATGTATATACATATTATACAAACCTTTATTTTCTTAACACAAATCTTATTCAATTCAATGGCAAATTTTGATTAATATTAGGTCATATACATCGAAAAATTTGGATTTATTAAATTATTGATTTTTTAATGCAATCATTTAATTATTTAATTAGTCTTGTATACATATACCTTTAAAATGTTTGAAAGTTTTTTAATTAATTTTTTTTTATTAATCTTTATTTTCTTGCAAAATCGCGAAAACAGTTTTGTTTCTAATAATAAAAGATTTCTTTATAGACTTCCAAAATAAAGGACTTACGAATAAAGGTCGATCTTTCGTGCTAATCTTATGACAGACTTTCTGTTACAACTTTGTTCGGACCCTATTTTTTATGACATTTAAATCAATAAAAGCTTATTTCTGATTCTGTCATCTTAAATCGATAATTACAATCTTTTTATTAAATAAGTTTGTGACGGAAGAAGCATATATTTATAGTGTAAAATGTACCCCATATAAAAGTGTAGAGTTGTTTCGCTGTCAGAGGATCGAGAGGGATGTAGCACGCTTTATTTGTGGTTACCTGAACAGCGCGATGCTATCCGCATGATAAATGTGCAATCATAATTTACCGCGGCGGTATAACGATGCGTCATTATCACGTTGGTGCATTTGGTCAAAACAACGCGTCAAAGCAACCATCCATCCTTAATTATACGGGGAAGGGAAACTTTTTTTTAGATTCGTACATACCATTCGGAAAATAATATAAAGAAACTGAAGTCTCTTAAAGTCAAATTAATATTTCTAAATCATGAAGAGTGAGTGTTAATAACATCCTATACATCATAAATGAAATAAAGTAAAAATATATTATAAGCATTATAGCAAAAAAAATAACTTTAAAAATATAATTTTTTGAAATAAGAAAAATACATCTTAGAAAATCTGAATATTTCTGAACAAATTTATGTAAGATGAATGATAGCATGTTATAGAGATTTTATCGTTAATAAAGTTCAAAAGCTAGATGACTTTATGCAGTTTTCTTGTCACTAATGCGCCAAATCTTTGTCTGATTTTATATATAATATATTAATAATACGCTTTCTTTTATTTTGTGTTTAATGCTTTTTTTCTTCCAAATGCGTAATATTTCTATTTATTTTATCAGACGGAAATTATTACTTGCACAATATATTGTTACAAATTTTATTTTATTGTATTTTATCTCTTGTTTTAAGAATTTGTTTCAGCTTCTTTCCATCGAGGAAATTTCTAATGTAAACTGCTAAGTTCTAACAATAAGATAAATGTCGTGAGTCAAAAGGGTCATTAAATTTAATAATACATGTGGCATGTCGGTGCAACAGCAAAATGGCTCAAAAGAATGGATCGTGTCTGATCGATGTCCGTGACTGCTACTTTTCGAGCGTTTAATATGTGTTTGATCCGATATTCGGGAGACGACGGGACATATCGTATTAAAATTACATACCTCATTGATCGTAGCCTATTAATAAAATCAAATTTCCATCCTGTAAGTGCGATCGACCGGCGACCATTATTGTTAAAACCGAACTGATATTTTCGAAGTCGAGGAAATTACTAATACTGGTGTAAGACTGTTAGCAATACTGTTAGGATGGCTGGTCTATATATAAATGAGATCTTTGTTTAACAAAAAAAAAAAATAACATATAAATATATTTAACACACGATATTGCACTACAAAAAAATATAAAATAAAAGTAACTCAAGATATTCCGCTATTTATACACTTTCGGAAACTTTAAATAAGTGAAGCAGTCCTTCGCTCACTACCTTTCGAAATAGACGGACTTTCTCTAACTCACACGTGTTTACTCTTCGACTGTTTTTGGCTGACTGCCCCTCCTTTTCTCAATTTTTGATTATCAAGATAAAAACCAGTTTTCTGCGTTAAAGGATTGATTGCTATTTTGCTATTTTGATTATAATTTACGTTACAATCTTCGTCGCGCTTTCACTGGTTAAAACTTGGTGAGATTCCGTCCGAGGTCAACGAGCAAGGAATTCATTGACCGTCGCTTCGTTATTCGCTGTTTCGTTGACAATTTTCGACTTCGTTTCAAATTTCATGATTGCGCAAAGGGAGTGTTGCAGAAAGAGATTTCTTTATTAGCAACATTTGTGGGATAATTATCAAGAGAAGAAGATCCAGTAGTAACCAACTATTTATTAGATATGTATATGCTCTTATAAGAAAAGTCAAAATAGGGATTAATTTAATAACATCAAGAGCTTAATATATTTAATAACATAAATATTTCTCACATTTGTTTAACAGATTTCCATAAAAATATTCTTTCACTGTTTCGACCGGATATTATTCTAAATTCTTATTTGCTAGAATATCTCAATTTTATTTTAAAGTGACTCATAATTTTTCACGCTCGAGGTTTTTAATAAAATAGCAATGAATTGTCAATAATCTATTATTGTCAGAAATAAAATTTAAAATTAAAAATAAAAGTAGATGAAGAATTAATTTTGATTAATCGATAAAATATTTAAATGGGATTAACATAAAATTATTTACTTAAATTATATTTTAATATTTTTTCTTAAAATTCATTTCTTAGTAACAATTATTATATAACTAGGAAAGTAATTAGTATAATAGATAATATACGCAATATATGTATATATATATATATATATATATATATATATATATATATATATATATAAACACAGGTGCGTGTACATACACATGTGTGTACATTACACACGGAACATTAACGTATAAGAATTATTATTAACATATAAATTTATATATATTATGTTTTTTAATTAGATATTTTTATAATTTTAATGTATAATCATGTTTTAAGAGATTTTATAAACAGATTTATTAATAAAAAAATAAGGCGGCAATATTAAATATGTTTATCAATCTATGGCCATAGCTGCAAAAGCCTTCGGCTTTTACACACGAGATCAATATATGTAGAGTTTTTTACAGCGTCAATACACTCGTACATGGATAAGGAAAAAGCGATCGATATACAGCATGTATTTCTTTGATATCACGTCACGCGAAGCAGTAAGAATAGACACTATTTGCCTTGGTTAGATAAGTCAATAATCCATTGTATCGTATCTCGATAGATTTTGTCAATTAAAGATACAAATACATACAAATTGATTATAAAATTATTATAATCAAAGAAATATTAAATTTACTGTGGCATGAATAATTAATGTAACATTTATTTCAACTATTATATTGTTTTTTAAATATACAGTTTTTTTAAATATAGTTTAGAATTGGGATTTTTTAGTGGTTTACCTACTAGAATATTTTTTCTATCAATTCCTAAATAAAATTTATCATAAAAAGAAATTTAATGTCTTAGCTTTTTTTTATAATATATCTCTAAAAATGGTTGGGAATATTAGAAAAATTTCTCAGTTGTATATGTATATAAAAAATTATCACATTTCTTCAGCCTCGTTTAAAATTAATTTTCTTAACAATTGTAATTTGTAAGTAATTATGTGCGTGTTACATCTTTTATAATTTTTTTTTTTAAATAAGAAAACTCATTATTATTTGTCCACCTTCGTGTAAAATCAAGTTTCTTACGCGTTAACAAACATTTATACAAGGCGACACATCTACGAGAAGTACCGCTAACTCGACTTCTCGACTCACTTGACCTAAAAAACCGTCGTTGTGTCAGTCGAGAGTCAGTCTCTCATGGCCACTCGTGGATTTGTCTCAAAAAGTCGGACACACGTAACGTGTTGGCCACCATTATCCGGTATGTCGAGCTTTCGGCGAGCGAGGGAGGAATATCTGCAGACGGGGACATCCCTCAGAGAGCGGTTAATCTCCGATTCTCTTTACTGACTCTGTCGCGGTTCCATCCGCCCCTTGCCGGATGCTTTTCCACCCTCACCGCAGTCGCCGCTCTTCTTCTTTTACCCCTCGCACTTAAGCGCGCGCGCGCGCGCGCGTGAGAAAAGCGAGAAATCGCCGCTACGAATCTGCGTGCGGTGCGAAATGCTCAGCTGCTATGACGACGACGACGACGAGGACGACAACGACGACGAGGACGACGACGAGGACGACGACGACGACGACGACGACGACGACGACGGCGACGGCGACGGCGACGGCAGCGGCGGTCATCATCGCGCGCAGCCGATCGATGGCCCAGTGCCGCTTCGCGTGCGCACCCCACGTCCTTGTTCCTCTCGCTCATCCCCTTCCATTCCTACCCTAACGATCTGCCGTCACCCTGCGTCTTGCACCCCGGTAACCAGCAAGCCCGTTCCCTCCTTCCCTCGTTCTTCATCTCATCCACCTAGTTTGTTCTCTTCTACTCCATCTTGCGCCCAAATGCATTCCTTCGTGTCTGCTCTCTACTTCGAGCATCTTCTTGATATTACGTCTTTTATTGACTGTTCTTTTGAGAAGAATTTTGGATTGTATCTTTATTTCATACATGCAAACTACCCCATCGATTGCATTTGAGATTTTTAGTTTGATTTTGAATATATGTTACGTGTCTTGTATATGTTTTATTTCTTTATAATTTTTTCCTGTCTGTGTATTGATGTTATAATAAAATAATTTTCTTTCTAGCTTCTAGTCTCTCGTTTCGTCCTGCACGTTCTTTATGCCGCTGGAATCGCAAGTGCTTCTTTTAACATTTAAAGAGATTCGTTTTTTAGCACGGAAATCGTACTTAAGAGCCAAGAGTCGTTCTTTGACTTTTCACAACAAAACGTCGACGTTTTCCACTGTGTATATGTAAGCATTCTTTTTTCTCGTTTCATTTTGTACATGTTTTCTGATTCTTTCTCTGGAATTTAAAACTATTCACCTCAATTTTTCTGTCTAGGCTAAAAATAAACTTTCCTTCATCCATATCAATTCCTTGTTTCTCTATGATAATATCTTGCACTATCATCGACTATTTTAGCACCTCTCTCTCTCTCTCTCTCTCTCCTTTCTCTCTCATTCAATGTTGCTTGCCTTCTTCTTCATTGTACACTTACCAGCTTCTTTATCTTTTTGTTCTTTCTCTTTCTTTCTTTCTTTTTCCTTTCTACGCAATAAATATCTGTCACATAATGCTCGCCATTGCCATCATCGTCGCTGATCTAATCGTAGTGGTGATAGAGTGCTTTTTAGACCGGCTCTTTGCAAACTTAATAACATAAAGCGCTGTCTCTCCTCTGTAACCACCGTTTGACCGCCGTAGATCTTTTCCCCTCTGTTCGTTTTCTCCTCATGACCGGCTGGTTATTCCTGTGGCTCCCTCTCAGTTTCGACATCCTATTCCTCTCACCCTTTTGCCTTTTCTCCCTTTCTTTCTCGTGATTAACATCTCTTTATTTCTCCTCTATCTTGCTTTTCTTTATTTCTCTTAGTTATTTCTTTTTTCATCGTTTTTTCTTACTTTCCTTCTTCTCCCTTGCAGTTCTTTTATTCTTTTACTTTAAAATCTCTTCCATTGTCCTTTTCTCTTTTTTTTTTCTTCCAGTTGCGTTTCTCTTTTTCTCTCTCGCTAATTTTGACGTTTACCTCTCTACTTCTCCTACCCCTCTCTCTTTCTCTTTCCCTTCGGCTTTCCCACCCCTCAGCGACATCATCCCCTACTTCCACCCCTTCTCCCTACCACGGCAGAATGGCAGTCGGCAGAGTGGCCGCAGTTCGAACACGCCAGCTTGCGGATCACGAAGGATCTGTCCGTCCGCTGCTTCCACCCTCGCAGACGATTCCTCTTCTCGTTCCTTCGAGCGCCCTCCGGCCTCTCTCTTTCTCTTTCTTTCTTTAATTTTCCTTCTCCTATTTTCCATCTTTCACTCTTTCTCTTTCCTTGCACTTGTCTCTTCTCCAGTTGTTCGTGTGCTAGTTTATTCCGTGTGACATTTGTCCCGTGCGGTCGAACACCGCTCGATTTACTCTGCAAGTGGATACGGCGCGTCACCGATCAGACGGACGGACCATACTGTCGCCGCGACATCGTCGTGTTCCCCGCGTTATCACGAAATCATACAGGACACGTCATAGCGGGATGGCCCTTCGACAGATCAAGGAGTCGCGACCACGCACCGGTTGATAGGAGGTTAGTCTACATAAATATTCGCTTTTAACGAGCGCAGGCGGTTCTTCTTAGGGTGAGTCTCTCTTCGCTCAAAAGAATGTAAACTGCCGGGATAGCCGTGATGCTCCAAATTCATCGACAGCAATGAGCGGCACACACATACGACACACCCAGCCATGAAACGTACACCTTCGAGCGTGTCTAGGGCAACGGCGAGCCTTGCTTCGGAAGCCGCGCGTTCGACGCTGCTAGATCAATAACATGCCGCGAGGAAAACTCGTTCGTGCGAAAGCTTCTCGGTCGGCCAGGAGTTCGCGTCGCGCCGCGGTCTCGTCTGCGTCTTTAGAGTGATTCGAGAGCACGATAATCGTTGCGTCAAAACGTGTCGGTGACGTGCGTAGACTTGTTTTTCATCGGATCGTTCATCGTGTTGTGATGATGATAGCCTTTGGTAAATTAATCCACGCTAATTGATTGTTTTTATTTGACAATTAATTGCTAGTGAATAATAATAGTGAATAAACTGTTAAATTAATTCACATTAATTGATAGTAGTCTTTAGTCTATGTAACTACTGATTCTATAATAATTGAGAATAATTTTCAAGAGGGAGAAGAGATAAATGCTAAAATTGATAATCTAATTAATTTATCACTTTGCGTTAGTTATAATTTTCTAAATTTATGATCCTTTAGCTAGTTTACTAGTTGCTTTAGGATTCATTAACAAATCGACGGTAGCCGTTAGGTTTTAGGGTGAAGCTTCAATGAGGCAATTCCGAATGAGGCGAGTTGGATGAGGAAGTCGTATTCCGCGTCGGCGAGCTAGGAAGGACGCACGTAGCGGTGGTGTGTCATAGTAAATCGAGGCGGCTATCGATTTTTTTACGTATGTGCCTCGTCGGCTTGAATGTCGAGGATGAACGGAAATGTTGCGGTAGATATCGGCATTCAATGAACGCAAAAGCTGATCAAATAACGAGATTATATTCCAATGCAGAATAAAAAAGAAAAAATGCGCTTCTACAACAGATAATATAGTCGTGCATCAAATAGTTGCATTTGCAATCGCAATTGATCGTTCAATAGTGTGTTTCAGCTAGTATGTTTCAGCTAGTGCAAAATTAAACTAGCGTATTACACAATCGAATTTTTAACAAATTGTAATTTTTTTGTAAATATTTTTATTTCAAAACTAAATGCAGTTGTAGAATATCTCAGAATTAATGAAATATTTCTTGACTAATTCGGAAATCTTACTTTTTAGAAAAATTAATTTTCTTGCAAAGTATACTCTTTTAATTACTTTTCAGCTATTTTAATATTTATTCAACAAAGTTTAGTAATTTTAAAGTTTATTATTTTATGATTTTTTCGTGATTGAAACATTCTAATTTACTAAAAAACTAATTTCTGCATATTTAGTAGAAGCTTGAAATTTTTGTTAAAATAAAAACGAGATAATATAAAAATAAAGATTTTTTTTCACAGATAAAAAACACATTAAAATAGATTTACTTTTATTTATAAGATATTAATATATTTTCTGAAAGAATGTCTATTGAATGTATTAAATAATTATATATAAATGGTTAAACTAAACTAAAATAACTTGGTTAAGTCAATTTCAGATTCAATAAATTTGATAATATATAACCCACAATTAAAATGAACTTTTGTATAAATTCTAATTTTTTTATATGCAATTTTTTTAGCTATTGTGGAATTATATTAAATTTATGAAAATCGTTTTGACGATTATCCTTTGTTAGTAATATTATTAAATATTAAGTAGTACAGTTTTACATCGAGCGAGGATAATCAAACTAAAATTTTAAAAATCATATAACAAAAGTTACTTTTTCTATCTGCCGATCTCTTTTACTTAATCACTGTCATATACTTTCTTTTTGCAATATATGCGAAAATAAAAATAAGATACATTATAATGTTTTTTATTGCAACATAAATAAAGTATTTTTCAAGGCGGAATGAGATTTTTCTGCGTCGTATTTTTTGCTTCGTGAATGGTGCACCATCACCCCATTCGCGATATTCACAAAACGACTTATCAACTATACCGAATATATATGATCAAATTTCAAAACATAAGAAAAAAAGTCACGTTTTCCTTAGCGCTTACTTTTAGCATAAATTTACAGAGCAAGAATAAATTGGACTTGCGTTTACCAACAAAATCCCATTTATTAAAATACTTTGCTATTATATTTGATAGGAATATAGCAAGGTACATAACAAAATACAAAACTGTATATTCAGTTAAACTATTTGATGAATTCGGAACATGCTTTTTTGTACAAAGATCGTCCGAATTATTGAGCAACTTTTTAATATTAAGCAACTACATCAACATTTAAATTCCAAACAAAGTTTCTATTAAAGCTACTAAAATAGTTATAGTGTAAGCTACCAAAATAGTTATATATAATTATTTTGTGCACAATAAAGTGTTTTTTTTATGAAATATCTCGATACGCAGTTATTATAGAAAAAAATAATAAAATATTGATCGTGTGTTTTATTTTAACACTATGACATTAAAACTGTTGCTATATGATATTTTCGTAATAAACCGCAAAATATCTTGATTTAATAAAAACTAAATCTTTAAATATTTAAAAATATATATATAAAATTTTTGTATTACAAAAAAGTGGATTAATATTTGAATTGTTGCACACATGCACACACATATATATACGTACGCACAAGCGTAAACTAGAATGTTAAATTTATATATAAATAATATGAAAAAATCTAATCGGTTAGGTTACATTGAATTTTTATGAAATTCGGTGAAGCCTCAATTGAACGTAACACAATGTGAAATACAAATAAATAGACTAATATAAAATCAATATATTCTATCGTACGATTCGATAAAAGTACTTCATGACGTATCGGTTTAATCTTGATAAAAAAACGACCTCGTAAAAGATAAAAATAATATCAGGTTTTTACGGATCTAACTTTAACCTTCTTACTCTATGTGTCCTAACTACAATTAATGTAGGATTCGGCTATATAAAAAGGAATAGGAAGAGGTGCGAGATGTTACCCTGGAAATAATCGTTCTATCATATATTTTCGCGTGCTTAAAATAATTTTCTATCTTCCCTTACTATTCTATTCTCATTTTCATGTCTTTGTCACAAATTTCGCGTTTTTATTATAAAAAAAATTTATATTTGCTTTTTTTTTTAATAAAAATATGTAGAAAAACACGCTGCAAAGATGCGACAAGTGAAATATTTGTTCGTCTACGGGGTTGTCATGGAAATGGGATTGATGGAGGCGACGTGTGTTACGATAATAAGTGGATCAATGAACGCCATATTTAATAAGCGCAGATAAAGGAGCGCATCAATATCGGCTGAAAGCATTGGCACATGCCTGGAAATTCGATTGACACGGCATTTCCAATCACCGGTCGAAGAGCCGACTCTATTGGAAATGGTAACGAAATTTCTGATGGAAGCGACGTTTTTAAAAAGTTGCTATAAGCAAGACGAGATAGCTGCATTTATTACTGAGTGTTTGTTTTCTAGGAGTAAGATATTTTTTATCATACTTATTTCATCGTTAAATTTATATTTCGTTTTTTCGAGATTTTTTAAAATTAAGTATTTAAAAGAAAATTTTAATCATTAATTTATACTCGAAATTACTCGCTATTTTAATGTAATCCTATTTGAAATTTTGCTTAAGAGTGTCAAAATATTTCAGTCTGTTTTAAAGATATTTTTATTTCAAAGAAGTAATATTGTAGTTATTTAAAAATTTTTTCTAAAAAATTCACTATATATTTTTTGTAAATCCAATATATGCATTTTTCTTTCAAAGAAAGCATTATTAACATTAATATTAGATGTTTCCGGCATATTTTCTCTTTGACATCGAAATACAAATTTGTCTCTTTTCAAAAAATAAAAAATTTGATGAAATATCTATTCATTTAATTTTCCACGCGTAATAATTACTGTCAGTTCTTTAGTCGTGCATAATATTATTAATTTACACTTTGTTTAATGAAAAGTTAATGGAATGTGAAAAATGTGCATTGTTGTATATACTGATAATGAACTAAACTGAAGAGTACATAGCTTATTGATGTCCTATAAGTACGGCGGAAATTTCACCTGAATTTTTACATACACACATACACACACACATAAAATCGATAATAAAATATTATCGAAAATACTTATTATTAGAATTCGAAAGAAAGTTTTGTCCGCGTCAATTTTATTAAACCTAATTTTTGAGAAGGTAATTTTCTTATCGAGAATATATTAAAACAATATGCATATATTTTTAAAATTGTAGAAAGCTTGCACCAATCTTAATTTTAATGTGTGTGTGTGTGTGTGTGTGTGTGTGTGTGTGTGACAGATGATAAATTTAAAACGGGTTTAGCGACGAATTAAAATTTATTATAAATCTAAACTATATTACGATTAAATATATATTTTTTTCCTCCACAACACAAATAGCTAGTAATAGTAAAATATTTTAATCACAAATATAAAAATTGTTTATAAGTATATACGACTCTAAAATGCCGTAGTATAATACTTCAAATTACTATATGTATTTGTGACATACCGCTAATTATTAGAACCGAACGTTACAACATATGTACATATACATAGAACGCATCGGTTATCGATCTCTTCATATATAAGTTTGGCGGAAATTTCGCGTCGCGACTGCGGCGCATTCGTGCCCCGGATCCTCTTCTTTCTTCTCTTTCTTCTCACAGTATCATTTCGAAACTTTTACCCGTGGGACGCGTTTACGTGATCCAATAAGTTAATCGCCCGTACAGGTACCTATACCGTTGTTCGGCCGCGTTGCGCTTACATGCGGGATTAGTATCTTAACTTGATAAACTCCACGTTGTATTACGTAATCCGCTTCCGACCATTTTCACGTTTAACCCGCAATGTCGGTTCGCTTATATTTTTTTTTTCTTTCTCATTCATTTTTATAGCTCTCAGATATTATTTGTCAGCGTTTATCTATATCGGAACTAACAATAAGATATCATTTGTTAGGTAGTAATATCACAAATACTTTCCAAATATTACATATTTTCCAAAGAGTATATAGAGTTCTCTAGAATAGACCAAAAATATAAATATGTGTATACATATATATATATATATATATATATATATATATATATCCATATATATAAATATATCCTTTGATAGAATTTAAGATGGGTTTCCATCAGAAAAAATAACAAGTATTCGATTATTTTATTTTCCTCGAGATGATAGCTTCTAAATTTACTTGTATTGCTATATATTTAATATTGGGGCACGTGAACATTGTAATCGATAGAGAGACTTAACCGATAATAAACCGCTTATGTAACTGGACAGATTGGCAAACAAACTCAATGATTTAACCGTCGTAATGAGTGGAAAAAGACGTTCATTGGATTAGATATAACGAAGAAATAGAAAAAAATAATCAAAGAATTAATAAAATCGACTCTACTATAATTGTTTTATTATGGGATTAAACAATATAATTGTATAAAAATAAAGACAGATCTTTTAATTTTTTTTAGAAAACTAATGTGCAAATTAAAAATGCTTTTTTTATTTTAATAATAGAATATGCAAGAATATGTAAAAAATCATTTAGCATTCATATGGCAGATGGTATACACAAATTGAGTAAAAAAGTCTTAATAAACATAGGTCGGAAACTCAATTGTTTCAGAGATATATAAAACAATTTTATATATTATTATCATGACTTGACTTATTAGCTTCTACGTGTTTCGGTGTTTATAAACCGTGTTTGGAATGTCCTCATTCAGATTCCATACATACTTTAAAATATTTCACCGATAAAATCGTTCAGTTGTATAATGTTTATAATACAGTTGTATAATCGCTGGTTGTATGACAATTAAACGATTACCGGTGAAATCTTTCTAAAGTATGGAATCGGACACTCAGAACGTGGTTTATTCAATATCGAAAATGCGGTTCATAAACGCTGAAATGCGTAAAAGCCAATAAGCCATAATCGTGATAGTAACATACAAAATTCTTTATATCTCTGAAATGAGTTTTCGAGCTATGCTTACTAAGACTTTTTTACTCAGTATTATATGGACTATAATAAATATATAATATAAATAGGTTTTTTAACATCTTATATATATAGAAAACAATGATAAAAAATGATGTAAAGGTAATTGTTAATAAAAGTTGTTGTAAAACAAAAGACACATCCAAAAAGAATGATGTGTTACATTGACAGTTTTGTAGGCCAGATTGATCGGAGGATCAAAAATAAAAAGAAATCTATAAAACTAGAAATGTATGGCATGACATAAAAAAAGGTATTTTAAAACTTCGTATTGTTTTTTTAAATTAAAAAAATAATTGATTCTTTTTACGTTGCACATTAATAAAACTCTCTCTTTATAGTTGATACTTTTTAATTTCATTTAGCAGTTAAAATTATATAACACGACTAAATTCTCTTTGTCTTATATTTATTTTTTTTAATTTATTTTATCTATTATTTATTAGAATACTCGTATATTATTTTTGGTGTTATATAAAAATATATTATATAATATTATGTATAATATTAGATATAGAAATATAGAAATATATATACATTATTATATTTGTTTTTTTCTATTATTGTATACAATTTAATAGCATTTTTATTTCGATAGTTTGTTAGTTTAATTATAATTATCAATCAAGTTCATGGAGATTACACAATTATTGTTTGTAATATTAATTTTTTAAGAATTTCTCACAAAGTGTCCCGTGTTTCTTGTAGCGTAACGTTACGGATCTCTTCTCAGATTATTTTGACCGGTGACGTTATTATTTTAAATTCCCTTACGTTAGACAATTCTTGCCATCGCTAAATATTCATCATGCGTGCATAGACAAACGTACCGGAGCGTATCTGATAACAGTTACACGCTATTCCACATAGACAATCCGCTTTTACATCTCGAACCGGTAGTATACTTCACTTTCTCGGCTCAGAAATCACGCGCGCGTTCGGTATCAACGTTACAACGGCGGAAACATTTGCATTTCTGGGTTAGGCATTAACACGCCCGTATATTCGTGCCTTTGTACGCAAAATGAACGCGTGTAACGTTACAATGAGTAACGATCATATAAGAGAGTCGCCGATCACGTACCGATTTATATTATTCCATTTGAAAATTAAACCAAGGAATCATACGTTATCCATTTTATTAATTGCATTAATTATATCAAGAAGTATGTTATTATAAATATATGTTATGTCATAAAAATACTTCATTTCATCTTTCTTTTCGCTGTTGTATATTTTTTCTCACGACGATTGAGACTGATTTATTATTAATTTTTCAATAATTATTTAAACTGATTTTCTTTCTGAGACTTAAGACTTTCTTGAGATTATCTATTTTAAGAGAAAAAGACTTAAGCTGTAATGAATATTTTATTGGATAAGAAAATATTAAACGGCACAAGAAAATATTCTTATAAGGATGCAATGAATGATATGATTTTTCTTTTTCTATTTACGTAACTGTCTGTTGTTCAGAGAATCTGCTCTTCCTAGCGAAAAGTCTGCTAGGACGATTACAGAAAAACAGGATTGTAGAATATAATTATATAGCGAGAAAATCTTGATAGACTTGGAAAAATTGGAAAGAAACAGTAACGTTAATATAAAAAAAATTATTTTAAAATTGTATTTAATAAATAGATATTTAATATAAAACATTAAAAAGTTATGTCAATGGTTATTTAAAAAAAATTTTTTCTAAAGATTAATTTCTCAAGAAATATACTTATCGATAAAATCTGACAAAAAATTCTTAGTAGTACATAACACTGACATGTATGACCAATCAAGAGAGTGTCTTCGTGTAGCTTTTATCGTATGAAAGCTTCTGAAAAATTAAAAAATTTATCTCCGAAAATTCGCGATATTTCTTAATTTCTTCCAATTTTCAGACCCATGACAACTCTGTTCGCTCACTCGTCGTTAATACGATACCGCGTGTCCGCGATGTGTACACGTGTGCGTAGACACGCGCGCGAAATGAATCAGACATTTAACTAGAATAGAAAAAAGAAGTCAGAAGGATGGCCGGAAATAATCGATATGTTTGCACTGTGACGGCCACGCATGTCTTTCTTCCGTTCCAGTTCGTTTTCTACATTCGCGTTGAGAACGCGCAGCGTTGCGCTCGGAAATCGATTGTCGCGTCTGGAAAAATTCCGAGACGAGAGAAAGAGAAAGACGCACGTACACACGCATTCGGGCGCGTATATATATCTTTCTCTCTCCTTTCTGATCGGAGAATCTGATCCCAGGTGTGCTTTCACATCGGAAAGTGAGCTCTCTTTTTTTCCCGTATGTGGAGAGCTTACTTCACTCCGATTTCACCAACCGGAAGCTCCTTATCGACGGCTTCTGCGCGGTTAAGTTCCACGGCATATAGTTGTCACAAGTCGAGTTTCCTTTTCCAACGCCAGCAGTAGAGTCTCATACGCTGACCGATACGTAAACGAAACGTGACGCACTTACGTTCTGTCAAGAAAATGTAACTCGCGAAAAATCTCTTGCAAAAATTATTGTGCAGAAATTATTCTAAAGATATTTGACAAGTGTGAATTTGACGCAATGGAAAATGAGTGATAGCAAGGTAGATTCAAAGTGTTATAGTGTTAGATAAATGATTTTTGCATGCCACATGTTTTCAATAAATTAATTTTGGCATAAATAAATGCTAAATTCATAACTGTAAACAAATTTATAGCAAATAATATTAATATCGCGTTTAATTAATATAATTATGTAAGTAGCGTCACATTAGATTAACAATAAGAAATCGATATATATATATATATATATGTTTTATATTATTTTTATAACTTTCACATAAGATAATAAGACAGCTGCGTAATTATCTTTCTTTTTATCAAATTATTCTTGAAATATTCTTAATTTTTAAAAAAGAAACAAATACAAATTGTCTCGGTTATTGGAAAATCAAACCAAGTCGTGCACGATGAAGCAATTTGTCCGCCAATTTTATTCGTCAAATTAATTCTTCATCAGATGCAAGCGATGAATATTTCTCCATTAATGAAGCCGGAGTTTGTAATAAACAATAAACCATCTATTTTTCGTAACACGTGTCTGCATGCGTCAGCTCATTTACTCGCCAGAGAACGTTATGCCATTGAGAAGGATACACCAACAGTTCCATCCATCTCGAAACATCTCGTTCGCAACTAAATCTATCCGCCGACGCAATTACACCGACGCGTAATGACGCAATGCGTAATAGCGTTGAGGCGATATTAAGTTAAAATCCATTAGTCGACTTAGGATTTGGATCGGTGAGATTATCGTTTGGTTCTATCGATCAGTTTCCATTCATACTAGATATATGATAGTTAATTAAAATTTATTTTTAACAAAACACGTTGTGCGTAAACGTTATTAACTTGAATTTTAAGATACTATGAATAGAATATCAAGACTTACGAAAAAGAAAATAATATATACTAATTGCAAAATTATTATCTCGTATAGAAATATCTCGGATTACAAAAATAACGTTTAAAATTTGAAAATTTCTCTCTATTTCTCTTTATCTCTCTATTTATCTATTCATTTATCTATCTATATATTATATTAATTTATCTATCTATTTAACTTTATCTCTTTTTCTTTATTACGAATAAAGTTTAAAAGAGAGAGAGAGAGAGAGAGAGAGAGAGAGAGAGAGAGAGAGAGAGAGAGAGAGAGATATGCGTGCATGTGTGTGTGGTTGAAATATAGTATGTACTATTAACGCACGCAGCAAAAAGCCAGTGCAATTATCGATGGACTTGTATCACGCGTACGAAGAGGTTAAATGCAATTAAGCTTTACCACTCGTAGCCCACGATCCGTTCTACGCGAAATTGGAGAGTATTATGCTGTCAGTAAATACGAGAACGGATTTATCCTACTGAAAAGCTCAGTAAATTCGTTTGATACAATCTATAAGCGAAAAATACTTGGCAGCTTTTAAATTTCATAATTCAAGACAATGCAATGTTAATAAAATTCAAATGAAAATTAATAATTAAACATGGAAAATTGTTATAGTGAGTATTATTAATTAAGGACCAGTATAACAACTTTTCATGCTTCCTAACATTCGTTGAGATTCTTAAATATTTTAATAATAATCTTTAATATGTATTTGTCATAATAAACTCTATAAAGATTACTAAAAAATTATTAAAATATTTAAGATATTACATTATATCTTTTAATTTATAAATGTTTATCAATTTAACATACCATAATGATATCATTCTTCTAATTACAATTTCTCTTTACATAATTTCAATAGAAATAACATGTAAATATAATTATTTTATTCATTCCATTTTCATTCTACATTATATATATTCATAAATTTTAGGTTCACTGAATATTCAAATTTCTAGCGCTTTAAATTTCCAGATTATACATTTTAAATCCTATAGTCGCATAAAATTCATATATCTCTTTCGCACAAACCTTTAGTTTTTACATGCACCGACCGTTATAAATTCTCGTAAAAAAGTCGATTCAAGTCTGCCTGAAGTAATCCGATAGCATTTTAAGAGAGGCGAGAGAAGACTTTTCAACGATCAATTATAATTAAGATAGAATCATTCCAAAGTCACTCTTACAGTATCCCTCGAGTATCCCCCATAAGTCGATAAATTCAGCTGCCTCTTTCTTCAACGGGTTGCGTCAAGAATTAAGTCTCTGTTCTTGCGTGAATGCGTGACTGATTTTTCCGCTGTCATTTTTGCCAAGTCAGCTATGAACGCGCTTCGATGGTGAAAAATTTATTCATCAAGTTCTTGGTTCAGTACCTTAATTGGCGAATAAAATTAAGGCCCTTCACAAAGGCTTTCGTCTCTAAGGCTTTTGGAGCATTTGGGAGCAGTGAAAGCTCCCGCGATCCCAAAAGCTGACGGATTGCAAATTGCTATTTCTCGCGTGATGAAGCAACGGGATTAGGATAAACAATTTTCTTCGCTTTTACGTACAACGGTCTGCAATTACGCGAGCAGCAACTAGCGTCGAATTGCACCTTTGTGCGAAAAATCGAATGGAAATTGCGTGCAGATACCCGCCGCTGTGTCTAACACGCAACTTCTCTGCTTATGTTAGACGTAACGTTATAATCGCGACGGTTAGTTTAACGGTGACCCTAATTTGCCTTAAACTTAATTAGAAATTCTTAATTTAATAATTAAACTCGCTGTGCGTTTAACGAAATAATCCGGTTTTGTATAAGAGAAAGAGAATTATAACAATTTTACTTTCTAATATAAAATGCATTAATTTTCAGCTGAATTTTAAGTTGCAGTTTAATGTAATTAGCAATTGAAGTAAATCAGTTTTATTGGGGCGATATCTATGTTATCATAATTGGTTAAAATGTAGTCCATTTTTATTATATTCAGTTCCACTTTGATTAGGTATATTGAGTTAAATATAAGAAATGTTAAAAATTTCCCCATTCTTGATCAAAACTATATATTATTAGAAACTATGATAAAATGTATATCGTGCGACTTTGAAAAATTCAGATTCTTTTTTCAATTATATAATTTTGTTAAATAAAATAGAAAATATATAAAACGGAGAAAAAAAGGCACGACACGATGATTTAAAGTTTTTTTTCTTATTGTTGGAATACTTGAGACCATTAATGATTTATTAACTACTAATGTAATTGCAACTGTTCCTGCAATTTATATCTTTTGCTCATCTTTACGCACAATTATCTAATTAATATCATATTTCTCTTTATCATTATCATATTTATTATCTTATAATATTATCATCTTTATCATAATTATATTTATTTTTATTTATAAAAAAAAATAAATACTGTTTCTCTTTTTGTTAGTTTAAAAGAGCGCGTAATCAACACTCCCGAAAGCAGAGCACGACGGCTCCGTGACCACGTGAAGCGGCTGGACCTCCTGTGAAGGGGGGTTCGAGGACCGCGCGTGCACCCCCTTAAAGCGTTCCTTCTTAGACGATGATAGACCCAAGCTCGTCCGAGGAGGAGAGCGAGGAGGATCAGAGTACTCATCATGGCGGTGGCGGTGGTGGCGGTCGTGCCGGCAGCGGCAGTTCTCACGGCTCCCGTCGACATCCTAGCAGCATCGGCAGCGGTCCAGGTTCCGGTAGCGTCGGCTCGCTCGCTTCCGGCCTCACCGCCTCGCCCGGCGGCCCGAACCACGTGGGTCCACCCAGCACTGCGGGCGCCCATGGATCCGGAAGTCGCGCCGCCGCGGGGCCGCAAGACACCGCTGCGGCCGGCTTGGACGTGCCTAATCTCGCCAGCGCCAGAAACTCTCTGTCGCCATCGATGAGCGCGACTCAAGATGCAGTCAATTACGCCCAGAGGCCCACTAGTCCGTCTCCTTCGGTCGCCAGCGAGAAAACGGAAGCGGAGCTGCAAGTACGTGCGCAAATGCATGCAAACATTTCTTTCCATTTCCGTTTCTTCCGTTTCAAAAAAGTCACTCTTTTTTTTCTTGCACAATTTTTGTTCTGATGCTAAAGAAATATATTTATAAATATACATATGTAAAATACATACAGGAAGTAAATGAGAAATTTTATTAAGATAAAAGAGAAACATTGAAAATAACAATAACAATTATTAAACTGCAATTATTTCCAATGATTGAAATTATAGGGAATGTTTTGCTTGGACCGATTTCTTTCGAGCGGGGAAATTGGATGATAATTTTTTCACAATACGCGTAGCATTGCTCTGTTGATATAAATTTTTTCATTTTCTTCAGGATAAGCAGGAAAGGGAAGAAGAGGAAAGGAAACAGCGGATACAGCTTTATGTCTTCATATGTAGATGCATCGCTTATCCGTTCAATGCCAAGCAACCGATGGACATGACGCGAAGGCAATTAAAAGTGCAGAAGCAACACTTTGAGCCCATATGTGCTCGTTTTCAGGTAAGCAGATAAATAAACTTTTTGTCGAAGAAAGAAATTAATTAACTTTTTTTGCTAAATAATAAAAAATAATATAAAAATATTGAATAAAGTGTTGTGTGTATAAAAATCTGCTAAGAAGATATTAAACCTGTACAATATTATTGTCGATCATCTCTTTATGTTTTACTAAACAATAATATTTTTTTTTTACTTAATAGATATTTGGATTACGAATTTAATATTTTAGAGTAAAAGAAACCTTTCGTGGTCGTTTATCGAAGCCTTATGTAGAGTCTTATAGGTCTATCTATCGTATAACCTTCACCTTCGTGCTCTTAGATATATCGAAGCTGTACGATCGCATTAAATTATTGGCCGTTGTAAATATAGATTGTCTCCTTTATACGACAAAATGCAATCGTGTCTCATATCTTACATCGTGCTGCGTGAGATGTATGTTAATTTTTTCTCCTCAATTTATCTTTACTCAAAAAATCAGATTTATATATTTCAACATTTAAATATTTCTCACATATATAAAAATATAATTATGTTCATGTAAAAATGATTATGTTTAATCTAATCAGCAAATATAAGCCTGTTATCGAATAGCATCAAATATCAATCAGAGAATCTATGTGATTTAGAATTAAATCGATATTGCAGCTCAACAAAAGTTTTACAATCTCAAAGAAAATGACATTATACAAGATGTATGGTTTAAACTGCGTCTGTGTGAATTACAGAGTTTTTTGAAGGGTGAGACGCAGATCATGGCCGACGAGGCATTCCACAATGCTATACAGAATTACTACGACGTGTTCCTCAAGTCGGATCGAGTGCTGCAAATGGTGCAGAGCGGCGCATGCTCCCAGCTCGACTTCCGCGAGGTGTTTAAAAAGAACATTGAGAAGCGTGTTCGGAGCCTCCCGGAAATCGACGGATTGAGCAAAGAGACTGTGCTTACGTCCTGGTTGGCCAAATTCGATTGCATTTTGAAAGGTACCGGTGACGAAGACAAACGGCCTTCCAGGATGCAACAGCAGTCTTTGAACTCGGAGCTGATACTATCGAAGGAGCAGCTGTACGACATGTTTCAGTATATTCTCGGCATCAAGAAATTCGAACACCAGATTTTGTCTAACGCCCTCCTGTTGGACTCAGCCGACGAACAGGCTGCTGCCATCAGGAGGGAGCTGGACGGTCGTGTACAGAGGGTCAACGAGATGGAGAAGGTATCGTGACGGTCGCTTCTTCTTCTTTTCATTTTCGCTTTTATTTTACTTTAATGCTGTTTTATTTGGACATGGATATGTTATTTCTCTCGGTTCTTATCGTCCACCGATCGCTTCTGCTCGTTCCTCAACACCGACCGTTCCTTCTCTATCCCTAGAATCGCAAGCTCATGCCCAGGTTCCTTCTGAAAGAGATGGAGTCGCTCTACATCGAGGAGCTCAAGTCGTCTATCAATCTGCTAATGGCTAATTTGGAGTCGTTACCGGTCTCCAAGGGTTCGATAGACAGCAAATACGGGCTGCAGAAGCTGAAGCGCTACAACCATCGTGGTGAGCGCTCCCGCTGCCGCGGTCAGGGCTCCCTCGCTAAACTGGAGGGCGACTCCGCCGATTCCGATCCCCAGCTGACGAAAATGGACGTCGGCCTGACCTTCCAGCTGGAAGTAGTCGTAATGGAGGTCAAGGGCCTCAAAAGCCTAGCACCCAATAGAATAGTTTATTGCACCATGGAGGTGGAGGGCGGCGAGAAGCTACAGACCGATCAGGCTGAGGCCTCTAAGCCTATGTGAGTAAAGAAAAAGAGAGAGTTGATCGCGAAGATCGAGACTCCGATTGCAATAACCGACCGGGGGGGGGTCAGGACCGATCGCATCATTCTCGTCCACGGGTGCTATTTATAGGTGGGACACTCAGGGTGACTTCACTACGATGCACCCGCTACCAGTAGTCAAGGTCAGACTATACACGGAAAATCCGGCGATGCTGGCGCTCGAGGATAAGGAGCTGGGCAAGGTGATTCTGCGACCCACTCCGTTGTCTTGCAAGGTGCCCGAATGGCATCGTATGACCGTGCCCAAGAACTGCGCCGATCAGGATTTGAGGATGAAGATCGCCTGTCGCATGGACAAGCCGCTCAACATGAAGCACTGCGGCTATTTGTACGCGATGGGCAAGTCCGTATGGAAAAAGTGGAAGAAGCGGTACTTTGTGTTGGTCCAGGTCTCGCAGTACACATTTGCGATGTGCTCGTACAAAGAAAAAAAAAGCGAGCCGTCGGAAATGATGCAGCTCGATGGCTATACAGTGGACTATATCGAGGCCGTTTCTGCTAATCTCATGGTCGGCATGGATTTAGAGGGCGGAAGGTAAATTTTCCTCCTTCCAAAGAGAGAGAGCGAGAAATACCTAAACCCCGCCGTAGTAGCATGCCCGTAGTCGCGCAAAATCGTTAAATTGCGAATTGCAATTATTTTTTATCAAAGAATTATAATTAATGTGAACAATTATAATTCTTAATTATAATTCTTAATTATAATTGTTCACGTTAATTATAATTCTTCACGTTATTAAATTTTTATTGAGATATTTTTATATTATTAATGGTAGAAATTTAATTAAATTCTTTCGATTTTTTTTATGAAGCCACACATATATCAAACATTTTTCGTAATATTAAATCAATAACACTTTACAAAATACAATTTTATGTTCACTTGTAGTAAACACTAGAAAATTACAATAGAGCTTTATTATATATAGCTTATTAAGAGCTTAATTTTTTTCATGTAGAAGTTGTGAGATTGCGAAATGCAAATTTTCGTTAGCAGAGATATGTTAATTAATATATGTTATTAAAATAATTTTTATTATTAATGGTAGAAATATAATTGAATTGATTTTATTGTAGTAAGATGTGATATAAATTTTTTGCAACTCAGCAGTTTTTGAAATTGATTAAATATGATTTTAAACTGATTTCGTAATAAAAAAAAAAATATAGATAAAAGCAAATATATAGAGCTCTATTATTATTAGTAGCTTTATTAATTAAAGTTCATTAAGCGCTTAATTTTTCTGTATCGATATTTTCTAATATGATCGAGCAAGATATTTCGCAGCTAGCTGGCAAAGATCGTGCGCCAGGTCCCGGTCGCACATTCGCATAATTCGCAATTACGAGTTGCGTATATCCAACAGGTATTTTTTCAACGCTGTGCGCGAAGGCGACAATATAGTATACGCTTCGGATGATGAAAACGAATGTCACTTGTGGGTGATGGCGATGTACCGGGCGACCGGTCAGTCGCACAAACCCACCCCGCCAGTCTCTGTGGCAGACAAAAACTCCACCATCAGCAAGATCCAGGGTGATGCCGATCGTGCGAAGAAGCACGGCATGGAAGACTACATCAGTGCCGATCCTTGCAAGTTCGACCATCACACTCTATTCAAGTATCTGCAAAGCTTGGTCTTGGATTGGAGATTGCTCGATCCCTACTGTTCGCTTGGCTGGTTTTCACCTGGTCAAGTTTTTGTCTTGGACGAATATTGCGCCAGGTAATGAAGCTCGTATTTACCGAATTAATCCGACCATTTGCAGTATTTGTAGACATTTATAGACGTTGTTTATGTAGAGACGTTGTTTATGTGTCATTGTGTGCAATTTTAATTAAACACACTACAATTTATGAATTAAAAAATGAGAAACATTGAGAAAATTACAACATACATACCATACACACAGACACACACACACACACACACACACATGAATTGAAATATATAAAATTAGTTCTTTTTCATGAGTTTCTTCTTTAACTAATATCTTGATTTGAGAGCCTGTTTTCTGATAATAGATACGGCGTACGTGGGTGCTTTCGGCATCTCTGCTATCTTAACGATCTGTTGGACAGAATTGATCGTGGGATTATGATAGATCCAACATTGATGCACTTTAGCTTTGCCTTTTGTGCCACTCATGTCTATGGTAACACAACGTCGGCCGATGGCGTAGGCTCGATTACTCATGAAGAGAAAGATAAGTTTCAGGACATCAAAGAACGACTCAGACAGATTCTTGAAAAGCAGATCACTAACTTTAGGCAAGTAATTATAATATTACTTCCACATTATATGAGATTGACGCAGGAAATAATTATTTCCATCTCCTATTATTTAGTTCTAAGGTATTTCTATATATATATATAAAATATGATTTATATAATACATATATAATATATATGTGTATATATAATTTATATATAATATAAAAAAAATTAATTTTTCAACTAAATTATTTTTTTTCCAAAACTTTTTTTCTCTACAATTTTTAAATTTTTATAATAATTTGCATAGATTTAATTGAGGAAAGAAATTAATTTGTACATACTGTAATAATAGAGCGGTTACAATAAAATTTTTTAAATTATTGATTAATAAATAATCCTTTAAAAATAATTTTTTTTCAAATTCACGAATTGTATACTTTTCTTGACAATAGGTACAGTTTTCCATTCGGGCGTCCGGAAGGCGCGTTGAAAGCGACCTTATCTCTGTTGGAACGTGTTCTGATGAAAGATAGCGTGACGCCTGTGCCGCAAGAAGAAGTGAAAGCACTGATAAAAAATTGTCTGGAAACGGCAGCGCTGGTAAATTACACGAAATTGTCCGCTGAAGCGAAGATCGAAGATGATTTGAGCGGCGAGGTGTGCGTGCCTCCCAGCAAGAAGCTGGAGGACCTCATACACCTCGCCGAGCTATGCGTGGATCTGTTGCAGCAAAACGAAGAACATTATTCGGAGGTATTAGTTGGGTTTTTAGAACTGAGTGTCGATTCTCGGGGTTCTCGAGAGAGAGGGTCAGCATGCCTTGATACACGGACTTGGTAAGGGTTCGCAACCTCCTCAGAAGACAAAAGCGCGCCTCCGTCCATTTCTTTTCGTCCAGATCGCGTAGATAATCACATAGAGAGCTTCTGATATCATCGCGAAAGTTGCTTTCGCTTAGAGTAACCACTGAATCGCAGATGTCGTAAATATCCTTTTGTAATCGAGAGATATTCACTTTTTTGCGAAAGAGAATAGAAAAGCAAAATCTTCTTTTTCTTTTTTTTATATTGTTACGTTTTTTAATTTATCACATACACCATATGTATATACATCACAAACATATCACAAAACAATGTAAGGTAGATGCATTAGATAATATCTGGTCCAAGTTTATTTTTTTGCGCGTATAAAATAATATAATAATATTTTTAAAAAAGAGAATAAAATCAGTCTTTTTAATTATTATTTTTTTAAATATAATAAATAAATTAATAATGTAATTAAATAAATATAAATAATGAAATGAGTTAAATTAATCAATTATTGCAATTTTTAGTTTTGTAATTTTAATTAATTCTCATTTTATTAAGAATGTGTTAGAAAAATAATACTTTTAGCGAAGAAATCAAATTATTTACTGATGCATCTATCTTAATACTCTATACGTTGCTACGTTTAGTTTGAATTTGGTTTTGTTTTCACTTCTCATCAGATATCTTTCGCAAACGAAGTAAATCTCATCGATATTCAATCGTGATATCCTCGATGTCTGGGTCGAATTAATAATCACGAAACTTAGAGCTGCAGCAAACGCTTGTCGCTTAGCGTCACGAGTTTTATGATCGTTTTCACGCACATCATGAAGTAGAAGTAGTGTCTTCTGGGTACTCGAGGGCCCCGTGCTCAGGGTGGCGTCCCCATCATCCCGAGCTAGAGGAAACATGCCCACCGTATATGTGCGAAGTCCAATATTTTCACGATCCGCTCCTACTACACTGTACCGCAGGCGTTCGCCTGGTTTAGCGATCTTATGGTGGAGCACGCCGAGATCTTCTGGTCGCTATTTGCCGTCGACATGGATAAAGTCCTCGCGGAGCAACCGCCCGACACATGGGACAGTTTCCCGCTGTTCCAGATAATGAACGACTATCTCAGGACTGACGGTAAGTTTATAGACTTTCATAGATTTCCTGGATTTTTTAATATTTTATTATTTTTTTATATATATTAGAAATCCCATTGTTTTAAGTATTTTTAATAAATAATTACAAAAGATACTAAATGATGGAAAAATTTAATTTGCACGCAGACAATTTGAAGAACGGGAGGTTCCACCAGCATTTACGCGATACATTTGCGCCATTAGTAGTGCGTTACGTTGATTTGATGGAGACGTCGATCGCTCAGTCGATCCATAAAGGTTTCGAGAAGGAACGATGGGAGATAAAAGGGAACGGTTGCGCTACTTCGGAGGATCTTTTCTGGAAACTGGACGCGTTGCAGTCGTTCATCGGCGGGCTGCATTGGCCCGATCAGGAGTTCAGGCAACATCTCGAACAGAGGCTCAAGCTGATGGCTTGCGACATGGTAGAATCGTGCATACAGAGGACCGACGCGGCCTTCCAACAGTGGCTGAAGAAAGGCGTGACCTTCATCTCGACCGATTACATCATACCGTCGGAAATGTGCGCTATGGTGAATGTTATTTTGGACGCCAAGAATCAGAGTTTTAAACTTTGTACTGTTGATGGTGTTGATGTGGTAAGTTCACGATCGTTGATGTTTGAGAAAATCAATCCAATGCAATATAATATTCCACAGTTTCAGTACAACACTTGCGACAGAATTTATAATTAGTAATATATTGCAATATACTGTAATATATTATAATTTGTAAAAATATTATATTTTTATACTAATATGTATATTTATTTATTTATGTGTAAAAAATGGTAAATATTAAAATTAACTCTTTACGTTAAATACGGCAACAGAAACGTGTTGAAATTAATTACTCAGCTCAATATATATTCCACATTGCTATCATATGATTAATGTTTGTGTTTAGCATCAATATCATTCCAAGATCGATGATATGATTGAAAAGACATCAGCAGGAATGAATCAAGGAATGATTAACAAGCTAATAACAGTACTAGAAGCGACGCTCTCGAAGCTATCTCGTTACGACGAGGGTTCGCTAATCGGCTCCATTCTCAGCCTTACGGTATTTTTCTCTACTCTATATACAATAATGTAGATTATCTATTATTCTTAATGATATTGGTAGTATTTTATACTTATCGATGATAGATTATTTATCAGAAAGCCTAAAGTGACAATATAAACTTGAAAAATTATCGGAACTTTTTTAACACTTTAATATCTAACAATTTATTTTTAGAAGGTATCAGGAAGCGGGAAGGAAATGGGACAAGCTTATGTAAACTTTATGAGAAATTGTATGGATCAGATCCGCAGCAAAGTCCTCGACGAATTGTGGATTTTGACTTTCTTCGAGGTAAGAGTCGATAAAAAAAAAACTTTAATTATAATTGTAATTTGTCTAAAAAAAACTTGACACATAATTAATACGTTCGAAATGTGATATTGCTAAATTACTTTAATTTGTAGCAATGGTATACAACGCAGATACAAATGTTATGTAACTGGTTGTCCGAGAGGCTCGATCATAGCCTGCATTTGTATCAGTGTACCTGCCTAGCTCACATCGTGAAAAAGATCTATTCGGACTTTGAGCTCCAGGGTGTTATGGAGGAGAAACTCAATACGAAGACATATCAGACTATAGACAAAAGGATGAAGACGGAAGAAGCAACTTGTGCCTTAACCATGAGCGCTCAGAATGAAGAGTAAGCTTTTTTAATCTCTTTAACAATATAAAATTATAAGAAATATATTATATGTAGTCACACACAAACTTGTAAGGAAAAATATATATAAAAATATAATATTTCTCGAAATAAGATTTTTTTCTTATACAGCATATTGTTGCGTATGTAAATCTGTATCTTTTCGTATAAAAATTATTATTGAGAATTTACTCGATTACATTTATCCGAACTTAGAAAATTTTGAGTTGAAAATGAGAGAAAAATTATTAATTAATTTTGTTCTCTTTTTACAGAGGGCTTTCGGAGAATGGCAATGACGACGAGGTTGAGAGACCTAAGACAAAAGTGACGATCGTTGAGACGATAACGGAAGACGCGAATTATGTAGCCAATCTGAGTAACGTCACCTCAAACGTTGTTGGCAAAGTCGGTAGTATGTTTGGCAAGGGCATCGGCGGTCTTTCTACAAAATTCGGCTCAGCCAGCAATTGGTTCTAGTTATTGTTTCTAGCACTCTGCCAGTAAAAAAATCTTACATTTGACTAGTACGTTCCTTCGTCTAAATAAGAGAATGTGAACGGGGCAAGATTTCTAAAGGCGTAGCCAGTATCTTATAGACAGTACGATGATCTAGAGTTTTGTCCATATAAACGAATGATTAAAACGATGCAATCGATCGGATCAATTGGCTTTTATCGTCTCGTAAAATCGTTTCAATTTTATTGTGGGTTTTCTTCGAGACTTTTAATCGTTCGTCCGAAACTAATGCTAAAAAAATTACTAATTAATTAATCATGATTGAAAAACTAATTACTAGTATATTTTCGTTTACTTAGACATAGTTTTTTTCCAATTTCCATTAATAATACATATTAGACGTCGTAACGCGCGTACTAAGAATTATGCGAGCTCGTTGTAAACTCGTTTTAATTGGCCGATTATGTTTGATCTCAGGTAATAGCGAAAACATAGTCGAAATACATTCGGAAAGGCTGATTGTGTGCGAGAACACGCACGATATACAGGCGAGAGTATAAACGCGTAGATATATCTAATCATATTACAAACAAAAGTATATGTATATAAACATACACATGCACACATATGCAACGTGTAATTATGAGATATTCATACATTTTGTCGTGGTCTGCATATGTCAGACTAACATATTAGCTGAATTGTCAGAACACAGAATATACGAAATTTTTCCTGTGTACCGCGTTGGTTTTGAGGATTTAGTTATCGAAGGATAAAAGCAAGGGCACATATTTTGCGTAAAACTGGAAAAGATTCTCGGGTCGATTGCAACGTTATTTGGATGTGGAATACAGGAAAACGCGGCAAAATATGAAAAAATATCGAAAGAAAAGGAAAAAAGGGAAGGAAAAAAATACGCGACTTGTCGAAACCGCTTATCGAGTTAATTTCGCTATCAATAATGCTTTTGCAACTGTTAGTTACGATCGCTGTTATCTGTTGGACGACCATTCGCCCGATAATCGAGCAGAACAGATGTTCCTTTATGACTTTATGATATAAAATAAGATACACAGGATGGGAGATGAAGATTTGTCGAAAAATATTTCATCTTTTTCGCGGTGAATTTAGAATCAATTTTTTTAGTGCAAGAATTTTCAGCCTTAAAAATTTTCTCGCCATTGAGCCTCGTTAAAAATCTTTTAGAAATTAAAATTGATACTTAAAATTAATCCTTAAAAATTTCATTGATAAAATATCTTGTAAATTTTCGCTGAGGTTTAATTGTATATTCATATATATCTAAAATCTCAAAAAATCTGAAGCCTTCTAGGCATTCTAAGAATTAATACTGATTGTTATTATATCATAGTATATCAGATCGAAATGATGAATGATGCTTTTGATTTATAATTCATATTATAAAACTCGATTAATAAATTTCTTCAAACGGCAATAAATAATAGGCATCTCAGCATAGAGCTTAATAATAAAAAATTAATCGGGTCGTAATTTGTGATACATTGCTGGTGTAACTTTTCGTAGTTTTTTTCCAATGGTACTATATTTACTAAACATGCAAAGAAGATTAAACATATTGTAATTATTATTATTAATCAGTCGCGATCGAATGGTCGCCGACAACCATCAGAAGCAGTGAACGTAATAGCATGTTGTATTTCTTACCTGTGTTACTTTATTATGCAAATCTATACACACACAATACCGGTAATATAAGAGTATTGTTCGTGAATTACTACATATATAAAGAAATTAATTGATTATTTATTTATGGACAAGGAAAGAAACTCGATTAACTACATGTACAGTGAAGAAACTTTATTGGCGAAAGTCGAATCGAGAGAGATAATCAAAAAATTCGCCGTTTATAAGAATGTTAAAATTAATTTTAACATTACAAGATTAAAGGGAGAATTCTTTAATTAAAAATCGTACGAAGACTAATGTTTCGCCAGATTAAAGTTCTTCAATGTGCACTAAACTGTGTGCTCGTTTGAGAATATTTCATTCTTAAGAGTAACTCTCGCGATGTTGTGAAATTTTCTAGTGGTCTCAAAATTTTGGGAGTAACTCTCAACCGAGTCTACTATAGATTTTTTGCTACTGGGGGAGTCGCTTTTGAAAGGATTGAAATATATATGTAAACAAATCGCGCGTGGGTTGGGCACTGAATCGCTTTCGGTTTTGCTCTAATTTGCGCATGAGGGGAAGGAAATATATACCTTTTCTCTTTAATTTTTTTATCTTTTTTTGCCGTTGTTGTCGTTATGACACTAACTAACGTCCTATAAAAGACAAGTGTTATGTAGGTTTACAATGCAAGAGAGCCTTATCCCTGGATCACAAGGCGCATGTATATTTTCAACACTTCACGATATAACGTTCGTATATTAATGGATATTTATTCAGCTTGATATAAACTCTTGAAAGTGCATCAAACGCGAAAGTATAACAGCGAGGCAGAATGAAAAATGTACGCCCTTTAAGAATTTTAGTTATTTTACGTTTGCGATATTTTGTGTATAAATTTTTATTTGTTTGTTTCTGTGCTTTTTAAAAAATGCGCGAGACAAATCCTAATCGCCTTCATAACCATCGAGCTCTTTGTTGAGCTCACTCTGTCTACCTCAAGTTCGAAGAATCATTGTATATGTAAAATAACTCCAGAATAAGATAATCGAGAAAAAACTAACATAAGTTGATACAAATATAAAATTTGTTTGAAATTTAAGCTCATAATTGGGATGAAACTTATATTTTCGGCAAATCAAATTTTAGAGATCTATATAGTTCATTCTAAATAAGAAATTACCCATTTCACTTATAATGTCATCTTTCTTATTCATCAATTTTTTTTATTCACTGCCCGGTTAGTGACGAATACATTTTTCATTCTACTTCGATGAGTAAGGCAGTATAAAATTAACATAAAAGAGGAAAATAAAATACACATACAAATACACACACAAATGTAAAGCAGTCGCGCGAACGCGAGGCGAGGGATTTACCATTCGTTTGTACATATTTTAGCGATGGCGAAACGGGAAAGAGTAAATTTTTTATATGACACAAAAAGAGCGAAGCATGAGAGCGGAGCGTGTAAATTATCTCACGGATTAAAAAAATTGTTCTATCATGCGCTCAAGCTGCAAAAAGCAAGAGAGATTGCATAAAAAAAAAAATCTGCACGGCTCGGCAGTTTCTGTATCGTCGCATACATATTAAGTATGCGCGCGACAAAAGCAAATTTCTAGAGACGATGTTATAGTTTTCATCGTCGATTTCCGAACTTGACAGAATATTTTTTGATGCATTGCACGTTTATAGAATAGGGCGACCAAAGGCGAGTTCCTTTTTTTTCTCTCAATCTTTCTCCTACTTCTTTGTTTCTCTCTCTGTCTCTAATTGTCTTTCTATTTCTCTCTATTTCTTTCTCTTTCTCGCCAGAAATTAACAAGTGCATGTTAATTTGCTACAAAGGATGAGATAAATATTATACACTTCATACACACATAGAACATCTATTGATTGCGTTATATATTATTATGTTTTTTTGACGTCTAAAACAAAAAGTTCTATATAAAACATAATTTCATAAATGTTATGGTACTTTTGACACGTCATAACTAGCAGTGACATACGTAGGATTAAAGCTAAAGCTCAATTAAATTGAAATTTTTTTTTTTCTTAAATCGAAACAAATATCGCGTAGAATACATAATGATATTTAGCAGAAATACCTTTATTTTCGGATTTTTTCTTCATTTGTATATACTCTTTTAATTTCATTTTTTTTTATAATTGTCTACATAAGCTTTCAAAATTCTAAAGTGTCTTTATAGCCACAAATACGAAAAAATCTAAATTGAAAACAGTTCTTCAACATTCTTAATCATTGAAAATTAAAAAGTTTAATAAATTAAAGCCGCAAATTTATAAATGCGTTACAAAAATTATTTTTTTTATTTTTAATTTTAACTAAATTTTGTCTTACCAAAAATTTTAAGCTCGATGTTGCCAAGATATTAAATACTGAAAATTTTGTATTTAATCAGAGAAGAAACAAACAGAATTTAAAAGAGAACAAGAAACATTCAGCCTGATGAGCGCATTATCCGCAATTCGCAATTGCTTAAATATTTCGTCTACTGATATTGCAATGACCAGCAAAGTGCAGTGATACAATTGTATAATTTATCGCCACGATGATGTATATCAATACCGACTAAGTAAACGCGGCCTTATACACACACACTGTACATGATAATTTTCGTCGCGATCGCGATCGTTACGAGAGCGGAAAGTCAAGCGCGAGCGAGATTCGTTTGCCCAAAGAATGCGAAAGTGGGGAAGAAAAAGAAAAGAAAACAAAACACGTGGGGAATTTGAAACTTTATCAAAAGTAAGAAAAAAAACATCTAAATTATTATACTATACTTATCAATGCTAACGACGTTAGAATTATTATGATTATCGTGGTTATTCTTACTATTGGTAATTCTCCTATACTCTACTAATTAGATTAGAACTGTTACGAAATGATCTCTCTCTCTCTCTCTCTCTCTCTCTCTCTCTCTCTCTTTCTCTCTCTCTTTTTATCTCACTCTTTCTATTTATCTGTCTACCTATTATCTCTATTATCTATTTATCAATTTATCGATCTATTCCGTCTCTATTTCACTACTCCGACAATAGTAATTCTTCACGATCGAACTTCGATACGAACACTTCTGTCGCCAGCTCTCTCTACCTTGTCTGTCTGCCTATCTTACCTTTTCGTTTTTATCTTTGTCCTACCTGTTTCCTCTTCTTCTCCCATTCTCTTTCCCTCTTTTTCTCTCTATCTTTCTTTTTCCATCTACCTCTTCCTGTTTTGCGTTTAAACTGTGACTTTACTTGAATCGAAGAGATGGTCTTTTTACTCTAGCCAGTGTTCTAGTCTCAATTTAACTTCTATTCAACTGTTGTTCTCTCGTTAATAAAAAGTCCGACGAAAAAACAGAACAAGATACAAAAAAAAAAAAAAGATAATACATATCCTGATATTTTTTATTTCCTTCTCAATAATCGGCTCCAATAATCGGCACTCTATCAATATCATCCAATCATGCGTTTTATCACGAGGAAAAAAAAGAGAACAGAAATCACTCGCTCTCATTGTTTGTCGCCAACACGATAAAGTCCGGAAGGGAGAGTATACGCGATATAAATATGCGTATTTTCTGTAAATAATGACATAATATATCATGCACACGCAATACGCATTCTCATCGTAACATCGTCATTGTAAAAGAAAAATGATGGAGAAGGGAAAATCTTGTGTAAAGAAAAGATGGAATTGTAGAATAGATTTAATTTTTGTTGGAATATTTTTAGAATGAAGAAAAAAGTGAGAGAAAAGAAATACAAAATTTAATTTTTCTACTCTTTTCTCTTCATTTCGAATATTCGAGCAAAGACTGAAGTCTCTTTTTATTCCATCCTTCCTCGTAAAGAGTGGAAAGAAGAAAAAATAGGTTCAGACGATTAAATTTCATTGTAAATATGCGACGCGCCGACATAACTTTAAATTTTCGTGTCATTACTCGCCGGAGCCTGCAAAAAAAGAAGAAAAAAAAAAAAAAGAAAAAGAAAATCGCTTGTCTAATCGGGGTAACGAATGAATGATAATCATCGCCTGTCTCACTCTCTATCTCTCACTCTCTCTCCCTTTCTCTCATCCATTCTCACTCATCGAAGCATTAATCGCATCTCTTTATTCGACTGCAAAGCGGAAACGACTGTGATCTAGATTAGTATTACACATCGCATGAACAAGAAGAAAAAAAACAATCGATTGATCAGTGCTTAAATGCGACATCGACCATGATCATGACAACATAGATTATGAATGTTTTGTAGCGATTAAGTATTTCTTATGGACTCTCACGCATATACATATATAAATAAATGAAAAATATATCTATATATGTATATATATATATATACACATATTACGCCATGCTGAGAGAGGCTATGTGAAAACGTCGGAACGTTTTTTTTTCCTTTTGTGGAGCATTTGTGTAAGTAATTTGCATGTGGGGCAAGAATGCAAACGCATACATGTGTAATTGCAATTAATAAAGTATACGTTGTAAAATGTAACATGTCATGTAGCGTGCATACCTTCGTATTCGTCGCGATGTCCATTATGTGCTCGTCCAATTTCATTTCGCTTTTCTTCTCGAAACATCTCATTGTGCATGTGTCATCCATCAACATTCAGCATCCCGTTATTGCAGAAATGGCCTAAATAATTCGATATAAGATTACTATTATTGAAGTAAAGAGCATCAATGTAAAATAAAAATTAATATCTCCTTTAAAAAAACTTTTTTCCGAAATATTTCAGAAAACGTAATTTGTTTATAATATTTGGAAAAAAATATGGAAATAAAGACGAGTGTGGATAACATAAGTTTAAAATTCGATGTTTGTAATTTCGAATAATAATTCCTTTGAGATATTTTGCATGCAAATAATATTTTATAAATCGTTTCAAGAAACGTTTTGGAGGGTTTGATGTAAGAAGAATATATATACAAGCTGGATCGAGAAACATATAGTACAATCAAAAGTTGATTTTTCATGCAAAACTAAGTCAAAAATAAAGAATAAAATTTTTTCACGTAAGACTTTGTTTTTGAAAAAATTGATTTTGGAATTTAAAAAATTAATAACATACGTTTTTTAAGCTCTAATAATCTTTCAAAATTTTGTATTATATATCGTCGAATTCGACAGCAACTATATTAATACATAAATACAAAAATATAAAACATTCTGTTTAATAAAACAATCTAAAATAATTTAAATTTATGGTATTAATGTACACATATATTCAATAGCATTGTCGAGATAAATTCAATAATGATAACACATATAAGATTGTTAAACGTCATTCAAATTTAAAAAAACAAATATATTATCAATCTTCTAATTCTTAAAGGTTAATTTTTTTATAAAACAAACCTTTGTACGAGAACATTTTATTTTTATTTTATTTTCGTTAGAAATTGATTGTACTGACATTTTCCGACTTATTATATGTACATACTTGTCATTACTACAGTAAAATCTAGAAAATCTAGAAAAAATTGTTATAATTATTTTGAATATAATTACTAGTAAATTTACATTATATTTGAAGCGTTCTTCCTTGAAGCAATTCGGCATTATTTATTCTTACGATACGTTATTCAAATAAAAGTACCAATTGCGAATAATATTACCTCATCGTTGCCAACTATGTATGACCACTACCGGTAATTCAGAAATTTATGCTGCATTGATAACATTATTTCTCGATTAATAACAATACACAGAAAACTTGTCAATCCTATTTCAAGAAAACAATAAAATAAAAATTTAAACATTTAAGTATATTGATTTAAATCACACGCGACTCTATTTGCATATTTCACAATTGTTTTACATTTACGTGATAAAAAATCATTAGCATATATAATAATAAGAATTAGCACGAGGTCGGTTATTAGTTTTATAATATTTATCAGCAACCCGTATCAATGTTGGTTTTTAGTTTTGAACGCCAATCAAATGCACCGCCGTTTTGGACGGGCCACGCATGTTTCATAACAGTGTCGAATGTCGAATGCTGAACAGTTCGCGTCCTTGATTACGTTAGTGCAGCTCTGATACAGGACGAGAATTCTCGCAAATCGTTCTCCAAAGAAAAGGGATCGTCCCCGAGAAAACTTTCGAAAAATCGCATTCGCACTCCTCAACGGTTTATAACATGCTCACGGTAAGAGCCTTGCGAAATTCCGTAAAGCTCCGCGAAGAAACAGCTGTAGCAATCTGTGCTCTCTTCCACGTTTTTCTCTGCAATTTTTTTCTATTTTGAGTGCCTCTTTGTTTTGTTATGAATAAATATAAAGATAAGTATAAAGAATTAAAAAAAATATTTAACAGCTATACTTTGTGCAAGTGGAACACTGTGTTGGTGCGACTTACAATTAGATAAAGAAAAAAATAAAAAGAAAAGAATGCAAAACTTTAATTTCGAAATAAATTATGATTTTTTTTTGTTTTGTTTTCAGACTGTCGTAAGAACTGTCGTTCGTCGCTCGTTTTCCACATCGAAATGGGCAGCAGCACAGCAGGTGATTTACTCTACTGTTAAATCTAACCTTGAATCTTGAATCTTTATTCTCTCAATACATTGTAAAGATACATGGTATCAGTTTCCACTATACTTTCACGTTGATCGACAGTTTCCCATAGTTTTCATTTGCCCTTCTCAATTCGATTATTTTTCTTATTTATGATCATTTATTAAAGTTGACATTTCAAGGACATGAAAGGTCATTTCGTTGTGGTATCCTCTCATAGAAATTCTTGTGAAATATCCTAGATGACTGTGCGAGACGCTTTGAACTCAGCCCTGGATGAGGAGATGGAGAAGGATGAGAAGGTGTTTCTTCTTGGTGAAGAAGTTGCTCTATACGATGGTGCGTACAAAGTCTCTCGGGGTCTTTGGAAGAAATATGGAGACAAGCGTGTTATCGACACACCAATTACAGAGGCTGGTTTTGCTGGTATTGCTGTTGGAGCTGCTATGGTGCGTTTAAAACTTATTACAATGATAGTATTTTTTTTTTCTTATTATTATATTCTATATAATTGCACAAGTAATATTTTCTAGGCCGGTTTACGACCAGTCTGCGAATTTATGACATTTAATTTCTCGATGCAAGCAATCGATCACATTATCAACTCTGCAGCTAAGACGTTTTATATGTCTGCGGGTAGAGTCAACGTGCCAATAGTATTTCGTGGTCCCAATGGTGCCGCCGCGGGTGTTGGAGCACAACATTCACAATGTTTTGGTGCTTGGTACAGTCATTGCCCTGGTTTGAAGGTAGTATCGCCTTACAATAGCGAAGATGCTAAAGGTCTGCTGAAGGCAGCTATCCGAGACCCAGATCCAGTAGTAGTTCTCGAGAATGAGATATTGTACGGTGTACAATACCCTATGTCTGATGAAGCTTTATCTAAAGACTTTGTCCTGCCCATTGGCAAGGCTAAAGTGGAGCGAGTGGGTAACCATGTGACATTGGTGGCACATTCCAAGGCTGTCGAGGAAGCCCTCGAAGCGGCCAATGAACTTGCCGGGAAAGGAATTGAAGCTGAGGTAATAAATCTTCGTTCTCTTAGGCCGTTGGACATCGACACTATCATACAATCTGTGGTGAAGACGAAACACTTGTTGACTGTCGAACAAGGCTGGCCGCAATGTGGTATCGGCGCAGAAGTTAGCGCAAGAATCGCCGAAAGTAAGTTTCATTCAATTATTGCAAAGTATTTTACTTGTATTCAGAATATCAATTATATGGAATAATTATGACAATTAAAATTAGAGCTAAACAGAGCATCGCAAATAATTGACCATTTACAAATAAATTCGAAGATATTTGACTCCAGAAATTAATTCTTGTCGATTTATTGTGTAATTTATTCAGTGTTTTTGATGATTCTATTTTCGTTATTTGCTTAGTAAATTTTATTCTTTTCCAGGTGAAGCTTTTTATCATCTCGACGCACCCGTAATTCGTATCACGGGAGTTGATACGCCTATGCCATACACGAAATCACTGGAGATCGCAGCCTTGCCACAAATCAAAGACATAGTGAACGCTGTTAACAAAGTATTAGGAGTCACGCAGTAATCACATTAGTATGCGAGTACTTAGGTGAAATTATTACATTTTTACGATTTTCCTAACGCATCATACTTTTCCCTCGATTCAGCTCTGATATATCCTATTTTTCGTCCAATTATTGATTAATAATAGAATAAATATAGAAAGGGATAAATTAAGAGAAGAGATAAATAAGTACAAAAAAGTCTCCATTCTGTGAAGATAATACTCTATTAATGCCCCCCCTCCCTGGGTAGAATATTTTAAAAACATTTCCTTATAAGTTTTATTTGTGGAACTCCTACAAGAATGTACGTTTCGAGGAAAACAGTACATTTGTAAATTTATTATTATAAAGTATAAAGTTCAAATGAATGTACCTCTTCAAACTAACATCTAAGATACATATTCTTTGTACATGTCACATTAAGAGGTAGAATATGTGATATCAATTGCAATCCTATGTAAATATATATTTCAGTAGTTAGCAATATTATATTAAAATATCGAATTATATATGTTAACTTAATTATATGTTAAATTATGTAAGGATGCATTGGATCAGTTGAAAAATTCTATTTTATTTAATTGAGAGTCACATGTTTAACTAAATTAAACTACTTTTATTTAACGAAAATATGCACACACAATATTAATCTACTGCCGTATATATATATAAACTGTCTTTTTCACTTTGTAGAGTTTCATATCACACATTTGAAAATCTCAATAACTTATAAGAAAATGTTGATAGTGCAATTGTATGCATTATTGTCCATATATATCTAACTGCAAAATAATAGGCAGCATAAAATGCTGCATTTGTTTAATTATTTATTACAGAAAATTAATAAATTTAAATGTACAATTTAGAAATTCTGTTTTTATGATTCATACCTTTTAAATATATATAATCTTTATGTTGGTATTTATGTATGATACATACGTAATAAGCAACATGTCACTACTGTCATATAACGTTCAAACGCATCTCTCAGTTCTCCTTCTCTAGATAAAAATTAAATCATACTTTTTAAAATTTATAATTTTAAGTTGGCACTGAGAATCGCTATATTAATTTTTTGTAATTCTTACCTAAGTACATCCATATCAAGAGCACATTGTGTATAAACAGCCAAAAAATTTCGTAGATCAGAATGTGTCCAATTAACTTGTCGCCAAGGTTCTATGCATCTCTCTACTAATTCCAAAAAGAAAAATCTCAACTCTCGTGATCTGTGCAAGTTGCATCCAATTCCAAGTATTGCTCTTGAATACGAGCGAAAGTTTATGTCCAACTCTTGATAAGATTTATCGAGAAGCATTGGTTTAAGCTTAAGGCATACCAGACTGAAAAATACCAAGGTTTTGCTGTTATTATTGTAATTTTTATATTAGATAAATGAAATTATCAACTCTTCATAAATTGCTCGATTTTTGTAGGATTTAACATACTGTTTATGATGTTTATCATTTTCTAAAATAACTCTGCACTCTGACAATTCTTGTAGAAATTCTCTATCTAAATCAGTGTCAAAGTATTCAGATCCACCACAACGATATGTCCACGATGTCATCATACTGTTAGCACAGTGGTATAAATCAGGAAATGTCAAAAATTGTAGTTTTCTTTTATTCATTTCAAATCGCAGACACGCTAGAAATACTACTGCAGCATATCGTCTGAAATAATAATTAAGAACAATTGATTATATTATGACATGCATATTATAATTTAATTATTCATTTGCGCTATAGGTTTTATAAAAAATATTACGTACTTAGCAAGGTCATCCGAAAGTAAGAAATGCTGTTTGATATTGGTTGCAAGAGAACCTGGTAAATCTTCAACAATTTTAAACACTCTTTTCACATTATCATATTGTCGTCGACAACTCTTCAATGTGATCCCTGTCTTTTCTGCAACTTCATCCATATCCTTTCTACTTTTGGATGTTATTTTCTTTCCCAATAATTCGCGTATAACAACATCATCAAATTCGTAATACCTAAAATAAATGACATTTTGTTAGTATCTTGCAAGAAATAACAGATCCAATTTTATCAAAGATATAATCACAGCTCACATTTCATACTTTGAGCCTTACATTTCTATGAGCATTTGACTAGTTTGAGGTTCTATCTGAAAGGCCAGCTGTTCGCTGGCAAGCTTTGTAGGAGTGTGAAGTAATTTCTCAAGTAAAGCATAGGTGCGATAATGATCAAGTATGTCAGATGCAACCAGTTCAAGAGGTGCATTAGTCTGTTGACATATTCCTCGCTGATGAAGAATGTTGACTGCGTCACTTGCTAAAAAGACATCCAACATGATAGATTAATCATTAATAGATCCAATTTATGTGTAGGCAAATAAATAGAAAAAAATTAAGGTTATATTTTTATCACTCACAAGAATGCCCATCGACCCAAAGCTGATAGATTTCAGGATCAACGAGAGTGTAATTGCTAATAAACACATCAACCTCCGACAACATGTTGAAATTAAATTTACACTGTTATTCTACACGAGTTTAATCACAGACGCGAGATCATCGCAAATGTCATGACATCGACCTGAGACACGTTCTATCCAAGAAAAACTCCCTTATGTAAAATCATTATCGTGCTTCCACGTGTAAAAGTTACGGAATCTCATTAAAATCCGATAAAATCGATCATACGTACTATATTGAAAGGTTAAATATAACTCCATGTTGGCCAGTTAGCCGCCATGTTGGGAACGTCGTTTGACGTTTGACTCACGTAGTGATGACGTCGTGCGCATGACGTCACATGTAGCTCATCGTTTGACTCGTGTAGTGCCGCGTTTAAACTGGTAACAGAAATAGAAACGACCTTCTCCGAATCTACGTGTAATCATATCTGCGAATTAAATCTGTACGAATCAATGCGAATCGACGTCGAAATCTGACAATGAGGCGAAAATAATGAAGATTTATTATATCAAAAGGTAATTAAATGGATATTAATGAGCGAGACCGGATTTCGAAGTATAAACTGAGCGATTGAAATATCAATTCTCATTTTCGGCAAATTCAACCGGCCGCGAATGCGACGAGCAATACATATAGCTCCAACTTTTTCATATATAAATGTTTTATTATTAGATTAGATTGCACTACCAAACATCATATCATATGTATTATTTTAGTAAATTGGTATATTATTTATCATATTAATTGTCTACATAAGGAAGAGGCGGTTATACACGGTGTGCGTTATACATATATATATATATAACATAGGCAAAAAATTTAGAATAAAATAAAAATCTCTACTTTCTCTTTCGATGAATATTTCTGAAAATATCATTTGTGCCGATTATTTAATAATATAGTATCTTTTTATGATGTATAGATTGCCGTTAATTTTGGAGTGCAAATTTGCAGGATGAGAGAGATGAGAACATATAGCGTCCAGGTAGCGAAGACGATTTCCTCTATGAAATTATGGTGAATATAGTAAAATAATATTTTTTAATTTATTGTAATAATTATTAAATAGAGAGAGAGAGAGAGAGAGAGAGAGAGAGAGAGAGAGAGAGAGAGAGAGAGAATAATGTAGTATTTAATAATGTAGTATCTTTTTGTGATGTATATAGATTGCCGTTAATATTGGAGTTTGCGGAATGAGATGTGAGATGAGAACATGAGGTTCGAGTAATGGTGTTAGCGGAGACAATTTCCTCCATGAAATTATGGTGAGTACAGTAAAATAATATTTTTAAATTTATTGTAATAATTATTAAATAGAGAGAGAGAGAGAGAGAGAGAGAGAGAGAGAGAGAGAGAGAGAGAGAAGGAGAGAGAGAGAAGGAGAGAGAGGAGGGGGGGGGGAGAGAAAGAAAGAGAGAAAGAGAGAGAACTTCTAGCTAAGAGAAATTATATCTTATTTAAAAAATCGGGCAAGAAAATTAAATTTTAATATAATTTTGAAATAATTAAAATCAGTCATCAATAAAATAATTAAAATAGTTTTGTTAGTTTCGTTGTTGATTAAAATTTACGTCAATTTTCAACTTTTGAATTAATTTCAAAGCAATTATATGCAAAATATATATTTAAGAGAAAGGAGTCAATTAAACTTAATAATCATTTTTATATTGTGTTACGGTACTACAATATTTTTTTCTCATTTGTCGTTAAAATGAGAGTATTACATTTTAGATTTTAATTGGATGATTTTAATCGGATACTGTTTTAATAAATTTAAATATTTGAATAAATGCCTTTAATTAAAGTAGTTAAAATAAAAATAAGATTAAGAATTAATCTAGAAATTAATTATTATTATCCACATACTTGAGTGCAGTGTTAAATTTGCTATTTCAAAAAGTTTTTTATTGCTTATTATATAAACTTCTATTTTTAGAAAATCTCACATTTCCAAATATAACTATATGACACAATACTCCTCTTCTAATCATTAAAATACTTTACAAGAAACTTGAAAATAAAAAGTGCTGTGCTTTCTTTAAATTCAGAATACATATGCGTTTCGCAACGTAGCTCTTATTAACTTGCACTTCTTAAGAGCATCTTCTTGCAGCATTGTTAGCCACGAATTAAAGTCGATACTCGACTTTAAGATACAGCTGTCGAGTAAAAAGGTCACACGATGTTACGTGGTGATACTGTCGCATGTCAGTATTTTATTGGCGGTATTGTGCATTATTTTCATTTTTCCGCCGCAATCAGTAAATGCTTAATTAAAGTAATCGCCGGACTTTGGAGCAAAATAATACAGATGGTGCGTAGCGCGCGCGCATGCACACGCACACACACACATATATGTGAATCCGTCCACCGTCCGCAATTCTGCGCGATTGATTGACAGGCGAAGTGCAGTAGCAACGACAGCGATCGAAATTACCACTGCACTCGCACTCGCGCTCGCGCGGACGCAATTAATTCGCGGCGAGGCGACGTCACGTAACGTTAAACTCGTTATCGTGCGGGAAACGCGCGTTAAGCGGCTACGATTGCCAACACGAGCGAATAAATATTGTAGTACCGTAACAAAACCTGGCTGGACGCCGGATTCGTCTTGACCGAGTGTATATCGATCGAAAGCAGAATGATGAATACGATTCTCGTCAACTATGTATAATGAGATGAAAAATATAATGTGATGCCAAGTAAAACTTTCTCTTCTTTTCTTTCTTCTTCTTCGGGCTAGAATAAACAACGTCGTTCGATGAAAAACAAAAAAAAATATTATTTCGTAATTTAAAATATTATTAACTTTTCTTTGAAACACTGTTCTATTAATTTTGAAGTTTTTCTGCAACTCTGTAATAATGCTGTTATATTATAACAATATTACAACTCGTACATATTTTCTAAAACAATGCCAACAATAATATTAAAAAATTTTAACGAGAAAACGTTTATATTTAGAAAATAAATTTTATTTTAATATATATAATTATATGATTATTTAATTTAGTCACACAATAAAATTACATCAATTGTTTTATTTGATAATGAATAATTGCAAATAAAAATAAAATATGGAATTTCACGAATTATTTTACTAATTATACAAAGAATTTTTTCTTTACACGCTCGTAATGTGTTATCTACATTAATTTATATTAAAATTTTAAAAATTTTATGAAAAAGGATTGTATAAAATAATTCATATTTTTATTTACGAAAAAGCATACTAAAATATAAAAGCATGTTTGATGTATGTATATATGGTATAAGAAGAAATTATATACATACATGTATTACTATATATATTGATATTATTTTATCAAATATTATATTTGCACTTTCAAAATTAAATTACTATTTGCGCAAGACTTGTTTATAAATCTTATTGTGTATTTGATGAGAAAGGTAAGGTAAATATTAAATAATATTCTTTATAAAAATATATACACACATTAACAAAAATTGAAAACAAGGCATTTGCATTGATTTCGTGCTAAATCTATAGTAAAAATATTGGTCCTTCTGCAACGTCACGTGTCGATTCTTAATATTATATTATTCTTAATATTATCATTTCTGTCTTCTGAAGGACCACCGCAAGCTTTTCCGTAAGACGTTACGTTACGTTACGTTAAATACTGACCGTAAACCCAAACTTCTCATACATAAACTTAAACTCCAGTTAATGCACAAACAAAAACCGTGTGACGTTTTTGCTACGTTAAGTTTTTGTTTGTGCGTTGACTAAAGTTTAAGATTACGTGCAGGTTTAAGTTTCTAAATCAGTACTTAACGTAACGTAACGCGTTAAGGAAAAAGTTTGTGCGGTGGTTCTAACTCTCGTAATTCTGAGCAAATAGTTGGTCATCATTATCTTTATTCATTAATTATAAATGTATTGCAAATTAACAAGTCATTGCATTTAATCTATTTTAATGCTAGTATTTCTATTTCGATTAATTTAACATATATTAAATATATTTGTATCCTAAAATATTTCTTGTAAATTTTCTAAAAATAAGATTATACTTTATATGTATATGTATATATGTATACATATGTATACATACTGAAAGTAAACAGAAGAAAAAAATGTATTAAATACTTACTGTAGTAATATTATGATTTACGTTTGGAATCATAAAGATTAAAAGTTCTTAATGAATAACGAGAATTCGATACGAAAGCAAAGCGGAAGCCAGGGAGATTCGAGTAAATAAAGATTACATTATCTCGTTGCTGTCACCAAAGACTTGTTTCGTACAGAGAGTCATGGTAACTATCACTTCCCTGTTGCATTTAATGTCTCTAAAGGACACACTCGGTTTCGATTCCGCGGTACAGTGCCACCCATTGTCTCTCGCTCTCTGCCTAGTCTATAGTACTTGTTTTCTTTTCCACTTCCTATTCCTGCGTCTCTTCACTCGCACGTAACCATCCTCCTCCATTTCACCATTCTCGCTTCACTTTCCTCCTTCTGTCTCTCTTCCACTTTCGCTTCCTCATTCTCTTCTTCCTCCTCCTTCCTCTTCCTCGCCACCGTTTCTGTGTCTGTCTCCCGGACGGAGGAAGGAAGCGCTCCAGGAAATTCATTTGCAGAGACGTGGCACCGTACAGCAAAACACGAATGATATATTTACATGGCGCCAAGGGAGAAACCAGGCGAGATGGATTTACTCGGGAAAGGTTTATCGAGCGTTACGCTAGAGGGAAGAAGGGGGGAGGGGAGGGGAGGAAACGCGAAATGTATTTTTTGAAAGGAACTCGCTAATCCACTCTCGAAGCCGCGCGGAAGTTCGTCCACAGTTTTTGCCCTCATCCGCCTCCGATGAATTCTCCCTAGCCGAGCTTTCGGGCTTGGCTGGAAAATGTGTGACGTGAATTTGAACGGGACTTATTTCGACACTCAACAGATCTCGGTTAACGTATACATATATACATATATCATAAAAATATTACACAGACAGAATACAACTCATATATTAATTTTTTCTTTTATTTTGCCATAATATTAAATTATGCGCAAATTAATTTGACTAAAATTACAAATCCAATAATACATTATTTACATACTTATATACTTATAATAAACATAGTGATTTAGTGAAAAAGTTTATCACATATAATCACAAATAATATAATCTTAGAGAGAAAAATTAAAATTTTACTAAGATCTTTATTTAACAACATTATTTTTAATTAAATTAATAAAATTAATTAAAGTGCATTGAAGAAGATTGAAATATGAAAAAAGAGAAGTCATAACTTCGTTGCTTTTGTGTGACTTGAACGACATTGCGAAAATAATCAATTTATTTCTCGTGAATATACTTATCTCGCGCTTCACATGCGAGCCATAAGATTCTTCGAAGAAGGAACGAGTACATCAATAATATCGGGCCATCTTTTATTGCTCCGAAAGGTTCCGACAAGCTTCTCGTCGTTTATCTTGGCGTTTCAACTACAGTCGGTGGTTATAGCCTGTCGTTTAACAATATACTTATCAATATTATGCCATATATTTATTTCTAAAATAATCGCTATTGCATTTTATTGCATTTTATTGCTTGCTGCAGTCGTGCCCGCGAGCCAATCGCCGATGACAAGGCAACGACGTTAAAAGTCCTAATAATAAGTAATAAATAAATTCTACAAATACACGTGTCACGATGTGGCTAAATTAATTATAAATCGGGCTCGACATAACAGTTTCGGATTGTGCACTAATTATTTTCCGTCAAAAAATACTGTACGGCTTCTAGTGCGTTGTTTATTGTATCGGCTCAAAATTATCGTCATTTTCGAAAAGCACATGTTATTTTATTATATAGTTTGCAATTTTTTTAAAACATAAATATTGTGCAAAAGATATGTTCTTTGTAGAGAGTTTAATACTGAATGATATTGAAAGCATTCGAATCAATTGATTTAAACGATTCAATAGCCATTCATCAGATATTGTTAACAATAGAATAATATTATTTATATCATTATTATTATATGATATAATATTATTACATATTATTAACAATAGGATAACATTATTTATTATAATTTCTCAAAATGTGACGATAATTTAAAACCGAAGATAAAACGTTGTCTGTCAATTAAATGAGAAAACGCTATAAGATATTCCCTTGCAAATCGCTCTTTTCTCCTATTCTCTACAAAGAATTAAATTAGATCATATATCGCATTACACTGGAAAGCAATTTGTCAGGATGTAATCGTGGGCTCTTTATATTCACCAGAAGGTTCTCGACGGAGATTTGCAATGGAAACAGTAGAAAATGACCTTACGTAGTGAGACGCGACAGGGTAAAGTTCGTTGCCGAAATTGCCCGAAGGGTCTCTCGCTATCGGCCTTGCAGACGTACAGCAGGCATACGCGGGGGTGTCTACGTCGGTATCTACGCTAAAATACGTAACGAGCTCTCTCCACGGTTCGGCTCACCTTAATTTACGCCTTAATTTCCCATGGCACCGCGTGCACTCGCTCGAGTCGATTTCGCGGTTTGGGCAATCAACCTAAGGATGAGATTTCACGTAGGGACGTACTGTTGTTACATCACGTACGCTCATGTTTCGTCCTATTGCATTATATTATCGAACGGACGGATTATAATACGGCTAGTATATCCGTTCGCGATTTTACTATTTTTCGAATTCTTCGATGAAGCCAGTAAATCATTTTATTATAATTTATGAATAAATTATCAATTCTTTACGAAGTAATACAAATCAATCGATGAATAAAATAGGAAGGCTTCAATTGTAGAAGATTCACAGATGATAATTTCATCTATTTATCTATAACGTAACATACGTAATATAAAGCGAGTGAGCTCGCGTGACGTGATGACAGATTTCTAATTGCCGTAGTGTTTCAATGCGTCGATTAACATCGCTCCGTTTCATGTTCATACAACCGATCTCTTCGAAACAAGACGAACGGATTTTGCAAACACCCGGAAAGTTTAAACTCACGGTGATTAAGCGAGAATCTCTTGGTACGAGGTGGCGTAAGGTCAATCGTCTTGTCCTTCGTCTTCTCGTCACCGAGAGTAACTAGTTCGTCACCCTGTCCGTCTTCGGGACATTGTGGCGTCACATGCAACCGCAAGCCTCCACCACCATGTTCGGCAATGTTTTCTGCGTGATCGTGTTGTTCGTATCGATGTAGAGCAGCTGAAGCGGGGCGAGTTGCGTTGGCGAACAGCACGGTACTATCTTGTTCTTCTGTTGGCTCGCATCCCTGGTCAACAACTTCTATAAGAAAAAGTAACTTTGCGCTTAATAATTTTCGAGGATTGTGATTTGAGTCAGTAGAAAGAGTTTCATAATATGAGACTTTCTAATAAAATTACACGTGGAAATAAACTTCAAATTATTGTATAATTTAAATACATAGGACTGCTTTTTAAAAAAAGGTTTTTATATATAGTTGTTTAAAATTAATTACCATATTTTCTTTAATTTTTGCAATAATAATTTAGATAATTAATATTTTTTTTTTTATTTCGGAAGACAGTTTTAAATTTATTATTTAAAGTTGGACTGTCAAAATTAATAAATTGTAGAATAGATATTTAATCATTTTTGCTCGAGCAAATAAATTTTAAATAAATTTTGGAATAGATTTTAATCGTTTTTGCTTGCGTTCGGTGTTTCAATAGTAAAGACGTTTCGTGAGAAATAGAGGTAAAACGAATGCATGTGAGAAACAGTATGTAGAGAGCGAATATTGTTCTTTTCAGTCGCTTGCGGGCTGTTGAACATAAGAAAATCATCTCCATTTCGCGTATGCAAACGATATTTCTCGCGTCACGCTTCGTATATGGCAGAAAGCATAGACGTAAGTTAATGGGGTTTTACGTTGCGTGATAATGGAGTCTTAACGCCCCATTATCGTTACGAGTTGGAAACTATATTATCCACGTTATGTGTCGCGAGTATAACAAGAGTGCCTCCTCCCGACTTTTATTAACAATTAATGCAGGTAATAAAGGGCGCGGTTATGTAGCACGATTATATTTTTTACGTTAAGTAAAGCGTAAATTGGCCGTAAGAGATAAAAAAGAATTATTTTGCTTGATACGAACATTTTTTGTTGGAACTAGAATTATAGGAAAGCTATGTGAGAAATTTCCGCTTCTTTTAATGACAAATTTTTACATTAAAGAAACATAAAGGATCATGAAAATGTTTTCGATAAAATTTTTGTTCATTATGTACTTTATCGCGTATAAAAATCGTAGAGATAAAATTCTCAAGATAAGAATGTATAAGATGTTAACAATTTTTTTCAATAGAATAAAATAAATTTCTTGACGCGGAACATTTTCTAATCGTTAGCTTGCGAGACTGTTATCAGCAAATTAATAAGTCTTCGACGTATCAGCGATGTTTATTATTGGCAATAGTCTTTACGTAACGCGATACGATCGCCAGTGAATCCGCGGGAAAACACGCAAGGAAGCATGCAATTTTGAAAATAGCAAGTGATATGCCGCGTCAGCGTTCTCTTCCTGTCAAACCTCCGTTTGGCAAAGAAAGAACGAATATAAATCTTATACTGACGACACATTTTCTTCCGCAGCGCGATAATCGGTTCTTACGCATCTACGCTCAGTACGATCTGACATGAGCAAGATAAGAGATTGCTATGTTGTTTAAACATAGATAGAACATAAAATTTTCCTCTTATTTTCTCATTTCTTTTTTAGTAATATACGCAAGTTGTAATATAGATAGAACAGAATAGGCAATAATATAATCACGTAAAGATTAGTTAGTTATTATCTGAGAAGAATTACAAATTTAAGAACTCTCAGATAATAATTAGCTAATCTTCATATGGAATTGAGTGATGATGTTAATATGAGACAAGAATAAAGTAACGATAATAAAAGAAACTGAACGATACTGTATAATGAAAAATATATTAATATGTTGAAAAATAAGAGAAAGAAAGACAGAGAAATTGAAAACGATATCTGCTAGTAATCTTTATAGATTTATAGAGTAAGATATTCCTCTTTGCGATTGAAAGATTTCAAATATTGAATTTTAAGCACTTATGTTAAAATTAAAATTTGTAATACAAATCATATAATATCACTAAATTAATTAAATTTAATAGTTCACTTTTCAAAGTATTAATGTCATCAGTCATCATTAATAATGCTTAAAAAAGAAAAACGCTACTGTTAAATTACTTCAAATTAGATCTGCATGATTAAGCATTATTAATTGAATCTTTGATCAACTGCCAAAAAGATAAAAAAGAGAGTACTCACCCTAATAACGTGGTTATAACCTGAGCTACTCATAGTTAAGGATGCCGCCGTGGAGCAGGATCCTCGGCAAAAGTATGCGTGATATCCGCTCGGATGTAGAATCCAATCGCTCCAACCGATGTCTCGAAAATTAATATAGAGATCGTCTCGACAACACTCTTTCATATCGGGCAGACAATTTGAATTTCTTTTCGGCCTATTTCTCAGAGGTAATGGCGCTGTGTGAATCACCAAGAACGGCTTTAGGGTCTGCTCGGTGGATACCGGCGCGATGTCGTGGTCAGTCGAGCAGGTGGTGCAAGCTATCTGAATGGCGTGCTTCAGTCGATGTCGACTTATCCATTTCTTCATCATGAATTTCATGTCCGTCTTTACCCAACCCTCTAGAAAAAAAATCGGTATTTTAATATACAGTGTTGCGTGATTAATCTAGAGACATTCGTTGCACATCACAAAAAAGCAATGTTTTTAGAAACATATAATCTATTCTAAAGTAATTAAATTACGTCAAGTAATTAAAAGATAAATTTTTTGCCTAAAAATTTAAAAAATTCAGCTGATGCTTAATTTTTACAATAAAAGTTTTCTAGGTTTTGTAATTTCTTATTTATTGAATTATTTTAGAAAATTACATTCTTTATTAAGATTATTAAAAAAATGTTAATTAAAGTATTAATCATAAAATCTAATACAACGTTTAAATTATACAAAAGAAAAATAAAAGTATTTCTTTAATTCACTCAGACATCATTTAGAGTAATGAATTATATTTACATTGTGATAATTTACTTATACGATATGAAAGGCAATATCATTGTAGAAATGATTTGTAATAATGCTTTCCTCGGTTTATTGTTTCTTCGGTCTAAAGTCCTTAATACCGGGGCTAAATAACAACTTCAGCAATCTTCAACAGATAATAGGAACCAACGTTAATTGTCATAAATTCCTTTTTTATGTACTTATTTGTATTGTATCTATTATTTGCTTCTCACAATTTTTAAATGCGACGATCATATCTTGTCGCATAAATTTTCAATAATAAATCCTTGTGAAATTTAATTTACATATTCAACGATCGCATCTCATAGCGATAAATATTATAAATTATTTCGCGATATGAAAATTATTTTTTGTCATTCGTATGAAATTTTCGGTAAAAAGCGAAGTTGCGATGTGCAACGGAGAATTGATTGCACGCAAGTGCTTGCAGTGCTATGGGATAACGAAATTTCGCGGAAGTGGAAGATTTTTGTGCGACGTGGATTTGTGATGAACTGATGGATGAACGAAAGGGAATGAGGGAGAAGGGATAGAATTCTATCCAACATTTACCCACCTCTGATGTCGGTTTCGAAGATTGCCATGACGGTGTTCTTTTCGAAACTGCCGCCCAGATCCCAGTGATCGAGTTCGGATAAGACGAAAGTCTGCTTGAGTTCGTCGTCGTTCTCGACTTGCTCCTTGTAGAACCAGAGTTCTGCCGAAGTCACGTCGACGTATAGCATCTCGTTCGGTAAGTAAAACGTGAAACAGGCCGCCGGGTTGAAGCCCGTTATATGATTCCAACTCTGACGGTATTTCGTCGAATCGGCTACACCTGTAACACGAACGAAATCATCGGATTTCGATCGTTTTCTCGAGAGACCGCGGTAAACTCGCTTGACTGTGAGATTTCACGCAAAGGAGCCGAAATCCGATTGTAGATGATGAATTGACTTCTTTCTGCCAAATTCTTTGATTTCTAACACGCTTTGAGATTCTTACATTTAGATGTAGAAAATTATTTATTTCAAACGCAATATATATCTCAAAATGTTTTATTACAGTTTCAGAAATATATATAAATCAACTTAGATTATTTGATGTAAAAACATAAGTAGTAAAATTATGAAGTGGTAAATAATTTAAAAATAAATGGAAAAGGAGGGGACGATTAAAGAACATCTTATTTAAAAAGTTCAAAGATACACTTTTCTTTGAAACATAAAAATAAAGTGTGGGAAGGGAAAATTGCTTCTCAAAAAAGAAACGACGAATATGTGTCATCTTATTTTTTTCTTATAACTCTGATAACTTTAATATTCCTTATTTAACTTGATAGCATTAGATAGCTTGCTCCTTCTCTATAACGGACGTATATTTGCGGGCTATTATATTACAAATTAATTCAGTATGCCAACGAACGACATTAGAGACTCAGTTATTCGAGACTTTTGAGAGTACGCCTTTGGCTTTGCGCGATCGGTCTGCAATTTACGACGATACTCGAAGCAAGCCTCAAATGGAACCACAATTATCTGGAAAAGTGCGCTTTAAAAGGCCCTCGACAAAGCTATATCAAAGTGTGACAAAGGATATTTCTGAGCGAACACGTGCGATAAGTGAATGTGAAGTTAAACAGAACATTCGTAATTGAATATCTATGTGCGATAAAAAATCCATTAATATATAGAATTATACAGAAAGAAATGAAATATTTAATTATTTTTTGCTATTTATATTTTCTACATATTTATTGATTTATAATTATTAAGTCTTTTTTCCGCTATATATATGAAAGAGGAATTTTGCAATTTATTACAATATATGATCTGTTAAAAGTTTCAAATTAGCAATTTCAAGTTACCTTTTAAAATCCTTGATATCATAAATTGCTCTTCCTGACAATTTTCAAATGAAATTAAAATCATTGATCTCTGATAATAAACATTGACATGAAAAACGGCTTTATAACTTTTGATCGACGCCGATTTCCATAGCGATTCCGCGATATAACGCGCTATCAAGCACGTCGAAATTATTTCCGAGCGGATTCTTGGCCGATCAACGCCGCGTCCTATTATCGCCAATTTCGATTGATTTATAGCCAAGAATTATACAACGTCAGGCATTAGAGTGAATCCGTACCGTTTCACATAACACGAATACCAAATGTCAGCAGCAGTAGGTATATTCGCATGCATATCGTATTTTTCTCATTCGCTTGATACACGCGTGTTTCATTTCATTGCATCCATCGAGAGGAGAGTGTTTATACATGTGAGAAATTTATTCGTAATCACATACGGACCTCCCTTCTTCCAGGAAATCTTATTAATCTTATAAATCTTAGGTTTTTTTTATAAAAATACTAAATTTATCAAATTATTAAATACACATAATTTTTCCAAATAGTATATTGAATTTTGCTGAGATTTTTATAAAATGTTGGTCGGAATGTAAATAAGTTTCTCGAACTGGTGAAAGTACAACTGACAATCATGCAAGCGATACAAATTATCGATAACAATGTAAATTATTGATAACATAATGATCGTTAATAAACGCCCAATTAAGTGCAGCAGTATATGATAATGTCCTCTTTATTATTCTATTACTCTTTATTTATGTTATCGACATACTACTCTTAATTGACGCGACAATATTCCAGTAAATTAGATCACCCAAAAATTATCGCATTATATATGAGATGTCGTTGTTTAAATTCCCATAAAAATTAAAAATTTGTTCATATTGATTTTCCTTCGAAGCGATGCTTTTACATTTACATATACGATTTCCGGGTCGAGATATTCACGGAATAGATTGCGACATATCTTCAGAACATACTCGAGCGTGAACTACTTTCTGATGCCGCGAATTCGACAGCGCGATGAACACTTCCGGTTCGCCGACCTCGACCATCGTAATCTCTTGCGCTGAAATCGCTTTGGGTTAACGAAGCCGAATGTTCCAATATTATGATTTACATATGTGCGTGCATGTGGTGCGTCTGCGTTAGATTCGTATCGGAATTAGATAAAAAGCGAATTGGATTACGCTGGATTGGTTTGTGTAATTTTCATATCGGAGAGGAAGATATAAAATACATATATTATGTTGTGTCATTTGGCGCCAATGGCTGCGGGCTGCAGTTAACATCATGCTTATATCGTGAGTGTGGAAGAACACAACTATACATTTATTTTTTTAAGTCTGGTGTTATTGTGAATTCAGGAAATTCATTGGTTCACGATTTGTGAATAGAGAAATCGTAAAAAATTAATTTTATAAAAAAATAAAATTTAAATTTAAAAAAAATTTTAAACTTATAAATTTTACTTAAATGATATAATATTTAATGATAATTTTACTTAAATGATACTTTAAGTGATATAGAAAACAGAGAATTCAATGACGTGATGCTTGGAAAATTTGTTAAAATAAATGGTTACAAAAAAAAAAAAAAAAAAAAAACAGAAAATTCTTTCACGCAACATTAAAGTGCGATCATAAGAGCATATTTAATTAAGATAATTACAGTTAAAGAAATATGAGATTGAAAATTTTAACAATTTATAATGAAATTTTGTATGTTTCTCTCTTCTTTTTCTTTCTCTTACGATGCAAATATACAAGGATTAAAAAAGAAATGTTATAATAAAAGGTAAGAGATGAGTTTATTCCAGAATAATAAAAGACATATTGATTTTATTTTATTTGAAAAGTCTAAAAAGCATCGTAATTATAGAGTCGGCGTTTTTGTAATTTTAAATTCACAGTCGCGTGCGCGAGAAACACCACTTAAAAAGTGTGAAAAAAATTCGGGGCAATAATATTTAAAATATTCATGTAACCAATGAACTATTATATTATCGTATTCTTACATTCTATGGTAAGAAATTACGTGTTCGTAAATTATGCATTCGTTGAGAATAAAATTGCATGACGCGGTAAAATGCCAAAATAAAAACAGTTGACTTTAAATGTAAAAAGTTTCGCGTGATAACGTAGATATATGTATATGTATATTTGCCTTTATCGCTTGGTATTTTTAACCGTTGCGTGATAAAAATATAGCGAAAAGCTGCGTTGATTGCCCGCTCGATTTTTCGTCGTCCTATTTTCTTATGCGTTCGAGAAAAATCCTGAAATAATAGAGCTCCGCAAACACGACGAGTCATCAAGGGATAAGCTTCCTCGTGACTTTAAGAGATTTGCCGAGCACGTCGAAAATGATTCACACGGGCGATTAAAAACGTCGGAACCGTGATTTCGCGTCGTAATTCGAGGTAAATTTCCGCCGAGCCACCGGGATTCATACGTACATCGTTCACGTGGTTCCGTATTTGCATCGCCGCGGAAAATTTGAAATTCATGGTCCCAGTCGGTCGTTGGTAGTACTTCTATCCAGAAGTACCGTGCCGCGAGAGAGAAACGCCGTCATTGTTACCGGTTCTCGTTTATTTCGAGGAAGCCGTGCAATTACGCAATATTCATATCCCCGTTGGTGTTTCTCGTCTGGCTGGCCAAGAAGGGGTTGAGAGGAATGGCCAGTTGTACATAAAGAGAAAGAAACGAGCTTCTCGCTGAGGTGAGCTTTCGATGCAAGACGGTCAGCTTCGCGTATGAATATGCTGGATGTGCGCGAATGTAAAATTGAATGCTAGATGATTACGCAGAAAATGTAATATTCAGTCTCGCAGTAACTTAGAAGTCGTGTAAAAAATTAAAATTCAGAGCTTTTCAATTTTAAATAATTTTCCAATAATGATATTTGATAATATTAACAGTTAATTACAAAAATAATTTTTATTTTATATTTTTTTAAACATTATTTTTAGAAAAATTATATAAAATTATATTATGCAAGCTTATTTAATAATTTAATAGTTATTATTTGTTAACGCATATTTTTGCAATTTATTATAAATTTTCAAATTTTCTCGTTGTATCGATCAAGTACTCGGATATGTTTCTGTTACAATAGTTCATTTGCAGATTCACTTCATCTATGCTCCCTCGAAAAAGCGTGTACGCTCGATATTCATTTTATTTCGCGTTCGAACACTCCGAGACTAGAACTATACTATGAGAATGACGGGCGCTCAATATTCGTGAATGACGTATATTTTCTCACGTATTATTCGTTCTTCATTTTTTCTCTATTTACAAGTCGAGTTTGAATAACTGTTCATTAGCAATCTGCATGTGGCCGAATATTTTCGCAACAATAACTACATATAACTATACAAATGAAGAAAATATTTTAAAAATCTTCTTCCGCAAAAATTCGAGATTAAATAATATTTCTCGACTCTCATTAAGCTGGAGATAATGTGATAAATTTTCTTCTGCAATTCTCTTTCATATATATTTTTTTATAAAATTGTAAAAACAGAAGAGATTTATCTTTTGAGCAACAGGATAATATGATATATATATATTATATTGTTATATTGTTAAATGATTTTTCTCTTGTTAAATCTTTTTCTGTACTAATTTTAAGATTAACCTTTTGCCTTGTATCAATATCGAGCGATATGTATAACTTGATACTGATTACGAGTCAAACATAAACACGGATTTGTCTTGGCGCGCAAACGACCTTGTCCCTATAATTATGGTATACGCGGTTATAAATTAATCATGAAGCAAAAGATTAAAATGAATAATCACGAAGTAGATACATGTATTTTGACTTGTCAAAATCGTACCTTCGTTCGGGAATACGATAATCTGGTCAGTTTTCCCGTAGAAGTGTTCGGCTGGTTTTTCCGGCTCGGGCGGCGCTCCGGGTCGAAGTTCGAGCACATTGCCGTTTATCAACGGCTTCGGCAAGGTCGACAGTGGCATCGAGACCTCAGGAGGCTTCGACAGCCGCAGCTTCTTCAGGATCTGCTGCTTCACGTACTCCACTCTCAGTTCGGTCAAGAACGGGTCGGGATCGATCATGTTGACCTTATTTTGAGCGCAACCAGCGCAATCGTCTTCCTTACTAGTTGACGATTCGGACGACGAATGAGGAAGGAACGTATACCATACTTTCATCAATGGACTGGTCATTTTTGACCAGTCGGCCACGATGCCACCCACTAGGAGGATAATAAAAAACTGCATACTGAGTAAAAGCATTTTCTTTCTATCCTCAATTCAGATTGATTCAAATCGATTCTTCTGTAATTTTTTTAACCGAGTTTGATAATGTTTCGATGTTTTAACAACACTATTTCACTGAGTTTGAGGAACGTCGATTTAAACAGAGTATTTACTGACATTTAGTGATCTTCGTATATCGTCGAGAAGGTGTCTTCGCCAAATGTGTTATCAATGATTTTTAAATCTATAAATTATTATTAGAATCTTCTGTTGGACGATTAATGTCTCTAATGCCTAGATATTTCACGCGAATATAATATAAATACAATTTTTAAAGTCAATTAAATTATGTCATTTGAGCTGTCAATGTCGATCTTGTAAGAAAACCTTTCCTTCTAGAAACTCCAGCGATACTGCTACGCAATTTGTGTAATAATATATCAATCTTATTTACAAAGTTGCAGCAGGTTAGACGGGTCACTGCAATCAGCAAGTCGATATCTCGCAAGATTGCGATTCATGGAATCGTGTTGTAGATTACAGCATTCTTCTTATTTCTTCATTTTTCCATCTTCTTATTTCTTTAAACACTATTATATTTCTTCATTCCAAATATCAACCTGCGGAGTCGGCAGCGACTTTTATACGAACGTGGGAAAAGGTCGACATCCGATCGTATCGCGAATCGATTCCCGAGGACGATTTTCCTCCGGATTGACCGACGTCTTCAACGACGCGTTCACGGAGACTGGAGGTGAATCGTTACGATGATCCGGTGATGTAGTTGACTCTGCAGAGGCTGAACTTTGCTCCCGCAACCGCCGGGACCAATACGGATTGGATGGGGGCGAGAGTGATGCTGATATCAGCGCAAGCACGCGCCGCGAACATGCTGCCGATGGGATGGGTGGTTCATTGGCGGTTCCTGAAATCTTGAATCTGTCTTAGTAGGTTGAAGTTTATCGCCGCTAGTGGAAGGTGTCTGTCTCACTCGTTGATTGACATCTCGGTGAACCATAAAAGATTCTTTTTCGATGAGATCAATATATAGTGATGTAGTTCTTTGATATTACGGAGCGAGATAAAATGATGAAATATTTTTAAATTTCTTTCGTAAATTATTTATGTGACGCAAAGTATACAGGATGTTTCCTATAACTAGAGCACTTAAAATATCTCTGTTTCTTTTGATAATAGGAAAAAAAATCAAAAGCGAAAATTGTTCGATTTAAAGAAACTAATAGCCTGATAAGCAAACATCTTTTGTTACTGTCATCTTTTACGATATTTTAAGATCATCGATATTTTCTTATGATAATTAAATGAGATGATATTTTCATTAACGCAATGATATATGTAGCTTATAAAAAAAACAAATTCAACCACATAGGATATGTCGATGACTAAAATCTTGTAAAATATTTTTCTTGGCCAGAATATTAGTCCCTTTAAATCGAACAATTTTTGCTTTTGCTTTTTTTTATATCATCAAAAGATACAAAGATATTCTAAGTGCTCTAGTTAGAGGAAACGCCCTGTATATCTTTGATAATTGTTGTATATAGACACAAACATATATACAGGGTGTCCCGGAACACCCTTAACAACGCTCGTGAGCAGATAGGGCACAGTAAATCGAGCAAAAAAGTCTTATACCATTTTGCCATTTTCGCAATAATTATTAAAATATTAATTAAAAACGCTTAACGAACAATATTATACATATGTACAAGATGTCCGGTAATAATTGCCCCAACTCTCTAGGGCAGATAGAACAGATCAAACTGAACATAAAAGTCCTGTATCATTTTGCAATTAGCGCAATAATTATTGAACTATTAATTAAAAACGCTCAGGGTATGCTGCGCGCTTATAAGCTGAGCTTTTAATTAATATTTTAATAATTATTGCGAAAATCGCAAAATAATACAGGACTTTTATGTTCAGTTTGATCTGCTCTATCTGCTCTAGAGAGTTGGAGCGATTATTACCGGACATTTTGTAGATACATATAATATTGTTTGCTAAGCGTTTTTAATTAATAATTTAATAGTTATTGCAAAAATCGCAAAATGATATAAGACTTTTTTGCTCAGTTTACTGTGCCCTACCTGCTCACGAGCATTGTTAAAGGTGTTCCGGGACACCCTGTATATATGTATATATATATATATATATATATATATATATATATATATATATATACATATATATAAATATATATATATATATATATATATATATATATATACATATTTATTAATTTGTATTTAATTTTTTTATAACATAAACTTAATCTTTTTCTTTTTAATAGATAAATTTAATATTTAATATATATTATCAATAGCTAAAATTAATTTTAATTTCATTTTTTTAGTGTCTTTATTTTTATAATTTGTAAAATCGCTGTAAAATTACATCAGGATTTATTACAAATAATTTTCAAGATTATAACTACCTATTCCTCTTTTTAAGAGCTTCAGCTTGAATAGTAACAAAATGACGGATGTTCATATCCACTTGATTACATTTATTTGAATGCGCTTATAAGGCGAATGTTTACCGCAAAAAAACTGACATATGTTTCATCGGAGACTGGTGTCAGCGTTTCTTTAAACTGAGTCTGCAATTCGTGGTTCATCGGAGCGCTCACCTTATGAAAGATAACCTATCTCGTTAACCCGAATATTTATCTTTTCTTTTTTTTAGGATATACACAAGCGCATTTAAAACATCGCAAAAGCAACGAGTGCTTTTTGAGGCGCCAAGATTATTTATTTATCAGCACAGTGAATTTTTTTCGATAGCGCTACATTACTGGGAAACTCTGCAGTGTGACGTAAGCTTGCACTTGAATTCTGCGCTTCGTGCTTTTAATTTAATAAATCATTCGCTTTTAGTTTAATAAATCAGCGAAAAAATAGTTATTTCTACAAGAAGTGCAGTTTTACAAAAATATACTTCACTTAGTGGTTTAACATTCTATTGCCATTAATAATTTTGGTGAAAGCAATCTTTCCCGTACGTTGTATTTCGATATTTGAGTGTGAATTTTTTCTCTCGTTCTCGTTTTATTCATTCATCAGACTTTATGGTTTGCAAATTATGCTCCAGCGCGTTGAATTATGCTATAATTTGCGCTGAACATGGCGCATGTAATCAACAGTTCGCACACGTGGCGCTCATTTGCAGAATCGCGATGCTTGTTTTCGTTATCTTATTATCGGTATTATCAAACGTGTAATTTTTCGAACTGATTTATACGCGCATATAATGTTATCATTCAAATGTATAATAATATTTTATGTTCGTCATTTCATAGGAGAAAAAGTTTTATCTAGTATTATTCTATAATATGGCAACATGATAAATTTTTAATAAAATATTGACTATATTTATATATATATATATATATATATATATATATATATATATATATATATATACAATATAAGAGCAATCAATATTTTATTGACAAAACTTGTTATGTTATTGAATAAGATTAGATAAAATTTGTAAACATCATGTGAACAAATATGTAAATACACATACACAAAAGTAAATTCGTAATTCTTTATATCTTTAAAATTATATTTGTTTATGTTACATGCTATAGAAAGACAGTCAGTAAAAGAAATAAGTTTTAATTTTCATTTATGGATTTATTATAACGTACAAAAAAATATTCAAACAATCCACAAATATAAAGAATATTTTTATATTTTTTAATCGTTATATGTATGTTAAAATTTTCTATTATCTTACGGGAGAAAAGGAACTTTATTTCTAATAAATATAACAATTTTTTCCCCGAGTTATCTCGGATTATATAACATATTCACGAGTTGAACAATAAATAAGGAAGTGAGAATTATCGGGCGAATCTTTTATAACAAACTTTCCGGGGGATTTAATTTCCGTCGCGTGTAACGAGAATGATCCGTATTTAACGCGATGTCATCAAAGGTTGTGGATTTGACGCGAACCAATGGCAGTGCAAAACTTTATTGTTGCGTGGATGACAGTAATTTAAAATCGCCATCAGTTACGAGCTGGCGCCTTTGTATAATAAACAACGAAGTGACAATAACCAATGAATAATTGGAGAACTACAGACCTGCTTGGTTATTTCGCGTTACATAGATAGATGAAAAATTGATCATTTTGTGCGACAATATCTGGGACTTACAAATAAAAAAACAACAGTAAACTAGAAATATTTCTGCATTATAAAGAGTAAAAACAAGCCTATTCAAATAAAGTTCTAATAAGATTACTATTGTATATTTTCTTTTATATTAATTTCAAGAATTATAGGTAATTAAGCTCTAAAATAATGAAAATTAAAAGAAGATGAAACAGAAACAGACAGAGCTGAGTTTTTATGATTAAAAGAGTTTTGATAAAATGCATAATGGGTACTGTCTCTTTCTCTCCTCCTCTGAAAATGATTTTTGTACTCTTTTTTTAATCTGATATTAAAATAAAATTGATATTATCTCTTTCTGTCTCTTTTTTTTTCTTTTTCAAGAGGAAAATAATTGCATTCATATGTGAACAAACAATGACAGAATGATTACAATTTTGAAAAAGGGAGCGAATTCTATGTAACGTGATAGAACAAAAATCGAGAAGATGATTATCCATTTTATATATGTCACGTAATATGTTAGACGTTTGTAAAAGCGATTAAATGGTTGAAATTATATCAGTCTTCGTCCAAAGATCGTTTTATTGACGCATTATCTTCGTGAAGAAAGATTTTGACAAGTCGCTTAAAGGCGAATAGTAAGGTCATTTTGCAGATTCCTAAATTTAAATTTAAAATAGATAAGTCAAAAGAGAGCTAATAAACGCTCTTAATGGAAATGATCTATAACATTTATCGAACATACAGAGCGATATCGCTCTGTGAGCTTATCATCTCATAGCATGTTTAATGAAATGTAATATATCTCGGTAAAAGAATGTATTTACGCATTTATTATTACGCATTTATTTCATTTGTTTATATAGTTATTTTTCTGTTTTATTTGTTCTTGTTTTATTTGATTACCTATTTTTACTCGCAAACATATATATTGTGAGTGTATAAGATTAAATTATATTTATTAATTTTATAATACACGATATGGTTCTGCATGAGACATACTCTGCATATATATCGTATTTATTTATTTTATTTATATTACTACTTTTTTATACTTTTCTCCTTCATTTTTCTTTTATTTTTATCTGATAATTTATAGTATTGCTTATTTATTTATATTCTTATTAAAATTTGCAGACAGTTATCAAACAAAACAAAACATATTAAAAATATCAAATTAGTACTTGTGCGATTTAATTCAACGTCATTCGATTGACGAAACATTCTGCTGAACCAGTAATATCGCCGTGCTTTAAGCGAACCGTTATGAAACGATCATACAGAATATATAAAAAACGCACATCATCGTTATTATCACGAGGCGCAATTTATTGCCCTTTATGGTTTGCGAACGTGCGGGCGTGTAAGAAGCTGCATTGCCACCTTCGACATACACCGGGGAGTGGCATCCCCTTTACGCATTTCGCGGTCGGAGTTCGATAAATATTCATTTCTATACACCCGTGAGTGGCTCATCTTCTCTCGACGATGTAGTGTAAATGCGATTTATCGACGAGTGTTTGGATACTCTCGATTAGAGAAGAGATGACGGACGCGCGGCTGAAAGACGCGATTGGAACGCTCGTCTTCAGGATAAGAATACTCTTTTTCTTGAAGGAGCGTCGCGACGCATTGTACCTCGCTGTCACATCGGAACGCGACAGGAAGATCCACCAGGCTCTTCGTTCACCGGAAAACGCTTATATATACGCATGCGAGCGAAAGAAACAGAACGCTTTCCGCTCTCCTGCTTTCTCTTTCTCGCGTCATATCGAAGCACGCTTCCTGTCATCCATCGTTCCGAATCGATCTTTGAGTCTTATATGCGCTTGTCGGCTTAATCGATCTTACCTCGATAAGAGACTTATGTCTGCGTCGTCTCGTATGCTTATCGTCGTTTATCCACCGTGGTATTAGAACGTACTACGTATACTCCGCGATTGTTTACGGTATCGCGATATCCATATATTTTATCAGCGAATCAACGTTGCTAAGCGTTGTTAAGTAATTTCCTTGGAAATATGGGTTAGAAGATTTCTTTATTGAAAGTTTTTTTGCGGTAGAATTATATTATTGTAATGTATATATTTGTGAAAATTCAGTTAACCGATAAATAATGCTAATATTCTACAAGATTATTTCACTAGCGATCTTTATGCTTCGTAACGGCAATAATAATGCTAACGACAATATGGTCCAAGTTTGCGGATGTTACATTGTTGTTTACGTGATATTGTGATATATGACGATGCTGCAATTCGTTATTCAACCCGCTGTATTATTCCGGCACGTGTATGTGTACGTGCGCGTGCACGTACTTCGGACGCTCTTAAGGGACTCCCCGTTCTGGAGGACGATAAATTCTGTTGCTCTCACATTTTCCGTGACTCTTCGTACGTGCAAGGATAAGGATAAAGCGAACGATGAAAGCTCGTGGCATACTGAGAATCCTCGTTCTTATTTATTTTCCCTTTTGTTCGCTTGCCATTCGTCATGCTGCCGCGCCACGCCAGGACGAAATGAAAAACGTATTAGAAATACTGAAAATAACCACGAGTCACGTGAAAATTACTAAAGGGACATCTTAGTTCTACTGACTGATGTCACATAAATAAGATAACAATTGAGGAAAAATTAATTTCTCATCGAGAAATAAAACATTATATTTACCGCGAATTATAATAAAATTAATTTAGACAGAAGGATATTTTGACTGTTGAATAAATAATTATTATAATATATATAAAACGTAGGAAATGAAGAAAATAATCCAAATATTTTTCGTATTTGTGAATATTTTCCTTTTCTATTTTGTGGGATTATTTTATTTCTTGCTTATTGTTAATTTATAATAATAAAGTCGTATTTTTTCGCATATTTACGATGCCATATAAAATCTACTGCAGTTATAATATAAATCGTTAAAAATGTGTTTTGTGTCAAGATTAGAGGTATAGCGAGTCATGTGAAAAAGAATCTAAGCAAATCGACATCGGACGACTCACGGTGACGTTAAAAGCAGGATCCCGTGATTTTCCCATGGCGACCACAACTTGTTCGCCTCCTTCAAGTTATTCCCCGGAGAGGCGACGGAAGGCCGTGAGAATGAAAGATAAGGGCGATTAGAACCGGGGAGACTCAGGCGAAGGAGAAGTAAGTCCGTAAATCAGGATGTTACTCCCCTTGATCCGATTACGAACGATTATATTCCGCGCAGAGTCTCCGCAAGAGACTCATCGTCGCGCTCGGGTCTGTCACAATAAGTCGACCGATTGCCTCACAGCTTTTTTTCTCTTTCTGTTTTTTCTCGTTGCCTCTGTCTTCTCTTCCTGCTTCTTATAACGATAAAGCATCGGCAACTTTTCCGACTTGCCGGATATTCTTACTGCATTAATGTAATAATATTGATGAAAATAATTTTCCGTGGATTTTTTCTTTTTCTCAAAATTATTTCCTAATAGAGAAAACAATGTATTTAAAAATATAATATTATATGATTAAAATATTTAAGTAAGCTAAAATTTGATATCTCTATTAAAATGTACATTGCATACTCATAACTTCTTTTTTGTACATATGTTAGACGTCTCTTCTTTATCTCTTCTTTAATATCTTTTTATCTCTCTATTTATTACTTACAAAGCGATACTTTTAACGACATTAGAAAAATATCGACTTTTTAATCACATCATTGTTTCACAGCACACTTGTTGATTAAGTTGCTATAAGTCTGTCTGCTTGTTCCATATTTTATAAAAATTTACCGCTTTCAGATATTTTTTTCTTCGTCTGTAAAAATCATGCAAACTTAATATCGAGTTAAAATCACTACTATACATATAGCGATCTACTTTATCGCTAATAGTGAAAATTAGAGCTGAGAATATTTTTACTAATTAAATTTACATATCGCATCATACATATGTAGCCAGAATATGTTTATCTTTTTCTTTTATAGAGATCATTATCCTTTTTAAATATTATAAATACAATACTATTACTATATATGAATACCATAATTTATATGTATAATAGTGAAGAAATTGACAAATTTCAATTCATGACGTTCCGGGTAGGAAGACGAGCTTGCCGGTTTGTATCGAGCTGCCGATAACAGCAAGCTGCAGAGTTGGTAGGACGGGACGCGACGGGGGATGCGTCGCGACGTCGCTTAACAGATGGGAAACAGATAGAGATGTTGCCGGGTAACAATCGAGGATGCGCCGGGACGGATTGCGCGCGTTGCCATCTGACGAACAATGAATCGCGGCCGACCTCCGAACAGAGAGATGGAATTTGCGTGGTCTCGAGGCTGCATGTAATATCGGAAAATCAGAGAGAGGGTTTCCCAAGCTGCGACAATGCATTCCGAACATATTGCTCCTCGGGATTCTTTTCGTCGAGCTGCTGCATCGTCGCGTCGCGCTAGATGTGACGTGCAATCGCTCGAATAAAGCTTTTATTTGTCGGGACGTGCTATTATTTGTACATTTAATCGCGGAAACTTACCGAAACGAACGATGGCGAGTTGCCAGAATTTTCGACGTATTTATTTTTTACGGCGACTTGCATGCAAAGTGATTTTTCATAGGGTTTGTATTAAATTTAGACAGAAAATATTCGGTTTTTTAAACATATACATATGAGAACTAAATGTTTTCCCAAATATAAGCGAAAAATTTCCGTTAATAATCAAATCTGTTTGTCTACCTGATCCGTTATCAAAAATAGTCTATTACTTTCTCATTATAATGGCACATGATAAATTTAACATTAATTGTTGAAAAAGACGCAACTCTTGTCTCTATCTCTTCATCATGAAAATCCATTTTTATTCCTCGTGTCCGAATCATGCGTATGCAAATTATTTGCGGGATGCGTCCCTGTGTCACTGTGTGGCATTATGCAGTTACGTGACGGTTTCGTCTGACGTTACGTCACGCGGTTAGTGTCCATCGAGTCCTACCTATCTACAGACATACAAATTGGTTCATCATTCTACTCCTGCGTATCTCACTGTCTCTCTCTCTCTCTCTCTCTCTCTCTCTCTCTCTCTCTCTCTTTCTCTCTCTTTTGCGGAAATGCCATGGTGATATGTCCCGGTTAGTCGTGTACTTTGTCTTCGAACAGAATTTTCGATCGGGTAAAGTCTCCACGTTCCTATCGTGCCGCGGTTGTACGGTTCGATTAAATTTCCCCGGGATCCTATGTGGTTACGGAAGTCTGGTATCTGGCATTCGAGCGTCCGTCCTGCGGTCAATGGCTGTTATGTAATAAATGTTCGGCGATCCTTAGTAATTACCCGAAGTTTAATCGCTCGAATACATGCGATCTTTGATCCCACTCCACGGTGAAACATCGGTAGAATTCTATCAGCGAGTAGAATTATTGAACCTATTATTTGTGTATATTTCTATCACTTTCTCATTAATTCTCCAAGCGTAAAAGTTGATAAGAAATATCTAGAAAACAAAACAATTTATTTAATAATATCAGAGAGAAAAGAGAGTGTCGTAAAATTAAAATAAAATGCTCTCTGTTCAGGTATAAAAAGTATAATTAATACATACATAAATATATATGTATATTTTTTAAAGATTTGCAAGAAAAAAAGAAAGATCTTTTTTTGACCGAATTAAAGAGGAATGAATCTCAAACTTTCACATAGGCCGCATAGTTTGCTATGCCACAGCGGTTTTTATTTTTTGCCAATCGCATGTAGCCATCTTCACCCCAACTGTCACCCCACCAGTTTTTCAGGATCCACTCGGTCGGTGTGTATCCGACAATTAACATCGCGTGGTTCACTGTATCTGAATTGCACAGATGGTCATCATAGACGCCTTTACTGCATACAAGTAAAAATACCGATTAATATTTGAAGAGAGTTATTTCTAATACTTATATATTTAAAATGTGATAACTTTCGAGATGTATAAATATATGATATGATGTGATAAATATATGATATGATAATCATTTGTAATAGATAAAAAAATAAAAATTAAACGATTTGCTTGTAGTGACCGGAGCAAAACATCCAGACATACGTCAAATCCGATACGCAAAATAAAGATTGGAGTAGAAAAGAGACAAACATACATCGCGTGAGAAATACATTCTCCAATTAGAAAATATGAATCACCGACATTGAACTCGCGTGAACTATACGTATGCAATTATACGTATATATTGATGGACGTGTAGCGTTTGCATATTGATATACATATATATAGCATATTGTAAACTTGCAGCACAGTATTCGAAAGTGTTAATAGCGTTTCATGAGTATCCAATCATTTGTCAGAAATGAATGGAGAGTGAGAGGAAATAGTCTCACTTTAGGTCCTTTAGAATAAAACAAGTTCAACGACTGCATCTTGGCATTCCGATTAAATCAGGGTATTATATACAGGGCGATGTGCTAAAAGGTTATCACGCGATTGGACCAATTTCTTCTGGGGGTCTGGGCAAAGTTTTTCAACCTTCACGCCTTTCATATAAACATAACATCATCATTTTAATTATATGTTAGTCGAGCTTATCGGAGATATTATATATGTATATTGGGATAAATTAAATAATTTAACATTTGTATAAACACATTGTTTAAATATAACTACTTGAATATTATTACTTAAATTTTTATTCTTAAACTGTTATGTGAATATTCAAGTATAAAAACTTTACAAAGTTAAGTTTTGATTAATTAATTGTCAAATAGAAAACTTTCAAGATATCAATAACTTTCTCAGAATTTCTTTTTTGCGTAATTATTTAGTTGATTCGATAGCACGAGTTTATCATCAAGTAATTAACTGCTGAAATATCTATCTAACTTGTGAGATGAGTTCAAATAAATGCGCACTCTCTTGGTATCGATAATAATAATCAGTTGTGATCGATCAAAAGTTGGATCAAAATTAAACTGACGGTGACGTTTTCGCGTGCGTAGTATTTGTAGAAATCGCGCCAATGTATATGCATCGAGAGATCGATTAACTAACTTATTTATTGTTGAATTACGTTTGATTAGCTATCTGCGCAAGAAAAAAATTGTTTGTCACCGCTTTGCTCGAGTTATCTACATAATTTTTTTCAATCTACGCCGTGCATTGTAATATCGCATTTTGCGCTTTTGTTTTTTTTTTTTCTTTGAAAATTAATTAGCCGAGTCATAACGGCCGGAAGTTATAGTAAATGCAAAATTTCTGTGGTTTTGCAATAAATAGCAGGTGTCTGAAATTATCACGTATTTTTTAAACGTCGCGATTGGCGAGTACGTCACTTGCTTGTTAGCAGCAATTTGCACGAGCGCGTTTCTTTTTTCGGAGCAAATAAAATGAAATACTAACTGATAAAGCTGAAATGTCTTTGGACTGGCGTTTATAGAGGCGGGTATGGGACCGATGGTCGCTACTGCTGCTTCCAAAGCTTTTTCGTCCCGTGCAGGCAAGATTGCCCATGACGTTATATTGACGACGCTCAACTCTCTTTGAAATCTGCACACTCCTTGCTAAAATAATTTAATAGTTACCAGATATGAATTTATTTAATAGAATAAATTAAATAATATAATATAATATAATTTTTAATTACTATTTTCTTTAGATCTATTTATGTTTTTACGCCACAAAAAAGTGATCGTTTTTAAAATCTTTCGAGCGGTTCAAAATTGATCTTCTACTCTCAAGTAGTAGATTAGTTTTATTGCTGCGTGGAACTATTATATTAACTATTTTTTAGTTATTATTAAAATATATTTTAATTATACATACATATATCTATATATATATATATATATATATATATATATATATATATATATATATATATATATATATATATATATATATATATATATACACACACACATATATATATATGCACTTGTGTTTGTAAACGCTATGTCTGAGTAAATGTAAATGTGATTAAAATTGATTAAAAACCATAACAGAATAAAAAAATAATATTCTAGGAAAAATATTCATATAATCTTATATCAGTTAACTCAGTAATGAATTTTTTTTTATAATTAAATATCTTTCATTCTTGATTAAATTTGATGTAGCAGTTTTATACAGTAAACACTTAAATTTGATTCAACAAAACGTATAATGCATAATGTAACATCGTCTAATTAAAATGGAAACAAGTTTAATAAGAAAAGATTGACAATCAAGAAGCCAGGGAACTTTGCCCACCATGTTTATTGACATTATTAAATTGAAGTGTGTCTGCCATACGCTAAATACTTTTCAGTTGCATCATCTGAATTCCGTCGTCAACATGTCGTGGTATTAAATTAAAATGACTTGCTTACACACTGATAAACATGCCTTTTTCTTATTGAGTGATTTAACGGACAATAATCATTACTTTGTTAAATATCTATAAAACATGTGGGCTTTTGATGTGTGACATGAAAATGTATATAAAATATATCCTATTAATAGAAAGAGAAGAGGGAGACAAGGCTATCGTCATTTATATTACAGAAGACTATTGTAACTGGCATAATTCAGATCTCTTGTCACTGAAACGTTTCACAAGTTTTCTAATATTTCTGACCAGAAAAAATTTCGAAATAATAGAATAAACCTTGACGTTTACTTCTTTATTGCGATAATTAAATTCGCACTGTCTCTCAGCACCTTTGCTCATAGTTACTAATAATGTATTATTACGTATTATGGTTAGTAAAAGAAATCAGAAATTATCGAGTCTATCAATTCATTAAAATATGATCGATAAATTTTTATGTATGTATCTATGATTAATTATCACTATAATAATTGAAAAAATACATTTCTTACTGGATTATTAAAAATAAGAAAGAAATGAAATGAAGAAAAGAGATTCCAAGAAATAACGTATGGGGAGAAGAAATTTTCCTTTTCTTTGAATTTCAAAGGAGATGCTGTATACGTTTTATGATGTTTTGCAAATCATGCGAGAGCGATTTGACTGCTATATTTTATACAAGGTTCTTCGACGGAATATCGAATCGTATGTTCGACAAGTGGAAAAAGAGCTGTGCGTACCTTAGCGTTGTACGGATACAAGTATCCAGCCATGAGACCCTTCGACTTTTCTAGATATTTCAAAGTATTCCTAAGGGAACCACCAACACAGCCATGGTTCCCGGTCGTCGTGCTGCAATCTACCAACTGTTGTGCACTCAAGGGAAGAAGCATACCGGTTTGTTTAAAAATCTGTCCTTGTATACTCTCCACGATAGAGTAAGCGTAGCAACTTCCGCACTCTTCTTGATTCACCGGCGAGGTGATGAAGCCGTATTCGCGCCAATCTAGACTCTTTGGTATCTTGTGAGGGTTGTGCAGAACCGCCGATACCATCGGTTCAGTTGGCAATCGGCGTCTTTGACTCGGCATCAGTTTTACCTGAGAGAAGGGAACGTGGTCAGCGCGATTTTATTTATTGTATTTATTTGCTTTTAACAAATTTATTTCATAAAGAATTGCAATTTTAAAGATTTTATTAAATTGAAGTTTAATAAGAAAGAAAGAAAGAGAGAGAGAGAGTATTTTGCAACAAAAGTAAAAATCTTGAAATTTGATTAGAATTTTGTTTTCGCAAAATATAGACTCATTAGAGTGACCAACCATATCGCGCATGTATTGTCGAGTGCTGAGATCAGCAATGTGATTATCCCGTAGAGTATAACTATGATGTCCCGCGGCGGCCATTAGGTTGTGTTTATAAATCTCCACGTGGTTTTGTTCCCAAGCCGTTCGCCTCGTGTTTTCCAGATTTCCCGTGTACGTTTTATTAAACTGCGTCTGCTCATAAATATCGCGAAAACAATGACTACGTTTACACGCTTCCATTAATCTAGTTTATTAACATCCGTAGTTCTGACTACTGACTTAAAATATCGTGTAAACTAGTTTATATATCAATGTTACAATAATTGATGTTACAATATAACAGTGTTGCAAACTAGCGTTAGCCGCTAGTTTAAAATATGTGATCATTTTAAGTTAATTTTAAATTTTAATTTTAACTTAAAATACATTTTAAGTTAATAATTATAATCGCTGATATTACTGAACTGGATTAATGAAAGCTTGCAAATATAGTCGTAGATTGACATCATATGACGTTGATGGATTGATTTCTGACGTGTATTGCGATGACCTTTTCCCTTTTTTAAAAGATGATTATCTATTTTTTTTTTGATTAAGTAGTTATCTTGTGTGACTCGCAAGATATACGCAAATGCATATGAAATGCTGTTTTGTTATAAAAACATCATTTACAAGATGTATAGACTTTTTCTTATATTAAACATTACAGTTAACTTTTCCTTAATTATTATTAATTTTAATATATATATATATATATATATTAATTATTATTAATTATTATTAATTTAATTATTATTAATTTTAATATATATATATATATATATATATATATATATATATATATATATACAAATAATAATTAAGGAAAAGTTTATTTATATTATATGTAAATTGTCTTGGAGAAAAATTAATTAGTAATTATAATAATCATAAAAATAAAAATTAATCGTGTGAATGTATAATTTTCAAGTAAAATTATTCCATTATTTCAATATGTGGAAAATAATAATAAAATATATATTCTGAAGCGTTTAGCTTCTTCAAATATTTCCGTTTCAAACGTTACCTTGTAGGTTTGCCAATAATCATTCAGTTTTTCCGAGATTGTTGATGGTAAAATGTCCTCATTGAACGGTTGAATCGCGTGTGTCTTAGACAGAATTAATGTCAAGAGCAGCATCGCGTATAATTGCAAGCACATGGCGAGTAATTTACAATTCTTAATTAATCCGCGTGACAGATCCAAGTAATGATGATTTTGACGAACTTTACGATACTGTATGAGGTCATGATACCTTTGTAAAAGCGTACAATCGGTGTCAGCATATTCGTGAATTACATCACCGGATAATCATTCGCTGATTATGCTGATGCATGTTTGTTTCACCAAATATGCGTACAATGATATATGTTTTTGGTTATCGTCTCTCTTTCGTGTTAAATGTTCGTTTGGATCGCGTTTTACTATGAGTAGCTAAACGGTTCTTAGAACTTGGTTACCTAATTGAAAAGAGAAACACTTTGCAGTTATGTTACATACAACATAATTTGAACAACTAAATGTGTTTTCGAATATTAGTTTGAGAGAGAAAATGGTTTTTATTTGAGTGCAATTTTACCGCGAAAACATATTTTTATTAGAAATTAAAAAATATATTTTGCCAATTCTAATAATTTCAATATAATTTAATTAAAATAAAATTTTTTCGTTTTTATTTTAAAGCTTGTAATTCGATATTAGGGATCATAGTATTTTCCTAAACTTGTACATTAAATATGAAAATATGACGTTTTTCATTTATAATAAAAAATTTATAGCACTCGTAGCAAGTATTAATATAGCTCAAGAATTTATATCTTAATATCACTTGATACAAATCCACGGAGACCTATAAAATTATTTCCATTATTTTGATATGTGGAAAAGAGATGAAAAACATCGCGAGGAAAGTGTTGTACCAATTCATCGTTGTTAGTTATTGTTTTCAACATTCTTCGCGCCACAAGGTCGTCACGAAAGCTAGCTCCGCGGAAGGTCGAGCACGCGGCACACGGAGCTTTCCATTCCGAAAGACCACCGCCGGTCGACCGCGAGATGGCGATAGTCATAAGTCAGACGCCGCCGCTGCCGCCGCGACGCCTCTGCCCGGCGATCCTGGCGGCGGCGGCGGTCCCGGCGGACGGGCGGTCGCGTAGTACCGATACACGCGCGCGTCACGTTCGTCTCGTCTCGTCTCGTCTCGTCTCGTCTCGTCTCGTTTCGTCTCGTCTCGTTTCGTCTAGTCTCATCTCGTCTCGTCTGGTCGCGCTGCCAGTACTCTGGTTCGCGCGCATCTTCTCGTGAAACGTACTCGCCGCATCGTCGTTGCATCGTCGTTGTCGCCGCCAGTAGTGCCGAGATAAATCGCGGAGAGGAAACGCGCGCGAAGGGGCGATGGAACGCGCGTCGCAGCCGAGAAGGAACGTCACGGGCCCGCGCACGCGTGCACGCGCGGCCGTACTCGCGAACGCCGACAAGTCGCGCGAAAATTCTTGACACTTCCGCAAAATGGGAGTCTCCTCGCGGTGCTCGTGATCCATCAGAGACGTGCGCCGTGACGATCCATCTCCCATAATCCTCCTTCCCCTCCCATAAAAAGCCTTCCCAGTAATCCCATTTATTCGCGATCTCCTACGGTAGAAAGGGGGAAAGAGAGAGAGGGAGCTTCGTTTTTTCCATTGCTCTTTTCGTTCGTTATCTCCCATTTCACGCGTTTCTCGTTATCGTTATCTTTCGCGGCGCATTGCGTCTTACGCGTCCGCTTTACGAAACTTTCAAACGCGCGCGTTCGGCCCGGTCCGCCGTGATTCGTCGCGCACGCGACCGCGCGCGGCACGTTTGAAGCGCCGTGACGATGGACGAGTCCGGAGTTGACATGGGTTTCGACCTGACAACCGCGCTCGGCATCGCCGACCCGACCGTCCACCACCATGCCATCGTCGGGGATTACGACGACGAATTCGAACAGGCCCTGTCCCTTCTGTCGACGTCCACCAGGGATCTGATGTACTACGAGCTGAAAAGCCGCGCGCCTGACACCGGCAGGTACGTGATCTCGGCGCTGTCGATATCTTAAAAAAAAATGTCCCTTAATCAAACACGCTGATATGTACGAGATAATGCGGAGTATTTTGTTTAATTGACGTTGACGTTGTTACGATAACAAATGATAATGAAATTAATCCATAGATCTATTAATATTGTTAATATTAATTAACATGGAAAGATTTAGCAATTAATATTAACATTCACAATGTAATGTTGGAGAGATGATGCGGTTAACGAGAAACGGAGGGAATATAAATTACTTGTATTACATTAATCATAATTATTGGACACGTAAATTTCATTTATGACACGACAATTATGCGGAATGTGTGTGCCGATGTTCAAACAAAAGGAGGCAGATAACTCCAGTTTTGCGGTTCGTGTGGGAGTACATGTACGCTTTTATTAAAAAATACGAGATATCGCCAACTGCATTGTGCAAACGATTACAAAGAAATGGAAAAGATAGAAATTTCACTGTGTCATTATGAGTTTCAGGAAACTTTAATCTTTAATGCGTAATAATTTATTTTTAATGTGACTAATATGGTATATAAATTTATTTGTATCTAGACAACATGACATGATATGCGAGAGAGAGAGAGAGAGAGAAAGAGAGAGAGAGAGAGAGAGAGAGAGAGAGAGAGAGAGGGAGGGAGAGAGGGAGGGAGGGAGAGGGAGAGAGAAAGAGAAAAATTTTATTAAAAATATCTTAATTCATATTATATCCATATTATATAAATAATTTAGTTAAAAATTGAATCTTTTATTTTGCGTCTCCAAAATACATTCTAAATTTATAATATTAATACGAAGAATTAAATAAATCTGTATTTTAAATTTTATAGATTATATTATTTTATACAAATAATAAAGTAATTAATAATTAAAATCAAAAGAAATAATTATATTACGTAGGACATAACAAACACAGCGTAATACATCAAACTCGATCATTATCACTAATACAATAACGTTATCTATACGGGTGCGATGTTCTGATTGTTGTAATATTGAATGGCGATAAGATTGGGTTTTAAACACATACTCACACGTTTGTATAGAACCACATGTCTTTAACTTAGTGATTATATTAGGATGATATTAATTGCATATGTCTTCTACAAAAAATAGTTTGATTACAATTTAATTAATGAGAAAGAGAGACGAAGAAAAAGAGAGAGAGAGAGAAAGTTGAATAAATTTTTGAAAAAAGAGAGATAAAAGAAAAATAAATATTATATTCGTTATTCAAGAAGAATGATATTGTTATAAAAAAATGAGATATTAGAAAGAGAGATCAATAAAACTTCATAAGATGTTAATATAAATTTTTGAATCGAGAGCTTAAAGAATATCAGTATTTGTATATTTAGCATGGAGAAGATACACATCTTTTATAGCACGTTGCGTCACTGATATGATAAATTTTGGAAGATAGAATTTTTGATGGTGTATGCATGTGATAATGGTGTGTGTATGTACTTGCGATACGCACATTAAATATAGGAATTCGTGCGTGTGTATCGATAATTCATAAAAGTTAGCTTTACCAATTTATTTTATAAAATATATAGATATGTGTCTAATTTTGTTTAACTCACACATATATAATTACACATACACACATACAGTTTCTTTATGGATATAAATACAATATATTTTAAGCTTTTTAAATATTCTGATTTTTTTATTCTTATATTATATTTTTCTATTATATATATTTTTTATTCTTATATTTTTATTTTTTATTTTTATTATTATTAAATAAAGATTGGCACACAACATTTTTAAATCAATTATCTTTTTTGATTATTTGTAATTTAGGGATTGCTAAACATTCTTTTGTCTTCCGTGAATTATGACTCTTCAATACATATATGCATATTTTTGTTTAAAACGAAATAAATTATCTAATAAGAAATTCAAAATTCAGAATACAGGAATACTAGGATATAGGAAATTTTCTGCAAGAAATCTAAAAAAAATGATTTATCATTACAATAAATTGTGTAATTTATTAGCTAACTTTTCACAATCTTGGTAATAATGAATATAATAATTATTTGTCTTTGTTTGGATCTTTGATTGAATTAATTTCGCGATATTACCTTTCCCGAAATATATCGTTTATCATTATTATTATTTAATATAATCAATATTTTCTTATATATACTAACTAGCTGTTACTTTTGATTAACTATTCTTTAAAGAGTGAAATAAAAAAATGAAAATTAAATCGTTAAGAAAAAAAGTGATATGATAAGTGCGCTATTCGCTATCAAGCTATCAATATACGCATATATTCTATATAATAAATAAATAAAACAATATGTAATTTTTACGTGTTTATTAAAAAGCATGAGACTTATATTTACTATTTATAGCTTTTTCATCTCATCTGATTTATGTAGGATTGAAAGAAATGAATACTAATGAATTCTTATGGATGATATTTGAAAAATACATGCACCAATTTCAAATTTATTAAAAAAAAAAAAAGAGAGATTTTTTTCAGTGTCCGGTGCTCGGAAGTAGTATCTCATCGATTGAAGTGAGAACCACATATCGTGTCCTATATTTTCGCGTACATACAGGAAGGATAAAAAATAAAAGAAGTTTCAATTCCAATTTTGACTGCAAAATCGAATCAAATCCAATCAAACCACATGTCCTGTTTTAACAAGAATCAAAACGTGTCGTGATTATAAGAAAGAAAAGTGTAGTATTTTTGTTATTTAGATCTTTAGCAAAATTAAAAAAAAATTATTCTCTAAATTAAAAATAAAATTAAATAATAAAAATCTACATTCGCCCAAAAAAATATAAATATAAAATAAGATAAGAAAAAATTATACAGAATGTTTCGATAAGTTTGAATGATTTTGCTATTTACATTGAATAAAATGGACTCTGTATCTTATAACCAAGCCCCTTTTAAATGGCATAAAAGGGGCATGTCATTAGTCATGAATCTATCAACGAGACAACATATATAAAGGCTCGTTCGCGTTCGCTAAATTGTGAGCAATGACAGTGCCAAGCGATCGTGATTAGTAATCGCGATCTCTCAAGAAAACACGCGCTTATCTTTGATGAATGGTCTATGCATCTTAACTCGTATTAGATTCTCTCGGGTACCAGTGATCCGCGAATTCCAAACGAGAAGATGAGCGCACACCGCGAATATCAACTTTCTCCAAGAGTTTCCTGGTGTGCTCGAATTGCTCCCCAAAGTTCTTGCGTTCTAATCAGTTTCATCCACCGGGCGTTAATTGATACCCGTGGAGAAGGCAACATGAGCCTAAGCTAAAATTTCAAGTGCACGTATAATAGATGCAGCGGCGAATGAACACTTAAGGAATATTGTATTTAGATCTTTGAAATTTCTCACTGAAAAATATATTATTATTATTATATTTCTGTCGCGTTTTTATTGATTGACATGAATCGAATAAAATTTTAGTTTTGTTATGTTATTGACTTTCAAATGAAAAGAGAGAGAGAGAGAGAAAGAGAAAGAGAGATAGGAAGAGTAACCATATTTAGTATATCTATTTCATATTATTAATATGAATCATTTTTCATACGGAAAAGAGTCCTAATTGTACAATTTTATCATCAAATATAAATAGCTATAATTTTAGAAATTTGTTAATTATAACCGTATTAATATTTGTCCTAATCACGAAAAAGTTTTAGTGATCAAAATTTGTTTATCGTTTCGCTTATAACGTTGATCTTCTGTTATCTATGATATGACAATACATATTTACAGTACATATCTACAATACGTGACGCGGACGATTGTCTTCAGATAGCACGTTAACGAGCAATAGTAATGTGTTTATCACATACGCAAACACACACATGCGAACAAATAATAACGATTTTCGGCTATAATATTGAGAAGTAGATAATCGTTATCAATAATTTTTCGACAATTAGAGAGGTGCACATCTAATTTATCATTAACAAGTTTTATTGTTGTGATGCATCGTGAGATCAATGGTCTATCTATCTAATCTAATCTAATTTAGTTGTGAATGCTTTATCGTTGGAGGAAATACAATCAAACGAAAAGATTACGTTGCAATATAAAGCAATTAAATAAGATGAAAAGGCAAAAAAGGAAGCAAGAGAGAAAATTGAGAGAGAGAGAGAGAGAGAGAGAGAGAGAGGGAGAGAGAGAGAATGAGAGAGAGAAAAAGGAGAAAGATGAAGAAGGCGTTGATAAGAAGTCGTTTCAGAAATCGAATTATATCATTTTCGAATTTTGTTTGTTATTTCATCCACATTGAATTGACCTACAACTATTGTTGTAGTGTTTTCAAGTTTATATTGAGGAAGGAGTTTCAACGAAAGATCAACGATCTCTTTGATAAAGGCAATCAGCGGAAGTAGAGAGCGAAGTATTACTTAAATACGATTGGCAAACGATCTCTGTTCGCTTTGAGTCGAACTTTGCACGAAGATAAATGTATATATTTTTACTTTATTTTTTAAATATTGTATATTGCATGAATATCCAATGTGTACAAAAAAAAGGGAAATTATAATCTTTAAGCGACAAGTTATACTTTTTTTGAATTTTGAAAAGAAAACGAAATAAAAGAAAAATTATTTTGTTTTTTTTTATATTATGACATAGAGGGCTTCTTATTATTTTAAACCGGCAAGTCAGTTTCATTGATTTTGTCTCTCTTTCTTTTTTTCAATTATATACTCTTTTATTCGAAACATTTATTTATACAATAGATTTTGCAGTCATGATGCGAGGTTAAATAGTTTTTGTACAGAAAGACATAGTTTAGTTTACTGTGATTGATCACTAGATATCATTAGTATAGACCTTGAAAAATGTTTCGTGATTTAACGCGATTCAAAATGTAAACGTAATGAATCATATTTATTCTAGGACTGAATGTGAAATTAGTTGACATGTATGCAGGAAGCATCACAAAAATTAACATTTTCACTTTTTATTAGTGACAGTTTAATTAGATCTCAATTTCCTTAATAATTTCTTAAATTCTACAATATCACGTATCTTAGGGAAAAAGTCACAAATTATAATTTTTTAATAAAATTTATAAACTTTCTTGAAACGAATTTAAATGGTTGATTGATAATTTGTACGCAGTAACTATTCAATATACATATAATGTAGCTATATATATGCAAAGACATATATATATCTCTGCATAAAATAGTTGTTTTTAATGTTAAAAGCATGAATACGCGTCAAGGTCTGACTATCGACCTCACATTCGTCCGACTCCTGTCAGAATCTATTTAAATTCTTTACTTCTAGTTTATTTTCTTTACTTTATTTTCATTTAACAAACTTCTAATTTTTATGTAGTCTGCAGATTTTAACGAAATTATTTCAACTACAATAATTTTTCTTTAATTACTTAGTTATAGGAACACAACTAGAAGGTCAAGAAAAATCATTAATTCTGCATGCGAACAATTTCATTTATTTTTATCTTAATTTTATTATGATTAAAACTTTTAATATTTTTGTTATTTAAAATATTTTATTTTTATTATTTTATAAAATTAAGTGAAAGAATTAATATGTTTCAGCAATAATATTTTTCATAGAGTTTTAAAATAGAAAATATATATTAGACGCTTCCTCTATAAGAGATTCAACCATTTAAAATAGCGTATTTTTAGTTACCGACGCGGAGAAATTGCTATGTCTTAAATCTGTCTCGCAGTTTTAAAGGCAAAAGCAGGAATATATTTTCCGTACGCCACTTTAGTTTCCTACGCATAATTTTCGAGGCAAATTAACCTTCGTACCGGAAGACGCTGCGACTTCCGGTATTTTCGAGAGTGTTCAAACTGTATGATAACGTCTAGATTTTCCAGCCGTGACATCGCCAGGATGCTGTTCTTTTATCCGAATTTTACGGACGTTTCTTGTTAAATTTTATCTTTTCGAACACGTTTTATCGAAAGTATCATATGATGTATTTTATAATTGTGACTTTTTTCTGTGCGCAATAGAAACTGGCGCCGGTTTTTTTCCTATTTGTCAAGGATTTGTCACGTTTATTGTCAAGTCGTGATTTCGCCATAAGTGCTTTAGCTCGCAAGGACATGAAATAATTTGCGCACATTGTTTAGTCATAATTTTTTCAGCCTTCGATCTTTTTTGTGAAAAAAAATAGATAACGACCTTTGTTAATCTAATTTAGAATTTCATGTTTCTTTCTATTTATTTTTAATTTAATGTCCGTATCATTGACACAATATTGTCGATCTCGTATATAATTTGAGCTAATTATTTGCAGCCTTAACTCCATATTACAAACAATTGAGGCAATGAGTACTGCGAATGTTATGCGTCATCAACAAGCGCGATAAAGATTTCGATAAGTTGGATGATTCCTTTTTAAAGAAACACATTCCATTTTTATCATGTAATGCGAGAACTTGAAGTTCTTCCGTTTTCGACGTTATACATATGCGGACATTAATTAGTTTCATTGTATAATAATTGCAATAATTATAATAATAATAATAATAATAATGAGGGCGCAATTAATAGTATGAATAATAATACTATAGCATATCAATAATGAATTTCTCCTCATGATATATGTATAAGGCAAATATGTTAATAATCCTTATTTCTTTTTCTGAGAATAAATTTTGAGATAATATCAATATTAATAAAATTAATGTATAATAATCAACAAACATGTCGGTGATTCCCTTGACTCATTCTCACGAATGCGGATATGTGTAAATGTAGGAATAATGGCACTTTATCACAATTTTTCCTATGAGAGAATGCGAGATATATCTATGGTGGATAACATTATACGTTCCTTTCTGCAAGACGCAATTCCAAGCTGGACCGACTAAAGCCAGCGAACTTCGCCAGATAATGTCGATGATACTGAATAGTTTCTCTCTTTCTCTTTGTCTCTCTTTCTCGTGGCAGACGGATGAGAACGGCTGCCACGAATCCGGCACGAGCCGGCTCGATACTCGCATTAGTCGGTGCAATGACTGGAAATTCCGATAAGTGCGCTCGTCGCCGCCGCCACGGCGCTCGCGAAAACGCGATACCAGTTTCCTCGGTCACGACGTGACGATGCTTTTTTTGCGCCTTTCTTTTTCGCTTTTTATTTTTTTTTTTTTTTATTTTTCAAGCTATTTGCCGTGCGCGATCGTACACGTTCGCCGGCAGCTGCTCTTCGTCGTGTACGTTACGTAACGCATCTTCGAACGGATGAGCCGTGGTACGTGATGCAAGACGTATCGTGCACCTGTGTATGCACAGGGTAGTCTCTTTGTCGAGAGTTTCGTAGAGTTAGTTTAGATGTCTCTTGACCAAATAGACATGACTTATTGTTAGATGTAATAAATTGGTGTGACAAATACACGCGCGAATAATAAAATACATATAAATGTATGTGTATGTGTGTGTGTGTGTGTGTGTGTGTGTGTGTATATATTTTTTAATCATTATCGAAGAAAAGGAATAATTCTATTAATGCCAATATCAATAACTAATTTATCCATAATTTTATTTTATTTTTTAAATGTTTAAAATATACCGTTCATAAGGAAATATAAAGTTATATATTTAATTTTGAAATTTTACAGAGTTTAATTAGAATAAATATTGGAAGAAAAAAGATTAGTTATATGAATATCGTTAATCAGAGTTTAAGTTTTTTTTCACCGCGGTATCTTTGCGGTCATAGTTATAATCTAGACGGAGCATCGTTAAATAGAGTTAGCCAAGCAAGACATGCGAGTAATAATAAATTTCAACATGACATGTGCGAGCGTGAACAGCATGTATTACCATGTTGAGGGAGGAAAATGACACATATTTCATCCGTTGGCGAAGATAAGTAATGTATAGGTCGGTGAGTCCCTTGATTCGCAATCAAGCGAATGATGCAAATAAATCAACATAAGAATCGTGTCACTTTACGATATTTCCTTGCACGTATCTAATTTCAAAATAATATATAGTACAGTACGCGATACTTTAATCTATATGCAGTTGCTACTTAGCTGTATCTCTACACTACAGTATCATATTTTCTCTTGTGTGTGTGTGTGTGTGTGTGTCTGTAATTTTTAAAATACATTTTAAATTATATTAGAGAACAGTGTAAAATTAAATTAAAAAATATATATATTAATATTTATATTTTAATATATTATCTTTTATATGAAATTCTCTCTACTATTCTATTTAAAAATTTACATATTTTATTTATTTAAATATTTTCTTTTAAATCTACTACTTAATTCGCGCATAAAAATAAAACTGTACTATTTTTAAACTTTATAGAATAATATTGACATAATCATATAGCACATCTATCAATATATATATGTATATGTATAAAGTTTGCGATTAGTTATGATTGATTTATTATTATTGATAATTGACAGTCTTAAATTTTTTTATATTATTATATGCGTTAAAGTCTTAATTTTAGGATATAAACTTTTTTTTAAATATCCAATTTTTAATTCAATTTCATAAATCGATTTAGCACAGCGCGATATTTTTCTATGAATCCACGTGTCGAGGATCAACGATCGTAAACGGTTGTTTAGGAAAGAGAAACGTGTGTCTCGCGAAGGTTTTCAGAAGTGCCAAGTTGGATCGTGACATCGAGTTGAAATGAAAATAAATACGCGCTTGGGGGGAGTGAGAGAAATAGACAAGCGTCAGCTGTCTATCTTTCGCAGAAGAGGAGGAGGAGAAGAACGGCAGGATCCGCGTTTAGAGTATCTATTCGTTATACCTGGCGCTTCTCTTTATCGTCGCCGCCATCGTCGCCGTCGTCATCGTCGTCATCGTTATCGTCATCATTCGTCGTTGTCGTTGGCGATGCTGATCCGGTTTTAGTAGTAGCGTCGCGACGCCCCGGGCCGGCTGATCGCGCGCGCGCGCGCGCGGAAACGTGCGATGCAAGGCGGTGGTGTGTTCGATACCGCGCGACAGATCGTCGAATTCGAGGAGCTGGTGTCGCGACTAGATCGCATCAACGACATCGTGATACGGCGGCCGTCGACGACGTCGACGTCGGTGCCGTCGACGTCGGCGTCGGTGCCGCCGCCGTCGCCGCCGGCGCGAGCCACGTCGCATTTCGCGACATCGTCTTTACCGCACGACCGTACCGTCTCGGATGCCACGCGCTCACCCGTCGACGACGAGCAGCAACGGGTACGTGTCCACATCGGCATCGACGAGGATCTGCGGATGATCCTTGAGATGGACCCGTCGATCGTCGACGGGACACTCGACCCAGCTGTCGCGTCCGACAGCCATTCCACCGTGGCACGACCTTTGCGTGCCACGCGACTGCAAGGCTGGTACTGCACCGATCGAGAATTAACTCCTTAGTGTCTGATGTTATATGTGCGCATTTTATACAATTATACTGTTTAGCGTTAATTTTAACCCGTTTCCTACGCATTTGGGTTGCCTCATATTGCCTCATGTTGAGAATTTAAATTTAGACAGTTATTAAGAGCACGTGTCAATATTTTTTTATATTGATGAGATGTACATAATATATATATATATATATATATATATATATATATATATATATATATGTATATATATAGACGCAATTATAACGACTTTATGACTTATGACCATTTGTTCTTGCTTATCTTTTCTTCGTCTGTAAATGATGTAATTTGGAATGTTGGTTACGAATTCTTGCATCGTCATACTTCTCTATATAACCGTGACTGTCTGACTAATTCTATAGAAATTAAAAATAGTACAGCTATTTTGACAGTTGCATGTGCGTGAATAAATAATATTTTACGTGTTGATTATGTAAAAATGTAATAAAATTCTGGTTACTAAGGCTCATATTCTCACATTTATCGCTAAATATATACCCTTGTATATACAAACGCATGTATAAAAACACATTTAAAGACACTCATTTAGCGATAAATGTGAGTTCAGAATATGAATCTATGTGTTTATTATTATTGATTATTATCTTAAGAATTAATAAGACATGAAAATTTCAGTTCTATTTTTAATTATATTTATTTTAATATTGCCCAATAATAAAACTTTCAAAGACTGTTAATCAAACATACAAATGTAAGATAAAAATTTTTTATTTTAAGATTGAAAAAATACAGCGTGATGAGAGAATTTTTTTGTTAAAAATACAAATAGATTTCTATACATTATATACATATTTGTTTTACAAGAAAACCAATCCCGGGAGTATTATGTCAGCAAATCACTCCGTCGTTCAGTTCGTTCTCCGTCGGTTTATCGCGTTTACATCACTGTTATTCCTCGGTTTATAATCCATTGGCAGTTGATCGCCGTGTATTGAGTCTCCCCCGTCTCGAGACGAGGAACACTAGTCTTCCTGTTTCAAGCGCGCTGCATTTGATGGTCGCGTACGTCGTCTACACGTCGGTCGTAAACACTACGTCCAAATTTAAACGTCCTTGTCGCAACTCCTCACTAAACGCGAATCACTCGTCTGCCCGTCTCGACTCGTAGACTCACTTTGCTTGTAAGCAACCAGCGGATGCAACGACGCGAGTATCTGTATTCGTATCCGTTCGCGAAGTTCATCGAAGCGCCATGCAAATTGCGATCAGGCCTTCGAATATATTGCATAATCTCGTCACTTGTTGACGTCTTGCGAAAACTTCCATCATAATCTGCTCGTGGAACACAGCCATCCGTTAAACTCACCGAATCTTAAATCATTTCCTAGTATTAACGATAAATGTTAACGTTATATTTCAGCATCAACATTCTTATTGTTTGCGATAAAGTATATCAACACATGTTTATCTGACATTATTGTACATACGCATATATTTGATATAAATAGTAATTTTGTATGTAAATTAATAGACATATTTTATTTTATTGTAAAATACTAAATATATTCTTGATCTTTTTTTGATATAAAATATATTTAATACTTTGAAATAAATAAATAGATAAAAAATAGTGAACTCAACAAATATATTTAATTTCCGCGTTTTGTTCTTATGTTTATAATATGTAGAAAATCACTAGTTAAAGCGAAATAATTACAAAGCATTTAATTATGACATTACTATACAGAGTAAATGTTGTTATGCGGTATTCTCTCGAAAATTTCGCCTCACCGATCATCGATCCAAAACTTCTATCGTGGCTCAATGGTCCGATGTTAAATTTAGCACGCGTGTTACATTTAATCGAGCTTGTCATAACACAAACATAAACATCGCACGATGAAATTATCTGAATTTAACCGCATCTGTTCTTCCCGGTACAAACGCCTGTCATTTCTCCGTCGATTATTGGTGTGTGTAAAATACATCGCGTAACACAGTTTCATTCAATTGCGTACACGCGTCATAAATATTCAAACAATTTCGGCGTTATAATAGCCGGCGGAACGACGTTGGCGGCTATTGAGGAAAAGAGCGCAGGAGGAAAATTACGAGCGCCGTTGCCGTTGGATAGAAGCTGAAAATGAATATGGAAGTTACAGGAACATAATTCCCAATAATAGCTGCGTATAAATTAGCTAGTGTTTTTTTTTCTTTCGGATAAAAGCAGGAAACGCGACGCGACGGTGCGATTCATCGCGCGCGTATATGCTGTACTTGGTGCGCACAAATTATCAGATATTCTTTGCTTCCGGTCGTGTCGCATTAATACGAGGTAACACGCGCAAAAATGCACTCATCTAATAAAGGCTAATATAAACATCGGGGATCCATGTTGGTATGATTTTTTTCTCGTACATACGTTTCGCACTGACATTGACGTTTGGATCGAATCCAGACCGAAATGCGTCCTTCGACATTCCGAAAATGAATCATGGTTTTGCTTGGAGTCGGAACATATGTTTTAAATCTCTTTTATGTAGTGATGTAACATATAACTAGCGAGACAATGACTTTACGAATTTTAAATAAATATAACTTTAGATATGACTCTAATTTGGCTATTTTTAGCACAACAGATTATTATTTTTAGCTCCTGCTCTCTCGCAATCAAATATTCTAAAAATACAATAGACAGAAATACAAGGGAAGAACCTTTTAGATTTATTGGTGGAAGTAGAAAATTTGAAATAATATAAAATAAATATAAATATAAAAATAAATAATAAATATAAAAATTTTATAGAATAAAGTAAAAACAAGTTAAATTATAAATTAACAAATTAAAACGAATTTTTGGTGTTTAATTTTATTACTTCTCAATAATATAAAATAAATATAAATATAAAAATAAATAATAAATAATAAATATAAAAATTTTATAGAATAAAGTAAAAACAAGTTAAATTATAAATTAACAAATTTTAAAACGAATTTTTGGTGTTTAATGTTATTATTTTTCAATTTGATAAAATTATGCCATTATACTCCATGGCCAGTTTTGTTTTATACATATTACATATCATACATTCCGACAATATATACTCATTTTCGTTTGGAAAATTGGTGCTTTTAACTCACGCGCATTTATCACCAGCGATAGTCGTGGTTTTATGACTCTGCAAATTTCTGTTTACAACTGCTATGATTAATCTACTTTTGCTGTAATAATGGTTCATCATATGATTTCGCACACTAATAGCGGTACAAACAAATAATTTCAGAAGAAAACCGTTTCTATTTAGGAAAGTGGCCAATCTCGATATATAACCATACGATATATATCTCACAGAGAATTAACCGATCTTGGTGTGTGTATAATTCATACGCGATTAAATTACACAATTCGTGCCCGACGGCCATCCTTGCGCCGTAAATGTTACTCCGAGACCGTATCGCGAATAATTTCTCGCTAAATCGCTTTGTCGCACGGGCTAATTACGTCGCGCGAGCGCGTGCGCGCTCGCGCTCGCGCTCGCTCGCACGCACACGTGCTGGTTCGCCGTTCGCACGACCTTGTTCCTGATTTTCGTCCAGGGGCTTTCGATTACCTTCCCCCGGTTCCGCTACGGTAAGCGAGAATGGTAACGGTAACGGTAACGTCGCCTCCGCGCTTTGTAACGTATCGGCCGATCTCCATCTCTCTTTCGCTCTCCCTCTCCTCCTTCTCTTTCTCTTCGGTTCTCGCATTTGCATAACCCGAATCCGTATCGCCCGATCGTCTGGCACGATTCACAGCCACCGCACGTATATATGCACGTACGCGCTGAAGATTATGGTTGAGATTCCGTACGGTCAACTTGCGTAATTTTCCGCCCAGCAAACTCCGCGTTTACCCTCCGCACCGAGGAGCTTGCGAAAGCGTAATCTTGCGCGAGAATTCCAAGCTTAACGGACCTGATTCTCTGGCGTTGGTAGAGCATCTCGATTTCGATCGGCATTCGATTTCTATAGGCTTCAAAATATGTAAATATTAATCTAAATTAAATTAATTCAAAATAATATTACATAATATATGAAATCTTAATAGAAACCATGTGGTATTAATTAACATAATTTTATATTTTAAATATATTAAAAAAATATAATCGAGGAAAGAGATAATTCGCAGAAATAAAAAAGAAATATTATATACATAAATACATATTGTATCCTTTGTTCAATTGTGTTAAATTATAATATTTTGTAGCTGTAGAGAATTTCGCGATAAGCTTTCTTTTATATGCAATAGAGAAAAAATGTTGTAATAATCGTTACTTCTTCATTCGCTTCAACAATTAAAAGTTCCCTGCTCGAATTAATGCGACACTCCATCGACGCAAAATATTCCACGCGATCTTTTCGCTTGAGCGGATTGTGATTAACGGTGGAGAATTTGTAATGCTATAACAGGAAAGGTAGTGATCATTTAGCAAGGCGTAGCGACTTAAGTGCACTTTGTTAGAAAGCTTCGTTACTGTGGATTAATCAAGTGCACCGTATAATTCTGGTCGGTATGGAAAATTTCTTCACTTTTCAACATTGTTAATTGTAAGTTATACTTTTAGCTTCTACTTTCACATTTCGTCTTTTATATTTCTTACATCTTTTTCATCAAGCTTTATTTTATTTCATATTTTTATACAGGATATTTCCAACCAAAAAGTATTTTTGATACTCGAAATTAATGGAAATATTTGCAATATAAAATTCGATATCAATCTTTTATTTTCAAAAGATTCATCTGTAGGACTGTTTTGATAAATCTGGGACGCCATATATCTTGCTATCAAACATGGATTGTTTTTTTTGTATTGTTTGATGTTGTTCTTTCCCTATTTTTGTATCGTATTCCAAGTTTCTATATGATATTATTTGGAGCACAAACAATATGTGTGATGGTTCACAATATGCGCCGAGAAAAATGAACGCGTGCGATAAAAGACAAGATTGCGAGGAAAAACGGCTTACGTGAATGACATATTGATGTAAGTCGCAAATTGGAACTACGTCTGCTGGCAAGATATTGGTCGCATAATATTTCAAAGGGCCACTCGTACCTTAACATCATATTTCCGTCTCGTTATCTTTTCTCTTGGCCTTATTTTTTTTGTTTTTCTCTTTTGTCCCCGTCTTCTTTTCTCTCCTTCGCCTCGTTTCCGTTAAACTCGATGAAGTTTTCCCGGCAAGTTTTCTCCGTTGAATCGTTCCTCTGTTGAAGGTAAATCGTTTTCCGCTGCCTGCTTATTACGATTATGATTGTTATTATCAGTCGATATTTTCGAGCTTTTCATAAACCCCCACGAAACTTTTGTAGTTGGTGTTAGCGACGTTGAAGAACACGAGGCAAAGGAGGAATTTATTTCTAGCCAGTTTGTTTCGCGGATGCGGGGTCATTCGCCGATCTGTTATTAAATTCTACGCAAGGAGAACTTGAGCAGAGCTATGAGAATTTGCATTTGCGAGGGTGGCGTAGCATTTAATATGACACCAAATGTATTTTACAACAGTTTTTATCTCATCTTTATATCGTACATTTCAATTCTATAGAGAACTTTACAGACTGAAAGTCTTTACTTGAAATTTAAATATTTATTGAGTCTTGTGTGCTCTTGCTTTGTAAGTAATAAAAATTCTTAATAAATCGATATACATTATTTATAAATATCGAAAAATAATTCCTTTTTTTTTTTTTAAAGTAAAATGTTGACAAGAGAATTGTTTTCTATATCTTATGAGAATATATATCGGAAACATATGTATATTTATGTATACACTACCTTATCTTATTTATTGTAGTTTGGTCTCGCTATAAATTCACTCGTTAAGATTAATTTTCTCACGCTGGAATATCGAATATCGGAGTAAATGGCTGTTCGAATTTCACGATCGAGAACCCACCCGCAACGATAATCTCCGCTTCGACGATGAAATTCTGTGCACGTACAGCCCCGTTCGACCGAAGCCAACGTCTTAGTCGAGAGTGTATGTACATTAATCTGACAAAGAAGCTGCTTTCCATATTATCGCGATTTATATCGACCGTCTCACGGAGGAGAGTGCGGCTATATTTTCTCACTTAATTCATTTCGCGGGGATGAAGATAAAACTTTGGCGACGGTGAGCTACACCGATTTTCTTCGAGACTAATGACATTTAATACCATCTACCTTCCACATCCTGTAATATCTGCTCAGCGATCCTTGTTCGCGGATTTTTAGTGGTATATTCCTTTAGTGAAACGCGAAAAAGTGCGCTTGATATTAAAAAAATAAATAATTATGGAAAAATATTAATATCTAAAAGGATTATATACATATCATTAGCATAAAGCTCTCCCTCTTTTCCCTCTCTTCCCTCTCACTCTTTCTCTCTCCAATAGAATCATACATATTTTTATTAACTACAACAGTTATAATTTCTAATATTAAAATAATAATTAAGTAATAATTGTAATAATTCTCGCGTGTTATAAATTATTTTTTACACGTTATAATACAGATTTTATGTATATAATTAATCAACAATAATTTTTAGTTAAAATAACTCTATTCTTAATTTTTAAATAATTTTATTTGTTAACACATTTTTTATTAATTAATTGAATACTTGTAATTAATTTTCTTTATATGTGAAGCACATGTTTTTTTTTTTTTTTTTTTAATTTGCCGTTGATTCTCTCGAGGAATCTTTTGCGAGAAAATCCTTTCTTGAACACTGCATATAGAAAGACAGTGAGTAAGAAGGAGACCCAGAGACAGAGTTCGCGCACATTTGCATGAAGCTGCCATAAGCGATTTTCCGTCGCTCTTTATATAAGCACTAAATTCAGTATTACGATCGCACCCTTTCCCCTCATTCTTCTAACTTCACTTCTGCTAAGCAGGACATGTATAAAAGTCTGCTGGCAAAAAGTAGGATACATAGTATGGAGCGAGAAACTCGGGCAGGTATTGCGCGAGCGGACTCGTACGTGACCTTGGAGAATTAATGGTATCCAATGTAACGTCGAAAATTATTTTCGACCGTCCAATATCCAATATCGTCGAGAAGAAATATACGAGTGCGCCGTGGTCACCTTCGATCTATCGGCTGTTTATAAAAAGCCAAGCTTTTGCCGCCGAAAACCTTTCGCGAACGTATTTGAAATCGATGCGATTGCACTAGCTGGGCGATAACGAGGGCGATAATATACAATGTAATATTAAACAATATTTAACAATGTGTAAATTTATGCAAACTTCCAATTACCATACACAGATTGCTATTATTGCTATTATTATCAGTTTCAAGATGACTGGTTATAATTATTAGTAGAATATGTGAGATCGAAATATAATTAAATAACAGATATTAATTATGAAATCGATCGATAAAAATATTTGACATTTATTATTAAACTTCGTCAATTATGTGATAATAAAATTTTACCGAACAAATTATAATCGATCTCTGCAACTACGAAACTTTTCCCGCGATGAGATTTTAAGATAATTAAATTTCTACTAAGTGGAACTACTAATTTTTAATTCAGTCTTAACAAGAGGTTATATCGATTTTTAATGGTAAATTTTGTTTAGGAACGATATTAAATTCCTTAATTAATGGCGTAATGAGTGAATAAAATTTAATGTTATAGCGTTGAAACAATACAAACAGCCCAAAATCAAAGGTACACATTATCAAGCTCGCCGGCGTTCGGTTTTTCCATCAAATATCGATACAACGATTTTATCAGAAAAGAATAAAACTACCCAATTCCATTTCAACTTTGACCTTACCCGCAGAAAATTTTTCATCGGAAACTTTTCCAATCTTCTATCAGTATTTTCGTTCCGTTCTTTAATCGGTCACAAGTTTTTCTAGTGAATTCAGCCATCGTAGTAAAATACCCGATTCTTATTTCTGATTGCCACTCTTTTCGCGATATTAATTCTTCAAATTTATTAACGTTATATTAAGAGTTTTCTTATTCAATATTGAAAACTTAATTTTAATGTCTATAATACAAGTAAAAATAAAGTTTACATCGTTTTCTAAAATATTGTACCACGTGATGTAATATTTTGATGAAAATCTTAAATCATAATTTTTTATTAATATTATAGGAAAATTTAGTAAATATCTTGATGAAAAAGTTAAAGCTTTTAAAAACAAAAGTGTTAAGAAAGAGAGAGGCAAATCTGTTTCTTTTAGACGATAGAAAAATTCGTAAGACGTTTTAATGGTCTCCGGGAAAGCCGGTGTTCTGATTAAATCGCCTTTCACGAACCAGCCGGTACTACTATTATAAAAGTTGTAACAGCTTTATTACGGTCGCTCGGCTGGAAACGGAAGAATTTTTAATTTCGTAATCGTACAAAGACGATGGCTTTTGAGTTTAAGACTTGAACGAATATTCAGCCTCCTTCTTTGTGAATGTGACATCGCTTCTGTTCCTCCATTGGCTGCAAGATTGAATCTTGAATTCAAAAGTTTGATCACTTAGTTTTCTTAAACAGTTATTTCCTAAGTTTTGCTATCGATGTGTTTTTTACTTTAATCTTTATCCCGAGACAACATATAACAAGTCTGTTAAATTTCTTATAAATTTAAAGTAAATACAATAATTTCTATGCAAAATCATTTCAATAAATATAATGCAGAACATGTCATTGAACTTTTAATTAGATCAGTTTTTAGATATTTTACGGTTTATATTCAGCAAATACGTACAGATATATATTTTTTCTGACAATATTTTAATAATAAATAAAATGAAAAAAAAATGTGGAGATAATTATTATGATCACGATAGATTAATAAAAATATATTGATAGATTAATGAAGATTGAAGAACAATATTTCTCGTTGTGCGAGACAAAATGGATACGCGATATGATACACGAAATATTGAAGAAGGAAGATCGTTTCGAAAGACGCTCGGGAACTAACGCTCGATCCCGATTGCGCAATCCCTCTATTTTGGCTTTCTTATGGCCAGATCTTGGCTTTGTTCCCGAATTGGGAATGTCCTTCAGTCGGTAGCAAAACGGACATATCTATGACATACATTTATTCTTAATGCTAATAGCGCGGGAGTGAAAAATGTTATATATTCGCGCTATATTAATCAACAATGTTAAAATAAAGGCGATCGCGCGTTTCAACATGTTCATGAAATTTTGTTCGCAGTCCCTTCAAAGCTCAAAGAAAACTTTACTTATTTTATTGGCTTCCGATGTGCAATAAATTATATACTTTGAATTATATGGCCGTTTCGTTATACGTGAATTCAGGAGATTCCGCGCGCTTTATCACGCGAATCTTGCCGAACGCTGCCAAAACTCGGTAATATCATCACTCGAATTTACGTCCGAATCATGGCACCATTAATTCTCCAATATCATTTGGTAGGACGGCTGAGACATCAATAAAGAGAGTTTCTGCTTAGTTATTCATTTGAACAAATCAACTTCGAGGCATTATCATCACAGCGAGATGTTTATTGACATAATAGATCTATCTTTTATCTTCTTTGGAATATTCTTATATTTTATGGCTGTTGAATTAATATTGCAATTATGTTAATGAGAAATTTTCATCAATAGTCAAGTTTTACTTTAATCAATAATTATCCCATTTGAATAGTATCTATTTTTAAAAATGTGCATTAAAAAATTTGCAATATAATTAATATAATATATTTGTTTTTAGAGACTTGAACATCAATTTTTTTTAAGAGTCAACAGTTTGACGTTTCTCGTCGTAATGCAATGCATTGCAAATTATAAATGACATGTCTATTGCGTCTATTAATGACTTTTCTACTTTGCTGGAAATCGTGCCGATTAACTTTACAGGATTTCTTTTCATCTTCTCGTCGCGGACAGATAGTTCGATTCAATAATGTTTGCGTTGCGAGATTAATTGGTCTTGTCTCGGACTTAGGACTCGACGTATTCGCTCAACTGGCAATGCTAAATATTCCCGCGTTTATCGGCAACAAACGCGCGGCGTCATAATTGATCGAGCCTTATTCCGAGCGACTTGACGCAGCTAATCGTTTGCTTTGACGAATGACTTACGTACAACGATAACAGTTGTGGGAATTTTTATTAAGAAGTTTATTTTTACTGAGAAATATTTATTTGCCAAACTGAGAAATATTTATTATTAAAAAATATATTAAGAATATCACTTTAATCAAATTTTTACTTTCATGTAATTAATACAATTGGAAATTAAATAAAAAAGTTACATTTTATATCATTTTGAATTTATAAAGAATCTTTTATTGTGATATTTTTGTGAAGATATAGCTAATATATATAAAAGTATAAAATTTAATTGTTAAACTGAAATTAATTAAGTTAGCCCTAATGTTTTAAAAAGAAAATTTTGTTTTCTTTAAGGAATGAAAATTCAATTATTTCTTTGAGAATACTTATTTAATTAGCTTTCATGTTAGCGTGCAAGTTAGCGCAAATATAAATGGCAAAAGTGTGTCGGCTATAAAAATCTCGAAATAAAATCTTACATGTAAAAAATATTGTGGCTTTTTTAGTCCGCCGACATTCAAAACAGCTACGCCAACGTCGCGCACGCAATTGAAACTGCAACTGATGCGGGAACAGCTGCAGGAGCAGGAGAGACGACAAGCGGAATTCCGACAGAGCTTGCAGCAGCAAAGGCCAGCTGCTGCACCGCCTAGACCGGTGCCGCCTACATCGTTGCCCACCATCGGCGTGGATGTGCCACCGCAAGTATTACAAGTATGTGCTGCCATTGCTCGATTTACGCGATCGACGTTAAATTGCTCGCGCACGAGAATCAAATCATGGAATATTAGATTGCCTCGTGCGAGATAATATATTAGACTATTAGAATAATAAATTTTTCCAGCTAATATTATATTATGAATTGCGTCATTACTTGTATTCTTCGCGTGTGCAAGTAATTAAATTATACAATATAAATATATAATACAGGGTGGCGCCAAACGTATATACTTTGCCAGATATTTGCAAAAAAATGTATTAAAAAATGATTTTAGAAGAGTTTTTGAGCGCTAAATTTTTAAGGAAACTTTTTCCTATGTTTATAGGAAATTTTTTGTTTAATTATATAAATTATAAAATATATAACATACAGTTTCTTTCCGTAATATATACTGAATATATTTTGGCTTTTTAATTTTCTTGTATTTTAATGTTTAAGTAAAGTTTTGTATCAAAACTAGAGTTTGTGCTAGCCTTCGTATACTAATACCGAAGTACCTAAAGTCCAACGCGATGGTCTTCTCGATGGGTAGTATCTTGTTATCCAAGTAGCGGGAGGGTCAAGCATCCAGTTACTATCGTTTGCGTTTCCGTCGCTTAAAGCATTGTGCATATAGATACATACAGGAGGACGAGTTAAGATAACGATACCTTATAGTTTCGAGGTTCTTGTAGTTTGCTGTATAGTAAGGCGAACCAAACTCTCTCCAATATCGTTAATACATCTATTCGATACATCGTGTCTATATTGTTAAACCTATCAGAATAATGTCAGATGGTGAGAGAGGACATGGGTAGAGACTTAAGAGTCGCACAGTTTGTTTTGTAATTAGCACCACGCACAATACATATAGTCGCAGTCACGAATGACTGATAGCTATGATAATGTCTTCATCACACAACGTTTCCATGCGGAATGATTTTGAAGATTGCAGAAACTCTAATTTTTTTTTTTAATACAAAAAATACAATAATCCTAAAAAAATTTTTTAGAATTACAAATCTTACAATAGACTAATTTAAAATAAATTCTTAATTTTATTTTTTGCTTATATGTATACGTTAACCGTATCTGAATTTTTAATCAATTTTTCCAAAATATTTAATTTAAATATATTACACGTCTAATATGTGATAGTATATTTAAAGTAAGAGTTAGTATATACTAATATTAGTTTAATTTTTTCTCTCTTTAGATATCTTTTTATGGTATTAGAATATTTTTTAAAACATCAATCTCAACCAATGAAAACAAAATGAAAAACAGCCAGTCAAGGCATTAATCATTTCTGTCTTTAATTTCACTTATTTAAATTTTACTTTTAATTATTTTTGATTGTTGACAATACAATTACAATGCGGTCTATTTATTAAATTCTTGAAAACCTGTAGGTGCGTACGCTACTGGAGAACCCAACGCGTTACCACGTGGTGCAGAAGCAGAAGAACCAGGTGCGCCAGTACCTGCACGAGTCATTTCGCGGTGGCGAGGGTGGCGGTGGTAATGCGGTCCTCGGCGGCAGCGCCGATAGCGAGGGCGGCGGGCCACCGCCCGTCCCGATGGTGGTGCAAAGTGCACCACCCGGCCCGCAGCTGCATCACCCGAAGCCGCAGCATCCTCATCTCGCCTCGTACCCACATGCCCCCGCGCTGCTGCCGCATCACCCCGGTAACCCCACGGTGGTCTCGGTGAGCCCGGACCCCGCCACCACCGGCACCATGTCCCCGGGTCTGTCTAGCGTCGCCACCAGTAACTCTGAGGTAAGCTTGTATATGTGTTTGTACGAGTACGTGTGTATGTGTGTATGTATGTATGTATGTATGTGTGTGTGTAAGGATCGCATGGACGATACAAAGCAGTGTTTCTCAATCGGCTAATGTGAGAAAATATTCAATTTTTTTTTCTCATTTAGAAATTAATTGTACAAGTTATGAAGATTAAATTATGTAAATAAGAATTTTTTAAAAGATTTGAGATAAAAGTTAAAAATTAATTAAAATAATTGGATAGTTATTTTTCAAGTGAAATAAAAATTTAATCGCAATTGGAAAATTTTATAATTATACTTTACACTGTGTTTGTTGCGATAATGTCAGAGTGACTTTTACAGTTGAAAAATGCGCGAGTATTTTTTAATGGAGATGTTGCATTTGCATTGAGATGCAAGGAAAGCTATTTTTCTAAGTCATTCCCGTTCATTTTATCCAATCTAACAATAAGTACGATTGAGTTTTCGATTGACGCTAACTGGTCTTATGCAATCCATCGGTTATCCCGCATCGCCGGTCGCGATAAATTCATTCTCTCTCACTCGTTCAATAATTAATCACGGATGCTTTCGACATCATCGATTCTTACATAATCTTGCGCATTCACGCTATGAAAATAATAATAACTTCGAGACTTGGCGAGACTCTACAACTCGTTTGCGGTTTTCTTTAACCCGGTTGCCGATTCTCCGCGATCGTTTCACGTCGTCGAACAAGGTGCAACGTTTTTTTTTCTTTTCTTGCAGTCGTCTTAAAAGAATCCGCAAACGCGAGAGATCCGCGTATGTATTTAGCACTATACCGAAAGCACGTTTCATGACGCTGCAACATCTAAGTAGGATTCGTGGCACGCACGCGGTGCTAATTGCCCTCTAGGTTTGCAAATCGATCTGATTTGCGTCGTAAAGCAGATCCGTAAACGATCGCGAGGAGGAAACCGCGAAAGTAGGTCCGTGGAAGGCTTTGCTTCGTATTCTCACCACGAATTTAGCACCATATCTCTCTTTTTACGAACCTTCGCTGACATGGCACACGGTGTGCACAACATATTATTTTTATACGAGCTATTTTTAACGTCAAATGGCGAACTATCGCGATTATCTGCGTATTTGTTAACCATTAAGGAAAACGTTTTCATTTAAAATGTAGAATATTTTTTTACAGAATATTTTATTTAACCTGTTTATTATAAAAGTATAATATTGGCATATTTAATAGTATTTTCTCTATGTTATTATATTTTATATTTTCAATTGTACTTCGATGAAAGAATGCTCACTTTTAAATGAGATAGTAGGTCAATTAAAAGTTCGAAAGTATTGATTTTACATTTCAAACGGCAAAGTCAGCGATGGACTAGATATATTAATATTAATATTTAAATAAAAATGAAATCACGCTTTCTCCTTTCAAAGTTAAACTCTCTTCATCAAGGAGACGGAGAAAATTTACCGCTAAATTCGGTCCTCTGATTTTAAACCTTTGCCTGCACACAACATAATATTCTGTGGAAAACTTTGAATCAGCAAACTTTGACACATCAAATGCGCGCCGGGAAGGACTTTTGCGTCTTGTTCTTCTCAACTTGTCGTTTACGCAGAAACTTTTGTCGCGATTAATCCGCGTGGCTTTCATTAAAAAGAGTTATGAAACCTTTGACGTAAATACACATGTATTATCGCAACATTTATTTAACTTTTCTCCATCGCAAGTTATACATATGTGACACGTATGATTTCTCGTTGCATGCATACCCGGTATATGATACGTACGAGGAACGAACTAGTGGCTTGTTAACTCATCTTTACGATCTCAGGGCTCTTAATAAGGCGAAATTGTTTTTGGTGACGATGATGCACGTACAAACACACATGCATATACATACACACACGCACGACACACATGTAACACCACATACCGCGAACGGCCGCCTTTAAATTGATTCTTTGATCCGCCGTGGAAGAGCTCGTGTATACCGGGTGTCTCGAACCAATACTCTCGGCAAATGTTTACGCGTTTCCCGTTAATCCATGCGCGAGTTTCTCACTCGCGATTTTTCCTCGTTACGTTGATTAAACTCTACAACGTGAACTTCTCGGAAATCAAACGAGTTCAGGCTATATTTGTAGGAGGAAAAAACCGCTCTCGGAACACGGATACATGGAACAAAATTGCAATTATTTACATAGGATATTGGCGTTAAAAACGTAACTCTCGAACGAAAAGCAATTTTTTTCATACGAAACTACGTAAATAGATACATATTTTTTTAGACGAAGCTACATAAATAGAGACATTTATTTTGTTTACTTTTATAGACTGTATTATTATTGATCAGATGTATATTTTTAAATGGAAAATATATGATATGACAATAATATATAATTAATTTAGTAAACAACATTCTCGAGCGATATATCTGCTAATATAATATGTATTGTATTATTTCAATCTTCTCGTCGGTTTTACTCTCAATTTGATTCCAAGAGATTTCGACACACATATACATATAAATTTATTTAGTGACGAAAGTCTCGAGAAAAATAGCAACGAGTTAATATTTGCATTTCTTCAAACGGCTACGATCTCGTTCGTCAACTGGTTCAATGGCAATCGGGTCTCCATTTTGAATAATGGATCAGACGCGTACGTTTCGCGGGACAAAGTAGATATTTGCGGCATTCACTGACAAGGGACAAAGTGCTTTTAGTCGGATACCCGCCTGTAGCAATTTGCGCGATGCATTCGTTGGCATATATCTCCGATTATTATGAACGTTCGGATACTAGCGCCATCGATTCCACGAGGATATTCAATATCTCTAGAGCCCTAAGGAATGAAATATTCCGTTTGGTGAGTGCACGATTACTTTCGACCGGTCTTGTGTATATAGAATGGCACAATATCTCGTACCAATTTTATTTTAATGAGGTATTTTCAGAGGAGCTATCATTCATGTTTACAGTCTTTAAATATTCTACAATTCTTTTTTTTTTTTTATTTAGCTTTATTTTGGTATATTATAATTGTCAGACTTTATTATTTACGATAAACACATTGCGTATAAAGCAAAATCCTCTTTCTATCAGGAAAGGAATGTATACATCGTAAATCTTGTTGGGAACACGGTATAAATCGAGAGCAAGTGTGGTGGCCGCTTTTACTTTCGGTTCGTTCGATTGCGCCATTCGAGACAGATAGCACCGAGCAGCGATTTCTTCTGCTTTGATATTCGGCTCGCATTTGCGAACATGAAGAAATTCTGGTCTCTGTTGAACAGTCGTAAAAACAATCGTAAAAGAGACGACGCATTTAGCATCCCTCGGTCGCGCGTTATCTTTGCGCATCAATTTTAACGATGCCTCTTGTTCGAGAAAGTATATTTGTGCAAACATATTCGGATGGATTCTGCCCTCGAGATTTTATCGCGTGTGAGGAATTATGATCCGGATGCGTGCCTCGCTGATATCGTGACCGTTTGAGAGCAATTAATCTTCGTTACACGATTCGTGTATCGAGTGTATGTTCGCTATTAATTTCTGTCAAGGTTACTTTGGTAAAATTAAAGTTTTACAAACATCTATGAGTTTCTTGCGACGATGAATATTATTTAGTGTTTCACTTTCCATAACATTTATATACGTATAATTAACAGTACTCTTGGAAACAGAGATTTTTTTCTGTTTTTCTTATCAAGTTTTTAATGCTTTTAATGATTTTGAACTTTGGATTGCAAAGTCTTGGCAGTCGATACGCTATGGACTTAATTTTCATTGGCTTGATGTTCACAATGTATTCAAGTCTTAAGCTCTTAATACATCGTAGTTTGAATGGCTTAGGGTCTTAATATGACTCCGGTATTTGCACCTGTTGCAATGCAGAAATCTCATTTGTGGTATGCTCGCATTTATATGTAATAGATTCGCCTGATATATATTCAACAAGATTTACCATCTGAATTGTACAATTTACAGCAAATTTCTAAATTAATTAATTATTTTTATGTTTTATATTAACATACGACTTTATATACAAATTTTTATTTTTAAACACCAAATTTAAGAAAACAGGGTTTAAATAAAAAAATATAATCTAATCGTATTAATTATACTATAAATTTTAAGGAAAAGAATTGTCTTTCTCTCTCTTTCTCTCGCATACATAAGAGATCTCTGTGATTAAATTTTACAAAAAAAAAAAAAAAAATAAAAATTTTATTTTTGATAAGAAAGAGAGAGAGAGAGAAAGAGAGAATTGAATTATAAATTTATTTCAAGCGAAACATTCTTTACTTGATGTTCCATTTTGTACACGGTCTATTTGGTCGGTTGTCACGCGAGACAGCGAAGCTATTATCAATTTATAGATAAAATATAAATGCACATTGCCGGACCCGGAATCGATCGGCATAAATCTTTCATTGCGATCGAAATACATTCTAGTTTCCATAGCGCCAAGCGCATCGTCGACGAAGGCTGCTCGGAACGAAGAATCATAAATTAGCGGCAATGCGGACATTTAGGCTCTGTTATGTAATGGATATTTCCTCCCTCCCGTTCGTCTCTCTTAGCGTCTGACATACTCCATCTAAATATTCCCTACCGCCGTTCCTGCCTTCTGCAGTATTTCAGCCGATTGCACTTGGGCGACTCTAGTTTAGCGACGTCGATAGATCGCGCTTACCAAATACAAAATTTGCTTTTGTAACCAAACCGAGTATCTCGTATTTATAACGCGAGCTCGGAATACGTAATACCAAGTGAAAGAAAGAGTCTAGATATGTATCCGAATTTTTGTGATTGTCTTGGTTATATAGTATACGTATCGATATATCATCGAGTCAATAGAGAAACTCACACATGATAGAAAGAAAAGAGAGGGAAGGAAAAAAAAATATATGTGATCATTGTTTTCTTCGAAGTTTATTATCGTTTGCAAATTACAAAAAATGAGATAGAGTAGAGATTATTAATTCTGTAAATATATATACATATATGTATTATTTTAGTAAGCATATATTTCAAATATATTAATACAGAAAATTTATATTATAATATATTAATTAAATATTAAGTTTTTAAAATATTAAGTATTAAGATTATTCTAACGGTAAACCAGACAAATAATATCAATTATATCTCTCGCGTTATAAAAAGCAAACACAATATAAACTGAAAATTTTCCTCTCGATATTTCGAGATCGTACATCTACATAGTATATATAGAGTGTATACATAGTATAGATAGTATAGTATAGATAGAGTCATTATCAAATTTTCCTGGTTCTTTAAAAAGCAGTTGCATATGTGTGTTACGTGCGACACAAAACACACAAACGAGTATGCACTGTCTGTTCGTGTAATCTTCCTCTCGATAATCAGTATTTGCATTTCACTCTTATGTTCTTATCATACCCTACTTTCCAGATTATGCGACGTAGGTATTTGACTCTTAAACCTTCACCTCACTGTTATTATCTCGTTTTTATCATCTTATTAGCATATCTCATTTTACAAAACATATCTTGATAAAAATAGCGACATTATGGTGTATAAAACAAATAGAAGTTTCCAGATTTTGCAATTTACTCACGGAATAAAATCTTGTCCTTCCGTGACAAAAAATGACGCTTATATTTGCATATACATTTAAAAAAGTCGCTTAAATTGTGTATACAAATTTTAGGTAGATAAAAATCGGAACGTATTAAATTTTTTTCGATCTCCGCCTGAAATTTAATAACTATATGATTTGCGCAGTATCTCGAACATAATTGCATAAACATACGAGGTAAGCATCGTAATCGCACGTTATATAAGAATGACCGTAAAAATATTATCGGCACCTGTTAACGCGTTATTATCACGCTTTCTTTCAATTATCCGCAGCTGAATCTTTTAGAAAATCTTTCAAGAGAAGGATGACAGCAGAAAGTAATAATTTACTGCATACACACATACATATAATTGTTTTGTTGAATAAAAATTTATTTGTGCTGTTTTTTGTATAATAACTCTTGTCATACATATCCCATCTTACTTGCAATAACAAGTAGATAATTTCGAAGATCAAGTCATAAACAGTCATGGTTCTAAGTAATTCTCTCGCACTCATCGTTACACGTAAGATAACATATCTCAATATTTTGACGTAACTGTGACACATTTGAGATTTATTAGATTTCTATCGTCATCTGTTTAATGTATCGCCTATCTATTTTCTAGTAATTACATAAAGAGATACAAACTCTCACATATCTTATACTCGATAAGATTAAATTAATTGAAATAATTTTAAAAATAATAATAATTTTAATTAGCCTCGTCAAAAAGAATATTACTTCAAAAGAGGAAAGTTAATAAAAATTTGAACTAGTAATGCATAATTAATTACAGTAACTCAAGTATCGTAAAAAAAAAAGAAGAAAAAAATTTAGTCTCTGAAAAATTGTTTGTTATTGTTTCGACTAATTCGATAGCCTAATAAAAGTTTTAAACATTTCTATTTTCTTTTTTCGTTGTTTTCCCTACCTTGTTTATGTAAGCTTTGTTTATTTAAAAAGAAAACACTATATATACAGTAAAAATCTATTTTGACGCGAATTAAATTTCTAAAACGATCGATCGAATTCACGGATACATACAACATACGGGACTGACGACAACCTGTTGCGACGGCCGTCAGCAGTCGAGTGAGCGGCGAGCGCGTGGCGCGCGAACCGAGCGCGGTCGAGCGGTGACGGAAACGGCCGAGCGGCGTGACGCGCAAACGAAGCGCTGTCGGGCTGGCTTGGGGCTTGGATTCTTTTCAGAGCACGAGTTCGTCGTCGCGTCGCGAGGTGTGTTGTTTGTTGCTCCTGGTGGGCGCGCAATCGTGCGCGCCGCCGTCCTATTGTCCCCGAGAGGTGTGTTTCGCGCGATTGTTGACCAGTCGGCCATTTAGCTCCGTCTACGTATGTCGTGTGACTCACGTAAGCGAGCGAGTTTACGGCGGCCTTCGAACCGCGCGCGCTCTCTCGTCGCGACGCACGTTTTGCTCGCGACGCCATCCCGCGCCGCGCGTATCGATTGATCGATACTAACCACGGGTGCACGGGGTGCGCAGGGTTTGCCGGTGCTTTGCGACGACGCGCACGTCGCGGTCGCCGGTCGCCGGTCGTCGGTCGCCGGTCGCGTGTTTGCCAGCAAAGAATTTTACAGCTTGATTCAGGAGTGGTGTCTCCCCATTATTTTCCCCGCGATCTTTAGTCGAGAGATTTTATTTGATTCTTCGAACTGTGTGTCTCTGTGTTTTGTGCGAGAAGGACGCGGATTATTAAGCGAGCGATTATAGTTTTAAACGGCGCGTGTGTCGTAAAGTCGCGTCGTCAAGGACATCCCATGCTTTCGTTCCAGACTTTTATGATTGTGCGCCCGGAAATTGAGGAGGTAATAAACTTTGCCGATCTTTTTTATCACCAACTTCTTTAATGGATCGCTAATAAAGCGTCTGCGAGTCATAATTGTCGAAGAAGGATGAGATCGATCGCGTCAGAGGAAATTTGACAAATATAATTTCGGACCTCGTTCGAAAAACGTGTAGTGCCGGAAAGTAAAAAGGATGAGTGAAAGCATTACAAGGCGTCGTGACAAAATTTCACGGTAAATTTATTCGTTTCCATCGCGGAGTTGCGCAAGGTACGTACATCGACAAGTAAAAACTCGATTCATATAGACATAAATGCAAACGTGGCATAACAAACGTTTGGACAACTGCACTGATAGATTCAATCGGTAGATTCTTGCCGTTTCCAACAACGCAAGGATTTCCTCAAGAGTTTTCCTCATGCGACCTCGTATCTTGTCCTTGCCAACTCATCCGAGTATAACCTAACCAGCACTGAGTAGCGAACAATTCCGAATATATACATATGTCTTATTGCAAACTTTCCGTGAAGATTCCGTGAAAGGATAGGAAAAAAGATCTGTCGGCTTTAAAATTTCTATAATTTAAACAGTCTTTAAAAATCGCGGAGACATATTAAAACATTTTGTAAATTTATAATTAAATCGTGATGTGTATTTCTCTTTCTACATCACAAAATATATTAATCGTTACAACTGCCAACTCAAATTATCCTCGAAGCTTATCATTAGAACTCTGAAAAGAATTTATTCTAAGATTTCGGAAAGAAACACTCATTGATCTCCAATGTTCCTGTAATCACTCAATTTCGATTCTTTATCAGAATCTTTCGTCTCGGTTATCTCGTCGTTACAAAATGTCAAAGTAAAAAAAAAAAAAATAAATAAAATAACTTCGTATTTAGGTTATCCTTATCATCGGACAATATTGCTCTCCAAGAAACGAGTTGCGGATCAAGAGGCTCGTGTTATCTGGTAGCCGCGACCTTGAATCGGAACTCTTGAGTTTACAGGTGAAACGCAGTGAGAATCGATAAACGCATAAAGCGAGGGAATAATCGAGGAAAATGCACTTCTCCTTCTCGTCAGCGCGGCCGTGTCGCCCATCCTGACGACGAAAGTGTCATCGATCGACCCAATTGCGATTGTCTCTCGCACGAGGCAGACGCCTGGAGCGAGGAAAGGAGACGTCGTCCGACACGGATGACGTGGCGCCCAGAGAGAAACGGATGGAATGAGAAGAAACGTGAGATTAAACCAGGTACGACAACGATACGGTTTTGTTATCTAATTGCCGGTGTGCTGATTAGGCAAGCGTCTCAAGAGCATCGTAGTGACACTCATCGCGGAGAAGAAGCATCATCTTGGATTGGAACGACGCATCCCGAGTTTGTCGACTAGGAAAACTGCGTGGCGAATTGGAAAGCGAATATTTCGAAGCGATTGTTTCGACATTTTTGATGTCTGATTGTTGACAGTGAACGTGCGTCAATCAAAAAGAAAATTACAACGATGGAAGCATTGGATCATTTCGGAATATGACAACATCATAGCATGTGTCAAATTTGTCGATTATTGGAGAGAAATTAATGATATTAATTAACGATTCTGAAAATTATCCTGAATATTCTTCAAGATCTTTGATACATCACAATTATCTGATGGCTGATAGTGATAAATTAAGTGTATTTCGAGATTGCGCACAATCAACGAATGATTATCGCTGAAATGGAATGATATTGCGTATTGATCGCAATAAAAGAATTATTTAGCGATCGTTCGGTGTTCGATATTTTTTAAAAAACTTTCGAAATTCTAGAGTTTGCCATATATTTCTTCATCATCAAGTGATCGCGGTGTGCAAAAAAAATCTTCTTTACAGACTATCGAATATTCAAATTTAATACTTCGGTAAAATATTCTAAAGAATTCGTGTGAAACAATTCACGCTGCATCGCTCAGAGTTTAATTTTAGTATTTAAATCGATTAAAACTGCGATGGGTTATTTCGGTGCGATTGCCTCGCTCGATTGATCGGAATCGGAAATCGACCGGCGAACATCGTGCGCCAGCAGCATCCCCGGAGCTGGCGTATCGATAGTACTCGGAAAGAAATCGACTGGAAGCGACAGCTTCGCGAGCACGTGTCGATTATCAACGGTCGTCGCTGCATCATGCCGGTGTTTAACATTATCACGCGGAGATGTAAGGTGAGTGAAGTGAATTAGAAATTATCCATTCCCGTTTCGCGAACTATAATTTCGGACATACATATACATATACATATTGTCTCTTATATTTTCGACGCCATGTGGCCTTCGACGATGTGGAAATATCACTTACAAATTATATTTAGCATGATCGACGAACAAAAACGATATGGCGGAGCACTTGCGGAAAACATTTGCTTTAGACGATCTTTTTTTTTCTTTTATTTGACTTTTAATCTTACGCTAAGGCCGAAAAATTCGTAAAAAGGATAGTTGAGTTCAATATTGAATATATAGAGGTAGGAAGCTCTTAAGGTATTCATTAATATTCAAGGCAGAAGACGCGAATAATAATATTAGTATAAATATTATTATAAATATTTAACTTTCTTTTTTAACTTTCATTTTAACTAATGTGTACGTCATTCATTCTCTCATCGGTTTGAAAGCGATCAATCGCGCATATATATTACCGGTCTAAATGCCATGTCGAAAACTACAGTTTGCTTTAATCGGGTCGTAACTTTCGTTTTCACGACGGATACACTTGGAGTATGCCGTCATTACCGTACAAGCAAGCACGGAGAGTTAACAGGTTGTTTCGACCGTACACGATAATTATGCCGCGTTCCGCGATTTCCGCTCGAGCGACGAAGTCAGAAATATTTTTTTTTCCAATGTGATCTCGATTTCGTGCTTTTGCGTATTCAATGATAAGATACAGCGTATCATAGATAAACATATCTTTTCTCACTGCAAAGATTGCTGTCATTAATGTTATAACTTTCAATCAACCTTAATTAATTACACGGTTATTTTAAAAATCCCACAATAACAGCAGAATTTACGAATTCTGCTGTTACTGTGGAACTTTAAAAATAAACGTGTAATTAATTAAGGTTGATTTTTTATTTATTTTACACAACAAAACAATATTTAAAGCATACGTGCTTTAAATATTGTTTTGTTGTGTAAAATAAATCAAATATGTTATTTATATTTATATATGTATAAAAATTTATATGTAAAAGCTCGAATATATATAACAGCTATTATAAATAGATAAAAATAATACATGACGAGGATATTAATTTGAATTTTTTTTTGTGTGTGTGTGTGTGTATAATTAAAAAAGTGTATTATATAAAATAAAACTTTAAGTTAACTTTTTATTGATTTTATCATAACATAATTATATTTTGAAAATTAAATTGCAATAACTTACAAATGTTTTAATTTGCAAACAATATATTTGAAACTTTCTTTTCTATAAATTTTATTACTAGTAATTTTGCATGAAATATTATAATTTATATTAATTTTTTTGAGTAATTAAACACTAATCAAAGTCGATTTTCACAAGTATGCGAGCTTCAGGTATGATGAAGTTTGGGTTTGTGCTTGACAAACAATTACCAACGGTCTGCTTACATTTCGATCGAATGACAGGCATAGTTGGCAGATTAATCGTTTTATCAATAGCGTGTTTCGACACGCCAATCTACGAGACATCACGTATATCTTTCTCTTCCTATCTATACGAATTGTCACGTATAATACACTGATAATCTGTCAATCGAAAGCATTCTTTTCGCAATATATGTGTTTCGAAATGTAAGTACAGTAGCTAAAACTGTCAATTTAGACGAAAGTAGAGCAATGCGAGATTTGAGACGTCGCGTAAAATATGAAAAATTTGATGCGTCATTATGGAAAATTAGCTTTCTGTCGTAATGTTACTTGCCTTCAGCAATTCGAAAAAATGCATAATATATTTTTACACACATACACACGCACACATACATACATCTTTTCTTAATAATGATACATACTTTTCAACAATAAAAATTTCGGCAATCATACATAATTCTGTAGATAAGCCTCGATATTGTTTTTGTTTTGACATGTTTATTGATCATTACATACACACATATTTAACGATTAGGAAATAATACAGGAATAACACAGTTATCTCGCGTATTTCCGTTCGAAAATAATCGCATGCACACTCGGATCTCGGATTAATAACTTACATCCGGTCCGTCTCGCAGTGGGATTTCATGAATCGCCGTAGAATCGTCATCAGATTCCGACGATTTGATGGAGAGGAAATTCCGACGCATGTATCGGAAGTGCGTCGATGTGAGAAAGAAACAGAGAGAGAGAGAGAGAGAGAGAGAGAGAGAGAAAAAGAGCGGGAGGAGAAAAAGGATGCGTTCCCTTTCGGATGCACCGGATGCGAGCTGGTCGGCCATTGCGTTCACGTAATCCGCATCCGATGAACATCGTAACGATACGCTGCGGTCAGGATAATGATATAACGCACGCGAAATCCTCGGAATCGGTCTCCGAACTGACATAACATTAGAGACGTCGCGCACACATATGTATATATGTTCGCTCGGTCCACGAAGAAGACGTGACGTTACACGTGTCCTTAAATAAAGCGTCGGCGATGTAACCTCGTTACGTAATACCGCACGATAATCACGATAATTAGGTTGACGCTTCGAGATAAAAACGTAGCGCTCTGTGTGTACTTGCGGATGCGCGTTCGCGTATACGCGATGATAAGTACATACCTCGCAATTCTCTCGATGATAATTTTCTTTCCAGGTATATAGATACAAGGTATCTCATTATTCTGTCGAGAGCGCAGATATAAAAGACCAAAAAATTATCCGCTATTAAAAGTTAAATTCTGATGAATAGATAATAAGGTATTGCACTTCGTTTAACTCTAATCGGATTTTTACTTTAATATACGTTATCTATGTTTGAGGTTCGGTTCAGTTTTAAAGATATTTAAAACTGAAAATTAAGAGCTCTATTTACACAAGTAGATATTTATAGACGTAAAATTTTAAATTTAAAGAGAAGAAAAAATTACGTGCGCCATGCGGGTGTGCGATATCTTCGTTTTTTCTGACGTTTTATAACGCTTGATGATATGCGATACAGTTGTAACGTACGAATAAGACGTTGCGATTCGAGTTCGCTTCTGCCACGGACGAGCCGGCGGTATCAAATGTCAAATTATGCGTAATTTCGCTCATTGCAGCGTGCACGGCGCACACGCGACATTCAAGAATGAGGCCTCGCCTTGAGGTATCACTTGGTACTTGGTGCCAGTTGGTGCGTTACAGACCGAGTATCCCTTCCCCGGCGATAACTCTTTAGGGTAGGTAGTAATAAAAACGTGACCTGAAAAGAAATGAAATCCGTGATACTTTGCGAGTTCTGTTGTATCGCGCAACCACCAGATTACCATGTCTTACATAAACACGTCACATTTTATCGTGTTTTTTTTTGTACATGTAGATATAAATTTTTTTGTATATATAAATATAAAATTTTATGTCACGCTCTGGCGTATGACAGAAAATTAAACAAATTAAGAGCATCGTCGATCTATTTGTAATCTACAAAAAACTTTTAGTAATATTTTATATTTATTATCACGTGTGAATGTTTGTTTTTTTTTTTTTTTTGTTTTTTTAAACTCGATATAATAGAATCAATACGTAGTTTTGCAATATTTTTAGAAAAATACCCTGTAATGATTTTTTCAAAAATCTTCTAATAAATTTCTACGACAATTTTATTTACATCTTTATTTATTATTATTATATATATTTATATGCAATAATAAATTAATAAGCACCTCTTCTAATATCTTATAATGAATAAAATTTGCATAATTCCATAAGCAGAGATAAAAATATCTAAATAACAATATAGAGTGCTAAGAAGAGTAAATATAAAATAAGTGTCATAGCGGCGAAATATGAGATGCTTGCAACGGCGGTGTCGTAATATCGCGCGGGGAAATATACGGCGGAGATTAATCAAAGCGGTAGATTCTTGAAAGTGCGAATGGTATAATGTTCTCGCCGCGCGAAGAAGCGCAGAAGCCGGTAATGTTTCCACATTTGTACCGGCAATCTTGCTGATACCGTCTATCTGTACGCTTATACGAGTCCGCGCGGTAACGCGTTCGTAACGTTGGTGTAACGTGGTACGGCGGATGCGATTGATATTCGGAATTAACACGAGCATTTACGACGAAGGAGAAGGCGCTCTGACGATGACGGATTATGGAAATTACACGAAATCGGTTCGATAGCAACGACGGGGTAATATTACGCCGGACATAGTGAAATGTATCGCACTAACATATTGTGCTCGGCCCCAAGATTGATGACTAGTAAATTTCGACGCATTTCTCACGTTGCACCTCTCATAATTCGAGAGCACCGTCCCGTCCATCACGAGAAGAAATCTTAGGGCAACACACATTTTTTACTCTTGTTTTTTTTATCACCCTGAATTTTATTTTATAATATGAATACGAAATGTGCAATTTTTTTTTTATTGTAATTTAATAAGGAAATTAATATTTCTCTACCAAGCTGCTTGTCAGTATTATCTTATGTTTTTTTTTTATTTTTTCAAAATTTCTGCGTTAATATAACTTCACCGTAGTCCTTGATTTCGAGGAAAGACCCACGGTCTTGCGAGATAAATCCAGGTGCGGGGGAGATAGGTGGTTGGCGCGTATCCATCTTGGGGCAGTGCAGATAACCGGCAATGCTCCTAATTTGCAGCGTTAACCCTGCTGATATGATGCCGCCCATCCCCAATGTCACACACAACGACCGACGTCTACCTTATTTAATGTATAACCGTCGGTTTCATTATATAAAATTATGCCGAGATAAAGTAAGGAATAACGTTTTTTACGAGCTGGCGCTCGCCTTCATCTCGAAATCGCATCGAACGTCGGAAACGAGCGGATTTTTACGAGCACACAACGTATAAAGAAAAAAAGTATACTTGATAGGCATACTAACTGCTGTTGCCACGGGATGAAATATCGTACACCTGTATTGCCTTATCACGCGAGAGGAACCTTACCGAGCCCTTATTTCGTAATAAAGGTCAACGTTATGTCTCGTTTTTGATACCGTCATCGCTATATTTTAAGATGTTTATGTTAGATAGCAATTCAGCTAGTTATAATTCTGTCCTAGTAGTTTTAAAAATTTAGACAATATCCTGATGCACGCGTATTTCTAAGAAAATAGTGGCATAAGTCGGGAAAACAAAAATTTATAGCAGCTTACAACACATTTTTTCTCTTTATAGAGAACGTAAAAAGACTGCGAAATGGTTGAGTATTTTATACATTAGATACTTTATAAATTTTCTTTGAAAAAACACATACACATAAAACATCAAACGCTGTTTCATCCAGCGATGCATTCGTTTTTTTTTTTTTTTTTTTTTTTTTTTAAATCAACGTATATGTTTTGAACATGTCGCAACATCTGTTAAAAGAGAAAGAAAGAGCGGATTGTGAAAATTGTATTTCGGTAAACACGAGGCACATTCCGAAGGATAACCCGTTTTCACGCGTCTTATAAGGGCTCCATCCTTGTTGTTTATCCATGCACCTGCATTTCCACGAGATGTATCGCGAAATCGAGGTATCGCGTGCCGCTAATACGTTGCAATATTTCAGAAACGCCCCCGAGAATTCAAAACCCCCCCGAGACGTCGCGAACGGAGAGAAGAAATGCATTTCACGGAGATGTAATTATAGTGACTGCGGCCTTGTCGGTGCTGCTGCCAATTCGTCGTGGGCGTCGAATATTGTGTATTGTTCATTGCCAACGTGACTCGTCGCTTATTACTTAATGTTACACACCAATGAGCGCTGATTACGAATTGCTGAGTGAAATTTTCATCGCGTATTATACATGTGTCATTAAGCGTTTAGCGCTTCGGCTTGACACAGATTTATGTTCTCTCTAGTTTAACACAGCGGATTCAAAATAATGTTGACTGACGTAACGCTTTACTCAATGTCGAAATAAACATTTTAGTTATCTACATTTTGATATATTAAAGTATAAAAATTGTTGGATTTTTAAATTCTAGAATCTATATTTTGCGTGATGAAATGTTAAAGTTGAAATATGTTTAATTAAAAGTATAAGTTATGTTTATTTTTACATGGTTAATTTTACAATTATTTCAGGCTAAAGTGACGGTTTATTTATTTATTTTTTTTTTAACTTTTGAAAGTAGTCGGGTTTCCGCGTGCAAATTGTTCAAATTATAGCGATACCGCAAAACAGCCACGTTTTCTTTCTTCGCCATTTTGTATGGTCCATTTGAAATCGGATAAACATGTAGCCGCGGAGGATATGCAGATGCATAAATTTGCGTGCGCGTGTCTTGATGAGTGTATTTCCTGTGTTTACCTCGCGATTCGTGATGCTATCGCGTTACAGAGCCGGAAAAGAGTGCGTAATAGTTAACACGAAACACGCGTACCGGAACACGTACACACACGAGGGAGCGATAAATATTCAATTTTCCGATCGTATTGATTACGTGTACTTCCGCATACGCAGATCACAACTGTTCCCTCGGTTTATCGCGACGAACAATGCTGTTATCATCAGAACTCATTGCCACGCGTGTAATCGGACGCACAGGAAACGTCGGAATCAAGTACATCGATCTCACGTCGCGATCTTTTTCGATTTTTTACGATTATACGTGCGAACGATTTTTAATTCGATAAAATTCTAAGATAATAAAAACCCTGATAAGAAAAATTAATCAGCAATATTATTCTTGCGGATTTAATTGCAAAAAAAATATATGACGCTTGAATATTTTTTTTTTTGTAACTCTGACGTTAGAATTTGTTAGCCGATTAATCGATCGTTAATTCGAAGGTATATATAAGAAGTGATAAGAAAAATTAATCAACAATATTATTCTTGCGGATTTAATTGCATCTGCCAAAAAAATATATGACGTTTGAATATTTTTTTGTGACTCTGACGTTGAAATTTGTTAGCCGATTAATCGATCGTTAATTCGAAGGTATATATAAGAAGTGATAAGAAAAATTAATCAGCAATATTATTTTTGCGGATTTAATTGCATCTGCCAAAAAAATATATGACGTTTGAATATTTTTTTGTGACTCTGACGTTGAAATTTGTTAGCCGATTGATCGATCGTTAATTCGAAGGTAAAGAAATAGGTGTCAACGTGGAGAGACTGCGTTTCACGATAATGATGCTACGTCACGTACGTGACGTATGTAAGTGATACTAATGAGCGCATTACTATGTCGCGCCGCTGATCGGTGTGGTGTGAAAATTGTTTAATTATACACATGTAGCCGCGCGTTGACAAGTGCGTTGCCAAAAACTGCGGTGAAAATTATTACATCGTTCGCGCTGCGAGTGACATGTATTGTTATTATCGAGATTGATATTAATATAAAATAAATATATATAATATTATATGGACGCACTGTTACACAAATTTGTTATGAAATCTGTTTCAGTTTGACATAGGCACATTCAACACGACATATATTACACACATGTCTCGATATATTAAAATGTAAATTTTGACAATTCTAAAATGTTAAGACATAGCAATGCGACTGCAATGATTAAATTTTTCCTCACGAAAGGTGGATTTTAAATTAAAAAGAGATGCACCTAAAAATCTCGTGACTTATATAAGCATCTTCTCAATGATAATGGTAATCATTGAATGCGACAAGAAATATTTTTATTTCTCATATCGGATGACATTAATGACATCGATGACATTAATGCAGCAGGTGTCCGTGCTATTACTTAACGCGATATTAATTCTTTACATCACACACGATGCGGCGCATCCATATTGATACGAATTTTTCCGACGGAGTCGTTAATGCGGAATTCTATTGAATACGGGGCGCCTTGACGAACCATAAACTCGTTTTCTGAAGCGAGGAGGGGTATGAATAATGGTTACCGAACGTGCCGTGTATACGAATTTGCATAACACCACCGTTACACGTATGTAACGTACAACATGCATATAAAAAGTGTTTTCATTTACATAGATGGGAGTACACACATTTTATGAAATGCGAGAGGCAAGGAAAAATGAGTGCTTTTATTTTTCTGCTCATAGAGAGTCGTTGGTGGCTGCAATGTTCGATTAAATCTGTGATAAACACGAGCGAGTTTAAATATCATGATTTATTTCACTGTATATTGCTGTACATATATGATTTTTTATTAATATTTATAATTTATTTTTAAATTTTATTTAAATATATTAACAAGTCTATAAGTATACACTAACATCATTCATGGTTATATTAACGTCATTTTAATTTCGCTAATCTTTTTCTCTGTCTCAAAGCTGAATTAGTACTACATATGATTGCAGATACTTACATGAGATGAATTTAACGGAACAAGGACTGCATCTTGTCGCGATTTCTTGTTTGCATGTACGATCCGGACGTCTTACGCGACCGGAATTAATTAAAGCCATTCTAACATTATCTCGCATGCTTGCGGTACTTAATTGTATGCAATTATAATCTTCGTTCGTTATGCAATCGTAGACGCAATTGCTTCCTGCCGCTACAATTCGTATCGCTCGCTGCTGAATGATTCGTTTATAAATCGAGCGGGTGTGGTCTTACTATTTAACCGAAATTATTGATTCTTCTTTCATATAGCGGATAGTGACGTAAGTTCAATTTTACAATTAAACAAAAATTCTTTTCACGCGACATCAAGTTTGAAAAACTTTCTTTTTTTTTAAACACTTTCCTTTTTTACCTAAAATTTTACAATTGTTATAACATTTTCATTAGAGATGTGCGATAATTGATTCAAAATAGTACAATAATGAGAATTAAGAAGGATCGAAAAAATTGCAGGTATGCAATTGTAAATTTACAATATTACAAGATAAGAACTGACGTTGAAAATACCTCTTGCTAATGACAGAGAAATCGATCGCCTCATTTTATCGGACCTCGTACTTAATTAACGAACCTCTGTTTCTCTAACGTCGCGCGTTCGATAATCGAAAATGGAGCCATTCGCGTTTCTCTACGGCCAAGGCTATTTCGGTCGTAACGTAGCTCTTTAAAGATGATTCGTTTACGTTACATACAGCGGTATATATACACTGCGAGAGCGACGAAACGGCTGTCCATTAACGACCGGGTGACGTTTAACGAGGTGTAGCGCGCGCTTTTTTTTTCGCTCTTAACGAGCGGCAGGCCTTCACCAATTGCGTTTATGAGAATTGTGCGCGCGTTGCGACATAATTCACGAAATTGACACAGGAATCCCGAAATAAAATGCTGCCGATGCAGGCCGTGACTACTTTATCGTCGGTTAATATCAACTGGTCAGATAACTATTACAGATCGTCTCTATATCGAATTTTCAACTGCATTTTGTCGAACGCGATCCGCAACAGGATTATACAGGACGCAATATGGAATAGTAAAATTTTAATACGCGTTCCGCGTTTAAAAAAAATCTGTATAATAGAGATTTGTGGAAGGGATTTTAAAATAATATATAACACAAATTTATATATAAAGAGAGAATATATATTTCACGCGCACGTATTAATAAAATTGTTCCTGTTGTTGAAATATTTTTTTTTACTAATTTATTTTTTAATAAAAAAATAATTTTAATTATCTCGCGCATGTGTTCACGTTAAAAGAATTTTATTATAAAAGTAGCACCGCGGAGTTAAATGTTAGATCATGAGCGTTTGCGCGATATATTATTATCTGGACGCTCGTATTGCAAGGGCAATTCACTTTGATCGCGTATCGTATACGCTATACATTATAGTCCCTTCATTGATCACGCCTTCGCTTTCGACGCGCATCAGTTTCATTGACCACAGCGGCGATCAATGTTGTCTCTGTCATCCATCTACCAGCTTCTCATCTTCGCTCCCGCACCATTCATCCTTGCCATCGTGTCTCGAAATTGCCTCTTTCTCCGTATACGCATTCTTTATGTCTACAAGCTTTCTCATTATTATCTTCACAACGATATAATTTAGATGGGTCACAGGAAAATTGATAGCATAATTTTTAACGACTAAATGTCACTTGATTTCATCTCTTATCAATTTTTATTTAATTAAAGATTTATTACAGCGCTATTTTCTTCATATACACAACTGTGCCTTAATTTCTAATCATATAAAAAAAAATCTTAATATTTTTTTTGTAACTATTAATATATTGTAAGCTTCTTATTAAATTGAAATATTATTTATTAAGATTTTATTTGATATTGATGGCAGATATAATTTATTGACATTAATTTTAAATTGTAAATGCCGTTCGGCAAATTGTCTTATCTAATTAATTTGGATTTTAACGTCTTTTAATCGTGGAAAAGATGCTCAACTACCAGAATACCCAGTACATCTGCCAGTACGTCTGAGCTATGTATTATACAATTATCGTGTTTCTCGCTCGCAGCCATAACGTATGCCTTTTGTCGATTCGCTCACGTCAAAGCGCGTCCGGCGAACCGAAAGGCCGAGAGGTAGGTATATGTAATTCGATTCATCTCTTGTTGGTCGGCGGCAATAGTCGGCGTCGAAACGTTGTTCCGCAGGCCGACACACAGAGCTCGCTTATTATTGTTTACGTAATATTTACGTAACATCACACACGTATACGCTGCACATTGGCAGTCGCGATACACTTGTATCGGCGAAGCATTCGTTCCGAGACTTGCATCTCGCAGAACTATAACAACGCATGAGATAATCGGAGCCTTTAATTTTTTTTTTACACTTTCGGAGAGACAGTGTTCTCGCAAAATATTCACTTCCTGCTATGATTATAAAATCGTAACATCGTAATATTTCATTAAAAGTTTCTTATCAATTTGTATAAAAATTGTAAGAAATAATGACTCTTGATATATTTTGTGGCGATACATATTTAAATATTTTAAAAAAATATATTTCGATATAATTTAAGAAGTAGAAAAATTAAAAATTTTTTATAATCTATTATTTAACTAGTTGGAAAACAAATAAAAATTATATCAATATTATCAATCGTCGTCAGGAAATGCAACTTGTATTCATTCAATCTTTTATCCCTTCTCGCACTTTGTTCTAATCGCACAAATCAGTAACGTTGCGCGTAATCTTTAATTTATAACGAGATACGTTTTGCAGATAAAATGGCGTGAAAAGAACTGCCGTTGTTTCCGCTGTATCGACCGGAGGATTTATCACAATGAATCACATTCTCTCTCGTTCCATCGAGCGACCGAACAGTACTTGGCACTTAAATCCGTATCATGTCCGACGGCGAACGATTACTTATCGACGTTTCTAAGACGAAATATTATTGCGTGCGAAATGGAACGGACGTGGAAGGAAGAAACGGTGAATAAATACTCCCGGCGGGGAGAGAGAGAGAGAGAACGAGTTCGATCTCGCGACGGAGACGACGGCCACGTCGATGCGTGAATCATTTTATCGGGAAGCCCGTGAATAACATTATACGGTCGATATATCGCACGGAGAGCTTTGCGCACCGAAGACAACGAGTCTTTAGGGCTTGAAAGGGTGATTTAGCGAACGACGTCGATCGCGCTCCCAGGAATTATTAACGACGCGCACACCTTTCGTTCGGAGTTTCCTTGCGCCTTTTGTGAATTTCTTCCTCCTTCGGTGTCGCTCTTCCTTCCTCGTCTTCGGAGAAGAACGATCATTTGCGTCGATCGTAAGATTCCCGTCCCAGGGAAAAATTGCATTAACCACCGAGCGAGTCCTGGTAATATTGTCGCACGAAGATGACGACGAGTTCGCTTTATCATCGAACGCTCGTAAAAAGCGCGTCTGCATAGTTTGCATAATGTAATTTTTTTCTATCAACGGTAGTCGTTGAGATCTCGTAGAATATGGAATAATAATAAATCATATCGATTCCTTGACGATCCTATTCTGTTAGTTTTATACTGATAGTGAATTTAATTTTTTTAACGCGTTTTGATATTGCACATATTTTTTATATGTGATACAGTACGTAGTGAGTAGTATTGTGATATTTTGACGTTCGCGCTACAACTTGTGAAAAAAAAAAAAACAATACATTTTTTCTTAATTATTAAAAAAATTATACTATTTATGACAATATGCTTTTTCTGTGTGATTGCAGGCTGAGGACCTCCTAGACGACATATTGTCGTTCGAGGCTGGTTCCTTGGGTGACGGATTGAAGGATGGTCAAGCCGGAAGTCTTACGAATATACCGGAACTTCAAATTAAGCCAGAACCGCTCTTGCTCACAGAAGCGGAAATCCACGCCCTCGCCAAGGATCGGCAGAAAAAAGACAATCACAATATGAGTAAGTCGACTCTTTTTAATTAAATTTTTCACGTTGACGTATCTATATAGTTGTGTGTGCGTTCTGACATTTATTAAATTTAATCTTATTTAATTATAATTATAATCATATATGAATATTAAAGAAAAATGAACAAATAAAAGTCAAGCGTGTGTGAACGCTAATAAAAATTCGCTTATTATAATATCAGTCGTTTTATTACATAAATGAAATCATGAGTAATTTAAAATTCAATTAAAACGTTTCTCTCTAGTTGGTAGGCCAAGAAGTTGCAACGTATGTTTTTGTTAAAAATATATTTAGATATAAAGAACTTTGTCTTATAATCAGAGTTATTAAAAAATAACGAAAGAGTGTAAAGAGATCTTAAATTACAATACTTTGTATACTATAGGGAAATTTAGCTAGTGATTATTACTACAAAGTAACTGTTTTTTGAGATTGATTATGTGTAATAATCAGTAGGTGATAAAATGCGACTAACAAACTCACGGTAATAATAGACAGATAATAAATAAATGTATATACTAAACAAGTAATATTGACATTCAAAGTTTAGGTAGGTTATCTATTACATCTGTATATGCCGAATAAAATAATTTGCGCACCACATATCCCGTTTGACTCTAATTTTCATTTTTCTATGATGTTTGTTTAAATTTTAAGAGCCTTTATTTACTTGTTTGTTTATTAATTATAAATAATAGTAAATATAATTTCATAAAATTAAATCTCTCGTACGAGAAATTTTCTGTATTTATATAAGCTATCCAAGTAATGAATTAAAGGTTTTCGTATAGCTATTCAAGTTGGAACAACTGTTACAGATGTGATCTGTGAAAGATTATGTGTTGTCCGCTTTATCTTTTACGTTAAAGAGAATTTATTCACGCTCACGACTACAGATTACGTCATGTGGCAGATTCAGAATTATGTGCTGGAATTCTTTTTTGTGTCTCAGGCACGTGGCTTTGGTAATAAGCCTGATGTTTTAATCTTGCTTCTTGATACAGCCACTTTGAATGTCGCTCGATCGGTAGGCTGTAAGTAAATTCTGTTTATCCGTGTAGAAATAATTGATAAGCGCCACCGTGTAATTTACACCTCAATGGTAGCAATCGACGTCGTGCCACGGTATCGTCATTGTTACCGACGTTTACTACATTATACTTATGCCAACACGGTGTCTGCGTAAGCGAACTATTTAAATGATAATGGAAAAATGTTCTCATACATCAGTCCTTTATTATTATCACGAATGCAGTCAATTAAACTAACGTCTGTCGGCAAATAGAACGGCAATCAAATTATAACCTCACACGTTTATAGCGTCGTAAATTTTAATGAAAGTTTAAAGGAAACGGAAAAAAGGAATTTTTAATGTTTTTAAATAATTTCTAATACAAATAGAATAATGTTCCGAGTATAGTACTTAGTCAGGATTTTAATTATTCAAATAAAAATGTCTTTATTTAGATTTTTTTTTCCTTACTATATTATTTCCTTACTCATTATGTATGCATTTAAGTCTTTAAAAAGAATAGTAAATTACAAATCAGAAGTGCATCTACATATGTTAATCATTTTTTTATGTAACAATGTTACAAGTATGTACACTTGTGTGATGCAAAAACGTTACGATTGATTTCTATCGTTGAACATTGAAAATCGGTAGAAAAGCTGTTGCGAAGGATTCTCATTAAGTAAATTAGTCTCCATTATCCATTCACATGGCGCGTGTAAGAAGCGAATAAATAATTTTTGGACGGCGACATTCGAACGATGTGACGCTTTTGTTGGGCATCGGTTTTCTGTTTTACTATGCAGTATATGTTACGCGCCGAATCACGCATTTGTGTTCGTGTGATTCGCGACAATCCTGTGAATTTGACCGAGTAATCAGTGAGCTGCAATTATCTCGCATCGCGCTTTCTACCACCGTGCAATAAAATTTCACTATACATATGCGTGAATTTTTATGAATTTCCGCGCGCGAACACCTGCACGTATTCGAAATACGTTTTATTACATTCTAATATTTGTAAATGTAATTCCGAAAATAAAGGCAGGCTTGACACATATCGAACAGTTAACCGAATTCTCGCGCGTCTCGTTCTCAAAAAGTGTGAGTCAAAAGTGTGTATTTGTATGACATAACATAATGACACAATAAAATAATATTATTTACATAATTAATATAATAAAATTTTAAATCAATAATAAAATTTTGTTTAATCAGAAAATTGAATCGTTTGATGACATTCTTTTTAAACTATCTTATGTGGTCTTTTCACGCGTCATTCCTTCAGTGACTCTATTTTGTTGTTGATTCTCGTGATTAAAGCATCGCTAAAATTGCAAAAATATGGCATGATGCTTGCGAAACAAGCGAAAATCCGGGGACGGTAGGATGGACTGCATTGGGAAGAATTGGAGCATCCAATTTTCCGAAAACAATCGCGTGCATAATGAAAGGCTGGTGGATACGAAAGAGGTGGAATCGAATTTGTAAAGGAGAATGGTGAAATAACGGCCGTGAATTACGCAGAAATATAGGAAATGAAGTAGGAATTCTGTAAAAATAATCGCGCGTCCCTGGTTCGCTCTTTCTTTGTCTCGCCACTTATTGACTACTATTGTGCATCTCCGCCTGGTGCATTATCGATTGCACGGTGTTCTACGTGCGAGGGATGAAAGAGAAGCTTATCGGCGAGACTTGTCTTTTTACGTGCTTTTATCGATTTGCATGCAATGTGAGTCCATTTGTGAACGTATCTTTCTTTTGTCTAATTTGTTTAATCCTGTTAATTATCCCTTTCCCTAATTTACTTCATTTAGAAAATGCGAACGGTCTTGTCTCTATTTTATGCTTTACATTCGCAAAGTTCGCAAATCTTTTTGCAAATTAAATAAATATGATACATATTTAAAAAAAAAATCGATTCTATAAATTTAGATCAAGTTTTTTACAGGATATATTTTTTGTATGTTTAATAGGCATATATAAAAATTGAGATGTGATAAAATTATTCGGAAATTTCTAATTTTACAACAGAGAAAGCAACTTATTCCTTCGGCTACAACGCATTTGTATTGTGAACTAGAGTTAAAGGGGGTAATTTTGCATTCCCTTTTATTGAGAAACCCGAAGCCAGGTCGACGAAACGCTTCTCCCTAATCTTTGCTCGTATCTGGGATAATTTCTTCCCATCGGAAACTGGGGTTTGCTGATTGATGAGACTCGTCGTCGTCGATTAGGAAGGCGTGCCTCTTGATTCCAAGCGAAAAGCATAGGTTCGTGCATCTTCTCCACAGAATGTGGTAGTTTCGATCTCCGTCGTTTGTCCTCTACTCATCTTCATCGACTTTCCAGCCTGTGCCTCACCCTACCTCTAAATTAACCATCGTAATCTAATCAGTGAGATCAGAGGAAGTTCCTTCTCGCCCTTTCCATCTATGTCCATCCCTCTCTTCATCGTTCCTTTGCTTCTCGTGTTCTCCTTTTCGTTTTCCTATCTCTGTCTTTCTCTCCCGGAGCGAATCGAGTTCGAGAGAGGAAGTTACAGCTTCCTCAAAGTTTTCAAGGCTGCTCCTTCATCTCCTCGCGCGTGCGACATCTCCTCGATCGTATCTCATCTTTTATAGCCTTTATAGCCGTTCTCTCGCGCTGTTTACAAATATTTGTCTCTACAATATGAATCAGCAATTTGCAAAATTTTGTTTGGCATAACGTAGACCTGTGATGTACTTTGAAGTGTTTCAGAAGTGACGTAGATCTTATTTGAAACCGATTTTCTCTCGACTACATTTGATTTCTGCGAAATCAAAGTATTCTATCGCATCTTAAAATTTTATTTTGAAGAAAAGTCTTTTAATGTACTCTCTTTTTCGTCTTGTTTCTTTTAAAAATCGAAAATCGATTTTGATAAAACCTCAGGTTTTTAAATATAATTTTTTACATTAATTCAAATTTTTTGTTTTCAAAGAATATATTTTATTTTAGCTAAAATAATGAAAAAGAAATAAATGTTATAAGTTTGTGTTTTCTGAAAATTAAATTTATCGTTTATTTAATATGTACTGTTAACAAGTAAGAAGCTGATTTATATATGTATATATATTTCTTTAGTAATAATTTATAAGGCTTTTAAATTAAAACTAATAATGAAAAAGACAATATTGTCTTTCTTCTGACTTTATTAGTATATATATTTTATCAAATTTTATGATTTATTAGAAATAAATATTTTGTGTTTCTTCTGCCGTTAATTTCTGCATTCGGTTTGCAATTCTTATCGATTAATAGCGATAACAAACCAATGTTATCGACGGATCTGAAAACAGAAAAAAAAAATAAAAGAGAATTAATCATTTGCTCTATATCTTTTATCTTTATCGATAAATGTCGATACAATATTTCGTTTCCATTATTTATGATGACGAGTAATGGAATATTGTTTTCGTCTGACACGCATTTTGACAAATTTATTTTTTCGATGGTGGGTTATCACCGACGCAATCGCGATATCAAAAACGTGCGCAAAGGATAGAGAACTAAGCTTGACCTCTTCCTTGGAAAGATACCTGGCTGAAATAATCGATTGGTTACGGGGTCATGTGCCAACGATAGGGTGATTTGGTTCGTAGTCTTTTCCGCAGGGGAGATACGCTATATCCTCCGGAAAGCGCGATATGCTTTCCTGCCCAATAACTTGGAGACGACGATACGGGAGACGGTTCGACCCTTCACAATTCGCGCGCGTTCAAAACGACGTCGATATAGTTTATTGGGATGGAACGATCGAGGGATATCACGTTTGCTTCCAATCGCGTCAAGTGGTTGTAACCTCAAGAAAAATAATAGCTTGCTGAATGTAGACGATTCAGCATTTACGGAAATATAGATGAATATATATATATATATATTTTTTTTTACCTTTTTCCTCTCTTTTAAAAATATAATCGAAAAAAGGGGAGAAATATTGATCATATCACGTGAAAAAGAATTTTATTATTTCAAAGATAATACAAGACTCCAGATTTCCATTTGTGTTTCCACGGGAAGATTGCGCGAAAAGATTTTCAAATATTTGATGTATCTAGTGAAAATAATTTTATAGGAATATCATAAAAAAATAAAACATACACATGATTCTGATTTCCCAACCATAAGAACTGTTTATTGTAGAGTAGTATTTTTAATTTAAATCTAATGGAATTTTTTTGTATTGATTTCTTTAAATAATCACACATAATACCAGTTCTTTGATAACTATAAGAACGAAGAAAGCTTTTCTTGCAGACAAGTATGGGAACGCAAGAAAAAAACGTTGGAGGACAAACCGTTCTCGCATGACGATTCGGTCGTGCGATTAGCGGGCGAATTAACAAACAGCGCGATCTATCTATCGTATCTGTCGCGAACGAGCCATGATTGATGTGCACAATTTCCGTTTTCAGTCGAGCGACGGCGGCGCTTCAACATCAACGACAGGATCAAGGAGCTCGGCACCCTCCTGCCCAAGACCAATGACCCGTGAGTACGAATTTCTTTTCTTCCGTTTTTTTTTTCTCTCTTTCCTTCGCTTTTTCCTTGTCGCACGTTCGCCCCTTTCTCCCTTCTCTCACCGCCATCTCTCTCCTCGCAGTTCTCTTATTCTCCACCTTACCCTTTGCACATTCCCCATGGACCATTATTTCCTGTTCGTGACCCTTTACGACGAGTTAGTCCAGGTCAGGTGCTCGAGACGAGAGGCTTTCATCTCATCTGGACCGGAAGTCCATTCTTCGCCCCTTCCCGCTATCTCCTTCCCTCTGCTTTCCTTCCGCTGGCTCTTCACGGCCGCTAGCTCTTCCTTTCTCTATCTCACAAGCTTTGTTTCCCGTCCTTCCTGCCGTCAAAGCGCAACACTTCCTCCGACCTGCTGAATGAAGGTAAATGCGAAGGAAAAATAATGCCACGAATCGAAAATACGGAGAGGAAGAGATTGGAAAAGATGCGAGTTTGCTTACACTGTACACATTTTAGCTTACCTTTTATCACGCTTGTATATTCTTTCCCACATGTTTTAAGTAAGTTAATTTATAAAATTAATTTTTCTGGTAATAATATGTTTCATTTTTTTTTTTTATGTAACTTTAGATAAATCTTTTTTTTTATGTTTTAATATTTAGGAAACAAAAAGAATTTTTTAGATACGTGTTAATTAAAAAAATTACGTTAATTATCAAATTATTTTATTATGATTTTTGTACTTTAAATTGCATATCTGTTTTGATATCATAGGGAATTAATTAAAATTTAAATACATTATTTTAGTAATATATTACAACCAGAATATTCTAACGTTTTTTATATTACAATAGAATACCTTAGTAATAAAAGATAAGACTCTATATGTATGGTTAATTATCTACCGTTATACCGAAGTATCGTAAAAAACCTTATCTACACTTTGCTCTATGTTTATGCTTGGAGCTATTTATACAGTTGTAAAAACATCAGTTAACTTATTGTTAATAATATACTTCCATTAGTAACACATTTTGCTTGATTTCAATTAGTTTAGATTATGATATTAGTTGTAATATATGATACAATATAATTGGTAATAAAGTTTATAACTGATACTTATTTTAAATCAATAATCCTTGAAAAATTCAGAATTGTAAATTTTTGTTTTATTACTACTAAATTACATAAGTTTTAAGCAGGAAAATTTGTCACACACGCACACATATACGAATTATCTCGAGTGAATAGTTTTCAACTATATATATGACATATCAGTTAAGGAAATGAAATGTCTGTTTTCTTTGCTGACATTTTTTGGAATATTGGAATCTTGATAACATGCTATTCGCGTCTGACCTGTTTCGGACGTGATCCCTGACACAAATCTTCGACACCGAGACTTCTTCGACATACGATGTACGTACTAATGAACGATCCTTTTGCATAGAATAGCCGAACAAGTCCGTCATTTATCAATCCGACGATCGACCCATTTATCTGTGTCAACATCCGGCGAACTTAAAAACTCCCTTTTTCGTGTTCGACGTCCTCTTTTCTCATGCGCGTTTCTTTGAATAACGATCCTCGAAAAACCACGGAAAAACTCAAATGAATTAGGGTCACGAGTAGCAAGCAGCTTCACCGATAATAAGAAGACCTTATGCGGCGAATATAAATAAATTATCTTGATTTTCCAACTAGTAATATCAAAAAAAGAGGATATAAGATATTTTTAATCGTAGAAAACTTTCCATAATTCAAGTTATTATACATTATATTACTAGAATTATTTAATAGAATAATTAATTATATCATGGTTTATATTTTTAATTTTACTAGAACAATTAATTATATCATGGTTTATATCTTTAATTTTACTGCTAAAATTTAGAAGAAAAAAAAATTTATGAAAACGTTAAAGAATCGATTAAACTGACTTTTATCGATAAAATCCTTTAGCTTAAATCATTCTTGATGTACTTTTGTCGCGACATTAATTTTTAACATCGCTCAAGTCTTGGTAGATATGTCTTAAAGCGGGCACAATGTTTATCGTTTATAATTATTGATTTACGGCATCGTAATTTATGTTATCTGCGTTCGATGAAGGAGAAGCGTGCAAGCGGGCGTGCATTCTTTATCTGCCGTCATATTCCCGTCATATTTTTCAACACGTCACCGATAGACGCGATAACGAGAGCACGCCTGGGATTAATGTGTTCCATCTCGAATTTCTTTCTCCTCTTTCTCTCAATATTTGAAGCTTACGAGATGAAAATTAAATTAATGCGGCTTTACCCCAATCATGTATGTCAGCAATAATTTACATTCATTTCAATATTTCTCTGGAATTGCATTTAACATGTATTTTAAATTTCTCGATCAATTTTCCGGTCTATCGCGCAAGACAACATTCGGTCTACATATTGTCTATACATCTGTGTATTTTATATATATATATATATATATATATATATGTGTGTGTGTGTGTGTGTGTATGTGTGTGTGTGTCCTCGATTTGTAATGCCTCTTTTTATCTAATGACGCTCATTACATCGATAAGACAATCGTGTACAACCGTCGCGAATGCGCAATAAGACTTTGCGCTCGCATTCTCTCAGTTGTGATAAAAGAATGGAGTTGTTATCAGATTCATATTGCACCAACAACATTCTTTATGGACGGATTTGGTTTATTCATCATAGACAATTTGATATAAATTAAGTGTCTTAGATAAGTATATTTAATTGGAATAAAAATAATACAAATAAAAATTTTAAAGGCTTTTAAAATTATAATATAATGTAAAAGATTTGTCTTAATTAAAATTAATTACTAATTTTTATCATAATTTGTAAAAACATATGATAAAACTAAATTAATTTAAATTAATTTCTTTTTCTTTCTCCCTCTCGTGTAATAAATTAGCGCATAATAATTTATTAAATTTTGTTATATTAAATTTTTTTATATTATATTTTATATATATTATATATTTATTTGTTTAATTATTTATACATGAGAACAGCAGGTGAAGTTTTTGCAAAAGATTAATCTTAATTAAAATTAATTACTAATTTTTATCATAATTTGTAAAAACATGTGATAAAACTAAATTAATTTAAATTAATTTCTTTTTCTTTCTCCCTCTCGTGTAATAAATTAGCGCATAATAACTTATTAAATTTTGTTATATTAAATTTTTTTATATTATATTTTATATTATTTACTTGTTTAATTATTGATACACTTTAATTATGAGAAAAGCTGATGTAATTTTTGGAAAAATTTTAATTTTGCCGAACTCGCAACTAACAACAATCGGCTAATCGCAATCGTATTCGATAAGAGAACGAGAATAATATGCTTCGCATTAGAAGCTCTTATGAGCGTCTCTAGGAACGTTGTTTCTCCTTCAGGGATTCAGTTTCGGCTTTGATCGAGAAGGATATCAAGGGGGACGCGAGTAAACTCGGCGCGATAACATGCTGATGATAACGAAGTACAGCCCGCGTTCTAAAGACACCGGCAAACACGACACAGATTTCTCCCCCTTCCTTCCTCCGTTTTCGCACGGGTGTCCCCGTTTGTTCTGCTCGAGTTTCGGTGAATCGTCCTCGTTTCCTTACGAAACACCCCGAATCCCTCTTCATCCACGTTCTCCTTATGTCGTTGCATTAGCGAAGGAGAAACCCGTCGATGCATCTGTTTATTGTTTGCCATACAGACTTGTTCTCGACACGTGTACATGCAAGTACGAAAACCGCGTACGAGGTCTGAAATAAATGCCGTGACGCGTCTCCCTCCGTTCAAGCGCGAAATGGTCAATAATTTTGACGCATGCCCTTATTAATTATAATAAAACGGTAATCGGATCTGTGTGTCAGTTTGCATAACATGCATAGTGTTTTATAGTTTCTTAGTTATTTATTTCAAATAATGGTCGGCATTTTTAATGCGCATTTTTTTAAAATTAAATATTTATTCAAAATAAAGATTGCATTTACACAAAATAATAAATTTTGCTAAATTAAAAAATGCATAACTTGCGTATATATTTTTCTCGCCTTAAAATTTCTCGATTAGAAGCTAATTATACGAAGAATCTGATTATATTCGACAGCGAAAGTTGGTGAAACACGTTGTTTTGTTGAAAGATGCGGCGGGCTGGAATATTAACTCGAGAAGTGAACTTGGAAATGTTTTGGCAGAACTCTCGTTGAATCCTCGAACTCCGTATACGATGAACAATTCGGTAACCACGATAAAACATCCGCGCACTTTCTCCCTTATGTAACGTAGCATATTAATAAAACGCAGAATTCGGTGCGGTAGGCGCGTTTGCGGAAACGCAGATTGCGAGCCCGGTTTGAAGTATGCGAATTCACGTAGCCGCAAATTCGCTCATCGCAAAGTTGTTGCTGCGGGGATATAACGACGCGTCTCTTTCTCTCTCTCTCTCTCTCCCTCTCTTGCGTGGAAAAGTGATGCTTTATGCGATGTTCAGACGGCTGTTTGGCTTCCGAGTTTGGAGGTGCAAAATCTCGCGAATCATGCAACGGCGCGCCCATTCGCGATCCGCGATCGCGCGTGAATTTAATTATAGTTTTGCTGAGGCAATGTAAATTATTAACCGCGTCGCGAGAGTGTTCGCGCTGTTACAAGAAACGATTTTGTTACGAAACACAAAACAATAGATAATTATTAATTATTTATTTACGCTGTTTTGTAATTTATTATATTTTCCCCCTATGTATTATGATAGAGGTATTATACTTTATAAGTATACAGATTAACAGAAATTTCAGTTTAACGCTATTTCACATATGTATATTTTCTTATTATTTTCAACTTTATTTTTTATTTTTATCTTTGTCACAAATTTGTGTGTAAAAACTGCACTGTTTTGCGCGCGATCATAAATATTGCAGTCTTGTTTTTACTTTGTATCGAGGATTTCGATCATGAGGGTCGACAGGCAAAATTAAGAATGTGACAGCTGCATGACGTACGTTCGATCCTCCCGGTATCCCTGCGGGATAAGACGGAGGATTATGTTTTCTCGGGAGGCCATTCGCGGAGGAGTTCACGGAAGGATGGATATGTCGCCCGGACATGACGAATGCCATCTCATAATAAGCTTTCCATTCGCCATCGCTCCTTCTCGTGGACGGCAGTAGCTCGCGATTTTGCGAACGATAAATCGACGGAACGATTCCGTCGTAAATCAACGGCCGGGACGGCGGCGCGACGGGCGTGAAAAAAAAAAGCGTGAATAACGACGAAAATCCGTGAGTGTTGTTCGCGAGTTCCGCGTGAGAATATTTAAATCGCCAGGATGAATCTCACGACGCGTACCTATCGTCCGTTATGGAAAATTTCACATCGGTCTCGCGTCGCGTTAAAAAGTTCCTGATCCTTCAAAATAGAATACCCGTGTTTATAGGGAGAAACTGATGAAGTAAATAAACTGTCAATATCAATATCAGAGAAATATGATTAATGACATATCGGAAGAATATCTGTATAAAAAAAAGCGCAATCTAATTTCTTTTTTTAAACGATGTTATTCAATTACAAATATTGATTTATATTATCATGCGAATTATATAGTTTGTGGATAATGTCTGTATCTTATCAGCAATTGTGACTTGAACGCGCGAGCTATTGATCTTCCATGACATTGTTTTATTTCGAAGGAGGAAAATGTCACTTACGTTTATATTACATACAATGTCATCTATTTTTATTTGCTCGTAGATATAGCTCACCTCATGTTTCATAGTGATAAATTACATGAATATAAAATGAGCGGAAAAATACAATATACTAAAAAGTCATTCGCCTGACGTTCTCCGCTAATATCGCTACGTATGTGAGAAAAAAATTTGCGCTTTCTCTGGAAATCTTGAATTTTTCTTGTCCTTGCATTTTCATTCGCGAGCCGCTTGGCAGGCATTCTTCACACTGGCGTTGCAAGATTGTCCGCGCTGGATCATCGCAAATGTCTCTTGCGAGTAAGCAAATATCTCGCTCCTCGTTTCTGCTTTTATGCGTTTTCATAAATTTTTCGAGAGCGTGCGAAAAATTCTCCGCATTAATGACAAATCGCCACGTCTGCGGGGAAGGTGCAAACGACACACAGAAAAAATTTAGTGAACAAAAAAAGCGTGGAGAGTATGAATGCGACGCGTGTTATGGAAATTCTTTAGGATTTCGTTGCCTATGTCGAATTATCGCCACCCTCATCCGTCTGATATTACGCGCGAATTCCCGCGCGGAATTCCATCTTGAGGCGGCCCTCGAAACGTCGTCGTCGTCGTCGTCGTCGGCGGCGGCGGTGCTACTCGGTAATATCGGTTATATTATGGTCGAATAAGGAACTTTGGGAATTCCCGCAAATACCCTCTCTCGAACGCGTTCCCGACGAAATGATCATGTGCCTAAAGTTTCAAGAGCGATCTGGCGTTCCTTCTTCGGCATTCTTTCTTTTCTCGCATTCGTCTCTTTTTTTTTTTTTTTTTTTTTTTTTTTGTTTTACAAAAGTCAGGAAGTTTAAAACATTATCATAAACCACTATGCAATTTATGTTAAGAAATCGTATAATCATATTATTAATTCTTCGGCATCGCTGATGACGGCTCTGAATGCATAAAAGATAAATATCAAAAAAATTAAAAAGAGTGTTTTACTTTTAAAAATATTTTGAATAATATAATATAGAAAAATTACACGTCGTTTACGCTTTTCATAAAACCTGTACAAATATGACAATAGTTAAAGTATAACGTAAATATAATGTTGGTTTCTCGCGCTTGTGTTGCAGATATTACGAGATCGTCAGGGACGTCAGGCCGAACAAGGGTACGATCCTCAAATCCTCGGTGGAGTATATAAAGTTGTTGAAGAACGAGCTCACGAGGATGAAGCAGAACGAGCTCAGGCACAAGCAACTCGAGCATCAGAATCGACGGTTACAGCTGCGCGTGCAGGAGCTCGAATTGCAAGCGAAGGCGCACGGACTTCCGGTTTCCGACTTCACCTGGGCGTCCACCTCTGCCATGCTCAACACCTTCCCGAGGAGTAAGCTCGAGCAACGAAAGGTAAGTCTTGTTTCGGTCGGGTTCGTATCTCGTTATTACTTCCTTCATTATATGTATATTAGCCTCATTTCATCCATCACGTGTCTAATTTCCATATTCATAATAATTATTACGTACTTGCATGTGATCTTAATTCTCGTTCTCTTGCTATCTCTTGCCTATCTTTGCTTTTTTAATAATAAAAATTATATTTACTTGTATTTTCTTATTCTCTCAGTCTCTCGAAAAATATTATATTTTAATATTATATGCAATATACATTTTTAATTACATATATACATTTATATTTTAGTAAAAATTAATATTCTCATATTTATATATTTATAACGATATTTGTGATAATTGATTGGTTATTATGACTCTAAATATGTGACGATATACGAGTAATATCTTTAATATCGATTGGTAGAGTATTAGTAAGTATGTCGTAACGACGAGTTATTTAATCTTAATACAGCAGCCGCGCGATCAATTTTCGAGGCTGTAAAGATCGGCGGCATCAATATATAACGATTCGACACATGATCCTTGATCCGAATAAACCTTCTGCTTGTTCGCCAGACTAGTTTCATAACGCATGCATCTGTTCCGACGAACGGAGGCAAATAGCTGTTTGCTTACTCCATCGTTCATTAGTTTGCGAGAGAGCACAATGTGTCTCTTACGTCCCCGTTTATATATGTATGTATTGATACGAGAGCGGCAAAGCTGTCTTTTGACAGCGCCGACGTAGAGTGTAACGGTGTTTTATTACGTAAACCAAGATCGATCTGAAGCTGTTTCTTGCATAATAAGAGAGAAATGTTTTTCTCATTTACGTACAATTAACGCATCAATCTTTGTCGCGCCTCGAGCGACTTTCGTGATGATGATTTTTCAATATCTTGTTCGATCGCTGATGACGAAGCCATTGCGGAGAAACTCGTAAACATCTGAAATTTTCGTTTAATATTCGAACAAACGTTAATAAAAGGAGCAGCAGGAATTATGCAAATTTTAAACAGCATTATAGCTATAATTGTAAAAATTACAGTAATTTGCGAAAAGGATTTGTACAATAATTAAAATAATTTTAATTACACTATTCTCTCTATAATTATTATAATTATTGTGAATATTATAATTTTCGCTTGAAAAAAAAAGGCAATGGATTATTTCTCATTTCGTTATTATTACGAAAACGTTAATCTTGATACACCAACTGACTTTCCACCTGACGATTCTTCATCGGCAGCGGATTATTGCCTCAAATAATGAACTGCCGGCTTATCGCTTGGTTGCCGTGCGAATCGTTCTCGTTCGTTTTGCCCCTCGTTACAATTTCGCTTCCCAATTCCGACCGAGAACGAATCTCCGGAAAGATAACCGCCACCATTGTCCTTGCTCTTTAAGGCGTTCGATGACGGAGCTATCTCTATGAGATGCAAAGTTACCGTTGATTTAGTGGGCCAGATAAAATTAATCGTACGAGACTTGATGCGCGCAGTTTCGTGATGCGATTAAGAATTCTTGACGTATCGATAAAACGACAACTCCAAAAGTCGCCTCTCTGACAGCAGGCCTCTTAAGGAGACTATGTCGACACCGAGGAACCGGCTAAAGAAACAGAGGTGGCTTATTAATCTTCTCATGTTACACACGCATCTACATTGGCGTAACTAAGTCTGTTCACACATGCACAATTTTTAAATTGAAACATCATGAATGTCGTGCGACATGCATATTTTGTATCTATGCAAAAAAAAAAAAAAAAAAAAAAAAAAAAATGAGAAACGTAATCTTTATGAAATGTCGGCAGTGCGATTGATTAGAGAGATATTATTATCATAAATTTTTGAATAAATATCTCCAATAGTTTATGTGAGAGAGAAAAAAAACCTATTACCTTTCTATCTTCTTTTTTATTTCTTCTAATTTAATCTGATATATTCTCGAGCTTAGACGAACTTTATTGTCACAGTGTGTGGCCATGACGATGACTACGCGATTGTTATATATGCATTGACGTTAATTTACGTCCGTTCAGTTTCGTCGCGTTTTCGGAAACATTCGCAGTTGCTGCGACGCGCGAGATAATGAAAGAGACGAGATATGACGTACCGAGAGGGAGGGATGAGTTGAATTATTGTTCGAGATAAAGTTCTGCCGGAGCGTAAGTAGTCTGACAAGCAGCTTCCTCGCGGTTAGAGAAATTTAAACATTGATAATGTCTCGCTTCTCGCGATTCGAATTCCGAGACCGAGGCGAGCGAAGTGTGTCTCGCGCGTATTGCACAAGAAATTTTACTGCGACACTTAACCGTCGGTTTGCTTAACGTTAATTTCGTTCCTCAATTTACCTTGCGCGAAACGTAAACGGTCTCGTGTCACAAGTGTGTCCCAGATAACGATAAATTATTTTCAGAAAAAAAGAATATCACAGAAAATGCTCTCTCTCTCTCTCTCTCTCTCTTGCTCTTTTATAAAAATACGTGGGATACAATTTTTGCAAATGACCGTCTCCAGAGATTAATTTGTTAATATGCAGTCTGTATAATATAATTTATCTGATTTATTACATCTGTGCTTACTTGACCTTCATTTATATATTTAATTTACTAGCTCAATTTATGATATTAAATTTATGATATGATGAAAAAAGATGATTAAATCGGAGGAAAAATATCGTTTGAAGAAATAATCCGCTCCATGCTACTTGCGCAACGTTCGTTCCGAGATTGCATAATTGCGAACGTAATTGCACGTCTTAAATCCATACGCGCCTGAATGTCGTGCAAAATATTTACCTCTCTACCGTCTCGTCGTTGTGCGTACGTCTGCAGAGCGTAGTCCTTATCGCCCGTCCGCCTCTTATCGTACAGGCTACTTCACGCGAGAGACTTATACCTTTTATCTCGCATCTCAGCGCGGCGTGTATTTTCGCGAGAGGAACACGCAGCGCCTATCCTTCGCCGCGTTGCGTCGTGTCGGGACAAAGGATAATCGCCGAATGAGTTGTAACGTCAGAAACACAGCGTTGCGCAACCACGCGCCATGGCATTTTTTTTTTTTTTTTTTTTTTTTTTTTTCATGCAAATTTAACGCCCTCCGCGCGCGCCGTCCAAGTGCACGCGGTTATGTAAAAAGCGCATGCGATCGTTTCGCAGAATGCCGCGTGAAGTATGAAATCGTACAACTGAAAAATGTGTTGCGGCCGAATCGGCGAGATTTTTTTTTTTTTATTTTTTTGAAAAGGATAATAAGCGCATTTTACAATTTTCTTCTCTCTTGCAAAATTACACTCTAACAATTCTCGATGCGAATACAATTTATGGAGATTTTCAAATAACATATATATGGATGACAGGAATGAATACATATGTGTTTGCAGTAAGCGTTACGTTGGGTATTCGCAGTTTTCATGCAATTCCTTTCATCCGCGACGCCCTGAGATACTCGCGTTTGTAGCGTAACATGAATAAAACTCGCTGAACGTAAATTTTACAATAAATTTGCCGTGACGAAAACCGACGACTAATCCGACGAATTAGTCGCTGGTAATGTAACGACAAGTAATTTGGATCCACGGTCGTTTGCGTCTGAAACACGATTGGAAATTAATTCCGGTTCTGGTAAGCCAACCCGTCTGTGACTTCGCAAAGTTATCAGCTGCATCTGGCAGAGAAACAGCTTCAATCAGCTTACTTCGATACGTGTGTGGCGATAGCGTGGACGTTTAAATCATGATTATATCGAGTATTTCATTTCCCGAATTGAAAGATTAATTCGTTTTTTCACCTAACAATTTTAATACTTTTTATTATTCTATTGAAAAGATATATTATATCTGATAATTGATTTCATCATTTTTATTGCGCATATTTTTTACAGTATTTTTAACGACCAATCTCTCAACCTAACTGACAACTTCTGATGAGTCTCGACATTTAATTTTTTGAATAATCTCATTTTCAAAACTTTTGAAGACTACTTTTTCAGCTAATTAATACATATATAGCTTTTAATTGTTCTAATCTTAGTACTAATTTTGCTACGAAACTCATCATATTGCATTACGAAATTACATCCTTTTGCATGTGCAATGTAACTAGCAATAAATGTTCGATATTACACACGCTTTTCCGCATCATCGCACTATATCGATGGACAAGTGTCGAATATATAAACATCTGTTTATATTCATATTTACTCCTGCTTTAGAAGAGACTTCACCAGCGCATCCAATACCGACTTTTTCATAGAAGATCGACAGCACATCCTTTTTTTTCATCGAAACCAATATCCATTCCTAGAAGAATATATTTATGGAATTTATAGAAATTTTATAGAAGATTTTTTTTCGCATCGGAACACTACTGTTCAAACTCCCATCCTATCCCAACGTTCGACGTCCGACGTCCGAGTTTGCGCTCCAGGGCGGCTCGTTTTACACGATGCCGGATATTTTTCTGCCGTAGATACCGGACCTGGCGGTGACGGAGGAGGCGACAAGCCTGAGCATGTCGCAGCTCGAGGACCTCATGGAGGACGACACCGGCGGTCCCGTTCACGGCGGCGACCCGATGCTGTCGTCCCCGCATCTGCCGCCGTTGAGCCCACCTGCGGCCGCCTGTCACCACGGTTTAACCGACGAGGACACCCTCGGCAGTCTGGCGGTGACCACGTCGAATTCCTCGTCCGACATGGACATTGTCGCGTAGCGTCGAAAACCACCGTCGTCCGTCAGCTTCGCGCGCGATCGAGGTCGACTCCCGAAACTTTCATCGTCGCGGATTTTCCGGCTTTTGACCGAGATGATCGATTTAGGTTTGTGTAAGAAATAATTGGAACGCTAATGTATGCGTAAGACATAAAGACAGAAAGCTGCTACATATCATAGATCTTCATCGTGGAAGAAACGGCAAAGAAATTCGCGCCCCACACCATCGGATTTTATTGGAGCGACCGCGCTCACGTGGATTTATTTATCTAAAACTAGTCATCGACTCGAGAGGATCTTATTGCGGAGCACCGGCAAAAGAAATGAAAAGGTATAACCGGATTAGATGTTGCCATACAGAAGATTAAAGGAGATTGCCTCGAATATTTTAATCGAGCAAACGATCATATTTATACTGGAAAAATAATCATTATTGAAGAAGAAATATCGATATTCTTCTGAAATGAAATTACTTGATTAAATTTCAATAAAAATAATTCGTTTTGGAAAATTGACATAATTAGAATGTTTTCATAGAAATACGTACATCGAAATACATTTATCGGACCTCATAAATACTGCCAATTTTCGTAATTATCAAGAATATATAGCGATTACTGGTGCAATATCTTTACTTGTTATTTAAAATGTCATTAATGATTGATTTCATTGTCTCCTAATTAACTATGGACAGCAAGAGCATTTTCGAAGATTCTTTTAACCTGGGAGATCATCAACAAGACTTTAAAGACTAAATTACCGTGACAAGGTATCAAATTCGCGTTACGCGTCCTTGAAGATTCAGTACGCGAATCAGATGGAGGTTTTTCGGGTCGATGACGAGAACCTCAAGAGGTGATCGAGCGTTTTCAAGCTGGCCGGGATCTTTCCAAGTGGCGGTGAAAGTCGTTATCGCCGGGCGACGGAGGAGGAGTTCAGGGTCGTTCCAATTGCGAAGAACGGAGGGCTCGTTGTCACGATTCTAAGAAACGGCTGGCCGTTACACCGATGGAATGCGTGACATCTTACGTGCGTTGTATGTTATGTCAGTGCACCCGAAGGACGCGCTCCTGTCGCGCTTGAGACGAGCCTAAACATTCGTTATCGTCGAGGACGATATGTCGTCACGATGCACATCAGTGATGCGCATTGTATTGCTGGACGACGATTTCTTTAACGAAAGACGAGAAAAGACGTCAAAAGTGCTAACTATATATATAGTTTGTTATGATATTACTTAATCATCGAGAAATTATTTTTGTAGGTTGCGAGATGTGTTGAGAAAAAAATGGTCTCTAAGGGAGATGAGAGAAAAGGAATATTTTTAATAAAATATTTTCTCCAGGGATATATCTCTTCGATAAGAGATATAATTGTTAATATATAAAATTTGTGAAAATGATTGCTTTATATGACACGTCATTGCTTTCGCACGTTTATAAAAATTACGAAATATCAGATCTGTGCTGAAAGAATGGTTTGAAAATAAAAGTAGGAGATTATTAAGATATAAAATTGTTATTAAAAAACAAGATATTGCAATAGCAAAGAATTCATTGAAGAGAAAATCAGATTTAGCGATTCTCTTAATTTTCAATTTATTAAATATATATCAACTTGATATACGAATCGAGTGCCTTTTCTATGGAAATAATCGAAATAAAAACATATTTTCGAAAATATATCCTTCGATTTCAGTATTAAAATTTGTATATGCAATACTACACAGTCGGGAATTTCTTATCCCAGAAATACACAAAGATACGTACAATTTGTCAATATGTAATAGTGTATAAAATCATCTATATAGCAAAAATTTTAAAACTTTATAAAAATTTCTCTTTAAATTATATGGCTTCTCGAGGATTATGAAATTCCCTATGTGTTCATAGAATTATATCATCTTGCCATTATTTTTATCGCAGTCGACATTTTTTCCAATAATCAAAGATACGATGATCGAGGAAACAAATATCAGATAATCATATCAGAATACGAAGTACTAGTACCAAAATAATTTTTAATAAAACTTGATCACATCGTTAAGATAAAAAAAGGGAAGATAAAATAATATATTCCATACGTACACATAAGAGACCTGTATTCAATTGACTATTCGCGAAAAGGCTCATGCAATCTGCCATTAATTGTCCATCGTACAAAGTGGTCTCGCGACAAAGGCGCCCGTCATCGACGTCGATATCGGGGCGATATCGCGTCTGATACCCCGAGTGCAGGCCCGTAGCGGATGAGCGAGTACTACACTCAAGTTCGTTATAAAGTTTGCTAATAGTTATTGTCCTCTCGGCAGCGTGTACATCGTGGCCTGCCTCGTGCGTCGCTCACAGCGAGCATACGGTGGCTTTTGTACGCGACGGCGACGGTCCTTGATTTCATCGTTTACCTTGCGTTCGCCGGGTATAACCCATATTGCCCGAGTCACTACGTCGTCGTCGCCTCGAGCCAAGATCGATGATTGTTCGACCGAGGAATCACCATCGATAAATTATTGCCGCTTGATAGCAAGGGCAGTAATTAAAATATCACCTACTTTTCAGGAGAGAGCGAGAAAAAAAATTGAATATTCGTTATAAAACGGAATATTGGAAGAGAAAGATAAGAGATATTATTTTAAATGCATAAGTCGAACTATTATTAAATATCAAGCAAGTTTTAATTTGATTTTTAGTTTGATAAAAATATGAAAATAAGATATCCTTTTACTAGTTAACCGAATACAGTACATTTGATAAATTTAAAATTAAATATATTTGTTTTTATCAAAAACACAAAAGAGAAACAAAGACTATGAGAATATTCTTTAGGACTATTCTTTCGATTTCTTCTACGAGTGTACTTTCTATGTATTTTCTCGATTAAATGTTTTATAGCTTCAAGCAGTGTTAGGGAAATAATAACAGTTTATACACAGAATATCTAAACACTATCACTCTCTATCCAAACACATTGCTAAATCACAAGTAATAACGGATAACGGCCACTTTTCATTATTTGAAAAGATTAGCGGGAAAAGAAAACATTTTTAAAAGTTATTTTTCCAAAAATAAATATTAATTCTCTTTTTACTCTGTATAAAAAAAATATTAATGAACAATATATTTAATATATTTTAATCATAATGTAATAATTGGTATGACTTGTGAAATATTAATTATATTTAATATCTCAAGCACTCATGTAGTCAGCGGATTTTTTTACGATTAGTAATAACGTGTTTTTTCCAGCTGTCTCATTTATCTATTTCGATTACATAGAAAGTGATAGAGTTAGACATTCCAGACGTGGACTATAGGCAGAAGATCAACATACTGCCCTCGAGTGTGTTCTTATCGCATCATTAGTCCTTAGATAAACCGAGAACTCTCTTTTGTGAAGAAATACATTCTCGTAGTTCATAGTCTAGAAAAACGCTCGTAATTGCGTTTGAAACTTTTTGATAAACGAAACGGTGTCTTATGGATTCAATGGTGCCAGTTTAATCAAGATAAATAAAAGATTAATCTCCTTTGAGATAAAAAATATCTTGTTACATGTGTATATATATATATATAAAATCAAGATATATATCGCCAGAATATACTGTATTACAACCTCTCTCTGAATTTTCTCTCTGAATTAGTTTATATACATAAATATATATATGTCAATTCCTCGATATAAAAATGACATTTATAAAACGCATTGAAACCGGAAGAACCAATGTCACTTCGCGACTCGTTTTCTAAGAGATAAAAGGATAAACTTTTCACATTTACATACAACAGAAAAGCTATATAATAATATATATACGCATATATACATATAATTATTCCCATGATTTTGAGTCGCGGAACGACCTTAACTTTTTCTGGCTTCAAGATGGTCGATGTGTAAGGTACTCATAGAAGAATGTTTTTGTATCCAATACACGATACCCACTCGCGCAGGTCGCAAGTTTTTAGTATACGATCTGTAACTCATCTCGAGGACACTTCTTCGTCGGTACATACTCCAGGTATATATACTTTCTTACGAGGTCTATGTAAACAAATTACAGCAGGTTGGAAACGCGCGCGCGTTGTTGTGCAGAGTATTCTCGTTTCTCGCAAGCGTGACTGAACAAACGAGCAAAACGTTGCAAGCGCAACGGCAACTGCAGTTGCTCTCGGAGACTGCGATGCCCTGAGGCTGATATGTCCATTAACAAATCATTCCGTTCGCGATATATGAATTTATTGCGCAACGCAATGTTGTCGTGCGCACATACACACGTCGTAGCGAGTAATTTTATATTAGCATTGTCAACGTATGTTCTTGTTGATTAATTGTTGTTTAATTTCAACTGCGAGAAAGCTCGACGAACATCAGATATAGAACGTACGCGCGCGCAAGAGAATGAAATAGAGAGAGAGAGAGAGAGAGGAGAGGTTTTGTAAGAAATATATTTTAAAAACCTTTGAAGAAAAACTCTTTCTCCTTCTTCCTCTCTTGCGTTCTCAAGCTGTAAAAATTAATTAGGAAATTTTATGTAGAACACTCGGCTATTTTTAACGCTTCATCGCCTACAAATTCTTTTGTAATTGTTAAGTTAATTTTTCTTTGAACAAAAATTTGATTAAATGTCACTTTTTCCGCTTTACTCTTTCAATTTCTTACATTAATGTAAGAAATTACCAAATTAAATAAAGAATAAGGTTTCAGTCTTTATTTGCAGCTTCAAAACTTAATCTCAATAGGGATGCTTTTCTCTTTCATTATTTACAATTGGATAAATTATTAATATAAAATTTGATTTTTGTTCAGGAAAAGTAGACTTCAAATTGATCAAAGAATAGTCTGTCTACAAATACGTTCCTCCGGGACGTCCTATACTTAAGCATCAAAATTGGGTATAAGGTCAGCGAGCGAAAGAAATTTCGTGCTTCGAGTGATTATCAAAATTCGCCGAAGGTTCTTTCGCAAAATCAGACCAACTCGCAATTCCGTGCACGAGCCGCGCGATGCGGAATACGTAACGATTCGACGACACGGTGCACTCGCCTCGGGTCAAAATAATGGGGGGAGATGAGAGAAGGAAGAACGCTAACTCCCCCGTTGTCGGTGTTATGTAACCACCGGGGAAAAATAAATAATCCGAGTACACGGCGTGCGCCTAAGGTAAATAGTGATTCCGGTGGCTCGCGAAAAACTTTCTTGTCGAGGACGCTTTCTTGTCCATGTTTAAAAGGGGCTTGTTAGGACTTTTGGCGAGGACGTGACTTTGCTCGCAAGAGAGTTCGGTCCGAGATTCGGTGAGAAATTTCACGCGTGCGAAATATTCGTCGTTTCGTGCAGACGTGAGGATCGGTATCATTAAATATACATTTTATTTTTCCGAGTAGGTAGAAATTAGAAAAATAAAACATACACAACTCACTTTTCGTTTTCATTAAGCATTCGGTGTTTAATAATTGATCGATGGCAAAAAATTTAATTAAAGTTGACATTGTTTCTTCATCGATATATCGAAGCAACGCGATGCCGTCAAAAGTTGCAAATTTTTCCGTCTCAAAACGCCAAAGGCTATTGCCATCGTGAATACATAACGAAAGTTAAGTATGCAATAATGATTAGCAGACATAACTGGTTTGCGAATCTCGAAATAGGTCATACCCCTAGGGTACGTCATTTATAGAGAGAGTGCTGCCTACCTTTAAACTCAGAACGAAACTAATTTCTGTCGGAACGAAATTTCACGACAATGTGCAATGGCGCGTTACGGAAGACGTATTGGAAATTTATCCGAACACAGCTGTATATTCATTTGTTTCCGAATATAATATTTCTTTGATGCATATTGATGTTGCAAGAATAATTTTCAAATTTTAAGAAAAAAGATATTTAAATATCACGTTAACAAGAAATTTTCTTTTCTTTATTTCTATAGTTTATTTTTATAGCTCTTTACAATTTTATATTAAACAAATTATTGAATTATTTTAATGTTCAATATTAAATTTATTTATTTATTCGTTAGTACGATTTTTCACATTTTGCGCAAGATTTTTTTTTTGAGAAGAGATTTTGTTAGATTAATTTTTTAATATAAATTAAATTAATATAAATAATAATAATTTTTTCAAGTACTTATGTATTAATTTAATATAAATATTGCGAGATTGTATTATGAATGCTTTTTGCTTATTCGGAAATTCAATCTCTCGAACATACATTTCGTCGCACGAAACGACGACAATCCAAGTTTTCGAAGTTCACCGATGCTGACGTTGCAAGTTTGCGAGTCGTCCATCGCGAATCGGTATCATTTGCATGCGGGTACATAACGCGACGACAATGAGAATAAAAACGAGAGAGAAGATGAGGGCGAAAGTACGAGGCAGGTGCGCCGACCATAAATAAAAGACATTGCTGCCGATGTTACGTGCTATAGAACGAGATTGAAAATTCCGCAAACGCGGAATATATATGTGCGTTTCTCTCGTCCAATCGAAGCCCTTCGCGACATCATCAATGCATTACTTTTTTAAATATATTTACAAAATTTTACGATTCATTTATTCGCGAAAAATTTAAAAGTTATCAACATTTTTTTTTAATTGTCAATTTTTCTTTCATCACTTTCGTTTGATGTCAATCTTTCTGTTTTTGTTTTTTAATTTGGATATCTGAAAATTGAAGGAAAATATAATCTTTATCGGTGGTATTTATATTCCGGCGCTCATGTTTATATGTGGGTTTCCCCGTAAGTTTCACCGTCTCGTGAATAAAACATCGACGCGGACCAGGCCGAGGACAAGCACGCGCTCGCAATGAGCCGCGCGTGTCGCGTGTTTTAACACGCATTGGGATTGTACATATCCCGGTAAGCCGGTTTGACTAGGCTTTTCTCCATCGTCGGTGTTTTTGCCACGCACTTTTATCGTTCGTTCGAGCACGCCGCATTCGCTCGTTGACAGCCAATAGTTAACGGTGCCATAAGCGTGTCACGCGAACGGCGAATTTAAATATCGTCGCGCATCGGCAGCGCGTGTGCAGTTTTAAAGACACGCTCGTGTCAAATGATCACGTTTTCGCAGAGAACCAATTTTGTAATACTGTTCTTGAATCTTATAGATATAATTTTATCAAAATTTCATTTTTTTTTTTCTTTTTTTTTTACTTATATTTTTATTTTTAATATCTTGATCAAGTTTGAATCTTTTTTATAAAGTACATTCGCCTCTCGTAGATCTGCCACTCGTGACAGAATCGTTGGAGGAATCGCGGGAATTATCGTTGACGCGCGTATTTCTCGTCGAATTTCCTCCGAGCGCAGCCTCCTCGACGCAAAATTGCGCGCACGCTTCGCAAGCACAGATAAATCTCCTCTAGACGTCGAGCCCTCGCAAGCGAGAGAGCATATCCCGACCGATATCGTATCTCGAAACGGACGCGTAAGTCAATACTCCTGGAATGCGAAAAGACGTTTTCCGCCGAGCGAGTTTGCAGGAAGCGAGATCATTTCGACACGCGAGAAGAGATCCGCGATCTTCTCGCAGCCCTCTATCATAACGTGTGTGTGTTGTGCGTGTGCGTGTGCGTGTGCGTGTGTGTGCGCGCGCGTGTGTGTGTGTGTGTGTGAGATACGATAAAGTATACACCCAATAGATATAAGCGAATAAGTACAATATGTAGGCTAGGAAACGTGCGAAGAATATATTTTCGAAAGTATTTTATGAAACGAAGAATTTTGCGCTATGCAATATTAAGTCTTGCATCTTATCCTGTATTTATCCTTCTCGATTCGATAGTTATTAATGATTTTTTTTTTTTTTTTTTTTTTTTTTGACAAATATAAATAAAATACGTGCGAAAAATACATGTAACGGTGCCTATACAAGAAAAGTGTGAAAGATAAAGCGAGAATGGTGTTATCAATTTTCATAGTTTAATTGTTGACAATTCGAGAGAGATAGATGCGGAAAAGCGAATATATAATGTTAATTATATCGATAGTAATAGTAATAATAAAAGTTATCGTTATTGTTGCGCGTCGTTAATGATACGTTTTGAGACGATACTTTATTATCCGTCATTGTTACATCGACGTACCGTCATTGGCGACGTGACGTCTCCATGTCGATGACTATCCATTGTTATCATTTACTATTGTACAATTATTAGGGCGTGCAATTACGATCATGTAATTATAATCGTTATAAATACATGATGACGAAGCCAAGCGAATCGGAACTGTATTATGTTCGATGATGATTGGTCGTGATGGCGAAGCAGATGAATTATGTTATGTTATGTATATGTTTTACTCGTTGTTACTCGCGATATTACAGTTGCAATTTTCGTAGAAGTGGTTATGACGCAGTGCCTGACAAAATGAAGATAAAGGATGACGTTACTGAATTGTGAAGTTTATTTATTCATCAGCATAATCGCCTCACTCCTATTTTCATCTCCTTTTCTGGCATCATCGAAATCCGCTTATTAGATATGCAGATTATGCACAGCTGACACAAGAAGTGATATATACATTGTTTTATGTTCGCCGATAAATTTTATTGAAACGTTTTATTATATCCTTTGTAAAGAAATTTACGGTCGGTTAGATTAATGATTGCAAACGATCTTATAAATTTATTCAAATCGAGAACACGTAGATTTTGACAGATTTGTCTTTTATTTTTAAGAAAAAATTTTCATGTATAATTAAGTCTACAATTTTTAAATTGAAATTTTTACAACACTACAACACTACTTTTATATACTACAAATTTAATCTGCAAACATCACGTAGTCAAGAACACCGCAGAGCCTTAAATATTTAATCAACTTGATTATCATTGAAGCGGATAATCTACGTTCATTTGAAATTCTTAATTTTCCACGAGTTATCTACATTGCGACGGGTCAATAACCCGCCGACGGTGAAGAAAAGTGCGCGCTTAGTGGCGATATAAAATTCAACGTCCAGGAGTTGAGTTAATCGCAGACCCGGGACCCTTTCAAAGGCGAGACTTAAGACGAAGTAAAAAATGAGGGGAAGGGGAAAGAAGGTGAGAATTAGAAAAATGGCAAAGAAGCCGAGAACACAAGAACACAAAAATGAGGCATAACGAGAAAATTCATCGAGATTACCCTATATCTCCTCGGTGTTTCTACAGTTTCCGAGTACGAGAAGACCGCATCTTTATCCCATTTCGTCCTCGCTATAATTCCTTCATTCAGCGGTAACGAGCGATCACGAGGAGGAAATGCAATTTGCTGTGACGACGGACGGAAATGGGCTTCTCGAGTGGTTTCGGCGTCGGTCAGGTCAGCGCATAGGGCGAGGAGGAGGTCAAGGCTGATACAGGTTCCCCTATATGGCTAATCGTATAGCTCCGGGCTAAGGAGGAAATAATGCTCGATTATTCGCTTATATCTGATCTTTCGAATTGACCGCGTGATATTATTAAAAGAGTATAATGTAGCAATTAATCGCTATTGTTTTTCTCTCTATTAGTGAAAAGTATTTCTTATCGTATTTACACAAAATGAATTCATAATCTCGCATTTGCTCGTTGAAAATTTCAAGGAAATTTCGTAAAAAGTTAATGAAAATGGTGATTGTGTTGGTATTTCTAGAAAAAATATATTATACGTTTTATTTGACATTACATTAACTCTTCATAATTATATTAATTTTATGTTGAAATTTATTTTGTGAGGCTCAAGTATTATACGCAGAGATTATCTATTTTTATAAGAGTATGTAGACCTTTTTAGCATTAGGTTGTATCGCGTGATAAAAATTTAGTCAGATATAATGACACGTGTCTCGAAATTTTTAATACCATTTTTTATCGTCGCGATAAGAGTTCAATGAAAGGTCGCGCGAGTTAAGATAATTAGTTTGATATCACACACACAATTTTTGTAAATTTAATAACACTCTTTCGCGAAGCACGTGTCTTATGGTTCGCAATTTTAATGATAGGTTACCGGGTGCTCAAGGTTGATGCACGAGAGACACATATGTCGCCGAGCATTATGATTAACAATACACGCGAGGCATCAATCTAGAATGCGCATTTCTATGTAAACAAAATCAGTGTTCACGTAATAACTCAATAACCAAAATTGTGAAAAATAATGTTTATCGCATAATATTGTCGTTAATTTCTACAAATATTATAAAATCCTTGAAATATTTATATTTATAATATTTGTATTCATTATCGAGAAAATAATTTAGCGTAACCAATCAATCGTTTTATAATTTGGCAAACAAATAATGCGAATAATGATGTTTTAATTGACTGATAATCGCATCGAGCAACAAGCATACACCACTGTCGGCTCGTTTTACAGGATCGATAATTACGGGCGACTCTTTTACGATGTCTGGCTACCTTCATTTCCAACACTGTCCCCGAACCTGTCCCGGCCAATACTCCTACACCCTTTGCTACCAACCCTTTGCTACCTAGCCCACCAACCCTCCTCCCGCTCGACACCAGCGTATAATGGATCGGTTCAATTTACTCGGCGCTGCCTACGGTGCCACGATCCCGTGCCGTGGAAAATGGAAAAATTCCGGGAGTGCGAGAACGAGGAATGGTAGACCGGGAGCTGTTCGCTGAGAACGAGGCTGTTGTATGCGTCTCCATCGGGGAAACGACGAGATTTCATTATAATGGAGGAGAGCCTCGCGGCAAAGTGCGAAGTCTCGCGGCAGGTCTATCCTCTGGGGATAAAAGAAATTGGCGGGAATTATGTCGGAAAGTGTCTAGGGTTAAAAAGAGAGGGAGAGAGAAAGAGAGAACAAAAGTTGAGAGACCGTACGACTACGGAGGTTTGTTTAATCGATGCGTGCCGAAGGGAATTGTATAAACACGAAGATAAAATCGCCACGTTACCCGGATGTGATATTACATTCACTGAAAAAATTGTATCTTTATTGTAATATTATTGTTTGGAAAACACTCTGCCAGAGGTTTATCATTAGAATATATTATAAGCCCTCTTTTAATTTTTTTTACTTGCATTCGGGAAAACTTGCCTTTTAATTTTGTATTACGTATTCAAACTTTCCTTTTAACTTTATATTACGTATTCAGTTTAAAAGACACGAATATATGTAAGTCTGCATATTTTCATAAACTCACACGGTTTCATAGCAGCAACGATTAAAATATATAAATGAAACTCTTATTACATGTAAAAGTTACACGAGTTCACGTATTCGTAAAAGAAATTTGATTACGCGCAAGAAAGAAAATTGTTAATTAGGCCACGCAATTGAAAGTATTATATATTACATTTATATACGAAAAGACGGGAATTGGTGCATGACTCTTAAGTATGCCACTATGCAAGTGTCCTTTAATTAATGCACATTTATATCTATGCCAAGAAAATCGCAAATGAGGATAAACACGCAACTTATTAATATTTTCTTTGGAGAAAGGAAGAGAGAGAGAGAGAGAGAGAGAGAGAGAAAGAGATTAACGCGTGGGCATGCTCAACGTGAGAATGTTAGTTTTTACAGAGAGACGTCGGTCGTAAATTTAACATTGCAAAATGTCATCTCGTATAGTTCTTTACTGCACGGCGACGATGATGCAGTGGTTATTGTCGGAAACGATGATAACTCTCAGTTACTCCATGAATTTCCGTATTACGATAATTTCTTCTTACGTCAGACCGCCTCTCCGTTTTTTACGAAGATAAATATTTGCATTATTAGCATGTAACTTAACTCTTTATTGCGAAAAGTTATCGTCAGATGAGATTCACCATCATGGAGGGCACGTTATATCCACTTTGCATTTTTACATGCATTGAAAAAATTTTCGCACTCTAAATTCATACTTTCATATAAAGTATATATATATGTATATATATATACATATATATATATATATATATATATGTATATACTTTAGCGATTTTTAATTTTTAAAAATATTTAAATTAATAATAATTATTCTTTTCTACGTAAATATCTTTTACATTTCTGGTTACGCGAATTCTCTTATGCAATACGATATTTTTTGCCATTAATTTGTCGTATCTGCGGAAAATGAAGATTGCTCGCATTAATTTTTATAGACAAACTCGGCCATTTATGTGAGACTGTCGTATACCACATATTTATGTGGGAACTTTTAAATTTAATATGAAGAGCGATTTAACTGGACACAGCACTGACGTATACATGGTAAAAAAAATCACTTTCTTACATATCCACTGTTAGTTTAATATACGTTTCAATTTAATTTTTCGAGCGTTATAAAAACTTGAGAAAAATCGCGATCAATTCTGCGTATTCAACTTCCGAGTCTCATGTAATACTTCTTCAAGGGAACGAAATAGCCTGGATTTTCTACTGAATGAAAATATTTTCGCTGAAATTTATAAAGAAAACTATCGATATGATAGTTCTGTAATATGTTATGATATTCCTATGTTTTAAAAATTCTAATAATAGCAAAATTATCGTGAGAAGAAAAATAGACAAAAATGTTAAAATTATTTTTTAAAATTTAATGAAGCGATAAAATCTGAGCTTTTCTGCAATAGTTCAAAACTTTATTTAATTTATTAAAAGCAATTTTTTGATAAAAAAACTCATTGTTAATAATCGTTATAAAACATTGCTATATATCGCATAGGAATTCCAACTTTCCCGCGAAATTGAAAAAAATTCGCATTTATGATCGACGAAGAATTTTCCATGGAAATAAAACTCGGCTCCGAGAAATGTCAGATTGCTGACGTTCCGCTTTAGAAATCTTTATCAGCGCGATATGACGAAAGCGTCGTGCGAGGAATTGACATAGAGTTAGAAAGATATTTGCTTAATTAATTAATTATCTACATCAGACAACGCGGGCCAACATCTGGCTATTTATTTCCCCGACAACGAGTCGCTGCGGCATAAATTTCAGGGATTAAAGTTACATCAGGTAAGCATTAAAGCGTCGCATCCTGTAAAATGGAACCGGCAGAATATAACGGGTGACGAGATGTAATCATACAAAGGCAAAATATTATATACAAGCTAGTAAAGTAAAATTAATTTCCTAATTGAAATTTTTTAATCATCTTGCTCACGCACGTTTGCGATTTAATTGCTGTCGTCCGATTATGTACGTATGATGCGTTATCAATTATACATGCTAAATGCAGATAAAGTTTGCGATAAGGCGATGTATTTCAGAGTGAATTCATATAATTTATAATGGAAAAAAGGGAGCGATTTTTTTAAATCTTGTATTTCATATAAATTAATTATGAATAAAATTTTTGCGCAGAGTTTTATTTTTATTATTTTTTAAATATTTTTATATTATATATCTTTTATATTTTTTTATATCTGATTTTATATTTATATTTAAGAGAGAAAAATGATGAAGAATTTGTTTTGATTTAACGCTCGATGTACTTTAAGTCATTACTTTCTTCCGAATCTTTCCTCTTCGGTTTAAGGATCAATTAATTTGGATTAGCTTGCGAATCACCTGGGTACATGCCTTAAGCCCCTTGACTTTGTAGAGGTCGCAGGTTAATAGAAAATTCGGATACGGTGGTATTTCGAGATAAATAAGAGAAATTAACTCGAACGAACAAGATAAGCCAAGGCGATTTTCGCGACGTCAACTTTTGCGAAAGTGAAATCCTTGAAAGTGGAAACTATTGTAGCTGTGTGCAAAAAATTCTCTTTTTTTGTTATTGTAATTAAAAAGAGAAAGAGAGGAGTGCAATTTGTTTTTTTTTCCATTATGTTGTAAATTATTTGAAGAATAATCTTGTTTATTTTTATTACTTCTTAAATAAGTTCGAAAATAATTTATTAGATATGCGAATGAAATGTACGTCATAGATCTAGGCACCTAGTATAGTATTTAATTAACGTATTTTCTAAGTACTCACACTTTTGGCAACCTTCCGAGTTTTTTTCGAGAATGTTTTTGCGTTTTTCATCTTCATGCAGCATTTGCTGTGATTCAACGAGATGTTTCTTTGACGTCTTCATCGTTTCTTTCGTCGCTTTCGTGTCGAGGAAATATCTCTTAAGCAGCTTCCACTGTTTCGCAAAAAGGTACCTATTCCTCGAATCAAGGTATCTTCTCGATTTTATCTCTCCCTTTTGTGTATATATATATATATAAAATATATCTTCTCCTTATATATTTCTTCTCCTTTCTCTTTCTCTGTCTCTTTCGATTTCGCATCTTCAATCTCCTTTTTCAAATCGTTCGCGTAAAAGATGTTTTTTACTGGCAAGAAGGAAGAACCTAAGAAGCTAGAATGATTAACGAGAAGTCGAAGAGATCGACTTCGTTTTGCACTCGGTTTTCTGTGAGTTAATTTTACGTGATGTGTCTTCGTTTCTTTTTACGCTGGATAAAATTAAAAAGTAATTTTTAAGCTATTTATTTGTATTTTTGATATTGATATATCGACTTTTTCCTACATCAAGTCTTGATGAAATCTCTAATATTTTAAATTCTAATTTTGAAACGTATAACAATCTCCATAACTGCATTATCACAGATTAAACGGAAATCGTCAGGAATATCCTGATGGAAATGAACTCAACTCTCATCCGTAATGAATTGTTAAGCGGATTACACCGAGTTGTTCGGATTAACTTTATCCGAAACGAGGCATCCGTAATAGTCTATAAGAAAGTTCTGTATTTTTCTCGTTAATTCGAACGAAACATACCACCCGATAATGAGCCGTAAGTCGATTCCGCTATTGCATTTGCAGCAGCGGAAAAGAATCTTGGCGCGAGAGAACGAGATTTAATTTAAAACAGTTCAGAGAATATCGATAAATGGAAAATAATACTTGTGCGAATTGGAGGGTGACAGGAGAAGGGAGGCGAGATCTCACTTTTCTTTAATCGAATGCTCTCTCTCCCTTCTCTCTCTCTCTCTCTCTTTCTCTCTCTCTCCCCCCCCCCCTCTCCTTCTCTCCTTCCCTCTCTCCCTTTCTCGACAAAACTTTCGGGGACATTCGTCATTTTAACGATGGTTTTATTGCGGATCTTGGAAATATGTTTGGGATCTGCTTCTCCAGATGCCTTGTAAATTTTACTCGTATATTTGCTTCGCGGCACTATTTCGTCGGTTAGAGGGAATTATGGCGTTTTATACTGTGGGATGTTGCACGTTATATATGCAGCATTAAATTGAATCGATGATATTCATATTTTTTTCAACAAAGATAAAAATTATCTTTGTAAATAAAATTAGTCTTCCTATTGCATTTTTTGTATATTTTATATTATGTTATTATATATTTAATGTATATTTTATGTTTAATGTCCATATACTGTTTATATTTATTTATTATATTTAATTTAAGATTAAATGTTATTGTTTGATATTAAATAGTATTAATGTTAAACAATATTAATATTTAATATTAATGATTAAATCTTAATTATGAAATTCATATACATATACATACATACATATATATATATATATATATATATATATATATATATATATATATATATATATGTATATACATATTCACTAAACTAAATATGATTACATCTATGTATGTATATCATTATTTTTAATTTACATAAAATATATAATTATTCTAAAATAATGAAATGCTCTTGTGTGACGAGCAAATATCGATCAAATATTTCCTGGAAATTGTCGAATCGACGGCGCGTAAAGCCCGGTTACGGATCGACCTAATGGCTTAACGAGGATTTTATTGCGAGCACTGTAAATTTCCCGCGCTCCAACGACGCCAATGTATCGTTCGTAGTATCGCACATGTGCAACTCGCCGCACTTCCTACGCGAGAAATCCGGAGAAAATTCGTCCTTCTGGCGAATGTCGATCGTCGTGACCAATGATGCGTTCCTCGTATCCGCGAATACCGTATCGGATATTTCCTGACAGACCGCGCGTGCGTCCTCTGCTCCACTTCTTGTATGATTTTTTCTTTTTGGCATGCGAGTCCGACGCGTGTTTAACATACTTTTTTCCTTCCGCGGACGGAGAAATTCCGCGACATAAAAGTATTTTAATTTCCGGTTGACTCATTCTGTCGCGCGCGTTAATTACCTTCGGTTTTCATGCTCCCGCAATCTGAATGTTTTAAACCGAAGAACTAGATCGAGTTCTTATTTAGAATCGTTTCGAAGATTCTCGATTGAAGTTGTTACATTCATAAAATCATAAAAAGATATAAAATTATTTGCAATAATTTTGATATCAATTATCACTCTCGTTATTATTCAATAACGAAGGTGATAATTAATATTCCAATATTTTGCATTTTTAAAGTATTAATATTTTTATTTTAAATTATGTCGTTGAAGATTTTTCATTGTTTAGACGTATAGTATAGGAATTTTAATAAATTATTAAGTTGTTGAATAAGTTTTTTTAAAAATTTATATTTAAATTTTTAATGTTTATATTATAATTATTTTATTTCGCAGCTTACGCACATAATCTACGGCGTTCCATTAACAATAATTAGACGCAATTTCCGTCGGTCGGCGTCATGCTGTCATGGTTTTCTTCTTGCCGATGGGAACGACAGCCAGCCAGCCAACTCGCGGGCGAATTTGTAACGCGGCCAAGGGCTGAAAAATATGTGCGAGGATTGGGGTTGACAAGGGTGCGATCCACGGAGAAGGGATACGGGCGGGAGAGGGACGAGGGAAGACGAGACTCCTCGGCCGGATAGAGCGGAACGACGAAGGAATGGGCTCGCGAAGTTAGTGCCGACATTAAAACCACGGAATGGACTTAACGACTCGTGGCGTGTCGGTGGCTGCGACCATTCCGTTCCCGTTTCAACTCCCTCGCCCATTGCAGAAACGCCGTCCACCTTCTCCTTTTTATTTCCCCGCGTTGTCCCCTTCGCCGCCTCTGTCTTGCTCGGCGGCCTCTCGCGCCCCTTGTCGAAGGAAGAAGAGGAATCGTGGCAAGCGGCACGGAAGGAAGATCCTTCCTTCCTTCCTTTCGGAATTACCCTCGAGTGATCCTTCACGAAAATTAACTCCCTCGACTGTGCCCGGGCCCGGCTTCTTGAAATATCGCGCTTTACTCTGTTGTCGCCCGGATGACTGCGCGAAATGGCGGTAATTTGCAGTGATTGTGATTTCTGACATTTCTTATCGCGTAGATTTTCGTTATTGTGTTACGAGAAAATTAAACATGGAAAATTAGTATTGACGAGAAATGCGAGAATATTACTTTTGATATTTTTTATTAAATTATTATTTTATTTTGAATTATTTCAGTTTTGTATCTGCCGGGCTCTCGTTGTCCGCGCGCGAGCAACATTTTATTTCCATTTGAATTGATTGCAGTAGAACATCACGGGCCGCGTTGCAAAATGCAAAACGTAGTTCGTTATTCCTAGTATTTTTCATTATTACAGGCTACAGTTGTCAGTTATTTGTTTAGCACACGTCGCGCGCGGACGTGCGCGCGCGCGTAATATATTAATTAATATTGCAAACAATATTACGCGCAAATAATTACGAGAAATGGTCCGCCTGGTATTTCGCCAGTAGAGAACCGAGACAAATATACCGACTTCGATAATAATGCATAAATTTGTTCTCGGCGCTCTTTAAATGCGCGTCAACGTCCCTATCTTTAAGCGATCTCTTTTTTTTTTCTCTTCCACAGCGCGGTGCACCTTCGTTGCCCTTTTTTTGTCGTCTTTTTAGCCCTTCGACCTATCTCCAGCCGTTATCGAGATGCGGGCGTCGGTGCGGACGACGAATAAAAAATACATGGTAGCGAAGGGTGGCTGGTGGCAGCGACGCGAAAAGCGGCTCTTTTTTCTCCGAGATAATAGTGATACGAACCTTTCTTCGCGACGTTGAGGTGGTCGAACCAAAGTTTTTTGCCTAGACTGTCGTTACTGAAGGAACGGCAAAGGCAAATACGACGATCATTAGGAGTTAATTAATTTTTTCTCTGCCTTCTTCAAGCTTCCTTTCTTTCCGACAATCACACCGACGCGACATAAAAATTACCTACCAACTTTTCCTAGATGCCGGAGATAGATCGGAAGTCGTTTCCTCAAAGTGTTTCATGATATCGAGGACAGGAAGGTTATTGATTGAGTTACTATATATATAGTTATTATATAATTATTTTTTAAGTCGATTGAATAAATCTACGAAAATTAATGTTTACAAACATTTACAAATCGTTTGTGCCACTTAGAGATTTATTATCTTTTTTTACATAGGATAGTTCGATGGATTAATTATTTTTATAATGGATATGTATAAATTAATTTCTACGTCTGACAAACTTCAGCTTATATAATTATCTTGAATGATTCATTTCAAAGAAGCAAACATTAGAAACTACAATAACAAAATTATATAAAAATTTTATAAATTATATTATATCTATATTATTTATATAATTTCTATAAAATTTTTAAAATAATAGTTTAGCAATATATAAATAATGTAAAATTTTTAAATAATTTAGTGATATATGAACGTTCTAAAAAGTTATTACTTAATAATTAAATTTGGCGATAGAATTCTCACTGCTCTATTAGACATGTTCAAAATTCCCAAGAGGGCGGCTAAAGTTGTTAACGTCTCTCCGACCGAGAAGAGACGAAAGCGTCAAAGCCCGTTCAGATTTTTTTCTGTGAGATGCCGTCTCGTTTTGCACCTTGCCTTTAAATGGTATTCCCCAAGCAAAAGGAACGAGCTGAAGCTAAACGGTTGAGGAAACGAAGAGGTCTTACTGAAAGAAAGAGCGACACGACAAAGGAGCGCTCTGCTTTCTCTCCGCAAATCGCAGGCCTTTCTTCTTGCGCGTATCGATCTTATTTCGATTCTCATTTTCTACACATGTTCTTTTAGCCGTCGTTGTACCGATACGAGATGATTCACTGTACGGCGACCGGTATTTAATATCGACACTTGATGCACGCGCGGCGATTTTGGACGTTCGCTACGTGTTTCACATATATATGAGCGACCTCTTTAATATTCCGCTATCGTATGCGAACGGACACGAATTCGGTCAGCATTCGGCCGAAATTTTGTCGAAAAGTGTCCGCAATATACGCCAAATGTTTTCGATTTCGATCGGTTTTATTCCTGTTTCTCTCGCGTTTACTTTTAGCATTGTAGAAATGGAAACCTGAAAAAAAAATTAACAGCATTATTAAATATATTTTTTCTCTTATTTCAATACAAGACATTTTCAGTAAAAGCAAATTATGCTTAGAAAATGTTAAACAAAAGTTTAGAACAAATAAGTGAATTATGTGTTAGTAGTTATACATATATTAGTAATATATTTAATTGCAATATTATGCATCTATTAAAAATTCAAAATTCTTCAAAAGTCTTTATTAAAACATACAAATTGATCGAGTAGAAACGTATGAGAACTTTAAAAAAAAATGCATTAACTTCCAAGTTTGTAAAGATTCTTTTGGCACCTTCTTTTTCATCAAAAAAAAAAAAAAGATTACATATAAAATTTTTAAATAAAGTTGGTAGAGCTTTCCACAAGTTTGATCAACGTTTCAACATAGGGAAGATAGTCTTAATAAAAGGATAAAAGGTCGAAAAAGAGAGAAAGGGAGAAAGATTACGAAATGAAATTCAGGACGCCGTGGACGTTCCGGAATATAAATATACTCGACGCGAGCTCCTGGATAATACATATATTATGACAGGTCCCGGTGCGCGTCCCCAGTATAAATCAAGATCCTGTTACTCTCGTGAGAGAAAAGCCGGACGAATAGCGGAGGGCTCTCCGACGCAAACGCTATTTCTCTTAGAGGCCGCGGGCTAGATAATGGCGCGGCGTCTCGACGAAGTGCTTACAGACGCGTACGAATGGTCAGTCGAAGAACGAAGCTTCCGAAGTGCTCGGAAAACCGAAGCGGTGTACTCGGCATCGATCCTCTCGAAGCGGCCGTTTCCAGATGGAGAGAGACGTGACGAGCGCACAGCATCGCTTGTACGTTCGATCCTTTCGTTGGTTCTCGCTCTCCTCCGGAGGGTTCTGTATTATTCGGGAGTTTAATCCACCACTCGCAATCGATTTCTCGAAATGGAGAATTTAAAGAATCGTAAATTTCGAAGGAAATTCGTGTGACCTAACCGAGATTTGTTAAGAGAGAAAAATGCGTCAAGATGAAAATAAGATTACAATTTATCGCGATTTAAATTACGCCTTGTATCGATCCGAGTCTTGATTCGCGACCTGACTTTACTTGATGTGTAAAGTTAACATTCAGAGTACAGGTTGTGTTAAAGAGATACGCGACGATTCCCTACTGATAAAACGACGCAACCCTAAGTCACCCCATCCATCACGTCTAAAGGTTCGATTATTATCGCGCGGTCGCCGCCAAACCTTGGGAGAATAACTTATCACACGGTCGGTTGCTAGTTAGCAGCCGTTATTCCTCAGGCCGGATACACATCTTACGTCCGCCTCGAACAATATCTCGGATCGCACGTACGGCAATAAAGCTACCCTCGTACCCCGAGTCGTCGCGCTATTAAAAGGAACGGGAGAAAAAAAAAAAAAAAAAAAAGAAGAAACGGATTGTGTTTATGCCCGGAGAGACGAGCAAAATTGGACGATGTCGTGTTTCGCGGTTGTTCCGGAATTCTTCAAGTACGACGCAGCATCGCAGCTCTCGAATTTCGTGCCAGATAACCTCGAGGCGAGTCCCATGGGTTGCGTTTCCTTCTCCTCGAGGCTACGCTGAGATTCCTTCCGCTTCCTTTTCCCGCTTTTTCGTCCGCGCGCTTCTCTTTAAAAAGTGAGAAGAAGAAATCGCAGATTCGAGAGAGAGAGAGAGAGAGAGAGAGAGAGAGAGAGAGAGAGAGAGAGAGAGCCCGAGTGCCGCTGTTTTCCGCGGCAAAACGGTTAAACGTCATGCTTCGAATGCGAGATGTACTTAGGGGATGTTTCTTCATCCATAGTTGCGATAATTTATGAAGACAGAACGTTCAGTTAATATATTTAAAATTCTAACGTAGTTCTGATTTAGATCTCATATTACGTCACTATAACTTAGCATAATGTTATTCATTCTTACTTATTTTCCATAGATTTATTATTCATGATAAAAAGATACCAAGAATTATGTAATTTTTTTTATTTTTAAGTAGATATTTAAATTTTATGCTATTGCATTTAGTACATTGCAAGTTTTTTTCGTATTTAATTCTTATTAGTTTTTTTTTTCTCTCGTTATAATTTATTACCACCAACATTATTGTTTACGACGGAAAAAAAGTTGTTTTAAATTTCTAACGTTTATAAAGACATTTTATAAATTAAAATTGTAATTTTTTTTCTGTTTTTTCTTTGTTTCCTTTAGAGACTTTCTCTTTTTTCGCTCAACGAAATTTCTTCTCTCCGAAACTAGCAGCAATATTAAAATATCGCGCTTCCACAGCGTTAAAGCGACTCGCGCGAAAGGGCACCATTAATCAATAAGGACGAGAACTAATTAAACAATCGACCGCATCCGGCACTCGTATCGGCGCGTTAAGCAAACGGCGCGGCTCGAGATTCGTTCGCCGCGGGGGGCAACTTTACGAAGTTTCGAGTATGACGCTCGCCCTGGATAGAACTTGTCGATTAAAATTCCCAGTAGTCGCCGAGGAGTTAATCGAATATTCAGGAGCGCGTCACGGAGAGTGTTCTCTAGGCGGGAAAACTTCGAAGAGAAAACTTTCGCCGCTACCGACGTCGGGAAGTGCGTGAACGGCCAAAAGGGCGTCGCGGCAGATGGCGACTCTCTCTCTCTCTCTCTCTTTCTATTTTTTGTCCTCTCCGTCGGAAAATTTTCGTCCTCGTAGCGTTTCACCCACTTATTATTGCTCGTCTCTCGTCTCTCCAGTGCCTCCTCATCTTCTCAGGAAGATTGCTGCCGTAGCATCTCCGCGATTAAGACGACTGGAGATTATTCATAAAAAAAGTTCGCTGCGCGAATACCAATCGCGGTCGCGAAAACGGCTGTCGGAGGATCCTTTGACATTCAACTTTTCGCGCGGCAAAACTTCTTCAAAGAAGAGCGCGACTTCTCAATAGCTCGTTAAACCTCCCGGGTTAACGTCATTCCCCGTTATGCCCGCCTCTGTGCGATAACTGTAACGCGATTATCAATTTTCGCGAGTTAGAGGCGGGTAGTTATGACTTCGTCAAAGTTGCGAGTTCGTCGAGCAATTAATAAACGTTAATCGGACTTGATAACTCTTTCGTAACGCATCGTGAAGTTCTTTGTATTATTTTCAAAGTTCGCTACTCTCCACTATATCGCCTTTCAATTCATTTGTCGAGGAAAAAGGATGCGGTTGTTCATTGATATTCTTATACTAATTTAAGTTAAACGGATTCAGTGGCACCGCACCATATCACGTTCTTTACACAATTTTCAAGTTAATTGCTTCGTCTTTGCAGAGAATTCCGCAAAGAATGTAAAAAGCGTATTTCCAAACTAATATGCAAAATGTAATTATATGTATTAAATAAAATAATTATAAAAATGACTCAACATAAATAGAGAAAACTATTTGATATGCGGTGTGATGCGAATCTCATTAAGCGGTGGTAATCAACTCGTGAAGAGAAGCATCTAGCTACGCCAACATGGCCACTCGGGCATTATCGTGTGCGTCCTGTTGGAGAGTAAATTTTACGGAGCAGTTTCTCTCTCCTACGGTCGAGCATGAATAGCGGCTATAATGCGATCCAGCGCCCCTTGTTCTTTCGCGAGATTCGCGACGGCCTGCGATGCATTGTTTCCGACATGCATTTTTCCTATTCTTTTCCGGATGTCCGAACAAAAGGCTCCTTTCGATTGATTCGATCATGTTCTGAAATAAATTTAGACCTGGTACCTGGTAGAGATATCTTTTTTTTTTTTGAGCATATACGTTTTTAATTATTTAAGTGAAGTGTATATATATTATTTATTATTTTGTTTATTATTCTTATATAAATGTGTAAAATTAAATAAAATTTACCTGCGAACAAATTTAGAAAGCAAATAAACTCTTGTTTGTATAAATGGTACATTCTAAAATTAATTAACAGGCTTTATTGCAAATCAGTTATATTTTTCTTTTATAATTGTAAAAGAACAATGCTTCTTTTCGATCACGGAAATTGAAAATGCTTTTTCTAAGACGCGGTCAGGCGCGCGATTTTCTCTTCGCACTCTTATCATTATCATAATTCGACGATTTATTATTTGCGCAATAAGAAAGACTAGGTAAATTCTGCAAATTCTTAAAATTACCACATTTTATAGTCGAAACACATAATCGTTTCAGCGACAGTTAACCGCGCGTCCGTGTAAAATTGGGGTATTTCGAAACCGCGCGAGAGCAACTCGGCTAGAAGCAGCTTTTATGGACAGTTTTGAGTTTAACAGCCGAGAGTGGTCGACCCATACTCCACTTATGGATGGAACGCGACTAGACGCGGCGCTTTGTAGCTTCCCTCATCTCGACTCTATTATGGTAATAATAGCGACGAGGCCGGAGGTTAAGCGACGCTACAAAATTATCCGGCGACGGAAGCTCGGCGACTAAAGACTTACCTTTGGTTTTCAGCTTTAGAGCTCCCTTTTTTTGATTCTTACTTTTCAGCTAAGCGATAACGACGAGCATATTGAGGGACATGAAACGCCTCGTGTAATGCCGAGATATCGATTTGGCCCGCATTCGTGACGTTTATTGTTTTGCGATGGAGTTTGCGATTGAAAAATTGAACAAAGACGATAAGGGGAGGATGTATAAATTTTTATTTTATGTAAATCTTTATATAAAGATAGATAATATAAAAGATGGAAAAGAAATTAATATGCGAATAAACTAATTACTGAATTTAGTTTTAATTTTATTACACTTTATATGTATAATTAAATATCTCTTGGCGAGATTTAGAAATAATAACTATTTATTAATTAATAATGGCACATTTATATGCGCTAAATCGGTACATTCTCTTTAAAATTTTAAACTTTAATTTATTTTATGCGCATACATTTACTGTTGCTCCTATATATGTATGTCTCCGTAAAAATCATTATATATCTATATTTGGCAATCACTTGAAAGCTCGAACGAATTCGTTTTACTACAGCTTTTTGTTTCATTCCAACAATTTGATTGGACGATAGAGGAAATTTAGCGTGATTGGGATTCATTCAAACCACTTAGGTGAACAATGGCACGAGTGCCTTTGTGCTCGCCGGCGCTTGTCGAATAAACGTGTAACATATATTCAACGTATTTTGGCGATGGAATTTACATTGTCGCGTGTATACCGTGTTTCGAAATTAATTTGGTCGGAAATTTTATTAATGTCAAGTGTTGCGATAACAGTGATAGTGACTGAGATTGTACTCTCGATTATTAAAATCGATTTATATGCACAGGCTAAATATACAGTACTTAATATAATTTTACGGTAATGTTATTATAAAATACAGAGATTGATTTTTTTGGTATTTTATGCAAGAACATATTTGTGATAATTTTGTAATAATGTAACGACACTCTTTATGTGTTTTTAACTAATTTTTATATAATTCCTAACAAATTAACAGCAATTCTTTAGCAGCATTTTAATGGGAATTTCTCGGCGATATTCTACAGCCATCTTTCTACATTTTTTCCGTAAAAAACTCGCAGTAATCGATGTGATATATGTCAAACTTATTGACGTGTAATCTTAGCAAGAACAAAGATACAAGCAAACTTATTTTTTTTTTCTAACAAAGTACACTTTGATGTTGTGAAAATATATCTTTCCCAAATAGCGGATTTAGCAATTCGCAATTCAATTTGGATTTGTTTTTGAAGTGAAAATACGCAGAGAATTGAGAGAAAATGCACGCATATTTCGAACCAAATAATCTCATAGTCAATTCACGTGAAAAATCCGATTTCGTAAACCACCGCAATGACCTTTGCAACGATGAGCTTACGTTTAATTTCTTAAAAATTTATATATTGAAATCTGTGTTTTTCGCAGCGATAAATAAATTTAGAGTAATCGGGAATTTAAATATTAAATTCTTTCTTCGATCAAGATACGTCAAGATACGATTTCGAATGGAGATTTTTCACCGCGATTTTCCACCGTTGATGTACTAATTGTCCGTTCGCTTGGTCATTCACGTTCCAACGAGCATTAAATCCGGCGGTTTTCTGCGGAACCGTGCGCAAAGTTGCGGAAGAAATCCGTTTGCGGACTGTCACGGCCAAGCGCCGGCGATAATCCGGGCGGATTTCGAGTGTAATGATGAAGTTTCGTTCACGGATCCGCGAGAAACTTCATCGCGAGCCTGGACCGACGAAAGTTTCGCGAGTTTCGCCCGTTTGTGGGCGTGCATCGTCGGTCGAAAGGAAGAGCGGTGCCGACTCTGCGAACGCGACGCCTGAAAATTAAAGTAAAATAGAGGCAAGGAGGAAAAGCGAATTGTTTACAACGATGCAACACCCGGACCCGTCCGAAGTAAATCGCGACGGAATAAATACTCGTCCGATTAAATAAAGTTAAGTTACAACGGCGCATGACGCTATTTAATTTCTCGCTGCATTTTAATCCGTTAAACACTTAAGAGACTCGTGCATCGAACAAGAAGCTTACGATTTCTAAAGATTCAGTAACGCTTTCAACTTTCTAGGGATTTAAAATTGCATTTACATATTTTTAATTTGTGATTTAATTGAAAGATTTAAGTATTATCAATTGTAAAGAATTAATTTCTATATACAAGTGTGCGATATTCGATTCAACTTTCATAAAGAAAAATAGAACTGTTTTACAAATAAATAATTGATAGAAGAAAAAAGTGCCATGATAAATTCAGGTTATTTCGTAGATGTCATCTGCGACATCGATGATATCGATGTCCGCTTTTGAAATATATGACACCCGATCGACGTGATTAAAAAACGGGACAAAAACAAACAGCTATTATTGATTCAGATTTGCAGAAATTTGGTTCAATGAATAAAATCTAAAAACAAAATCGTCAAATGTCAAAAGGTAAGTATGGAAATCTTGCCGTAAGCATGTTGAAGGTGTGGCGTGAAATTTTAGGTTTCAGAATTACTGATGGCTGGTTCGTTAAAACAGGTTCGGCCGTAATTTTCCGCTGTAAAAGGGAAGCCCGGTGGACAAGTTTGATAACGAGATCCATGCGGAATCACGAGCGACAGAAGATTTATGAGCCAACGCGTGGTAGGCCATGTCAGGCTACGGAGAAAGCTAACGGAGGATTCGAGCGTCACGCGGGATATCATGCAAAGGCGCTTAAAGGCGCTCTACTCGGATTAAAGGCGATTTGATTATTTCGGAGTTTGATTAATCTGTCGGACTTTTAAGTCGGTCATGATAAAGGATAGAAGTACGATTAAAAGGGAGTATCTTAGGCTTGTTTCCTTGCTTTTGCGAATTTCAGAAATTCTTCATTTTACAGCAACAATCACGAGAGACAGCGATGCCAATATATTCACGTGGTCATTCTGCAAATTACAAATAAAACAAAACTAACGTAAAGCGTATGAAATTAAATTTCTGTCGTTACACGCTAACTTTGTAAACGCAGGAAATCGGTTTTAAATTCAGTTTCCCAATCATGCTTTTATTCGTTTTATTCGCATGCATAATTACTACGACCTATGCCTGAATTTGTTGAACTCTGCAAATTCGCTCTTTTGCGCGAGTAAAATACATGCTAATTTGGTTATTAGTAGAGAAGTAATATGTTCCTAAAATTTGCATGGAGATTTGGAAAAATTTCGAAATATTTTTTACTGATAATAAAAATTCTCAAAATTCGGAAAAAGCGATTTCTTCAAATCCGAACCATATTGAAGTCATATTAAATTTCCGAAACTATTTGGCATGGCAGCTTAAGTCGCGAGAGCGGTTTCGCAATTGTAATTTCAAGACTTGTAATTTTTAGGTTTGCAAATCCAAAGTGACATTTCGGCGACAGCTACTAGAAATTTCATGAAATAATGCGATTGCATCGATTTTGAGAGGCACACACGAATGCAATACACGATAGTAGAAACCGCAGTGCAAACAGCGCACGTGAAAGAAATAAAAACGCTACTGCGAATCGAACTATTCGCCCATCGGATCAACGAGCGAAAATTCACGACGGATTAATAATTGCTCGCGCTTCGGAAACAGGTGTCTATTGTGTTTAAAACTTAAAAAAAAGAAAATTATACGTGGCAAAAGAGAGAGAGAGAGAGAGAGAGAGAGAGAGAGAAAGAGAGAAATAAAGAGAAAAGGAGAGAGGGAGGGAGATTCGCTTTTTTTCCTCTCGGCGCAAAAATACACGGAAAAAAAACGTGCGGGAGCGAGCGGTCGCGATCAGGTTGCACGTTGCACGTTGACACGATGTGTAATTTCATTATCTTCTTCCGCCTTGAATCTCACGCGGTGCGAAAAATTTCGAATTGGTTTCCGCTCTCTTTCACAGCAAATTCGTGGCACGCTGGAAGGAATTTAATGAATTTTCGCGAGTGCAAAGTGTCAGCGGAATCGCGGGAATTGGCATTCTCTTTGCCGTTCCCTTTTTGAAACGGCGAAAGTTGTCTGTTCACTTTTCACTTTTTTTTCTTTAATCAATGTAAAAGTGAATACAGGTATAAATTTTAATTGTGATGTCAATTTCATTCGGATCGTGCAGCTTTAATCATAAACGGTCGATTTCGGAAACGCAACGTAAGTCCACCAATTTCAGTTTTTATTACTCCTTGAATAATTTTGATTACGTGCTGTGAAAAATAACCGATTTAAAGTAAAATTACAAACCATTTTCTCGACGAGAAGTTCGAGCTCGTTATTATTATCTGTTATTTATAACAACGTTAAAAAATCTATAACTACAAACGAGAAACAATCAACAGTGGAAGTTGGAGAGCAGAGTATCATTATATACGTACATATATCGTACGAGCAATAGTTGCTTGTTTGCGAAATAGTAGCGAATTGTTGCAAATACGAGAATTTAATAATTACACGTGCGGTCGGAAAACAAAGCTGCGTACATCATTTAAAAAACATCACGTTGGCTGAACAAGTATTTTGTAACTTTGTAAAAAAAAAGCTTGTGTTACACTTTTCTCTCATCGAGAGAATCAATGCGAATCAAACGTGCAATATAAAACATATGATCGTATTACTATCGATTGGCCTTAATTCCCTGTAGTATTTTTTACTTTATTCTTTTCATTAAAAAATTCTTCTGTGTATCTTTTCGTATGCATATTTAGGTAATTTTTATGTTTTTAGTGGAATATTAATTTCTTTTACTAATTTCTTTAAAATTAATCTCGATAAGCACTTTATTTTCTCGCGTTAAAACATATTCATATACCAATAACAGTTTCTTAAAATGTAAATATTGTTTGGTTTTTGCCCCAATTGTTTTTACGACTATCTAGATAAGCTCGTATTTGTATTCAGTCGTCATTTATACTTCAGTTAAAGAAGATGTGTAAATAAGGATTTATCTCGTTATTTACAGCACCGTTGTATTATCGAACACACATGTGCATCTGTTGATTCGTATTAATTTATTTATTTTTATTTAAATTTTTTCACAAACACAGCTCTAATGTAATTGATTTATTCCTCGTATTAAATTTGTTCGTAACATGTTTGTAGCGATTGATTTTTGTTTCACGCGTATACCCTATTTTAATGATTTATCAACTATGATTATTTACTGCTCTCGGAAAAATACGCGCGCAAATGCTGTGTTAGATATACTTTATATAAAGTTATATGTTTTGTAACTAATTTAAACTTTATCGAGTTCATCTCGATATAAGATCGTAAAGAGTTAATTACATCGTTAATCACACCCGATTTCCAGCAGTATTTCGCATCGTCGATCGTTACAGGCTTCACGCTTCCTTGCAGTTGTTCATTTAAACGCGAGAATGGACACTTTTGCGCGTGCCACGCGGACGAGTTACGCTTTGTCGTTACGTAAAGTTTCATGTTGACATATTTATGGTCCACGTGCATTCAAACGCGATTTAACGGATGCGAGGCGTGCGATCGTGACTCAGCTCATGCGACGGCACAACAGAAATTTTTATTAGCGACATGTCGACAATATTCAATTCAACGTTCCATTTTGAACGTTCGTTGCTGATATGTGATCTTTATAGTTAAAAATAGAGAGAGAAGGAAAGGCACGTGAATTTGTTATGCCTGTGTTTTTTTTTTATCGCCACTATTGCTATCGTAACGCTATTGCACTTTTAGTCTACAGGAAGCTTTTTACCTTTTTGAAAAAAAAGGTAAAAAATTTATGCACTTTTTCAGATACTTTTTTACATGCAACTTTTTTTGAATATACTTTCCGGTGAATCTTAAGAGATTTCCCCATCTCGTAATTACCATAATTCAAACGCGATCTTGTCTAACGATACGATTTTGCGAATGAGGAAAATTAACTCGTTCGAAGGGATCCGCCGATAGTTGTAAATATGAAACTTACCGATCCAGCGTCGTTAAAAGCGACAGGGTCCATTCATTCTCGGGCTCGCTTGAATAAGAAGAGGAGCAGATCGATGAGAGTTTGCGCGAGAAGGGCCTTTTACCGTTTCGACACGTAAATAATGACGCGCCGTCGAGCGAATCCACTAGGTTTCGTTAGGATTCCGTCATTTATCACGCTAGGCGTCTTTCAAAAACCCTCAAAAGTGTCAAGAGCTGGAAGCGTACCTGTTAATCGAATTCCTTTAACGAAGAACCCAGGTGGCTATTCTCGGGCGTCGGCTTAAATTGTATCGCGAAGGAAACAGCGAGAGGCGCAGAGAGTTCGTTATTAGTCTCTAAAATCTTCAAGAAACGACTCTTTCTCATTTTACGAGATTACAAAGAAATCTCTTTCCCGTTGATGAGGTCAACAAAGTTAGAAGAAGAATAAAAATAAAATGTGCTTATTTCTAGCCGTTTCGAAAATAACTATTAATCAATTTGCCGATAACTCCAACATTCATAAATTAGAAGAAACACAGTATAAATTTTTATATTATATTATATTATTTATAATAAATATATTCTCGAAATTTATTATAATTTAATTTAGAAAGATGATAATATAATAATTACAGGTTATTTTGTTTTTTTTTTTTTTTGTATGTATATATCTTTTATGTAAGAAAGACAGTGAAGAAATGAAAAAGACATGACCGCAGATATATTTATAGACACACACACACACACACACACACACACACACACACATTTGAAATTCTCGAAATTACGTGGAGCAGTGAGTGATAGGAATTTATTATGCAATATAGTATATATTACGGGAAAGCGAGGAATCTTTTCGAAGATTTTGCCAGAGAATGCCCAAGTTTTCGAGCGATGCGTATTCATTACGGTTGCTTATCTTGATCTTGCTGATCGATTGCGCAATATTAGGTTGTGAATTCCCTCCACAGATTGCAAAGTTACGAGCGAAGGGCGAGTCCTTCACGCAGATTCTGCGACAGAATGGAAGGAGCCAACAGGGAGAAACGACGGTGGTTTCTCTTGAATAATTCCTCAATTAGACGAGATTACGAATCTACGTCGTCGTTCGACCGTCGGTTTTCATTGGAAGAGCCAGGTGACTTTCGCATCCTCAATTCTTTCGGCGATTTTATTACATAGGGTTGAAGAAAAAAAAAAAAAAAAAAAAAAAAAAAAGGAGAGATGCACGGAACGCGCGAGGCCAATTGGACAGGAAAAGTTTTCAACTTGTTCATGCTACCCTCCTCACCTCATCCCAACTTTTCGGTTCTTCTTCGGTATCCTCGGACCTGATCGTCCTTCTTTCCAGTTCCCTCTACCCGGCGACTCGATTTCCTCTTTACTTGTTGGCATGAAACTTTCCACTCTTTGAGATTGAAAGGATTGTCGATGACTCGCGAAAGAAGGAGTGGCCGATCGAGTATGCAACTGCAGGCTGTCGTATCTGGATACAATTGTTCGTCGGTCGTTTGCGCACGGTGCATTCGAATTTTTCGAAGGTACGTTTCTTTCTTTTTTTTTTAGAAGTAACAAGACATCCTTAGATAAATATATTGTACAGTTGAATAAGATAAGAGACAGAGAAGAAAATTATTTCTAATTAATTAATGAATCGCGGATTTAAAAGACTTGTTTCCGCAATTCTCGATCTAACGTTCTGCATCTATCCGAACGTATTGTCGGACTCAAAATAATTTCACGGACTTAAAATAATGTCGTAAAGTCGCGTTAGTAGAGAGAAAACGAGCTCACGTGCAGCCACAAAGCCGTGTAAAAGGGTACGTTAAAAGAATTACGCGTTTATTAAGCACCAGCATCGTCGTGTCGGGAATATACAATATTTTTCATTGACAATACTTGAAATTGCTTTTCTGTCTTTATGGCTCTTTATAAAATTCATTTTATAGCCTTTACAAAAATTTTTATCAGCAGCCTCCGTCGTGCCTGATTATATGTCAATTGACGTATTAATGTACGTTCAACGTTCGCTTTCGGACCCTGACTTCCTTCCCACGCGAGTCGACGAGAGTGCCGCGCAACTTTGTCCCAGCCTGTTTCATTAATTATTTTTCCTAATTGGAATTTTCCTCCCTCTCGTTGCGCGTAATTATGCCAGAGCGAGACAGCGGCGAGTGTTTGCGCATGTATACTGTTAACGCTTATTCTATCCTTCTCTCCCCTTTTTTCTCGCTTTAGCTGTTTTTTCCCGTTTGCTCGCGCATTTGCTTGCGAATCGTGTTTTACCTGTCACGTTTGCTAGATTTTGCTCGCGAAACGAAAAATGTCGCGTAAGCCGTGGCTCGCGAAAATTACATCATGTATTAAGCATCTCGCCGTGTCAAAAAAATAATGTATCTTTTTTTTTTTTTTTTTTTTTTTTCGACAATACTTGAAATTATATTTTTGTCCTCGTATTTTTGCAAAATGGCCATATCGCAAATGGTAATTTACAGTAGAAAATATAGCGTTCACGCGCGAAGAATGTTTTCGAAACGTTTTGTGAAATCTCTAGTTTTACTCGAAATGTGATGGAGGGAAAAAAGAACGAGAATGTCTTTATCGCGGTATACTCGAAATCTTGCGTCGTCGTGACCCTTTAACGTCGACGACGATGCCGGCGAGTTCCGTCACGACGTTACCGTCGCGCGATGCGCCTACAAATGAGCTCGCAAAGCGTCGGCCGCTTTAAGGTTAATAACCTCATCTTCGGGCGTTGAGCGAAATTAAATTGGAGCTTTTCTTGCCGCTAAGCTGCGACACGTGCGCATGGCCGAAAGGTTTGGCGAATAAGTCTGGCACAAGAGATAGAGAGAAACAAAAAAACCTGTGTCGCTTCGTCAAGTTCGATCGAGAGTAACTATCCTTTCTTATTCCAACCAGTCTCTTCATCTTTTTCTTTCCCTTCTTTCATTTTCAGGAGGCGAAACTTATATACTCGATATACGAGCATGCTCCTGATATTCGTGAACTTCTATAGAATTGCGGACGTTAAATAAAATTTCTCTCACTATCTCCCGGTCAGTTCGGATTACTCTCAAAAATACCTTCTTATTATCTCGCATTCGTTATGGGAAAAGAAATCTATGTGAAGAGTTTTTTTGCAATTCTGATTGTTTAAATTTTGCAATAAAAAAAATGTCAAAAAAAAATCATGAAGGAAATATCTCACGCGATATCGATGTAGTGACACACCGGGGTTAGTGGGACCAATTTTCGTGACGTCGATAACAGACTGCGACAACATAGCGAATGTCGGGAATTCGGTGTGGTTCGTTGTCTAACCGTGTTTTGCCACGGTCCTTTGTCCTCTCCATTTTTCAATCGGCTGTCGTCGGGGCGTCGCTCTGTCCGACCGATTTTTTTTCGGCGCCTCTTTGCGAGCTGAATCCCGACTATCCGCGCCATCCATCCATCGGCGAATGCCATGGGGGATTTGTCTCGTAAGTCCCCGTGGGATTCAGCACGCGTATTCGACGTCTATCGGTGGATCCGTATAACGTGTTACCTGCCTGGTAGATCGTCCCAGATACACAGCCGGGGTTACATTACCGCGAAAATGAATTTCCCCGAGCGTCGCATTCACCGGGGACGACTAATCTTAATAATCGCCAGTTGGATTCTTACGGCACGTGTGTGCGACCTATTTCTAAAGAGACTGCATTTCTCATGTAATACACGCGAGACTTGTGCTCCGCGAAAATGTAACTGTGTAGTTGAGATAATTATTTAATATAAACAATTATAGAGCGGTATTCTACTAAAAGTACTACGGGATGAAGATGAAAATTTATACGAGTCGAACTTTTCTACGTGCAGCATATATATGTCTGAGTGGAAATTTTCCTCCTATTTTTGACAATTTTCTCATGTTTATGGATTCTAGAAGATGGGTTTAATTTAAACGTATATAAGAATTGAGGTTTTACTTTGTACTTTAAATAGGTAATAAACGAACAAAGATTCTCATTTATCTTTTTAAAAAAGGAGCTTTTGTAGCAAAACTATAAATTAAATAGTTTCAAAAGAATGTAATTTGATTGCTTAATCTTTAATATATCAAAGTAAATTTTGGATTAAAAATTGAAATGAATAACAGTGTAAAATTTTGACGCTTTAGCAATTTTTCAAGAACCTTGCAGTTTTTAATTCTTTTATTATAGAATATAACATGTAATTAAATTGAAACATGTAAATGCAAATATAAATAATAATAAGACATATGTGTATATATATATATATATATATATATATATATATATATAATATATATATGCGATTAGTAAGGGTGTATCTATTATTTTAATATACTTGTAACTTTTATTTTAAATTATTTCTCGCATATCTTTCTCTCTAGGGAGAAGTAAAGTTTTGCGAGGAGATGTCATTGAAGTGACGATGTGCCGATAAGTGAATCTATCAATGTCGCATGCAAGCGGTAATAACTAGTACACTATTCGACGTATATCCACACATAGGATATACCGGAATCTATAATCACATTCGTTCCACCTGTCAGCTGCCTTCGATACGAATGACATCTGTTGTCAGGCAACTGTTGTCAGATTTACAGTATTCGGAAACTGACACCGCGGAATTAACTAAGCATACAGACTTACAACGACATAAATATCACTCTGTCACGCCGTTATATTTGTGTAATTTTACTTAAAAAAAAGCAGAAAAGAAATAAGTTTGGGCAACAGACAGATAATTTGATACAGGTCGCAAAATTTTCAGTAGTTGTGAGTACAGAAGGTTTCATAGAATGTTATCCCCCTCCACAAGCTTTCCATATTCAGCATAAAGTATCTCGATAATTTAAATAGTTTTTAATTAAGATTCCGTTGAAATAAAGTCCACGTGAAGTTAATTAAAGAACAAAATTTGTGGCCATCCTATATATCTTAGTGAGCGAATGAAAAAAAGGGCAGAAACGAGAAGGCTGTGACAGCTTTTTGATATATTCGATGCTTACAAATTAGATTGATTATCATTCGATTCATGAATAAATATTTCGATGCGCGTCTCGGGGCACATTATAATCACCCTATATTTTTATGCATATCTTGCCACGTCGTTATTATATTTCGGCTCTGCTCGTTGTTCACCCTCCATGCTGTGACTGACTATTACACTTGAATATGTTACAACACCGACACGCCCCTCGCCCTAAATGCTAATAACAAAAAGTTGAACCGTACGCGGAGTTTGCCAGCGGATAATGAAACAGATTAATCAGAGAGAAAGAGAGTGAGAGAGGGGAAACGGAAGAAGAAGGGTGAGACATATGGAAATGAAACAATGGCGACAAGTGTTACTGCGGGAGAGAGAGATACTTAGATAATGACAGTAAATAGCTTCTGTCACAGAATTATTCGAGTGCCGATAAATTTAATGACGAAAGGCTTATCTCGCGCGCGCGAGAGAAAGTAAGTTCGCGTTCTCGCGCTTACATACGTGCTTCAGCTCAAGTTTGCCGGAAATTATTTATCGAGTTTAAGTAGCTCGTGATTTCCATGAGGAAAGTTTCGTTTCCGTTAAATTTCATTAAAGCTGTACGGAAATACGTAACGCATTTTCTCGTGTTTTCGCAGTGCAAAAGGAGAGCTAATTCCGCTTAATTATAATAGATGCATTTTAAATAAATATATTTCACCTTTATATAAATGTTTTATAGAAAATATATAAGAATATATGTTATCTCTTTTCCAGTTGATATAGATAGAGATTATTATCTTAAAATGTTTGAAGCGTATTACAATTATGAATTATAAAAAAGCTTGTATTTAATCTATAACTATCAATGATGAGAATCGCGTTTCTATATATTAATTAATTTAAGTCATCACTCTAAAATGGACAGAGTATTATTCTAGAACAATTTCTCAAGATCTTCCTTAAGAGACAGAAACGTCTTATTTCGATTAACGCGTTGTTTCGTATCTTTTTTGTGCAATTAGGCGTGAAAAAAGAAGTGAGAAGGACGGTGTTAAACCAGCCGCCCTATACTGTCATCATACATTTACATACGCAAAGCCGGCTTGTACATTCGCGTGAAACGGTAGACCCTTGCTGTTTCGAGTGAGTGCAAATGCACGGCTGATGCGCGCGCGAGAGTGCAGAAACAGCGGCGGTTACGCGAATAACATTCTGACCTAACGCCGAGCGTGAATAAATCCGAGGGGATTCGCGTGGACTCGTTCTCTCGCGTTCCCCTTTTCTCCGGGGAAACTAATTACCGAAACAACGTTTGCGTACGTTATTTAGGAAAAGCTAGACACGAAGAAAATGCGCTGCTTTACATTCACCCGGCATATTATTTTTGCAAATAATAATGTAAATTTGAAAATGAAAAGAAGAATGTAATCCTAAATTTTTCTTAGCGAAAGTTACATTATATTATTCTTGTGAAAGACATTAGAAATGACAGATTATACAGAGTTTACAACAGTCTACATTTTGCATGTACCGATATTGAAAAACTGACTTAAATTAATATTTCGAACAATCGTTATTTAATAATTTATTTATTCGATGGTCAATTAACAGCAGTCTGTTATTTATTTAATAATTTGCTATTTGCTTAACATTTGCAAATTATCGGCTACTTATGTTATTTATTTTTCATTAATATACGTAACGATAAATTTGTTTGATATTACATTACTTTATAGGTTTGCAATACAAGTTAATATAAAAATTCATGTTGTGTGTTTGTTCATGCTTTTACACTAATTATAAAGATCTACCTTTCTCGTTTCCATTTTTGTCAACATTCCTGGTCGATTGCTTGTATTTTCTATAAGACGCTTTATAATACCATCGCTTTTCCAAGATAACGGACAGTAAAAAGAGAAACACGAAGAAGTCCGAGCGTTGTATTTTCCTCCGCAATTTTAACAGGCTCGCTACACGGGCTTCCTTCGCCGCGCACTGATGTACTCGGAAATTATTCATGAAATTTTCCATAGGACAATGTAAACTTTCCAAGACTCTTCGGCCGATACTTGAAAGGTTTTGAAAATACACGGGCTGCGTTTCTATACGCGAAAATCAAAAGAAAACTTTTCGGTTGCAAACTCACCGCCAATCTATTTATTCGTCTCTTTGTCTTAATATCTTAAAATTAACGAACCGATGCATTAATTTTAATTTTGGTATACATTTTATTACATATTTTAGTCACATTTAATTATGATTAAACGAATGAATTTACGTGATATAATCAATGATTGTGTGATCTGGATTCCATAATTGCTCTAATATAATTTAAGAAAAGAAATTATTTAGGATATTCTATATATAATCATTTAGGCTGTTCAGAATGTTCTATAATTGGAATAATCTCGCGATCTTTTAACTAAATAATTTGGAAAAAATAATAAAGTAGAATATAATTTGTTTTCTTTTATTGATGACACGTTTATAGAGCACATGAATCAAAGTGTAGCAATAAATTATACAAAATTGTTTAATATAATTATAATCATAAAAACGTGAATTTAATAGATTAATCTTATTTACACATTACCTCTTTACATATCGCATTATCTCTCTGTCTTTTTATGTAGAAATTTAATTAAACTCATCCTTAAACTTTTTTACAAAAGGAGAGAAAGAGTTATATATCTTGTATATATGTATGTCTGTTTTTTAATCGATCCCAATATGCTATAAACGTATAATGTTTATATGACAAGTGGGAATCTCAGTGTCTATTTTCTTGTTTATTTTTCGATCTCCCTCGGCTTAGCGATGGAAAGGAAGAGACATTTGTCCGTGAGCCTGAATTTGGGCAGACCTGTTTTAGATGACAAACGCGCACAGTCGACTAAATCATCATTCTCGTTGTCGTCCGGTCACCACCGGTTTCTGGCTTAATATTACAGGGCACCCACGACAATGAAACTATGTATCTCGAGTTACACGTGCGAGCGACTAAGTTGGTAAGTAGAGCCCATTATTATACAGGGGGTGTCCCGCGCGAAAGTTGTCCGGTTTTTTCCTTTTTAAAAAAACCTAGCGAAATAATTTAGGTATATCGATGTCGGCAACTTTTAGTTGAAAGCAATGAAAGTAATACTTAACAAGATCCTGCAATGTTCCCAAATTTTCTAAAATTTCAGAGCTAAGACTGATTAAGAATTAATACTGAAAATTAAAGAATTATGAGAAAGAATAAGGGCAGATTAGATTCACCTTTTTAAAGTTCTTCTTAAAATTAATGGAGAAAATGTTCATTTTAAATTCAGAGATTCTGTAATGGTAACAAAGCGGGCGATTTTTAGGACACCTTGTACTCGTTATAATTTTCGTTTGTGAGCAAAAGAGAGAAGAGGAGCGAATTTGCGGAAATCGGGTGAGTTGCTGTCAGCGAGAGCGTACGTGCTGTCAGCGGAAAGGGTTGTTGTAGTTAGGTTACTGGCCCTCCGGTCTCTGCTCACACAAGATGAGTCTGAACGAAGTAGAAAGAGCGCTCTTCGGGGAGAGATTTTAGGTGGAAACTCAGGATTTCTAGTCGGTCGACAGCCACGAGTTGCCATCGCGTACAAAAGCGCGAGAGCGGTTATCAAAGATGATGCCAAAATCGTCGATAAGATCAATATAATTGTAAATAAGAGTCAGAATACTCTAGCATTATCAGGATAAAAACAAAATAATCGTGTATGAAAATTCAGTCATCAGAAAATTCACTCTCTTATGAAAAAAAATTACACATTATAATATCTTTATTGTAGTATATGTATACATGATAATTGTTAAAGATTTCATTAAACGTAATAAAATGATGTTATAACCATATAATAAATACAAACTAATTATGTATAAATATGAAAAGACATTTTTAATATTGCAACACATTGCAATATATTCTTCAGTTAATATTATACTTTAAAAGTTGATGTAACATTAGTCTCTTTACAAATATAAATTAGCATGGTTGTGTAGAGAATTTATTCATTTCTAAAGTTTCCTTCATTTTTGAGTTAATAGAATAAAAATTGTTGTGAAATTGAATTACTGGATGCAACATGGAGCAAATATAGATGCAAATAGTATGCGTGGAAAAGCCTGATTTTCGCATCAGTCGCGCTTTTATTCACCAAAGTTAATTACATCGAAATAATATGCAGGACGCATGTGACACGAATGTTTACGTTGCAATGATGCCGTCGGGAAAGCTTTTTTTAACGCATAAACATCCGTCATTTGCGCTTTCTATTCTGCAAGATAAGTAACGGAAAACAGAAACAACGTGAATATATGTAACAGCATTTTGTGTGACAGCAATTTTGTAATTTTTTTATAATTATATTAAATGCGGAAATTACATATCAGGACAAAACGCAGCGACGAAAATGTTGCCATGGAAGTAACAGCTATACATATACGTGACTTTGGTCCTTTTGTAATTTTTGAAGAACAAGAGAAATACTTAAAAATAATGTAGCATATATAAATTGTTTATTTATTGATATTTCGTGAAAATTAGTTTATACATATATTAACTATGCAAACCAACAAAGCAACAAAGCAACTTAATCTCAAATGAAAATGCTTTGTAAAACGAGATAAATGGAAAAAGAGATAAATTGTAAATTATTATACGAATATCTTAAAAAGGATCAAGGTCGAGTATAATTACATTTTTTCGCGAGTACACAAGTTGAGAGTAAATTATAGAAATCAAGAGACAAACCTTCACTCTTACTTAATTAACTTTCGTCGCGTCATTCTGCAAGAAATGTCGCGAGGTATAACACGAACGATTTTCCTGATTAACTTTGCGATTAAATTCCATAGTAAAAAAGGAGAAAGAGGAGAAGGGGACATTTAACGCCTCTATAAAATGGCGAAAGAAGTGAAGTCTCGCAAGTCTCCGAAGGAAAGTAATTGAAAGGAAAGAAACGAGGACAATGAGATGGAAGATAGGAAGAGGTGAGAAAGGGAAAGAGATAGGATCGAACGGAGGCTGGAAAAGGCACGGCACAATCGCTGCAATGAAAACACTGTACGTAGAATATTAAAGAGCCGAGTGCTCGGAACGCGCGACTGAATGCTCTTGTCCTACGAGAATGTTTCCTATAAAGTTTGTCGAGCGCGAGCAGACAGGAGAGGAAAGCCTGGTTTCTACCGGCACACGAACTCTTCTGAAACGACTGAGAGCAATAAAAGCTACGAGAGGAACGGTGAGCGGATACCGGGCACGAATAATGAACGTCGGCGAGCTTAAGGCCTCGCTTAAAACAGGTAGCCTATTACTAGTCGTGCGTCGTTGTTTCCGGCGATAAGCCTCTAGCAGCATCCTTTGCGGTGGTGGATTTTATGAGGCCGACAAGTGAATTGTAGATTGGCTGTTTCCACGCGAAATACCAGGGTATTCAAACGAGCGGAGATACTTTGATGCTCGGACATCGATTAAATGATCGCGATGTTAGAACGCTATTTTATTTAATGGAAACATTTCGAAGAAAAAAACTTTTCAATTGAATTTTTCTATTTAGAGTTTTGAATTTTACAAATTTGTATATATATATATATATATATTTGGGATTTAAAAATTGTTATTATAATTGCTATGAGAGAGAGAGAGAGGGGGGGGGGGAAAGACTTAACATTGTTATTTATTTATTATTGTTCATTTATTGTTTATTTAATAAATAGAGATTATATAATAAAAAGAAACTAATGAATTGAAAGATAAATTGGAAAATTGATAAAAAAATGCGATAAATAAAAATAATAGCGTGCTTAATCAGTCTTGATTTAAAAATACAAGGCAATAAGCAATAAAGATACTCGCGCGGAGTGTATTTTCGTTATCATCGGGTGGAATCTAAGGATGGTAGCGTCGCTTGTTGTCCGGATTCCACGCCGGCGGAACAACCGCTGCTATTCTCTGTCCTCGACAAGAGTAATAATGTCTGCGGTGAGAGGACGAGGGAGAAAAGAGGGAGGAGAGGATAGCAAAATTGACAGCGAGCAAGGGCCGGTGGCGAGAGCGCCGACCGAGATGAAAGCTGAAAAGGGATGAGAGAAAGGATGGTAAGAGCTAACGTGGTCTCCTAATGGACGCCAAACAGGACAATGTTATACTAAAGCACAACGCACACACTCACACAGTGTATACAAGCTATCTTCGTATACAAGCCCTCCTCCCTTTTCTCCTTTTGGAGACCAACGTTTCCGCTTGCCTCGTAGAATCCGACGTCATTCTATGATTCTACAAATGATTCGCAAACAAATGTACAAAAAAATTGTCCAAAGATCACTGTATAAGCGGATTTCCAAAGAATTCTGTCGGGATCCTGAAAATCCTAAAATGGCTAGAACGTGATATGATGGTCAGTGTACGACACGAATTAATTCGACTACTCTGAAGCAACGAAGCATAGAATTACTAAAAAAATAAAAAGAAACACATTAGGCAAAATTATGAAATATAAGAGAATATTAACATATAAAAGTAAAAAAATTATTAAGAAGGATATTTATTATTAAAGATATTATCAAGAGGGTGCAAATAAAAAACAAAAAGTGTAATATTATGACAAAATATCTGATTTAGAAACAAAAAAGAAGTACATTTTGCAAATATAAATTAAAAGCAAACAAATAAATTGACAGATGAAATATAATTAATTTCAAGTAAAACATAGAAATAAAAAAAAAATCTAATAGAAACACGAAACTAATCCAAACAATAATTCTTTTTTTGAAGTAAATATTCACAATCGCACTTGGACATTAAATGTACCGTAAAAGAAGGCAATAGTTTTAATGTCGCATTCGAAATAAATTCGGCTGATTCTGTAGAACGCGAGCCAAAGTCTAGTCTGGTCGTTTCGAGGTAATAATGTCGTTTCGAGTGGGCTCTCCTTATCGAGGGTGCAGGACATCCGGCCACTCAAAGTCGAGTTACACGCAGTCTCTCGCCGACTCTCGCAGCCGGCGCTCGACCCTGAAAAAGACGCCGACGAAGGACTTGGAAATAGGTAGGGCGAGAAACGGTGCGAGGATTATCGCGCCGAGCGAATTTAAATGGGCGAATTCGGTTCGCGCGCGTGGGTGAGACAGGGCGAGTTTAATCGAATCAATCGAATCCAATTAAAGGCACCCTCGAGTGCGAGACTCGACTCCGCTGCTTTTCGCCCTGAGCCTCGTAAAGCGTAACGGCCAACCATTCCGGAGCTCTCGATCCTAAACGGAGGTGAAGGTATGACGGTACGAGGGAACGTGAGGCGAGAAGGGGTGGAAGACAGAGAGGGATGGAGTTTCCTGCTTAGAAGAGAGCTTTCCCTGTCTCGAGAGACACGACGCTCGCACATCCGAGCTTTTCTCGGCAGGGCTTGCGATAGAACGTGACGGTGACGGAGAATGGTTTCGCCGGAACAGACGCCGGAATTACAGTCACAGTGATGCAATGAAATAACGATATCGACATCGCAAACTGACGGAAAAATTATCTCGATCTTTGTCTCGTTAAATCGTTGCCACTTTTTATTTCAAATTGTTAATTGTAACTGTAACTGTAACTGTAACTGTGCGCTACTGTCACACATTTATCGAAGGACCGTGGATATTAAAGTTACTATTCTCTTTCATTCCTTTATTTCGTTTCTATTGGAAATTATTTGATTTATTTACTTTCATAAAAATTATTTGATTGTTCTTAATCTTTTTACAAGTTATTTAATTTGCCGCACGAGAAAAAGTCTCCACTTCTATCTGACGTTCCATCTCTAAAGTTTCCACCACGCTCTGTTGTGTCTCGACAAATCCTTTCCTTGCCATATCCTATAGCCACTTAACGTTGTCTGTGATTATCCGCCGTGTGTAGTTGGCGTGTGCACTTTCTTAAATTACTTTCGTTTTATCAGAGTTACATTTCATCACTGGCCGTCTGCTGGTTTTCGTTTGTTTCCGCCTTTATTTTACCATTCTTTTATACAATGAGAGACAACATTTTTTACTTGAGCGTCAACGATTTTCCTGTTGCTTTTGTCCACCGCAATTTACGCCATAATATAACAATCAAAATTTTCAACAAAACTAATTTCTCTTATTTAATATATTAAATATAATATTATCTATTCTTTTTTAAGAAATACATAGGAGAAATTTCTTTTTCCGTTATACTTTAACAATTTAGAAGCATAATAATTCAGTAAAATATTAATCTAAAAGTTTACTGACACACTTGTTTTCCTCAACGAAACGTCGAATTCAAATAAATCACCATTTATTTATTAATGTTCACAATTAATACGTATTTTGCGTCTCTTTGAATCATGTAAAATTCTTTTTTTTTTCCTTGCCAATGGTTTCGATGGGTGTACGTAAAACTTAAAAGGCGCTAGTGCATTTTTAATTATTAATTAACGCCGCACGGAAAGTAATACCGCGGCTTAAAAGTTGCCGCACGTAAACTCGCGCGCCTGCGAAAGCACAGGGCCTACTATAAAGACCTCATTAATCGTACGACGCGCCTGTTTCAACCATTAAGCCCGTTAGATGCATATTTTTTCTCTCAACTTGCACCTAACTCTTTCTACTTTATTACTCGTTTCTTTGTTGTGTTTGATCTCCGCGTATTTTGCAATTTATTGCTCATCATCTACTATTACTATAACTTGATCTACGATTGTATAATTCATGTAAGGCCATCAGTATATATTTGATCTTATTTGTGAAAGACAAAAATCGCGTGATTACACTTAGATCTCATTATCTCTTTTATCCTTTAATATAATATTTATAAATTTTCCTAAAAAAAATAATTAAAGAGATTTATAAACACATCAAGATTACATGTGTGTTGCAAAAAGAAAAGATTAAAAATATTTTTCATTTAAACAGAAAAAAAGAAAGGAAGAGAACAAAAAGTTATATCATTATTAAAATAAATTGTGATACTTTTATCAAACTTATTATTTTAAATTTAATGATAACATTTTTTATTTTATGTAATATTTAACAATGATATAAAGGCTCTTTTGGAATTCATATATTTAAAATTAATATAAAGAAAGGGCAAATAAGAGCTAGCGCAGTATTTATATTTGTAACTCATGTATTTATATTAAAATAAATTTAATGTAATATTATATAAGTAATTACCTATGTAATTACTTATGTAATATATTAATCAAGAGAGTAAGTAAAATTTGCTCAAAAAGTCTTTCGTTAAGAAGAAATTAAATTAAAAATTTGTAATATTTATAAATTAAATAAATGGTGAGAGAAAAATAGTTAGAAACTGTCAAGTTTTGTTGTATTTTTTTCATTAATATTTATAAATAATTAGATGATAGATAAGAATAACAACGTGTCTAAATAATGCGATTACATTGTCATAGAGATACGTGTCGAGAAGCGAAGTAGAGCTTAATCTTAGGTGTAATTCGTGGCTTATTCTCTACGCGCTCAATCGAGATCACCTGAAGTTGCGACACGGATTAGTTCTCCGTGTGTAATCAGAGGATGAGGGGATGGAGGAAATTACAACATGAGGATTCCGTGACCGCTTTGGTCAGTATGTAAGTGACTCGGTCAGCGGCCATTTCGATCCTTGATAGTGTCGGAGATTCGAGAATTCTGTCCGTGGCAAATGCTTTGTATGAACCGTTTGCACGGTTCCACACAATTTACATACCTTGACCAGATTAGAGATGGACCAAATTCAACAATTTACGATCATTTACTTATTCCTGACGCCGCCCTTCTTGTCGGAAATTAACAAATTGTTTGTAATGAAATTTATAAGAGTGAGTTAAGGGTTTGATGAACGAATTTTTTCGCGATGGAAAAATAGGCGTTGTTTTGTACAAAAAATACATTTCTATATATATACATTAAAATATTAAATAAAATGAATATAAATTATTAATATAAAATACATACAAAGCAGCCGATAATAATAGAAATGTAAAAACTAAAATATTTTCACGATATGTTTATTTGAAATATAACTTTTATTTAATTTGAGATCAATGAAATTTATTAATGAAGAAATCGCTTCAGTCGATTGCAACTTAGAATTCGGATATAATAAAATTCGCGTACAGCTTTTAAACGAACTTGAGATCAAATTGTAACAAAAACAAGAGCGCGGAGACTGATTACGCTTACAAGTAAAGAGGAAGCTTTTTAATAACGCGATACACGGAGAGGAATTTTATACCAAAGAGAACTCGAAGATCCTTATCGATTCGTCAAGAGAAAGAAGGATATTAACATTTTATAAAGCGACTAGTAAGTAGATGATGGTTCTTTATCCGTGAAACGAGAAAGCAACAGAACATCGCTTTTAGCGTTAGCAGCGCTATGAACAGAAGATAACATTGAAAGTTTCTCGGCTGATAATATTACAAGAAGAATTAATATTTCAGTAGCGTGAATCCTTTTTATTGTTTAATTTAAAATTATCGTCTTAGCTAAAATTAGTTTTTTCCATGCAAATAATGAATTTTCTTCTCTTTTTTTTTAATCGTTATATTAATGGTAATCATTTATCTTGCGTGTGATTCATATTCTGAAAGTATTTGGCTCCTTGATAATATGAAGTAAATTTGCTACTTTACTATCTCAAAGTTCATAGCCGGTTATATTATACTTCCAAAATATTAGAAAATCTATGCCCGAGCAGGAGAAGATAACGTCATCAAAAGTACGGGTCCTTAAGAAGTTTCGCGCCCAAGTGGAGAAAGCGGGAAGCAGGGTATGTTTTACACGGAACGCCCAAAATCTACTTCCGGCACTTTCGACTTTCTACAAAATGTACAACACAAACTTATCCCCGTTATACACCACGAGACACGAATTGAGATATGGATGACACTGCCTGTGCAATCCTGCGTCTTTCATGTGCAGCGGGATGTAAACTTGAAAATCGCATTTTGAAAAGTCGAATGCGAAAAGAGGAAGTTTTCTCCGTGAAGATTCTTAAAACGTCGTTCACATTCTTACACTTTGCAAATAGTGTTAACTATGATGATAGGCGTAAAATTATTTAATGGTGCATTGAATCCCTTACAGTTAAATTATGTTATTTTTTTCCTATTTTGCTGTATTACGTTAAAATTTTTTAAAATTTATTATGTTTACTCGAACGATTATCTTTCTTTCTGTTTAATTTTTTATTTATTCTTGAGATGTGTTGCACTTTTTTACATCCGATACTTTAGATTTAAACAATCGCGAAGAAAGCTTAAATAGATACTTGGAGTCGACCGTGTGAAGCCACTATCGACGCATCGCCCGTATTCCGCGTTCACGCATTAAATTCTCTCGATCCGTCAAGCAGAATCATCCGATAGGCATTGAAGCGTGCGACGTTCGACTTTGTGTTCGCGTGTTTTCGCGAAAATATAAAGATTCGTCATTTTTATACGTCGTATTCCGCGAATTAAAAAATCAATGTCAAAGAGAAAAGCGAAACGTTCGAGACAACACGTTCTTGATCTTTGTAAAAATTTGTTTTTCGTTTAAATAATCTTCTCATTTTCTTACCATCATCAGTATGCTGTTAATCATGTCGCGTGTTGTTGTTTTAACATTCATTTAATAAGATGAAAATATGATAAATACTTGTTTATAAGTTACGCAATTCGCTCTCGTTTGCCTTATCGTCGTTAAAAACATGCAGCTGTTCTAGTTGTAGGGCAGCTAAATCGCCAGAGTTTGGTGCTTGCAAGTTCGCGTATTGCGATGTACGCGTTAAGTTTACGTGAACGACGTAGTAAGATTGCAGTAAGCTAAGAACTGTGCGCAGTAGCATCGCACCGAGACGCTAATCTCCGCGCGAGAAACAACACTTTACACCTTTCCTACCTGCGGGAGAAAACGGACGAGTCATAAAGATTTTTTGCTATAAATATCACGCGAGAGCGGAAGGTGATCGACCTCGCCTCTTCCGTTGTCGCGCTCTATTTTTAATGCACGCAGAAGCATCCCGGTGCATCATGCTCCATGTTAAGATCTCCGTTGTTACTGTGGCATTAGCGTGATTTTAACGTCAACAACAATGTTGATTTCGCGAACGATTACCATTCTCGCTTCCGCGAAACGGTTAAGACCGCGCATGTAAATTACCTTTATGATTACTTCCGATTGAGCGAGGTAGTGCTCGTGTAACCTAACCATCGCGCAAAAAAAAAACGTATGCTCTTTATCTGAAAAGAATTACTCATCTTGCTGTCTTTATTATTCCTGAGATATATTATTTTCAGAAATAATACTTTTATGTAAAAAAAAAAAAAAAAAAAACATATATATAATTCTGTGAAACTAAAAAGTATAAGCAAACAAAAGGATGTTTAGGAAACATTTTATTATTATTTCTATATTACTTTACAAATGCTATTTCAATAATTAATATTGAAACTTTGATTTTCAACTTGGAAATTGTGATTTTACACGATATTATTTTCACAGTATATAGTACTAATTTTATCTCCATAAAGTACATAAAGTAACTTGTGTAATGACGCGAATTAATCGTGCATTCCAACACATTGCGGCGAGTCTCTGTCACGAGACTCGCGGATTTCATCGATAATATTTACGCTGCGCCGACTCGTTGCTTATTTACACGTTTACCTGCATAATTGATTGCATTTATAAAGTACGGGTCTCTACATAAAATATATCGCACGCGCGCGGTTGAGCTGCTGGGGTTACGTTAAGTATTAATTAACGAGAGATTGCAAAACTTGCCACATCGTTTGCCATCAGTCGCGCCGTTGGAAAATGAGATTTTAACGCGATCATTATACGAAAGGAAAACTCGCAGACACGGCAAGCCCGTTTTAGCTCCGTTCTCGCTCTTTATATTATCAGTGGAACATCAAATTTATAACAACTTAAATATTGTAATAAGCGGAAACGAAGGCTCGTGCTAGTCAGAGCTAGCTAGCGAAGCAATTTCCGTATGTGTTCGGCGCAGACTGCTTTCCATATAGAAACGCCGTTCTCGTATATGCCGACAAAGTTTCGATTTCTCCTCATAGTGCAACCTGCAACATTTCCCCCTCCCCCCTGCCCCCTTCCCACCCATCGATGATCGTCTCCTCCCTCTCTCTTCTAAGCTCGAGCTTAGATCGAGAACACGAAGAGTAGCCAGCAGGAGTTGTAACAGCGAGAACTTGTAGAAGCCATACGACTGTGGAAGTAGATAGTAAAAGGGAAAAAGGGAATAGGGAGACACGGAACTGGCGGAAATAGAGAAGACAGAAAGAGCACGCTATAGAAATGCTAGTTCTATAGCAGGAATGAGCAAAGATTGTGGGAATTGTCACGAATATAAAGAATGTCTTTTTATCGCAGCTGGAGACAGAAATTATAAATTTTTAAATAACAATCTTTTTTAAATATGTATTAAGCTAATTATTAAGTTGTTAAAAACTTGTTCAATTGGATTGCACGTTTGTTTTCTAGAGTCTCTACTTTTTTTAGAAATATTACTTTGAATTATTTAAAATTATATTAAATTAATAGAAAAGTTTGCAAGAATTCAAGTCTTTATTTCCGTCGATCTATAGTCGAGAGTTTGATTAAATCTTCGAAGTGGTAGCGAAGGAAACGGGAAATCAAGAGAGGCAGAAAGCAAAAAAGAATGCGATAGCCTCCTCCGTCAAGTTACAAAATAAACACACCGGAGGGTGTGTTAGAAGCGAATATCGAAAAAAGTAGGAAGTTGGGGCAGCGATTTCGTGATCGGTACACTTGGCAATACTGTGTACCGTGTAACGGGTATGTGAGTAATGGCGACGTTGGTTGCTCCGTTCGCCTCTTCGGCGACAGCGAAAGTATATGTCAAGTATGCGAAACTTCTTCGTGACTGTGAACTTACTCAGGAATCGGACGATTGAGCGCTCAAAATGAAAACGCCACATATTTGAGAGTCTCGATATTTTTCCAAATTTATATTAAAAATGATTTATGTCGCATTTATATTTCATATTTTATTTTATTTTATTTTAAGAGTTTTGTATCGCATTTTTATGTTTTATATTTTATTAATTTAATTTTATTTTATTGTAAGAATTTTATATTGAATTTATATTCTATATTTTATTTTAAGAGTTAATATTTTTAATTTTTAAAAAAATCTCTATTTTGGAATTTTTTATTTTAAAAAGAAACGTTAAAAAATACAGAATATTATTTCCTGTAGAAAATAATTTTAATTTGTTAATATTAGATACTTTCTGTCTCCTTCCTCTGCGAAATTGCGATCATGGCTATTAAAAGACACATTCATTTTTATTAAATTGAATTCCAATTAAATCTGGAAAGAGGGAGATAAAGAAATATAAAATATTAAAATATTTCAAAGCTACATTTTTTAAATAAATAGAATTTAAATTTATTTAAAGTACTTTACATAGTCTCTGTTTTAATTTTAATTACAAAAGATAATAGCTTTTATTGTTTAATATTACATATTTTACAAACATACGCTAGTGACACTCAATATCGCATAATATCGCTATTTATAGTAATCAAAGGATCGTTTACTTAATTAACTATGTTGAATTTTATGAATTGCGCTGTAATTGCGTTCACACGGTACGTTTAAATAGGACGCCGTCCCTTTTCTTACGACAAGCTTGCGTGTCTACACAACGCTTCGCGTGTTACGAAAAGTACACGCGAAATCGCGATTGTCGTTATTGACGAGAATTATTAAGAAACTTGCTTTTGAGTTCTATCAACGTACCTCTCAAATTAATACTATTAATAAGTTTTCATAATTGACAATATACACACACATATATCTCTTGTTTTAAAAATAACTTCTTGCAAACTCTACCAACTATTTAACTAAACAAAAGATATTCATATAAAACAAAATTAATAATTATAAAAAATTGTAATCTAAAAAATTGATTTTTTTATCGAAAAATTATTATTTATATTTTCAAGAATATAATAATATATAATAAGGTACATTAAGTATCTTTAACTCTCTCTCTCTGTCTCTCTCTCTCTCTCTCTCTCTCTCTCTCTCTCTCTCTCTCTATCTATCTATCTATCTATCTATCCTTCTATCTATCTATGTGTCTCTATATACATACATACATACATACATATATATATCGCAGAATATTCAGAATTTTTTCCCGCTTTTTAGATTTGCAATGTTTGCAAAAAAAAAAAGAAAAATTATGTAAATATAATATCGCACTCGAAGCTCTCCAATCGTAACTCGCTTGTCGGTAGTCTTCTCGAGCTCTGTAATTTGCCGGATATATCGTATCTTTCCCAAAGAATTGCCGTTTGTTTTGTTTTTCCCCTCGAGCTTTCACTCTGGTATTCGCTGCCTACGCAATAATTACTCTTTCAATGTATCAATTATTGTACAGCGTGGGATTGTTCGAAAAGGCCGTTCACTTGTGAATAATCTACCTACGAGTGGACTCTCCTGACTTCGCTCATCATTTCGATCCTTTAATTATCATTCATCATTAAAATTTCCGATTATATTCGAGAACAGTACCAAGTTAATTTTTCCTTTCGATGTTTGTCAATATATTTATTTTTTATTAATATTCATTTTTTGCATCTCTTTATTCTACATTAATGTCCTCATTTTTGTTTTGTATTTGTCAAAATATTGACAAGGTTTTTCATTTCTTTCAGAATATGCAAGGGTTCCTCGCGACAGGGTTTTCTCCTGATTTTTGAGAAGCCTTACTCGTTCTCGCTTTCTTTGTACAGCCATTTTATAATTGTCCATCAGAGTCTTCCTCATTTCACGATCTCGTCGAAAGCTCTCGACCGACCATCGACCAACGTAACGAGCTTCCCAATGTGCACCGGCATCGTTCAGTCCTCCATCTACGATCGCCGAACGATCACGTCGAGGTATGTACCAAATACAATAGTCCACCCACGTGCTTCCACGTGCAAAGAGCGTTCCATCGAGCGTCCACGATACGCGAGTGCGTCAACATTCGTTATCGGCTCGCCTCCTTCGTTTTCGTTTTCGGTCGCTCGCGTTTTTGCGCACATTGGCTGCACGGGTAATTGCAGAGCTCCTACCGACCCACCCTCCGGCCGATCCACCCTTCCCCTTTGAAACGGGGGCGTTGGATTTTTATCGGTAACGTATCTTTACCCGAGGGACCCGATGTGGTTCACTCGTCCTGTCTCGCTCGCTCACGAAACGTTTAATTAATCCCGGTTTATCTTTGAACCCTGGACGCGAGCCGCGAACCGGAGTACGTTCAATTAATGATTTTTGATATAAGCTCTCGGCCGTGCTGCGACCGCAGACGACAGTGCATTATATTGTCAGTGCGGTGGGTGCACGGCCCCGATTAATTCGATTGCACCGCGTTCGCGCCGCGAATTTCAAAGCGCCCGTCGCTCTTTCGCGAATGCGTGATAAAAAGCACGGATCGGGCGAGAATTATGAACTCCCTTTCCGATCTCTCTGATTTTTAGTTTCGTCAGACGCGAACTGAGCTGCTCATACAGATTCGGGCGCAATCAGGGAGGAAAATTCGAGACTTCTATCATATTTGAGATATTTTTTTGACTATAAGGCTATTTTTTTATTTCCTCACGTCTGAAAGAATATAGTCTATTAGATATAAAATAAGAATGGGAAATGTTTCTTTATATAAAGTTGACGGTCTAAATTTAATAAAACCTGCTATTACGTAACTTTTGCGACGAATCTGTTACGCGATGGTATGAGTGCATGAATAATTCAATCCTTTTACAAATCGCTTCTTATTCGTAGAATTTTGCTATCGATTTTATTATACCGTGAGTCGTGAGAGCCATGTCATATTCGTTAAATTACATTCAATTATTTCTTTCATTCTGCAAAAATTATTGAACAGAATAGATACAGTGATAATCAAATGATGACTCTATAACTTTGTATTAAAATATAAACTGTATATTTATGTAGTATTTATTCCGTCTTTATTTTTAAAAAACATTATTATATTGCGTAAAAAATATAATGTTTAAAAATTCATAACATAATTGTCTTTTTTTTGAAGCACTGTTTATAATAATATCATCTCATAATTACATTTTTTTTTTCTTTTGACCGTAAATAAGAATCAATGCAATGCACACATCCGCTGATTATCCGTCATTTTTCATTTACGCTAAAATGCACTTACACCAAGTTTACGAAAACCGTAAAGTACCACGCTCCGTTGAAGCAGCATTTTTACGCCGATCTCTTTCGCGCTCGATAAACAGCGTTAATTTATTTGAACGAGACAGGAAAGGATTACGATCGATCGCGAAGGGACACGTGTGGTGGGGCGAAACGCGGGCGTAACTTTTGTTAAGTGGATGCTGCGCAGCCGGCTCCTATTTTTTTCCCCACACAAGAAACCCTTGTCTCGTCGTCGCTTATTTACGGTTGCGGCGGTCATTCTCGGTCGTATACGAAATTACGGGGGCCACTCGGTCGTCGCGTCGCCACGGTATCGTAAATAAGTTCGCTTTCGAAGATCGTCGCGAGACACGTGAAAGCACTTCCAGCCCGGAAGTGCGACTCGCGCCACTTAATTTCCCGTTCTGCGCAGCGCTTTTATTCTAATAAGGTTGGGCGGGGGGAGGGGGGAGGAGGTTGTAGAGAAAGCTAGCGAGCTCCCGCAAACGCATTTAAACCGCTCGTCTATTTCTGAGCTACTTATGTTTGCACTCTGCAATAATTAGTTTAGAGTTCTCTGAGGTTCGCTCGGGGATTTAAATCATTAAATATGTTTTTCATTTAATTTCATTAATAAAAAATTCTTTATGACAGCAATACATGTAAAACAAATTTTTGTTTATTTAACGAGGATCAATGAGTTGTTTATCAAATTTTTTTTAGAATCGAAATTAAATATTTTAATAAACGCGTCCAAGAACGTGCTAAAATATTTTTTTCATATATAAATCGAGAGAGGAGGGAAAAAGAGACAGCTCTATTCTATATATTATTATCAGGAAATTTTTAATCTTTCATGTAGGATATATCAAAATTATTTGCTGTACATTGCGACAATCCATGATTACGTCTGTCCAGAAAGATGAGAAAAACGCGTGGCGCTTTGAAAGAGATTTATTATGCGATGTCCGGTACCGCGGGGCAGCTTTTTTTTCACAGCGTGGATTCCAATGAGAGTAAAATCTCTTTGACAATTCTGACATCTCTCCATTCTCCGACATCTATCCGCGATATGTAAAATTAGATTTTGTTTTTTGCAAAAAGTGCTTGTTTAAACTTGTTTACTTAAGTTAACTAAAGTTAAGTTTACTTTTTCAGTATGCAAACTTTATCAAGATATCGTTATCAAGATATTTAACTTTGACGATTAATGTTTGTTAAAATTAAAATAATAATTCTAAAAGATTTTTCTTATAATAATATAATACAATAGTATATTTGTACAAATTTGAATGTTATAAGAAATTGTAGAAAAATATTGAATTTTTGTGTGTGAAACTCAAGTCTTATTTCGTAAACTTATTAATTATTGAGAGTATATGTTAATATATTTCTCTCACGATTACAACTATTATATATTTTAATTTTTACTAAATTTCTTGTGCAGAGTACTAAATTTCCTATGTGTCCTGGTACATATACATATAATAATAATCAGACTTTAATTGAGATTTTGTGTTATACGTCAGGTGTCTCGGGCGAGCTAATTTATTTTATTTGTATAATTTTTTATTTAGTAAATATTCTAATAATTGTTACGCACAGAATTCTCGCTAGAAATTAAAAGTGATTTCAAAATAATATGAAATCTTATTTAAAGTAGACCTATTGAAATACGACTAGTCCCATTTCGATACTTATACCTCCAATCTTAAGCGATCTAATTCGTTTAATTAATATTCTAATAATTTTTACACATAGAAATTTTTGTAGGACTATTATAAAATTCTCAAGCGTCCAAAATCTAGCAAGAAATGCTAAAAGAATCGTTGAAGGGCAAAGTAAGGCGTGTGCACTTGACGTTTCAGTTTGTCCCGAGCTATTTTTTTTCTTGAAAAAAATTGATTTACTTCTGTTTTTGAAACTGATATCGTTAATTCTGTGATGTGATATGTATATAAAAATGTACTGGTTTCAACAATGTTTGATAATTTTTTACAACGATGTTTACAATGTTGTAAGCCGACATTACGATTGTTAATCGCAAGCTCGAATTCGCATTGGCGACAGAAGAAAGTTAGTTCGTTATTGCTTGTTCGAAAATCTCCATTTCCTTGCAACTCATTCGACGTTGTTTCACCATTTAAAGACGAACGATCCCCGCGCGAACTTTCAGCCCTTTTAAAAGCAGCCGTTTGTCTTGCGAACTTTGGCGCGACAGCTGGCTCCTCGCGGGTCAGCGAATGACGGAAGTATCTTCATGGCGAGCAAGGAGATATCCGCGTCGAATCTCGTTGTGTGATACTCGCAGTAAGCATCTGCCGCGCCAAATTCGCAATGGACTTTATGCGACTTTCGCCATTTGTGAAATTCGACGAACAACTTTGTTCTTCTGAAAAGTCTACGAAAACTCGGTACGAGATTTTTCACGTGGAACGACGGAGTCCAACAGCAACATTGTGAAAGATAAATTTATTTAAACGTTGGATATATTTGTGGGATCTAAGAAATGAATATCCATCTGAATATTCTTGATATGAAAATATTTTTGAATTAATTTTTATTAAGTTGTAGCGATTATTCTCGATTGTGATTTAGGAAAAAACTGTCATTATGGTGTCGAAAATATTATTTTTGAAAATTGCAGCGAACCACGTGTCAAAAAATTTTTATCTTATTTTGCTATTTAACGCTCATTGAATTAATAAAAATTCTGATATTTTTCAAAAAATATATTTTTAACAAGATTATTGAGATCTTATAAAATGATACATTTAACCTATATATGTATATAATTTAAATAAATCTTACAACGCGCTACCTACACGTAAATGATGAAGGATCAATGCTTAATTATTACAACGTTATAATACAATATATGAACTCGTTATCAATTATCAATTTAAAATACGGTCGCTCTAATTATATACTGATTGCTTGTTAGAAAATTTATTATAATTACTATCGTGTGTGTAGCCATAATATATCTTGACATGAGCGTTGATGACGATCTAAAAAATCGTTTGCTAATCGACGTTCTATTAATTTAATAAGCTGCCAATCCATTTTTAATATCAAAAGTATCAAAGTAATCGATTTTTTTGTCATTACATACAAGCGAAAAATGTAAGCAATAGATTTCCACACACATACGGTATACGGCTCTTGAAAAATTTATCGCCATTAAAGATTGAAGCAATCTCGCTGTGTCCCACGTGAATGTACCTCACGACGAATTCACACGTGGCAAATATATCTAATTCGGTCTGACAACAACTGGCGGTACGTTTTTGAAAAAGATCGCAATTTGCCGGCCATCTCTCAGATCTTTTTGACCTGCTTTATATATAGAAACGTGCAATTATATTTACATATCGTTGAGATGCTGCCAAATAGTTTATCAGGAATTTATACGTCAAATTTTTAATTGAAATATTTGTAGAACTGGAGCTTTAATAAAAAAATCTAATAGCGCTTTTTTATACACAATCTTGGTGTAAGCTTTCGATTGTGATGAATTCGAATAATTGTTACAGTTATTTCTGAGTTCTTACTCATTTACAGTACGAATTCAATAAAATGGGACTTTTATAGGAAATTTAATTTATTTTATTGTGTATTTACGGATGACAATTATTTTTTTAACAATGTTTGTGTTAACTTAAATATATATATATATATATATCTTACATCGTGTTTTAATATTTTCTTACAGATATATAATTTATTATTATTATTTTTATGTTAAGAGAACGGAAATATACACAAATTACCGAACCGAATAATTCAAGTAACGGAAATCAATTGATATAGAGAACATAGAATACACGAAGCATTCAATCGAATAATTTGGATAATGGAAAGCTGTTATTAACCAATCCATTTGTTAATAATTAATCACGATCAAGAGAAACAGAATATTTGGTATAAAATTATTTCATGAAGTGTTAAATATTTGGCATAAAATAAGCGATAAATCAGCTGACACGGTCTTTACACGGTGTTTACGCAGTGTCCGCGTCATGTAGTATATGCGTAATATTATAAATTATGTTGATATAATTAATCTATCCCTATATATTAGTATTATATTCAAAAAATATCATACTTATAAGAAGAAAATATTTTTTTCAATTATATAATCGTTTCATTTGATATAAAATCTTTTCGAACGATAAAATTTGATAAAATAAATATAATATTTGATATACGCGTATGATGTATATTATAATAATTTCTTAATATATTAATTATTTTACATGCTGTTATAATTTACATTTATATTTGTGTATTACAGATCTCTGCTGTTGCACTAGGAGTGACAAACATATTTTATGATAGAAAACGCCAAGTATATATAAGCATATCTTAACATTTTTTTAATTTCTATTTGCTACATTTAAAGTTTGAATACTATTTTATGATTTGGCGCATGCTTTTTATTTTCTTTTCATAAAAAGGCTTTTTTATAATAGTAAAATAATTATTTATTAAGAAAAATATAAAACTCCTAGATTATTAGATTATACATTTAGCTTTTATTTTAATGTTAAATTCATAATATCAATATAGTTTATTTTTTATTTTTGTAGATTTCAAACAATTAAATAAAAAATTTATTACTATCTTGTCTTATTTCAATAAGATTGATCTTTTATTCTATTCGAAAGAGATTCTAAATTATTATAGATTTGCTTGCTTATGATTAAGATTAATGATATCTGCGAGCTATTATTTTTGCAGATTTAACATATTAAAAATGCAATATTTCATTCTATTTGCAAATTAATCGCGGAATGTAAATCGATGTCATAGAACTCTTTCGTATTTGTCGAAGCCGGTTTCAAGATATAAAGTCTACATAGAAGGACTCGAAAATGCTCTCCTCGTTGCTTTTCGTGAGATGCATAGCGATATGCGCTTTTGAAGACGGAAGCCATACACTTTTGAAAAGTCACTATAAATTTGCGTTTGGATCACGGCAGAAATCCGTTATTTTCTGAGTGATCTATTGGATTTATATAAATTGCCAATCTTTTGTAAAATATACTGTAAAAGACGTATCTTTTTCTCTTGTCGTTTTCTCATCGTTCATCCGCTCTTACAAACCTGTTGGGACAACAGGTACCTCATGTATTGTTGTGTATAAATTGATAATCGGTGTGGCAGCGTGTTTTCTCCCTTTCCCTCAATTATCAATATATTTAATATCGCTCTGACATAATTACATTATTTGTATGGAAAATTCTAACATCGCGAAATATATATTGAGTCAATTCGAAATATTTTCCATTTTCGTATTTTGCAGAACGTCACGTAATTGACTATTAGCGAGTTGACGAAACTTGTTAAAGAACGCGTATCCAAATTAAATGTAGAGTGGATAAAAATTGGTAACTTCGTTTTTTTTCCCCGTCGTATCGTACATCGCACACGGATATAGTTGCTAATTAGCTTTTCATTAACGGCATTGCTAATGGATGTCTCTTGAAATGATATTACCGGCCGGTTATTTCCGGCCATTACTGATGTGTTTTAATTCGCATTAAAATCTTACGCGTGCGTTATTATTTGTATATATTATTTATGTGACCATTTGATTAGAAAATAATTGATGCGCATAATTAAATGCAGTATTTACAAATTTTCAGCGATTTACACGCCACAGTGGCTAACGAGTGCATGCGTGCTTGCATTAAGCGATTAAGTTAAATTAACAATAAAATAACCAGGCGCAAGCAATTAAACGTGCGACTTTATAATTAATGTTAGATATATGAACATGAAGAATACGAGGAGCTTAATAATACCGTACAATCCCAATTATTCGCGATTTAAACGTATTTCGAATCAAAAGCCTTGCTGACGTGCTAAATTAAAACGCTAGGAGCGTTTCGTGAAAACTCGCTGAAAATTTTGGATTATTTCTCCGCGAAAATTCCATTATATTCGAGTAAAAGAAAAGAAGTGATTCTCGCAACGATAAGCGCGAGAAAGTAGCGCTCGTGAAGCTCACTTTGCGCTCGATTGGCGTTGGCGCGAAGTCTTTTGAAGTTGCAGACAAAACTTCAACGGCGCGCGCGCTCTCCCTTCTTCGCCTATAAAGGATTCCTGAGAGATCCTTAAGTTATTCAGAATCGATCGTCACTCTTTTTGCAAAGTTATATTGCGCGTTTTTCTCGCCTCGACAGTTGATTATGTCTACGCGAATCGGTGTGCAACGATGTGTAACTTAAACTTTCAGCGTCGCGACGCACTTTGCGTACCGAATTTACGCGTCGTATAACTATCTCACGCGCGCATTTTCTTTCACTTTCGCGAATAAGGCAGAGACATTTTTTTGCGTTTTTTGCTTTGTCCTCGTCCTTGTTAAAAAAATGTTCAGAAAGAAAGTTATCAACTCTATCATCGTCACGCTCCATTTTCTTGACTTTCGGAATTGTTGATATTTTAGTGCATTCAAGATTCAAGGGAACCGCTCAACACCTAACTTTCGCACGTCTACTGTATTATACAAGATGCTCAAACATCCTCGTTATGTTATTTAATTATAAATTATGTAATAAAATTAATATTCCAATTGAAATATATTTCTTTCGTAGTAAGATATAGTACAGACAATAAGACAGAGAGATAAAGTTAAATGAAGTGAGTAAAAATGTTTCAGTAAAAGCGGATAAAATATTTAACGGAAATATCATGTTTGTAAGAAAAGAGAAATATAGGTACTAAATATTGTCTGACATTTGTAGATATTAATCTGTTCAAAAGAGCATTTTCCTGTGACACATTTAAAAAAAAAATTGTTACAAAGTGAAGAATGTTGTACTTATCGATGTAATTGGACGAGAGCTATGTGCATGCGCGTAGATGGTTGCACGCTTTTTCGGCCACGATATTCGTCGTCCGTTCCAATCTACGGCCATAGTTTCTCTCATATAATATATTTCATTTCTCTTTTCTGTGCTCCGCGGAGACTGCCGCGACAGGGCATTTCTACGACAGATACGACGGCGTGAATTAACGTTTTCAGCGGCATGGAGAAAACGGACAACGCACATTAACCTCTGGTAAAGCATACACGTTCTCGAGTTTTGATTTTCCCTGAGATCGGATGTCGCCCCACGTACATATCCCAAAACATAGTGTATCTCAACAGTCGCACGATTTCTTTAAAAATTTATGATTGCGAATCTTCGTCGAAAATTTTGTCACAATAATCTTACTTTTCGTTTACTTCACTAGATACGTTGGAACTTTTAAGATATTTGTTGTTATCAATATTTTTATAACAAATCTTAAATATATCAAGGAAAATCTTGAAATTTTTATTAAAGAATATAAAAAAGATTTTATTTTTTTCTTTAAAGCTTTTTAGATACAATTTTTAATCGCTTATAACTAACAATAAGGAAATAATATTGACTAAATTATGAAAGTATAGTCACTGTGTTCAGGCTTTAAATTTCGTTTGTTTAATTTAGAGAAATCAGAATGCGAAATTTCTGACATAGCCCGTATGTGCTGTCACTGTTTGTTCTGTTCTTTCGGTTCTGCGCTCGCGACCGCAATGCTTGTAGCACGCGGACAAAGCTTAATGCACTGGCAGAGTAGACGGTGGTTTCGCAAGTTCGCGTTACCATTGGACTAATTGGACGCTTTAATATTTGAAACGGTAACAAACGACATGGGAATCATTTCCAATGTTTTCTCCTCCAGGGAGAATCATTAGAGAACTCGTCTTGTTTGCTTGGTAATATATTCACAAACAACAAATATATCTTCGCTATACGTTAATGAATCTTTCTTTTCTTCATTTGTCAACGATCTTTCATTTACTCTTTAAAAGTATAAAATATTAATTAAAAAATAAAACAACTTGTAGTACGACAATAAAGTATGTTTCTTCTCACTTTATCACCATTATTGATCAAGATATTTGTTAGTAAGTAGTAAACATATAGTAATTCTAAAAGTATCTACATAAGTGAAAAATAAATCCATTTCAAAAAATCTTTTTATTTAATACAATTACATCATACATACGAGATATATGTAATATCAGGCTGGACATATCAACGTTCCAAATATTTTTTTACAAACCATCGATATACGAAAAATATGAGACACAAATATAATGTAAGAATAAGTAGTTTATTGAGTTTATTTAAAAAATGTATCGCAGCTAACATTATACACTTGCGATTAATGTAGCTTATTACGAGACGTTTAACTGATGATGATAATCGTGCATAGGAACGTTGTTTATTCATGCTCGAACTCGAGATGCGAATCACGGAGCGAAATTAGTGATCTATCCGCTATCCGTCCGATTCATGTCAACATCGTACTGTATACATGGCGTGAATCAGAGTTTCGTAGCCAGATGTGATTGTCGATTGATCGGATGCCGATAATCCGATTTCGATCGTTCCCTGATCACTCTCTCGTTACTTTTTCGTTAGTTGCTACAGTGATATCGTTATCACGGATGTCAGTAAAAATTACGGAAGTGCGTGGGCGTTGGCGCTCTCTCGAACGGTTATCAATAGTTATCGAATTCGTCACGGATGTGCGTCGTCTCATTTCCTGCTCTGTGTATCTGTCATGTATTTAATTAACATTTTCGTCAAATTTATTACTTCAAATGTCATTAATTAAAATATGGTATTAAAAACATCATATTTTATTGACACTGTGTTACACGATACTATCCTGTATAGCGAAGGGAAAAGAGAGACTGTCAATCACAGTAAATGGTATCCGGTGTAACAATCATTGCCATCAAATTATTCAGTAATTTTCTATGTGGCTAACAATGTCACGCGTTAATTTTGCTTATGTGAATTGATTTTCGACCGAGAATTCCGCGCATGAATAAAAATAATATTGTGTAAAGTTACACGGGTATGCGCGCGAATGCCACGCATTCTGGTATTTATGTAACTTTGTTCACAAAGCGATCCATCGCTCGATTCGTTAATCGAACTGCTAATCGAACCGTTTCAAAAACGTTATACGCTACACCATAGGAACATTTTTTTCTAAACAGATGCAACGCGTTGTTTTGTATCGTGTTTTAGTTTGCAAGCAAAAGAATAAAATAGAGAATGAAGAGTTTGTACAACTGTACCAAAATCAAATTCCTTAGGAGCAATAAATAGAGAACAATACGAACGATAACAGAAACGTAACAGCGAAAGAAAATAGTGAGCAACGAATACATAAGAAAGAACACGAGAACGAAATCAAGCCACATGAGTAATATAAATAATTTTACGCGGAATAAAATAAGATTAAATCCGAAAGAAAATAAAACTCGATATATACATATATTTATATAGAGTGTGAAAAATTTAATTTGCACATCTTGAATAACTTGTAAATTATGTTTTATTAATTACATTAGTTACATATAAACGTTGCATACTTTTAAGGAAGTTATTATATAGTCTACTGTATATTTCTACTTTTTTTTTTTTTTATATAAATGGAGGCGTTCCAAAAATTTGAATCAATTTAGATTTTTAAAGTTCTTTAAAGTGTAACCATTTTAATGAGTCCATATAAATTGATTCCTAGCAATATTTAGCGTAAAATGTTATATAGGATGATCAATACACGAGATATTTCATAGTTTATATATAAAATTATGTTTAATTAAAGTATAAAATATCTTGTTAATTCAATTTTTTTAACCATTCTATCTTTAAAACTTTTTATCCTGAATATTACTAGAAATCGATTTGTATCAATAATTTATCGATGATTCCAATTAAAAAACTAGATTGACTTTCAAATCTCCAAAATATTTCCAACTCATAAAAAAAACAAATGTACTATGTAATAGCCGTCTGGAAATTATGCAACTTTTTTACGTATGTTCAATACAATTTTTATAAAACATATTATAATTTATAAGTTATTCAGGTGACCTGTTTTAATTGTCTCACTCTGTAACACATGTATGTATATAACAAAGAAGAGAGCGTGGAAAAATGGGCGGAGGAGTGCGAAAGAAAAAGAGAAGAAGAGAGGAAGAAAAGAAAAAAGAGAAAGAGAGAGCAGAACCGGAGAGAGACGAGAGTATCCGACGAGGCGCGCCGCCTCGTACCATCACCCCTCTCTCTACGCTGGTTCTTCTCCCACCTCCCATATACTACCCGACCTCGCATAACGGCAGCAACCCCCGAACGGGCTTTCTCCTTCACCTCAGTAGCGCCGGGCGTCTCGACGCGGCAGTACGTTGCGTTGGGGGATTCAGCACGCGGCTTCGGTCGCGTTCCCAGAATTCAGTATACATTCTCAAACTCTCTTTCTTTCTCTTTCTCTCTCTCTCTCTCTCTCTCCCTTTCTCTCTCTTTATCTATCTTGTTTGAGAAATTGTCCCTACTCTCTCGTTTCAACGTTTTTCAATCGCCGTTCCAGCCACCCCCGCGGAACCCTCATCACCTCGAGATTCGCGGTGGGATCCGCCCACGCGCGTGAGTGACTTTTCCCTCCCCCTCTGACGCTGATCTTCCCCCTTCCCTTACCCTACCTTTCCATCGCGCAGGAAAACAGCGTCGCGACGCGTGCAGTCGCGTTCGCCGAAGTCCCGAAACCGGGAGCGCTTTTTCGGGATCAAGTGAGACTCGCGAAAAAGGCTGGTCTTTTTTCCGGCTCTTCTTTTTTTCTCTTCATCTTTACCTTTCCGCACGTCGCGCCCTGTTCGACCGCGCGCCAAGGCATGGCGAGACCTGTCGTTACGGGGGAGGACCTGCCCTCCGGAGACGCCCGGCGCGGTTAGTTCCAGGTGGAACCGAGCGGGCTTGCGAAGGCGCGCCAGGTATCGCGCACCGCGGGGTGAGGCTTGAATTTGAGGGTTTTGTTTTGACGGTGAACGCTGTCGATCTGTCATCCCTGATCGTGGAAATCAGTTCGGAAGACTTACCTGTCTATTCTCTGTACTGTTCGCTGTGTCAGGCGCAGCCTGTCAACCGTGACAGGGGAAGTTATTACATACCTTTTTAGTGCGAATCACAGTGTACAGTGTGATTCATTCGATCGTGTGACTGGTGTCGATGATCGTGTCTATGACGATTGCGACGACAAAGTGTCGTGTGCCGGATTTCTCTGTCGCATCGTTAATTTCCGAGTGATTCGGTGTGACGGATTGTGCAGTGACGTTTGTCTTCTCGGACATTCTAATCGGAAAAGAGAATTTTAAAAGCGATCGCGGTGATGGCTGTGACAAGAACGACGTCGATGCTCCGACCAGATTACGGGGGTTGCGACGACGGTCGAGGGTCGCGAAAGTGCAACCCTCGTATGGGAGCAAGAGTCGGCGGTCGTCGGGCGTCAAAGAGATCATTCGGTGTCGAAAGTGGATCGGTTGCGGCGAAACGCGCTGGTTCCGGCAAGTTCCTTCTGGTCGGCGCTGTCCTGGCCATACAATTTGTCGGCGCGGCGGCGATATCCAGCAAGGGTGAGTGTTTTTCTTTCTGAATGGGTGCTCCGATCGAAAGGACATTCATAAATCTCTCGAGTTCTACGACTTGTGTGCGTATGTGAGTGTGTGTGTGTGCGCGCGCGCGCCCGCGTTTATTTTCTCAGTCGAAATCCAACGGGTAGGATGATTCGAAAAGAACAGCGATATGATTGATAAATAGCCCCGGGTTTTGACACGCTGTTCCCACACCAGAAGTTCGGAATGTAAATAAGGTATTTTAATACTAGGATTTGAAATTTCATGTATAATTCGAAGGATTATTACTTACCCGTGAAAAGAGAAGCTAAGCTTTTACACGACATTAATATGATAATGAATATTGACGAAAAATATATAATAGAAAAGATTATCGAAAAGAGATTTGCTATTAAAATGTAACAATGTAAACTTTATTATGTTTTTAATTTTAGACAGAATCCTTGTAACATTTTACGATATATGTATATACACAAGTTTTCTATTTTTATAAAACCTTCTTTCGACTTAATTCGGTGTAAAGGTCGCGCCCTCAATTTTGACACGAAACAAAGAGCGAAGCTATAAAGTCTTTGTATTTGGATGTGTTCAAAGACCGTCTTTTATCTTCTAAATTCTACCGATACCTCCTAACCCAATATCGCATTTTGGACTTCCCAACTTTGGTCGTTACTCGAGTCGAGAGAAACGTGTCCATCGACGAATCCTCCAAGTTTGATCCGCGAAATATTCCGTCGCCGAGAACGGCACGTTTTAGGGATTCGGTTCTCGCCCTGCGAAAAATCGGCTTCCAATTTTTCTGATTATCGAACTACGCGAAAAGGAGCGACGGATACCCCATGGTGGTAATGGTAGTGGTGGTGTGCGACCCGCTCGATTTCGTATTCGAGGTGCCCGACCGCCGTAACTGCGTATGGGATTTAAGAGATCGTCCGAGTAATGGCGAGAGACGGAGACGCATACTAAACGACACGACGGCGACGCTACGCGACCCGATCGCTTCCCCGGATCTCTCTCATCTCCGGAGCTAACTAGCACGATTGTCGCCTCTCACACCTGGACTGTGTCGACGTCAGAGGGACGAGCTTCGGTCAATCGTGGCGCGGTGACTGGCGGGAACGACTGTGACCGGAATAATCTATCTTGTTGTACATACCTATATTCGCAGCGATTGTCACGCTGCGAGATTCGCGATAATGGACGTAATTTCAAAATATACAGACAATACTTTTTATTCTTTTTTTTTGGATATGTTTGAAGTCTTGGATAAATATATTTTATTAATATTAACGAGAGAACAAAGTGATTCTTTCTTTTCTCTATATTTTTATATTAATATTGACATTACACGCATCAAAGAATGAGTGCACACAGTCGATAATAAAATCGCAATATCGTTTGAGTGCCCTTCGATTAATAATGTTGTGCGATGCGTTATTATCATATATTGTGTGTGTGTACGAGGTGAACTAAAAGATGTTAATGTAAATTTCCTGCACGTCGCAATATCGCGGGCAAACTCTTCTTGTATGCTCATCTCAAGTAGCTGCATTATATAAGGCAAAGAACAATATAGTTATCTAATCAATAGACGTAGCTTAATACTTGCGCACTCATGTAACATGTATACCCGCGGCAAGATCATAAACGATTTCCGACTTTATCCGATTTCATCAGAAGTCACCGGTATATAATTACTATTCTATTAAAATTATTATTATTATTTTATATTAAAATTATTATTATTCCATATTAAAATTATTACTATTATTCTATATTAAAATTATATTAATAATTATTATTCTCTTATTATCTAAAATATTTTGCATAGAGATTATGCAGAAAATCAATGGAAACGCATTACATTCATTTTCTATTTATAATATAATGTTGCACAGTGAACAGGAATTGTGTAAATTTTAGAATCGGTATAATATTAAACTAAAAGTTTCATATGCAAAAATTCATTTTGCATTAAATAAAAAAATGTCATCAAGCAATATCGGGTGTATGAGCGTGTATATCGAAAATTATCAAAATATGCCCACGATATGTTGTCAACACACACACACACACACACACATATATATATATATATATATATATGTGTGTGTGTGTGTGTGTGTGTGTGTGTGTGTATCAAAAAGCGAAAAAAATTTTCTTGATATTTTAAAACACTCTGTTATATTAAAAAAATGTATGTAATTTTATTTTATTTTATACATGCCATTATTACTTTGTTATATTTGATTGAAATGTACATTGATTGTGAGAAATGAATATCCATTTCTGTTTTATATGCGCTTTCATAACATGCCGCAAGACTTTCGAACGAGGCGAAGAGAGAGAGAGAGTTCTTTCGTAACGTTCATGGGACGTCGAATCACGTCGATGCCGATCGTCATCGTATCGGCGTATCGGCCGACGAGACCGACGTTGAATTAATTGAAAGTCGTCGTCGTTGCAATGCTGTCGCGTCATTTTGATCTGGTTTTAATTAAACAACGAACGTCGCGCGCGCCGAGAAGAGAGACTCGAGAAGGTCGAATCCGCGCGTATATGTATTCGATGGACGAAAAATGTACGGCGGACAGATGAGGGTAAACGGGAAAGGGGAAGACTGACAAGTGGAAGCTGGATGATTGAGGACAACGATGGTACGTTTAACGCGATTAAAAAATGTCGCATGGTCGATCAAAGGCAACGATCGCTCGTGGCACGCGAAATTCATCGGTTGTCGCTGGCAAAAAGACGACGATATCATACAATGTCGCTCGAAAAACGTCGTCGGTTAAACGTTTACCGTATCTAAAAGTGCAATGTAACTGACCGAGCGAAAAACATCTCATCGGCTAAATATTTACGTGCAAACGAAGCTGAAATGAAGTTTATGTTTTTATTCCGTGAAAAGTAATATCATTTAGGATGCGTTTCTCCATTTATAACAAGCTTTTATATTTATCTTGCGTAATGATGGGTGAAAAAAATATAATAAATTCACCTTGTGTATTTTAATAAAAATTAATAAAAGTTTATATTTATTTTACGAAGGAAAAAATGTGAGAAGTATTTATTAATTTATTAATTTTTTATATAAAATAGTTAAATAATAATACAATTAAAATCAAATTTCACATTTCATCTGATCATCTAATAATGAATTCTAATATTTAATTTAATATAATTCTAATATTTTAATTGTAAGATTTTTCATTTGTTTTCTCAAATTTTCGTTAATTTTATATGGATAATTTATCAAAATTTCATCACCAGCAGCTTGCAATAATCACTAAAATACGTCAGAAATTTTAATAAAACTTTATACAGTGACTGTAGTTTAGGTAAAATTATGACTCGTCAATGGATTAGCGATACACTGCATGTAGCCGGATATTTGTTCAAACTTCGTCGGCCGGTTATTATAACTAGTTAGCACGTTTGAAATGTGGCGAGTACACGCGTCGTTGAGCCGATGCCGTAATGTGAACCATGTAAATTGTTACGGAACAAAGATCAGTGGCAATCAAATTTATGATATAATTCTGCTTTATAAAATAAAATTTGATTACGAAATATATAAATGATATTACATTACAACGTATTATATTATGTTGCATTGTAATATAATGTTCTTTAATACACAATATATATATCTATATATATATATATATATATATATATATATAAATTAGTATATGTATATATAAATATAATTTGTGTAATTTATGTACCTACACAATATCACTTTATATTATTAACATTATAAATTAGGAAAAATTGATATGTTTTTATGCATGTACTCTATGTACATTTTTCGTTATTTGCGATGTCACAAAGAATAGAAAGATTTGGGAAACAAGTACAATTGATTGAAACGATTAATTATGTTTTATATTAATATAATTTATTTTAAGATTTCTCCGGAATATTCATAAACTTATTCGATAATCTCATCTATTTGATTGTATTATATGATATTGTCTCGTAATTGTATGCATGATACCACGATGCGCGCTTCGTGATTATCCTCCGCATGAATCGGATCTCCCACGCATCATCTTTAGAAATATGATCTACGGGAAGACTCACAAATTACCGACGTATAAACGCGTATTCATAGAGCGGCTTTCACGAACCGCCAAACTCAGGCATATCATTAAAATTAACACCGCGTCGCGTCTGAGTGGAGCTTTAGGCGAAAGTGGTTACGGGAAGCCAAATGTGGAAACTGCGAAAGCAAGCGCGCTACAAGATTTCCGCGGAAGCCTGTATGAAGCTGTTATCTGTACGGGAATCACGTAACGTCACAGCTATATTTTCTTATCCCGCGTGCAAGAAGCGATCTGTGATTCTCGCCGGCGCTTGCGTGGCTAGAATTATACGTGGGCGTTTTATCAATTTTTATTTGCGATCCATACATGTACTCGTATGAGATAAGCTTGTCGCGACAAAATTCCGTTCTTTGAGAGTAAGAGCTTGGACCCTTGAGTCGTTAGTCGAGATATCTATAATTTTTCCAATATACCGGGCGTCCCGGAACACCCTTAACAACGCTCGTGAGCAGGTAGGGCACAGTAAACTGAGCAAAAAAGTCTTATACCATTTTACGATTTTCGCAATAATTATTAAAATATTAATTAAAAATACTTAGCGAACAATATTATACATATCTACAAGATGTCAGATAGAGCAGGTCAAACTGAACATAAATGTCCTGTATCATTTTGCGATTTTTGCAATAATTATTAAAATATTAATTAAAAGCTCAGCTTATAAGCGCACAGCATACCCTGAGCGTTTTTAATTAATAGTTCAATAATTATTGCGCTAATTGCAAAATGATACAGGACTTTTATGTTCAGTTTGACCTGCTCTATCTGCCCTAGAGAGTTGGGGCGATTATTACCGGACATCTTGTAGATATGTATAATATTGTTCGCTAAGCGTTTATAATTAATATTTTAATAATTATTGCGAAAATCGCAAAATGGTATAAGACTTTTTTGCTCAGTTTACTGTGCCCTACCTGCTCACGAGCGTTGTTAAGGGTGTTGAGACACCCTGTATAATATAAGCGATTGCAACAATTGCAAATAAAAGATTAAAGTGCATTTTTTAGTTGAAAATTTTAATTCAAAAGTCTTTTATTATTAAAATTAAATTTTATTCTTTCAAGATTTGATTTTAGCACATAATTAATGCGCCGATATTAAAATGAAGAAATTTACAAGCTTGATCAGTTCAATTTCTGACAGACTCGTATAGAGTACGTTCGCTACAGTTCTCTCTCCCGTTTTGCACGTCATGGACGCTTCGTAGAGGAAAACGGCTTGCCATAGCATTATAGGGAAGAGCGTCTGTGGTAGCTCTAAAATTGGGCGGACGGCGCGATGTGGTCGCGTATCGAGTTTCCTGTGTCTAAAGTCTATAACGTCAAGAGCCATTCGGCGGTGTACGGGGGACGCGTATCAATAATGCCCGATAGCATGCGGTGGAGTTCACGGAGTTGAAACGCGATACGATCAAGCGAGTGGTCCGCCGGTCTTCCCGATGGAACTGCACTTCTACGTGAAATATTTTTATGGAAAATTTATTAGCCTGCGGAGAGACGTCACGCGAGATATGTCGGTGTCGCGAAACTATAAATTAAAAAGCATCTTGTAATGCGGCGTATATACATTTTACTATCATACATATACGTTATTGAAATAAAGTGGATTATGCGAAATGGATTGCGAGAAGTAGATCGCGAAATTTTCGCGTATTATTGACAAAGTTTCCTGGGAATATAAAATGGGAATTTTTATAGTGATATGGATGATTCTGTGTGCTAGACTTAATCAAATAGAGTTATAGATTTTTACAGTAGTATAACATGGATTTGTAAGTAGATTGAAGTAGTAGATTGAAGAGTATTTACTTATAAATAATCGTACTTCTTTTTTATATAGTATTTTGTACAGTATACTTTATAATTAATTTTGCTATATTTTTATATATGTATAATTTCAAAAAGATAGACAAGAGTTTATTAATTTTTATGACATATATTATCATAAAAAATGTTTAATATTATTATGCTAATCTCAAGTTTTTCACAATGATACGTTGTAAAGTTACTTATGTACCATTCGCTTAAAACGTTATGTTTATGTAAAAAAAAAATCACGATTTGTATAAACAACAAGCTGCATTATTTTAATGTTATCTACACTTAACGCGAAATTAGAACATATATTTTTATATATGCTATAATTAAAAAATCTCGTAATATTTATTTTATTCTAATACTCTTTGTAATCGAATTATATCATACTTGAAAATTTACTATTGAAAAGTGTAAGATTAAAAAACAATATACAATTAAAAGCTTAGATAGGAGATCTACCTTTTCTAGAAAAATCTACTCGTCAAGTCAGCACAGTCTGTAATTGGATAGAGCGGCATACATTTTGTGCACGCGAAATATATTGTCTATTTTCGCTGACTGGGATCTGAGAAACTCGCGAGGGAACTGAAAACGGAAAACGTCCGTGCAGCTCACAATATGTTGCCGTTAATATTACAAACGGCGGACGAGACAATGTGGCACGGGGTGTTTACAATTTCGCGACGTTCATGTCTCCGAAGTAGTATGATCGCAGTTTGCTCAGGCGGCAGGCGGCAGGCCGCTACCGCTGCCGCTGCCTCTTCACGCGTGTCGCACAAAGTGACTCGCTAGGATTACACGGGAGATTAAGACGCAACCAAGGTGCGGCGACATGGTGTACGTTACAAGTTCCAAGCACGTCTAAACAGTCTCTTAGCGACAGGCAAACGGACTAAACGCGTCGCGAAATTATTTCCGTCGCGACGGCAACCCCGGATATTGCAAGACGCGCACTACGATTGAGAGAGTTTACGCCTGTAATAAACTTCGCGATAACTAACTTATCTTTATATGCGTAATCTTCGGATGCTCACGCTTTTACCCTCCCCCTGTGTGCGATTTTATACTCGCTGCGAATTTAAAGTGAGTTTTACCACGGCACGAGCGAAACGATAGACGTATAGGGTAAACTAGGGTATGATGGCCGTAGGCTGTAATTTTTTCAATAATCACTACATAGTGCGATATTGTGAATCTCTTATATCATATTTTTACTTTTGACTCTACCTATAAAGCTTTTTATTTGTCCACTAAAAACTGTTACAACGTCGAATAAATTACAGTTAAGCTATCGTAATCGACGTTAGATATATTATAAAGATATGTAAATTGTTACATGACCTATGATTTTTATTTTCGTTTTCATTATTTTTTTATAAATAATGCCAATGCTTATGTTGTACTATTTTAATAATATAACATTTCTATTAAATATTTTCCTTTTAATTTCGATAGTATTACGTAATTTAAGCTTCAGTGAAGATAATATGCCAAGCACTATTAAAAAAAAACAAAAATAAAAAGTATGTTTTTTGCATTTTAAAAAACTATGGCCATCTTAGCCGAGTTTACCCTAAGTTACATATCTTCGGAAATACAATCGTATTGTGGAGGAGCCATTTTTCAAAGTACTGATTTTTTTATGTTCAGAATATGTCCAATATTACGATTTTATTTAACGGGAGAGAAAGGGAGATTTAATGCAATTTAAAAAATTTTAAAAGTTTACAATTTTCCAGAATTTAAAAAATTTCAGAATTAAACGTACACAGCACTGTGAAATATCACGTTAATAATAGTCGAAGCTTCGATAGGATACGTATAGCGCACTTGTACGCCACTTGTGCCGCGTGCGCCAATTAAATTGGAATTTAGTTCATCCTGCGCGAAAGCGGATGCTCTTTCTTTTTCTCTGTGAGAATACGATACAATCGCGCGCCATTTTACGCGAAATTCTTACCAACTCCGTAATATATTGTTATACCTGGTTTCTTTTAATCAGCTTCTCGATTTTTACGTGCGTGAATGTCTTGTTTGATATCTTCGAATTTTTCCGCTCGTATCGCGACGACATTATTTACCTGGTTTTCGGCAAACCGGGAAATGTCGATACGCAATTTCCATTGCTTTTTAACGGCCAGGCGATATTTTCTTGCGGCCATCTGGAAGAAGAGTTCGTTAACAGTTACGGCGATCGGGCCCTCACTCTATTCGCGGCGTCGTTAGCTGATTGAACCAGATAACTAACGGGCCGCGGCTCGTTAAAATGTCGCCGATCGCAAAAAATGTTAGATAGACCGACCGGCGAAAACTATCTACCTGTGTACAGCGAGTACGAAATTCGGATCTGATTGGGATATGTATAATTAAATCTGTGACTTTCCTGCAGCAAGTGTTACATGACCGTTTGGATAATTAATACATTTTGTCGTGATTGCTTTTGCCGCTATCTTCTAGTTAATTTGTCGCCTGATTCTTTGATTAATCCGCTGATCAAATCTTTGTTAATTTTATCATAAATTTCTAAATTGATTTTCTAGTTCTTTCTTTTAGGTTTTAAACTTATTTTTTTGTTACCTTGCCTGGTTATCTGGCCAATTTTTTAGTTGCTTTTACGATTAATCAGTGTTGTAAGTCGTTTGGTTAATTTTCTAATTGATTATCTGTGCGGATAATACTCTGATAAATTTTCTGATCAACTTTTTAAAGAGAAAAGAATGATCGGGGTAAGATGAGATACGATAACAGTTTTAAATGGCGCGACGTTGTTTCCATTTAGCGAACAACCTCCATTCGGTTCGAGAGCCAACTGGAAATCGTTAACACCGCAGAAATGTGCCGGCGTGATTAAACAAGGCGCAAAATAAACCAGCGAGCGCGACGAATTGTATGTATATACGCGATACGACGCGACGGTCGCATTTACGAGACCGATTAATCACGATTGGCTTATCCGCTTTAATTGCGCACAACGGATCGCGAAGAGTCATGAACGTCCAATGTAAACGGCATTAATATTCGTCACGCAAAGTGGATACGGATCGGTTGCCAGCGATATACGCGCCGATCGGCCATTGTTCCGCGAATTCAAAGTGGCATCTATATATGTATATATCTGTGTTTGTGCGTGTGTATATGTATATATATATATATATATATATATATATATATATATATACATATATATGTGCGTACCTGTTTACGCTAAACCCCCTGGGCACTCTTGTGTGCCGCAGATAGCATCCAGAAACACGCTACTCATGATATTTGTGCATGTACCTCGCCCACCTATTCTACCATCGCGCTATGAATTTATTTATACGCTCATGAAATTACTCCAAGTCCTCCGTAATTCGCATGCTTTGTGTAAATGTGTGTGTGTGTGTGTGTGTGTGTGTGTGTGCGCGCGCGCGCGTCTGTGTTTGTATATAGTTCAACCTAGGATTGGATCGTGTAGTGGGGGTGCAAAAAGGGGAGGGGAACATGTCGCTCCCTTCGTCCCATTCATAGGCAGGCAGTGTTCTTCTGTCGAAAGCACTCTGTGCATAAATGAACTAGAATCGTAGTCGTAGTCGACGATGTGTTAACGGCTATTTGCACGTGAAATTATCTAATGACACTTGACGTCATGACACAAAAGCGTATTATAGTAAACTCTACTGTTACCGTGTGAAAAAAATAATTACAGAGATTGAAAAAAAAAATATTTCACACATACGAATGGTCGTTAAGTTCTATTTCCCCCCGTTAAATAGGTTTATCAAGAATCGTTGAAAGGAAACTCTTAACGTAACGAAACGTAATCTCCATTTGCGAGCTCATCGTACGCCAGCGTTTCGCATAAGCGTAATTTTGCTCGGAAAGCAGCACGAAAGGCATCATTTGCCCTCGCCCTTTCACCAGCGTTATTGCCAGCTAGGATTCGCCTCTTCGAGTCGCATATATACACATCCACACTCCATACCAGACGCGCGCGCACGCACGCACGCACGCACGCACCTATTCAGCCGAGGTCAACCCAGACCAATATTGAATAACATAGCTGATTAAATACTCACATGGATGGTAGCGAGAGATATACAGAGGGAGGTATCTTCCTCTCCTCTTGGTCGTATGTATGTGCGAAATGAGTTTAACCCGCGACACATGTAAACCTTCAAAGCACACGTGTGGCCCGTCTGCGGTATATGCAAATTCGTTCGTGGCCAGCCGGTTCTTCTATTTCGAGAATTTCACATTATTTCGCATCACTGACGCTTACAACGTCGACTTATGACGGGGAGTTCGGAATATCCGGGGACGAATGATTGGCACCTTTATTTCGTATCAAGGACGCATCCAGAATTTTTGCGGTGAAACAAGGTATATATGTAAAACAACCGGATTCGTTCGACACTGTATATTTCACGCGATAATTTGGCAGTGTCGAAGATAAATTTTTTCACCAGAAATATAAAGACACAATTAATTTAATATAAGAAATTACGTAGCAGTAAGTACGCTCGGTGAATGATTTCTCTGAATTACATTATCTTTATGCGAAAGAATATAATTATTAGAGCAACACGTAGGAGAATTTTCTCGTTTGCATTATCTCCTATTTTTATCAGGGACAGTTTATCAAATCGAATATCATTTAGATCCGCGATCATTGATCGAAGTTAATAATTGTCTTCGTTCTATAATTGTGTCTTACTTACGTTTTAAGAAAAGTTTTAATTAGAAAATCTAGACACACGTGATTTATATTCTTCGTTATGTCTTGAGAACTGCTTAAATTATCGCGTATGGTATATTATCGTAATTCTGGTGTATTTAAAGGGCAAGAGAGAAAGATTCCTTCAGTATGAGTACGAATTCTAATTCTAATTTCAATTCAAATTATAATTAAATATTAGTATTAAATTTGAAATTAATGACAGCAATGATAAAAGCTGTATTTTAAGCTGTATTTATTAAGGCAACTATCTTAATCGATTATAGCATAATTTTTGATGGTTTGTGCTCGAGAAAAAAAATATAGAATAAATGTTTTTTTTTTATCGATCACTAAAAATACATCGGGCAATACTTGTAGGCTGACCATGTCCAAAGGTAGATTCAACAAGTAGTCAGAGGGACGGTCCGTTCTAATCCATGAATAACTAGCAGGTAAACGTTCGACCCAAATGATTTCTCGAGTAATCTCCGCACGTCAATATAAAAATAGCCTTGCATTAGCATCTAACAGATCAGATTAACGTTGGAAAAATTAGGGCCAACCACGAGCGATTATTCGAGGGTGACTGACTGCGCCTTTAATTGCGACTCGCGGACGTTGAAAAAGGACGGCACAAAGTCGTTTTCCCGATAATAGAGATTTATTTCGCATGCTGCACGTCGCGGCGAATTGCCTCTAAATAAAGACGCATCGTTCGAGATGAGATCTTTTTTACGGCCATACGATCCTGAAATAGTATTGATTAATGTCGCAAAAGTAGAACAAAACTGGACAAAGGTAACTGTACTCGATTTAACATTTGGAAATAAATTCTATCTCTTTCTCTCTCTCTCTCTCTCTCTCTCTCTCACTCTCTCTATCTATCTATCTATCTATCTATCTATTTATCTATCTATCTATCTATCTATCTCTTCTACAAAGTATTCTTTTAAATTTGATTATTTTATTTAAAATTTAAGAGAGGGAAAAGGACAGTGGAGAATATATATGTGTTGTCTTTGAATATCGAAGATCTGTCATTAATAAATGACGAGTACAATGTCTATCAATCAATTAACATGCATATTAAATCCTTAAATAAGCGAAGACCTCGCAGACGCGAAATAATACGGAGATCAAATGACAATAGACGATAAAAGTGGAATATCACAAGAGACGTATCACGTATGCGGGATGCTGCGTCTCAGACACATTTTTTTCTTCTTTCTCTTTTTGCCCTTTTTCCTTTATTCGAGATATACGACTCGCACGGGCGGCTACGTCGCCCGGGACTCTTAAGGCACACGATTCACGAGGGAATCGAGAGAATGAGCCCTTTCTCTCTCTTTCTTTCGTCGAAGCGAAGAAGGAAAAACGTACATACATCGCGTTTAGATTTCCAACCGAATTTAGTTCGACAACCCTCTCGCCGTGGTTGAACGCGTTAAAAAGTGGGTCATTCGCTTGTGAAAGTTCCAAATAGGGTGTTTCATTTTTATCTCGTACTTTCTTTTTATTTATGAATTTTTAAATTGAATTAACTTTTTTTTTTCTTTAACGAAAATACAACAGATGGATCATAATGTTTGAAGATATTACTTTGACCCGATTAAGGAAAAATTACTCTAAATAAATGAAATATTTTATAAAAAAGGTTGATAGAAAGTTTTATAAAAATTATCTAATTTATACTAGAAAGAACATTAAATCTTTATGTCATTTAAAAAGCTACTCTGTGAATAGTAACAGAGAAAGTGCGTTTCTTGAATAAAGTACCGCATGTAGGAGAGTTATATTGCTCAGTACAAAGCGAGCGCTTTGCACATAGGAAAGACACATTATCGTCCTATTTACATCGCGCATCATATGACGTGCACAAAGCAAACGAGCTGGCGTAAGCTCTCGCGAGAGCTTACAAGGCACAGAACAGTCGACTGCACGAAAGACATCGCGTCTCGCAGCAACCGTAAAACGCATCTCCGACCGCGTACGTACAAGGATGGTAATCTTGAACGAAGAGATAGAGAGAGAGAGAGAGAGAGAGAGAGAGGAAGGGGAAGAAGCCGAGAGACGACGACGACGATCTGGTGAGAATACATGATGGGAAGGACGGAGACAGGAGGGATACGCAGTGTCGTCGTTGAAATGTGCGAACGAGTGGTGCCGGGGGCGTGTAGATGAACAACCATAACTTCATTTGCGCAATGGCCCTACCCGAGCAGGGTAGGAGAGGGGGGTGGAGGGTGCCTTTCCGCCGCATAACCAGCGCCGATGTGAAAGCCCCATAATTCTCGCTTGCGCAGCCGGTCGAGTTTCACCTCTTCGCGCGAGCTAAGTCAATTACGGTGCGGCGCATATATGAACGCGATAACGTGGAAGATGAAGAAGGGCGGCAAAAGACACGAGAAAAAGCGAACCGGTCGCCCGGAGATTTTCACGGGCACTTCCTTCCTCCTCGCGTATCCACGGGCGCGCGCGCGCGCACACTCTCTTCCGCCACCCCCGCGGGGTGGGAAACTTTATTTCTGCTCATCGATCGCGTTTGTGTCGTGCGCGCGGGGAATACCTTCGTTTTAGTTCCGTCAGCGGGACCTGTCAATTATACTTAAACTACGCGCTTGATCGGAAATCAAAGTTCTTGACCCTTTGGGGATCCTTCCTGTCTCTCTTTCTTCTCTTTCCCTCCCGAAAGAGTTACAAGTGCAAAAATGTCGCGAATTTCTCGATAAACGACGTTCGGAGCTATGAACGGAGTTCTTCGCGGAAAAGATAGACTTTCTGTTTTGAAATTTTATAATAATATTTTAATTATTATTACAATATAATTTTTTATCGTGAAATAAAAGGGGAAAGTTTTGATTGTGTTTTCTCTCAAATAAAAATCTCCTTTGTCACACGGATGTTTCTAAGCAAAACATGATTCAGTTGTTGTACAATAAAATTGGATCACGCTTTTTTTTTTTTTTTTTTGAAGATTAATCGACCGTTCTCGCGTTACTGGAGCTTTTAATTCCAGTATTCGGACACGCCCTTGGCTGCGGAAGGATTGAAGCCGTTCTACACACACATAGATTTGGCGAGCACGCGAGTGTGTGTGTGTGTGTGTGTGTGTGTGTGTGTGTAGAGGGGCTTCCAGAAACGTTTACTTTGCGGTTTTCCGTTTTTGGATAAAGACATACAAACGACTTTTCAATGCCACCGCGCCTTTGTGAGAGAATGTCGTGGATGTTTTACGGTTCGATAAATTTCAGCAGCGCGCAACGGTGTGTATGTAGACCAAGGCATAACAATGTCATCAATGTCTTCCGGTCGACAAGGTACTTGCTGCTCTCGTTTTTCTGATGCAGGCTAAATCGCATGACGTTAAGGGGGTCTCGAGGAACGACGCGAGAAGCCGAACACACGGGAAATCTTATCGCGTATCGATACGCCGTTTCTTCACGTCATGCGTTTTTATCGAAACGTGCAGTCGCATATTTTGGAAAATGTTTCAACTAAAAATAGGAGACTTATTATATATTCTAGTGCTTTCCGAAAGGACGGTTGCGAAAAGTAATGAAACTGAAAATTAATTTAAATGGAAAAATATTTCCCGATATAAACCAATTTTAAATATAATTTATATTTATTACATTATTAATCGATAGAGTTTTATCGAGAATTTCATATTATTGCATACTCTAAAATGTATTACACCGTGCGTTTGTGACACTGAAAATGCAAATTAATCTTCGGTGTTTTGATTTTTAAATTAGCACGCAGCTTTGTATTTAATTTCGCAAATCGGGAGAAAAAGAGGAAAGGAGCGGGGTGGGGCGGGCGGGGGGAGGGCATAAAAAGGCGAAGGATTTCGCTCAAACGGGGAAACCATGTTTTAACGGCGTAAAAAATGTGCTACGTTACTTTTTCCGTTTGCAACTGTAACACGGTTTGTGTATCCTTATCTTCTCCAGCTAAAATACAAAAACCAGGTGACGCTGGGAGCGAGAGAACTGTTCTCTCATCTTCCGCGCGGATACGACCGCGATTTCTCTTCATTTTTGGCGCTACACACATTATTTACCCGCACTTTATCACCATTTCCGTTGGTCTCTGGTGGTCGCCGCAACACGGCCGCCGTTTTATCTCCCATTTCCTCTCTTTCACGCTATCCCGCTTCTTTACTTGCAACTTCACCTTCGCGGTACACATATGCACGCTCAACCGACGACATGCGTTTTGCCAGACACAAACTTCCGTTTAAACTTTATACTTTTGACTTTAACTCTTTGTTTGAATCTTTATCTTTCTTACATGAGATATTCCTACGGACTAAATAGATACAAGTAGAAAAATTTCATGGATTCTTTAATAATTATTTAGCATCGAAATTTATAGTAGCAATTATTTAGAAATTTCAAAGCTTTTAATGTAACTCTGGAATTTAATTGTCGAGACATTTAGCAATAAAAGTTAAAAATAAAACATTAAAATTTACACTAGCTTTTTATAGTAACAATTATTTAAAAATTTCGAAGCTTTTAGTATAAATTTGAAATTTAATTGTCGGGATATTTAGCAATAAAAGTTGGGAATTAAAAAAAAATTAATTTTAAAAACTTAGTAAAATTTTTTTTTATTTTCAAGAGAATGGCGATACATGATAGAATTATGCGCACACATACAATAATTGACTTTTACCATGTGCATTGGAAAGACTAATTAAACAAATTCTATGCATAGGAGGGTAATCACAATATTGTAGACAATTAGAGAGGACAAACACATTGACGTTACATAAACATTATGTAAATTACGCGATACTGCGTCAGACATGTTATTTTGCAGTGCGCGCGTTGCGTTTCCATTTACAACCGTAGATTTTTCACGGTAAAATTACATTGGCAATTTCGACACGGAAAATATCCCCTCGGAGACTCACTTCTCGTGACGTATGTTAACGTTGAAAGCGCACTGAAATTAAATGATTTCACCCCTGTAATGGACGCGCAAAGAGCTTTACTTGACAGGATCCGGCAAGTTGCCTGTGGGTCTTGTACTCCGTCGCGGAGTACAAAGGATCGAGGAGTACTTGGACGGGAGTCACGTGACGGGGCGCAGAAGCCTAGGGTGCGTGTCTTTGCCAGGATGTTCGTCACGGAATTAATGGTCGGTTCGGTTGGGGGGTCGGAAGCATTATTCCGGCGGAAAGGCGACGAGGCAAGAAATTATGGTTTCGCGTTCGTCGGGGGTCGGCCAAAAGGACCATATCTCCCAAGGATGGGAAGGGCGAGGGGCGTCTGGTTTATTGAGGATTATGCCGGGGATATTGGAACATATGCTTTCTGCCTCATGCTCGCGGGAAGACCTCGACGAAAGTTATCGACTGTTTGATCATCTCGAAAAATATGAGAATGGCTTTATTGTCCGCGTTCCGAGTTACCGTTCAAATAATTGCGCGAGAGAGAAAGTCAATTGTAATAAATTTATCCCTCATGACCGATAGACCGAATACTCGCGAAAAAGTAATTCACCCAATCTCTTGCGTCACGCAGGGCAAATGAAAACTTGCGAGAATAGGTTTTGACTTGAAGGTTTTTAATCAAAATCTCATTTGTCGGTTAACTTAAAATAAACCTAGTCTCGAGGGGAATTCCTAAGATATTCAACATGGGAAATTAAAAGTCGCTAGTAGTTTGCAAAGTTACGGATGTCCCATGTGTAATTTTCGTCCAGAAAACTTTGAAAACTCGTTAAGGAGTAACGCGTCCCGCATTGTAGAGATTTTAGAGTTGCCGTTGCATTAAACCGACAATGATACCCGTTACGCCCGATATGAATGTGTCCCGACATAATTGATCACGTGACGCGACGATGGTGCATAATGCATTTCTGTCGCGTCTCTCTCCGAGTCACGACTCTCTCGAGATAGAGGATGAAAACGTGTATACGCGCGTTTACGTATTCGGTATCCACGATACCGCGATAGCCGTCGAAAGATCGTCGACCGTGTGTCCCGGGTGCGATTTGCTGACTGGCTTCCATCCCTGTCTGCGAAGTTAATCGGCCCCGAGATAAGGGATGACGCCTCACTTCCGCGGTAATTAGGTTGTGCGGTTCAGCAACAATGGTGATAGAGCACGATAACGAGCGGCCCCCGACGTGCCCGCGGAAATGCGCCGGCGAAATGCTGGATTTATTGTTGCGACGTTCTCCGAGCACGATTCCTCCACACGGCCCGGGAATTCTTGATGATGTTCGCGCGTGGATGTTCCAACGCCGACGCGACAACGATATTTGTCGTGTCGAGACTCTGTTGCGCCTAATTAAATTTCACTCTGATATAAGCACTTCGCCAAGTTGCGGGTTCGCTTTACGATTGACAATTTCATTCCTTTCAGATACACAACTAGAGAGATTATTTGTGGCAAAATTCTCATTTTGTCTTTTATTTAATTTCAAGAAAGAAAAACGTACAAATATATATATATATATATATCGAAAAAGTACAAAAATTGAATCTGATATATTATGTTTAATTCGAAATATAAACGACTGACTTTCAAACCATTTTGCAATAACACATTACATTGAACGATTTAATGTTAAATGTTAAATATATAAATTTATTACTTATACAAAACACAAATTTTGTGTCGATTTCATTCATTATTTCGACTCATTATTGAATTATTTAGCCTACAATCTTTATTACATGTATATTGTGAAAGGAAAAAAAAAATTAGAATTATTTGCAACGCGATCGTTTTTCGTTCTACCTTGAATCGTTATAGCGACGATTCAACCGACGTCGATAACAAGCAATATTGAAGCGCCATTGAATCGCGGTATCGTTATATCCGATCGATGCATTACAACAGCGACATACAAAGCAATCTTATTTCTCGATTTGAGTTTCCTGTCTCTTCGTTTAATGCGCCACTTAAAGGGGCATTCGCGTAAGACCGCGTACATATTTCCGGTGAAATAAGATAAAAGTGCGACGCTACCGCTTTCACTGGAATTGGATCGTGTAGCCCAGTAATAATAGTGATATAGTGTCTCTCCGCGGAGCCCTATTATTACTTCATATATTACGGAGACAGTTCTAAGGTAATAAAACTTTGTCGTTATCAATAATCCGTTAACTCTTAACAAAATAGAAGCCTTCGTCACAGCTTAGCGCAAACGATAATTTATTGTATCGGTTTAACTATATAATTCGCGCTTTGAAAGATGGCGTAACATTTTGTCACATAATATCGGCTTTAAGGTTTTTCATTAATTCTGTACTTATATACTTACTCAAAGATATGTATTAATAAAATTGTCAATTTTTTAAATAAATATCCGAGAGCACGTTTTGTCGTCCGATTGATTTATGACAAGTACGGGGACGATGATTGATTATGAATAACTTTGAATATCGAGACGAATGATTCTGGAAAAAGTTTTGTGAAAAGAGGGAATCGCTGTTTTGAACTAATTATATTTCCCAGCTCAATAGCGATGATTACATTATTGGATAATTAGCAACCCATCGCGTGCCATTATAACTGCAGCTTAATTTATTGCACATGACTTTGCTATTGCCTTCCAGGTAGAGACATTGAATTGGCTATTCAGTCACGTGCGAATCAAAATGTTAAAATTTTCAATAGTTTATATGTATATATATATTAATTATGTGTCAAATATTTAATGTTTCATACAATTATGAGGCATTATTTTTTTTCTCTGATATATACATTTATAGATAGTATAATTGCAAGTTTTCTAGATTGTCTGACTATTGACTATTTTTACTTGTGTTTATTATTATTCTAAATATGTATATTATGTGTATTATTCTTGCGTACAATATATTTGTAATTTTTTGTATAACATTATTAGAATTTTCAATAGAATAATTAATTTCACTTTTTCGTAAAAGTTTTACGAGTGATAAATCATATTTGTTATCTGTGTTGTAAAATACTCGGCCAACATTCTCGCGCTTGCCAAGGGCGATTTTTACAGTAGCATGCTTTTTCACGCGAATTCGTGCTGGCAACAGTTTTATTCGTTATACACGAAATTTCGCTTTTGTTGCTGGCAGATATACATAATTATGCAATAAAGGTATAACCATATTTTACGCGTACATCAAAGTATTGATTACAATATCGCATCCGATAGTTTTACGATCGCTCGAGGCGACTCGCCTCGTTGACTATTAAATCATCGTTATCACAATCGCGTGTTCTTTTTCATGCGTTTTGGAAAAAAGAGCATTGTCAATTTTCAGTCGAATCATATCTCGATTTATCCTGATAAATCTTAAAACGAAAGAACGAATCTCGCGACAAAATCTTTAGTCCTAACAAGCAGTTTATAGCGATACCTATCGTTAATCGAAACATCAATCTAGTTCGTGCGAATTAGAGACAACAGATTTATTATCCGCGATCCGTGCAATCTGCATCACTACCGATCAGCAGTCGCATATATGGATAAACGGCCTTGTTATTCGGCGATGTTAATCGACGAACGGGATAAGGGCCCTGACGGTTGCGTCGCGCGGCAATTAGGTTACGTGACACAATAATGATAACGATGACAATTATAACCGTGTCGACGAGGTGATAATCCCGCGCGTTCCCGCCTGCTCGTTGAGAGAGAGAGAGAGAGAGAGAGAGAGAGAGAGAGAGAGAGAGAGAGAGAGACTGTTTCGCGCGTTCGCCTTCTCGTTCATCGACCCATCGCTCACACTGGTGATAATCTTCACCGGACAATGGACTCGATAACTCGTTACCCATCTGACAACGAACTACGATGATGACGATATTCGATCCGTCGAATCTTGCACGCGGTTATTTATCAACGGTCCGTGTGATGCGCCTCGTTCTCGCGCGCGCACACGCGTGAGTTATCGCCACGTGCGAATAAAACGAGAGCAATTTACCGTCCGTGTCCCTCCTCGCGCGAGTGAATCTCGCCGTTTTCGCTTTTTCGTCGCGGCCGATTGATCGCGTCGCTTCGCTCTGGATTTATTTATTTCCTCTGGTTTCGGCCGGCGCGATTTTTCTCGCAGCGCGCAGCGCACGCTACAATGTCGTTTAGATGCCTCGATAGGGAACGTACATGATGATATAGGTATTTTTTTTTTTTTTTTTTTTAAGTACTTTTTTCGTCCTCTCTATATGTGATATAGAAATAGATTGCTAAATGCCGCGCCAAATCTAATATTAACAATTTACATTGTATATCGATTACATTGTTACGTGATATTACGCTGTAATAATATGTTGTACGATAACACTGTTGTCTTTTCGCTCGGCTTTTTTTTCTCGCGCAGATAATAATTATGGTATAGCTAACTGTCTGGTATTTAAAATTTAATTGACTAATTAATCTCAATGTCAAGCAGTTGCATAAAAGCAAAGGAAGCGAGTCACCGGCCTTTGAAGCTGCCCTTATCACGCGATGTATATCTTTCATAACTTTGTATTTTTATAAATTTTCAAACGGAGCGCGCTGTGCGTAAATATCTACATTGATGCATCCCTCGGGGGCTACAAAAATGTTAATAATGCTTCGTTTCATTATCTTACTCCATCCACGCGGTCAGATCAAAGTACAATGAAGATCCCCAAGAATAATACCCCGTGGGTATAATAAAAATCTCCGGCAAGACAACATTCTCCTTAATTACTTCACGGCGTATATATATATATAGTTTGTGCCAGAATGCGGGAAAACAACGTCGATTCACGATTTATTCTTTGTAATATTTTATCCACGTAGATAGATACAATGTCATTTTTATAATCTAATTATAATGTAATCACCCACATATCTAATCACTCTTACGATTTATCTCGTAACGAAGCAATCGCTACGATATTGAAACATATTTCTATGTTACTTAATGATATTACAGTGAAATATTTACTTTGTTTGTCGTTTTCGCGTTTCCGCTGGGAGCCATCTTCTCGCTCGAGGGATTTTCCGCATGATTTCACATGAATTGGAACCAACGCGAGTAATCACGAGCTCGCCCTAATTACTGACGAAGCCGCCAAACGCGCTCGCAATACGTCCGATGGCGATCTCGCATCGAATCGAGTTCGCGCTTCTCGATTTAACGCGCGTATTTTTCTTTCCATTTTTTTTTTTTTTTTTTTTTTTTTTATTTTATTTTACCCCTCTCGCTGGAATTTCATACGCGCGTGTGATATTTGCGCCCGCTATCGCACCGTGCTTCGTTCGTTACACATCCCGCGGGGGAGGGGGGGGACGAGATCGCGTTCCATGAATCGCAAATCTCGTGGCGCATTTTTAAAGACTATCATCGGTATCCTCGACGCGCATCACGTTCGATTCCGGTGGAGGGAAGGGGAAGGGGAAGGGGAATATTTTAGCGCGACCGGAACGAACGAATCTATCGCGATGCAACCGATGTGGCCGCGACTGTTTGCATCCAAATGCGAGTCGCGCTCTCTTCCTCCTCCCCGATCCAATCCTTCTGCCATTGCCCTTTACGAATGCTGATTGCTAATATATCTTCGATTACGTCGGTGCGTTACGCTAACTTTACCCTTTATATTCCAGGATGGCGTATTAACGGCCTGAAGTAGGGTATTACGCGGTGGCAGAGTTGGTTTATGGGCATGCCATAAGTACGCCACACGTATACGGGTGCATAAATTCGCCGGTAACAATGCACCGCGTTTCGCGTGTCCGCGCAAACTTTGGTCGTATTCAACTTTCAATGTTGACTCTTTGATGCGCTGCGGAATTAATATGTTCCCTCTGCACGCTGTGGACAATTTTCTTCCTTCATATATACGTACGTATACGTATATTTTCGAGATATTAAATATTTGCGGTTTAAATATAACGCACTAACACTGTTGCACTAAATTTTGAACCTTAAAATATACGAATTTGGAAATTCAAAAAAAGAAAAAAATGAAAACGAAATATATATACATATATATATATATATAAAATGAAAATGAAGAGAAAAGTGTAGTGCACGAAATATTTTTCTCTTTTAGATACGTTGAGATTGTTACTTTGTTCTGCACTTAGCAAATTACGCCCGACGAGAGATATGAAAATTTAGCCGTCACTTTAAAGTTTATTATGTAAAACTTTAGATAAGGCGCAAATTGAATAGGACATCGGAGGGTTAATGTCCGCTGCAACTGGGGCAGGGTAGATCCACGGTAATTAATAAAATTAAGGTCGATCGAGGCGCAACTTGAAAGTTGCTACTCTCGGCCCGTGTATAGTTTAGATTGATCCAGATATTAATATATTATCTGCTATTATATTACAGAGATATATTTACCACTGTTATTTAATATAATTACAATATTATGTTATAGTTAGTGTTATAATTAGTATTGTCTTATATTATATTTATATATATAATATTGAATGTAAGGAATGTATTATGTAAAATATATTATTCGCAAGATAAAGTGACAAGAGAACCCACGAAATAACAATAACTAGAATAATCGATTATCGTTGCTAAAACGAGATTCTCAAGCGGTCTCTTAATTTTCTGAATCCCTTAGATCTCTCGACAAAAGATAAAATTAAAAACTTGAGTATCAGGAAATTTATACAGCGACATTTTTAGGTAAATGCATAAACAACAATGCATTTCTAATGTAAAACAAATATAATATCGCAAAACGAGGTCGATCGCCTCAATTTGCATGCTTGATGCGAACCAATATCATCGGTGCGGTAAACTCGTGCCATAATCGTGACAATAAACGTGATTACTCGCGGAACAGACATAAAACTGCATTCGCTGCTGTAACTGCGACGCGCATCGACACACGTCTGACACGTAACGGGCCAGCGTTGGCCATTTATACGGCCGTGTCGGTGCGAATGGATTCGAGTGGGGTATCGGCGTATAGAAGTATCGCGTATGGAGGGGTCACCCATTGTGTGCTGCTCGATAGAGAAGGACGAGGGTTGGAACGGACGATGGAAGAGCGTTTGGTGGAGGGGAGGGAGGGATGTTACGAGGAAGCGGAACGTACGGGTAGGGTGAAATGGAGTGACAGTCGTCGAGTAGTTACGGACCAAAGAGGGGAGTAGATAACGTTAAGTGCATTACGTTGCTGCACCAGCTTCGTGCTTACAAAATGACTGTCTCTGTATCCTCTATTTTACACATACTGCACACACATACACACATATATACGTATACACGTGACTAGTCGCGGTGCATGCGTACTTTCGTATTCGTCTCTCTCTTTCTCACATATCTCTATCTTTTTTCTTCCGCTTTTATAGTCTCTCGTTCCGTCTCGTTTATCGCTCTCCATTGACTTCTTTTTGCTTCTTTTTCCGGAACCCGCTGGGGCGGTTCTCGAGCAGCGTTAACTCGCTGGGGCCTTTTACGTATCATTGCCCAGTCGAATCGACCGAATGGCTCTCTCGCTTCTTTCCATCGGTCTTTACCTGGATGCTCTCCATCTGCCGGTCCATGTTGAGTTTCAAAACAAACGGGTTACCTGGGGCCTCTGACGACGGTGACGGCAGAGGTAGCAGAGGTAGCAGAGGTAGCAGCGGCGGCAATGGTGGTGGCTCGTTGTCATTGCTCTATATACGTATCGGCAGTTTCGACGTTTTAATGGGACTCTCGCACGCGGCGGATTCACCGCTGCCTCTATTTCTTTTCGCTTTTACAGCCGGTTTTCCCAGCCTCCGCGACGAGTGTTTGTCTATTCTCCGCATCGTTCGTCTCCCCTGTCGGTTTTTGCCCTCGCATTCGTATGCCGTTTGTCCGGCGATTTGCGAGTTCGCTTATATTCTCGGACGTGGCGTATAAATGCTGGCATTAACATCAGAGAAAAAAAAGAACAAGTAGAAAATAGTATTACGTGATAATGAAGTAATTTTTCATAGAGATCTATTTGTCCATTTATGTCATTATTAATATTTTATATATTTTATATATATTTGCATATAGAATGTTTTAATAGAGTATATCTAGAATATTATTAATATTCTATATACATGTATCATTAATATTCTTAATATTTATTAATATTTATTCTATATTAATTCCTAATTATTATTAATATTATTAATATTTTATATGTATAGAATATTTTAATGGAATATATACATATATAAAATCTTTCGAAAAATATAATAATATATAGTAAAGGTGAGAGTAAAGTATAATAAAGTATGTAAAGAATATTAAATAAAACATGGAGTTTTTACAAAAATTTTGAAGTATTTACAAATTGATAAAGAGCATTCGCTTGAACTGGAGGTACCTTTTATACGACTATCTTTTACTGCGAACACGCGAATAAAGGAGCAGGCCGTAGCTCTTCGGCTACTCTCTGACGTAGCGAGAAGAGAAGGAAAGGAGAAGCAGATTTCCGTTTGACTTGATGGCGCGTGAATTATAAAGCAACCAAGATCCGATGGTATCGTTCTTCCCGCGGGAGAGCGAAACTTCACCGACGAGAAAGCGGGCGAGACGTGGGTCCCAGGCTGGTGATGGCGAAGCACGTCTCTCTCGCCGAGACGAGGAAAAGCACGGCGAAAGTTCTGGTATGCTGAGAGCCACGCTGACGAATTCCTCCGCAAACACGTCCGTAGAAGCGACGCGTTCGCGATTTCTGAAGTCGTCGACGGGATTTTGTGTGCTGTGACGCGTATTCCGCGGGGACTCCGCGCGAGAATCTCGTCGACGTCTGCGGGGAGAGGACGTCGCGCCTTTCGCCTTTCGCGAAAACACCACGCTGTCCGGTGTTGTGTCCCACGGTGTGTCAAAGGTACGTTAAAAGTTTTCCTCGGCGAGAAGCTCGGTAAAGAGATACGGACCTGCGGGATTTATTAGCGCGAAAACGTCGCCGCGCGATATATATACCTAACCATCTTTATGAAATCTTTGACCTGCGCGTTGCCATTTTCCGTGTTATTCCATTGTTATTTTCCTCCTGCATACCATTGGCAGACACTGCGTGTGTGGATCGAAATTTAGCCTTGTCGCGATCTGGAAACTCGATGACTTTGGAGAATTCAGCCGAGCGTGAAATAGCGCGCGATTATTCACGCGTGTTCATCCACGAAACACGCGTGCACGTTTATTACGCTGATATAGGGAGAAACACGGCGGACGGATTCGCGAAAGGTATCATACACATCTACCTGTCATGCAAGTTCGATTGTAATATTTTAACGATGCATTTGATGCACCTAACCCGACGATTCCACTTGAGACTAACACGGCCAATGCACGCGCGATAACTCGGCCTAGTCGCGAATCGACTGTCGTAAGATGAAATAAACGACAAAGGGGGAGAAAGAGCGAGGAAGTATCGGGGAAATTTCCGATTTAACTTCTATGCATACCAATCGACCGCGGATTTCGCCGATCGTTTATTTTTGCCCGTCCCGAAACCTCGATCGATATTGGATAAACGATCGGTATTGGATTCTGTTGATATCGGGGCATGTGTCGTGCATTTTTCACGAGTTATTTATGATTTACGGAGAAAAAAGCAATTATATTCGGCAGATAAATGGGTGGCTTTTAGCGACATTAAATTACGCGCTCGTCGCGATATCTGTTTATACATTTTTATATCTCGTCGGCCGCGGGCAACGCGAATTTTGTTTATTCTCTGAAAATCTTGATCGAAAAATTATACGAATGATAGGGAAAAATTGAAAGGTCTACATAAAGTTATCGGTTACGCGATATTGTTGGTTTCCGTAATATCTGTCATATTTTGAAATGCAGATACGCGTGTACGTAGAGATCCGCGTCCTTCGTGCAACGAGTGCGTACGAATGCGCGGGACGATAAATCTAATTCCGCGCACGAAATGCATCGCGGAACGTTACCCACAATCGGGCTGCGGACTAGTTGCGCGTGGAGTAGTAATCTCTGTATGATAGGGAGATTAAACGGACGTGAAGTTCCAACTGTTGCCTCTGGAGATAGATGCATTATCAAAGTGCGGGCGTTCCATCTCTCATAGATCGTGCGCGAAGCACACCGCAATAATGACCTCACTTTGTAAATTACAGTTGGATTGATATTGCGAGCGAATTCAAGATATTTGGATATAGTTCCAACCGCAATCTCCATAATTCGAATGCGAGATCGATTTGTGGCGGACCACCATTCATCGTTCGTTTTCACAATCTATGATTAAACGACGTGATTAATCGATGCACACACAAGTTAAATGTTATATCAAGAGAAAACGTATTCAGTAGGAAAATTACGTAAAAATTTATTCACTCTCGCGAGCTCTCTCGCGCGGTGTGATTTTCAATTATAATAAACCGATGGAGGCACCGATAAAAGCCAAAACCGATTTCTTTCACGCGTTAATCGATCGAAAGCTCACAAAGTGATTGACTTTGGTATCCTTGGCAAGGGGTAAAGCTGGCGAGAGTAGCAGGCAACGACGGTTCCCATGATGGTATACAACCTTGCCATGTCAGATCAAAGCCACGTCGTAAAGTTGAAGTACGCTGCAAAAGTTAGTGCATGCCGGGAGGAAGGAAAAGGAGAAAGGGGAAGGGAATCTAGTAACGGGCGTTATTCATGACGCGCCGAATATAAAGTAACGAGAGCAATTTGGCGCTCACTTGTCGCCGTTGGCTGGAATAGGATGCCATACCGTTGCCATACCCGACCCGGGTTATATGGCTCCCACATCGCCGTGTTTCCTTCCAACCGACAGAGGATCTAGCCTATCCGTAACACATACACTCCCTTTCTCTCTCTCTCTCTCTCTCTCTCTCTCTCTCTCTCTCTTTTGTCCAAGCGCGAGAAATGAAATTTGGTAGCCGACTTAAGAGCTGAAAACCATCGAGTATCAACGCGCGAGAGGAGAAGTCTCTCGCTTTCGTAACTGGAAAGAGAGATAGAGAGAAGCAGAGTGAGAGAAACAGGGACGTCCGAAGGAAAATTTCCAACGTCATTCCCGGTCGCACATTGTTGGAACATGAGACGTAAAAATAGAGAAAGAGAGTGCACAGAGGGGAAAGGGAGGAAGAAATGGAGGTCGGGATACAAAGCGAGAAAAAAGTGAAGCGGAAACTAGCGAGCTGGCGGGAAGATCGAGCTGGGTCGTCGGCGTCGATCCGCCCCCGCTGCCGACGACGACGACAACGACGACAACGACGACGACGACGACGACGACGACGACGACGACGACGACGACGACGACGACGACGACGACGACGACGACGACGACGATGGCAGCGGCGGCGGTGGCAGCGGCTAAAAAGTTGTGCTTGCTCGGCGAACTGCTAAGCCTGTCATTCGCACGCTTCCGCGAACGCCCTGGAACTGATTTAAAGACGAATGAAGGTCCACTCTTCTCGCGCGCGGAGTCTCTCCGGGATTAAGGGAACGGGTAGCTGCGCGTCGTTAATTGCACGTCGTCCTTTGACCCGGCGAAAAAACCTGAATCGGTCGATGGAAATGAGGGTGTTGACGGGTTGATCGGTAAGTTGGCTTTTATACAGAAAATATACTGCGGGTAGAGGATGGCAAGTAATTCCACCGTCACGACAGTATCTGATTTATGAAGAAGTTCTACGGGATAGATCTTCGATAAGACGACGGAGACGGCTCATTCTCATTAATAAAAATTAACGAACTCTCTTTGACGACTTTTTCGCGATCTTCATTTTAACGATAGATAAATTTCTTGGCTTATCTGTGCACAATTTCTCATTTAAAATTACGAAAGTGTACGAATAACTTTTTAAGTTATATAAGCTCTATATATGTACGTGTACGAGAGAAAACGCGCGTAATAAATTTGATTGTTTCTTTCTTTGTCGCGGTGTAATTCTTGGTTTATTTCTGTTTTGCGAAGTTTGGTGTTATATACGTGACAGGCGTGCCCAATAGTGGCAAGAGCTAACCGAATTATCGATATAACGCAATGCGGCTCGGTTTTATTACAGCAAGACACCGAGGTGTTTTACGTCCGTAAATTGTGGCATCGGTGAGTGGAACACTTTCGCGCGAGTGGAATATTGCAGTCGCGAGCCAGCCAGCGCCATTATTTGCATAGAATTCCGCGCGACCTCCTAAAAAGCGGACGCGCGCGCGCGTTTTCACAAAAAACCCCATAGCTGTCGCAAAATGAGAAAACAGAATGAGAAACCGGTTCTACGTTTCCAGGCGGCTAAATGACGACCTCCGTTGTAAGGAGAAGCCCGTCATTAATGAAGTAAGAGCCTTTCATCCTCCAAGCCGACGCGTTCGTCGAGACGGCTAAAGTCTTGCGCGCGTGGGCTTTTAATTAAATTCGTTCCTTATTGCCGAGCGCGGCGGGTACGCTTAAACAGCTCGCGAATACAAAGTCCGTATTCGAGATTACAAACAGTGTTTGCGCGAGCGCACACCAATGCGTCGGAGCTATATAAAAATGTCGTGCCAAGAATTTCAAGGAAATGCTGGGGCTCGTCTGTAAGTACAAGATGTATCGTTGAGTCGCGTTAAGAACGTCGAATCTGCAACTGGCTCTCTTTTCATCAAAAATTTAAACAATAATCTAACATATATTTCAAGGTGATTTTGAAGGCTAATTTATTATTAAAATTATTTCCAACACAGAGCCTTTTATTTCTGAACAAATATTTCGCATAGAATTTACTTGAGGCAGAACTCAATTTATCAAAAGCACTTTTATCCCACGCTGCGCGGATCCGTCCAGCAATTTTGGAAAATGCTTCTGCCTCATCGCGCACCGGAAGTCTCGGTTCGTTTCATGTCGGCGACGCGCGAGACGCGAGAGACGCGATATTCAAATACCTCGGGAACTCGCGTCGCGACGCGATCCACTAGGTCGAAGAGACGTGGCGCGTCGTCTCGATGCCCTCTTTCGGTGTGTCAGGGATAGAGGTGGAGGAGAGTGGGGGATGGCACCTTTTCACCCGTTAAATTACGAAATATCCCACGGGAAATTCTTCAGCCCGTGCGCCGCAAGTTCGGGTACCATCCAGTACGCGACCGTCGCGCCGTTACGTTGCGAACAACGAAGATAGATGACGCGGACTTTGGCGGCCGGATACTGTTCCGCATCTTCTTATCAGGCGCATAAATCAACGATTTCACCCTGCGGCGCCTCATCCCGTCTCTCTCTCTCTCTCTTTTTTTTTTTTTTTTTTTTTTTTTGGTCGTTTTCCCTCCCCTCGTCCTTGAGAAACGGGGCTTCTTCGTTGCATGTTCGATCTGCCATCGACGAGACGATGATGAGCGTTTTGGCGCGTCTTGCCGCCGTCCTCGTCATGTCTTAAATTAACGTCTCAGCCGCACGTATACACACGCGCGATAACGAGTTAACTTTTCGTCGTCGATAATCGATGTGACGATTAGCGCCGACGTGAGTCTGGGTAACTGCATCATATTAGTGCATAATATCCCGGCATTTATCTTTCATACTTAGTATCGACTGGATGAGCTGTAGATTATTTATGAGTACCATAAACATGAAAATAATTTCGAAATTAAAAAATATTATTCTACACTTTATTTTTTTTTACGCGCGTAACCTGTTACCTTTTCTCTCTAGAAAATATGTATTATATAAAAATATTTTGTACACACACACACACACACACATGTAGGGTATATTTATTTCCATACAGTAAAAAATGCATAGACTGTAACAAAGGTAAACTAAAATTTTTTTTCTTTTATAGGAGAAATATTTTTTATGTAAATTAAATAAAAAAAAAATTTTTTCACAGCAATGTGTTTAGCTATGTTTTCAAAACCGTGATAAATGACTAACGATGTCTCACATAAACGAATTACTTGAATACACGAGATTTTTATTATTCGTCACAGGGAGCAGCGAAAATGGTATTCGGGATTTATTTCGTTGTGCGCATCCTCATTAAATGTGCCCCGCCCCTTCTCTCTCGAGTATTAAAATGCCACTTGATTCTGCGATACGCCGCGGAATTTAACGAGCTTCGTGTTTTTCAGCGACACGCAAATGAAAAACACGACTTTCGCGACTTATACGATGATATAGGAAGTGAGAGTTAAGTTCTTTCGAAATGAGAGAGAAAGAGAGAGAGAGAGAGAGACTATGGAGCGGTTTTTTTCTCGCGGAGCTCTATTATTTCATTATTTCTCTCTCGACGCATTGAATTCGCTCTCTAATAAATGACACGATTACACGCGTTTCTTTCTTTTTTTTTTTTTTTTTTTTTTTTTTAGTAGCATCCAAATAATGCTTATTAGTTTTTATTATTATTTTATTGTATTTTGTTTTATACTTTTGTTAGGATCGATGCAAGGAAGAATTAATGGTGATTTTTTTTGACTGTGCAATAAGTCTGCGGTACACTCGGCAAACATTTCCCTGTTTCTATCTGAATGTCTCACGGGCGACACTAGTTTTGAATGATCACCTAACCGAGAGAAGGGGTTGTCACGTTCGAGATGAATCCCCGGGATTCGTTACGCTCTCCCGATTTCAACCGCCCGGCCGATTTATCCCCCTCGGTTGGTTTGAGCCTCGTGGGACTCCTGCAAATTACCAAAATCTGCCTGCCGACGCTGACTTTCCTCACGCAACAGATTTCAATTATCCTGATGAAAAGCGGGGAGGGGGGGGATCGTGCGCGAAATTCGTATAAACGGCAAGGACAGGGTTTAGTTGTGTCTGCAGTTTGCAATGTGCTCGCGCCGACGGATTTCTCAACCATAGATTTTACGAAGCACGGAATAATCTTAAGAGTTTACAATTTCTAAAGTAAATATGGAATTCAATCTCATTAGGGTAAACTCGGGCAAGATGGCCATAGTTTTTTAAAATGCAAAAAACATACTTTTATTTTTGTTATTTTTTAATAGTGTTTGGCATATTATCTTCGCTAAAGCTTAAATTACGTAATTTTGTGGAAATTAAAAAGAAAATATTTTAATAGAAATTTTATATTATCAAAATAGAACAAAATACAACATAAGCATTGGCCATCTTATTCAACTTTTAAGGAAAAGATGACCATAGTGACGAAAAGATGGCCATAATATTTATAAAAAAAATAGTGAAAACAAATAAAAATTATAGGTCATATAACAATTTATACATATCTTTATAATATGTTTAACGTCGATTACGATAGCTTAACTGCAATTTATTCAATGTTGTAACAGTTTTTAGTGGACAAATGAAAAACTTTGCAGGTAGTGAAAAGTAAAAATACGATATAAGATTCACAATATCGTTATTTCGAATAATGTATGCACATAAACTACTGTAAATATCGATTATCTTTGATAATGACTAAAAAAGCGCATTATGTAGCGATTATTGAAAAAATTACAGCCTATGGCCATCTTTCCCTAATTGACTCTATTAAATTTTCAAAATATTATTCGTATAATTCTTATACGATTACTTTTTTTACTTTATATAATGTCTTTCATATTAATGTTTATTAAATAGCTTACATATGTATTATATTCGATTGTTGGATTTGAAACTTTCTCTAGTTATTTATCATCTGTATTTATTATCAAGTATATACAAGTCAAATACGAGTGTCAAACTGAAATATTAACACTCTACTTATTGTTAGTCTCGCACACATATGCGTTATTATTATTCTAAGAGCTTATTTTGAGAATGATACATCGTTCACGTAGATGTTATCGCGGCAAACAAACGGTGACTTGTTACAGAAGCTTCTTAAATCCCTTTAATATCTTGGTTAATTTTGCGCTTCCAATTATTTAGATTAAAATTATTTGAACGAATGTCTCTCGCCGAGGAAACGTTTCTTACCTCGAGAAATGCGTTCGATAATGACAGAAGCGCCGTTTATTAATCCGTCCGTGAGAAAGTGGAAAGCTATCTAGAAGGAGATGACTCTCTCGTCACGCAGTCGGTTCTTCGCCGTCGGTCGCGCAAATATTTGTGCGACGGAATTGCAATAGAAGGAAGTGCTATTTAAATTGCAGATGAAACGCGCGCCGGTGCCGCGATTAGAGTTATTAAATTTGAGTGGTTAATTAAGCGAGCGCGGTCCACATCGCCACCACGCCTTTATACGTCTCTTCGAATGGGCGATAGAGCCGTTGATGAGTCAAGGGAATCTAAATTTCCGAGGGGACTGACTCGTGAATTTCATGATAACGTCTTTATATTCACTTCTCGCGGAAATTTGTGACAAATCAATCGGAAGAGCTACAAACGCGGACACGCGGACGCAGATAAAAATACACCGGTCTAATATATCAATTTTAATCGTAGCTTTTAATTTGCGATGTCGAGATGATAGATTTTTCATCTATATAACGACACGATTGGCTCTATTATTTAGCGCGGAAATCGTTGAACCGTACACCACCGTTTATTGACAGTGAGATGCGTGTGCTGCTCGAGATCGGAAATCACAAACGGCGGAAGGAATTTTTTATCCGTCGTACGTGTAGAGCACAATTGTGTTTCGCCTGGTTCGTCGGAGGAAATGCGTTATTGGAAAGCTGCCACGCGATGGAAACTTTGTTGAAAACATCATTTAATATATGTCCTCCTTGATATATATATCTCAAGAATACATCGAGAGGACGTGAAACAGCTGCGATAATTTCGTTTACTTTCCTAGCCTGACAACCGAAGTTTCGCGGAAGCTTAATAAAGGCCAGAGAACTTCAATACTTAGCGAACTCGTTATATAATCTTCAAAATTAGGTAACTGTTGCTATTGTGAAGGGATATTATTACACTGGAATATAAAATTACGTATCTTAACACTATTAATGTAATTACGCCACGAGTAGTTTGAAAACTTTTCTACATTTAAATATCATTTACGTGTCATCTAATTTATTGCAGAATAACTTGAAAGAAATGTACGCGAAGTAATTTTCATCTGTTCATATAAAGCGGGAATTAAATAATTAGACACTGAGACAAATTACTTTGTGCAACTAATTCTTACGTCACACTTGCGCAAAAGCGCCGCATGTACGAGTATGCTGAAGGATAGTTCAAAATGTCTTATTTGAAGCTGTTTAGAGGAACGTACGAATCGTTTCGAGGGTGACATTTCTTGCGGATAATCGAGAGAGAAAGACAGAGAGAGGAAGAGAAACGGAATATAGGTGATACGGAACGTAATAATTTCACGTCTGTTCTTATCGTTAAGCGCTCTCGTATTATACAGTTACGCTACGAATATGCTGTTAGAATTTAATATTATGTATGCGACGATAATTTAAGCAACCTGACAATGAGTTTCGCAACCTATATTCGCATCTTAAATTTTAGAGGTCATTCGGTAGTAGCAGAGCTTCCGTAACGAAAACTGGATTTGTTCGCGCGAAAAAAAAAGGTCATTTATACAAATTTGCGTATAAAAGTTGAAAAAATGTACAATAATATGAAACCCAAGTTTTTCACACAGTATCTTTCCTTTCATTTTCCGACTTCGATAATCTTTAATGACACTGTACTTAATGAAAATTCACTTCCGGATATGCATTATAATTCGCATACATAATGAAATCGTGGAATTCGAATGGAATTTAATTAAACGAATTACCATCTACCGTGTGTTCTTCCAATTAACGTCGCACCCCCGTCCGGATACGAGTAAAATTCGATGGACTCGCGGCGGCGAAACGAGTATTCGGCAATCCTCTCCTCTCTCGGATATTCGTGCGAGAAAATTACTTCTTTGAGCGAAGAGGCGACGCGAGGTCGAGTCGAAAGGTCAGGTCGGATCTCACTGAGGGAATTTCGCGTTACAAAGCCGAGCTGTACACCACTCGCTTACGTTCCAACTTATTCGTACAGCGCGCGCGAAGATCTGCCGCGGAAATTCAAAGGGAGTTTGGTGAACATCGTTTCTCCTTCCTCCTGCATCTGCAACCCACCCAGGATAAGGCTTGTGTTACGAGGCTGCATCGCGATGAGATTGTCCCAATGGCCCTGTGAAGTCTCTCGGAATCTTGCACGGAAGATCCTTTCGAGAGATAGCGTCATGCTTCACGCACGCCTCACCTCCGCTAGCGTGATTTCACGCTGTAATCGCGGCTGCATAATATCACAAGATCCGAATAGTGACTGAGATCGTAATGTACGACTATGTGCATATTATATACTTGCAGGAATTATATAACACGTTCGTAGACTGCGCGAAATGTACTGGATATTGAAAGACTAGAAAAGTTAATATTTAAAAGCTCGAATGTAGAAGAAAGAGAATAATATCAAAACTTATTCTTTTTAGCTTTGCTAATGCTATACTAATGACATATATCAATAGCTTGAAGAACAGTCTTGTTCTTTCAGAGTAGAATAAAACAGATAAATTATTATATTATACTCACAGATCTCAATATTAAATATGTGTTTTAACATATCTATAGTTTCAAGTTATGGTGCAATATTATTTTATTTTTTAAATGAAAAAAGAACAGAATAAGAGGATTAAAAGTATATAAAAAAAGTGGCGCGCAATTTTGCAAATAATTAATTTAAAATTAATAATTGAAAGTATGATTACGCTTTATCGCCACTTATCGACTTTCAAACAGTATATCATCTTACGCGCGCAATATTTTTTTACATTTATTTTTTTTTTTCTTTTAAATTTTTCCTTATTATCCTTGTGCAGTCGATAATATCGTTATTTAACACTCCGAATATAGTGGAAAATTCGCATTCTCGTGTTGGCGAAAGAGTACATAAAGAGTTATTTAAATTAATTAATTAATACATCACCTTTTCAAATAAACAAGCGTACAGTTGCATCGGATGACAAAATCATGTCATTTTTGCAACAGATCAAAGCTGTCAACTATCACGATTGTATCGATACACATGCAAGCTCACGTACGAGGCTTTGTGCGTTAATTACAGATTAACCATTCAATGAGCCGCTCTGTTCGATCGTTGTGGTAACAGACAGATCGTTTAGTTCCTTTTAACGAGACCCATCATCGGTTTGTGTCGCGACCGGCGACAAACGGCGGACGCGCGTTTCCGATACACAAAGCGATGAGAAACGCCCGTAGCTCTCTAATTATGAAATTTTGCTCTTGCCAGATCTTTAATTACGCGCTAATTGGATCGAATCGGGCGACCAGCGACGACACGGATTTCGAACGAATTCGAATTCGACGAGCGGAATAGTTTGCGCGATCGCGCCCCGTCAAAAAAGTGCGCAGCGCGGCGGCATCGACACACACCTGGATTAATTTTTATCGGCTACCCGTCGGTGTCGAGTATCGTACTGCGCATTTTTTTCCTGCCCTTTGGCAACGCGTAGTTACTGTACTAGCAATCGACGCTATGTTGGGATGAAGTTGATTACATATTGATTGACACTCGTGTTGATTAATCTCAACAACGTTGTATTAATTGTCTTTGCTGAAAATATAGCCTGTGATAAATCGTGATAAGTCCGCTAGTCTTTATATAAAATTAACGAAACATAAATAATAACTGTTTTAGAATAATAATCTTATTTATTCAAAATTCGCAAAAAAAAAAAAAAAAAAAAAAAAAAAAACAAGTAACATGCAAACAATAAGAATTGCTTTTGCACTTATTGAAAAAACATATACGAGCTGCGAGGAAAAAATTAAAAGTAGCATTAGAAAAACGTTGAATGACATAAAAAAAAGTTATCTAAAAGACAGCAGAAACCGCAAAAGCCATTTGCTGATGAGTCCAAACGGAATAACAATGTCGCAAAAAATCAAACACGAATATCTTTACCTTTCGAGGAATGGAAAAAAGAGTCAAACTCTCGGTCAAGCCACATGCAATTCGACGGAAGTGCTGGCTCTCGGTCGCAGAAAGGCTTGCCCGTGTAAACAGAATACGAGAAGAGGGTCGGATAAGAGGAAAGCGAGAGAGTGAGAGAAAGAGCAGCGATGAAAATGGCAACCGCGAAAATAACCTAGAGGTAAATCGAACCTTTGCCTCGAAGGGATTTACTGCGATGGGAAACACGCGTGATTTTCGACTCTTGCATCTCCCGATGTGCGAAATAATAAAAGCCGGTAATGCCGAGTTGGCCGGAGGGTCGGCCGACGAAGAAAAATGGGTAGAGAGAACCGTTGGGCGAGTAATTACGCGTCGCCGTGGAGATGGGGACGAAATTCCCGGTAATGAGAAATTCTCGTTTTCCCTGTCGCGGAAACGGCGGTTATTTATTTTTATAAATGAAGTCGGCTCGAAAGGGAAGGAGGAGAGGGAGAAAAAAGGAAAAGAGAGCGAGAGAATGGCATGCTGATAGAAAATTAGGCACGTTTACGGTTGCACAGCTAGGTGCAAATATAGCGCGATCTTTTTATTTTGCCTTTTGCTCTCTCGTTTCCTTTGGTTTTGTTAATTTTCAATATCGCGATTTCGCGTGTCTCTCGAATGATTGCGCGTTCGCTCGTGATTTATTCCATTTCGAAACATCGGTCCGCCGTAACTGCGGCCGAGAATGCCAAATCAATTTGCGCGCAAATTTCTCTGGACAGAAAAAAAAAATAATAATAAAGCTTTTTTTCCTCCGAACTCTCAAATAGAGTCCACATTTTTCCGGATAAAGTTTGTTTCGAAAATACAAGTGGAAATTATACTTGTATTCTGTTAATGAAAAACTTTAACGTATTTCCTGTATTTGATCAGACAATAAAGTTGAATTAAAATGAAGTAAAACATTGTATCAGTAATGTCGAATATAAAAACTAAAGTTATTTATTTTTATAAAATATACTACTGTGTGAAAAGAATATTTTTGTCTCTTCGACATAAAGTAGGTCTCTTTCCAACTTTCTTCTGTGTTTTATTACTAATAACGACTATAAAACTACGATTATCATAGATGACTAATATCGTTTGTAGATAAATCACTCACTTTTGTGTCACACTGTTAACTGAAAGTCCCATAAAAGCAGGACGCACCTTTATGTGCGAGCCAGAGGCGCAATCCGGAAAGCAATCGGAGCTTCGCAAGGATACGCGCTCGACATTCGCGAACCAGGAGCGAGAATATCCGAGATTGGCGAGGGGAGAATAAGCAAGATGGGGCGGATTGAGCGTCTGCCAAAAGGAGGATCGACGCGGATACGCTATTACGTCTTAATGCGCTGGCGATGCCAACGGGCGGCCATATCGACGCGTCGTAACTTGCCTGAAACGTGCCAGGGCTAGACAGATGCCTTATTAATAACCATGCAGCCCTTCGGTCAGATCCAATATCGCGAATGAATCACTGGCTCGCAACGAACAGAATGGGGCCCACGAACGAGACTTGTTTTTATCGCCCTTCAGGATAAATGCCAAGAGAACCATTGATCTTATTTTGCGCATCCGCGATCCAATTATTTTGATAGATACTTGATATATTTCTAAGATATACTGTTACTTAAATTTAAATTTTTCTGTATTATAGGTATATTTACAGCGACTCTCTTTCTCTCTCTTACTTTTTTGCTAAGAATCTTTTTTGAAAAGAATAGATCATTTTTTAAAATCGCGTATAGTGTATATATATTCTGTGAGATATGTTTAATTTGATTCAACGTATAATCATAAAGCGAAAATAAACTCGTTTTAAAGTTTTTTATCAAATAAGATTTATTTATCTATTAGTGACATCGACAGAGAGACATTTTAATGAGAATAAGAGAGAAGTGTTATCTGTTGACCATACCTGTTGCGCTCTTTTTCGAGACATTTAGATAGATTGCCCTCGCATGTGTTTGCCGTCAATTATCATTATTTGCGAAAAAGCTCGCTCGTATTCCGATAATTACACTGAATAATTGTCTTTGATCCTTGTATATGTTCCTCCGTAATTATAACATTCTAAATGTGAAATGTGAACGTAACTAATCTGTTATAATGAATATTATATTCATATTTTCCCTAAAATACTGAGAACAAAATTTGTCAGTTTTTATAAAATGTTATTAAGTACACCTATATAAAATTGGCATATATTTTTGTGGAAATTAATAAATTGAAAACTGTAATTTTATTTTTATTAGTTTTATACTTTTTTTAATAATTTAAACAGTGTTCTTTAGTTATTGAATCAAAGAAATTGCATTAAAAAAATAGCATCTTGCGAGACTTTTTGTATTATTTTTGTCAGATATTTTTAAAATTATAATTTTATGAATTTTAAAAAGATTGCTGTCTTTCAAGAATAAAAAATATAAAGTAAAGTAGCAATGAGCAAATGTTGATAATAAATGAAAAAGTTATAATTCTAGAATTTATTTGTTATAAAATAATTCTTGCGCCATTTTACTTATGAAAAGCAGTTTCTTCTTTTAATAATAAAAATTATGTATTATTATTTAAAAAAATATTAACAATAAATCATTTATAATTAAACTAAAATAAATAAACTTTTAAATAATTTAGGAATTTCTACACGCACATATGCACACGTGCAAAAGGATATTCCAGTTTAATATACATACCTTGTTATGAGATAAATAAAAATAAAAACAGTATCGTCAGCTTTTTACAAATGTTTTAGAATTACTAATTATTACTCTTATTAACGATTTAATTACATAATATTTTTACAATGTGACATTTTGATTTATTGACTGAGGACATATTATATAAGCAAATTATTATAATAATTTATTCAAGCACGATTGTCAGCCCCGACGTCAGCCCGGAGATGTCAAGTTCAAATAGAAACGCGGCGCCGATGCATATAACAAAGCTTCGTAAAAGGAAATTTGCTTTTTTTTTTCCAATCCGCTTGTCCTCTCGCGCGAGAGCTTCCTTCTTTTTTAAATATCAGGGACCATCAATCCTCTTCTTTAGCGCGGACAGGCTCGACCGCGCCGCATGATATTGACAAGCGAAAATTCGTTGGACAAAGAAGACGCGCGGAAAGACGAGAGATTATAGGGGAGGTGGATATCGAAAAGAGGAGGCAACGAGTTGAGTCCTCGGCATTCCACGATGCCAGTCGTACTTCACTGTCCTGCCAACCGTCATTCTTGATACGGGACATTAAAGCCGCGTTTTCATAGAAAATGAACGAAATATATGCGGTGTTTGACACGAATCTTTCAGTTTTTGTTTGACTCTTTAAAGGATGCGAAATACGCCAAAGAGTGCGTAAGAGAATCGTCTTGAAGAAAATACAAAGAGATTTTGTATGAAATTTTCTCTTTAAGAGACAAAGAATTTTTTTCATATATGATATTTAGCTTCATTTTGTGTATCAATAACATTTAAGGTTTTTACGGATTGTATTGGTTTGTGATAAGATATATTATAAAGTTATAATGTTTGCGTTGCGAAAACTCGAAATATTCAACTTTATATTATTATTCTTTAAATCGCATAATTATCTTTACGTTCTTTGAGTCTTTAAAAGCCACAATTATACGAATCAAAAATAAGAACATTTTAAAGTGCCCAATAGAACACGGATGTTGCCAATAAGAACTTTTGGCGAATAGGTAAACTTTAGTGATGTTGCCATTTCCATCACAAAGAAGGAGGGAAATGAAATGACTGGAATTCTCCGCTTTTATCTTTCTTCGATTCGCCTGAAACGACTGTTTCACAGTCGCGGTCGCAATAACGACAGGTCCGTCGACAAAAGTACTTCTCGCCCGCGGTCATTCCCAGCCCTTTCTCAGCCCTTTTCCACAATTGCAACCTCTGACGATCTCCAGGATTTTTTTCCCTTTTTTCAGATCTTGTTGATGACGCTGCCGTTAGTGAGTTATAATCCACGTAGGAGCCACATATACGAAGTGGATAGTTACACCAGAGGGAAAAAAGAGAGAGATAGGGCGCAAACCGCAGAGAGAAAGAGAGAGAGAGAGACGCAAAGGGAAACGGATGGAGCAGCGAGTGGCAAGAAAGGTGGAGGGAGATGGTCAGTGTTCAGCGGCCGTTATAATCCGTCCATTGTGATCGACACAATGAACGGTCGAGGCTCAATTCCGCGTGAAGTATGGCTCCATAAACGGCGAATCGCTATAACTGTGTAATGGATATCGCGTATCGAATATATACGACCTCCCTCTTGGTTCCTTCCCACGAATTTCGCCGGCTTGACCGTCTTTCACGCCTTTCTCGACACTGCCGTTCCTCCCGATCGCGATTGTGGCGGAGACGACAACGATTTAAGGTTCCCATCGCTGGCACGAGAGAATTTCCTGCGATCGGGGATAAATCGAGTATCGGCGTTGCCAGGCGTTAATCAGTTGAAATTGTACATTTTCGCATCGCGTCAGCGAAATCGGATATTCTAGTACAATAATTTATCGAGAAGTTGCATTTCAATTTAAGATCACCGCACACATGAATTCTTTTCGACGTACTAATATATTTATTTACTTTTCGCTCTCTGCTCTGTTTTAAAATATATTATTTTTAATATTAATAGTTATGTATTTTTTTCATACATTTATTTTCGTGCAATTTCTCTATTATATTTCTAAACCACTCACGATAATTTTATACAGAGTAAATGGGAATCGCGCGTGCGTGATATTATTCCTGCAACTGCACAAAGTGTTTAAAACAGTAAAAAGCTTACCGTTACATTTTTCATAATACTTACACCTCGTATTTAATGCATCATTATCAAGTTACTATTTGCATGGTGTAAAAATGCGAATTTTGTATCGTGATAAAAATGCGCCGCATTTGTCTATTAACCGAGATCTGGTGAATGTAGGAGGAAGCGGGAGAGAAAAAGAGAGAGATAGAGCGCGCGCGCATAAAAATCGACGGTTATGCGTGTCGATAAATTTTTCATACGTCGTCGGAAAATGCGCAGGTGACGTTGCCGGTGTAAGCTCTGGTTACATCCATTTTACGTCGCGCAACCACGGCACCGCATAATTTGAATAATAAGCGGGTCCAGCGCCTTTTTCCTCTCTCTCTCTCTCTCTCTCTCTCTCTCTCTCTCTCTCTCTCTCTCTCTCTCTCCTCTCCTCTCTGCCCTTTCGCATCGTTGTAACGCACGTCCGGAGGACTCTCTCATTATACCGATCCCAGTGTTTTCTAAACGCAAAGAGGCGAACTGCGAAGTACAGGAGACGCGCGCTATTCCGTTTCGCGCCGCGTTCGTATTGTCACGTGTTTTTCGTGTTTTTCGCCTTTCCCCTCTCGCATTCTTTTTTTTCCCCAGGTCGACACATATACCCAAGCGTGGAAAATAAGTTACGGGGTCGCGCAGACTTGTATAGCGCGGAGTTGGACAGAAAAATGTTTGCCATATACATGTCGAGCAACGTTACTTCGTCTATATATGGGGGTTGCTCCAGAATCCTCGCTCTGAATTTAAATCACAATTTTGCTGACCGATGTGGAGACTGATGTCGATTTTTGCTTAAACCAAAACCTTTGACTTATCGTTTATTTTTAAGTTATGACGAATTGAAAATTTTGTTGCGGGAAAATGGTTGTTAACTTATTTTTTAACTATTTTAGATATATTGCGAATATTATTATATAAATTATATTATTTAGTAGAATTACAAATATAATCGCATTATTTTAGTTTCAGAAATCGCTAAAAAAATTGCAAGAAAAAAAAATACTTTTATTTTGTTTACTTAAAATATATTTTACATCCAATCTTCAAAGTTTCAAAGGGCCTGTAAATTTACAAAGTTTGCTTTATTGTAAATCTTGCAGAAAAAAGTATGCCAGCGCTATTAACTACTTAAAACTGATTCGAAATATTTTACATCCAGCGCAGTTTTAAACTTACAGACTTTTGCTGTTTAAAGGCTACTGTAAAAAGAATATCGACCACGCGTTTATAGTCGGTAATACTGTAACGTAAAATACAGTCCGTAGCATCAATAATTCCGAGATATTGTTTTCGCGGACAAGTTTTCGAGTTTTATCAGTGGGATTTCGTACGGCGGCAGAAAAAAATATATATCAAAGCCCGATATCAATAACGTGGCCGAAGAAAAAAAAAAAAATATTAATTGCCTATTAAAAAGTTCCCTCCACGCAACGAACGCGAATCCTTTCATTTCGCCTCTTTTATGTTCTCCTGCGCTTCCTCCTCCTATTCACAACGTCGTAACATTTACGACGATATACCGCTTTTAAGGCTGGAAAACGCGGTATATCATGGAACGCGACAGGAGGAGAGAAAGGGGAGGTCAGCTCGGCGAAGCAACGAGATTTACAAGACCCCCTTTACTTTATTCCGCCTTACCGTTTATGAATTATGAAATCATTCCAAACGTCGTGCCGCGTGTTTCGTAGTCGCGTATTAAAGTAGAAATATTCCTTCTTCCGCAATTACGCTTCATAAGGTCCTGCGCGCGATAATGTCTCGTAAAGTGCCCTTTCGCGTAATGGGAGTCCGTGTGTAACCGCGGCCTCGCGAGAGAAATTGCTCTCGTCTTGTGTTCCTTTGAAATTAATTTTCGAAATTAATCACTTTTCTTTATGACACGGTCTGTGACATTCCAAAATTATCTGCATTTCTGAAGCTTGGGAAATATCTCTGAGCTAAATATTTCTTGAAGATTCTTCACAATTTATGATATGTCAAGCTAGAAATGTCGATATCAGTCACAATATTAATATATTTATATAGTTATTATTATAATATTAATACATCGCTCCAAAATGATTATTGGTACTGAATAATTAAAAGATAATTTAAAAGTCGGAGATATAATCGAGAAAAAAATTGGCCATTTTTAAATAACTGTGAGTGACTGTTATCGAACGAAGAAATTACGCGTACTTTGTCGAGGAATCATTACGGCAAAATTGCACGCTTCCTACTTAACTTACTTTACGCTACTAAATTTTCTTTCTCATTTCTTGTTATTTCGCGTCGAAAAAGAAAACCGAACAAAGTGCATTCTTGAGGACATTTGCTGTCATTATTCTAACGACAGCATAAATGACACTCGAAGTGTCCGATATATATAGTTTCGAGCTGCCGATTATCCGACGTTCGAATTCGCATTTATTTCAGAAGCTGCGCTTCGCCAAAGTCATAAAAAGACATTCGCGGCACGAAAGAAAAACTCGAATCATCACGAAATTTCCCGTGCAGCCGCGGGTAATGAAAGAATAATGACCGGCTCTTATACGAGTGGAAATCGGAAGTGGAAGAAAAACGACATTGCGAGGGGATGGCTACGAAAGTCGAGGGCGAGGATGGAACGGGAAAAGCACAGATCCGTCGAAGGAATAAACGAGAACGACAGATCGCGCGAGATATTTTTGTTACGAGATGGATAAACTTCTACAGTTAGCGATAGAAAACGAATCTTCCCATATTTTTTTACGGCTCTCAATTTCCATGTCCAATTCCCACGCCGTTCTTTTTCTCCTGGCGATTTTTTTGCTAGTGTCCCTCATCGTGGTCGTCGAGTGCAGCCACAACATGGACGATATTACTAACTAGCTAGGAAAAAGATGTGTGCACAGCTTGCGTTTTGGGCGTACCTTACCTTGATTTTCTATTTTCTATAGAAGAATAATAATATCGCTAATACTAGAACGATGTCAATGCAAATTCAGTTTAATCGATTGATGGAAGATTTAGAATGTTAGATTAGAATACTCGAATTTTCGTCTTTGTTAATATATATTTTGCAGATATATGCTTTAATTGAAATATTAATTGAAATATATATACTTATATTATAATGTTAAAAAGTATTATTCAATCAAAGTATACATTAACATTTGATTACGTAACTACATATATAATAATCAATAAAAGTATTATGAATATTACAATAAATATAATACTGAACTATAAATACAGCGAGAGATTATTATCTTTTGATATCTAAAGTAGATGTTTATAGATGTTTTTTTTTTTTTTTACAAATTTTTCTAATGTTCATTAAAATGATTTAAACGATGGAGAAATGATTATATAGTCATTTATTTCACCGAGGATAAAATCTCAATTTTTCAGTTTACATTATCATTTCTGCGAAATATATCGATAATATGCCTGGATAATTATTCAACGTTATAATTAAAAACAAATTGCGATATAAATAAATTATTATAATATAAACGAAATCGAAGATAAATCGTTCGAACCGGTGCGAGCCGACATTAGGAAATATATCGTCATTACAAATTTCCCATGTTTTGAAACTTGCCTGTAAAGTTGGTCTGATTTCATATTCAGGTACATTAAATAAATTCACACGTTTCGGGACACGTTGCGCGCACACGGTTGGCAATTTGTTAATAAACATACATACGTAACAAACTGCATATTACGCCCGGTTAAATTGCAATTAGCGCAAGGCGTTTACCTACGACATGCAAAATGCAGCGCTGCATAATATTAGCAATGCTCGGAGTACCTGTCGGAGGTGATCCTGGGCACAAGTGTTACAGACATGCAGTCAATCTTGGCCTCATCCCTGACTTACGTCAACGTCAACCCCCTCGCCGTACTCGAACCCTCTCTCATGAACCCCTCCGGGCTGTTTCTCCTGAATAATACCGGTCCGCATGATGGAACAGACTGAGTGAATATCGATGGAGCTTAACCCAGCAATCAGGCGGTAGTTTCCCCCGAATGGAACTATCCGAATATATGACGAGGCTCACTGAAGAACTCAATTCGATGCTCTAAAGAAGCGTGGAAAGTAGCAGCATATTTTGGTTCTAGGGATTTATAGCGGAAATTATAAGGTGATTTTTGTTCCATCAAGGTCGGTGAAAGTTTAATCGTACAAATCTCTGGATGTACAATATAATGATATCCCGATAGTAAAGTTAATTATTGTCACTTTGTAATTTTTTAACGCTTATTAGTATTTTATTAAATTTCTTAATTTTTTTATCATTAGAATATAATTTTTGTGTTACCTAGATATAACGGATTATTACTTTTCCTTGTTGTTTCTGTTATCGAAAGATACTTTTTATGCAATTAAATGTCCGCAAAATAATAATCTCTTTGTCATAATTTTATTTTAACCCAACCAATGCATTATTGGATGCATTCGAGGATAATTAGTGATAAACATCGCGAATTTACGACAGGATATACGATAGGATTTTACAGCTAATGTTCCATGGTTTTGGCAATCTCGAATATATGCTCTCCCTGTGACGTTCATTGCATAACCGATCCACCAGCGTGTTTACGAATATAATTAATTATTGCCGAATATCTGAACAAATAGCGTTTATAATTATCGCTTGCCGATTCCGCATATAGAAATTTTAAACGTTATACACAATTCATAATGAGAGAGAAAGAGAGAGAAAGCAAGAGAGAGAGAGAGAGAGAGAGAGAGAGAGAGAGAGAGAGAAGAGGAGAGGAGAGGAGAGCATTTAATTGATCGTTTGAAAATTATCGCAACACTTTCCAACCGTGAACAAGCAAATATATACACAAAAAGTAGAACAAATAATTATTGTGTAATTTAATCGCCAATATTATTTTGATATATTATTTTGATTAACAGAAATTTTCAGTATAACTTATTTTATTATTATTTGCAAAAATATATGATTGATGTATTTGATGCAGAATATATATATCGATGACGAATATCGGAAAATTTGTTACTACGCAAAAACAGCGAAAAGTTGAGAGATTAAATTTAGAAATGACTTAAGTGACATTTCTTGATGTTTGCAATAATTATCACATTTTATAACAGTATTTTATTTCTTGTATAATAAAAAATTGTATTTATAATACTATACGATAATATTATTTGTGGAAAAAGACAAATTAAACCAATGTTAAATAATAATGATAAATTCAAATTCTGTTGAAATTAAAAGTTCATTCTTCTTTGTAATTATTATATACATATATGTGTGTGTGTGTGTGTGTAAATTATTCCCTTTTAAAAATTTTTTTTCTTTTAAGAAGTAATCAATCCCACACGCATTGGTAAAAAAATTCGAGATTCAAAAGGAACATTAGCCAGAATTCGAGAACCCGTTTTGCAATATTTGTCTCTGCATTCCACGTGACTTTCTCCCACTCATTTTTGGTGCGAGCAATTTTTCAAACGAGGCCGTAATCGTAATGGAACGAAAGGGAGTGGATAAAATAACACGTGCCAGGAAAATGTTGGAGGAACGTTTGCCATGTGGGATAGAGGCAACGGCAAGTGTCGAGGGATCAGATATAGGCCGAGCGGGGATGAGGGAGAATTGGAGGGATCGAGGTATGTTCGATTTGCGAAAACGAGATTTGCGCGTTTGATTTGCGGGCTGGGGCGGCCGTCGGTTCGATCACGGATACGGCTATGAAAAAGTAAAGCTTATCCAATTCGGTATTCGATCCCCCTCCCCTCTCCTTTCCCTCTTACATGGATTCGCGCCATGAATCATGTACTCATCCGGATGATTTAATCCTTCTTAGATGGGGCGCGTAACGAAGGCTGTAAGACGAACGTGATTAGCTATCGTTTGCCGTCGTCCAATGATGTTGCTTCATTCATCACCGAAAATATATATTAGCATTTTATTTTTATTAGAAACGATTTTTCATCGACTATACATTTATTCAAAAGAATCCAAGTTTGACAATTCCTGCAAATTACTATTATTTCATTGATTTTGGATATTTTACATATTAGAGATTATTCAAATATTTTTGAATTTGACTATTGAGTATCAACTCTTGCATTTACAAAATTATACAATTATACATAGAAGGTATTACGTTATTATAAATGAATTGGCTATTTTTTATAATTTTATAATTTTATAACACTTTTCGTGAGTTTTTTTTCTTTGTAGATAGTATATGTATATCATTTGAAAAATATCTTCCAAGTTAATGCAAATGCATAACTTATTTTAACGAGATATATGTTTATATCATAAAAACTGTGTTTTTTACATAGAAGTCATGGAAAACAAAAAAAAATCGAATAATATTTTTGTATGAATTTATTATAATGCGGTCGAGGCATCGCGTGATATTAATTCTGCTTTCGGCGAAGATACTGCGAATGAGGAAACTACTAAACGTTAATTTTAAATTGATAGAAAAATTATTTGAAAGAGGATGATGATGTAAAAATTGTTTTCGCAAAATTCATTGTCTTTCGTTCTCCAAATTTCTATCTCCTTTGAAGGATTTGTATCGCGTTGAAAAAAAATATATTGAAGTAGACGAAAGCAATTTTGATTAAGAAAATGTGTATTAAGTTTATAATATGCACGTTTTAATTAAAAAATAAAAAAACGAATATTTAAACTGCAACAACTTATAAATTATTAATATAAATACAAGTAAAGATTGAAAATATACAAATGGAATATAATTCTGCATATGAAATTAACATGATATGTTTAGTTTCTCAGTATATAATTATAATTATTCGTATAATATTCGCTCGCACGGTTAATTTTATTTTTGACTTGCGAAATTGTATTTTTACATTCAACGAAGCAAGAAATATATACCGGGTTATTAAAAAACATGATACTGTTAGTTATGTACGGCGTAAAGTAATATCTATGATGGCTCTATTCGATTGATCTTCGATAATTTAAATACGGTAGATACGAATATGGAATAATAAATCCAATTTCAGTTGATGCGATACGATTTCAAACCGAATGGCGATTTCGCGAAATGATTTCATTTCATCAAATATCGCATCACATATATATATCGACAGCGGCGAGACTAGCGAAAATCACTACGCGTGAAAAATACTGACTTTTTTTTCTTATCCGTCTCTCGTTTATTTGCTGTATTATTTTCGCCACAAAATACACATTTTATTTTGTTTTTTAAATTATCACTATATTATTATAATTCGTCACAATATCGAATATCTGTTTTTGATTTTATAATGCTATTATTATAATGGTATAAATCACATTGCATAATTTATTTCAACAGTATAATTTTTCTCAATTTTATTCTTAATTATCTGTCTCTTTGTGATCGCATAATATTGATTCTACATAATGCTTGTCGACAATTGAAGTATCATTAAAAACAAGAAAGTAGAATTTTTTGCAATACATATGAATTAAATAACAAGTACTCGTGGAATTTTGGCGATATTTCGACAAAGTTGTAGCAGGATTGCCGATGTCAAATGACATCGATTGTGTAAGGCCAAATATTGTAACCTTTTCAAATCCATGAAATCGAATAGGGAATTACAATGAATTGGCGGCCGCGGTGCTTTATTCCGATGATAGGCAACCTGTGTGTATATTTGTGTATAAAAAGGGAGAAGATTCCTATGCAATTCGATCAGATATCGAATCCAATCGCAATTCCAGGAGATGATTTAATTCAGCCCTAAACAATAATGCATACCGAATGTAGCTGGCGAAAATCGTTTTGCGCCAAAGTCACCTATTTGTAACTACACGTTGTTATCGGGAAATGCTATTACGATATATTAAGATAACGTCGTGTAATTCATGCTGTTGGGTGGCTCGCGCATTACGTGCGAGGATATAAGCTCCGCTTTACGGGGACCGACAGAATTTAAAACGTGTATCATCTGCTCTTAATATAATAGTAACAAAATCGCGTATAAATATAACTGAATTTTAAATTTCATACAATCAGTTTCTTGTTTGATACTTTAACGCATTTTAAATTATAAAGCGTATCGTAACTAGCTACGCAATGATGCGTAAATGTTTGCGGATTAACTCGCGAAAAGGATATTTGCGCAACAGAAGTAGCATACGCGAACGCAATAACGGTCAGCGACCTTACCGTGCATTTTCCCGTATGTAAAGGAGGATTTTTTTGTTAGCCTTTGCCTTGCAGTTCTTGTAGCGGTGCTGTATCCGCACGTAAAGGGAACGCATGCGAATTACACTAGGCGGACGCGGTAAAATGCAAGCGGTGTGCGTAATGTTTTTTTATTTTGGTACGCTTGCACGACGGACCAAATATACGGGCATTGTTTCCCTTGAGGCGAGATCTACGTTCCGGAAACTCTATATTTTTCCCCGAGTTATAAATCTCTCGCTGAATTTGGAGCGGATCCTTCATTAATGAAAATTTGGCCGCTTTTCTCTCTCAAAATATTGCGCATCTTGAGCAATCAATTAAAATTCTTGAAATCAAGTGCACTTGAAATAAAACGAAAAGAATAAGATTTTACTTTCCTAGTTTGCAGCTTTAAGACTTATTGCTCACCGCAACACTTTAATGAAAATTAAATTGAAAAAAAGATTTTGCAATAAAAAGAAAAGGAAATATGGTATAATATTTATAAATGTTCCGTAGCATCACTTTAGTTTATTTAAACAATTTTTAATACATTTTGCTCAACTAGTCCGCTCACGATGCCGGAAGCGTAGTAGTCTGCAGAAATCTTAGACGTAGTTGTAACATGGTACACACGCGAAAAGCCCTTCGGGCCGCGAAATTTCCAAATCTCTCAAGATGTTCCGCGAGTTTCGTTTGTCTTTTCCGTTGCGGAGAAGGAAGCTCCGTTAAATTTTCTCAAAGTCTTGCCCCTTTACAGCGCTTCCGCACGAAATATGCGAAGCTCACGCGGAAATCGTATAAAATGTCACTGTGAAATTCGCAATCCCCAAGTCATAACGTTCGTTCGTCGACCGATTTATGCACGCGTACTCGAGGTAACAAATTTCCTGAGGGATAAACCTACAACCCTGGTACTTATCTCGAAATTCCTTCGAGTTTCGTTTTGCCTCTCGTCGAAACGTACATAGATCTCGCTTCTGCTTTTAACTCACGTCGTTCGCTACTCGTTCCGAAAAGAATTGCGGTTTGCGTCGTTTGCGTGAAAGTAATGATTTGTAGAACATGATTTTTCATTAGCCAAGAATCTAAATATAATATATATTCCGGTGAAAAAGAGGGAGCTTTTGTACTCTCGGTGACCTGACCTATCGCGTTATCTTAGCGATACTTCCACTATTTTGTTTTATATCGGTTAGGAAGGTTTTAAAATTCACAGCTGATCTTAAAGATGAGAACAGAGAGCGATGATGGGAGAGAGAGGAAATTTTTATTGGCTGTAAATTTCTCGATGCTTCGCTACCTGGTACACGTGAAAAATCGTACAGCGTTGAAGCCGCGAGGACACGATGCGCCATGAGAAAGAAAAAGAGAGAGAGAGAGTGTGGCCTGGTGGCGAAAACAACATTTTATTTGCCATAAAATCGATTTCCAATTGCGTTCACGGACTTTCCGTGTGCACGATTCGATACATAGAAGCGCTGAGTCAAATCGACGCGCGCGGGCGGTAAAACGACGGAACGATGAAACGGTTTATTTGCTATAAATTCGAGTTAGATCAGTGATTCGCATAGCTTTTGCACGCGATCGCGTCTAGAAAAAGTTTTCGAAACTCCTCCGGGGAAATTTCCCCAAGATAATCAGGAGTAAGCCGTTCGGAAAAGTGTTCTCGTATCGCGGAAGAAATACATAAGATGATAGAATAGTTCAAAACGATAATATGCTAAATATACATACATTAAATAAAAAACATAAAAATGATAAATCAAAATTGGTAGTAAAATAAAAAGTGTCTGATTGCTGTTTATTTTCATTAAAAAGAAAATATAAATTACGTATATTTATTTTCAAAAAATAAATAAATAGTAAATATTTCTTTTTCATTAACTAGTCAATTTATATTTACATTATATATCTTGTTCATATATTGATTTAATAATCGTTAAAATGCTAACTGAAAAATATCGTTCACAAAAAGTTCGTTATAAATGTTAAAAGCTTGTATTACATAAATATACATATAACAAATATATATTTTTTTTCGCCACGCAAAATTCATCCTCAATTCTGTATTATTTTCAAATTAAAAATATTACAGTTTCTAAAATGCGTCTGTCGGTTAAAAGCGTAAGCCTTTGTCTCGGAATGGACAGGCTATCACCTTTACAGCATCACTCTGTCACCGTCTGTTTGTAAACCATTAGCAGCCAAGAGTTAGAGGAGGAGGGCGGGGGTGGTAGTCGTTCTCAGACAGAGGCTTCCTAGTCCTCCATCAACGCGCTTCTATTTCTCTCATCTCTCTCTCTCTCTCTCTTTCTCTCTCTTTCTCTCTCTTCCCTCACTCTACTTCCGTCTAGTTCTCCTATTTATTCTTTCCTTCTTCGCATCTACTTCCAACCGCCATTTCCGTTCGAGATTTCTCGTAAGGATGCATGTAGCATTTACAAGGTTCGACTTTCAAAAGTTTATACTTATGTTTTCTTACGTAATTGCCCCATAAACGCAACGGTTTCGCCATCATGTTACAGAAATGGCGAAGACTTTAAATTCGAAAGAATTTATAGGAAAAAAGCAATATCTCTATGTATAACGTGTATATACACAACTTAATTTATACTGTATTTATATAATTGTTACGTTTGATTTATGTATATAATGGCTATATAAAGATTGATAAAAATAGAAAATGTAAATACAAAAATTTTTATATAAATAATTCATATGTGAAATTCTAATAATTTTTAGCTATGCATACAGATTTCATTTAATAGAGTAATATGGTCTCACTTTTTTTTTCTTATATTATATCTGCTGATTCTGCTAATTACACGTAAAATTGCATATACATATACATGAAACTTTTATATTCCTCCACTATCACACACACACAAAAAGTATATGTATACACAATTTATCCTTTCTGTTCGGAGAAGATCGTGATTCTATATTTTCAATGCTATCTTATGACTGTCTGGAAAGAACTCGTTTGCGATTTTAATGTTTCTCGTGTCGCCAACGCGACTGGATCAATGTATATCCTTTTAAACAGCCACACTATCCCTTCACCTCTCCGCCACAATGCATCTCGCTGCATTTCACCCGACGCGCCGCAACCCGATCGCACAAATCCCGGGAACCACCACGTCGGACTTTGCCGTCGAAAGCCCGGGGATGAATTTCCAAGTCCGATACATCAATTTTTCATAGGTATCGTCGCTCGTCGTCGACCGCCCCTTGGAATCTTCGACCCGCTCTCGGTGTATCTCCGCGCAGAGTCGGGTTTCAGCATCGCCGTCGATCCCATCCTCGAGAACCATCCGGCTCCGCCGAGAGTTCCGAGGCGCAGTGCAGGAGAAGATCCGTATCCGATGAGCTCTGTTCCGGGATAGGCTTGAGGGACACGGAGGGATTAGAGCGCGAGGGTGGTAAACGCGGGAGGGGTGACCAACGAGAGAGACGGAAGAAGAGAGGAACGCATAGAGGGTGGAAAAGCTGCCAGAAGTGCATTAACCTCTCTACCGACTAGTTGCAGCGCGGGGGAGAGGGAAGGGGTTGGCGGAGGCGGGTCGCGAAAATTTATTATGAACCCCGTCCCTCTTCTCCTTCTGCTTTTTTGCAGTTCTCCTTTCAGTTTTCCGTTCCCTTTTTCGTGTCCGGGTTCTTTCTGGCTGCTGATTTTTTTCGCGTATTTTTTTTTTTGAAGAAATAACCGGGAATTTGTTCCGCGAAGAATCTTTCTTTCTTTTTTTTTTTCCTCTGTAAACGATCGCGAATTGGCTGATTCGATTAATTTAAAAGGGGCTGCGATTTTATCTCCCTTGAATTTTTCTCGGTCACCCTTTCGTTCTCTACCTTTTTCTTCCCGATCAATGAGGTCTCGCTTCGACGGACGGTGGTTCATTTTTTCAGGAGATTTTTCATGCGTTTTTTTTTTTTTTTTTTTTTTTTTTCGTTTTCTGGGAGTAGGAGAGAAGAGGGGAGGGGGTGGACGAAAAAGAGATGAAGGACGCAGGGATGCAAGCACGACTCATCGCTGTTTTATTTCTCGCTCATCTTTTGTCGCGCGCCGGTGAGTGAGTTTTTCGGGCGTGAGCTTTTTTGTCGGGCGTGCTAAGCTTTGTCCCGCTTGTTTTCCGGCACGTTGCTTGCTGCGTGTGTGTCCACTTTTTTTTTCCAACGGGCCGAGTTTTGAGAGGAAAGCGCAATAGTTTTCTCGCTGTCTATCTCGCTCTCTTTTTGTCTCTTTCTCACTCTATTCTTTCCTAATGAGATGTCGTTGAGTACATACTTCTCGTCAAGATTAGCGGCAGAAGTTAAACATTTTTTTCATTTTATTAGGTTTAAAAAATGTATATATATGTATATTTTTACATATGTACGTCTAAATATATTATATATATATATATATATATATATATACATATATTGTAAAGTTTATATACATATACATACATTGTATAGTTTGTATTACGACGTATTAATACAAATGAATGGCTCAATTATAGAATGAATGATTTTATTTTGTGACTTCGAAGCAGAATAAAGACGTGTTGTATGCACAAATAGATTACATTCTTTTTAATTAGTGCTTTTTTTCTTTAAATTGAAAAAAATGATAGTTCTTATTTCAAGATAATATAAAACATAAAAAGATTTCATAAATTTTTTTTTTACCATTTCTCGCGAATTTTCGCTTGGAATTTAGTGACTTTACGTGCAAAAATTTTTACAGACGTCGTGAAGCGCTATAAAATTGTCTATAACCGTCCTGAATCTCGGAAGGCACCGAAACACCTATGAAATCTGCATGAGCCCGTAAAAGGGATCTCTTTTCGCAGAGAGAGTCTTGGGAGGAATCTTTAGCCCCTCGAGAAACCATGTGCGAGTCGAGACAGAGAGAGGCGATTGCCTGCCGTGATCATGTCGCTTGTGAGTTTTGCCGTGAAAATAACTTTTTCCGACTTTTTCCATGAGAATATTCCACGTTGCCGTATAGCCTCTGGCTATAAAATTCTAACGAAATAGAAATTTGATTTGTGATTTTCAGTATATCATCAACATTAATCATCAATGATAACATTTTATTCTTATTGTCTCACATTCCGCATTAAATAATTTTTTTCTTATCGTCTCACATTTCGTATTAAATAAATAGTGATAAATTTAAATTCAGCAGAGACTTGTTTCACTTTGTACCGTTAAAAAATTTTTCGTTTAATCGTTAACACGATAAGGGATTCAGAGAATTACAGAATAATGTGTATATAAATATTTTGTTACAGCTCAGGAATTAATTATCATCGGGATGCTTTATCCACTCATCAGCGATGAAAAAATGACTAGGAAATATAATTCCGTTATCTCTGAATAAAACATTAATCTACTCGACCCCGTTTCATATCTCCGTAAAATAACGGAGAGATGCGCGCGCGATTATTAATTTATTATAACTATTTGCACAGAAATGCGCTGAAACGATTCCGTGAACGCGTATTTTTTTTTTTTTTTTTTTTTTTTTCATATTTGGCACCTCGTAATTAGAACGTTGGCCCGGGTTAATTATCCCGCCGCCTCCGAGATCAGCGGGCCGGTTATGAAATAGTAGATATTTTCTCAAGTGCCGTAATGAGCAGGCTACGTAAATTAATATCGGATTATGCGTCCTCCGTGTAGCTGGCAGATCCCGGAAGGGTGGAAGGGGCGTCGACTGGATTATCGATTAATTATGCTCGTTAGGCGGGCACTGGAATCACCGTTGGCCGCAATTAAAGCAGTGCACTTCCTGTTCGCGTATTTAGGATTCGCGACGGCATGCGCGACGTCCATTAATATATCGCGGCTATATCGACGGCTTAGTTGAACTCCCGACACGCGATTAAAATCGTGTAATTCCGCGCCAAGCGGCCATTCGTGCGGGCCGCTGTTATTGCCGCTACCGGGCTGCTGTTATTATTGTTGGTGTTGTTGTTGTTGTTGTCATCGCTGATGCTGTTCCTGCCGCTGTTGTTTCTCGGGTGTGGATTCTGCTTGCGTTAATTTATCGATTATCCCCGGCCAGCCGCCTCCTTTTTTCGTTCTCGCGACGCTTTGTTCGCGCCTGGATTATTTCGTGCTATATAGGAAAACGGTCGATCGATAATCGGCGAATGTAATTAGCGCCAACTATCGACGAACTACTCCCTCACGGTGTAAAGATCTCGAATTTCCGGACGAAACGACGCTTTTGTTCGACGTTGAAGTCTAGCGCGAGAAAGTTTCGGAGCAACAATGGGCGTTTACGATGACGCCGATAATTTAAAGGAAGCGTTTGCATACCTCTTGGAAGTTTCAAATATTTGTCGTCGAAAATTAAAGAATAAATTTAAAAATTGAAAAAAAAATCATTACATATTTAAATTTTTAATTAATAAAAACTGATATTAAATATTCATCTGTAAAAGAGAGAACAAAAATTTTAAATTCTACAAAAAAAATTTTTCCGTCTTGTAAGAAATATAACGTATATCGCGGCGATTAATACTTTCACATGACTATCACGTATTAGAAAAGAACGCCAAACGATATTACGAGATCCGGCGAACCGGTAACGAGAATGCTTTCGTTCACCGTTACGGCGCGAGATGCTGTTGACGCCCCGCTTCCGATCTGTTGGCGCGAAGTTCCCCCGAGAAAGGCGACCACGCTCTATTTCCGGCCGCGCCGGAAGCCAGCCGTTACCCGGGCTCACTGACACCGGAGAAAATCTCCGGTCGACGCAAGCTGTCGTCGCAGCGGCGCGTTCTTTAGCGGCTCTATCAGCTGCACCGCAACGTGTGCAACTGACAATCTCCGTAATCTGCGCATAAAAGCGTGCATTTACCTATTTGTGCAACGGTCGTTCTGTGCGGATAATTAACCCCGTGGCGTCGATTCCTCTGCAATAAACTGTAACGACCGTCTCGATGCTGTTGAGAGCTTTTCTCCGTTGAAAATACGCAAGATTCCGAGAACTCGTTTAAAACTCGTCTCGCTTCTCGTAAAACATTGAATACCAAAGGATCGCGTTTTATGTAGAAAATCAGCATTTGCGAGAAAACGCAATAATAATCGTGCACTTTTTTTGAATTACTGAAAGGATATTAGACGGTGAAAGTTCGCCGTCTAACTACGGAAACATCCTGTATTCGTTTCGACCGATAATTCGCTTTTAATGATGCCTTTGGTAAGATTTTTCGATAAAGTCTGCCTTTTGACGAGCAGCGTGATACCATTAGCGTTGAAAGCCGGCCTCTATATAACATCCGTGCATAATCGCCGTTATACATGCATGTATTATAATATGAATGTAATAGATGCAACGAGCTCGGGGCACGTAATCGAACGCATTGGCATTAATCAAACCCGCGAGGCAGGAAAAAGAAAACACTTTATTAATTTAAATGGAATTATTCGTTGACCGTCCGACGCAACGACGTCATTCAACACAACTAATTTTTGCGTCGCGGCCGCTTGCGAATAAGAATTTTAATAATCCGCTCTCTCTTTCCTCCTCTCTTAAAACAGCTTTTTGTTCGACGACGCGCGTTGGCTGTTTGCGCCATGGCTGGACGCACGCTGGAAAACAGCTTTCCGCGCCAGGGAGATTTTTCGCGGCGCGTCCTGCTTCTCTTTTTTTTTTTTTTTTTTTTTTTTTTTATCCTTTTTACGCGGGATATGCACGCCGCGTCCGAGCGTGAGCCGGAGCGCGAACACAATGAATCTTATTACGGAGCCCTGACCTCGGGCGGCGCACCGGGTCCTATTGTGATTCCCTAATCCTGTTTAGCATAGACCAGTCCGCGGATTATACCGAGGCCCCCGAGGCTATACCTATGTCGCGAATTAACGAGCGCAAAAATACGGCACAGCGAAAGCGTATTATCCGATCTGCTATAATTCAATCGGTTTGCGGAAACTGCCAATTCATTGTTGATAAATGGAATTTGGAGATTCTTCGTTCCATAGAGGCAGTTCAATAAGAAGAAAAGGATTGCCAGGCAAGTGGAAGAAAAGAGAATAAAGAAATTTATGACTTTTATATTAATATTTCAATTTAAACACAAATAACACCTAGATATAACAGTTCAATTATTGAGATATGTTAAATTATATACTATATAAAAAATATTTAGATATTTATATTATACGTTATTGCTAATATCTAATAGTTATATACCGTTCTTTCAAATTAGTATGCTCTTTTTTTAAAACTGTATTTTTCACAGAACTTTTTTGCAATACGTGTATTAATGTAATGATATTAATATTTAAATCAGTAACATTGAATAGCGCGCATCACGCGGAATTAATATTAATGTCAGTGTTCCTGATGTGAAGATAACATAATTTTGTACTGTCATGGCATGCGAGTGTCGCACTGCATTCCTGTGACAGGGCTAAATGGCGCGAATTAATGTTCATGCAAATTCACACGATTATCCATATTAATGCCACTGTTCTGTTAATCTATTTCTTCTCGTTTAATATACCTACGCCGGTTCCGGGAGGATAGGGCGCACACTTGGGACTTGCATGAATCCACATAAAACAGCACGGCAGGGTACGGTTAACAAAATGTTTCGTTCTCCGACGAGCGTCACGCGAATCCCTCAGGATAACGGTACAGCAAATATCCTGTGCGATCGATGGTTCCGAAGGGACATCAGCGCGTCAAAAAATAAACTAGTTCTCGCAGCAAAAAGCATATTTTCAAACACATCTCACGTATTTATTTTATTTTTCATGGTTTCAATAATAATAGCGACATATATTTTCCCCTTTTTAAGAAACGTAACAAATTCATATAATTTCTATTATGTATGTTAAATAACAAACTAGCATTGTTTTTAGCAATAAAATTTTGTAAATATGTTACAGCATGTGAAATCTTTTTAATTACAATTACGCGCCATACAGAAATGAAATTTTTTTGTGAGTTATGTTTTTACAATGCTCGTTCTATTTTCAAAAAGCACATTTTTGCATAAAAAAAAAAAAAAAAAAATAGTACCTCATATAAAGAAAATATTTGCAAACTAAAATGTCCGTGGTTTTTTTTAAGAGACATATCTTTTTAACAATCAACCTCGAAGAAAGGGAATCGCGCGCGGCAAAAATACACGTTTATCGCGCTCGCAATGCTAATAAAAATCATCCCTATACATCTCTGGCACGACAACGCGCGCGCGCGCGCGGTGAGATTAAATAGAGATAAAATATTTCCACCGTCGCTCGCGCGTTTGCGAGTCCGGGGATTTAGAAGTGAAGAATAGCGGGTCGTATCTCGACGAAGCGCGTGGCGGTGGCATATAAATTCCATGTACGATTTCGGTCTCGTTGTTATGAGAGCCGAAGCGACCTCACTTTCTTGCCTTGCGGAGAAGAAACGAATGAAGGAGATGAGAAAGAGAGAGAGAGAGAGAGAAGGAAAGAGGGAAAGAGGGGAAGAAAGAGAGATGGAAAGGAGGTAGAAAAAGACGACGATGTGTCAGACGAATAGAGAAGGACGATGTCGGTGCGGGAAAGTAGTAAAGGACGGCGTCGGGCCCGACGACACTCGTCATCGTCACATTAAGTCGACTTTATCGAAATATACAATCATCTTTATTACTCCCGCGTGAGATCTCGCTCGCTCGGAATACCAAGCATGGAATACCGTGACGAACAGCGGTTACGCCGCTTCTCGTAGTAAATTGTGACCCGCCTTTTATTGCGTCCCTTCGTCTTCATCAGTCAGGCTCGACAACGTGCAGGGCGACGATAAAGTTTCGCGCTTTCGGTAGCAGTCACACGGTGCTTTTTTGTGCTTTTTGATAACAATACCGCCAAGAAATTCATATATACATGAGAAAACGCACATGAAAACTCGTTTGCTTATTCGCTGATACATAGTTCATTTATTAAAAATCCTATAAAAGAAATATGATTTAATAAAAGAAAAATGTATTTACAAGAAAAAAGATAAGAAGATATCAAAATTATGAGATAAATTTTGTTTTTCCATTCATACTTGCTATTTATACACACTTTTTTCTCTTTATTTTTATAAAACATGAGTATATTACGTCGCAGCTGTCGCGAAATGTTTAATACATTTTTTTCTATTTACTCAAGAGTATTAAAATCCAATTCGAAATGGTTAAACTTAGAAATTAGTTTTAAGATGGAAATGTTTCTAAAGTAGGGACTTTTTTCTCAGAGCTTTACTTTGCCGAAAATTAGAATATAAAATTACCTTATAAAATATTTGTCGCGAAAATTTTATTCGCAAAATGAAATTCTAGTCATCATAAATTATCATGGATTGCAAGGGGAAACGGAAGAAAAATTCGTTTTCTGTACAGAGCGACCTCGCCACCCTCGTTTAGGATCTACTCCCTTTTGCTATAGAATTTGCATGTAATATACGAATTCCCTTAGACTTCTGAGTGTAAAATTCCTTCCCTTGAATTTCGATTCCGTGTGTCGCTGTTTGCATCACAAATTTATAAAATGACATCGAAAGTTGTTTCTTTTGCGTCAATGCGAGAAAATAACAACTATAAAGTATAATCACGTATACAATTTATTATAATATCGAATTTTTTATATTATAATGCATGTACAATTTTTAGTACAGATTCAATATAGTTGCTTGATTTTTAATTTCAACTTTATTAAAGATTTTCTTATTACATAAATGAGACATATAATTTAATCGTTTTAAATAAATCTCTCATTTAAACTACTTGTCCTCGTTCTTTTATCTAAAGGTATAATATAAAATATTTATATATAATTTACGTATTAAATTACATTTTCCCTCCTTGTAAAATATTCTTTGTAATATACACAACAGTCGTAAAAGAATATGTTTGTAGGAATCATGTCATTAAAGTGTGAAAAGAAGAAAATAGCAAAGAGGTAGCATGAATTAAAATTTCAAAACTTTCGATTCGAAACTCCTAGAATTTTTAATTTGGCAGTTCAATTCGGGAAAAATTAAACTTTCAAAAATTAAAAAAATATCCGAAGAATATAATCAGCAAAAGATGCACAAATTGAATTTTCTCAATATGTATTTGCAATTGTTTTATCTAAAATATATATGTGAGAAAAAAATAATATAATTTATATAATATATATATTAATATATAATATATAATATATAACATATTAATTGTATAAAAATATATAAAAATAAATGTTTTTTTAATCATTAAATGATTTGTAAATATAATTTTTTTAATAATCTGTATCTCTTCTAGTTTCACCAAATTTACTCGCGCTTTAACATTTATTTATTCTAATTTCTTTCAATTTTTGTTAATTGAGCAGTGAGAATTTGATTTATATACCTGTAATTATATACAACATTAATTCGGTGACAATAATATAATCGGCCATATGCATGCACTCATTAGTCGAGCACAAATCGTGAGAATTTTGCCCGCCTGTTTCGCGCCGCTCATGTATTTATAATTGCACGAGACGTTAATTAAGCCGTTATCGATGCCACTGATTATTTTGTCAAATACAGCGGTAAGTGTATTATGATGGACCGAAAATCAATATAAGCTGCTTATAGTAATCGCTCATTAATTACAACGGCGCACAATCGTGCAACGGAGCGACATTATTCGTTGTTACATGTCATTCGTTTTCCCAATGACGGAAATTGCCAGCAACTGTTTTCTATACAGCGAAAAGTAATAAGCGTGAAAATGGAAAGGATACACGCGATTATAAAATGTAAAGAGAATAAAATTAATTCATAAAAAAAAAGTTAATTGTCCTTTATTTTAACAATAATTGTTTTTCAACGGGCACAAATTTTACAAACTATGAAATACTTTTTCTAATTTAGATAAAACAAAAACTTTTACGTTAGGAAACGGAAATCACAGCTATTGAGAACATTTCACAGTGAAATTTACATCTATTGTTGTTAATTCAAACATAAGAGGTTACAAGCACAGCATTTTATGCAGCATAATTTTTTCTAATTGTATTATATATATTTAAGAAAAATAATTGTCCTAATTTCTTTTTCTCTGCAAAATGCAATATCAAAGGCGATAAATTATTCAATGCGTGTGGCGGATGGAAGTGCGATCGATCCTCCGGACAAACTTAATCGCCTTGTGTTAAATTATTTCTTTTACCGAGACTTCGTACACCTTTCGGCCACGATATATCTCAAAAATAGTAGCCACCGACCTGGCACGTCCACCGAACGGGAATGGCGGCTCATCACGCTTCACTATATAACCGAGTGAAGATTCTACCAGCCTCCTCTCCCTCCTTCCTTTCTCTCTTCCTCTCGCTCTCGTTTCTCTCGCCTAAAGGGAACTTCCAGTACTCCGGCAACACCGGCTCCGTCGTGTAATAATTTCATTTATTTGCTAAATCCCACCACGTACGTGTCACGAATGATTAACGGTGGCGCGAAGATCCTCGCGCCTCGGCAATATCCCTTTGAACGAGGGGAAACCAGCTACCTACCGCTTTTTCACAAGGTGCGGGTGAGAAAAAGGCGAGCGAAACGACGGGATATTCCCGGATTGTAATTCGTTGGAATCCAGCTTACGTATCTAACGGTTCTGCTCATTTTATTTTAACTTTTTTTCAGATTTTTAAAAAGACATTTATTATAATTCGAATCTTTTTTTTTTTATTTCTCAAGAATACTGATCGCGAGAAAGAAGTATGTTTTTCGAAACTACCCTTGTATAATTTTTAATAAATTATGTGCGCGTTTAATTCAATGTTATAGTTTAGACAAAATTATCTAAATTTCTTGCGTAAATGTTTTAAAACGTCTTACGTATAATTTTTTAAATTTTGTTTAAAATCCCAAAAATAGCAAAAATTTTACTCTTTCTTTTATTCAATGGAATCAATTGTGCAGAAAGAGTTCAAAGCGCTGAAAAAGTACCTGCGAAAATCTCCGGAATGTACCAATTATCTAATACTCGCGTAAATATTGTCCCTTTCCCAGGGACAAATTTGCTCTGAGATTTTCTCACCAGCGACCATGTCGACTTTCCTGGAAATTCTTGGCGCTTCTCTATCTCTCTCTCTCTCTCTCTCTCTCTTGCGCTTCTGGCGATGGAACCTGCAGAATAACTATCAGCGTTGATCAAGCAATTTAATTACCGACTTCTCACGGGAGAGTATCCTGTTCGCGCGCGAATAATCGAAAGCAGTACTTTAATGTGGAAACGGATAACTTTCCGAGACGCGCAAGAGGATCGTAAATATATTAGCCAGTTCTGCGGATGAAAGGAGGAACTTTTAATTTCTTTTAGAGTACCTATCTTTCGATAGCGCGTGCACATGAAGGTATAAGCGCAACTCTTTTTACCGTCGTCGACATGCGAGAACAAACTGTAAATAGCGAGAGTTTGCGAGGAGATGAAAGAGAATTGTAACATGAAATCGACGTTCAACTAAAACACAAAACGGACAAATTTTCTCGCGATAGTATTCTCTAACATAATTATTAATTATTCGGTTTGACATAATATAATAATAAATCGGTATTATTAGTTATAACTGGTTATTAATTAAAATATAATTGATGGATGTGGTACAATATGTTTAATACAAAATTAATCTATACTTGATAACTATTGAATTTTATAATTATTTTATCATTCGGATTGAATGATGATATTTTTAATTATAATAAAATGTATAAATAAACATTTTGTATATATATTCAACGAAATGTAAATATAAATATAATGTTAATGTCAACTATATTATAATAGACTACGCAACTAACTCGCCATGTTTTGCGAGAAAATAAACTTTCGACAAATATATATACATAACAACTGTCCACGAGAAGGATAATTTCCCCTGGATTATATAATTCGCTGAATAATATAATTCGCTGGATAATATATTTGCATATATATGTGTGACTAACTCAAGACTGTCAAACTATCACTAACGATGACAATTATCATGAACTTAACGTAAATCAAAACAGAATGATGCGTTCTTAGAGATTCTTTTTACTTTTTCATGTTACAATAAATTAATAATAACTATATTTTTAATAGAATATCGTGCAAAAAATTTCGAGATATAAATTTACGTTTGAAACTCGTTAAAGTAATTGTATGAATAATAGATACACCGATAGATTCGTCAGTTTCACTTTGCTATTATTTGCAAATATTTTCTAGTCTCTATTCATATTAATAAACCGAAAAAGCGGATAAAGTATAAAGTACAATATAAAGAGTTGTGTCAAGTATGATTCATAAAGGCATGTTTGTTACCAATAGAGACTCTTGTAAAAAAAAGACAAAAGTTATAATCACAATAGCAACATAAAGGATTTGCAAAATTACATTTGCTAGCAAAAAGGATAAAAAGCAGTTTACCAAACAACAATTAAATTCCGTGTCGCACTTAAATTCCAATATTAAGCTTGGGATAATTGAAATTTTTTACGCACCATCTCGATACGTCGACGGATCAGGTTTGATAATACGTAAAGTTCGATAAAATTGGAGACTTTAGAGCGTTACAAAGTTTAAAGAGTAAATTTATCTATCTTGAACTAACAATAAGTATCTATCTCGCGCATTAATTTTATAAAGTGTGGTGTAGTGTGATATTCTAAATTTGAAATTCTTATTTGCTTTGCGAGGCGAAAATCCGAACGAATTTTTTGTAATACGATTGTTACGTTATTGCGTGAAATGCGCTCCAACTATTATCGAAATATTATCCCATAGCTTGCGGATGTATATCGAAAGATATATATATATATATATACTCTCTCAATCCTCGACACACTATACCCGATATTCAATAAGCTGTGCCAGATGCATCAGTACTATTATATCCTTTCAACTTTAACTCAGCTTCGGCGAAACTAAATTCGACAGTTAATTTACGAAATATCGACATTGCGATAAGCAGCTTTACCGTCTGTAAGAGATGAGACCATGAGTCAGAGATACTTCCCCGTGCACGTTTGCATGATACAGCTGTTATTCACATGTTTCAATTTAAACTGCCACCATAGTTGGCACTCTCGTATATGGAGTATTTCAGAGGCAAATCATTCAATACTTTATAAATTAAACAAATCTTAAATTTCTTTCTCTTTCTCTATCGAAGTTATACGAAGTATATCGATGCAAGATTTTGAAGTGTTTTTTTTTTTTTTTTTTTTTTTTGCTTTAATTCTAGTAAAACTTTACTTCCATCAAGATTTAATTATCTTATTAAGATTTATCAAAATATTTAACTTTTGTATTATAATAAAAATCTTCGCTAAGATCTACTCGAGAGATCAACTCTTAAATTTTCCGCAGGATTCGAAATGTCAGGAAAATATATATGTAGACATTCTCAGTATATATCTTTATTCAAGCGAAACTCGAATAGCGAAGATTCCGGCACGAGTTTGACTTTCTAAAGCTCGCTTTTCGGAACTTATATAAAATAGAAACTCAACCCGCATCCAGTATCGTCACACGTATATGTACGTGCGCGCGCGCGCGCGCGCGTGTGTGTGTGTGCACATGTACGTACAGATCTCCATGTTGAAAGATCGTACGATTTACGAGTATTAGGAAAATCCACGGGGTTGCTACAACGGCGCACGTCTCGCCGAGTGAAAGGGAATAAACGTCCGCGTCGTTTCGCGTTCGCGCTCACGCCAATTCGCAAAGTTCGGCCGTCCCTTTTCTAATGCGAAAGGTAATTTCGTGCCGATCGAAGGCCTTTGAACTACTTATTTACCGGGAATAGAAGCGAGACGTAGCAACGATCTCGGGGCGGCGACCCCCGCCGGAGAGAACGTTGCTAAAGACGTCTGGGACATTAGTATGGCTCCTAGAAACGTCATCGTATAAATCGGCGAGATTTCTCCGTTGCCGTAACGTTTATCGAACCACCCTTCGACGCCAGCAGAAATTGGAGAATCGGAGGTTAAAACGATTCAGGCTCCTTGGAGACGACAGGGCGCGCGAAAGAGCTCAACGATCGATCGCAATTGGTCGGCTCTAGTTTTTATTATGTAATGAAACACTCGTGACCGGGCTACTCCAATCGAGTTACATCATGTGTTGTATGTGTCCTATAAATCGTTACATAATTTCCGAGTACCTACGAGTAATTGTGCTCGTTTCGAATTACGTTCGCTTTCTGAGATTAAAGTTACGGAATGCGAGGAAAATTAATGTCTCGAAAATTATCGGAAATAAAAATAATGGAAAAAATTTGCAATAATTTGAGAAATTATTATAGAAAGAAACAAGTTGTTATTAGATTTTTTTAATAATTTCAATTCTCTTATTGATTTATAGAAAATCTTTAAAAGCATGAATTTTTCAATAATCTGAAATGTAATATGTTTAACGTAATGTTTTATCGAAGTCTATGTTAGATATACATATTTCTGCAAGAAACTGAATAATTGCAAAAAATATCATTTATCTGCGACCAGTGTACTTTTCCTCGTGTTACCTGATATCCTCTTCACTAACATTGAGAGATGTTTAATTTTCCAAGTCGACTATACATTATTAATTTCTACATACCGGAAATAATTATCAATTTCTCTACAAAAAAGGTTCAAATAAGACAATGATGACTTGCTATTACAAGACAGATGGTTGAAGCGATGAACACGCGGTCGGTTTTGCACGGAAAAAGATACGGGACAAGAAATAAAGTCCTTCCCAGTGCTTGATGCCTTGTAATTAGGTCGACGAAGGTTCGTCATTTTTTTCAACAAATCTCGCTTATGACACAGGAACCGAGGGGTACGAACTATCCCTTAATAAGATGACAAGGGATTCCCAACCATCGTTTTATTTCATCTCTCTCGCTACTATATTATCGATTCATAATATAGTAATATAATAAATTAATCACACAAATTAAAAGTTTTTATGTATAAAATTCCCATCTAAGAAATGTAACAAAAGTTTCAAATTAAATTATATACATCTAAAGATGATTATTATGCAATTTTCCCAATTTCTTTATTGTTCAAGAAATAAAAGTTTAAAGTCCAAAAATAACGTAGCATTATTTTTAAATTTGGACTCTTTTTTTTTTTTTTATTTCGCAAAATGACACTTATTATAAATTAATTCGTAATTTCTATTTCTTCTTGATTCTCGTTGTTTTTTTGTCTCCGCCTTTATAGATGCATCGTATTGTTTTCATCAAACCTGAGTAACATTCGCAATCTGCAAAAATGTTTGTCGGAGCTTGCTCGCAAACAATGGAGAAAAAAGAAGAGAGAGAGAGAGAGAGAGAGAGAGGGGGGGGGGGGGAAGAGGCGATAATAAGTAGCGGTGGAAAACCGCCGCGAAATGGGCGGGAAAAAAGGGACGTCCGGTTCAATCAAAGGACGCGAAGGTGTTAAAACCACCGCCGTTGCACGTCGACGCTCGCGCCTGTTTGCTCCCTGCTCCCTGTCGTGTGAACGACAACAATCACCGTCACACCGTTCGTCCTCCGACACGTCGGCACCCCACGGCTTTTTTCATTCGGTCCACGTCCGCGCATCCCGTGGAAAATAATATCCTGTGTAAATGGACGACTCGTGCTCCACGGGGCTCCTTCACGCATTTTTCCTTTTTGCCGTCGACCTTCGCCGCCCTTCGCCGCCCTTCGCCGCCCTTCGTCGCCCTTCTTTCTGCCCTTCGTCCGACAGCCAGCAACCCCCATCCCCGAAAGACGACTGCTTTTTCTTAATCTTCTCGGTCATTTCCTGTGCGGTAAGATAACGACCTCGTTTTATTTGCAAAATTGTTCTGGACGCTTAAGAGATATTTTCCTATACAAGGTAACACGATGTGGTCTGTATGAGAGAAAAACAACGGTAACAAAAACACACATGTTGGCGGATAACGCGGGCGACTACAGCTTTTACTTTTATTTTATTAGCAGAGAGTACCGGCTACTCATAAAGGAAGGATGCAGAATTTTTCTCGCAGCGCTCGCTCGCGGCGGTGACTTTTAGGATTGCGTAAACATGCGCCGACAAACGAACTGGTGCCTGCATGTATGTGTTTGCCTTGGAAAATATTTTCTTTATTTTGTCGCAAATAACGCGGCCCGAAGGCGTTGATTTATATCGAAATGATAATAGCGACCGCAGTGCATTTTGTTCTTTTGTTTTTTTTTTTTTTTTTTTTTTTTTTTTTTTTTTTGCAACTTCCAATTTGCCTCACGATCAACCGCCTATGTCGCAGCTTGCCGCGTTGATTTATGCCCAGCCTGTCGAACGGATATTTTTCGACGTTTATTAAGCCGCGAAAATGTCAGAATTTTGATAAATTAGAAAAAAGAACGCCCAATTGTGTAATTTTGAATCTATTCAAAATTTCAAGTGTTGCCGAAATAATTTACCGCTCGGTAAATAATTAATTATTAACTTGAATGCGTTATTCTCAAAATACATATTTCCATAATTAAAAGCATATAATTGATTATATAATTCAATACAATTCACAATAAGATCCAGGCCACAGATAATTACTGTATAATTAATAATTATTAATATAATCATAATTAATAATTAGTGTCACAATTAGTATTTTGGTTTTCGTTATAGCAGGAATGGAAAATCTTTCGCGACGATGCAACATTATTCTATTGAAAATCGAGGAGGCACGATTTGCGATGCAACACATAACGTTTATTGCTAGCAGAACGCAAAGCGGGTACCCGATGAGCGGGGAGTCTCTAATCCAGGAAACAAATGTAATTACGTACTTCTGTCGCCAAGTCATTAACAATGTATCCATTTGGCCGTTTACGAACTTTTCGACGTTTGGTTGGTACCATACTCTCGCCATCCTTCTCGTTTATTACGCGCTCGATTTGTTCTTTTTTCCGTATTCGGGGAAAAAGGATCTCCATGTAGAATGTTCATTTTCTCTCTAGCAGATGATTACGATGCTGCAGCTCGTTTAGAAATGCGTATATTATTTTTCGTTAGCTTTCAGTGTTTGAATTGGAAAACATGCGTTAACACAGTAGACTAAAATATAAAGTAAATTTCCTGTAAATTGCAAAAGATAATTGTGAAAAAGACGAAAACAATTTTTTTCCTCACGAAAATTATTCCATATAATCTGCAGAACTAACAAATAAAATTTTACATGTGATTCTATGATATGATTGTCTTTTCTAATACAAATAATTATTTCCATTACAGAAATTTTTGTTTCTAATAATTTTATTTGTAAAATATATACGAAATATAAATTTTCTGAAAAAAAGTTTTAAATCAAACAATATGATAATAAAATTATCGACGCATAGTGATAGTATGTATATTAATTGCAATCATAGAAATTGCATAATCAATCAAAACGTTGGCTTAATCACTAGTTAAAACTCAATATATCCTAGAGCGATATCGCCGATGGCACTCTTCTTGACATCGAGAAAATTAACGTTTCGTGACAAAAATATCCCTGCAGGTATATGTATCAAAATGCACATACGTTTGACATGGACGACACATGGGCGCATTTATAAATTATTACGAGCGATTGATTCGTCAGAAAAAAGGAACGAGATTCTCGCGGGTAACCAATTCATATGCCGAAGTTTTACATGGGGCTGGGATAAAAAATATTTCCAACTTTAGTGCGTCCGGTCGGTTTATACGTCCACGATATGGAAGGAGGCCATATATATATATTTATTTCTTTTTTTTATATCAGTTCCCGAATTTATACGACGGCATCGAAGGACAGAGAAGCGCGAATTCCCGACACGAAATCATAACGCGTACCGGACACAGATCGTTCGTCACTAAAGTATTATTTTTTTTATTCGCCGATGCAGAGAGGGAAAGAGTAAGAGAAGAAGAGAAAGAGAGAGAGAGAGAGAGAGAGAGAAAAAGAGTCAAGCCTGATGCATCGCGTGTCGGATGTAACCCCCATTTTTCGCTGTTATTTTTTTTCTTCTTTCTTCCGGCAGGAGGCAACGATGCGAAAGTCGTGACGCGACGAATTACGCAAATACGCGTTTTGACGCGGCGACGTCAATATCGCCGGATCGCAATAATATTTACGGCCGGTTCGCGAAACTTCAAAATGAAAAAATAGTTGTACAACGTTACATGAATACGATAGAACGCAATAATGCTTACCGTGCGATCTTTACGTTTATAAAAAAAAAAAAAAAAAAAAAACAATAGTATAAAAATTGCAATTGTAATTTTTCTTCAGTGTCACATTCTTTTTTCTGCGAAATATTGAAAGCTCGCGCAAAATGGCGCTAAAAAAAAATCTCATGATACAGCTTATAATTAAATAGTCTTTTTTCCCTTTGCTCGAAAGTTCAACTTCCTCCTCGTGATCCTACGTTCGCAATAATCTTCCTTGTCCGGTGGCACGATTGCTTGGCATTAAACTTGAGCATTCGCGCCGTCTGCCTAAGCCGAAAATAATTGTGGTAGGGAATCCCCCGGCACTTCGACTCTCCAATACGTGAGCCGAGTGTTCACCGGGAAGTTCGTGACGAGATGATACCGTCGTGACCTCGTCTTACCTGGCTCTCACGGAAAGCGATCGTATGGTGTAAAAGATGCCTCTTTTCCTCGTTAATGCCCTCGTTTCAACAGCGGAAGCCAATCTTTCTAATAATGATGCCGTTCGCCGCTCTCTGAATTCAGGCCAGCTCGCATGTGCGGTCGAGCTTTTTATAAAATTCTCTCACGATTCGGCCTCAGCCAATCGACAGGTCGGCCGAAAGCGTGAAGAGCTCGATATGGCGGAATCACCGATGGAATTATATCAGAAACGATATCCTGGCGTATCAAACGGGCAAAGGCCACGTATCGGAAAAAGTGAGGCTTGCATCAGATATGTTGAAAAAATAATGCGTTTTCTAAATTGGACATTTTTAAAATGTCGAAATCGTAGAAATAATATCAATTTAAATGATTTTAAATTGAAAATTATAGAGAATGAATAGTCAAACTTATATAATAACGTATTTTTATAATGTAACATAATAATCTTAAAATTAATATAATAATCTTAAATCTTAAAGTTTGAATTAAAAGACTTTTCCAACATTTTTTTAATTAACATTCTTTTATATATATGATAAAAAAAACTAACAAATCATCGTGAGTTAACGCAAAAGAATATCAGTGTAGCTGCGCTGTACAATTATATGCGCGATATATGCTAATTGAGAGTGTAATAGTACATAACCACCGAGTGTGATAGTAAAAGTGCGAGATAAAAGCAAAGCGACCTGCGTAAAATGACAAAAAGATGCCACGGTGCATGTACATATTTGCTGCCAATAATACTAGATTTTATCGAGAACATGAACGTCAGCGGGACCCGCAACGAAGAAATTAGAGAGCGTGTAGAAAATAACGTCTGATTTTTACGGTGGTGCCGGCGCCACTATAATGCGGGACGTAACTGTTATCGGGACGATCAATGTCCGAGATATATGTATGTGATATGTGACGTATATCGGGCGCATTGTCGGGGAGGCACACAGGCAATTTCATTGCATTTAGCGATGCGTGTGCGGGGAAGAGGGCGCGCAATTTTTTTTATCAGACGCGGAAACACCCAGCGTTCGCGCTCGAGAAACGGTATCGAGGTATTTCTCGCCGGGCTTTTTTTTTTCACGCGATGCTCTTGTGGCAGCGCAATCGGATTAATCAGCGGGATAGAGAGCCGGGCGATATCGTCAAAGTGCGTTTGGATCGCGATGGACGCGCTCATTGAGCCGGTATCATTTGCTCAAATGGGGAATTTCTAAAGCCAACTTGCTGAAGCAACGTTACTCGTTGCCAGGAGAATTGCTCGCAATCGTCGATGCGTTTGTTTCCACTTGGTCGTTCGATTATTAATCTAGCAATCCGTTGAGTCGCTTTCGTACGTAAGATTATTCCGCGCGAGCGACGCGCGATAAGAGGACGAATGAATATTTGATGATACAACGAAAATTGTTAATCATGCAAGCGTATTTGCTTGAAAAATATTTCTCTCTCTCTCTCTCTCTCTCTCTCTCTCTCTCTCTCTCTCTCTCTCTTTTGATAAATCTTTAAAGTATCAGTATTATAAATAATAGTCATATTTATTTCTCCCATTAATATTAAATCAACAATTTATCCAATAATCTAATGTTGATATTATTTCATTAATTCACTTATTCTGTGTTTAAAAAAAAAATTTATTTTCGCGCGATATATCCGACAAAATCATCGCCAGTGGAATGAAAAGCAAGTATATTTTATCAAATCTCACGTACAATTTTTGCGGAACCGTGGGATAAATGATGCAGCCCCATATTGTTTCGGCAGACCAGTATTGCCAGATCGCAAGCGGTTGATACCTTGGCGACGTCGCTGAAGTTTACAGCGATGTATCACGCACCGAGTTGTGCAGCTGCCCGCGGACGTCTGTATTGTCGATTTAGCCAGGGTAATTCCTGTAAACATACTGCAGCGTGCAATACACTGCGAGTACGCGAACAATGCTGACGCGTAATAGCCAATCAACGGGCAGCGGCCCGTACCATTTTGACGGCTGAGGCTAGTCCACGCTTTACACTGTATGAAGAGCAAATCGCCACAGTCAGTTGTGTCGGAGCTTAACGAGAATCGCCCGCCGGGTTTAAGCGCGAGCAAGTGGATCAGCCGCGATATTGGTCGGACTGATTAAAAGAAAAAATAAATTAATTTCACACTCCGTGTATAATTCAATGCACATATGCGCGAATGAGTCTTCTTTTCTAATTTTCTTTGATTCTTAATACTAATGTTAATCAAATATCAATCTTTGTTGTCAAAGTTCATTACTTTTACATGAATTTCAACGTAATTTCTCTCTATCCGAACGAAACGAAAAGAGTTTAATCTGTGGAAAAATATATTACAAATGTAATACGATGTAGAATAAATATGCAGAATAAATATTGCAGTGAAATTAAAAGTCATTCGAGAATTGATGTTCGTCGAGCTATCAAAATTTTTGACAGCGATGTCGATACATTTTCAGTAGTAAATTTTTACTTAAAATTTTGTTATGCACGCGTTTTCTCTGCGTCTCTATTTGCGTGTGCGCGATGGCAATTTTTATCGAATATTGATCCGCATATACATATTTCGGACTCTCCATTTGCATTGATTTACTATGATTACTATTCGAGAGAAGTATGTTTTGCAATTTCTATGATATTTAAATGCATTTTTAACTACAACTCATTGAATTCGTGTTAAATTTTAGGTCGCTTGAAATTTGACAAGAAATTATTTATCCGTCATTATCACGTGAGCAATTATTTATCAAACGATATATAGATATAATATATAGGCGAGAATTTATCTTGATTTATTGCTGAAAATAAACGCTTTAATCCGCGACACATATATAATATGCGATGCATAATCAATATACCAGGTGTCGCGCTGATTTTCAAGTTTAATATATATTTCATGCCGCTTATACGGCGAGTTTGTAATGTGTGCATAATGAAAATTCTCTTGCGTGGATTAAGTGTCCGTAGAAATTATTTACTAAGTTTACTCAATTCCTCCTTAAACAGAACTCGTCGACCAAGCCTTTTTTTCCTGAGGATGATTATAAAACCATCGCCGGGATGGAGGATTTTATTCGTGAAAATGACGCGAGGCACACAATAGAAGAGGAGCGATTAATTTCGCGTTAATTTCTCCAAACGACTCCTAATCGAAATCGCAGCCGGTCGTTATAAAAGTGCACTCGACGATGACATTCACACCGCACGACTAATTTAGCGTCAATCGACGATGTCCCGCTTTTAACCTCTGAAACCATCGGCCACTCGCACGCACGGTATGACATAAATCTCCCTTTCCACTGTGAAATCGTACGTGACGCGTTTATACCTCGGATCTCGAACCTGAGGATCTCAACCGCTCGTTTCTCGACTTGCCGAGAGAAGCCATCGGCGATATCCATCGCTCAGCTGCGATTTTATCCGGTCTTTCCGGGTCATAAAATGTTTCTCGAGTGGAGGGTAGATTACCCTCTAAGAGAGAACTCCATCGGGCAGCTTTCGTTGGGTCTCGCGGGAGGGAGAAGGAAGGATGTGAGCGGCAAAATATATTCCGCAGCTGAATGCAGACGCATCCTAAAAGGATCATAAAGTCCGAGATAAAGATCACGCCCGACGATAAAGGAGTCGCTTATTCGTAAGGTCGCACATTCGCTCGTATCCCCCTCATTCCGAGTTACATGCTAGACTGTAATTAGATATACGTACAATCGGACATATTTTCTCGTATCAATTTCCATCTCGAGGAATCGAACTTATTAAGATAGTCGCCATAGGGTAAACTAGGGTATGATGGCCATAGGTTGTAATTTTTTTCAATAATCGCTACATTAGTCATTATCAAAGATAATTGATATTTACAGTAGTTTATGTGCATACATTATTCGAAATAACGATATTTTGTGAATCTTATATCATATTTTTACTTTTGACTACCTGCAAAGTTTTTCATTTGTCCACTAAAAACTGTTACAACGTCGAATAAATTGCAGTTAAGCTATCGTAATCGACGTTAGATATATTATAAAGATATGTAAATTGTTATATGACCTATAATTTTTATTTTCGTTTTCACTATTTTTTTTTATAAATATTATGACCATCTTTCCGTCACTATGGTCATCTTTTCCTTAAAAGTTGGGTAAGATGGCCAATGCTTATGTTGTATTTTGTTCTATTTTGATAATATAAAATTTCTATTAAATATTTTCCTTTTAATTTCTATAATATTACGTAATTTAAGCTTCAGTGAAGATATAATATGCCAAGCGCTATTAAAAAATAACAAAAATAAAAGTATGTTTTTTGCATTTTAAAAAACTATGGCCATCTTACCCGAGTTTACCCTATACATTCGTTATACTCTTTCTCCACGTACACCTAGGTAGGGAACGATAAAGTCCTCGACGAGACGCGCGGCGTGTAAAGTTGATATCACCGACGGAGCAAGGGAAGGGTGGGGTGGCGGGGGGGGGGGGGCGAGGAGGGAGCGGAGAAGAGTGAATATCATTCGTGTAAGAATGTCGGGAGACCGTACTGTGCATTCGCTACCAATATGTCATTTTGCGAGAACTCTCCGAGATACTTTTTGTTTAAGCTCACGCCGGTGTATTCGCGGCACGAGCGATCGAGAGCCGCAAGCGCGCGCTTCTATTGCGCGTCACGTTTGCTTTATGTATCATGAAAGCAAAATGACTCCGTTTATCGGGAAGGAGCGGTGGCGGAATCTCGAAGACGATACTCTCGATAGCGTCCGAGAGGATCCCTCCTTCTAGAATCGATTGCAACGGGCCTCTTTATCGAGATTGCATCAACGATCGATAAAGGAAGCACCCTCTTAGGAAGGTCAGATACGTCAGAGAAAGTTGCCTCTGAGGAAATGGGCGGAACAACGCGGTATAAATCATATCCCTTTTCCTGCTTATTATATAGTATTCTTTTTTATGGTACTATAAAGAGAAGAATCGGAAAGATTTCACGTTGAATAATTAACATATATTTCGCGTTAACTTCAAAGTTTTATGTCGTGCCGTGAACTCGATTTCTGTGTGAAAACTGGTATCTGTCAAAGTTTTATTTTTATTAGCTTGCAGAGGCCCCAAAGGTCCGCGTGTTGCGTATATCATACAACGTTAGCAGAAGGATCCCTCTCGTTTCGTGCCTGTAAACTTCTGCGAAAGCCGCGTTTTCCCTACGCAATACCCTCGGGATGGGGAGATGTATTTAAAGTCAGATATTTCGTGCTCTAAAAAGCGCGCTTTACATAGTGCTTTGTATTATATTATTGACGTAACGGGTAAATATTGTATGTATTATATTTTATTTATTATTATTTATCATTATTAGTTGGCGTTAAGATTTTTAACAAATGAACGGACTAATTTCAAAGTTATAAATGCCGGCACATTATAAATGTAAACAGAAAAGTAAATCCTCGTAATTACAGCTTGCCACGGACAAAGACTAATGAAAGAAGAAAAAACAGGCGACAGGTAAATTAGACAGCCGAAGGGAAGAATGAATTTTCGTCGTGGTGCGATGATCTGCGAGAAAAATAAGAGAGGGAATGGGTGACTGCGCGAAAACAGTAAAGCTGTTTGTTAAGATCCCTTTGTAGCATCCAAGGCTCTTCAACCGACCCTGACTTCCCCTCTCCTCTCCATTCACCTGAAAACCAAATGTCTCTCTCTCCCTCTTAACGTAGAAACGAGTGAGCGTTATCCTCCCTTTGTCGGGGATGGTTGAAAGCTGGGCGGGATACGCCCTATCGAAGGTCACGGTGTAAGACAAACGTCTGTCTCTTAGCAGAGCTCTACCCAGGACGAAGGCGAGGTCGTTCTCTCTTCCTTAGGGAGTGATAGCAAAATATAATCGTGCCAGCTATTCAGTTTTGTATGATTTTCCCTAGTGCGTGATAATGACATTCAAGCGCGAAACATAATATGAATGATAATATGAAGAGAGGGAAGTTAAAGCAAGGAAATTAATTAAACGTGATCAACGTCGAATTCTCATCCAAGTATGCAAAAATAATAATTATTATCTTTTTATTAATTTATTTGTGATACGCGTCGATCCTAAATTTATATTGAAAAATCCCAAAGATAAAAGAAATAGAAGCATTATTTAAGCACTAATTTTATTTTCAATGTAGCGTTTCAATGTAAGTTCATCTTGTTGCATATTTATCAGATTACGGTGAACAAGTAATCTAAATATTTCGTCGTCGTTCTGAATATATGTATATACATACAAAATACCCTTTCCGGTAAGCTGAAAGTAGAATATAGTGCATCAGGGGATTAATACACGACCACACCGTCGCGTCCACACGTTCATTCGTCTTTCTCCATGCAAATCCCGCACGCGAGCAACAGCGGAGAGTGCGCGGCCGTGTACACACTTCATTATTTCGACACCATACATTTCAATCCCGCCGGCGATTATGAAGAATCGTTCGCGCGTGCACGAACGCCATGTGCACGAGTGATCCCTTTCGGCTCGACAATTTCAAAAAGATCGTTTCGCGTCAAAATGAACTGCGACGACAGATCCGTCTCGTTGATATCGCTTCGTATCGGCCACATATACGTGGCGAACAATATACTTTCAAAGGGACAAAAAAAAAGAACTGAATAAAACTCTATCGGATGATATATGTGAGGATAATATTTGTATTATTCGTTTATTAGCGTTTTTCGCGTTATCGCTATCAATCGCCTTTTCATGTATCATCTTTTTATATCATATGCAGAAATATGATTTACTCAAAAATATAGTTGGAGATAAAATTTATCCGATTTATCATGTTATCAACGATGCAGATGTTACATGGAAAGAAAAAAATGTTCTTTTAATTTTTTCTTTACATTATATTATAAAATTTTTATTTTCCAATTTTCATTTTTTTTTTTGTAATAGTTTATTTTAACTTTAGAATCGATTTAATTTTGCTCTGTAGGAAAGTGTCGTTGGCTCAAATGTAAAAATGGAATCGTCATAATTTTCACGATTCACCGCAAAACGGCGACGATTTACGAAATCAATGGTTATCAATTTACGTGCGATATCGGTCTGTCCGCCGCAGAACTTTGCCGAGCAGGAAAGACCAGGCGACACGGAAGAAAACGAGCGAATCTGGACCCGGTCCAGACTGGAGGCTCAAATGCATCCCGAACGAGTGTCCGCCCCATCGTCGGCCGGCGCCGGTACCGCGTCGAAAGGTTAGTCGACCGGGAAAAATCGTGAAAACTGCGAGCTTTCAATTAAAAGGCATGGAGGTGTCGCGAGGAAACTGGGAATAGACGAGGACCGAAGAACGGTGGAACAATTGAAACGCGTTAATGGCTCGCTGTGAGATTAGTAATTAGCACCCGGTAATTTACGGTTACCTGTCGTTCACTTACCTCTGGTCGGACATTATTGTAGAAGGATGAAAAGGGGACGTCGAACAGCAAAATTATTTCCCAAAGTACGAGAGAAAGAGCATCGGGCTTCATGGCTATTAATCTAAAAAATTGCAAGAAAATTATAAAACGTTAGAATAATATTAATATTTTGCGTTTATATAATTTCTGATTTTTTTTAATGACAAAATTCTTTTTTTAAATAATAAAGCGCCAAATTTTTCAAAAAACTAAGCGAGAACAAAATTATTTTTACTTTACTTTTGATATTACTAATAAATATGATTGATCTTTTCTCGATTTTAAAAAGGAAATTTGCAAGTTCTTCTTGATTTTCCAGAAGAGTTGTAACTTTAGTTTAACTCTTATTTATAATTTGTTTTAAACATCAGATGGCATTGTTTGAATTTCATCGTTTTCGACCTAACGATATAGCCGGTAATCCCTATTCATAATACGTACATAAAGTGGTGCGGGAACGTCCTGGACTAGTGGACGTCGTCATCTCGAAATGAGATCTAGGACGAAATAGGACACGGTGAAAGATCTTCGCGACAGAGATAAAATGAATATATATGCGACAGGAAAATCGCCACTGGTATGGCCGTGGCAATCATCTGTCCCTCTGCACTCCTCCCCCTTCCGAGATCCGAGTAGTTTAGCATTTTTCCACCTTCTCCCTCTAATCCTGCTCCGTTTCTTCCAACTTCCTCTGGCGACGGTTCTCGCCTCATGAATAAAGATGGCGGATTCCGCGGACGAGGAAGGAGAGGACGAGCTAGGAGAAAGTAGGAAAGATCACAGAGAGGGGATGAACGAAGCGAAAGATTAAGGGGAAACGAGACTTCATGGCTTGAACAACGGAAGCAAAGGCAGGAATTATCGACGAGTCCTTCAGGAATCTTTACTTCGAGGTGGGGTCGTCTTTGAATGGAATGAATACCAGGCGAACCGTCGTACGCAGGACTTTCAGAGGCTTTGGCTGAGAGGTGTTATCCTCTTGCACGAGAGAATAAGTTTCGTGGTATCGATTATCCCCCTGTGTCGCATAGGGAAGAACCTGACGACGACAGGAGAAGAAGGGGCCAAATATTTTCGTTTGTTTTAAGTGAATATCGTCGAGGAAACGGAGAATGAACGGAGATGTCAAGATATCCAACGAAGTATCCTTCGGGGATTCGCTCGCTAACGGAAGTACGTGGTTTCGTATCAGTATCGGGAATACTACCGCTCATATAAGTTCGAAAACATGAAGAAATTTTGCGAGCAAATTTCGAGACACAGAGATAAAATATAATACAATATATACATCTATTTTTATATATTATATATATATATATTTATTATTATCAATTTCAAAAAGCATGTGCGATGCATATCTTAGTCTTGAAATTTTTATTAAATTTACTTGAATTTGCAAAAGTTCACAGTATATAATATTCTTCTCCATTTACACAGAAATTTCTCAAATACAATAAAGCCGATATTAGTCTATTCTTACATTTAAGATTATTTTAAGTGTTAAGTTTTAGATTGTCTTAAGATTCCGTTTAGTCAATCAGATGGCTGAATAGAATCTTAAGATTTTAAGATGCTCTTAAATATAAGAACGGATTACTGAATACCTAAAAAGTGTTAGTTTCTTTGTTTATTACTATGCAGCAATTTTTTTTGTATTTAAATTTCAGTTTGGATGTAAAGCGCGTAGTAAATAATGCCGTTACTAATTGTAAAATGAAAAATGTTAATATCTGTCTTTGTTATTTAAAAATCTGATATTTTACTTTTATAGAGAGAATTCAGAATATTTAACTGATATTTTGGGCTTTATTTGATAATAATCCAGCTTCAATAAAAATTAAATAATAATTAATGCTGATAGACTGATCGACGATTTGACTGTAAATTTTTATCTGAGTAAAGCGTTTTAAATATTCTGTTTAATTATAATTGTGAACGTGCGAATAAAAAATAAATTTTAAAAGAACATTATCGTTAGAGAAAGCAAATAGGATTTATTTAGGTTTCTCGCTTTAAAATATTATACTTCTAAATTAAATTTTTATTAAATTTTCCGACCGAAATTGATGATTTTTTCAGGAACGTTGACTATATTTCAATTAGATTGTAGAAATTTTTTCCAAGTAGGTTTTCAAACATACATGTTAATTTATACATATTCCACTTTCCTCTGAATCTAATTGTTTAGAGAATTATCTTTTTGATGTCACAGATCATCTTCTCGTGTAGGATAAATTGCTTACAAGAACAATTATTCACACTAACGCGATCGCCCACTTCCTTAACTCTGGAACATAATTGTGCTCCACGCGGTTCGTTCTACTGGAGAGAATGCTATACGCGCGAATCTTGCACTTTCACTCGTCTGTTTGCCTGCTTCCTTTCTCACGAAGGGAGGAGAAGATGAATTTCGCGATTATGCGGAATTTATACGGCGTGAATGGGACGCCGGTACAGCCGTAACAATATCTCGGATTCGCGCGCCTGCGATAAATAAGGATGCCGGTACAGGAAGCGCTCTATAAATTGGCTTTTATATAGGAAACCGGATGTTAGTTGCCACTATTTCGAGAGACACGTGAGATGAAGACGTTTTTTTGGATATTTTCGCAAAAATTTTCAAAAATGTATGTAGATGCTATTAACTTTATAACAACTTGTAAACTTTTATGTAGTAAATATAAATATAATTATATTATTCTAATGACGTAAACAATACATATCATAATAATTTTTCTGTTGAAAGCTTTAAAGTTCTTAGTTTCAATGTATAATACTTCTATAATTGCTTCTACATAAAAAAGTTATCCAATCGAAAAGCGAAAACGAAAGTAGAACGAAAAGTCAAGTTGCATAAACGTTTACGAGTTTCTTTCAATGCGACGGAGAGTGACGTACATTGCGAGGCATACGAAGAAACATGATGACGTTACGTTACGATCCTATCCTCTTTTTCTTCTTCTCATACATATATTCACGGAGGTGAGGAAAGATAAATCACCCGATTACAGAAAATTGGTATAGCACTGGGAACGAATGAGACGAAGGAAGGTGAGACAGCATATCGAAATGGATAAAAAATGTCTAAGCAAGATACATGGTCGCACTTAATATAAGTGTAAACTTGAAGCGAGACTGGAATATCGTAGCGATACTATGATAGGCGATGAAAATTTCTTTCCTCCCGATCCTTTGCTATCTTCGTACGCAGAGAGACGAAAAATATGAGGATATCGCAAGAGTAGAATTTATTTTTTATATATTTCAAATAGAGACTATACGGAGAGAGAAAGAACTAGAGAGAGAGAGAGAGAGAGAGAGAGAGAGAGAGAGAGAGAGAAAGAGAAAGAATGTCCAGAATTATTTCCGAAAGGACGCGATACGACGTCGCATATCTCTTTTTCTCTCTCTTTTGCTCTCTGTATTTCTTATTTCCTTTCGTCTCCTCTTTTATCTTTAAACTTATTCTTTCCTTTTAACGAACGTCCCGTCGAGAAGATGGATCTACTGATTATAGGGAACCGGTATGAACATGGGAGTTGTTTGTACATCCATAGTAACGTCTCAGACCTAGGCGCGAGTAAATAGGAATACATCCCCTCTACACACAGAGAATTATAGGGAGAGAGAGAGAGAGAAAGGGAGGAGGGACGGAGGAAATGTGGATAGGTACGGATGTGAGGTGCGGAATGCGGGGGTGGTAGACGGCGTACAAGTTCGCGAACAGTATATATCTGTCACGAGGCGTCGCGTGATAAAGGGTGGTGTTGCCGGTAGGTCCAGGTTAATTTATGGCCGCCCGACGAAATATTGTTCCCACAGCAGAGATTAGTATAGCAACCACTGTCGGTGACCCATCCTTGTTACTCTTTGCTTTTTCTTCTCTCTTTCTCTCCTTTTTATTACGGGAACTTTTATTACGGATCGAAATTCCGACAAAAAGCGAAGATTACTAGCGCCGAGTGAAAGCGCTAATTGGGCCCGATTAATTAGCCAGGCTACTTCGCCGTGCGATGGATTTTTATTGAAAGACATCGAGTTTTAACTTTCGCGTTATTTGAGAAGAGAAAGAAGAGAGAGAGAGAGAAAGAGAGAAAGTTCCTACATGTATACAGTGTACATTAAAAAAATTATTAAGCACAGAATATACATTTTAATCCTCGCCATTTAGATTTTCATCGATCTCATCGTACTTTCATCTTTAAATAACACAATGTTATACATAATCGGTCAAAACGAAATATTAATAAGGAAATTGTTGCAAAATTCAACTAGCAAAATTGACCAAAAACACGACAGTCAACAAATTAAACGACGTATTTTAATCAAGCATTGGTGGTACAATACATTTCCATTTGGCCGTCCACGAATCACAGTTCATCCTGAGACGTGCATTAAATTATCAAGAACGGCGGATGAGAGTTTCGCGAAGTGGTCCAAAATTTGTCTTGGACACCGCTGAAAAATGGTCGGCACGCTCTACGATAACACTGCGGAAATGGCGGGCTCTCTCCACGGTCAATTAACGTGTCGCTGGCTCGGTCAGGAGTAATTGCGGATTTAATTAAGCGATAGGGGAGTTGGTTCTGGGAAATATACGTTATGCCAAAAATGCAAACAACTCTCATTGCAATTGCTCATTCCTATGACAGCTCATTCTCAACGGATATAAACATAGAGTGTCCGCAATTGACATTCCACAATTATCATTGCACATGATAAAAAGATAATGGCAAAAAGATACACTAATTACATGAGTGTAAATTCGGCATTTTTGCTGTATGTAATAGAAAACAAAGATGTGCAATTTTTATAATAAAAATAATTAAATAAGACACGCATTGCTAAATTATGTAATAAAATATATACTAATAAAATATATATAATATATTAAAAAATATAGAAACTAAAGAAATCCAGTTTTACGTTTGTATCTTTAAGTTGTATTAACTAGTAATATAAAAAATTTTGAAATATGTAAAGATTTTAGAAACAAACTTATCGGCCATCGTGACGGTGATGAAACTGCACGATTAAACTCTTTTTCCAGTTATACGGGACACAAATTAAAAGTATGTACAAATAAAGAAGGAAAAATAGGAAAGACATCTCATGGTCTTACAAACGCAAGAAAACAACCAAAGATTGCTTCGCATGGATGAACAAGCAAGAGCGCGAATACTGCCAGGAGGTAGAAAACGAAAAGAATAATTCTATATCAAGAGAAATATACAATACACACACACACACACAGACACACAAAATATTTTGTTTTTATTTGATCCGACTAATAATATTACGTTTAGTAATTGATCGTTAAAATAAAGGCCGAAAATTCACGTCCTTTATATCAATTAAAACTATAATCCTTATAAAATATGTATGTAAAATATATGTCAGAGATATTATTACATATATTAATTCCATAATGCAAATGTAAATCATTACTCAATATTATAAAACTTGAAAATTAATTGTAACAAGTAAATATTCTTAATTATAAATGTCTTTTAATTCCTGTCGCATTTAATAAGGCAAGATTTTTCTTCGAAAACTTTTAAATATGCCATTTTATGTAATTCATTATCTGTCTCGATTTGCAATCTCCTGCTACGAAGAAGGGAAACAAACGATCGGAATGTGATGACCCGTCGTGACGTAAAACCGATCTCGGATCCGCGAATAATCAAGAAGAAGAGAGAAAGAAGAAAAAGAGAGAAACGAATTGAGGGAAAGAATAAAAAGACGCAAACATTGAGTGTGGTTGCGCGGAGGCGACTGTTTACGGTGGCGGGCAGCAATGTTTGACGAGGGTGGGTCGGGAGGAAGGTTACTACGGCTACAGATAACGCAGGACCAACGGACGATACCCTGGGGAACGTTATCCAGGAGCGTACCCAATAGGACGTCCGTAGATAGGACGGCGACCCGGCCGGCAACCTCATCCTGACGACGCGTGGCAATCCTGCCAACTGTCGCTCCTCCATGCTCTTCGTGGCTACGACGGGATATTGCCGAACGTGGTCCTCGTCCCAAATGAACGATAAGCCTTCAGAGAATGAGAGAGAGAGAGAGAGAGTCCGGCAATTCGAATGGACGAAAAGGTAAACGCTCCGAACAGTGAATGCCTCTCGACGAATTTCTTGAAAATCGTTGAGATCACTTCTCCTCAGAAATTAATTTTATGTGTAAGGTAGAAAATTATTTGTCAAAATTTGTGCTCTATTATATATAACATAATATTACTGTTTTTTTTTTTTTTTTTTTTTTTTATTTTATATATAATAGAAATAATTTTCTACCTTACACTCACGCATAAAATTAATTTCTGAGGAGAAATAATCTCAACGATTTTCAAATTTCTACTAACGATTATTGAGCGTTTAATTATTATAGAGTGCATTATACGCGGGTTGTTTGAAAGCCAATGAACCGTTTGCTCATCGTACTTAAACGTTCCTTTCTGCTTCTAATTGTAAGTGGATGAATTGCCTCTCAAACTTTATATACGAGTATATAATAAATATTAATTTAATGATTAATTTTAGTTTAATTTCTAATAATAAGTTTAATTCTTTTCTTTAGTTTATTCCTAAGAGTTGAATTCTTTTGTTTAATATTCTTAATTAATTCTTTTTTTCCTTACACGATGCTAGGTCAAGAATCTCTTATCTATATCTTATCTATAACATATAAAGAGTTACATTAAAATAATAAGATCATATTGCGAAATAAGAGAAGCGAGATAAAAAGATTTCCGCATTTAATGCTTTATTCAAAGTTGATGGGATTATGAACTTATTAAAAAAGTTAATTCGTTTTTTCACAACTTAATCTGAAGCTCGATTATCCGGAGATATCATTCCTAATTTTCCACGATATTAAGTAGCAATATTGCAGAAGAGGCTGTTGTGGATCACCGCTGAGCATCCGCATTCTCGAATTTACTGATAAATCCTGCTTCGACGGTTCGAGAGGCAATTCATCCACTTAGAAGCAGAAAGGAACTTTTGAGTACGATGAGCAAACGGTTCATCGACTTTCAAACAACCAGCGTATAACGCACTCTATAATAATTAAACGCTCAATAATCATCAGTGGAAATTTTAGTATTTTCAATAAATATCGCGTAATTTATAAATTATTAATAATTAATTATAATATTACAAGTCAAACTATGAAAATCAAACTATTAAACTCAAACAATGCAAGTAAATAATAAAGTTTTATTTAATTTTAAATGAATTGTGCTTCGAATACAGATTTTTGTTTATTTCTTAATCGTCGAGAAATTGAAAAATTACAAAATCGTAACAAATAATCTCTGCTATCCATTAAGGATTAATATACGCTTAAGCACCGTTCGAGAATCTATCATTATCAGTTTCATGCAGTAACAGAGGCAAATATTTTACACGTGTATTGTTGTATATTACAAATACATAATTCTATACAGTGACCGTCCCATAATTGGAGTGCAAGTTTAATTGCGAGTCTGCCAAGCGCGAGATGCACTCGCACGTATTAAATTACACGCAGCTCACAGATTAGATTACCGGCTGCTTTTCAAAACTTCAGACGCGCATGTAACTGGACGTAACGGGAATATTGATATTTTGAAGATGCCGGAGGGATGTTAGCATGAAAAGCAAGAGTAGAGGTTACTCTCGGATCGCTTTCGACTGGTCATCCGCCATCGGCAACGATTAGAAACTTTCGAGATCGGACCGGACGCGCTATGTAAATGGACATATCGTGTCGAATTAACGGGATCCAATATCTAATTTACCGTGGAGACAAAAAGAGAGGATAGATGAGGGGAATTGATGGAAATTGTGTTTATCATTGATACTCTCGCGTTTAGGGAAGAAGGACAATACGCTTGTATTATACATTAAAACGACTGAGCATAATTGCTGTTCTAAACGCAATGGAATAATACAAGTATTTTTTTTTTAAATATAATTTGTACATAGTATTTAGATATATTTAGATATTTAGATATTTAATAAATATACTATAGTCGTTCTTCTTTTTTAACAGATTATTAATTAATTTTTCATGATATTAATTTAAGCATATTCCATCATATTTTGCATAATTTCTCTTTCTTCCATATTACATTCATATGTAACACATTGTCGTTTTACGTCTGTTCGCTGCAGAATCGTGAGCAGCTCGCGCTTGTGACACAAAGTGGCCCACTTCCAAAAGTGGCTCTTCGCAGTAAAGTGAAAAATTACGACTGTCGCTCGCGAAAGCAACGCGCAATTCTGTTAGGATCGTAAAAAAATGAAATTTCCCTTCATATGGTCAATAAAAGTGGTTATATTCGTGCATTACGATGAATGCGACAACGAGTATCCATAATACAAAAAGCAAAGTTCCTTTTTGCATATATTTCATTAAACTGAATTATCCTCCCGACCAACAAACCAACAAATCGATATTTACTCATGAAAAATATTTTAGTAGGAAATTAAACCTAATATAATTCTTAATATATTAATATTAATATTAATATTTAGAATGATATACAAATTTCTGCGCGTGGATCTCAAGGCATTAAGAGAAACCTCACGACAGAAGAAGAATGTCCTTTTCAAGCTGATCGCAAATTCTTGCGATCAGCTTATTTATATTATACAAAAGCGAACAAAGAGTTTGATTTCGAGGAATTCGAATCGTCATTTCCCACGCGGGAGAATTTTCGATATTCCGCGTGAAGCTCGAGAAAATATAGCGACTCCCATTCCTGGAACAGGATGTAAAGTTTCCTTCGAAGGGCGGGAAAAGATCGGGAAGGCGAAGATGGAGGGTAAGGGCGAGGTCGAGAAAAATTCATAATCTCGCAGCTCCATGGAATGAGATATAAGCCACGGTCGGAGAGAGAAGGATACAAGCGAAGCGTGAATATATACAGGGATCTCTAAAGTTAACTGCGAAGAAGACTGTCGCGGTATAAAACGTGCGAGAGATGAAATTTGAAATCTAATATTTGCGCCGTGAAATTAAATCCGCGATGAATTCTCTCTCGCCGTGTCGATCCGAAATTTACGCCTACGTCGTCTCCGTTGTCTTTGCCTTTAACTCTTTCAAATTTAGAAATCTAATATCTTTTAACGAAACGGATATCCACCTTTTATCTTTTTAAAGTGCACACGCCATTTTACAGATACATTTTTAGATTTATAACATCGTTTAAAATTGCCCTATAGAATAAATAAGTAGAGGAGAGGTAAAAATTTATCGAAAAATTTTCCAAGAATTTTTCAACGCATTATAATGAAAAAATTCTCTCGTTTTCTTTTTTTTTTTTTTTTTTTTTCGAAAAAGAAGAAATTCGATTTCGAAGGATTCAAAAAGTAGCGGGATTCGCGTCAGCGTTTGCCGATCGATCTCTCGCCTTTAATCGGGATTTATCAGCTGTGAGTTCTTCGACCATTGTCGATCGCGCTTGACGCACCGGGCGGTAAATCGTGCGGAAGTTACCGCGGCGAAGCCATCGGGTACACATACTCGGCCAAGTTCTCTCTAGCCCGGTTTCGACGGCCACCACGGTCGATCAGCTCCCGATGCGGTTCGGTCCTCGGCCTGCCCGATATCCACCGCGGCCGTGCATCTCGTTAATTCTTGATGACTACATCGAGGTGGTCGTAAAGTCAATCGAGGAAGGTCCCGTGAATTCGCAGTTCTCGTTTAACAGTAACAGCGCACATAACTGATATATCAACCATGCGAACTATTCAATTTATCAATCTACTTTTGCATCGTCGTGACAGAGGAATAGTCTTAACTTGAATCTTCCACAATCATCGATTATTATTTATGAATAACAATTAAATTAAACATATTTATATTTATTTTCGATTTTAATTTTGCACGAGAATTTATTTCACCGATATTTTCTTTCCCGATCCATTCTGTATAAATACGTTTCGCAAAAACAATATATATATTTTATATTCACATTCGTTGAATCAATGTCTGACAGTTTGCTGAAAATTGCAATAATACTAATATTTTGAAAACTTGACGTATTGATATCTTTTAAAAGACTATTGGTAAACGAAGCTTGTTTGTTCGGAGATTGGTTCGAGGATCATCATTGTTATGAAAGGGCGAGATCAACGAAATGGTGATTCGCTATTGGACGACGACGGGGAAAAAAAAAGAAAAAAAAAAAAAACCAGAGCGTGAGACTGTAACCTCGTGGCAACCCGAATTTACGAGGATGGCGCACAGTAAAAGCTCGGCCGAGAACTCTTTTACCGATCGGAGCTGGGACGGTATTCGTTTTTATGGTTTTCGAATTTCGGCTTGCACGCGGCTACGGTTTTACTCTGCTATAACCGCAGACCGACTCGACACGGCCGCTCGATCGAATGTCGCTGTTATTGCTTCGTGGCATTCGACGGGTCCTCTGTATCGCAAGCAATACGAAAAGGAAGTAGCGAAAATAACGACAATAATAGCGCTGAACTCTGAAAACGCCGTGACAGCGATTTTTGGTAACGTATTGTGTGCCGAATATATATATATATATGTATATTCGCGTTATAAGATTTTTTATTTCACATCGTTTTTTTTAATTAATTGCTATTTCGTACGATTTTTATATCTCTCGACAATTATTATTCTTATCAATATAAGCGTTTTTTAATTCAAATGATATATACCTAAAAACAAAAAAAAAGTATCAAAGAACAGAATTATTTTTCAAAGCGGAATTATTTCTGATTGCAACTCTCGTGTATAAGCGTTTCACTTAGTTAAAACATATAAGCTTAATAAATTTCAAGTCCACGCCTTTGGCAACTTTCCTTCGTTACAGGAGTCGCGTCATCGCGATAACAAAGGAAGTAACGTGATCAGCGCAATCTAATTAATCCGCCGTAGTCTGCCGCGCGCGCTTTCAACAAAATTCGATCGCGACTTGCCTCCTAATTAGCCTTTTCAACGGAAGTTTGCGAGGTGTTGCCGCCGCGTAACTCTCTTGAACGTCATAAAAATCCATCTACGAAGATACATAAACTTCCACCGAATAATTCTTCTTGAGGCTGCCAAAATATTCATAATCCGACGTACATGGCGTCGCGACGGGAAGAAGCTGATGCAATTGATTTATTCGAGAGCGCGACGATAATATGATAATACGTGCGATGATAACGCAGGAGAAGGCCGCATCGAGGAGCCGCGGAAACTCTCGAAAAGCTGCGGGGCAACTTTCAAGAGAGATTGCGTTTCTCTCCAGCTTCTAGGGATTAAACACGCCGCAATAAAGCGCAACAAACGGGCGCTGCCGGAAGGTAACGCGATTAGCGATGATTCAATTAATCCGTCATTGTGTCACCTATTTCAGCGCTTTGAGAGGGTGGGATCCGATCGGGCGTGCGTCCCAATTAGCTTCGTCGTCGGCTAAGTTTGCGAAACGCAGCGGTTCGGAAAGTGCATCGCCTATGCATCGAACGAGCTGTATGATTACGTCGTACGCACTGTGTGCACGACGTGTGTCTATATAACCCCGACGGTAATACATATGTGGCGCCCGGAGAGATCTCTTCGGGGTCCAACGTCGCGCACATTCACGACCTCGGAACTTCGATTCATATCCGGTGCAGTATCGTAGCCCAGTTTAACGTCGCAGCGCGCGTGCGCTCGTGTTCCGTATCGTCGTGATAACGATATCGCGAGATCCCATCGGTGACGTCGGTGTAATCTCTACGCGCGACGTGAACAAATTTCGCGTGGAAATTACGGTACTTGCCTTTTACCTCGATTTGAATTATTATATATAATAATGGCATCGTTCTTGATTTTTCCACGATATCTCAATTTGTACCGAATTGAAAATAAAATTATAATTTCAGATAATTTGCAGTATAAACGTTGCATAGACATTCGGTACTAAAACAAATAAATACATTTATTTCTTTTTTAAGAATTATACGAGAATTATTGTAAAAACTTGCGAAAAAAACAGAACATATTTAAAACAGAAATATTTACATTCATAAATAAACGAAAGCTTCGCTTCGTTTGGAGGATCATTATCCGCAGTTACGCATCGAGACGTGTTGCCCTTCCATCCGAGGTTATTGAAGCGCCGAACTCATTAGGAAGTTCCTTCATTACTCGGCGTGTAACGCGGAAGCTCTTAATCCGCGGAGCAGCGGATAAAAACGGCGCGGCCTTACGCAAGTTACACCCGATATCGTTGATGTTATTACGTTCGATATTACCGCGAAATTGCGCGGCCGCGCTGTAAACTTATTAATCTCGCGGTGTACGAACAACGAAGACGGCTCACAGTCGGCGAAAGCACTGACATGATCAATGCGATCTAATTAAACCACTGTCACGCGGCTTGATTACATCTGGTTTAATTAGATCTAACAGTTACGCCGCTCTCTATGTTGTGCCAAGAGATTCCATCGATTATGTCGCGCGTGGTTTATATACGTTCGTATCCCGTGATGCGTTTCTTCGTCGAGCGCGCATAATAAATCAACGTTTTAACAAACCCGCGACGTGATTAATTTACATTTTGCATTTAATGAACACGCCCGGTATAATTACGCGCAAACATCTGGAAATTGGTACGATTCTCTCGAATGATCAGGGATCAAATTTTCGCGATGGATCGGGATCAAATTTCCCTACATTATTATTTATATACAAATGTACAAATATTAATACAAATATTAATTCAGCGAGCTCTCCATAATTTGCAAAAAAAAAAAAAAAAAAAAAACAGGAAAAAGGTTTTGTAAATTATCAAAGTTAGCTTACCCCTGTTATGTCATATATAGCGTTACATATATACATTACATACATATATATATATATATATATATATATATATATATATATATATATATATATATATATATAGTTTGTTTTTCTCATAACATTTTTATATGTACGCTAAGAAATAATTCGCGCGGATGTTGCTCCAGCGACTTTTCCCGCGAGAGGGTTAAATTATTCGCGACAAGATGGATGACGGTAATTTTGCAGGAGCGACTTAGGGGCTAACGAGCTGCGGCAAGACGTCAATTATGGACAACCATTTTTGACCGTAGATGTAGAGGCATACGTTATACTCGGCCGAATTAAATTACCGCTATGGTTGCACCGCTATGCACATAGACAGGAACACACATACACCCAGATACATAATCCCTCTTTCTTTGTCTCTCCCTGAAGCGGGGTTCGTTACAGGCGTCCCATAATTGCCTCATCAGGTGAGTTTGCGAAGTACAGATGCCGTGGCGCGTACCTATCCCGCGTATTAACTACGCCTAATTCCCGCGCACGTATGACGTGCATACATACCTTACAGGCGTATAGTCGCGACGAACATGCCTGTCGCGAACAACCGTGAACTCCGTTTCCCGTATCCGACGACGTGTAGTCAGCCGTATAACTCCACGCTGTATAATTTCTCTAACCTCGTTCTCTCTGTGTGCCACGGGATACTACTGCCGATTATATTGTACCCGCAGATGCGTTTGTGTGTACTCCCCCGACAGTACAGTCAAGGTACAACCCGCGTAAATCATCCGCCTCTAATTTTCGAGAGGGATTAATATCCGCGACGTTGCACTGGGATTAACAACGCCGATGTTCGCGCTGCCCTACTAACCCTTAAGTAACACGCTCTCGTTTCCACATTTAACTGGCGTGGTATCATTTCTAGAGCCTCCCTACGAATCTGGCTTTCGTTAAACCATTTTGTCAAAGAAAAATATTATTAATTACATTTTATTAATTAAATTGTTAAAAAATTATGTAGGTATATATAGATGTAAAGTTAAAGGCTGATTATACAGATTATACAGATTTATAATTTTATTAATCATCATATTTTATGTGAAAATAAAATTAATTATTCAATAATTATAAAAATTATTCCAATAATGATTCTAAAATATATTTTGTTTTTCAAATAATTAAATTGTACTTATACATATCATGTGATATGCATTTAAAATTTATAACAACTTTATAATCGTGTATTGTAGAAATGAAATCTGTAATTCTTTTCTCTAATAAAATACTCAGTCGTAAAATAACAAAGTTTGTAAAATTAATTATTCGGTTATTAAGATGAAAATCTTACATTTTAATGCAATTATTTATCTTATAGTGACATAATGTGTAATTGATCTCTTTCCAATGAATACTATTTTTGCGATCCCACCCTCTCTTTGTCATATTATAAATAATTCATAGCGCGCCATTTGTTGTTCAGCTATACCGTTACATTAGTCGAGTCTCGTAATTGCTCACGGCGAACTATCCTGGTGTTCCAGCGTCCTCGATCCAAGTTCTAATTAATCCGGCAGCCAAGTTCGAAACACGATCGGCGATCGCGTCCGCCCTTTAATTGGTCACCCAAGTAGGTCTCCCGTTCTCACAGGCGCGTTCTCGATGCAACGAGCACTGCAGCGCAGTGCATCTCGCTCGTCTCGCGTAAGCTCGCAAGCACGAAGTGGCGGGCATGTTTCGCCGGATATATCGAATCCGGCTCTGAACTTCGGCTCGCTTCGTCGAGACGTTCCTGCGTCGCGCTCGGACGTAAATCAGCAATGTCTAATTTCCTATCCACGTCGTACTTGTAAGGAAAGAGAGAGAGAGTTCGAGAAGTGAGAGAAAGAGTGAGTGAGAGAGAGAAAGAGAGAGAGAGAGAGAGAGAAGGGTGGTAAGAGAAGGAAGGGAGGAATTTTGCACCGATTCAATTGCACCGCTGCTCCGGGGCACGGACGCGCGTATTAGAACCGACTCCGACTCGAACGTAAATCACCGGCGTCTAATTTCCTAAGGATAACGAAGGGCACTGTAAATGCGCTTTCTGTAAAAGGGCCAATGGCCGAACGAGCATTCCGCGAATGCAACTGGGTCGTAAAGCGATATACTGCAGCTGATCAAAGCTGGCTGTTAGAACAAGTACAATTTATACATAGATAGAGAAATCTAATCTAAGTAGATTTCTCCCCTAAGATATATATTTTATATTAATATTTTCTTATATAATTAATAATTTTAATTGATAAAAATATATATTTTAGAATTATTTTGTATCATCAATATCATCAGTATGTTGTTATTATTTTCATTTTGTATACCGGTATACTTTAAGCCATTGGATCTAGAATGACGCGCCATTAATTAAGCGTTAAAGAGCGCAACCATTCATAGTAATAAAATTGATATTAATTAATTACATAAAGTACGTTATACACGTGTAACGAATATGCTTTATGATAGCTGAAGTGCAGAGTTGTTAATGCGCAACGCAACATTCAACAAATATTATACTTTGCTTAATGTTACAAATTCAAAAGAAGGAAACAAACGAGGTAAAATTAATTATATCGTAAAATTATTTCTCTCATTTTATTATTATTTTTTTATTCCATTCTTGTTTATTTTTCCATGAGACGGCAAAAATGTTCCGTTGATTAACGCAACTTTTTCAATACAGTTAACAATGCATTTATCAAGATAATATCGTCGTGTGCGCGCATAAAGGTTAATGATCTTGTTTATTTCCGCTAAAGTGAAAAAAGATGATCGATGCATTCGTGAGGAAGAAAAAAATCTATCACGCGAAAAAAGTCCGTGAGAGCCGATAAAGACGGTGCTGTCTCTTCATTAAAAGCTCAGTAATCGATACCATGAACTCGGGACGATTTCTCATTTATCAGAATCCGGCTATAGATTTCTCGGCCAGATCATCGTGGCAAGATCCCTCCTGCTAAGGTGGGATCGATTGCAGGCGAAGCAAGAATTTCTCACCGAACGAACCGGTCGCCGGATGGATAGACGATCACCTTATATCCGGAAGCTGACCCCCAAGGAAAGGATAATCCGCACCCGCAGGATGAGGATCACGCTACGTCCGACTCGAGCACCAAGTTTGCGCTAATAAAGCGGAAGACTAAATCCGGGAACTAAGAAAAGGAGAAAATGGTAGAATCGGATATAAGCGTGATAAGAGAAAAGAAAATGTCCAAGAAGCGAAAAAGATAGCGCGAGGGAAGCGAAGAGAGACAATGGGTCGGACAGTGAGAATGAAAATAAACAGTGAAGCTAACCCGAAGGAAACAAAAGGAGAAACAGGAAACCGCAAATAATGAGGAATGAAGTGAAGAAGAGAATAGGGATTTGTAAGTGTGTGTGTTTGGAAGAGGAAGGGGTTAGATTGAGATGGATGCAGGCGAGAAAAGGTAGCGGGTGGTTGTTCGAAAGTGGAAGACGACACCGCGGGTGGTCGGCTGGGGAGTCGGTGCTGTGATTTAACCCGGTTTCGTGTCCCAAGCTAAGGCAATGATATCCGCGTGCGCAGAGAAACTGCGAAGTTTCCCTCGCGCTCGAAACTTTTATGATACATCGCGCGCGGCCGGAAACTCCGTAATTAAAACTGGCGTATAAGCGTGACCGGCGTAACGAAACGGAGACGGCGTCACGAAGGCGGTTACATGTGTAACGACGAAACAATAGCAACAAGCCAATTTAAACTTATTCGCGATACAATATGAAAACCTCGATAAATGTTTACGCAATTCATTGATATACATTAAATTGTATATTTACATTGTTATATCTAGATTTTTATTAAAAAATATCTAATATAATATACCTTATATGTTTTATATGTAAATATCTATAGAGTACAATTTATGCATTTATATTTTTTACTAAATCTAAATTTATTCATCTTATGTATTACAGATATTTTATATATATATATATATATATATATATATATATATAAATATCTATAATATAATCACTTTATATATTTTTTATTATTCCTAAAATTAATTAATTTATAATACATCTTAACAGATATAGAAACTCATTTTTTATAAAAGAAAGAGTTGCCATTTTCAGTTTATAATTTCACATTAATTAAGATTTATTGGATACAGCATGAGTTTTCGCACGCAAATAATTTTTTTCATTTTCCGCACATGACAACGAGATTTTTTCGCAGATTTATCTTATCAAGTTCGAGCGATTGGAGACGAGAATGCTAAAATTCCGTAGCAAGGAGTCAAAAGACAGACGGGTGACTTGATGGGAGGAAGAGAAACCGACAGCGTTCCAGAGGCGAGATGAATCCTGAAGACGGACCACGAAGGGTCTCTCCCTCGTTCTCTTCCCTCGGAACGCTACGATTCATCGGAACCGCTCGAATCACGGGATTGAATGCGACAAGCGCGCGCGAAAGGAGAACTCGCGACGACGAGGAATCCAGAGAGCAGTTCGCGCGTTAGTTTCGGAGCTAATATTTGAAGTTCCTGAAATAGTTACACGCTCGGTCGCATAATGAGCCAAGCACTCCGGCGGCGACGCCCCGATAATCATTCCTCGCCAGAAAGCAGAGGCAGGCTACGCGAATCTTCTCGTGAATCTCTATGAATTGACGTCGCGATCTTAACGCGGGAGAAGGACAATTTCCGAGAGACACTCGCGAACGACAAAGAGCGACAAGTTTAATAAGCTTGCGTCCCTGTAGGCGGAAAGAGAAAGCGAAGGGGAGAGTGAGAAAGAGAGACGCGAGGGAGAGCTTTCATTCGTCGAATGTAGCCTCCTGTAGCGACATCCGATAGACGAGCAATGTTACGAGTTATGCATCGTCGTCGTCGTCGTCGTCGTCGTCGTCGTCGTCGTCGTCGTCGTCGTCGTCGTCGTCATCCGTCTACTCCCTCCCGTGATGTTCGCTTCATCGTGATTCCACCGGCTATACATTAGTCTTCGGGACTTCGGGAAGATGTTACCGGGAGTTGACACGAACGTCTCATTGATTTCGCGATCTCCGGAATACTCCGCGCGTCCGTTATGACGTCCCAGTCACGAATTATGCATTAGATCTCGACTGCCGACTCCTACGGGGGAAGTGGAGGCGCAATCTTCGAGGAAATGTCAGAGAGACGAGCGTAAGAAAGAGAGGGAGAGAGAGAGAGAGAGAGAGAAGATAATGGAATGAGGATGCTGTTAACCATTCATTGCTCTACCGAATAATATCTATTTGAAATTACGGTGAAAAGAATATGCTGAGATGGGCTTTTATTTCAGTAGTGGGAAATAATATTTTATATCTGCGTCTGCTGAATTAATTAAAACATATATTAGCCTGCCAAATATCGCACTAATTAAAATCGATATTCGACGAGACTAAGATTATTTTAATAAGAGATAATTAGAAAATATAGAAAATAAATTCAATATTACTTTTAATTAATTAAAATGAATTAACATTATTTCAATCAACATTATACAATATATTAAAAATATTACTTTTATTAACTTATAATTAAATTTATTGCTTTTACATTCAAAGGAAATTATTCTCTTATAAATTGAACTTTGATTTGAGGCGTAGGGGAATTTGTTCGATTCGACGAAAGTTGTCTGCACCGCGGACGTGATGTATCCGAGAATCAGAGACATCGCTTAACTCTGACGGAGAGGTTACGAGCAGCGGTGCTTAATTGAAATATTAACTCTCGGCTGTCTTCGGGCACAAAGCTTAAAGGCAGCTGGCTCCAAGCTCGAGGGACAGCGATTGCTCGACTCAAATCGAACTGTACGAACGGCGGGAACGAGCGGTGACAGGGTAAGGAGGAGAGAAGGAGGAAGAGAGGGACAAGTTCCGACCAAATTGTAATCCGGTGATCCCCGCCTGTACAGCCAATCCCGCGGCCCAACTTCGACGGCAACTCCGGACATAACTCCGGCAGAAACTTCCGAGTCCCGGAAACGGGATTAAGAGGCGCAACGTGAAAGCTCATCGCCTTGCCAAAGGAATCGCGCTAGTCTTCGTCGGCGGGCGTTGCTTATTAACTCGCAGCCAACTCATTTATTTCACCCTGCCTCCACTCCATCTATTAGTGTTCATAACTGGTCCTGATTTCCGCGTGCGAACGATATATACATATATACCTATATAACGCGCACTTGACGAGAAGGAATTTCTAACGTTCTTCGAGAGAGTGACTGTCGCGTATTAACGACAGCAAGATTAGTTTCGCGGTATGCAAAATATTTACCACGAAATATTTTTATTTATTGACTGTTAGTTTAAGGAACTTATTGTTAGAAATTTGATTCTTTCCTTGAGAATTTAATAAATTCTCTTTTTTACTCATTAAATAACCTTGAATAGATTATTGTTATACTTTAACAGAATTTTTCTATATAATTGCGTAAATTATCGATAACAAAGGAAGAACAACTACCTTAACAAATATCTTAAGCGACTATGTGGTATCCTATTTCTGTTCAATTTTATCACTTGCCTTACACGATATTGAAATCCAATTCGTTCGAAAAGTCATTACTCAAATAAAAGGGTCGAGGACCTTTGTGAAAGGTTCTTGTAATCAGGTAAACTTATTAACGTTCTACTCTTGAGCATTCTACGATTCAATGAATCATGCACACATTCGCTATCGATTTAACAATACCTATAGTCATTAAGCAGCAACATAATATTCCTAGAGATGAATAATTAAGAATGCGATATCAATGTTATTTGTGATATATTAAATGTCGACATTATTTGATATCTCAGAGAAAAGTGATGATGTCATTTTTTTATATCGAATAGTAATATTTATGAAATTCTTTATTCATTTATGGAAATTTTGAACGTTAAAGACCTAAACCTCATATTACTTTATCATAAAATATAGAATGATTAAAGGTATATACAACGACACGAATCTAGTATATATGTAATTCATATCATATTAAGAATATTTACAAAATGATTGCTTTTCTTTGTATCTGAGAAATATGATTTAAAATATTGAGACAAGGTTCTATCTCTCTTGTGTCTTCTATATTATTCTTTAATACATCTACGCTGTATCTGTTACCGATTTACACATTTAAAATGTATGTGGTGGTTCATTTTAAATGACGCATTTAATATAACGTTTCGTGCAAAAGTTTTGTGATTATTTAAAATCTAATGGCACCATTTTATATGATTCCCACAAAATTATCAAACCTTTGTACAAAATATTTTTTGATGGAAGCCTTGATCTTTAAGAAATATCAAATATGTCATTTAAAATGGGCCACCCTGTATATCACCCGCACCTTGGTAAAGACACATCGGTATCAACCTGAAAGCGATGGATTAGTTTCGCGAAGATCCTACTTACTTTGCGCATAAAGTATCGTGGTTTCGGGGTACCAAGGCATCGGGAGCTGCATTCCTAATCGCCACCCTATGGCGGGTGCGCCACTTTTGGGACCGGATAAGCCGGCGTCGGGTTCCCTTAGGAAGGGCGCGAATGGAAATTGAATCGTATTATCAGTCTCAGCACGCTCGCCTACTTGCCTGTCCTCCCCGTGCGAGAAAGAGACGAAGAAGAGAGAGAGAGAGAGAGAGAGAGAGAGACAAGAGATAGAGCGCGTGACAGGCCTCGTGTGTCGTGCCTCGTTATTCCCTGTTACCAGACCGCGCATACTATGTAGACGCGATGTTCATTACGGGAAGTGTGCGGTGTTTTAGGATGTCTCGTCGTTCTGAAACGCGCCACAACTCTCCTACATGTATTCAGCGATATCTTAGCGAACGCGCGCTTCGCGTTCTCGCTTTGTCTCACGTTAGATTTACATCTAATGTAAAGAGATTTCGTCGAGTAACTCCTTATTACGTATCGCTTGAGTAGCTTTCACTAAATTATGGCTACTCGTCATTACAAGTGTTAATGAATTGTATTAATTATATACGGCTTTAAATATTTTAGAATTTTTATTTTGAAACTTTTTATTATATTATTTATATATCGCAAGATCTGCGAAATTTACTAATTTTCTGAAATTGTTTCTCTTCAGAGACTTTTATTTCAAGAATTAAATTTCTCTCTCCCCCCTCTCCTCTCTTTTTCTTTCAAAATTTAATTTCTCGATATTAAATTTCATTATTATGTAATAGTCTCATAACGGTTTTTTATAAAATAATATCCTTCATTCCGTCTACCTCTACTGTGTCATGTACATTACTGCTTTTCATTCGCTCATAATTATTCCCATAGATGTTTCCACTATTATTATATTTATATATTGCGAATAGTAGGATTCATCGGTGTATGTACTCGAGTAGAAACATTCTGCCTGAGCGCGTAATAAACGCCACTTTACCTCGCTCTTTCTCCTTCGCTCCGCACATATCTAACTTACGCTTCATTTTCCAGTCGTGTCGGATATATCTTGCGCACGTACCACTGTCTCGCCCGACGGGCTGAGTTCCCACTTTTCGGTTCCCGTATGCCGGCGGCGGCGTAGTCTCCTGCAAATTGTAGGCAAGCTCTCGGCGGGTTGTGTACATATCCCTAGGATTTAACTCACAGCTCCTATCCAACGTAGCCGAGGACTCGGACAGACGTGGCGAAATGGAAATCCGCAAGCCCGACTGCGCCGCGCTCACGATAATTGTTATTGCACCGACGACGACGACGACGAAGAAGCCGAATACAACGACGACGTCGACGTCGAGGACGACGATAACGAAATACGAATGTATTACGTGTACACGTATAACACGGAACACAGTTGACACTCGCGGTTTTGCCGATGAGAATTCACATGAACGTGGAAATGTGATTGAAGTCCGGATTTGAGCTCAGATCAGGTCCCGCGGGTTACAGACTGTTATTATACGAATAGGGTTTCCATTCAAAACCACGAATGGAGTATTATTATTTATTCGTCTTCAGCCTTTTGTTGCGGAGAAAAGGGCGGATATTTAGAAAGGTTGTTCCTTCTTGCGTGACCTGACTTGTCAGTTGTTGAGTCGTCCGTCGTTTCCGATTTAACAGCGCGAAATTGTTTTAATATAAAATGTATAAAAGCGAAACTGCTTCTCATATAATTTTTAGTTTGTCTTGGAAAAACAAACGAAATTTACTTGAAGCTTATCGTAATTATTAATCTCAAACTATCTCTTTCACAACTTTTACAACTTATATTTAAAAAATGAAAGCATTTATATGAAGGCTCCCAATTTTCCTTCATCCATGAAATTATTTTATTCATATATATATATATATATTTTATAATGTATAAGTATTTATAAAATATAACACATCTCTCTTTCAAATATTTCGACCGCGACATTGTTGTGACAAACGTAAAAAAGTTTCATCAATCTTTCCACGCTGGAAAATCGAACTTCCTTGTTTCTGTCTTATCGGTTCTTTTCTTCTAGACATTAGACTCTCCCCGGAACACACGGACATCGTTTTTATTTCCGTGGTAATATCGCGTTGCTCTTAAAATCTTTCCGATTGCGGTACGACCTCAGTATTGTTTTACGCGAAGCTCGTAAAAGCTTTCCGTCAGACGGCTGACGATATCCGAATCGAACGATTTAAATGAATGAATGAATGGATTCGACGCGAATGCGATATTCACTTGCAAAATTTGTACGTACATTGTGCAACTTCCAGAGTGTAATTAAATATTTTGAGAAAAGAAAACAGATGAAAAGGACGCACTGATGCGAAAAATTTTCAAGAATGTTAAATATATTATGAATTAAATATATTTTATCTCAAACCAGAAGATAACATTCTGACAAGGAAATCATGTTATACGCTTGCTAAAATTTGATACGTTCAATATTTGTACATGAGTTGTGTTTGATCCATTTTCCGCTATTAATTAGTTAACGAGAGTTACGGATATATTGAGTGCTAACTTTGTTCAAGGCTCAAAGCAATTGAAACGGCAATGCCGAAACGTAAGCTAACGCAATTAAATAGATTACTGTATTGTTATCCGCGTGATTTGGTTAAATTTCGATTTTTCGATAGTGTCTTTTGTAATAAATTATAAACTATAAACAAATTATTTGTCAATATTTAATTTTGCTATATAATTTATATTTTTTATTAAAAAATAAAAATATACCTGATATTATTTTAGAATTCTTGAAATATATATATTTTATACAAAGAAAAAATATAAAAATCAAACGATTAATTGTATCAAAAATAGAAATTGTATCATTAAAATTTAATTAAAACATTATTTTGCAATCTGAAGACAGAATGACGAACATTTTGCATTCGCCAAACACGATATTAGCTTACATTTCCATGCCAATCAATTATTATCTTCGAGCAAAATGTAGATACAAAAACACGATAAATCGACATTTGTCGTTGCAAACGTGAAAGTAATAGCATCAAAAAATCTGCGCCATTCGCACGCTTTATTAACTGCAAATAATGTTGGCTAACCTTAATTCTGTCGAGCGTATAACAGATAGCCGGTGCGCGTTAAACACGCGTGAATTCATGATTAACGCGCGGCACAAAATGACCAAGCGCATTATAACGTGTATGTAAAAAGGAAATATGATTATATAAAATTAAAATCGACTCTACATGGATAACGAATTGATTTACTAGTTAACTTTGTCGCTTGTCATTAATAAATTAGATTGTATTTAAGAATTTTAGAAAAATGTTTGCAAATTTAAAAATTCTTTATACAATATATTTACATAAAAGATAAGACTAACAATAAGAAAAAAAAGGGAACATTACTTAAGGGATATTTATAGAGATACTTATATAAAAGATAAGAAAAATAGCTATCTAATTAATGATTTGATAAATAGAGCAAGAATGAAAAAAATGAAATAAAAGAGAGAAATATCTTCGTTAATCCTATGAAAAAGTAATTGCATGAATATTGAAATAAACGAAGATGTTTGAAAGAGATTATTTTAACACAGGCTTTCTTTCTTTTTCCCCCTCAAAAAGACTTAAGAAACTTTATTTCGAGGATAAAACATTTCAATCGCACTCATAAATCAGAAAATACATTTCGGTTATTTTATTTTATATATATTTATTTGCGTATTAATCAGATATATCTATTTTATAAGAAAAAATTAACAGTGAAAGGATAGTTCTAACAACATTTTTAATGATTTTTTAATGACGCAACATTGACTAAAATAAAAATTAATCTACAAAGTACTTTATAGTGTGAAAAAATTATTTAAAAAATTGATATCATAATTCATTAATGGAAGAAAATATAAGCGTATCATTATTCATCGTTGACGTACCGCCATATGTTCGTCGAATTAATTCTGCTGGATTTTGTTTAATTAGTGAGCTCATCTACTGCATCGCTCACAACTCATTGTTTACCGCTCGCCCGTATGCGCGGCCTAACACGGGACATTAATGTCCCGCGGATTATTACCGCGCGATAAATTACGGTTGCCCTGGACCACGCGACACGACGCGACGGCTTCCCTTTAACGTATGACCGAAGCTGCGCGGTTTAATGGCTATCCGATTCCACCAGCCTCAATAACAGCACGCGTTTATTTATTCGTACGAGCAACGTTATTTCTCTTATTCATCGAAGCTTGCAGAATTTTCCAGAAAATGTCAATTGGAATTCAAGAAATCTATCCTTAAATACTCGACCATCTCTTGAGATGATCGTTCATCTCACACAAACAAATATGAATTTATTGCGGATAATAGCAGCTGTCAAGAAAATTTTGGCGTAGTTTTAGATTGTATTATATTAAAGCTAATACTTGGAAAATATAGTAGAATACTGCGAGATAACAGAGATGGCTGCGAGTTTTCAATTTGCAATGTATAATACATTATTAACTTTGTCACAGAAATTAATGCATTCTTAGTCAAACAGTGGAGCTGATTCTACATCGACTTTGGCTACTTCCGGTCAGAATTATGCCGAGCGAGAAGTTGGCGAGACTTATCGATCAGAGTTTTGCTTCGGTAACTTCTTAGACAAATTGGCCAACGAGAAGAATTAATGATGCCGCCGGCACGGTGCGGAAACGCGAGACAATAAAGCGGTACGAAACTTTGTTTGATGTATAAATAATGGAGCGTAGATCCAATTACTTGTTACAGGAACTGTAATAAAGTTACGTAGTATATAAGGGATACTATAAAAATTGTAACTCGTATCGTGAGATTAAACACGATATGTCTTTTTACTGTCACAGGATTCTTGTCAAACTTTCTTACAGATTTATACAGAGTAAATCATTCAATTTTAAACCTTCGAAATAAGTCTTATCATTTTTATCGGACAAAGGAAAGTACTTACTTCGCTTTATAGCGTCAAATAATTTCTTATCTTTGATTTGCTTATAAAAAAAGTTTTAAAGTTACACTTAAATTTGCGCACCATATATTTTACTTTTTTTTTTTGCCTCAATAAAGTCCTTATCACGTCGACACCTTCGACATATTTCCTCGTTAATTACCCGAGAATCGACGAACACGCGCGTCTACGTGACCCGTGAATTTTCCTGCTTTCTCGCACCAGAACCGACCACGTGTACGATGCGATGATGCACGGTGGATTACAGGCAAGCGATAAATTACGGTCGCCGGGAACGGGGTCTCGCGATGGCGCCGCCAATGATACGAAAGGTGGCACACGGTATATATATATATATATATATATATATATACACATATATATACGGTCGAAACACAAGTCAGTCGCGCGTGTCTCGGCCTGAGCGAAAATGTCATGGAAGCGCGTTAATCTCATCCCAGCGTATAATTCAATTCCGGTTTAACCTCGTTATCCGCTGGCTACGTTTGCTCGTTAAACACGACAGGAACGAGTCCGCGGCTTTCGGAACGAATCATAAACACGCGCCCAGCTCCTCGAATCTCTCCCTCGTTCTCCCATCTGGATACACAACACGGGCAAACATTTTTTCGTCCCATGCGCGGTTGAAATTTTATTCGTTATAAATTTTATTCGTTTTGCGCGAAAAAAAAACCAGCTACGTCGATTCGTTTCAATTAAGTAGGATAGAATCTCTGACGTAAAAATCGCGTGGTTTCCGACAACATAGAGAGTAAAATAAATACAACTCGATGAATAAGATTTACTGAAAAATATCGGTAAATAAATTTTGAAACACTGTTTTGTTATATTACCCCTCAAGTATCCATTCGCTGTGTTATTAATTTTTCATAAAAGGTATACCATTAGGAATGAATAATAACAAAAATAACGAAAAAAATGTTACAGTAAATATGTAATAATTAAAAATAATGTTGTATATATTTTGAAAATGTAACTGAAAAATTACACATTTTTAGACACGACTGAACATATTAATTCTCATTAAGCAGAATTAAAATGTAAATTTTTGCCTTTGCATGAATGTAAAAATTCAATTACATTACTTCATAGAACTACTTCGCCGGATTAACTGGTGCATTCATTCTATCTTCTTGTAAAGGACGTAAAAAAAAAAAAAAAACATTGGAATCACCATCATTCGCATATTGGAGTATCGCAAATGTGATTGCGAACGACGTCGAACGACAACAACGACGATGACGACAATGAGACCACGGGAAAGAGGCGCGGAATGGGTTTATCAAAAACTTCGATCACCGGCAAATGGGATCGAGAATGGAGGTGCTTGTATAGAGTGAGACACACGATGAAGAAGAAAGGGAGACGAAGAAAATGGAGAAGAAAAAAGGAGAAAGAGGAGAGAGACTCCGTGGGTGGAGGAACTACAACGCTACGACCGCTGAAACTTTTAGCAATCTATCTTAGAAACTCTTCCCTTTACGGATCTTCGGCTCTACGCGTTTCTCTACAGGGTGTATCGGAATGTGTAAAGAATATAATATTCTTCGGCGAATTTAAAGTCGTTGGGAAAAAAATTGACAAACTATAATTCGTTGCAATTTTTTTCGATTTATTACTTTCGTTATCTCGGGCAGAGTTAATTTTGATTTCACATTGAATAATATTGATAAATTAATGAATATCTGTTTAAAATTAATTGAAGGGTAGATATGGTAGATATCGTTATTTATTTAAAATCTTGTGAAACTTTTTAATTTTATATACGTACGAATCTTGTAGGTTTTAATATTACATAAATCCTTGGTTGAGTTTTGATTTTTGAACGAGAAAATTTGTCTAAAAATTTAACATTATTTGCCAAGCACTTTGTATACGAGCCATGTCTTTGACAACCACGTATACGTGAAAAGAGGCGACCTGTTCCTGCGTTGATGCAAAAGGGAACCGTCAGTTCCCTGTACTGCGCTGCGCGCATAGATTTTAATTATGCGACCACGTCGACCGCGTTTCAACCGCGTTGACACAGTAAATACTGCAGGCTTAAAACTTTATGGATCACCATTCGTTGGAGCGAGTACTGATTACGGCCGTCAGGCAGGGTGAAGGCTTTGCACGTAGATTGATTAAAAATTTCTTACATGAAACTTTAATCTCCGATGATATTTGTTCTAAAGAAGCGCGACGTTGCACGCTTTTATTCTCATAGAATATGTGACGTGGAAGTGATTTAGAATGTCTGCTATCAGGAAGCTATGTATTATGGTAAAGAGACAGCGTAAAAAGACTTTACAAGTATTAATAATAATGATCTGAGGAAAAATTATAGAGGATTCAATGTTTAAAAGAAATTCAGGGATAGCTATATTAAAGAATTCTAAATGCTTCTTTATGCGCAATTATCTTTAAGGGAAAAAGAGACTCGAGAAAACTTTGATAAGAGATTTATTTTTATCTCTTTTCAAATATGCAGAAAAATTTCACAATATCCCGTTTTAATTTCCGCGAAAGTTCGGATCTAAATGCAGAATACTTTACCATCCACGTCAACATATGACTGTGATGGAAACCTGCTGCTATTGATATTATTCTTCTTGACAGGTAGAATGATACTCAATATTCGGGAAATTCGTTCGTACGTCCCGAACCTCGATATGAATACCAATACATGAATATGAATATCAAATTCACTCGAGTAAATTACAAGACAAGATCTTCGGAGGACATTAGAAACTTTGATCACGGGAGAGTCAACTTTCGCATTATCGAAATTAAATCGTGAACTTTAAGTGGTACGTTCTAGCGCGGTTGAAGGCGCGAGAGTTATCGAAGGAATTCGTCGGTGCATGCTCGAAAGCGCGAGATCAAAAGCGCAATTTCGCTTTGAGACGAAACAAGTTCCTCTTTTATATCCGCGGAAACAGTCCGATTCGATGGCCAATAAAGGCTCTACATCGAACTTTCATGAACCTGCAGCATCAATGAAAGTTGTAACGTAAATATGATTTAACACAACGAGAATCGCACCTACTATCTTACATGAGAATCGTTCGGCGAAAAAAATACGAATTCTGCAGTTAATCAGATATGACGATATAAAATAATATTCAATTTCGATTTTCTGAAGGATAAAGCGATTTATTCAAATATAAAGTGATCGATATTTAATCGAAAGTAAACTACTAACAATAATGAGTTATAGAAAAAAAAATAAATAGATAATAAAAAATAATAAATGAGTAAAGAAACATAAGAGAAAACATACTCGAGAATAAATAGATATAATAATACGCTCAAATGTAAATATACATAATTAGATATGAAATGAACTGATAATATATCTAATTTTATATGATCATATATGTATATTATAATAATATCCGATAAGTGACGCGATATGATCTTTATGTAGTATAATCATATTTCTGATCTTAGATCTGATTAGATGTAAAAATAAATTTAACCGAATATGATTATATAAAGATAACGTGCCAAATTTTGCATATTTTTAAAATGGTCAAATTAATCGTAATGCAAAATTTCAAATTTAGTTATATGTGAGCATATATAATTACACGAGTTCATTTTCTCTCGGATAATGGAATTAAAAAAAAACTGTATATACATATATAAACCTAAATAAAATTGCAGACACACGCACACACACACACACACATAGATATTTTATATAATTATTATCATGATCTTGAAAGTTTAATATAACGGTTTATATATACCAGAAACTATGGCGTGGTTGCAGTTTTCATCTTCGAATTCCCCTAATCGGATTCGCGTGACCAAGTACGTAGTTAGCAACCACCGACCTAACCGGGGCAGACGTGAAATAAAAAAGACGGTTAATCCGCTTTAAGCTCTTCCGGTTCTTCGTGGTAATAACAACAAGTTAAATTCACCATCGCCGGTTGGCGGCCAGCATGGGGTGGAAACCATAATGCAAACCAGCGGCAAACCGCGTCGTGAGTTTAGTGTCGCCGCGACAATTATCAAGCTTCCGGTTAGAGTTTCTCGGATTAAAAAAAAAAAAAAAAAAAAACCCTTTCTCATTTTCTTTTTTTCTCTCTCTTTCTCGGAGCGGAAGGAAGAGTAAAATGCCAGAGGCAACAAAGAGAAGTGAGGCATAAAAAGATCTTTTACGATCTTTACTTTTTCTTATTAATTAAAAAATAAATCAGGACGGAAACGCGTGCGAGAAGAAGTTATAACGCGAGAAAAGAGAAAAGAGGAGAAGAGAAGGCATAGAAATGCGCGAATCGAGCCGCGCTTTTCCCGCGGCAATCTCGTTACCTTGGAGCTTCCGAAGTCTTGTTTCTTTCCGATCGCGATACAAACAGGATTACGTAAATCTGATTTACTAATTACGCGCGCCCGGTCCGTTCCTCATTACGGTGCACTTTAATGGCACCTCAACGCTTTCCGGCCGTTACGCGCCGTTGATTTTATTTCTCGTTGCAAATGATGCCGCGCGCGTGCTTGTTCTTAGAACATCTTTATAATTCTGCATGAAATATATACGTTACGTGTCTCAATTACGACACCAACTCTCTTAATGAGGAATTGCAACAAGAAAAACAATTTAATGGTCAAACATGTACGGTAAATTACAAAACAAATTGTGTAGTAATTTTTTAATCGCTGCAGCAAACTTTTATTCGCTAACAATTTTTTTCTTCAATTTATTATGTATTGTTGAATTATTGATTGTAAAATTTATGACATTATTTTTTATGAAAATTAAAAATATACCGCACGCTGCGCTTATTTCCATGTTAATCGAAAAAAATGTCACAACTTAATTGCATCATTTTTATGAAAGCGCCGTGAGAAGAATAAGTCTCAAAATGCAGGTGTTTCAAAAGAAAGCGCGTAAGTAGAATTAGAAGGTATACGCTGCGGTATTGCAACAGTTTGTGTTTGAGTTAAGCACTTCATTTATGATCCAAGTTCTCGCGATGGCGGATAATAACTAACGCACTTTGAGATAATGCAACCCTCGAGGGCATACAACCCTGAGAGAGAGAGAGAGAGAGAGAGAGTTCCGTTTTGCATCCCGTTATGCTACCGCGATGCTCACCGGTGCACAACGTTCGTCATATATATTGCGTTAGCTCCGAAAAAGAGAATTTTATCGTTAACGGATCAAATAAAGGGCGAAGGTGAAACTCCTAGTGGATAAAAAGAAAACTACAAGTTTCATCCTTTACATTATGGCGCGAAAGGGGATTGCATATTTCATTCGAGAAGAAGGCCAGCTTTATCTACCGTCTTCTCTTCGCGCGGCGGCGATATTACTTCGGGCTCGATCAAAAGGGGAGAAGTAAAGCCGTACTTCTCTTGTATAAAGGCGCTTCATTTCTCTATACAGAGCGCGGTATAATATTCGCGAAATAACCATGCTAACGGTGTAACGTGAATTTTCGCGTGAACGAGCGCGCGTGTAATTCTCGCGGATTGTTGAATATTTTCGAAAAATCAGCAAAATTCTCTAAAGAGTTCGCTGATCAATCTGTCGTCGATGGATTCTCTCGTATCTTTCCTAAGGATAACTCGGGACAATGTTGTATTTCTAGGTCAATCAACAAGATTCCTTCGAGTGCAGCCGAACAGAATCGGACGAAATTTACAATGAGAGAACGACAGGAAAAACTTTTTCCGGAAAAGCCTTTTCACGCGTGCGCGCCATTCTAACAGGGACATTCACGTTTACATCCACTTCAAAGAGCAGCTCTTCCGCGAAATTGCAAGGGCTTCTCGCTGCATCGACCTATCGAAAGAAAGCGGCATCGTCGCGTTTGCATAATCCGGAGACAAAGGGAAACATCCCGAAGTGGCCGTCTTGTGTCTCTGCGAAAAGCACGTAAAACGACGGAGCGCTTTTATTTATCCCACAATCGCGCGCGAACCCGTCCTCCCCCCCTCCCCCCCGCCGTCTCTTTCTCCCTCAGAGAAAGGGTGCTCAATCCTCGAGCGGTAATGAGGTTTCGACTGGCGGCGAGTTAGCCGGAAGTCGTTTCCCCAAATCAGAGTGTTGCAGGGCTTCGCGAGCGCGCGCGTCAGGCAGAAATTGGTTGCGGGCAACGACTGGCAATCGGAAAAACGAGCTCTCGCAATCAGAGCCCCGTAAACTTGTACTGCTGTCGAGCCGTTCTCGCGCGCCATTAACGAGCACCGATTATGAGCAAGGAGAATGCCGGAGAAATGGACGAGCTTGTTATTCGTAGCCCGCGTGACTTCTTATGCGCCACGTGACCGTACGTTTCCGAATCCAGAAAGATTTCGTGGGTACTTAATGCGCTAACGATGGCTTCCGGGATAATTTAGCGGCGATTTTTATTTAGAACCATTCGGAGTTCAAACAATACTCTTCTATATATATATATATATATATATATATATATATATACTACTACATATACAGAGTGTCCTAGAATTCGCGAACACGGAATGCACAGCCGATTGATGTCCGTGTCGAAAGAAGCAACTTTTTCCGCAGCTAAAAGCAGTCGAAGCATCAATAACTTTCCAGTTATAAGCAAACCAAACTTTGTAGAGTTAAAAGATTAACACAATTATAATCTTCAGTTAATTTGAAGTGTAGTTTACTTTACTAAAATTTTTATTTAAGACTTAGTTACAGAGATATATATAATAGCAAAATTTGGAAACTAACAAAAAATGATCACTTTTTTCGACAAACCCTGTATATAAATGCACGTTTAAAAAAAATTTTAAATATTTAATATATTTAATCTAATTAAATATATTGGAGTTTAAAAATTAAATTTTTATTTTTATGATTACACTATTTAAATGGATTTTGCTTCTTCAGAATTTAAATTTAAAGTTTAATTAGACTAGGATTTTAATGTTGAATACTAATGTTAGAAAATTCCGCACGGAAAGGTGTAAAGTGGCGCACTTGAATGTTTAATAATATGAATATTGAATGAAAAATATTTTATACATTCGCATGTTATATACGCAGTTACGATCAAAAAGTTGGAGCAATAATGCTCCGACGTAGGTAAAACGATAAAGCGAAATACACATGAGAACGCTTCTCTTGTCAGAAATATTATTTCGCTTCGCCAAGCGAGACGAAGAAAAGTTCGCATCGGCAAACGTTTTTGATTTGACACAAACGTTTCTGCTTCGCGGATGAGGAATCGCAAATCTAGACGTCTACCTTGTTTAGAGATAAATTTCATGCCGAGGGGGAGGTAGGGAATGAAGAAGAATGGACGCGAGACGAGGATCGTCGCAAAGACGGAGAGGTAGCCCAAGCATTCGATTTCAATTCGCGAAAAGCAGTCTTGCATGACTTGAATGGAATCCGGTGGAGATCAGACACTCTAAAGGAAACGCCTGAAAAGACTCGGACAGTTTGAAAGACTTAGCTTTAACGTCCGCCGATGAGTAAGAAATATTCCCGCCGCTGCGTCCAAAATGCAGTGGGAAGCCTCCGCGACAATAATGGGACGACTCATGAGAGCGGTTCCGATTGAAACAATTGGACAGTTGAACAATTGGAAAATTCCTTTGCGTAATGTGCCGTCTTTGTCGCCGGATAATAACGAATAGTAGAGGGAAAGGATAGGATTTATAGGAACTATGCGGCGATAACGGACTGTGCTGTCACTTAGAATATATCTTAAGGAAGCTTTTGTCTCGCGGCTTCTTCTTTCTCGTGACTTTATTTACTGCGGCACTGCGGGAAGATCTCTGCCAGATACGATCATAATATATACCCGCGTTATATTATCTCAATAAATGTCAAGCAGACTATTTGAATGGATTCATATAATAAATTAAAAATCGAGATGATAGTATATATATTTTGAACGGAGAGGGAGAGAAATATTTACAGTTAAATATTTGTAAATTAAAAATAAAATTAAGCTAATATATATATATATATATATATATATATATATATATATATATATATATATATACTTGAAAATATTGACACAAATTTTATATTGTTAAGAGAAAATTGTCTTTTAACTTTTTTACGTAATTGTTATAGAAGTAAACGACCACAAGTACATTGTGCGTTATTGAAGTTCTTTTTGATTGAAATGTATCGTAACTAAAATCGATGATGGCAAATACTTTTGGTGTTTTCCTTTTCAAACGTCCCATCGCAGCAAAACAGTTTTCAATACGCCAGGTGCCGTTGATAAATGGCACGGAAACGTCCGTAATGCAGTCTCAGCTATGAGATGTCAAACTCCATTGGCAAGTTAACGACTCGGTCGTTGTAACGACGGAAATTGACGACGCGCGCGGACGAGATACGGAAGGAGAAAGACAGACAGAGAGAGAGAGAGAGAGAGAGAGAGAGAGAGAGAGAGAGAGAGAGAGAGAGAGAAAGCAATGATGGAGAGACGCGTTCGAAAATGCATCGCGAAATGCAAACCGCGGCGTTGGAAGCAACTGCAACTGACACCGACGGTTAGGCCAATTCCGTGGAACGTCAACGCAGTGCCCTATATATTCCACTATAATGTACATATATGTATTTACACATATATATATACATTATATACATATAATAAACAATCTTTACAAGACATATTTAGCTTCTTCTATGAAAAAAGTTTATTCCTTTTTTTTGTAAATAAAAAAAAGAATAATTGTATAAAGAGAACATTTAATTAAATAACTACTTGAGACTATTTTTAACTCGACATCTTATATACATACATACATATATGACAAGCGACGTAATAAACAGTCCTACATGAAAGTTATACGATGTACCGTTTATTTGCAATGGCATTATATTTCATATGACTTTCTCGTATGGGATACAAAAATCAAAAATTTATTTCCCAACCGATAAAGCTATCCTGTGCCTGGATCATAATTCACGAACACTGTATAGAACACTGCGAGAGCTTTACGAGCCCCCCCCCCCCCCTCCCTTCCCCCGGTTTGCCCTTTGGGCACCTTGACTCGCAAACCGAAATTCGCGCGTCATTAAATCTTAACACGCGCGACTGTAAATTGCGGACACTGACCAGCCGACGCGGAGAGCAATCGAGGTCTCCCCACATTCCGCTCGATAGACCTTTAACGGCAACGGTCTGCGCACTTAAACCCAACACGCTTCGTGATCCCTCACGCCGCGCTTTCCAGCCGCCCCCGCGCTTCATCCACCCCAAATTAACCCGATACCTGCAGTATTATGAACCATCCGGCGGAGTTAATACGTAACGTTCGTTACCAGCTTGAAATAAATTCTCTCACCGTACACGACCGGCATTTCGATATGACAAGTTCATCTGCTGTGATACAACTCGTTATGATATCTATAGAAACGATACAGACAATGTTATACATGGCGATAATTATCGACATGTATAACAACGTCTCTTACTATACGAAACATAAAAAAAGAAACATAATTAATTGCCAGTAAAATATTTAATGATATAGCAGTGTTTTACTAAAAAAAAAAAATTAAGAATTAATTGTTATACTGTGTTCTATATAAATTGCAATACAGTTTTGCATTTGAATTATATTGCGTCACTTGCGGCATTTTTTCTCTTTCAATAATTATTAATTATTTATAATTCATTATACTGCTTATAAATACACACATCACTTATTATACTTTCTCTTCCAACTTCCTATTAAACTTTGAAACTTTAATCCGACCTAGAAACGTTATTCTACAATATCGTAATAACTCGTGCAAGTTCTACTATCTATGTATGCACAGCAAAGTGCGTTCGTTTCGAGTTTCGGAGGGAACTTCGGGCACGAAACTCGCAGTGGCATTTGCCCCGAGCCCTCCTAGTCCTTCTAGCGCCCCCCCCCCCCCTCCTCCTCTTCGCTAACCGTGTATTTATTCTCACGCTTAACACACTACGCTTTTACTATTTGTAACCCGCACTCGGCTGACAGACGCGGGCGGTAATTGCGAGACGTCTGCGGACTCTAAACGTCGCATCTCGTGTCCGCGTCCACGGATTAGTGAAATAGGAGCCTGGAATTGCGCGCCGCGGCAGATTAGAAACTCTATTCGTGATCAAGAATTAGAGCGAGCTTGATAACACAATTCGCGAAAGCTGGATTGCGCTTTCAAAATTACGGAATCGTTCACGATCAGTAAATCACCATAAAGATGCAATGGATGAAATCGTTCCAGACGAAAAGTAAAAATTTGTCTCTGTCATCTTAGTTTATAAATCTTCGATACGCATAAAGTTTTCGAAAAGTTTGAAATATGCACTGTTTCTTGTGATATTGAATTAAATTTTATTTTCTCTACGCGAGAGATAATCAATAATTTCGCTCTAATATATCATTCCTGCTCTGCGGATACTGAAAATGGATGGATGTTTTGTGTTTCAGTGGGCAGCGATATTCAAGTGGATTTTAAGATGCCAAAAGAGGCCGTGGTGGGTGCCTCGATCGATCTGAGATGCGAATGGAAAATAACTGGTGGCAGCGGTCTCTACTCGGTCAAATGGTACAAGGACGATCATGAATTTTTTCGATTTCTGCCCGACAGCAGTCAAAGGACTCAGATATTTCCTCGGCCCGGTGTAAAGGTTGAGGTATGTCCCTTAATTTGTGTTTTCTACGTTGAAATTTGTATTATTTTTTTTTTTTTTTTTTTATATCATCAGTCCTATCATATTGCAACGTTAACTCTGTCGAAATAATCTATAAATACATAGATACAAGAAATTGAAATATTTTTCTTTATTTTTATTAATCTCTTCGTAAAATTCACGTATTACACACTTCTTATGGTACATCCGCTAAGAAAATGTATTCGAGAAAATGCATGACAAATCGACAGAATTAGAATAAAAGAAATGTCGAGGAACTTTAATGGTAATCGGAGCGGAGACATTATCGTAGATTTGATTTTCCCCGATTAACGGAGCGCTCTTGCAATATTCTCTCGCTCGGTACAACCGCATCGAAGATGGAACAAGCGATCGCTCACATCGAGCGTATCCGAAGCGGTTCGAAATGTTCATCCCTATTCATGCGTTTCGAGGTCGGAGGAATCCTCCGTTCGCGATGCAAGCGAAATTCCTTAAAACGCCGCTCAGAAACTCGACAGCGCCGGGTTCTTTCGTCGTACCATACGCGAGATTCGATGCAATCAATCTTTCCCCCATCGCCATTCGCTTCTTCCCCCTCTCTCTCCCCTGCCTCCCCCGCCTCCCTCCTCTTTCTGCCCTGCTCTGGAGCATCGAGACACGGAGAGCCCGAGAAGCACGCGAGCTCTCGATAAGACGAACGCGAGGAGGAGAGCTCCGGAGGGGCCGGAGCGCCGCCGACGTGTGTCGGGGATCCGTACACAAGTTTCCGCGATTCCGATCGGGGTGGCGCTACCGTGAAGCAAACGGCACCATCACGTCCCGGTGTAATTCATCTTCCCGAGTCTGGCTGGCTGGCTGACTGGCCGGCAAAACGTGCCGGCCAGTAGTGCATCCAGACCAGCGTTCTTACGCTGGTACAAACGAGGCGTGAGTTCATCGCCGTCTTCGCCACCGCGATGCTACATCATCTTTGCCGTAGCTCCTCCGTGCAAGCTGTCAGCCGCTATCTTCACCCGGGGTCGGTAAAAGGAAAGCGAGGCCGCGGCAAGCTCGATGAATAGTCTTCCGCACGTGTTACACTGATGGTGCCGCGTATAACCGAGCGGATCGATGAAAGGATTACGTCGATACATCAAGGAACGAAAGAGAAGCAACGTTATTCTATAACTTGTAAAAGCTACGATTAGAGCGAAAGGAATATCCTAGATCTATAGGATGTATTCGATCGAATAACTAAAAGAAAGATATTTTCTTCAAAATTCAAAGTTTTGTTGGATATTTTTAAAAAACATCTTTTTTATAAACATTTCCTTTTTTTGTTTTCAATCCGCAAAATGTTATTAGCTATTCTCGTTCCAACTAATTTAAAATTATATTAAACCGTGAAACTGGATTAAATGAGACTCTTATACTTAAATTCTGTATAAATGAGATGCTAATTCATCATTTTCAGCAAAATATCAGATATCTTACAAAATTTATTAAAAAGAAATAAAACTGCAATTTGTTGAATGATGTTTCATACATATAATGCCTACAGTATTGGGAATAAACATAATCAAATAAATCAGAGTAGATAAATATAATTATTAGACGTTTTGTAATATTTTTGTATTAAGTTATATTAAATCAAATGCTAGAACGCGTCTTTTTAGTACTTGTATATTAACTTTTATTCTTCCGTTTTGATCATAATTGTTCTTTCCACCCTTTTATTCTATTTGCCTGATGATGTATAGTCATTTCTACGCATCTTGTATTGTCTGCTTATACTGTGATTATTACTACTTACAAATGCTGAAGCTTTGGATTAAATTCCGAGACAGCTATACAATTTTGAATCAAATTTGAATGTTGTAAAAAAATCTGTTTAAAAATGCTATTAACTATGTGTTAAATTTATTTATATATTTTAAGTTATTTTTTTAAAATAAATACAGAGTCCTTAAAGGAGTTTTTGCATTCATAAATTTGCCATCGGCGTTTATCGATTTAATTTATGTTCCGCGAAGAGGCCAGAAGACGGTCTATATATTTTAAAGACGCCTTAAGAACCGGATTAATCTGCAGAAATGCGCTTGTAATGTAAAATTCAATCACCGGCATGTATAATTACGCTTCTATCAACAATGGTTAAGCGCACGCTTCTTTCGTCCGTCGTTAACATTCTTGACAGAATCGATTCCGGATGCAATGCATTCACCGCATCCTTCTGCCGATATCAACGAGACAGGAGCTCGTTCGCTGAATCTGAGAATACGTCATTTTCTCTAGAATTCTCAATATATACTGATGGATTCGCCTGTCGGCAGGAAACGAGATCTCGCTAGAGTGAGAAAGAGCGTGAAAAGACGTTGAATAGCATATCGACACGATAGCGCAGATATTTCCTGTATATACGTGCGGAATTATGTTTTATTTCTCAGTAAAGTACTTTTGCATGGTTTATATCTGTGCGATTCTTTCAGTGTAGCAATACCTGTCAACTTGTGTTTTGCATGTGTTTGTCTTCGGAATATTGTATCTACAAAAAAAATTGAGAAATAAGAATTTTTTACAATTATCAAACTGCTAAATTTATATCGAATATAATCTGAAATTATAAGAATTTAAGATACAACTTTATATTGACAATCTTCTTGATTAAACAAGGCAAATTCTTCACTCTACATTATTAGAAAATGATTAATGCGAGAGCTACAATATATTAATATATACAATAAATTAATAAACAAATTAATATAATAATTCAATATTATTTGTGAGTTTCGGTCGACGAAATCCTACAATACTGGATATTAAATGTAATATCGGTAGAAATACGAACAAGTTTAGAATCTATTTCTGAATGCCACGGTATGTTATCTTTTTCTGAGAAATCTCCACTGGTCTTCGATTTTCTCTCGCTTCCGTATTTCTAGTCCCTTCTTCGACATTGAGGATCGAATGTTTCAAAGAATGCAATCCGCCAGATTGTACTCCAATATTCTACAAATGACGTTCCTCGATTTCACCGTCCTCTCTTCTTAACATCACGTAAAATATTTGTGATGTAACACACATACACACACATGTATGCATGTATATATAGCCTTTTCTCAAGTAATAAAAGAAATTGTGATGGATATTATTATTTCTACAATGAGTTATATTTAGATACGATTAAATTGAATTGTTTATTTTGAAAATGCTATAACTAGAGTTTCAAAAATTTAAATGTATGTAAATATTTTACTAAATTATTTTTAATTAGTTATTGATCGAATTTGAATTATGTATGTCGTTTATTTTAAAAATAGCATAAGTCAAATTTTTTAAATCCTGCTAAAATTCATGCATTAAATTATCTTTGCATTTCATTGAAATTCATAAAAAAATTTTCACGTGTATTTTCAAGATAAATGAGTCTATTAAACTTTTACGCCGTACATACGTGTAAATGCATAAAATCAAAGCCGAATGAGAGAAGATGCAAAAAAGCGTTGTCGACATACGCTATCAATTTTTTGTTAATTTTCGCGGCACACGCTATCATCGATCGGTGGTAATCCCTATCAGCAAAAACGAGCTTGCACTATTGTGAAATAAAAATGTAAATTCTCTTTTAAAATATTATCAGTACGGTGGGAAATATCTTTTGACTTATAATTAATCGACCAGAATTTTAAACATCAGTTTGTCAATACTGATTCATGATAATCTAAAAAGAGACATGAAGAACTAAAATTGCGAATATTATGAATATTTCTATCAATACCTTTATATGTATGAAGAGATAGCGAATATCTCATTATTATTTTGCAAAAGCTAAATGTAAAGTAACATTGACAAAATTTGAAAAAAACGTTTTTCACATACTTTAATGTAACAAAGAAATATGTAAAGTTAATGTGATATATAATAATTATATAAAATAAAGATATAATAAGATTTTGTTAAAGTGTAACGCACGTTTGAGGCTCATTTTTAGTTCACTTTTGGAAAATCACGAACTTTTCAACGTCTCCAGTCAATAATGCAAACCGGGACAAAGTACTGTCGCGCTGCGTCACAGCACAGTAGCTAAAGCAAACAGAACTATTAAAATGGAAATTTCTTTGTACGAATGCACATACTCGCGAGAAGGGACGAACTTCCGTACAAGATTTTCGGCACGTCGTATACTCAACGCTGCTCGAAAACAAGGTCAGTAGCAACGATAGTTTGACGATAGTTTAAGGATAGTTTCGGGTGAGATCACCCTCGACGCGAAACTTTTCGACGATTCGCGAGCCGGATAATACCCTTTCCTCGCTCTTTTTTTCTTCTCTCTCTCTCTCTCTCTTTTGCCCTCCAGTCATTTTTTAAACTTTCGTCCGTCGGGAGAGCCTGAGTTTTACCCGCATGCGCGCGCGGTCGTTTGCGCAGAAATTTAAATGATTTAGCTCCCATCCCGGGGGAACACGCGAATTTTTGATGTTCCAGCAGAACTTTGCCTTGCCGAGATATATCTCTCGATGCGAAAGGATGACCGGGTAATGGTGGCATAGAAACGATGCTTGATACGTTTTCCGTTTAATCTGCCACGTGATTTTAAATTTAAAATTTAATCCTTTCAAAGGAATCTAAATCTCTATTTACAAAGAAATACTCTTGAGTTCTTCATTAATTGATTAATTAATTAATTTATAATTTCTGAGAAATCTTTAAAAAGGGGAATATTTATATTTACTAAAAAAGGAAATTATATATATGTTAAAGTAAAGTTTACAGAAGTGAAAGATTAATTCTTTTTATTTCATGAAAAATTTGTAAATATTCTTTTTATGCTTTTAGAAAATCTACGAATCGATGCGACACATAAATTGTATAAAAACTGATAGATGAAAATATGATTATATTAGCGTCTTGAGATTTATACATGTATGACATGTGAAAATGGTGAAAGGATTATTAATATCGATTTTGCTGTGTGTACCGAACGCGAGTATGCTATCGCAAACGCACTCAATATCTTTGGACAACATTACATTTGGCCGCGGCTTTATAGTTTCCGCGGATTGAATATCATGGGAAACCGTAACTACATTAATTATCCGCGCGATTCATCTAATGGAATGGAAAGCCGTTTTAAGCCGTAACGCATTCCTGCTTTCAAAATTCCTCATTTGTATGCAGTCGCTATTTCGCATTACCGTTCTCTCGACCGTGTCACATATCGAGATACTACCGCGGCCGTTCATCGAGAAAATGAGAAAGAAAGGAAAGAAGAGAAGAGAGATGTTCCATTTGGTCATGATGTATAAGCTTGCTCGAAATATTTAAACGTATAAAACTAGCGATAGTACAAATATGCATGACAGCAAAAATGAACGTCACATTCGTCAGAGGCTGCAGCATAAAATAAACTGTGTTTATTTTCACATTTTTGTATGATATGTTTAAACTGTCAAATTCTCAGTATGCGTCCATCACAAACGTTTACAACGTGATAAGATAATCGCACAAGCATATCATTAGCGATTTAAACGCCAAAAATTTTATCGTAACGTTCAGTTTAATGTGACGTTGAAGTGACGGATTAGGTTATTCATCGTTTCGTTGAAAAAAAATTTAACCCAAATTATTGAAATTCAAATATGAAGAGAAATGGTACGGATATAATTTAAGTAAAATCTTCTGTTAAATTTAAAATCGTGGCTGCTTTTGAACTCGCGATCGAAAGTCAGATATTGTCTAGACTACATTAGAGCGCCCAGTCGAAAAGTATTTCACATACACATACACAGATATGTAGTCCAGGTAACGAATGTAAATCAACAAGGAACAGCGTTGACATGGCGCCACCGTTTCTTCGACTCCTTCTTCGTTCTTTTATCGCGCGATATTTGCATATGCTTCGCATGCGTGACTCGTAAATAGAGCGACTTTTCGAGCAATCGCTACGTGGACAGGAAGCGACCGAAAGCTTGCACCAGGCTCGAGATCGCCGCGACGAGGTCGGCCCTCCTCCGGAGGTTGGCAGGAGACCAAGGAAAATTTCCAAACAATCTGACTAATCTGCCGCGAGCCGCGATCTTCCACCTCATAAATCGCCGCTCCACTCTGTTCTCGAGGGCCGTAAAATCTAACAACGTCATCGTCCGCGGCCTATATTATTCACCAGTTCCCTTTCGCTGAGATGCATGATCAACGCGATGTATTGCGGCATAATAGTGTGTCATCTCCACGTTCGCCCACAAATAGGACAGCAATAACAGCGACGATTACACGGCGAACTGAGACGTTACATTAACGAAGGAACGACGAGAAATTACTGTTACTTCGCGGCTGATTGATTAAACGTCAGATTTTTATCCTGTTTTAACGTCACATGGGATGGCGCGCGAGATTACCTATCTACCTCTAAAGTGCACAAAGTTTCGCCCGTCTCGATTTTTCTGTCTCGCGAGAAGGGATGCAAAGGGATGCCGTGCGCGTCGTCTCGCCGTCTCTCCAATCTCCCACCGAGAGAGAGAGAGAGAGAGAGAGAGAGCGGATAGAACCAACAACATCCATTACACGTTCGTATCCATCCATTAAGCGACGAGTCTATGGACGTCGTTTTGAACGCGCTTAATGGATTCCGCGGGAAGGTTAATTCAACGCAGATGAAAGTGAATGAGAGAGGGAGGGAGAGGGAGGAGAGAGCCGGACCTGAATTTCACAAACGCGTTATCTCTCATAATTCTCTTTTCTTTTTTTTTTTTTTTTTTTTTGCTAGTCGCAAATTAAAAGAGGAAAGATTAGTCGTTTTTTCGTAGAATTAGTCGTTTATCATTTCTAGTCGCGAATTTGACACGAAGATTCTGTTATAAGAATAGTTTTTATTAAATTCTGTAATGTAGAATGTCGGATTAATTTTTAACACTATATATCGTATGATTTCAGAATGAGAGAGAGATGTGTATATACTTAAATCTCCCTTATCTACATTTTCACTGTGCAGATTCTGAATCGTCGAGTCAGACGAACCTCTCATTAAATGTAAATCGATAGTTCGCCCGAGCAATTGCTCCCGCAACAGTCGCGATGCGTTTAACGTCCGTCTATCGCGGTCTTACAATTATACGTTATTGTCGGCCACGGGGTTTTAACAGCCGTAATCATTGTGACGTTCATTCGTGCGCGACTTTTATCCCCCGGAAACTCATCGCGACGAATAAAGATTCGAAGAGAAGACGGCTTACAGGTTATTCAAAGTTAACGCGCCATGTAACCCGCCGGTCTTCGTGGTTCGCCGGATAAGACGAGTACGTAAGTACATTTTAAAAGGCAGCCTGGAAAAAGAAGAGGGGGGTTTCCCTCTCGCATTAATGCCGGCGGAAGACACATTGACGACGGCAATAAAAAGAATTGAATATAAAGCTGAGTGTATATGCGCAGGCATTAGACCGCGCAGGAAAGGAATTCGAGTTTACGGTCAACTAACTGTAATTATCCTGTGTCGTAATAAGAGTAGGATAACGTTATAGTATTACAAATGCTAACTCAAGCTCCGCCCTTTCCTTTAAAGAGATTACTCTTTGTTGGAGGTAAAAGTAGTAAAAATATTTTAACACATTCGCGTGTATATATTAAGTATAAAATTGTACGTTTAAATTGTCCCCTTTAATTTTTCACCATCTTTAATTTTCAGAAATTATAATCAAAAGATAAATAATTTTTTTTTGTAAATAAAACATCGATAACTGCAGTATAACAGATGGTAGATTATTAGAATAAAAAATAGCGATGAATAACGATGAGAACGCAATTTCATTCGTATTACGTCGATGTTTACTTTCGCTTTAATAACGTCTTTCGCGGTCGAAAGACAAATTGCCATGGCACTCGCGTTTTCCGCAAAGTACCTAGAAGTGTGTCTTTCCTGTATCGAATGAACCAAAGTTCCATTCGGCGACGTAAATTAGCGAAGACTCGAGCTCCTCGTGCGCGCGCGCGCGCGCGCAAGGTTTATTCTCTCTTTCTCTTTCTCTTCTCTCTCTCTCTCTCTCTCTCTCTCTCTCTCTCTCTCTCCTCCTGTTCAGGTATTATACTTGCAGTCGCGGTAAGAAGTTGCGAATCAACATCTCGTTATCCGGGATTCGAAAACTTTCGCGTCTGTATCCAGCTAACTTCCGGACACCGCTCCTCCTCTCATCACTCACGTTTCTACTCGTACATCTCCGAGAAGAGGCTGATTGTTACGCAACCTTTTGTATAATTTCCGTCTATCTCTCGGAGAGATTGAAGCCTCCTCTTTTGGGGTCGCAACAGAAGTAAGTAGACGAAGTTGAGAAATCCAATTGATGAAACAGTGGATTGTCGGCCGGTACAAAGAAACTCGCAAGAGATACTCAACAACATCGATAACAAGGCATACAAGCCCTCTTTCTCTCTCTCTCTCTCTCTCTCTCTCTCTCTCTCTCTCTCTCTCTTTCAATTTTTGATACATTTTTTGAATAATAACTATGATTATTTTGGTAGAAAAAATGCGATACGATGAATAAAGACAAAGTAGAAGAAATATTTATTTTTCTAAGACTATAATATTTTATTGTTAACCGTTTATGAAAAATCTGATCTAAAAGATAATAAATAAATAGCAAACATTCTAACTTCAAAAAATGGAGATAAATTGACTTATTTACAACCGACAGCATTTTTAATTTAAATAATTTAATAATTTCATAATCACTTTCATAATCATTTTCAGAAACCTCACTTTCAGATTATTAATTAATCAATAATCATTGATGAGATGACGTAATTGAGACCGGTTGATTACTGCCCGTGATATCTTTGTCGTCCACAAAGTATGCCATTAAATCTTGCTCCGCGCGATTAATTTTACAGCTCAGTATCATCAAGGGAGTCGAAAACTTCGAGACGCGTCTCCTCTTCTCCTCGTATCCTATTTCAGGATCTGGGCTGGCGTAGTTTCCCTCATGCTCTTCCCCTCTCTCTCTCTCCCGACAGGGATCTCTTAATACGCGAACGGTGTACAATTTCGAAACTTAAAGGACGAAGTCAAGAAGGGCTCCGAGCGAATTTGCCTAAGTTCCTCGACTTCGCTTCCTCGTTCGACCCTCGAATTATTTCGAGCTTCTATCCGCCGGTAAAAGTAATTTTGTTCCTGAACATAGAGAGAAAGCGAGTAAGATCGGCGCCGAACCGAGCCGAGCAGGGTCGAGTCAAGCCGGTCGAGATGGCGGTAGATTCGGTGGAAAGGCAACCGGGAAAGATGCTTTTAGTTTATTACCTCGAGGAAATTACACCGGCGAGAGAGTCTCCGGTCGGCCTCGTTATTTTTTTTTTTTTTTTTTTTTTTCTTCTTACGCCAGAAGACACCAAGCGTCGCGACGCTCGCGCGGGGGATTTAAGATCCGCTGCTCTCCGAAATGTGTAAGCTCCACCGCGCATTTTGAGGAATTACATTGGGTCTTATGTTCGTACTATATCGTGGTATCTTATTCCGGCCGTTTCCAGGGTGCGTGTAAAATCGCTGCGCTTTTATATTCGAGAAGATTTTATCCTCGGCAAAATGCGACACGATTTCTTCCTTAAAAGAAGAGAGAATTAAAAAGAAGAAGATATTAAAAATGAATTATGTTTTTGGCTTGTACTTATTAAAGAAACATTCGAACTTCTATGCATTATTTCTACACGTGTTTCCTAGGAATTTTTTTTTTATATTTTATATGTTTTGTTAAATGAATTACATACATTCGATTTAGAATCGTCAATCTCCTTTGATTACTCTATCTGCGATTATTGGAATAGCTTAACAAATCGGAGTTGAAGCGACCGATCTAAATATTGACGTTATTCTGATAAAATATTCCTCCCTCTCCGCTCCACGATCATAATAAGTTCCGTGATTTACATAAACATAATCTATCGCGTCGAGTCATCGGCTACTATTTTAAAAACTTTTCTACGTATTAGGCGCCTTTCGTAGATGTGCAAACCGAAAAGTTTGGAACAAAATTGAAAAAAAACTTGCGTTTGTTTGTATTATATTTCTGCGCTTTTGAAAAGTTGACGAAAATTGTAAAAAAACTGCAATCTTGCGAATTTTATTTCCGAGCTATGAAACATTATTTGTTTTAATGAATTCCTGGATTATTCTATTAACGCTATAAACTGTTAACACTAAAGAAATTTTTATCTTTTTTAGATGTTCCCCCCTTTCGCGCAATAAATATATATTAAATTAATATAGATTCATACTTGCATTCATAAATTGTTTAATGAAACCATTACTTATAGAACTTATTGTTAGCTACGAAACAAAATGTGACACGGAAAAAATTATATTCTCATCTTAAAAATATTTCATTTATCTTTTTCTATCTTATATCTTTCTTTAAAATAAGCGATCCAAAAGGATCCTCTTAGCTTGAGAGAAATCCTCTAAAGAGTAGAGTAGTCTCAGACATTTTAATATGTAAGAATATAGATTGAATAGAATATTTTCTTACCATTATATTACTTAATATTTGAAATTATTAATTCCAATGATAACAAAAAACAAATTTACAAAAAAATTGTTATTATTACTATTTATTAAAATTTTGTTATTTTTTTAAGTTAAATATACAGTTTTTACTTAATTTAAAGGTAAGATATATTCCAAAAAATGTCACATAAAAAAGAAAATATCATTATTCATTAAGAATATTTATTAAAAAGGCTTATTAGGTATTTCGAAAATATAATTTTTTCAATGTGTAGCAATTATTTTAACGCCGATTACGATTGTGATGGCATATACCACATGGATTAAATTAGTCAGTTTCCTATCTATCTTCTCTCGAGCGAGAGACGAACGAAAGTTTCTAATTCACTTTAATTAACCGTCACCGCGAGCCATCCGGATCGTCGATTGAGAAAGCGGCACGTCTGTCACTATCAGCGGCAATTTTCCTTAGCGTCTGCGATCGTGTGGATTATCAGAATATCGGAAGATCGACGACGTGATCGTCGAAGATACCTTTAATGTAGCCGGAAATTACGAAAAAGACGGCTTTTATCGGATGCGCGGCAGCAAGCCAGATGCGGCGCAGCTTCGCGCGTCCTGACGACCAAATTGAAAGCGGCCGCGTCAATAATCCACTTTTTCCTCGCGCCCCTTGTCCCTTACTCTGTGAGAGAGTTATCTCGAATTCTATTTGATGAAAAAAATCTAAAATCTTGATGCAACTATGACGCGACTAAATGTATTGAATCTAAAAATATCTAAAAACTGTATAATATATTATTACATAATTAGTATATAATATATAATATAATATATTATTATTATTATTTGAAAAAAATGAAAGGATTAACAGAATCAAGAATCGATCCATATAATTATGGAATATTTAATTTTAATTAGATTTTATCCACATTTATTATAGTCAAATTTGAGTAATGTAATTATATTATATTACGTTCTTGCGATTAGATTTGAATTCGAACTTAAGTGGGTACTATGAGGATTAAATAGAGATTCTAGAATCGAGAGTTAATTAGATTCTCGGCCCTTCATAAGCCACGATATTAAATATTCATTATCCGACAAACCAAGTCGCGAATCGATCAAAGCCTCATCGGGATTCGCAAGTATCGGAATATCGGCTCGCCTATGCGAAATCTCCGGCGGTGTTCGGTGATCGATACGGATGCTCAATTTCCCATAAATGTTAACGGAGCTGGAGACCCGCGTCGTCGCGCCGCGTCGGCTTCGTCGTCGCATACGTGGAGAGCTAATTGGACCGCGGATGTACCTAATCGAACCTAATGCGAGTAGCCGAAGCCATGTCTCGGGCTTCGGTAACGGGCCATGAATTATCGATAAGCCGCAAACACCCCGCTCCTTCCATCCCCGCTATCAATGAAGTCGCACGTGGAGGATGACGATGCATGGCTCGCGAAGACAATGCAACCGCCATTCTGATAGCGACAACATGACTCTTCGAGCAACGGCAAGCTAACGTGACAGATAGAGACACACGGTAGACAGAATCTAATTAAATCTAGCAAGGCCGAAATACAAAATATATGACAGCTTGGACAATTGAATGGAACAATTATGTAAACTACATCTTTCTCTATAAACTTCGGAGAATAAAAGTGCTTAACGTAAAGTTTAGCATTTAATGTCTTGTATAAAAAGAGAAAATGGAAAATTTTTATATAATTTATATAATTTATTTAATTTATATAATTTATATAATTTATATAATTTATTTTTATAAATTTTTATATATTTTTGATATTTCTTGTAATTTTTCATTGTTTACAATTATAATTTTGACATTAAATCTTTGAAACGTATATACATACGTATATTACAAACTTGATTATAATCATTCTCGATTCGAAAAATTGAATTTTCCATTATTTCCGGAAATTCCATTAACTTGCAAATACAATCAAGCGTTGATTGTCTCGGAAATAATATTGATTGCGCGCAAAATACATTTATACGTATACAGTCGCGTGAGGTAAGTCCTAACTTCGAATGGAATCCAAGTGTAGATCCGTCGCTAGACGATGACATCACGTCCCTGCCGCGACAAAAATCCTCCATTAGCAAAGCAAATACATTTCCGTATTCTTTCTGCCCACAGACAAGACCGAACAGCGAAAAGAAATCGATAAAATTGAAGGATCTCGTCTTAGAAAGCTCGGGCCAATACAAATGCGAAGTTTCCACCGAGGCGCCATCCTTCGCTACCACTTATCAGACGGCCAATCTGACGGTGATTCGTAAGTATCTATCATCTCTTAACAATATCAGATAATCGAAAAGATTCGCGTGCAGTTTTCAGTATTAGAAACGCAATATTAAAAAAATTAAATAAAAATTAAAAGCCGCGCGCGTGATCAGTTACTCTTTTTACAAAATAACACAATTAATGATTTCGTTCACGTTTCTGCCGTTTCTGGTTAAATTTGTACGCTCCAATTAACGATTTAATTTCTTTTGCTTATTTTAGTGATGCAGCTTTGCATTTACATGCATCACTTTGATTTTTTATTTACGTGTATAATTTTTTTTGTATTATTTAAATATATTTATTATCGAAATTTTGCAACAAACTTCCTTGAGTTACTTACAATTAGTAAGCTTGTACTTGGTTAGTTTTTTAATTAATTTTATCTCAAATCTCTCTTATTTAGATTTTCCAAATTTTTAGCGAAATTGATAATTATACCGTATAATATTGTCTTGTTACACAAAAAATCCCAGCGTCCCGTTAATTCACGAACGTCCAATAGAGAGTCCCGTCTGCCTGTTTGAGTTACCGCCAACAATATCTGCCATTATAGGATATTTATGTATAGCGACGCGCGATAAACTATTTCGGTAACGCCCGCGTGGCGTGCTGTTTTATTGTAAAATAGTTGTCCACCAGCAACCATTTCGCACATCCTCGCGCCATTAATTCGTGTCTTGTGGGTGCGCTCTCTCTCGAATATACTTTTTAATTATATCCGCATTCAGTTCTGTGTTTTATTGTTCTGTGCACATACGAATAATGATATTACATGACATGTCTCTTCAATTACAATATTTTACCATATTTTTCAATATTTTGTTATATGTAAATTATAAACTATCACGTACGTTTGCAGAAAAAAAAAAAATACCAGACATATTCCGTGGATTATATCGAAAATTATATTTCTCTCAAAGTAATATCTATTTCAAAAATATAATGAAAATTTATTTTTATGAATTTTTCTAATCAACCGACGGCTTTAATTATTAATTATAAGTACTTGAAAAAAAAAAAAAACAAGTTAAATACTAATTTACGTCAAAAATTACTATTATTATTACCGCCGGTGTATACATCTTTTCAAACGATTTTCATGATTCGTACGTTAATAAGCAATTAAGTGATAAAAGCCACGCATGGTACAGTCCAACCTTTCACGATAACACACTTACTGATTTCGTTCACGTTTCTGCCACTCCTGGTCCACCATTAAATCTGTACGTTCCAATTAACGGTTTAATTATGTACATTATAATTCGTACACGAATTATGTAAAATACGCATTCCCTCGTTTATCAAGTTTTGCCGCACTCTGAAATGACATGAGCGACACTAATTTGTCTGATTCAGCAATTTCAATAAAATTGTCTGAATTTCATCGATGTATAAATCAGCAAAATGCCTCACCTCAACTTTGGTCCACGAAAGAAAAATAGCATTATCACAGGAGGCATCGTTTTATCACATTGTCAGGAATCAATCGATGCCGAAACAATACCCTTCAACAAGCACTTCCACTCGCGGTCTTCGAGATCAATTAAATCGTTATATGAATGCGAACTTCTTTTTCTCTTTTTTTTTTTTCCTTTTTTTCGGCAACGAGGAAGTCGATTTCAGAACGACAGATGCTACGATATGAATAGGTTCTCCCGAAAAAAATAACGCGTCCGCAATTTTGGCTATCGCTCGCGGCTTTCGATTCTTGACCGGAACGCGTGAATCACTCGCGAGTGATGAGATATGTCCAGAATAAAGCACTGTATACTATCGAACAGACGAAACTGCCATATCGTGGAATAGACGGTGAGATCACAAATCTACGAAATAGTAAATGCTCGAGGAATAACTTCGGAAATAACTTTTGCTCTTTATTTAAAAATCAAATTTTGATATTTTGATATATTTTTATATTACTGTGTCAATTTCCTCTCTTTTAGAAATATTTTTATTTATTAAAAATTATGATAGAGAGATGGATTGAAATTATATATATAGTTTAAGACTGCCTATAATCGAATAATGTAATGCGTGATGTAGTAAAATACATAAGTTGCTTTAAATAAAAAAATTATTTAAAAAAATTGAGATTCAAAACGTTGTTTGATCTGTTTGATGAATGTGTGACGTTTTAAAAGGAGAACGAGACAAAAGAGAGAAAAAAGAAACCGGAAACTGGTCAGAGAGTAAAAAGAGAAATTGCAAAGAGAACCCGGACTGTCCGGGTTTTTCGAGCCCGGCGTGTCGACCATGCGAAATTTGTTTCTGTCGTGACGAAGGTACCGCAGAAACTACCTCTCCCTCTCTTGCTCTATCCAAAAAAATTTACATCGTTTATCACTATACATCATCAGAAAAAAAGAAGTGAGAAAAAACGTATTCGCCTATCCCGTCGAATTTTCACGGATGCGAGCCTATCTCCGCTTTCGATTCGTTCTAGTCTGAATTTGCTGTCGAAGTGTTACGATCATTCCGATCGAATGCAAGTTTAGTACAGCCCGTGGTCGCGTTTACCCGAAAGTTGTTTCCTCACGAATCGTTGTATCACATTGCACTTGAAGTGAAATTAATCGAATCGTTCATCAACGACTGAATAAAGTAAAATCCTTTTTTTCTTTTTAAGCCTTGTGTTTCTTTTTTTCTTTTTTCACCACAACAGCATCGATTTTTTCAAACTGCAACTCATTGCGGTTCGACAAAGATAGCTCAGCAAATGTAAATTTTAACGAGAAAAAAGTTTTCGTAAACATACACAATGGCAATTGTGTTGATCGATATACGGGCGGAAAATTACGAAATCGCGACGTTTGCATAAAATAATTGACATTGTTCACCGACCGTTCTTGAAACACAATGAAAAAATTCGAGGACAGCGCCAAAACACTTTTACGTGCCATTCCGCGTTGAATTAATTTCGCGTTGAATGCAAGACGCATAATTTGTAAATTCCCGGCACCGGCCTTTGTATTTGCACGATATTGAAAAAAAGCGAAGCGTAAAACCAAAATATTATTCGACGATGAATTCCGCGGATACCGTTGAAATCTTGTTGAGAGAATATTGTGTCAGCCAAATTATATGAAATCCGGCGCGAAAAAATTGGGAGTATAGTGTCAAAAACTTTCAATCATTAGGACAAACGCGAAACGTTTACGTAATCGATAATGAAGAATTGTTGGAAACATAAAAATCGATCGTGTATTTCATTTCTTCAACAATTTATGAATATGAATTTAATTTTGTTGAGCGTAATAAATTTTTACGGAGGCAAGCGAACATAATTTATGCAATTGCGAAAAGCGTAACGCTCGTAAAACTGGTGCTTTATATTCTTTTGGTCTCGCTGATATTTTTCATAATGAAGAGTACATACGGTCGTATGCTATATTTGAACAACATATGAAAGAGGCGCATTTAGAAAATGTATAAAATGCTCAGAAATATATATATATAGTATATTCTCGCGAACGCGAGCGGCTTAATGAAGCGTCTTTCTGTCTGGTTTACTAGCAGCCATTCTATGCATTTCTATGGGCATAAAAAATCGTCAGAATGAAAACATTGCGACTAAATGTTCTTTACAGTGCTTTTATTGCTAGATAGTAAGCAGCGTCGACCGACTTCGCTTTGCTACAACAGCCATTAATGTCTACTTAATTAATAACATAAATGTGACTTTTTGCGAACTGTATATTAAAGAAAAATAACAGATTACAAAATTATTGAAATAATACCTCAACAAGGGACTTTTTTTATTCAAGATATTAAACAACTAAATTGGACAAAGTTATATTAATATTTTGTTGCATTCCATAATTCTATTTTAAATTCCGCGTGTAACACAATTTTCATCGTACAAGACACTATCTTGGTTGCATTGTTCCAGAAATACCACTAGAATATCGCCATGTCAAAATATCGTACAGATGTAGAAACAAAAATATCTACCTAATCTGGGAAACTCGGGCGGGATGGCATTCTCGAGAAAAGATACAAACTCCTGGATTATGCATGAGAGACGTCGTCGAGGATTTGGTCTCTTCTCGATCGTCCATCCTGCTACGATATCCTACTTGCCAGCTCTTTCGCATCTTTTCGACAGCATAAATCGACTGACGAACGAAGCAAGTCAGATAAAAACGGAAACTTCCTTTCACTCAATTCTCGAAGCACTTAAATTCGTTTACCGACGTCAAAATGCGCTATTTTTCATCTTGTACTTTTTAATATTGCGTTTTTTGGATAATTTTTATAATTCAGATATAGTATATTTTATAAATTTCATATATTTGCAAGAAAAAATATTTTGTTTATATTGAATGATATTTATAATAATAATAATTATATAATTGTATAAAGAAAATATTTTTTTCTTGCAAATATATGAAATTTATAAAATATTGATGAGCCTACCATTTGATCTGAATATATAAAAAAAAAATATATAATAATATATAAATATAAAAATATAGTTACAGATATAGTTCAGTATAAAGAAATAAACTTTTCCTTTATATAAATATATGAAATTATAAAATATTGATGATACTATCTTTTGAATTATAAAAATTATCCAAAAAAACGCACAATATTTTTTCTTTTACATAAAAATTTGAACAAGCATAAATCATTGTCACAAGATTTCTCTTCCTATTATGCAAAAGAATAAAAATCATTGAAAATTATTATTCTGTGTTCATAAATTATAGTAGCATCTAATTAGTGATATATTCCTATAGCATGTGCAATAATGATGTCAGCCGTGTACAATGCGGTCGATCGATAATTCGCAGATACAATACTGCAAATAGATCATTTTCGTTATATGCAAAACACAATTCTCCATTATGTCAACAAATCAGTTCTCTATTTTGAATTAATATTATAATTCAATATATGCATTGACTATTTCAAATTTTCACAATTTCAGATATAATGTAGAATTTCGATTATCAGAATTAATTATATGAATATTAAGAGAGAGAGAGAGAGAGGAAATAAATAGAATAAAATTTTAAAAAATATTTCTAAAAAGACACAATTGTTTCGTGTATGTGTAAAACTAAAAATGGAATCTAAAATAAGAAAAATAGTCTTCTTTTTACATGCTAGATCTTGACATCTCGGAAATAATTGCATCAATTTTATCCAAACTCAATTCAAAACTTACATCAAGATTATAAGAAGTGTGCTGTATGAAATTTTTTATTATGACTTCAGTGCTAGAAATATTTAATTAAAAGGATATTTTTGAATTCTGAATAAATTACTAACATCTCGATGATATAATAAACACGAGCAAAAATATCGAGAGACGTCACCATTTTTTGCAAGTTTTTGCTAATTTTTTTGTCATTATATATCTTTGTAATTAAGCCTTAAATTAAAATTCTATTACAGTAAACTCTATCTGAAATTAACTGAAGAATGTAGTTTAGTAATTTTTTAACTTCAAAAAGTTTAGTTTGCAAAAAGCGCCTTTTTTCAATCGCTTATAACTCGAAAATTATTGATGCCTCGATATTTTCGCTGAGGAAAAATCAACTCTAAATGATCTCCAGAATCTACCATTAACAAGTTTTTCACCAATTACCGGACATGTTTAAATTACCTGTATATTCAGGTTATTTAAACAATATTTGAATAATCCAGCTTTCAGTTAAATGACATTTAATTATAACCGGAAAATCTAAACGTCGACACAATCGATTCTGTGGTCGCATCAAAATTATTATTGCATCCAATAACAGACTTACGATAGGCACTTTGAGTCAATGATTTGGTTTTAACTCTATGCGGTTCAATGTTAAATCTCCGCGTAACAAACCAACAGTGAACAGAAAATAGAACGGGAATATCGAATATACGCCTCAAATGCTATCGAGTATAATTCCGACAAAGTGTATAATTGGAATGTAACAAACGGGTAGCATATGTGGATCGCGACAAGCCCGTGGCACTCGCGAATTGATTACAGGTACTCGATTGGCGGAGGCTGCACCCTAATGAAAATCAGCCACGATCAAAAAGACGGGGGGAAGGGGGAAGTGGCAAGAGAAAGTGAGAAATAGGGGAGAATGGAGAACTTGCGCTCGTAGATTGATCATTTGCGGCTGACGCGCGATTGCTTAATTAAACTCGATAGTAGCTTCTGTGAATACAATGCAGCGCGTGATTTCGTTTCGTTGAATATCAATTTAACTCTCTCCATAATTTAATCTCGTTGTTTATCGCCAAAATGCTATTATTGCATCTTACATCACGATGGAATCAACAAACGTGAATTGTTTATAATAAAAATCGCGTCACTATTTATGAATTAAAAAATTAGCGTGTGATGCATCGTCAATCGTACATTTTCATCTCGCGTATATTTATATGAATTGTCGAGTTCATTTAATTTGTTATGCATAAGAGTGATTATAAAAATGTAATATCCGGCCTCTCGGGAACGCTAGGCTTTTTATTTCAGTGTAAAAGTTCGCGGATGTAGCGAGGTGTTATATAAATGTAAAACACTTCTATCCCGCCGGTTGCTTTTTCCATCATGATATATATATATATATATATATATATATATATATATATATATATATATATATATATATATATATATATCATATAATAATAAGAGATCGTTTTCTCCGGCGTTTTGCGTTTGTAAGGCTACAGCACGACACCAGTGCGGCAAGAATAATAGTAATAAAATTAATGATGATAATAATAATAGTAATAATTATCGTAGTATAATTTCTTGTAAAAGCGAGATGGAGAAAAAACGCGGACAAGATTCGAGAACGAAACTCTGCTCGGGGACAAACAGGAGGGAAAAGAATTTCCTGACTAAACTGCGAGCGAATATCGTCCGTTTAGCCGGATGCTCTTATAACCCCGCTGCTATTTTGTAATTATTTCAAACAAGTTAATTTGTGCGGCGTGTGTTCAACCTCTTTTCCGCGTCGTCATCCCCCCGCGCGCGCACACACGATCCTCTCGCGCTATTTACCTACCTACCTCCCATCCCCTCCCTCGGCTCCGTTCCTAATTGTTAATTACAAAGTAACTTCCGGCGGACCTTATTAAACGTTGCGCCGTTGCCGGACCACGTGGCACGCATAACCGTGGCACGAAACAACCACTCCTGGTATCGTATATATAATTAAGCGTATCTGCGCTACGTGTAAGTAAACGCCGAATTCCGAAGTGGTGAAACAGCGGGCGCGGAAACACGGCTTCCGGAATTGAAAATAATTGGTATGGGCGTGCTAGAGAGAAGGAGAGAGAGAGAGAGAGAGAGAAATAGCGGGATTCCACTTACCGGATATGCAGCGCGCGATCTACGATATTCGCGAGGATATTGCGCCTGTTGTTTTCTCTCTCGTCGTACTTGTCGTACATCGCGATCATCCGTTATGAAGATTTTCGCTTCTGGAACACTTGCGCAAAAAGGTACATGAGCTTTCGCGGAAATTCCCGTGTCTGTTATTCGCGCGGTGCAAGGTGTGCTCCTTCTAGATTCCATTTACTCGAGAAGCGGAGCGAGAATTACTTTACCTCCGAGTATATGATAAATTAACAAGAGGTAAATCGATAACGTAGTTTTTTTTTCACGAAAGCCAATTATTATTTACTAATATCTGATTATCAGACAGATATTATCTATATCTCATAACAAAGGATCTGTAAATTTCAAATTATTAATTTATAAATATAATTTTTAAGAGAAATATAAAAGTTTAATATATATCTAAATCATTTTTTATTTTTAATTCTTTTTATGTAACGCGCTCCGAAAAACTATTGTCGTGTAATATAGAGTATTTTTTTTTATTTATTGTGTATTGAGAACAAAATTTACTTTATATCGGAAATATATGTTTACTTTTTCCAATATTGATTTTTTTTTATGCATAGCGTAGCTATGAAATTCGAATCCTGAATTAACTGTGTACTTGGTTGTAAAAAATGTTTTAAAGCATTAGCATTATTAATATACTATGTTGTGTTTTAAGCATACTGTTTCTACACATTTTATACAACGTAATATTACGTTTTATTGCTTCATTTAAATAGCAACTTGAAATTTTATAAATATGTAAGTCGCAAGAGAGAATAAGTCCGCTCAAGAACTCGCATAAAAACATCTGCGCTCGTTTATGCACACGCATACACATGACTAAATATCCATTCTGAAAAAGAATATACGCCACGGATGTGCATACCATAGATTTTTTATCATTTACTTGCGTATGTATTTACACAGTGTCGCGGACGTCTTCCGGGCTTTTCACAGAGCTCACGTAGAAACTCCGGGTCAAGCGGATTTATTTAACGAGAGTATAAATGCGGGATATACGCTACAATGCCGCGTTCTTTCGCCGCTTTATCCACCGCGTATCACCGCGATAAATTAGACCGGCGCGCGCCATTAATTAGTTTTACGCTCCGGAAAATATTCCTCGGCTGTGCCTTCTCGCTGTCTCAAGTGGCTCCGTACTTCCTTTCGGAGGATATTTAAATCCCCCGTAATAAACACAGAAACTATACGCAGGGATTAAGAATTGAATTAATTTAGCGATGATTATGTCTCGCGAATGTTACATCGGATCTGTTGGTCAGCCAGACTATAATAACTAAACAATATTGAATGTCAGCCGCGCACATTAAACGCAGGATCGAAAATGTATCGACATTGTAATGAAATGCTTGACTTGTTGCGGCTTCGTATAATTTAATAATCGATACACGATATTGATTCGTAAATGTAACACACAATGGTTACATCATTATCTCCACGAAATCAGACCAGATTATGCGGATATTGTATGTAACTTCTAATTAAATCTTTCGTTTGATTAAATCTCTCGTATTAAGCATTAAATCAATAAGGTTGGAGTTATATGTATAAAGACGTATAATATATAATAGATACTTTGAGATAATAAGTGACGCAATTAAATTATCGGTCGCGACACGATCGATACGTACACTGTATAATCGCCAATACTTGAGTTTGCACTGTAAAATTGCAATATTCTCAAAGTCCCGATACAAGACACATGAACACGATAAAGCTATTATTATCTCCAATTTTTCTTTATATATCGTTCGATTAAAAATACCACTTTATATATACTTTGATTGCCTTCATAACATCAGCTCAAAACTTAATTTTTATTAACGCACACTCTTTCTTTCTACCTCTTAAAATATTTTAAAATATCTAAAACAATAAAGAAATAAAGATTTAATAATTCTTAACAATACAGAAATAATTATTTCAATTATATGAAATTGTTCATCTTATATTTTATACGTAATAACTTTATCATATATTATATACATTTTTATATGTATATTTTATATTTTTATTATTATAAAATTAAAATTTTTTTGACAAAGATTACTTTTTAATTACTGACAGTTTGTAAGAAAATATTACTATATTTTTTAGTGCACAATAATAATTATTGTATTATTTTAGCTATATTTCTTTAATAACAAGACAATAAAATGTTTTATCTTAATAATAAGCGAACAAAATTCTCTTTTCGCTAATAGTGAAGTAATTAATCACGATTAGCTTCAATCGATTGAGCGCAGTATCTTGGCGGCATTTCAAGAAAACGCAACCATAAACAAGTTGCGAAAAATGAACGACGTTAAAGAAACGATAGGAGTTACGCGAAAAGTCTTGACCGGTATCGATGCATCCTGACCAGCAGACTCTGTCAGAGTATCCTTGCGGCTTTGAGCGATGAGTAGAAAAAAGTAGATGAGTCTCTAACACGAGTTCTCTCTTCGTGAGACCACCCAGACGCGCAGTGAACGTGTATGGATGGCGAAAGAAATTTAGATCTTAGACAATGAGCTGAAGAAGAATCACCGGCGTCTCGGAGCGAGTTCATTACAAATCGCTCGGTTTCTATGATGATGAAACAAGAATTTAATTTTGTGATTTTCGTATTTTGTGTAACAAAAATGAGACCTTCGATCAAAATCGAAGTAAACACGTGTTTAATCCTACAGTATCATTTTTTTTCCTAATATTTATTTTTTTTTATTTTTTGTCCATAACACAATTCTTTGATATAAAAAAAAAAAAATGAAAAAAGAGAAAATACCACGGAATATCACGCGTTGCGTGAATAACAAGGACATTGCTCCGGTTTAGTTTTCACATTCAAATATATCAAACAAATTAAACATTTTAAAAGCGCTACGCATATTAAATAGAAAAAAAATTGATGCCCCTGTTTTACACACACGTGAGAAGAATATTTTTGAGTTTATATAAAAAAATAGAAGTGTATTTATATAACAAGTAGAAATTTTTAGTAAAAAATATATAAAACAACATTGCTCATTAAAAATACACATAACTACTATAGAATTAAAGAATGAAAATAGAAAAGAAATAATATAGAATTCAACTTGGAATCTCCCGAGAACATTCATTAACGAAGGTAGGAGCGTTTATTAGGACTAAATGAAAGTAAGGACTCTAGAAACAAAAATACAAGAAAGGGAGAGGAGACAAAGAGAAAAAGGGAAAAGGGTGGAAGAGAAGAAAGAACATCAGTCAAATACAGCGCGAGATGACAAAGCGAACGCATCGGAAGAACGAGAAAAGAAAGGACACCAGTAATGGCGGTACGTTCGGTAAAATCGAAGAAAAAACGAGGACGGTGTGAGAAAGGTGCAAGAAATGAAAAAAGGAAATATAGAATTAGAGAGAGAAAGGAGAGAGAAAGGGGGAGAGAGAGGCAGATAAAGGGAGATCACGCGAGGATGGTCGAAAGGATTTGGCGTGATTCCAGAACCGGTCAATCGACAGTAGATAACCTCCAGGCTCATCCCGCGCGACGAAAATTCTGCGAGTAAAAAGCTTACGTCGCGGAAGAAAAGAGAACGAGGAGATAGGTCGTGGGAAGAGGTGGAAATGGTGGAGGGAAAACGATATCAAAGAGAAGCCAGCTCGCAAATCATGCTGGGCTTCAACGTCGATTCGTCTTGAGCTGATTTCTAGGCGGTTGTATTAAAACCTGGCAAGGAACACTGGCTAGATTTAACGGTAGCTTCGCAAGTGCAACGGTCCGTTTTTCGCAAATTTACGCGACTAACGCTGTCGTTGTAATTAAATGTCATCGATTAAAAAATATTTTAAAAACGGCAAAAATATAACACCAAAAAATGTTATTTAAATGAGCTAAAGCGAGAAAAAGTCAAAGACATTTTTAAAGAATTTATATTAAACAAATAATTCTGTTAAAACTAATAATGTTTGATCCTTTTATTTCTTTATTATAAAAGAGAACGGAAAAAAGGTGTCTCAAACAAGCAGATAAAAATTATTATAAAGTAATTTCCGAAAATATTGACGATACACGTTACGAAACCATATAAAACCATATAAAATATGGTAAATTGATATGAGACTTATAATACAATACATAAATTAGATTCTCTCACGATATTCGTTTTATGTAAAAGCATATTCTTTTTCTACCTTAATATAATATGCGCACAAGTTTTCGACGAAGATGGAGAGAGGGCCTTTTGAAGTAATAAAGATGTCGAACACAGTCAAAGATTGAATTTTCGACCCGTGGGCTACGGACTACACATAAGAAAGATATTTCCCTTGGAGCTTCAGTACGTCGGATAAGTAAGTGGATAAATTTCTACCGAGGGAAGCAAGGTCGGTGAAAGAAAAGTTCGACAAGATGGAGTTCGGAGAAACCACTGTATAACCAACTGTGAGAATAAAAACGTAAAATTACAATTTGCACACCATTAACCCTTAGATTCTTTCCAAATCTACTATTTTTCCCTCTTTTATATTGTTCTAACAATAAAGAAAGAAAAAAACTTTTGAAAGACTTTTGAAATATTTTCTATAAAATATCATAATATACATAAAACAGCACATTAAATATCCTTTAAAAAATATTTAATATTTTAGCAGAAAATACATGTCATAAAAATATTAATAATAAATGTGAGAGAACTAGATATACATATATAAAAGATGTTCGTTACTTATGATGAAGAAAAGGTTATCATCATTCAAACGACAAAAAAAAGGACTTGCTTGATGCGAGAAAAAATGCGAGGTGTAATCTAGCGTACTCGGGACGAGAGAACAGAAGGGAGCACGTGAAAAAAGGAAACACGAGCTTCGAATCGCGGCAGCGATCAGGCGTGGAGGAAGCTCTTGAATCTGAAATGTCGACCGTGAGACGATAGGATCGTAAAGACGGCGAACCGGTCAAAGATCGAACTCTCGAACCCCTCTGGGTGAAAGGATAAAAAGGAAAAAAAGGAAGAGGCACAGAGAAAGAGAGAGAGAGAGAGAGAGAGAGAGAGAGAAGGTGGGGACGATAGAGGAAAGAAAAAAAGGAAAAGACGGCTGAAAATCCAAGAGTTACGAGGACACGGCCGATATCTGAGTGGATAAATTTCCGACAAAAGAGCCGCCACCACCGCCGCCGTTATAAGAGAAAAGGGGAGGAGATGTAAAAAGGTGTTCGAGACACATAGGGAAAGTCGACGGGGTTGCGCGGCGGATGAGGAGTGATATGAACATGAAACCGAGAGGGATGCAAAGAACGATGAAATCCGGCGAGTGCTCTCCGGCTTTCTGCTTACTAATACAGCCCGGCCATATGCCGCGTAATGTCGCGATTTCTATGATAACGATACCTATTTCTCTCTCTCTCTCTCTCTCTTTATCTATCTATCTTTCTCTTTCCCTCTCGCAGAGAAGAAACTAGGCGCTCATCCAAAGAAGGGATTGGTAGGGATTGGTAGGGCCGGGAAGGTTGGAAATTATGTACCCAGCGGCGGATAAGTGTACTCCTGGCCCGCTTATCTCGATCTAAGAGGGATATTCACTAGTCGCACGACACTTGTATTTACTTTCACGTTTATTTATCATGCTGATGAAGAAAGGCGCTTGGCTTATCGCGCAAACGCGACGGGATTTTGTCATATGTAACTCGCGCTCCGCGGTTCTCTCCCGATTTTGGTGCTCTGAAATTCCTCGGGATTACATTGAAACCCTTATTTAGAATTCTACGACTTTAATACGTTAAGTGACATAAGATTATGAGAAACGTGTTTATATCGATATCGCTGTAATATGAAAATGTATTATAATGTATATTTATGTATATATAAGTAATTTCTTCCTTAAATTTTGATAAAATGTATATGAATTAAAGTGTAAAATTGCATCAAGACTGCACACTCATATCTCTGTTTAATTTAAAATATAGGAGATAACAATGTTGATCAAAAATTTAATTCTCTATACACGCGATATTATAGAGTATAGAGGAACATAGGTTACATAGAGATGATTGAATTAGGCACGAACCGACACAGTTGCTTCCCAATATTAACTCAATTTGCAGACGTAGCGTGTATTCCGTGCATTTGTAGTTGTAGTAAGAGAAACAATTTACAGGAAAACAAGATTAAGCACATCTATAAATTTGATAAAAAGTGTAGATTTCTGCTATAAATGATGTGATCAAATTAGCCTTTCATAACGTATTAACTTATGTTATTAATAATCAAGCTTATTAAATTGGAAATTAATGTTTAATTTTTTCGTTTGATTAATATCATAGTCATTTTAAAAAAGTAGTATAAAACGATAATTATGAAACTAATTACAAAACAAAATATTTATAAAAATAATTATAAAACAATAATTAATAAAATAATAATTAAAATATATTTTATTAGCAACACTTAATTTCGATATTTATTGCAATTCATAAAATTTACCATGTCTCTTGATTTGCTAATTGTATTTATTAATGTTACTGTTTCACTTTTGACCAAGACTGTACGTAATTTACTTTTTGCTGAATATAACGAGGGATGAAACGCATGTGCACTCGCCGTGTTTTTTTTTCTGTAACAATTCGACGAAGCATTTCGTGAAAATTTAGTCTTCGCCCTTATTCCGCCGTACTTTGCAACTTCCCTTAAAACTGCGGCGGCTCGTGAAAAGACGCGCAAGATATCTGCGTGCGGAAAATTCATTCGCGATTCTCTCCCTCTTTCTCCATCTTTCTTTTTCTCGGACAAATAGTAAAAAGAGATACTCGGAGAATAAGGAAGAGAGATCGAATCTCTTCGAAGCGTACCACGATTGAACGCAATGTTTCCGCACGAGTAAACCGCAAGACTGACTCACAATCTTAGATAGAAATCCGTAACCCCGAATACATCGGCGAACGTACTCTCTTCCGCGCGAAAATTTGCGAGAGCTCCGGAATCCTCGCGGACATTTTCGGAAGCGATTTCTACGTATAGATACAACTGACGTAATAAATTCCAGATCTGATCTGGTGAATTTCGCAAACTTTCAAGACGCGTTTCTAAAAACCAAGGCAAAAGCCCGTGTATTAACAGAGATCGCAGAATTTCTATCTAAATGAAGCTTTAAGATACAAAAGTTGATCAAAACTCGAAAGATTCGATTAATTCTTTCACATTTAAAGTTCATTAAGTATGCAAAATAAGTTGTGCATCAACTAAATTTCAAATTCACGATGTGAATTTGAAATAATTTATCTTTAATCATTCAAAAAATCTTTTAATAATTCCAATGTGTTCAGGCGCGACAAAATATCCAATGACAGACATACGCGACATCTTGATGAAAAGCATTAAACGGAAATCTGCATGTATATATGTATGTGCAAGTGCGTAGATCAAACTATTTAATCGTATATGTAACATTGCTTCCCATGATTAAGAGCGGCTCTCGCAGGGTCAAAGGGACAGTCCGTAACGTAATCAGCAGTACAGCTATGTACGCGAGTCTGCATCATTGCCTACTGGAATATTAAGATCGACGATATGAGATAGTCGCCCAATAATCTATCAGAGCCGATGATTTGAAACGTTCAAAGGGATTAGCGTCAATATTATTTACTGTTTCCATACAAGTTAATTCATGCGTAGTATTAATTAACAAGCACCTACATCTCACAGTGCGATTATTGTAACAATTTAATTCGAATATATCGAATGTGACACGAAGCTTGTTATGTAAAATAAAGTACGTACATATAATAATGAAATAAAATATAAAATAAGTAAAAAATATAATTATAATGTCAAACGGAGCAGAATTATATTTTTAATAATCATGGAATAAAAAGTATAAATTTCTACGAGTATCTGATATATTTAATAATGTATAGGATGTTATTATACTGGCTTTCTCGATATAAACGGAGTGGGAAAATTAATTTCATCGAAACGTTGCGCGAGAAACGCTTGCCGGGAAATTGAAATGATTGAACAATCAATTGGTACGCTTGTAGAGTCGCTCTTGAAAGAAAGAAAATATATCGTGTGCCTCGTAGTTGTAATATTTCACGTTCTACACTTCTCCGTTATATAAAGCAAACGTTATATATGCAAGAGATATTTCAATTACAGTTAATACTTCATCTTTGCCAAGTTAATAAACTAGTTTCAAAATAGTGTTTTGATTTTTTTCTTCGAAAAGTTTTGAAATTTCTTGATATACGTTTAAAGAAATGTCTGATCTAAATATAAATAAAAGAGGCGTTAAATCTTTCTTTTTATACACAAAATACAATAAAATTAAAAATAATTTTTTTTCTATTTTAACGTGGATCGATTTGGATCTTAATACTTGTTTATAGAAATCCTAAATTATTATCTCATTTTATTATCGCTCCGATGAAATACGATCTATTGCGAGTGAAGTAGCAAAGAAGGAAACCAGAACGGTGTAAATGCCAAGCAGCAACTACGTGAAAAGGAAATTTATATGTTTCTCTACTTAGAGCTTGAAAATAGTACACGCACACACAGAAACGGCAGACTCTCTGAAACATGAGTAAGTAAATCACAGAGATAATGGTACTAAAACATCGTACTTTCCCTAGAATTCTCATTTCGTTCGAACTATGCGAATATCGCTATTCCTAGGAACTTCTGAGAGAATTGTATATGCTGGTATTAATTAACGTGCGCGCTAATATAATAAATAAATTATTAATTGCTGTGCAAATTAATTATACTACTTTCTGCCTCATAAAGAGTTAAATTTTTTCTAGAATAAAATATTCTATAAAAAAGATGTTCTTTAATCATAGTATTCATATTTTATCAGAAATGATAGAAAATTATTATTTTCAATAAATGCTTTTCTTCAAACGAAAGTGTCGAGGAAAATATGTATAATCAACGGATATAGTTCGGATATTTGATAGAACAACAGATGTCTTTTTTCTCAAACATTACTTCGTAATTTATCTCTATAAATAAATAGTACGCGCGCGCTCTTTACTGCTTTATGAATAAATCGTTTAAATAAGTAATCCGTTGTATAATCGCTAAGAAAAAGTACGAAACGTTTTGCAAACGTAAGATGTGCAATTTCGCCGATTGCATCATACGATACCGCAAGTATACATTAATCTTGGGCATTTTCACAAAACGCCGAAGTATTTCCATTTTCCGGCTAATACGCGTATACATACGTATCTATGCACATACGTTATAACAGCGTACCAGCATGCACCCACCTTAGAGTATCATAAATATTCATGAGGCCATAAATATTCATGCCAACCCCGTTCAAAGGGAATCGTTTAAAGAAGGAAAAACCGAGAGAGAAACGACATCGGGCTTCTTCCAAGAATATATCTCCCTCTTATCTGATGTCATTCGAGACGGAGAAACCTCTACATCTCGAAGGTAAATCCAGATGATACGTCATATTTTTGACGCATTACTACTGTTACGATAAAAAGCTTATCGTATGCTCATCGATGTGTCATATACTATTAAATCATGACAAATTGTCGAAATTATTCTCGTTATAAGTGCGGATTGTTAATTATACTTGTATAACATTAACTGAGATTATTCGCAAAAAGGTTTCTAGCTTACTAAAATGTATTATTTTAAGAAAATATTGCCTTTATATAAATTTAAAATCAATTATTTTCTTAACTAAAAAATTCTAAATTTTTTATTTATAATCAATTATTGAATCAATTCTTTAATAAATGCTTGCAAATTAATCCTTTTTATATATATATATATATATATATATATATATATTATATTAGTAAAATTTTTCAAATGTAAGATTCAAAAAATTAAAAATAACAAATAATGTCTAATAATTAGCGGCATTTGATTATTATTAAAATATATTATAAATATAATATTTTTAACTTTATTTTTAAGAGTAGAATATAAAAGCTGAAAAAATTGCAATGATCGTTGAGCCCTTCTGAGGATGTGGTTTCCTTTATGATTTACGATCATTCTTTACATGAGACTCAGGAGAACGATTCTGCGAAAGAAAATTAAAGGGGAACGAACGTTCCAAACCTTGCCAAACTATATAAAACCATGAACTATAAACATATTTCATAAATATATCATGAAGATTACATGAGACTAGAGGTTTTCCTTGACCATTTACACATTTCATTACCCTCATCGTGATTCTCCTTGTCTTTATTATCGTATGATTATATCAATCAATCGTACATCACGTATCGGAACGATGTCATTTAAAAAAAAAAAAAACCTGTCTGTATATTTATATTATATGATATATCAGACGAGTTAATTAATTAGAAATTATTAATTTTTTACTAAAGTTATAACAATAAAAGATATAATTGTCTTTGTATTATAGTTATTTATTACGCAATAATTTTATTATTGATGCCATATGACAGTCATCAAAATTACGGAAAATGGCTTTTATACGAGCACCAGCGAACAAAATTTTATGTCACAATAAAGGTAAACGTTTGCTATGTTACGCTTTTCCTTCCACCTATTATCTTGTTACGCGGTCGTTGTTATGACCACCCAGAATGAAATAGAAGGAAGCCAGAACCCTAAAGCTTAGAACCCTAAGAGAAACTCGTCTAGCTTTCGCTGCCCTACATGTTTCACCTAAGAAGCATAAGGGATTCTTGGAAGATCTCGTTGAAAAAAATTCATTTCCTCGACAACGATCGTACGAGCATGTTAGAGTCAAGTTTGCGGAATGGCGGGCTGAATGTCGACGCGAGAAGGAAGATTGCAAGGAAAACAAGTTACTGTAACTACTGACCGCAACATGTAGCATTGGGGATATGAATTTAACCGCCGTTGGCCGCGAATTTCACGAAACAGAAGCCAATTTCGAAACTCGGAAGATAAGATAGACATTTCACGATAGACATTCTCGAGATGTAGAATTTACAAAATATTACGCATTTGAAATAAAAGAAAAGAAAAGAAAGAAAAGAGTTTTAGATTTATAGACAAATATATAGATGGTAGATAAATAATTATAAAAAAATACACGAAAAAAAATTTAACGCCCACGGCTCTGAAATATTGAGTGCAAAAGTTCATGCCCTATTTCAATTGATACCGTTATTGATGTCACAACATTGACTACCCTATTTACAATGGCCACGTACAATTACGTACCGTTTGAAAGGTGGTACTCTTACCAATCATTTGAACATAACATTAATTTATTTTTGTTACTTTTAAAGTGTGAGAAAAATTGTTAAAAATTAACGAATTTTTAAAGATTATCTTTGTGATTTTACTCAAACAGATATCACAGAGTGCCTATTCAAATCTTGTAAAAAAATTCCCTGAAAATTCCCTGATTTTCCAGGTATTTTTGTTTAAATTTTCAAGTAAAAAATATTTTCAAAACTTTTTAATTCAACTCTCTAAAATAAATTTTTTTATTATGCATTTTCTAATATTTTTTATTCATACGAAAAAAAATTTATTATGTTAAGACATTAAGTATATAAACAAAAGTATATAAATAAATATATATGCGGTTCTAAATATGCGTAAAAATAGTTTGAATATTTATTAAACAAATTAGATATCGAAACGCTAGTATAACATAAATTTCATTTACGTTCAGTGTCTCAGGCGTAATCTAATTTATATAATTATCTAATATAATATTCCAAGTCATTTTTACGCCTAAAACTTTTTGTAGAACTATGCTAATAATATTTTGTAGAAAAATGCTAAAAAGATTGACTTGTCGAAAGACAAAGACGCAGCATAAACCTGACATCTCAGTTTGTTCCGATTTTTTCTCAGCCTCTTCTTTTAATGGTCAGCGCTATTTATTTAATCTATATCGAGAATTTTAAAATTATTAAAAATAAAGTCAAAACTCTCAACTCAATTAATGAGTTTCCACGAAGTGAAACGCCAATTTCACACACACGGCTGACACAGCCGTTTACAAGTTGAAAAGAAAAATTATATTAATAAGTAAATAAGAAAAAATTATATTAAAAAAAGAATTTTCGAAAAAATTTCCTGAATCCCAATAAAATTCCATAAAACTTTCCTGATTTTTCTATACAAAAAAAATCCTTGAATATTCTCGGTTTTTCATGTTTTCCAAAGAGTAGACACCCTGTATCATCACTTTTTGGGAATATAAACTATTTTTTTACAGTTCTTATAGATGATGTGCGATCTTGATAAACTTCTTTAATGGTTTTTACAATATGTTTGTAACTGTTGAAGCTCCACTAAACTGAAAAATATAATATAAAAATATAATATGCCAAAAATGCACTTTTTCGTCATTCATTTTTAATTTTTTTATAATAACAAAAATAAATCAATGTTATGTTTAAATGACAGATGAGAGTACTTTTCAAACGATATATAATATGCAGACATTATCAACAGCCAATGCTGCGACATCAATAACAATATTAATTGAAAGAGGGCACGAACTTTTGCACTCAGCCAATATTTTCACGTATCGATTCTCATTAAAAAGAAAAATCAATACTTTGATAGAAATTATGGATTGAATATTTAAATTAAAACAAATACAACAAATGCAGATGTTGGAATTTCAATTAATAATACATCATTGATTGTCAAATTCATAATATATATCAGTATTGTATTAGTATCGTGATCATCAAGATAATTAGCAAGCCTGTGATTCACGCTAGGATTGGAAACAAGAGAAACATGTAATCATATACGCGCGATCCTTTCTCTTGGCGCTCCCGTAAAGTTTTAATTGCTAATTAAGTCAATGTGTGTCACTGAGTTATATACTATTGGGAATATGCGTTGCCTCGCAGACCTAATTCAACAGCAATTAGTTGCGTGTCACGTACTGCGCGTCCGAAACACAATATGCTCTCCCTAAATGATTACGACAATTTTGATATAAATTTTTTAATCTATCGTTAATCTTTGATCTTATTTTAGCAAATTAAATATAAAAAACGTTGAGAAGTGCGCTACGATATTATAGGGGAAAAAATATTATCCAGTAGTCATATTTCTTTGTGCGAAAATATATTATGCGACAAATATATATATATATATATATATATATATATATATATATATATATATGTGTGTGTGTATATATAATATGCAAATCAGCATCAAATAAATTATCTTTATTGGTTCATTTCCCAATATTTTTCTTCGTATGCACACTGATTTACGCTAACAATAGTGTACGTCGACGAATTAATTGAATTAAATCGCCCGCAATTTAATATTCATTTCATGCCTTATAGAGATGCCGCGAAGCTCGCAATCCGTATAAATTGCAGTGCCTTCAAAAAGCAATTTCATTTTGTACGTGAAGTTACCGCGGAATATGAAAGCAGGCTATCTTCTCCCGACAACCCTCTCAATTAGGAACCTAACTCTCGCAGAAATTATTACACTAGAAAATATTTGGAACGGTGTAATACCGGAATTACTACGCGCGACGTAGAAAGCAAATTTTGGCAAAAAGTCAGATTTTTCGACTCACCGTGATGCGTCCAAAAATGCCTCCGTCTCTCATCGCATAGCTCGCTGCGATTAGAATTTGCCTTTGTGCCATTTTACGATACAAGCCAAAACATTTTCTGTAAAAAAAAAAAAAAAAAAAAAAAATAAGATTTGGCATAAGAATAAAGTCACATAATCACATATAAATCAATTTGTTTATTTATTCAAAGAGAGGCGAAATGTATCTTTTGTAAAATCACTCATTTTATATAATTTGATGCTTTTTTATTAAATTTAATTAATTGTTTATTATCAAACCATTGTATTATAGTTGCCTATCTGTAATTGATCGTAGTTTATGGAAGAAGAGCGAGAGTAATTTTTAATGCGGCATACAAGATTTCGCCGTTATGCATATTAAATTCTACAAAAAAAAGAGAGAAAATATAAGAAAAAAAGGGCCGCCGTACTTGCAATAACCCTCGTAATTACGCGCTTAAATCACTGTCGGCGGAGTTATTGCAGCGGAATACTTTCCGCGCGGCCGAATGCGCTAGCATAGCGAATGCTCGAATTCTGGCAGAGCGTCAGGTTATCCAACTTTCCGCAATCCTGACAAATTTCTTCCTCCCTTCTCTTTTTTCCTCATCTTCCTGATTTCACTGCTATCCTGAGTAAGCATGTCATTTCTGATGCTCCTCGAAAATCGATGATGTGGCTACTTTCGTAATGTTTGAAATTAAAAAAAAAAAAATTAATTCTCCAGAGTTACAAAACCGGAGAACTCGAGCTTAATGTGAGGCACGCCGAGTCATATGAATGAAAATCATGTCAAGTGAATTAGTTAAATTACATGCACGTCAGAATAGTCGGAATTATCATCAAGCCAAGAACGGAATACATTAATTGTAAGCTTTGTAATAAACTCTTTGAATTCTTTATAAAATAAATAATAATACAATTAATTTTTTTTTTACTTCTATTGTAATGCTTAAAAAATTACAATTGATTTTAAAAGAGTTTCCTCAGTTTTGATATTAATTGAAGAACAAAAAAAAATTTCTTTCTGACTCTTAATATGCTATTGATTTTATTATAGTATCTTAATAATTTGTCGCTTGTTTCGCTTTAATAACTGCTTCTTGCAAACTTTTTTTTATCTTACTAGAATTCAGTGCGACGACTCTCATTGATGAGCATCGTCGCGAGAACGAAATTGCACAGAAGGAAATGGAAATCTCCACGAAATAATCGGCACTATTACAAGCTTAATGCGCGACAAAATTATCCGTAGCAGCACATGTTCGCAAACGCGTTCTCGATTTCGCAGCATGCTTTTCCGCAATCTCTCGAAAATTTCCCTACACTTGTATCCTCCACACGGTGCTCTCAGATGCTGTGGCTCTTTTACATTTCCCACTTTCCGTTCGTTCGCGTTTTAGCCGCACAGACGGCGAAATTGACGGCGACGCCGATCGGGGATTCCTGAACCGGAAATTCTAGGTTTTAATTGCACCCAGGATATTTCGAGAGCGGAAGGCATTAATGGACTGTATCCCGAGGTAGAGCTGAACATTGCCGCTGCAATGTGCGACCTCGGACAACGGGGTGAATGTTTAATTGAGCATTCGGTCGCGCCCGCCCGAACGCGAATGTCTCTCATAATCCAGCGTGCCAATTAACGCTATTAGAGACATCGAGCGCATCGGCACACACGGCCGATAGCGATAAATCCGGTAATTGATTGTGGATCGACACACATGTGCGGCAGTCCATATCGAGAGTGGACCGCGAAAAATCGGATTCACCATTGCGGTGACAAATCACTGATGAGAATTATTAACCATAATCCTTCAAAAGATTGTAGAAATAAAAAAATTTAACATAACGATAAAAAATGATTTATAGCATTTAGTATATCGAATGACGAATGGGATAAAATATATACGTTTTATCAATTTTTTAGAAAAGCTATACTTTTTTTAATTTTAATTATTTCTAAATTTTATTTCGCAAGAAAACTTGGCAGATGTGTTTTATTAAAACTGCAGCTTTGATATTGTATGAAATTGTATTAAATATTGTTGTTCGAATAATACACTACTGAAACTATGAATCCTTTGCTTACAAATCACGCGATACAAATCATGTTACTTCGAAAGCATAACAGTTATTACGTTTGATTTAATTATGAGTCTATCGAGCGATTAATTATCCAGAGAATTATGGCTCTTGGCTATTGTCCCACTATAAACACTCGAATAGTGTTCTATGCCGCGAGCACGAGTGAAATTTATTAATTCTTCGCTTCGGCGATCGTGATTGCAACCAATTCAATCGAATTCTGCCGTACTTTTATTTGTTACGTAAAGTGAATATAGAACGCTCTTGTACCAATTTTTGCTTTTGATTTTCAGTTCGCATAACCATATCTTTTATACCAAAAATACACAGTTATTCGTTATATGATTCTCCCGTTATCGTAACGAAAAGTATTCATTGTATACGCGAAAGTCGATATCTCTATGTGAACTGACGTGCTTCCTCGTTTAATCACGAACGAGGAAAGTCACGTGCCCGAGCTAATTGAAAATTAATTCTCTCCGTGCTGAAGCGACGACGCGGTCGTGAAAACGTGCAAAACTTACTCCGAATTTGCCGGTCGACCGGAAATTGTTTTAGTAAAGCGGATTCAAATCGTACAGATCGCATCGCGCGAGGAAAAAGCACACGACCGAGAAAAGATACAAGCAAAACGCTAATGCCAATTAGAGATTTTCCATGTCGATAGATCACACGAAAGAGTAAAATTCGACGCAACATCATTTATTCTATACTATTTATCGACGTATACAGATTCGCTAAATTATTTATACGAATTTGATTTATTTGTAGAAAATGTTTCATTCATTTTATCGTTGTTAACAGCAACTCATTACTTAAGACTTAGATTTTTCAGAACCATTTGAATTATTTATAAATTATCAGTAAGTGTGCCGTTTATATTCACATTTATTATTTACTCCTTAAGTGCATTAAAAACATATATACTTTATCTTTATTTTCTTGATTCTTATCATTATAATATCTAATTCATTTTATTTAACTTTTGAATATTAACTTTCGTTTATGAATGCACGTTGCTAATACAACGAAGGAAACCTTCTTCATCTGGTGGAAAGGAAGGAAACGACGGAAGCGTTGATACACATCCAGAAAATTCATGTCGCGTCGCATTTCTGCGACTCGCGTCTTGCAAAGTGAGAAAACCCTCTCTGCCACTCTCCTGCCCCCCCCCCCCCCGCTCCCTCCCCACCCCTCCTTGTTCCATATCCTCAACGAGGATGGAACGAACGAACGGCTCGGGCGCGGAGAACTCCGGGTAATAGTCGAAAGTTTATAGAGTCTAACCGGAGGAAAGTAACTGGTTTATGGGGAAACTTTCGCCACGTTTTCACGCGGAAAATTTACGTTTGCAGTGCCTCCGGAGAGCGGACCGGAAATCACAGGCCTGTCCCTGCACTACGCCGTCGGCGAGAACGTGACTGCCACCTGCATCGCTTGGCCGTCCGTGCCTAAGGCCAATCTACAGTGGAACATCAACGACGAGCCGGTAAAGTACCCCTTCACTTCCTTCGTGCGGGCTAACTTCCCCGAGGCCGCATTGGCATGTACGCGTTTGCCTAAACGCGTGAAATGACCTCGTGTCAACCAAGAGAGAGAGAGAGTCCAAAATCGAGATAAGATCGCATTAGTTTGTCGTCACTTTGAAAAATTGGAAGTACAGACCTATACTTTCTTACATCTTTTGCGTTAAATGTGTCTATAAAGGTTTAAATAGAAAAAGAGAAAAAACACAATTATGGAAAAGTGTAGGAAATGTAGTTTAAAACATTGATCTCTCTTTTGCTGAAACTTAATCTTAACAAAAGCGTAAAAACTTGATATCCTAATGCAATATTGGAAAAGTTACAATTAAAAAGAGAAAAAAGTTTAAAAGTTGAAAATAAATTCTAAAATAATAAAATTTAAACAAGATTATGCTATTTTATTAAATATGGAAGCTCCAAATTGTCTTGAAGAAAAGTTTATTTAATGATATGTTCAAAACATATCTGCCTAAAAACATTTGAAATTTGTATGTGTTAAGTTCTCTGATATCATAGTTAAACTTCACGTCACGTTTTTATGCAAGAAAAATCGGCTTCAGTCTCGCTAACGGATATGTCGTTAACAAGAAAGCTGAAACACTCTATATATCTACATGCGATGAAATTGATTTGATAGGTACACGCGTATACACTCCGATCTCGCCGATAAGCTGCTTTCACGGCGGAATCTGATTTCGCGTAAAGCGATAGTGTCCGCGTACGAAGACACCGACATGGCAAGGAAAGCGCGTTGTCGAGAGAAAATCTTGTTTTCTTCTGTAATGTTGAAGTCGCGCCCTAGGCCAATCGGAATTCTCTCAGGGGATGATTAGTATATTCGTTATTTCACGTGACGGATTCGAGAGCACTCAACTCTCGAGAAAATTTTACCTCATCCCTTCTCTAACGGGACGAACGATCTGGGAAAATTCAACCGCCACATGTTCGAAATTCTATGCGAAATTTGCATCGCTGCGAGCAGCAGAAATTTAAACCGATGATAATTTCGAATTCTTTTTTCTTTTTTCTTTTTTTTTTTTTTTTTTTTTTTTTTTAATTTTGACGTGTAAATTTAATTCATTTTCAATTTGCACGAGAATCTAAATTTTTTATTTTACTTAACAATAATCTTTTTTTAGTTGTAATTTACATTTCTTCATATATGCATATGATTACATACAGATATATTTTTTACATGCATGGAATACTGTAAAAAATAATCTTGCTGAAATTAAATCGAATTCAAACTACGCTGTGTAGAAGTTTTTTTCACGAGGCAAATTGAAATTTATGCGAAGTGAATTTAAATTTATACATTTTTCGGATGCGTAAAATGTACAAATGTATGCATGCTTGATACGTTAATGATTGCAACACAAGGTGTTCTTGTTTTTTAACAAATTTTTCATAGTGCCACGATAACTTTATGTTCGCGCGCACATTATAATTAAATTTAATTTTAATTTTTAATTTAAATTCTCCACGAGCGAGCTACGAAATAATATAATAAACGAATATTGCCTATATAGTACTCGTTCATTAAAGTATACAGGATATAACAAGATTAGTGAAGCAAAACGTACAGTATCCTTTGATCAATTTAGAGTCAATTTTACTTTAACAAAAACTCGATTGATCTCATCATAGCATTTTGTAATTTTTTAAGTCTCAAGATTAAACATTTCAGTTATTTGGGACGGCATCTCAAATAAAAATTTTCCTACGTTAAAGTCAATTTGAAATTAAATGAACAGGAAAATTTTATTACATACACATTTGCGGTCCCTGAAGCCTCCTTTCTTTCTGCTTTCCAAATTTCCAAGTCGCAATTTCAAAGAGTTGAATTTTTTCACTTTATCGCCACTTGCGATATCGCGAGGGAATAGTCAGTGCACGCAATTTCCCGCTTCATTATGTGTTTGCAACTGAAAAATATTAATACTGAGAAGAGGAAACATTACAGGAACAACGCGAAGCGTAGTAATATTCGTGGAATGCTCAGACGTAAGAGAAAAAAAGCAACGGGACGGTTTACGAGCTCGACGTAACGTAAAAGATTGTCGTGCAATGTGCAAAATGTGTTCCTCAGAAAAGCGTAATTTCGCGCCAAATTGATCGCCGTCGTCGCAGCCAAAGCAAATCTCCGTTGAACCGTCAACAAAGCGGCGGGCAAAGTACATTTCCCTCCTTTCGCCCGAAGCGCTCTCGGTACTTTGATTGTCGCGAACGTACCTGTAAATTAGAACGAACTGCGCGCCTCGAGAAAAACGACAAATTGCTCGCAGCATCGTTCACGTTTTCTATGCAGGTCGATTAACCCTCGCGAGACCAAGTTCTGAATTGTAATACCACGGATTACAGCTAGTTCAATTATCCTGCAATCATCCGAAAGTATATTTTTCATACGATACTAGATTTTTCTCTTTTTATAACCATTTCTTTTTTAATATGTTATTAATACATCGAAAAAAAAATATAATTCTCGAAATGTTACTTTATAAGCTCTTTTAATAGATATTCTTAATAAATAAGAATATTTTCTTTTTATGTGATATTAAAAAAAAATACCTTATTTATGAGTTAAGTAAAAATTATATTTAACTTGTCAAAGAGTTAATTTTAATAAATAGCAAAAGTCTGTTTGTAAAATGATTTTTTGTTATCATTGGATTAATAATCCTAAATATTAAATAATATATAATGATAAGGAAATATTCCATTCAATATATATTTTTACGTGTTAAGAATATCTGAAATTATTTTATTTTTTAGAGGATTTCTCTCTTAAACTAAGAGGAACCTTTTGTCGTTTTATAAAAATATATAGATAAGTAAAATATTCCTAAGAGAGAGAGCTGAGAATGTAATTTTTTCGGTATATACCTTAAATTTTTAGGACAAGTATTTAAATGGATTAAAAAATAAAATTTACTAAAGTTGTAAATTTTTCTTAAACCTGCTGAGATAAAATATTCGTATTATAATTTAGAAAACGAATGTTAATATTAGTTAAGTTAATAATGACAAATAACGCTTTATTCATTTCATCAATGAATGATTGATAAGCTATGTGCTTTATGAAAAATTATATAATTGATTATGCACAAAGTGTTTTATTCAATTTAATTACTAAGAATATATACATATAACGCATGAACGCAGTATACATGTTTACAAGTTTATTGTAACGACATTTTATTTTTTCGATTGTAAAAGAAAACTTCATTGCAAGTTTTCATTGCACCTTTTTATTTCTTTCTTCCGTCCAATCGATGTAAATTTTGTTGAGTCCATTCGCGCAAGTGAATGAGCGAAGTATACAAAGTTGGCGACACGCTTCTGATAAGTTTTCTTTTATCTACTTCCTTCGTTCGATCTCATTTCGCAATCGCACTCGGTATTACTTTGCGAATAATTCGAGTTTACGATTTCGTAGGGATGAGAAAGAACATCGATCTGGTTTTATCGTTCCCGCTCGATGCAAAAAATGCATAAGGAAAATTGAGGCTTTTTTTTTCATATATCTTATGTGTATATCGATCGATCGTGAATTACCCGCACATCCTGCCGGTCTGCATTTGTTACGGGAATTTTATTTCGCGAGTGCTCGATATAAGTTCGCAAATAATACGAATTTACGATTCCTATATAAAATAGAGGAAAGGTATCGATGTGAACGAACTTTATCGCTCGTCCGAGAGAGAAAAAGTGGAAACAAGATTTTTTCGCATCCTCCCATGAGAGTGCGATGGATCGATCGTAAGTCATCCGGCATTGTACGATAAAGCCAGCCAACACAATGGCTGGGTGCGTGCCTTTTTATTAACATACGAGCCGAAACTGCGATCGCGGTCGATATAGTGACATATGGCAGCGCTGAAAACCGCCCAGACGCCACTTTTTACACGTAATGGCTCGAATCCGACGTCGCCGTCGGTCGCACGTCTTTTTTTTCTCTGATGCGGAGTGATATACGGGCGGCTGGCATCGGCGAGATGGGAATTTAATGCGAGCCCATATTTGAATGATACGACGCTTTTTCAGCGACTAGCACGAGAGATGGTAATAGTCTTTCTTTATTATTACGTTCCTACGCGGACAAGTTTCGGCCATTTTTCAAAAATCGCGCTTCAAAGTCACGCGAAAAGTTTCCAACTATCCCATATAATTTCTCCAATTCGATTCAAACTAATCCTAAGTAAAATAATCTATTATATTTTCATCCACGTGTATACGTGCATAAAATAATCATCATCCTGCGTAATCATTTTCTCCCGCTAGCTATTAATTTTTTATTGTTGAATGTATTTATTAATATTACTTCTTTTAATCAATGCATTGACATTTTTCTAAAATTATAAAACATGATTAATTTTGCGCGCAAAATTTTGTATAAAATATGAAGAGTGTCTCGGAATATTTTTTTTTTCTTCATGTTTCTTTTCCCTTGAAACACGTAATCTCTTTGAGGAACAATTTATGCTCTTTGCTGAACGCATTTGAACCCGTAATAAAATGGGTGTCTTTATGTGAAAGGGGATCCGTACTTGAACGTGATCCCGAAGAAATCTCGTAAAGTCGTTTGCCGCTCGTGAATTCTAAGATTCTCGCGAATTTCATATAGAGCGCCATAGATATACAGTAGTGTCAAGACACATTTTAAAGGAAGTACAACGAATCATCCGCGAAAAATGTAGTAAAAATTGAAAAGAGTTAAACGGTTCGCGCTCTGCCAGACTAAGAATGAAGTAAACATCGACAAATTTCCTACAATTTTACGAATTATTGACAGAAACTCTCTCGCAAAACTTATATCCCATCTTTGAAGAAGGTTGCGATCATAATGCTGCCCGTTTCCTATATATGTTTCTTCCCTTCTCTCTCTCCCTCCCGCCCCTTTTGCCCTCTTGCTCCTTATCATGGCCGAAAGGCTCACGCACTTCAAGATTCTGGAACAGGCTCGTCGTAAAGGGACGCCGTCGTTCATGCTCAAAAGTTATCAGGAATCCTCTTAGAACGTCGTTAAAATTCACATGGAATCCGCAGCGCTTCGAATTTAAATTATCTCATTCTAGGACATACGTCTAAAAACCCCACGTAGAACGCGCGCGTCAAGAACAGTCTTATCATGCATATATCAACTCTGCAATATGCTACAAGAATTTTCTCGGTGTATTTTTAGATGTTTCTCAGAATGAAACTATTTAAATTCTTCACATATAAATATCTATTTTTAAAAAGAGAAGGTATCGCGAATTTGTGCGTTCGATATCTCCTCTTTAATAAATAGTAAATTTTTCAAAAATAATTTTTTACGGTTTCGAAAAAGATAATAAGCATATACACAACAGGCCATCTATATAAAAAAACGCTAAGATTCCTATCATTCTTTTTTTTATTTTTGAGAAACAAAGAATTCTTTAGTATCGGTCTCGTTTTTTGGCGATAAGTCGTAATTGTGTGCGCGCTCTTATTTTGGGGAAGATATCCCAGAGGATCCTACGAGTCTGGTAGACCGACACGATCGCCCTGAACGAGTCAGATCGAATTCAGACATTCAACAGAATTAGGCGATCGACCAGTAGCGTACGATACCCGTGGGATCACGGGTGGAAAAAATGCCCGCGAGTTTCTGCTCGTCACTTTTCGTTATATTTATGAGCCTCACAACACCCTAAAGAATATATATACTTATACGTATAAAATACTTATGCTATTCTTTAGTGAGTAAAACTTTTTGTCTTTATCTTAATTTCTTTATTTATATCTTTATTTATGTTATACTTTTTTTCTTTTCTTATGAAGAACACTTAATTTGTGATTTAAAAAGAACTGAATTTCTGAGTAATTTTATTATTAATTATGGGTTATTGTATATTTTTAATCGAAACCATAATTATATCGTACACTTTTTGCACTTCGTAAATGGAGACATTTTATATGCCAAAATCATTCTAAAGTAACCATTTTATCTTTATAAGTCACATCTAGAATAATGTAAAGCACCCGCAAACTCAATCGATTGCAAAGCATTTTGAATAAATCGATATTTATTTGCCCGTAGAAGATGTAACGAACAAAATTGTTACATTGATACAATTTACGATAATAAAGATTATAAAATTATAACATCAACGGATTACAAAAGATCACAGCTTGGACTAGATATATAAATCTTAGAAATTGCTCAGTAATTTATTTTGATCAAATTATAGTTTTATCTACGATGTAAATCATAAATCTAACATGAAGAATATATGATGAAAAAAAGATTTACGTAACTATATAAGCTTAGTTGTAATCGATTTTATAAGACGCGCACAAAAAAATTCATGACTTACATTAGCAAAGCTATATATCGCGAGAATTGTTCTCTTCTCAAGATGCGATCCGTGGATTGGTCGGCGAGAAAATTGTCTCCGATATCCACAAGTTCGATTACTGCGACTTCGTAGATAACTCGAGGTTCGTCTTCGCACCGGGATCGTCGCACATGTGTGCGCCCTGTGTACATCACCGATCGGACCCACGGGAACTGTACGTAGTATATACATAGATACACGTTCACACGCGTGTATCTATGTACTATGTACATGTATTGTTACGGCGAGCGCGAGCGACCGACATTCCGCGCGTTTCATCGAAAGTCCTGACATGAGGATCAAAACACCGCTGGGAGATCTCCCGATAAACAACGGACAAGTCGATTTGTACAAGTTGCACGTATGCGAGACCATCCGGATAGTCGCGCTTTTTGAAACGGCGGTTTTTAACCATCGCTGTGTAAAATCCGTCGAATATGGTGGATATGTGAAATTTGCATTTGTAAAAATTGTCTGGAAATCTAGTACTTTGTCATAAAAAAATCTGCACATATAAAAATCAAAAATCAAATATATTGTACAATATTATATATTTGATTACAGTATTAGAAAATAATATAAAATTAAATAAGTATAAAAAGAAGCGGGAAACAACAGATATGGGATCCGAAGTATAGAATAGCGCGATATTTTTCATTATTTAGAAGTCTTACCGATCACCGCTGGGAAATCATCGATAAACATAGTATCTCGATACAAGCAAGCGGATAAAACAATCGGTCCAGTTTTACGACCCAGATATCGGGAGAGAATATGAGCGCACTTTTATCGATTGTATCATTGTTCCTACTTCTATGATTTCCATCATTTTTAGCCGTCCTGGATTTTTAACGTCAAATATCGCGAAAATATTCTCATATTTTTCACGAGGACGTGATACAACGGAAATAGCGACAGACACATCCAGATATAATTTTAAAAAATTCTTTAAAAAAAAAATATTTTAAAAAATTATACTTTCTTGTACATTTTTAACGGTTTCACTCGACACTAGGTATTCTGTCTCGGAAAAATTGCAACAGCGGTTTATTACAATGCACATGTGTCTTCCGAATAATCGCATGTTAAAAAAAAAAAAGGAAGATAACCCTTTAAAATTCATTATCATCAAGAGCGGCGAGAAGAGGTGAGCTGTCGAAGAGAACGAGCGAAAAGGGAATTGTGAATCGGAAAGGGCACGAGAGGATCGGATAGTAAGGGCGAGGTCTCGAGGGGCCTCTTTGCCCGGGACGGCTTTGATCGTGTTTTCGTCGATGGGGAAAATTCGAAACGCTTTCGCGAGAAACGCGTTTCGTTTTCCCGCCTAAGCTACGACATTCCCTCCGTTGCTAGAGAAATAAAGCGAACTGAAAAGATCACACGTGTGCATAGCGCGAGCTATGCAGCTAGTTTTCCCTCTCGGCTCATCCTGTCACTCCCTTTTGCCCTTTTTGTACCGGTCCTTTGCCCTTTGCTCCGATTTCTTGCATGTCGAATAGTCTGCCCGTGCGCGATGCGTGTTAGTTTTTCTCCGTTAGTTTTTTAGGTTCATTAGCAAACGTCAAAGTTAAAACTCGACGTCGTAAAAGTTGTTATTGGTGTTTGCGTAAAAAGTTTTCGGAAAAACGCCCTGTTATTTTTGAACCACGAACATTTAAACCGCAATAGTTTATGTGAGAAAACTCAATTTCAAACTAGTCAAAGAATCTGTAGAAAGAGAAACACAGTAGCAACTTGAAAAACGTTTCTGACATAATAATTATATGTCGTATGATTATTATGTCAATACATATACATATACATATATATGGAAGATATATGATTAGTGTTTTATTATTTAGTATCGTACATTTTAACTGTATCATTTACATAATATTAATATAATATTTTATTATGTGTAATAGTAAAATTGTGTTCATTAAAATAATATAATCAAGTAACAATAATGTCATTCTTAATTTATCGCTAATAATGTAATAAAATTTTGAATATCACGATATTTCTCTCTTTTAGATATAAATATCACAATTTGTAAATTTCTCCAAGAATTTTTATCCGAATCGAGAAAAGAAACATATGCGCGTGCTCGATTTTTCATACTTCGCAAATTCAATTTAATGGCGAGGAGAGTGAATGTAAGAGACGGTTAATTTTCTTATCAGAAAATACGGCACCCCTCTGTTCGAAGGATAAAAGCAATCTACGCGAGGACAACTAGGAAACAATTTATTCGGTATCGAATGGCCGCATTTTCTTGTTTTCCTCGAACTTGATTACGTGTCCGACCGATCGGTCGATCGAATCACTACCATCGTCTGCCTGTAGTAGTCTCGTGTTGCAGTAAGTCTCCCCCTCCTTAATTTCTATCACGAGACTCGATGACAAATAGGGCGCTACAAAGAAAGAAAAAGCAATAGGCTCTGCGATTGAACGGCAAATGAAATTATTAATATCTTGCTATCTGCGGAATCGTGACGCCATGAGATTCATCAGAAACGGGAAATCAGATGAGCAAATACACTTGTTCGATTTGTTAAGCGTACGGTAAACTAAAAGATTTGATTAATTAATTCAGGCACGAGACAAAAAACAATATAGTGATAGAATCTACTTCAAATATGTGTAACCGAATTATCTAGGTTTTCAGATTGATTAATATCGCAACGTATTATTTATACACACGACAGATACAATACCTAGAGAATTCATTGTTATTATTAATAGTAATAGGGCACATTAATATTGCACATCAGAGAATATATAATTCATATCTAAACAGCGTCTATGTAATTGTTATGCATATGAATTTAACGATTTCCAATCTAACTATTGTAGGTAGATTACAAATATTTCAGCACATATATATATATCTAATACACATTATGGACAATCTAGCAATTAAACAATTCAATATTCTGCTAATATAACGACCAATTAACTATAATAAATATTTATTATACAATACTTTTTTAACAGATATTTCAATGAATAAAAATTTTTGTAGCATCGAAATTTAGCGATTTTAAAATCATATAAATAATTAGATAAAAATTAATTTAGCCTAAAATAAAATCTAATGTAAAAAATTCCTGTGAAATTCAATACAATGTTTCATTCACATTATTTTATCATAATCCTCTATCACTTCTATTCTATTCGCGTAGAAAACATTGTATGTAGGAATATCCTACATCTTCCGCTTTTCCCACGAGACCACAATGGTCCATCTAAACGGTAATCCGGTGGGTCTAATACTCTTCGTCGCGACAAATTAACCGATTCCTATTAATAGCCCCGATCATACACGATTTGAGCACTGCAGATTATCAACTAATTGGATTAGCAATATTAATGCTGACGCGGGGGCGTACCCCTCATTAGGTTCACTCAATATTGCACGGCAATATTACTCATTGCGGACCGTGCACACAAACGCGCACACTGCACTCACGTGTGTCTTGCACACATCGTAAACCCCACCATTATACGTAGCCGCCCGTATAATGGTCAGCACGTGTATGCTTACGCGCGCAGCAAACAGAAGCACACGCGCGTAGGCGTACATGTGCCCGAGACGGCAAATTTCGCGATCCGACGCACGTGACCGGAAGTACACACGAAATCACGAATCTCGAGCTCGTTAACGTGGAAGGAAGATCCCCGGCTTGATTATTGCATTGATTCGCCCTCGCGCGTGCGCTAATTATTATCGTCATCTGTGATTATTATCGTCTCTGGACGGGAAAATGCTAATGATATCGCGTGTGTGTTTCTCGCCCGCATTGTCTTCGACGGATATATAATACATATTTAATATATAACCGTGTATATACTGTGAATATTACATCGAATTATATTATTTCTCTCGCTTTACATATGATAAATCCCTGTTTACATATAAAGTGATAATAAAGTGTAATGCATGTAGAAATCGCATATGCAACATATGCATCATACATACAAATTATTGTTCTAATATATATGTGAATTATTATTCATATAATAATAAAAATTAATTTACAGAAATTAATATAAATGCAGCATATTTTTTTTCAGAAAGAATCAATACAACGTTATTTCAAAAGACTGAAGATTTTGCAAAAACTAAAACTTTATCATTTCGATTGCCACGATCGCTACAACACGTGAAATGCAGACATTATGGAAGAAAGCTGCCTTAAAATTATGTTCTAATCTAGAAGTCGGATGGATTTTGGAAACGAGCTCTTCTCGCGCTTCGTTGAACATTTCGATTAAATGTATAGCTGCCCTTCTTCGTGGAATGTTTGCTCCAACTACATCTGTTAGAGAACCGTGCGACAATCAATTTGTACGAAAGACGGCAAATGAGATTCGCTTTAAACATTTTGATTGCTTAAAGAATAATATTGGATCGAAAAGTAATATCGAGAAAAAAATGTTACACGCGTTTGAATTAAAACGACAATAATTTTTTTAATAATTAATTTTTTTTTATGTGAAAATCTCTATTTTACTGTATTACATTAAACGTGATTTTTGATAAATAAATAAATACTTGATTTAATCTAATGTTTCAGAAGAAAAGAAGAAGAAGAGAATATTATACACAATTTTGAATATCTAAAAGCATTTTAATAATTAATTGACTACTGCGAGTTTATAGTTAATACGCGTGAAATAAAGAGATATTAAAAACTCAAGAGTGGTAACAATGGGATCAAGTAACGTTTTACGTCAAGCAACTTTGCGCTTATTTAATACTGCGGAGGGATACTCTTGTGTAGCTTCTCTGGAAAATTTCCTCGACACTCAATTCCAAAAGTTCTTGTTATGCAAATATACTTTCAGCAGCTCACAGCGAGTATTTATGTTAACTTTATTGCAACTGACCTCGTAACTTCGGCTATGCAGTACTTACAGCCGTGCGACTTTGCTTCTGGGAATAAGCAATTCGCCGCGAAACGAAAGAAAACATTGATTGTGTGGAGGATCTGGCGGAAGAGTTTAATAAAGTTTCTCAAATCGTTCCGCTCTAATTCTCCCGTATAAAATATCGACGTAGTAGAAGAAAGCTACATTTGAATAGCAGTCACAGTTAAGCAAATTCAATAAATTAAGTACGAAATATACTAAAACGAACGTATATGCAGTTTCACATATAACTTTAAAATAGCAGCTTCCGGAAGAAACATATGCGATAGCTTTATGCAATCACAATCTTGAAGAATAGCCCTTCTTCTGTTATTTTTCCGTTATTCCAAAACCGGTTTTGCGGGAAACTGCTTGTGCACTGTTCGCTGAATACCTAATAGAACGAGCTAAAGGATACGTGCATTTTAAAAACAGAATGAGACGCTAAACGACCATCGCATTCCGTATGCAATGGCGCGATCCCTCGAAACAATTCATTTCCGATATTCACGAAACCTTCAAAATGGGCAATCGCAGCCAAAATTATTTCGCAAAGCCTGATAATACGCAACATAAAAAGCTCGATGCAGAGCAGCTTAGTCGTAAGAAAAAAAAAAAAATAAATAAAAATTCCAGCGGTTTACAAAGTATCCTTGACCGACCTCGCGTTGTTTATCCGCAGTTTGAACGAGCAATGAATTTTTACGCGAAACGTCGATAAGGCCTCGCACAATGCATAGGAAGCGACCGGAAAACCTCCGATAGGAAACGCGCAACCGGTGGGTGGGCGCGACAAAAAAAAAAAAAAAAAAAAAAGAAAGAAGAGAAAGAAAAAACAGCGCGCGGAAGATTTATTCCGCTCGTATCCGCGCGGCCGATACCGGCCATTGATTTTCCAGCCGCGTGCCTATCGCGCGCTGATTTCGCCCACCGCAAGAACGTGTCGCTTTTGTGCAAAACGAACCGATCTCTCCCTCTTTCTTCCTCTCTCTCTCTCTCTCTCTCTCTCTCTCTCTCTCTCTCGGTTGTACTGTATTGTATTTTACCTTTACCGTATAACGGATACAATCGCGGAGCGACGAGGATTGCCGCTCCCACCGTTTAATCTCGCTTTCCTCGTTAAAACTGCGAGTTCGAAACCCGACGTGCCCTTTTATTTCAAATGTCACGCCGGAAATCTTGAGATATGTTCCATATCATACTTTGTTACGTTCGTCTTTTTTGACAAGGTATATTGTAAAAAATCCTATACCTATCTACATGTGAGAAGATTTAATAAATAAATTTATCTTGATATCTCGCGTTAAATTCTCGATCAGTTTAATTATAATAATATTACTCGTTTTATGTGTAAAATAAAATTTATTTTATCGGATCGATAATATTTTTACACGAATCACGTAAATACGCGTCGCAAATATCTCGTACTCTCCTGCATACATATATTTTGTAAAATCTGTTAAATTATTTATAAACGAGATATTAATCGCGATTTCTCGCAGTTCAGTAAAATCATTCATTTTTTTTACTTTACAAAAAATATGACGTTTTTCACTCTTCCAGTACGTCACGAGGATGTAATAAGCGTTCTCCTCGTTATAGTCTGACAGAATTTAAATCTCGAATATTCCATTATTCCTCCATTATGCCTCATGACATTCGTGCATCGTATGTATGCGCGCAAATATACATATGTATTGCAGAGTGCACGGATCAGCACGACATATCATTCTAAAGCAGAACTCAAAGAAAGATCCATTAACGATGCTGTCGTCTCGTTAGAACCGCTTCATGCAGACGTATAATTCACTAACGACGCGATAAGCCTGTCCACTTGATCCCATGTTAAACGAAATAGAAAATCTCCAATTTAGTATAATTCTAGAGTAACATCGATCGAATATGAAAATTAAAAAAAAACATTGATAAAAAGAGAAAAGATGAAAAAAAAAGCAAAGTTAAAAAGTATCAATTTACAAAATTTACTCGACATGTCCATATTTGCTTTACTCTTAAATTTTTCAGAATATTATTAATTAATAAATATTTTTAAAATATGACCGTAAAATAAAAACATCAATTATTCAAATAAAGAATGTTCTTTTTTTTTTTTCAAAAAGGGTCTAGGCTTTTTTGTCAGATTTATTTCCGTCATAAATTCTCAAATTGCATTGTATATATATATATATATATATATATATATATATATATATATATATATATATAAAATTGTGCTACACTTATCATGTCTCTTATCATGGTTTTATATTTTTTTTCGTCGACCGAGCAAAGAAACACTATAAAAGAAAAGAAATCCCAAACAACGATCGACGAGATGCGGTTCAATCGTTAATCGCGATTTTCCTGCTGTAGAACGAACTAGGGTGCCGAAAGGGAGAAAAGACGAAAAGAGAGAGAGAGAGAGAGAGCTTAAAACAAAACTCGTCCGAGTGTATGTGTGGTATCCGAGGGATACGTGACGTGTCGTACGTGGTGCTCCCACAGGAGATTTTCCTCTCCTCTAGTTCTCTTGCGACTTCCTCTCCCCTCTGTTCATCGCGATATCCACTTATCGACATCCCTCGTCAGGAGATGCGTTACCGCGGAAATGATACGTACGTGTCAGAACGGCAAAACCGACGCTCTTCGACAGCTAACCCGCCATTTCGACCAATGGATCACGCACGGATCAATTTCCTTGAGATTCCTAAGGAATCTTAAGGTAGAGTGCACATATACCAGATTTTTCTGGAGAAAATGCATCGGAACGTGTTTGATATTATTCAATAATTAATGGTAATGCGTTTTGAGAATTGCAGACTTGCGGATTTGAGAGAGAAAGAAGAGTTGCAAGTTTTACGAGTTGAATATTAACATAATTGAAGATTGAAATTTAAAGATTAGAAAAACTTAATACTTGATATATACAAATACATATTTGAAATTATTATATTTATATCATTTGCATTAAAAATATTTTGAAAAATTTGTTCTCTCTCAAGAAAATGTTAACATCTATGTTGAAAATAAATATTGTGGAGTATGCCCTGAGTTGAATAGCATCGAAAACTGGCTGCAATCTAAGATCCAGAATAACAAGTCAGAAGAATGTTTTCAACATCGCAAAATCTATTATTCAAAGCTTGTTTGGACTCTTCTGTAACGATATACACGGTGCGCTGCCTAAGTAAAACTCTATAGCGCGTATCCACGGACATTTTCATAAATTTCCTATAGACTTTCGTATAGACTTTTCCTATATTATGTGCGCGTAGAAAGTTGCAACAATACTCTCATAGAAATATCAGACAAGCGGCTAGGAATAGTGTTTCATCTACATGCGAATACACAAACACATAAAAACATACACATACGTATGTAAATACTAATAATTCGCGTCATACACACTCCGATATTGCACAGTAGAGTTACGTAAAATGTGCGTTTTACATTTCTTTAACCATTTCTATTGTCCATCGAGATAAAAGAGAACGTGGACATAGTTCATCGACACAGAGTGATTTTTTCGAATTTCAAATTTTCTATACGATATCAAATAGATCAAAAAATGTGATTTCTTGAAATTCCATCTTAAAAAGACAGCATTTTTAATAGATTCATTTATACCTAGATACTTGAGCTTTTTATTCTTCAGTTAATTTCTCTAGCCAAAAATACAAACGAGTTACATTTATATACGAGTTAGCAGCGGGTACAAGTTAAATATTTAATTAGCTAACGAGATAACTTTTCAAATTTTCTATACGATATCAAATAGATTAAAAAATGTAACTTCTTAAAATTCTATCTTAAAAAGACAGCATTTTCAATAGATTCATTTATACCTAGATACTTGAGCTTTTTATTCTCCAGTTAATTTCTCTAGCCAAAAATACAAACGAATTACATTTATATACGAGTTACCAGCGGGTGCAAGTTAAATATTTAATTAGCTAACGGGACAACTTTCGTCCCGAGGACGTACGTACTCGTGCGATTATCCGAGTGTCCACTCGAGATAATGGCAAAGGAGAAGCACGTGCGGGCATATGTAATTTATGGTACGAACTTCATGTATTTATTTTAGCCCTGTCGTAAAATTAACAGATATCACAGACCGGTAATTTTCGAGCAGCATATGTTTCGTTCCAACTTACCTTGATGGGTTTCTACTTCGATCCATATGGTTCGTCTGTAACATACAACGAGTATATAAATATCTAAAGTATATTTCATAAATATTATATCAAATTAAATATTTCATTACATTTCATATCCCTTTTCTTTTCATCTTACTATCTAAAGTGTAAAACGATTACAAAATCAAATAAACAGAAATAAAATAAAATTCATGCAAAGAGTATTTATTACTTTTTACCACTGATTTTCTCTCTATTATAGCAACTGTCTAGACAATAGTCAAGAATGAATAATCAAGATATATTCGATAATCTGTCCAGAGATGTCGGCACGATTGTCGTTTCCATCGAATAAGCAAACAATCGCATGTTTCACAATGTTGTGTCACCAAATATTTCATTAGCATTCGAGAGAGAGAGAGAGATAGAGAAAAGAGAGAGAGAGAGAGAGAGAGAGAGAGAGAGAGAGAGAGAGAGAGAGAACATTTTCTGGCACCAAGTACATAATTCGTCGAGGAGAATATTCGTAAATGTCGCAGGAACTCCACGTTTTCTCCATAACGCGCGGAGGGTCACGTCGGCAGTTTGTCCGCGGAGGATGGCTAACGCATCCTCCTTTTGTTTTCATACGAACAGAACTTTTTTTTTTCCTCCGACTAGAGAGATGCTCAAAAGTTTTAACGAGGGCACGCGGGCAGAGCGAAGAGTTGTGTTTGTGAATGGACCGTATTAATAGCCCGAAGCCAGTTCCACGACGTTCCCATGGAAATTCATTAACTTCATGAAATGTTTTCTTTCCCTACTCTCTCTCTCTCTCTCTCTCTCTCTCTCTCTCTCTCTCTCTCTCTCTCTCTCTCTCTCTCTCTCTCTCTATGCGAACTCGACTCTTTACGCGTCGCGCTCACGGCAGCTTATGATTGCCTGCTGCAACGTTAATTACGGTTTCCCTTTTGCAACTGTTATATATTTGCGACGATATAGAAACATACTTTATTAGTGTACCCATAATGTAATCAAAATGAAATTATTTATCGTTTACTGTATATGTGTAGCGATAGTAAATATCGCGAAATGAAAATCATAACATTTCAATTTAGGAATTATTTAATGATGATAAAATAAAGGGGGAAAGGGGCTTTATAGGAAAATAATTCTACATCATTAAATCACAGCGTTTCCAAAAGCACTTCCATGGCAGAATTAATCTCGTTGTTTGTATGGGAGGGAGGAGGAGTGAAGGGGACAACAGTTTAAACTCATGAAATAATAATAATAATGAAGTGAAAACTAATATTGATATTTATAATCAATATCTATTTTAGTTTATCCATCTCTCGATATTTAATAAATCGTCTCATTTCTCAATCGATATTTCACTGTTTGTAAATCACTACCCCGCTACCACATAAGTTGATACAACAATTGCATTTTGACTTGAAATGCCGTACAAAGGTCCAAGGAACTATATGCGATACACGTTAACGGTCCAATTATGGTCCGCTAAAAGGCAACGCGGATTGAGATTTGGCCGCGATAATGACCGGCCTCGCTGTAATAACGATTACCAGCATGCAATTTGATAAATTACCCTAGGGCCAGCTAGGGTCGGCCAAGTTCATTCTAGTACGCGAAGTACCGCCGGTGCCTCAAACCCGTTTACGGCGTCCGGCGATATACCGTATCGTAAAACAAATGGCACGGTGATAACGCGAAGATAAATCAAATTACGGACTCTATAATCAGAATTGTGCAACTGAATCTGATTAATTTCAGAATCCCAAGTAGCGTCGCTATGAAATTCAAAATAGTGTTTTGCAATTCTCCAGCTTCTCTTCTCTCTATCTCTCTTCTTCTTCTCTCTCTCTCTCTCTCTTTCCTTTCTTCCTCTCTTCTTCTCTTTCTTCGAATTTTCAACTATACAAGGCAAATTTTCACGGATTGTAACGGTAAAGTTTTCGCGTTGTTTCCGTAACTTTCAATCTTCAACAATATTTCAATATGTACAAAAAATGGCACGGATTTATGCATACAGTCATGCATTGTGCATTGCAGTCGTATTAATTCTTTCAGCCGCTAGACGTATGTTTACGACATGTGCAACCGATCCTAAAAAATCGCGATAATATTTTTATCTGTCAACGGCACAACTACAAATCACGAGAACCATATCGGATATTATAAATATAAATCACGCTATTTTTGCACAACTTTTTAGTAACAACCATTTATCTAGCTATTTAATTATTGACAAAAATGGCAATGAGAAGTAACATATACACGAATAGATATCAAAATTTAAAGAAATATATTACTTATGCATTTGTACACTTTTTTTTTTTTTTTTTAATAACATAAATTCGATTAATGAAAATTGTCAAATGGTATACGCGAGAGAGACGCGAGTCGATAAACCCACCTCTGTTGGCGCGTAAATTAGTAGTATAAACCGCCCGTTTTTCTGTCGCATACGAGAGACGCAAGGAGAAAGAGTGGGAGAGGACGGATCGATGTTGCGCGATCGTTTACATCCTTGCACACGAGTAGCGGCTGTATGTAAACGTGGCTCGACGGTCCTGAATATTCATTTAACTTTTCCCTCGGGATATATTCGCCGATGGAGGACGAGTATCCTGAAGATAAAAGAGAGACTGGGGCGCTCGTGAGGAAAGAGGAGAAGAAGTTTTGCGAAAAAGAACTACCGAGCGTTCCATTGTAACGTTTTTTCTTAAGCTCGAAAAGTTGTGACGCTGAAAAGAGGAATTACCACACGTGCAAAGAGAGAACCAACACATTATCAAGTTATTACTGATACAAAACACGAATGACGGATTTCATAGATGTATGTACAACACGCGCGTGCATATAATTGTAAAATGTATAACAAGTTTATTTAATTGAGAAAATGTCTAATGAGTATATTATCGAGCTTGATTAATGTGAAAAATATCTAATGAGTATATTGTCGAATTATAACGTGTCACGTTGCGTATTTCATATTCTGAACGAATATTATGTGAAATTATTATACAATATATAGAGACTATTAAAACTAAATGCTATATATTTTTTACGATAATTCGAAATTTTATACTGTAGCATTAATTAAATAAGTATTAATATAAATGTGTATTTTTAAATTTTAAATCTCTATATATAATAATCTGTGTAAATAATTTGTAAATCTTTAAATAAAATATTTTTAAACAAAATGATATAAAACGGGTGTTACAAACTTTTGAATAAAATTTAATGAAATAAAATACTGTGAATTTTATACCGTGTAATCATTATAATAGAGAGCTTATATTTAGTAATATATAATATATTTGTTTAGAGAGAATAATACGATCACGCTCATCGAAAAATTCATTTTGACTGCAAGGGTATGAGGAATTCACCAGATGGTTTTCAGCGATGTGAAACATTCATGATTACTATGACGTGTCATTAGACAAGCGCGACCACCACAAAGCGATGTGAAATATATGTATCGCTGCTGATTGATTGTCTGGTTTTCGTAGTCGTCGACTACCACGAATTGAAAGATGAGAGGAGGGAGTGCTAAACGACGTAGCGATTAGCACGTCGTGGAAACGGTTAAGGTCGATCGAGCGTGAAAGGGAGACGGCTTTTTGCTAACCGATAAATGGCGGAAAACATTCGCGACCAATTACGGAATGGATACTTCTTCCTGCCGACCGATATTCGCCTTCCTCTGCTACGGCGGTTGAGCGGAAACAGCTGTTACTACTGTCAGCCTCTCTATATGCCGACCAGCCTTTGTTCAAGCATTTTATATATTTTATATATTTCACGCCATATTAAATAAAAATTACATTTACACACATCATGTTTCATTAAATAAACTTTGCAAATTAATTTACTTTTTTCTATTAATTTAATTTTTATTTTCTAAAATAGAGATCACGAGATGTGTAAAAAATTAAAAGAGTATATTATAAATGAGAATCTCATGTTACATTCGTTATATCAGAAAAATGAATTTTTGTTTAAATGTAAAATTGATGCAGTTATTTAAAAATAATTGTGAATAATAATCAATAAATTTTTTGCTTTTTCAATTGCATTTATATATGCATAGGTAATGAACAATACGTCTGATCTTCTCTGCAATTTTAAGAACGCCATAAACAAGCCGCTAAGAATTTAACGAACATATTTGGGGAAAAAATTTAATTGTTGAAAATAGAAGCATTATAAAAGAGTGAGGTTTAATGTTCCGAGCAATTCGTCGACACGCCTGACAAGGTTTCGCCTCGCTTGTGAACGGATTATCGAAGCGAAATTTCATCCGCGACGTCATCATGTATTTTCAATGACACAAAACACGGGTTGGATTACGGTCGCATCGAGTGGCGGTGCATTATTTTTGTCTGCAACAAAAAGAGAGGATGAAAAAACGCATATTCGCGTTCGGAATATTGCCCCTCTTAATATACGTACTCGCTACACACGTATCCAACATCGAAACCATCGCGCGCGATTCGAACGCTGTTACCGATTGATTCAGTTGGAATCGTAAAGAGAGACAGCAAAACATAATTCCGCCTGAAAATCGACGGTTTGCCGAGTTTAATTTACAAGGGCTTTTATCACGCCGGCGTGTACGCGCCGTAAATTTCTAATTTACAATTAGAAATCCGTATGCCTTTTTGAAAAAAATGATATATATGCCTATTAACTCTCGTTGGTATATACCGAAAAAAATGTGAAAACAAAAAATTTTACGCGACAGAATTTGTCGCGCGGCAACGATAATCTGTCCTGAAACACGCTAGGAATAGGAAATGTCTTCGCGATTCCAATAACGTTGTCACATAAAAATTTAATGACGTTTCGACACGCCATGAAATCGTAGTCGCGCGCGATAAACGTCATAATTACAAGTTTAGTCGCGTTCGCGTTGACTCGCAAACTATTATCGCATTCGTCATACTGTGCACACGAATCGATAGATCACTAAAAGAAGCAGGCGCGCGTTGCGTTGGGGAGATTTCAGGTGAAGATTCCAAGCGGGATCAAGAGATCGACGAGCGACGTTCAGCCTCGGGATAGACGGGACTCGTGTTTGTGTGAAACGCGTACGGCAGGCACTTACGTTTAAAATCGACGATAAAACGAAGCTGGCCGACTGCCGCCGCGGATTTATAAGCTTTAAAGCACCATCGATCGAGCACGAGCTCGCACAAAGTACCATAAACCTCTTCGCCCGCTCCTCACCTTCCTCCATTTCTCTCTCCATACTTCAGTTCTTCCCGATTCTCTGTCTCGTGCATCTCCTCTCCGAATAAAAATTGATCTCGCTCGACGTGATCGCAAAGAACTGGGTAAATCGCTGATCTCGAACGTACGCTCGCGAGACACATCGAGATTTTATCGGGCTCAAAAATTTTGCCTTCCACTCATTTACGTATCTTATGTCGCGTCAAAAAAACATTATCGTTCAATTGGCGGAAAAATCCAATCTTATAATTGATAGCTGTCAATATATTATAATATTTAAATTATAGTATTTAGTAATATAAATATATTTTAATATATTTATAAATATAAATGTGTTTTCTCATTAAACATTGTTTAATGAGAAATTTGTTGAATGAGAAATTCGATTAAACACAATTATAAAATTGTTATACTCTCTAAATTTCTTTACAATATAATTTATGTGACAATGATTCTGTCACAGTTTACGACACATAATACGTCTATTTTAATTATAGCAATTCGAAAAATATCGCTGAAAGAACAATGAGATTAATCAAGTTTCTAACTTTTGCTGACACGGTTTGCAGAATTAGAGTATCAAGTTTCATCCGGTGACATCGTCATGAAGTGTCTCTCCCATCAAGTCTCTAGTCTCTGTGAATCAAAATTCAACCAGTATGTCAAGCCGTCTGACCATCGCGCAAATGGCGCATGCGAATGAATTATGCAGTGTGTCATGTCATAGCAAGCGACTCATCAAACATATACGCGTGTTCGCACATCGCACGAGACGTATCTACAGTGGGCGGGTGTTTCAGCGAGAGGAAATGAACATGCAGAAGCGCGAGATAGACAGTAGAAACCATCCACATAATGAATGAAAGAGAAAGCGCGTGAGAAAGAGAGAGGGAAACAGAAGAAAATACGCGAGATAGAATTGTTAATACGAGCCGCACGAAATCAGAGAACGAAATGGAACGCGCGAGCGCGTGGCGTGATTGATTGATTGATTGATTGATTGATCGGTACCTACCATCGCTCTGATCATGTCAGTTTTGAGTTTTGCAATTAAGTTTGCACTGACGCGCGCCGCGATTAATAACAGAATTCGCGAGACACGATTAGCGCGTCTGGCCAATCAAAGGGAGGAGATTAGAGAGAGAAAGAGAAAGTGAGGGCGAGACACACACACACACACACAGCACGGATTATTCAAATACGGCTTTGAAATTGGCCGGAGCGATGGTATCTGTTATTTCGTCGTAATTAACGTTGTCGACGTTATATTATCGTGAGCAATGAAAATGCAGCTGTTTCGCTATGGATGTACAAATTAGTCGCAGCACAAACTGATACAAAAGGTATTTCGAATTATCTCGTTCTCCCCCTCAATTGCAGACAAAGAGTGAACTGAAAAGCTTAACAGAGGTATTCCAACACCATCAACATCAATATATCAACAGAATTAAAGGATTGAATCAATTGTCAGTTTATATATTGATATAATCTCAAAGCGAGATTTTCGAGTGAAAAGTTTCGTCTCTCGTATTCAATAAACTATTACGAGAGTTTTTGAAACTGACAAAATTGTAATATAAACTAAAAATTAATCAATATTGTATAGGATGCGAAAATCATGACGGCAACGACCAAACATAATCGCGAAGTAGAAGAGATGCGGGCGTGAGAAATGCGTCTCGCGTTTCGGAAATCCAAGTCCCCCGTAACGAGTCTACAAAGTTTCCGCAAAATTGTGCTTTGTCAGGCTTTGGATTCGCGTGCGAGACGAAAATTCGGGGTGTAGGGCAAGCGAGAGAAATCGCGGACACCTATCGCGCTTTCCACTGAAAGATTCCGGACCGATTCTTCCGGCGTTAGAGAATGGAGGGATAAAAGCTGATGCTAAAAAAGTGAAAGATAAAAGAAAAATGAAAAAGAAGGTAGAAAAAGGAAAGAGAGAAAAAGAAAGAGAGAGAGAGAGAGAGAGAGAGAGAGAGAGAGAGAGAGAGAGAAAGAAAGAAGAAAAGAATGCGGAAGAGCCCGGTAATGCACAAAGTACGGATTGTCGCTGCCGTTCTGCCACTTAATCTTCGTCGCGGCAATAAAAACCGTGAACAGGTGAAAGAGAAGCAGCCAAACTTGTACAGACACCTTTGGCGAAATACTTATTTGCGAAATGAGCGCGGAAAAACAGCCAGAAAAATTCGTTCGACGAACGGAGATATCGATTTTTTATTATTTTATCTTATCGATGTAAATCACAGTACTAAAAAAATGAGCATACAATAATTGTATGATATACAGAGTGTCCCAGAATTGGCGGACACGGAATGCGCAGCGTGATTGTCCGTGCCAAAAGAAGCAACTTTTTCCGCAGCTAAAATTTCGAGGCATCAATAATTTTTCCAGTTATAAGCAATTGAAAAAGACGAGTTTTTCGCAAACCAAACTTTGTAGAATTAAAAGATTAGGACAATTATATTCTTTAGTTAATTTTATGTGGAGTTTACTAAAATTTTTTTCATTTAAGACTTAGTTACAGAGATATATTGCTTCTTTTGACACGGACAGTCACGCTGTGCATTCTGTGAATTCTGGGACACCCTGTATACGTTATATGTATATGTAAATTTTCATCGCCTCTATACAAAAATTCATTATAGGATTTGATAAAATAAAGAAGAAATTATAAACAATTGCAAAGCTTAAATATAAAACCCAAATTTATTCAATGTGCATTTTACCTAGAAGGATTCCGACTGGAAATGTTTCCGACACTGATAACACGAAAGATTCTAATTATAATTCTCGCATTCGTGCTACGGTTAATATAAGTACATGTGTATCGCGAGAAAAATACATGGCGAAAAAATGCCGGATAGACACTGTTATTTTTTCTAAGGCGAGTCTATAACAAAAGCAATTGTGAAAACAGAAGAAATGAAAGCCAAAAAGAGAAAAAAGAGAAAAGAGAAGCGAAAACGAAGACTCAATAACGCACGAAACCGGGCGGATTGTCCGCGTATAGCCGCTTCACATCACTTAATCTCTGTTCTTGGAATGAAAACCTTAAAGAAAGGAAAAGCGCGAGAATCAAGTTCGTGCCAGAATGGACGACAACGAGAGAGGATCCGACAATGTTGAAGAGATTAGATATAAAGGCAGGGTCAATATTATCGCCACAAAAATATTGGCGCACCATGATTTCGAAGGAAGTAAAAAAAAAAAAAAAAATAAAATCTTTCGTGCAATATAACAGAGACACGAAATAATATCATTAAGTATAAATCTCATCTTAATTTTTCTCGAAAAAATAAAATCACGCAATTTCTCTGAAATAATTTTATTATTCTAATAATATCTGGCGCACTGTTATTTTTCATTCTAAAATTAAAATTTTTTTTTTAATATTCACCCTAGAGCTATTCCGACCAAATCTGGGCCAATAGTATCCTTGATAATACTCTCGATGGTCCAGGTTAAGTTCGGACTGAATCCAGGTTGGGTTCAGGCCAACTCGACCACTTAATCTCTGCCGACGTGATGAGAGCCGAAGAAAAGAAAGAAGCAGACGTAAGAAAGAGGAAAAGAGATAGACAGACGGACAGACAGAAAGAGAGAAGAGATTGTGGAGGAAACTGCAAGGATACCGAGATCAAATGAATGGGATAGAACGACCGCACGACAAAAGCTCGTTGAGACGGAGAGAAGACGGAGCTCGCCAAGCTCGAGAGACAAATCTTTAGCGGAAACCACAGTACGCTACCACCAGCGACTATTCAAGAGAAGAGGGAAAATTAAATCTCGTCGTAGGATATCGGGGGCGAGACTCGGGAAGAGAATCACGATAACTTTTAGCGAGTAATCAACGAGACGCGACGAAGAAGAGTCACGCGCGCTTCGATTCGCGACGTCGCGTTGTTTAGTAACCAGACGACGAAAACGGCGAGAAAGTTGCGTCGTGTGTTTCCGCCAGGAGGTAAATAAAGATCAGAAGTGTGCAAAACTGAAACTAAGCCGGAAGAAAATCGAAAGACAAGCGCGGAAGTTTGAAGGAAATGGAAGCGGATGCGATCATATGCGAAAAAACAGTGTATTCGCATAGTGGGATTTTATGAAAAGTTAGTGGAGTTTATTAAAAGGAAAATATAGTTGCAGAGCAAGAATGTTGAAAGCAAGAAGCGCAGCAAAATGAAATAATGTTAAATATAAACTGTTGAAAATATCGTATAATAATTTCTGTAAAATAATAAAATATATATATAAAATAATAATCTCTATGTGAAACATTATAAATAATAATTTACTATTTGAGAGAGAATCACGTTCCCTATGTAATTTGAATAAAAAAGAAATTTGTGACAAAAATTGCAACTTGTAAAAATATAACTGGAACTAATGTGAAACAAGATAAGATTGGCTCTGAGAGTGCGCTGAGATAAATTGATGTGCAAAAGTAAATAAAGGCGACACGAGAGGAGATGAAAAGTGCGTAAAAAGAGGAATCTGCAAATAACGAATATATGTTGCAAAGTGGATAATCAAAGAGACTATTCGGAGGAAACAGAAAAAAATGGCGGAAGCGACGATATACCTGGCGTATATTTTACCGGTGAACCTTGCGAGTTCGCGAGCGGTACTAAGCGAGCGAAAAATGATTCGCATTTTTATTCACGAGCGGAAGACGGATATAAAGCGAGGCAAAAATACATTTTTCGTATGCAGATACGTCTGAGAGAAAGAGCGGAAATGGGCTAGAAAGATTTGGAAAGATATGCTTCGTAGTCGTTAAAATTGATCATCGTAAAAGGCCATTCGAGAAATAAGGTAATACGTTTTCGATGCACACGTGGTCTATAACGTGTGTATATCTTTATTCGGTTGAATTTCAATGCATTAATATATATGCAAAATATGTTCTCTCTCTCTCTCTCTCTCTCTCTCTATATATATATATATATATATATATATATATATCACCAATACATACAATGCATGTTTCTAATAAAGATAAAATGTATAAATGACAGGTAAAAAAATAAAGCACAGCTTTAATAATCAAATGGAATAAAATGAATTGCATATTTACTTAAATCGAAAATGTAGCAGGAAATAAAAGATAGAATGTTATCTTACTGTCTCGATCAATATCGCAGTATGAAGAAAATTCGATTATAACCAAAGCAAACATTATTACACCTCAACGATATCTTCAACGTCTTTTCTTCCCATCTGTTACGTTTTCTTTATGTTAACAATGACTTAAAAGAATGATCGCAATATTTCTCGGATGTATAATTTTAGAACAAAAAAGAAAATAGAGAAAAAAATATTAAGCAAACATAACACTCGAAATGATGAAATAGAAAGCAGATAACAAAATAGGATAACGTGTGAGAAAAATTAGAATTTGGCATTAAAAAAGAAAGAGAGGAAACGATAAAAGATATAAGAAAAGTGTTACTCCGGGCAAAGCCTGCAGGCGAATCTTATGGCAGAACACATTGTCGCCGGAAAATTGCGCAGGGGAAAAAGTTTCGTGGGAAAACACGCCGATAACAAAGCACCAGCGTCGATTTGAGAAGCGCGTCGCGTTAAGACAGGAGAGGAAGTCCAAAGGATAGAGCGGACGAATATCTTATGCATTCGCGAGACGCGCGCGCGCGCGCGATTTTGTAAACGCCATGAGATTTATCTCGACTCGCGCTGCAGCGACATTCTCTACGTTTCTTCCACTTGCCTGCCCGAGTGCGAATTTCCTCCGAGACGCTGATGAATCTCGCAGTAAAACAGACGCAATTTCTTTTTAATGGATATTTATTATTCGTTATTTTATTTATATTATTCTCTTTAGCACATATAATATTTCTTTTCGATAATTCTACTAGTAGAGATTGTCAATTGCAGAAACAAAAAAAAGTACAAGTAACATTTAATGTTTAATAAAATTTTTAATATTTTTTAATTCTTAAGTAATTTTAATTAAAAAATTCAACTTTTTTAATTCAAAATCTATTTATTTGATTTTCCAAATAGTATAAACGTGAAAAAGATGTTTCTTTTTTATTTTGTTTTTATTGCAGCCCAAATATCCTTAAGCAAAAAAAAAAAGATTGAAACTAATATAATACCCTAAATCTGATTTTAATAATGATTAAGTAGAAACAAGACTAAAAAGAGTAAATTAATCTTTATGTTTTTCTTATATAATGAAGAAAATAAATTGTCAGTCGATTGTAACGAAAGGTTTAATTTTATGCAAATAGTTTAAGAATCTTAGACTCCGGGCTACTGGATCCGCAAGATTAGAATGCGGTGTTAAGGCGAAAAATCGTCAGCGTTTAAACGTGATTGCGAAACGAAACAGCCGCAGGCGATGAAACGAGACTTCCGACGATGAGCCTTTACCCCGTTCATTTGCGACGAAAGTAATTTCAATCGCGGAACGCAATTGCTGCTCTCGTGATTAATGCGCGCTGCATCGCTCTCTCGTAATACAATTTCTTTTTCATAACCACGTTATATATGTTTCAAAGTGGCGTCAAGTCTTGTTAAGATCGATATATAGAATTACATTCCTATTTTCAGAGCAAAACGGATATGGTTTGAAAACTAGATTTATATTTGAAAATTAGGCGGTTCAGTTTCTAGACATTGCAATTTAGCGGATCTTTCGAATAATATTTTTCGCGACGCTTTCGAGTCGAAGACAAAAGTACTTTTTCTTCGATGACAAAAACCTATATTGGATTTTGTGCGCAATTCCAGCTCTCCTCCAGGAAGCCAGTAAGTGAATTTGCTACCAGCTAGCTTAACGAGAACAGACGTTTCATTACTAGCTTCTTACGAAAGGGGTTTGCGGCTCAAAGAACTTCTGAAAGGTTTGCGCGCTTAATCTCATTCATATCAGTAGCTCGGCCTAAAAAGACGTCTCGTAAAGTTTCAAAAGGAGCTTTATCTTATCATTTAGATATCTACAAATTCTGCCACTAATGTGTACCTTTATACATACCTTTATACATACCTTTATACCTTTATACATACGAGTTGCAAGCCAAATAACATCGCGTTAATAATCATTCTTTTTATAAATAACTAAAATTCCATTTCACTAACATTAATTAATTTTAACTATTTATTTATTTCTGTCGCAAAAACTATATTAGAAGAAAACGAGAAATATGAGTTGAATTTTATTTATAGAAGTCAACGTGACAGCAAATTCATCTATCAATGGCTGTCAATGGCATGTTTCTCCAATCAAAAAATTTCTAAGCTTATCGAAATGGATCATCGAAATGTGCCGTTCCATAAAAATCCATCGATGTCCCATTAGAATGACAAAGCTCCAGGGATGCCAGTCGGCATGTATAATTCATCAAACGTTGAGAGAAGAGCAGCGTGCTCGTTACGACGATGGCGTCGACGCCGCCGCAAGATGACATTCGCGGATTTACAAGGCACGAGTCTCCGCGGTTCTCGTTACTCGTAAATTCTGTTCAATATCGCGCGACGACCATAACGCCCATCCCCGCGTAAATCAGCGATATCAGGGCATCCACGAATTACCATTCAGAAGCGATTGTTATTCGCTTCTGCGAGACAAATGTCTCGAGCGATCCGATACCGCGTCCTCTCCCTCGCGCCGGAATAATGAATGCCGGCTTTAATGAAAACGGCGAAACGCAGCCATTATCCTGCAAAGATCAATCTCAGATAATCCTTTTAACATGATAACACATGACTGTATCTTGCTGTTTGTGTAAACAGAAGAATTGAATATAATTATAAGAAAAATATTATTCGACTTTTTCTTTGTAAAAAAACAAAAATTCATCAAAGTTTGTTGGAAAGGATTAATCGTAGCTCGAATTTAAATTAATTCTAACGTGAGTCTTTGGTGCAGATTTTATTACAGCGTATATATATACAAATTTTGATTTATATTTCTCAGCAACGGACGTACGATCTTTGATAGTACGATCTCGCGCGCATAAGTCCCATCGGGCATGTGCTCATATAAAGTCTAGATTATTCTCACAAACACCACGTTGGCATTAAGAAACGCGAGCGCACAAAAGCAACCGAAAGAAAACCGTGTGCGCCGTTGCAATTCATGCAATGTAACCCAGAGGCGCCGTTAAAGCAGATATTACGGAAACGTTGTTTTAACGTCAGCTATATGAACGCCAAGCTGTATCCCAAGGCGCAGCCTTTTCCACCGTTGTTTTGAATTCTACCTTTGCCTTTCTCGTATCATGTAAGCCGTCCAAAACGATGTCACTGTGGAGTTATATTATGTATTTTCTTAGGGCCTCGCGAGGTAAACGCCAAGGCAGGGCACTTGTAAAATGATATGACGAGAAATCTTTGTTTACGAGAAGTGAGAAGTTTATGCTAATATTACTTTCATGAGTCTTGTACAAGCACAATTTTGTAAATAAAGATTAAGATTCAAGGAGCAACGAAAATGGTTAATTTCATTTAGGATAATTTCTAAACGCTAAATGTTTCCAATTACACTGCGTACATTGTTGTAACATTTCGCAACTTTTGTTACAGAATTACGGTACATAATTAAACTGCGAAATATTTCTGTAGATATAATTTGCAAAAGAAACTTTGTTTAAAAAATGTACGCGCTTACACGTGCAGTATGCATACCAATGTTCGCGCCGGAAATGAGGATTTACTGTTCTTAACCAGCCCCGAGAAGGAATTATTTCAAAAAATATAATTACACGCGCATGTACGGTCCACATGGTACCGCAGGCTTCATTATTCTCACGTATTTTCATTGTTACTGAAAGTTAACGTTTACACTAGCGAGAAATATATATATGAACAAATGAGATTGTTATAAATTACATTTTTCTTTTATCGTCACATAGCACTTGCGAGGGAGGGGGGGGGGGTAATATATATGATTATATGTATAAAATATTCCTAATAATAAAGTAATGTTTCGTCACATTATATCTATTGTATATATATGTGTACTTGGCGTACTGAATTGTTCTCTCATTGAAAAAATAATACTATTTTTAATCGTGAGGATATATTTAATTTGGTATTTCATCGATATTTAATACTTGAAAAATGCAACAGAAATTGTTAATAAGAAAAAATATTAATTATAAATTTTTTTCAATCTCCCTGTAGCTGTATACATAAAAATGTAACGATAAAAAATGCATAAAAAAAAAAAACTACCGCACGGATAAAAAAAAAATCGTTTTTTTTTCTCTCCCCGTTATGTATGATAATTCCAGATACGTCGCGCTTGAAGTACTACGATCTGAAAATTCTCGGCATGCGAGAGAATGTTTCCTTGCGACGCTGGAATGCATATTACACACACGTACGGTTTCCCAATCGTTTCCCATTGTCGCGAATGCGCCCGCGCGCGCGACATTCCGGTCACGATCGGCGATCGAACAATGGATCCTTCAGAAATTGCGGGCAAATCGCCCTTACGGCCGGGCCCGCGGGCCCGCGGCAAACATTGCTCATACGGGGAGAAACGCACCGTTCACGATGGGGGGAGGGGGGGGGCGGATGAAAAGACAGAGCACAATGTGCGACGAACGGGGTAGATGCGCGAGCCGAACGACGAACAATGATCTTCCGGTCTATCCATACAGACGTGCATAAATCACGCCGATATGACGTCGGCCAATCGTCGCCGATGCGGTCACGACAACGCCCTTGAAATATTGCCAGCCAGCTCTACTCCGACGATTAACCGCCGTCGCCGATAATATAACTGCCTTCTGAAGGTTTATGGAGGCCACCGCGCCGAGACCGTCCCGCCGAGATCTATTGCCAATTACATTATTGGCGTCTTTGTTCGAGCGCGGAAGTTCCAGCGTCCGATAATCGGAGTCGGCGATGCGATTCGCGGAAATAATCGTATCCTTCCGAAATTAAGCTCGGTTTCCGCGACGAAAGGATCCAGGCAATTAGCGCGGCACACTTTTCCACGATACGTCGCGCGCGTAAATTATGTCGGTGAAATTTTAACGCGCTCCAGATGCGAATTTAATTAAACGATACTATATTTAATGCGGTAATTAGCGCTGGAAAAAGATAACTTTCACGTGTATAAAACAAAATGGAACTTGTAAATAATATACGAGTATAATCAAAATGCGCTTACAATAATTAATACGTTTATTATTAGTTTATTATGTCTGTGTTATTAATTTATTAGAGAGCTGACAAATATTCGTGAAATTATTTTACTTTCAGAATATGAATGCGCACAGAAAAAAAAAAGTGTTAATTGAGGTAAAATTTACAACTACACATTACACACTGTAATTATGTATATTCTAGACATATATGGTCGTTACGTTCGCGAAATGTAACATATTCTTCTCTCAAAAAGCTTCGAGTCAGATACAGCAAAATAAAACGTAATGACGAATAAATCAAAAAGATACTGGCTAATAAATTCTATCGAACCAGCTTTGCCGCGCATTTGTTACAATCCTCCGTATAACGCATTAGACACACGGTTGCGTAAAATGCAAAATATAAAACGCTGTAATGTATCAATAAACCCAATACAACCAGCATAAATGCGAGCGGTAAAGTGCACCTAATGCAACTGACATTTCGAAGAAGCAAAGAAACAATAGTAACGCTTTTACAGTTTTGATAACTTTTTTTTCCTTCATTTTTTTTTTTTGTTTGGTTACTATCAATCTCGATATAATACTGCAGATATTTTGAAAATATCGTCTCCGTCACGCGTAATTTTCTTTCATTCTATTTACGGGAGATATTGGGCGGTTAATAATGCGTCGCGATTGTTTGCTCAGCAACCGTCCGCTCGACGCTTCATGCGGAAATTTCGAGTCACGAGACGTCCATTATTCTCGACTTCAGTATGCGGAAGTTATTGGTAAGTAAGACGGTTCAAACGCAAGCATTATCTACCCACAGTAGTTCTCCATGGACTGCGGCTTTAACTTCGGAGTCGGCGATCCTCGCCACAAAGCGAGGACGATAGTTTGGCTCGGTCCAGTGTGCTAGTTCGATTAGTTACATGACTCGTAGCACGGCTTACGGTTAACGTCGAACGGTTAAAGCCAAACAACGTCCGCTGATCGTCCGCTGCATATGTATGCGCGTCTCGTACTACTCGAACGAACCTATGATCTGTTCACAAGTTCTTCCGAAACTCCTCTTTCTAAACAATATCGTCCGTTGTATTGGAACAACGAACCGCGGAAAGCCATCTTCTGGAATTACTATGAAAGTTTGTTCATCAACAAGAGAATTGAAAGGAAATCTTAAGTAGAAAGATGCAGATATTTATTAATTGCTTAACGATTACTCATTGATAAGTAATAAAAACTTTGTCTATTCGACGTTAATTAATTACAAAATTAAGATGTGAGATTTTCTGCGACACTATGCACATCGGAAAATGCGAGACAAAACGAAATTTTCGAGCAATCATTTTTCTTTTTTTTTTTTTTTCGCGTCGTACAATGGTCGACGTTCGCTACGAGGAACAATGCGCCGTGTAAAATAGGAAGTCGCAAATAATGGCCGAAAAAATTCGGTTAACGGAACGAGAAATGATCTGACACGCGAATTTTATTTTTGCCATCAGAAATTAAAGCGGACGTAGCTCGATTTTTCTCACTCTCACACCTTCTCTCAGCCTGAGGCTCGCCTTTAACAATACGCGAGACAAAAATTTCGGTGAGCTCGTTTCTCATCCACGGCCGCGGGTTTTCTTTTCTTGTAATCCGGCACGTAACAAACGATTCGCACTGTGTCGACTTTCAGTGGAATTTTTTTCTTATTACCACCACACGTGCATATTTAACAGCCACATAATACGGTTTCTAATACAACGTACAACGAGAAGGAGAATATTTAAAAGCCATCGAAATTACGATCGCACAAATTCACAAAAGAAAATAATTAAAGCAAATTGTAACAATTCTCGAACTATTTTTAATCCTTTTCTTCTCGATACAATTATATAGCTTATTATTAGCATAGAAAACGTTATGTAATTTTAACCGTTATTAAGAATTTTTTTTATTCTAGAATTGTTTTCTCATTTTAAGCTTATAGATAAAAAGAATAATATAATAGAGAAAATGAAAGATAATATATGTGCTATAATTAAACGATTATCAGATTATCTAATCCGAAACACACAGATAACATTGTTTTGATTGCAATCATGTTTTAATGGTGGACAAAACTAAATTACAATCATGCTGTAATGGCGATTATCTAGATTCTCTAATGATATATATAACTACTTTTTGCTAAATAAACTTAGCAAATCAAATCTTATCGGAAGCTATTGAAATAATAGCCTTGCGCTCTAACAATTTATTTTACGATTCATTTCGCGAAATTAATATCCACGTGTATTTCACACAAACGCGTTTAATTATTTAAAGTCATTTGCCTGCATTTCTATTCGCGTTGTTTAATTCTTTATCAATATCGCCAACAACTCGCCATTAAATCGCTTTATCATGTTCATTGCAGATACCACGCGAGAATGTCGTCCCTCAGCCGCCGATGATGGGCCAGAGCAATGGGGGTATCCCAAACAGTCTGGGACTAAGATTGGAGACTGAACACCGACACTTCATGGGCGACGGTAAACTAGTGAAGATCAAATGCATCGCCGAGGTGGGCTCACGCAAATACGAGACCGAGCGCAAGGTGCAGATGGCATACGTAAACAATCAGAGGCTCAGCGCGGGTGATCATATGAACGCAACCGCGCCCAACATCCGCACCGACCTCCTAGCTAAATTGCTGACGGCGATCTTCGCCCTCGTCTTGTTTACAACGTGACCGACCGGTTTTCTTCTCGCGTGAGTCGGCCTCCACGAACGGAAATCACGTTGTAATGCGCGCGCGATCGCTTCAGAAACGCGCGGCGGGTTCTGTGTCAGTTGTCCGATCCTTACGTATATAAAAGTTAGGCTTAGCTATTAAGCGACGATACACTCGACGATCGGCGATTAATCGATCAACCGGCTCGCTTTCGATCTGAACGCGCTCCGCGATGATACACCATCATCGATAAATTTGTTAGAAAAAACACATAGAAGTTGAAAATCTCGTTGATATAAGACGATCGTAATAAAAGAATAAATTCCTGATAATTATTATGATTATTATAATGCATTAATTATTTAGTTGAAAATATTGTCTTTTATTGTTATCTTATTCTATATTATATTCTATATTAATTTATATTTTGATTTATCGATTCGTATGAAGAGTCGAGGATCGTACGGGATCGATAATTTTGTAGAAAAGACGGAAAATTTGTAGCAGCATTCTTACATATTTTAAGTAACTTCTTACATCAATATTTCCCATTAGGTCGATACTCAACCGAAAGTTTCCCCATAATTTTTGCGGCGGGTCCTCTCTCTTCAATTTCTCCTTATCATATTTAACTCCCAATCCTTTTAACGAGTTCCAGATCTAGAAGACTCTTTAAAGTTCTCTTCGATTACAGCCCATAGTCGTCATTAACTTTTCATTTGAGTTTTAAGTTTTACTGCTAATAGCAAATGTCGCAAGTCAGATAGAGCGAGTCGCAAAGTTGTCGAATAATAATAACGATCAATGATACTTCGACAATTTAAGTTTCTAGATTTATATAATTCTTAATCCTATAATTTCTCTTTCTCTCTTTTTCTCTCTTATATCTGTTAAAAAGTTTTAAGTTCTTGACATTTATAAATAAATTTTATTGTGAAAATTTGAAAAGTTACGCTTAATTTGTATTTTACTCCATTTTCGTAATAGAGTTCATTCTACTTTATTCCGACAATTATCGTCATGGGATTTAGACAGAACTAACTGTACTTCATACAGCGTACACGTTTGTACCGCGGAGATATAAATTCTAGTGCAGCGCGTGCAAATTCCGTTTTACGACACGCGTGAGATTAACTACCAAAACGCATATAAGTCGCCGCACAACTACGAAACACGCCTGCGAATTACGTATAAATCAATAAATGGATTTATTGCATCGAAGTACCAACAAAAACGAGATTAATAATTCGGATATCTCTCATTGCAAAATTGTGAGCGCGTTGGTTGCATTTATAGAGATACGAATAATAATGTTATTGAAAAAGCGACTCCCTCCGTTATACGGGATCATGTAAAAGTTTAAAATTCTCGATTATTTCGACAAAAACAATTTGTACGCCGTTGGTACGACAGGAATAATGATTCAATAGTAACAAAAATTCAATTGTAGCTCCGCCGTAATGAAAACATATAATATTAAATTTAAAATTAGTACATTAATATTATAATCCCAGGGCGAAATTTAGTGAAAGACTTTTAATTAACAACTCAATAAATTTTTTTTTGCAACTTTTCAAAAAATTTAATTAGCCGCGTAATGTATTAAATTTGTAATATTCGTGAATAAAGTTATTTTTCAATGATTACTGTTTCGAAGAAACAATATTTTTATACGATCGTAAAGTTGCATAAAATTTTCCATGAATGCACAATTGGGCAAAATATTCAGCGATCTCTGAACGCATCACGTACGATCGTCCAACATATCCGACGGATTTTCACTTCGCCGGATCTAGCCCGACCGTTGCATGTGTTTCGTCGCTGACGGCACAAAGCGTTTGGTCGCGAGAAGCGAGTACGGGCGTACGAGCACGAAGAAAAGAGGAAAATCCTAAGAGAGGATTTTTGCGAGAGAGGCGGTCCATTCAACCGCCCTTCAGAGAGGACGCTACAAAAAGAAGAGCAAGCGTGACAGGAAAGTAAGAGAATGCGAGTGAGAAAGCAAGTGCGATACAGAGAAAGTGAAACAAAGTTCGCGGCAAGAAACAAAGAGAAAAAATGCAGTAGGACGAACGGGGAGAAACATTGTATGTGATCCAAAGGCGGAGACGCGAAGTTTGACTTCAAGAATGAAAGTAGGTGTGATATTGTAGTATCTAAGATACGACTCGCCTGTTTTCTAAAGTGGCCATCTTCGTCTTTGATTCCTCCCTCTTACTTTTTTCAAAATATGTACCATATAAATTCTTCATCTCGCGTTGTAAATGATTTTTTTGTCAGCAAATCTATAGGATAGGTGCGTCGATTAATTGTGTCATTTGAATTCGTACAAAGTTCGTACATTGATAAAATGAGTAGAGAGGAAATTTAATTTTCCTCAAATTATGGAATCAATTCGCTGGTCGTGTTTACTTGACAAATGCAAATTACTATCGTGAATACTAAAGATGGCCGACTTTCGAAGAAAGCGAGTAATTAATGAAAATAAATAGATGCTGAAGCGCGTGCACGAGTGAAAACGTGAGAATTAACGCGACTGGCCTCGCCGCACATATCACAACACCGACATACACGTTAACACGTGCTTAACATACACAACAACATCACGCACATACACGTACCTACCGACGCGCGCACATACGGCTGGATTAAGAGATGGAAGGAGCAACCAACCCCCGCAGGGTGCGCAGGATACGCATATATCATGAGACGGTTTCCTTTTGATCGCTATCGCTCATCGACCCGAGCGTTATTTATTGGCCGTAATAATTTACGAGTTCGCGAGAGAGAGAGAGAGAGAGACACGCTCTACCGCGCGCATAAACGTCGCTTCCGGCGGCGATATTCAACCGAATCATTGTACCTGTGTGCGTAACATCTATGTGAAATTCATCCGCAAAATATTTCGGCACACCTATCCAAGACCCATCCATTCCCGATGAAAGTGCCAATAATACTTTTCTCGCGTATCCTTTTTCCATATATCGGACGTATTTATGCGCATGACGAAAGAATTGTAAAAAATGATGATACACAGAGCATTCTCATGACATAAGAAAATAGAAATATTATCAAACAATGTGCGTGTGTATGTGTATAATTTCTAAATAGAAAAAGCATATTTTTCATGGTTCTTATTTCATCGAGATATTTGGTCGATTGTTGATCATTGTTTCAAATTGTGTTACTTAACAGGATTATCTTACAGAATTAGATGTTAATACCTAAACTCGAATCCTCTTTAATACGCTAGTAGATGATACATGTAGATATCAGACATCTAATTCTCTAAGATAATCCCATTAAGTAGCACAGTTTGAAACAATAATCAACAATCGACCGAATATCTCTATAAAACAAGAATAAGAAAAAAATGTGCTCTTCATTTTGAAATTATACACTCGTACATTTTTCGAAGATGTTTTTTTTTTATTTTTTCTAATATTTACTCTATTTTAATATTTACAATAAATACATATAAACTTTGATTTTATAGATTCATAAAATTCATGCGAGACTGAAGTTTGCGAGAGACAGTTCATATTCTCAGATAAACCGAGTAAAGATATATTGAAGCTGGAATGAGTATAGATTTATTGCGTTCGTACAATGCTTCATTAATGATAAACTATTTATCATAACTCAAGTTTTCAATAAAAGCAGTTTGAAACGCTCGGATTGACGTATTTCGTTTAAAGCATTATTTAATTTCAGAGTTATTATCGTATTTATATAATCATGATTTTTTTGCAATTTAGACATATCAGGGAAAATTTGCTACTAATTCGATATTATTACGGTTAATTTCTCCAATTAAATAATTTGTATAATTTCATGAATTATTTTATCCAGTTCATATACACATGTATATATCAAAGCAAATATTAAGTGTTATATTACTGTGAAATTGATTTTCCTAATTTAATAATTTAATTGAAATGTTATTTCCTCTACAAAACATTAATATTGTCTTGTATTTCGAACAAATAATATGTGCACTTTATTAATCTTTATTTAGCAAATGCAAATTATTCGAGCGTAATAATTCCAGAATGATATTCGAATCGTGTCAGTAAAATTATATGACATTGTTTAAACAGTATCAACCGATCGTGAGTACGTATAAGTTACATCGTCGAAAGTTACCTATATTTGCTTAACGTTATTGGTGTCGCGAAACGCAGCTGGTCCCAGGTGAATGTCTAAATCGACAGTGGTAGGAATTTTCTTCGCCCGTTGATCGATCGATATCCCAATTTTACGACCCGTCGAATCGCGAAAGCCAGAGGCAGATTCGAGGATTTTCTTTATCGGTTAGATTCTTCGCATTCCTAGAAAGACTTCAATGAATTCCTAGTAAACTTAAACGCGGTAAATGGTTTCCGTTTACGATTTCGATGATGAAAACTGCTCTCTTCAAAATTTTCACGTGATAATGTTTGTATTTTTGTGACAAAACTGGATTTTCTCAATTAAGAGTTCATTACTTACATATAAAATTTATCATAGATATCTTAAAAATTATATGAATTAATAAAAAATAAATTCAGAACTAACGCTAATGAATAATTTGAAAAAAATAACGATTTAATAAAAAAATAATAATCTTTTTAAACTTTCGTGATTCAAAAAAAAAAAAAAGGAAACTTTAATGCAGATAATAAAAACTGTAAGATTTATCTACGAAGGTATTTTGATAGCACAATCGATATTTCAATTTTACAGTCTGTCGAGCACCAAAATTCGAAGACGTGCAAGACTTCAACCAAAGAATGTCCTCGAGATCCTGCTTGGATCCCGCAAATTTGCGTCTCGTCGTAGACTCCTTTCCTGAATTCCTTGAAGAAACTTTATCTCTCTTCGTGTGTTGAATCTTATTTTTACGGATGAAGCAAAGCTCAAAACAATATTTCCCAGGAAATTTATGAGATCCACTTTCTTTGTTTGTCATCAATTAAATATATGAATTCATGTATTCGTATCTCGAACACGGAAAACTGCTCTCAAATCAAAATATTCTAACATTTTTCGATTTCTCATGTTTTGCAATTTATTTCTTTCGTTGTGAAGAATAAAAAGGATGTGCGTAACTGAAATCTATCATGATTACAAAATAATTTTAACCAAGACAGGTGCCATTTTTGCCATTCAAATAAGAACTACTGCCATTCAAGTAAGCACTAGATACTGCCATTATTCGGGAACATAAGAGAAAAGTATTTTATAAAGTTTGTAAAATAATTTTAAGAAAAATTTTTTTAAGCTAATTTTAAAATTCGTATTAAAATTCTGATTAATTAGCTCAGAAAGATCGCATTAACGTTTAGAAAAGAAAAAATGCTGGATCTTATTAAAATCAATCTCCTTTGAGGGAAAGGAGAGTGAATAAGTGTGAAGCCATTTTTACAAATCTACATGTGCCCGCACACGTCGTTCGGGGGTTAACAGTCGTAAACATTCCTTCTATTCGCCGAGTTTCATCCGAGCGTGTCGGCGAATCCGATAAAATTGTGGATCGAAGAGCAAAGCGATAGCCTTTTGTACGAACGCGATCGATACTTCGATTTTATGGACCGACGAACGACGAAACTCGCGAAAAGCTCGCTTATTCGAGATGCGTTCTCTCTCTTTCTCTCTCTTTACTTCGCACATTTTCTCGTTTCTTTTAGTTACTCGAACACACACATGAATTCTACGATCGCGGTACAAAGTACGACGGTCTTAAAAAGTCCAAGACTAAGAGGCTACATATTTTTGCAACTTTACGTATTTTCGCGCATTTAAACTGCGTAAGCTTTGTTTCGGGAACGATCGAGTTATCGATTGGATCTGATCACAGTTTCATATGAACATCCTGCGGCCATACACACAATGCGTAACTGTAATTACGTGCGCGTAATCAAAACACAGATATACATAGCATACACTAAACATACGCTGCCGGTCTACGAGAGCGTTAGATAGGAAACAAAGAGCCCCTCTAGCGATACAGCGTTTAACATGTAAATCGATAAAGTATTAATTTAATTAATTCAAGTGTTAATCCCCCTGTAATTATAAGAGAGCACCCTCGCGAGCCACAATCGAATCTCGTTAGCACGTGTAGCGTATTCATTCGATGTAATCGTGGATCGCGAAGGTTCGCTATAGGAAGGGCCACGGGATTACGATCGAGTTGGATTAAACTTCCTTGAAAACTCGAGATCCCCAATTATTCTCCATTGCGTTAAGAATTGTCAGCTTCTCGAAGAAGCGAGGCAACTTTCTCTCTCTCTCTCTCTCTCTCTCTCTCTCTCTCTCTCTCTCTCTCTCTCTCTCTCTCTCTTCTCTAATGAAATGAAATTAACGTTTCTCTTTCCACTTTCTTCCAGATAATCAAAACTACATCAATTTGTACTAACTTGTTCTCCGTGGTAAGTTTAAATCGATCGAATAATTTCGGTCGACTACGTCTAGAATTATTGAAACCATAAAGAGAATATGAGCTACGTAAAATCTGTCAAAAATCTGTCAAATAGAATAGTAAAATCCAACGCGAACGAATCCACCTTCTACTTGTCGCATTTCGTATTTTCAAGCTCACGGATGCACTATTGAGATTTATGGCAACTTAAATAAAAATTGTGCTAGGGATACTATAGCGTGATCATGATGAAAGATTAAAGTAATATTATCAGATTTAAGATGCTAGGATAATTCATTAAATAAGATAATATAACAACTGCACACATATAGCATGTCTTGTTACCTTATTTATTGAATTGCCCTCGTACATGACACACAAGATGTTTCATCGTATCTATTTAATAAAAAAAAACTTTTTTTAAAATTAAATTTGTGAACTATATTTTTTCTCTCAGCAAAAATTGAATGAAAAGTTTGATTTTATATCGAAATTGATTTTATATCGAAATAATATCTATTTTGAATAGATTCTATTTCTCTAAATTCAATATCACAAACAAAATTGTTAATAATTTAAAAAATTCTATGAAATATATATTAAAAAGATACGAGAAAGAGAAAAACAACGATGGGGCATCCTGTATGTATGTATCCATGTAAGAGAGGCGATCTCGCGATGCGGAGAGAATACTCAATTAAATAAATTTCGATTAAGCGGTCAGTGATTAGGATAATTGACCATACACCATGGTGCGAGAAGGCGAGAACGGTAAATATTCTTCGTGCAATGTAAGCATATACATAATATGAGGACCCTCCCCCCCCCCCCCAGGGAAGGGTGGGAAGAGAAATTTGACCGCGTGTGCAAACACGCGGACACTCTATGCGTGCAATGAGCACATGCGTGCCGGCGTGCCTGCGAGGCAGTTAGATGTTTAAAGTGTAATGCACAGAAACGCGTGGACGTTTATATACGTTTATGTAAGTAATATTAATTGTAAGATGAATATATTGACGCGAAAAAAAGAGAAAATTCAAAGATTATATATATATATATATATAAATATGAAGAAAAAATATAGATATACATATATATATTATATATATTGCAATAATTGCCACTGTAAGTTGTCGGAGTGTTTCACGCGTACATATATATATATATATATATATATATATATATATTGTATATTATTGGATATATTTTATAGGTTAGACCATACGTTTTTGCTAAACCGACGAATCCAGCGATGAAGTTAATACACGACAGCGTACATCTTATATCGATATTATGATTATAAGCACTTTTCTTTCTAGCTTCTCAACACATCTGAGTAAGTATCTACCTATTACTGTGTTTACTGTGATAACATGTATTACTTTTGTCTCGACGCGTTCATACGATTTATATCCATATATATTTCTCCGATAAATTACATCATTCGCTCGTCTCTCTACATAGATTCACCTAGATTTATGTCACGTCGAAATAGCTGTGATTTACCGATTGATTTATAATTCTCTTAGGAAGATTATTATGATATAGCATATTAAATAAATTGGACGAATTAAACACGACTTCGAATATCGTGTAGATGTATCGATCTTACATTTCTTTGTCCCTCATCTCCAAGACCTTACATCGCGCTTGCAATTTCAATAAAAACTTTAAAGTAACTCTTTATTTTTTAATTTAATTATATAAGATGCGTGACATAAATACTCAAATTTCTGCCTTTTTAGTTCTAATTCGTAGAAATTTATTTTGAGGATAATAATATCAGAAAATGCATAAAAGGAAAATTAATATTTTTGCTCAAATATCTTATAAAAATTTAAGCAAATACAATTTCTGGGAGATTACAATCCGTAAAAACCGCCATAAATGAGATCGAAACCGATAAAAATTTACGTGTAACTATGTACGTGATGATATTACTAAACTTGGTTACGATCTCTATTATCTGCCACATTAAGTTAAAAAAAGGTCTTTTTTAGAGCGAGATTCCTTTTTGATGTCTCACGTTATGTTCTAATTTTCGTTCGGATAACAACTCGATAAAAAACAAAATAGTATCGATTGAACGAGATTCAAAAGATGAACATGCTTCGATATATGAGAGATACTTATTGTTAGAATAACATGTTAATTTATCGTTAGCAAATTAAATAAAAAATTAAAATTTTATCATTTTTGTAACAAATTATTTTATAAAGTATAAAAATCATGAAAATCAGAGATTATTTTTTTATATATGTAAATATATTTTTCTAATTTAAAACGCAAGAGTGTTATTAAACGTGATTAAAATCTGAGTTAACAATCACGTGACGATTGAGTTAAGCTTCAAGAGATTATTCAACAATGAAAATTACATTGAATATTATTCGAATAATATTCGGTGCTGTAAATAAATTATCTCGACTTATCACGGACGTTTGCGTACATATCTTCGCTACACCATCTGCAAGTATGGCGCTTATATTGCGATTATTTCTTGTGTTAGAAACCAAAATACGCTACTTGAGCAAAACGCAAAACGCCACAGTCGTAAAAACGACGAACGTGACTGGAGCGTTACGCGCGCGACGAAGATTACGAGAAGAAAACGGAAGTGGATTCGGTATAATGCGGGCTGGCGCATGCGCACTCCGGCATGTGCACATTATTTTTGTGCTCACCGCGGGGTATGTCGGAGAAAAGGATGTGCATCTGCATGCAATTCCGCGTGCGAAGATACCGCATACGCGCAAAGAACAGCACTCACATCTTAGATGCATTATACATATGAATCATGCACATGTGATCCAATAAAAATATGCCGTCTTTTATTTATACATGTACGCATATGCGAGATATACTGCAGATCCATTGGCTGTGCCATTAACCAGCGAAATAAAGTCTAGAAAATAGTTGTTTGCTTATTTATTGTATAAACGTTAATTATTTAAACAACGGCTATTATTTTAAAGCACATATATAAAAAGGAAAGAAAGAGAGGGAGAGAGAGAGAGAGAGAGAGAGAGATTCAGTGTGTAAAGATTTTTTCAAATTAAAATACAATATAATGCTCTACATCCAAATTCCCCAAATTTTATCGGAAAATGTAAAGAGACAAGTATGCACATACATATATCTGCGACTATATGTATTACAAAATTATTTGTAATCTTTTGTGTCGCTGTGCACATATTCTTTTTCATGCTTTGCGCATTCTTTGCATTCTTTGCGTCGCAATCATGCATACGCAATCTTCTAGTTTGCACACCGTAGGAAGAATCCGGTGGTGATAGCGATTGCAAGAGCCAACCAACGACAAATTTCTGTCGTTTATACGTGCCGCGGAATCTCGATACCGGAAAATATTATCGGTGATGACATTAAAAACGTGCTACCGGAAACTTGAAGCAAATGACACTCAATATCTCTGAAATCGTAACACCGTTTTAAATTGCCGCTACAATTTGCACGATTAAGCATCACAATGCTTTCCTTGTACAGTATATTAAAGGATTTTATCAATAAATACCAATAAAACATAAGCTATGATTATTGTCCTTTTACATACAAACGTAACTGTGTTATCTTTGATATAATCACTTTGTAAATATTATGTTATACAGGGTTTTCTGCGAAACTATTGGAGATATGGACTTGAATTTTTTTTACATTAAATGGTACATAGGGGCTGATTACTTGGTGCGTAGGAAAATTTTTTGGAGGGACTTTTAGAGCGACAAAAAGAAGGACCCCTTATCTTTTTAATTGAATAGGGTTGTAAATCAAATTGAAATCTTTCATAACTCCTTAACAAAAATAAAAAAAATATTTCAAGTAAATGTTATTAATTTGATGAAAGCTACCCGAATATTTAAAAAAAAAAACGTGCCCCATTCAATAAAAAAAATAAGAGGTACCTTCTTTTTGTCCCCCTAAAAGTCTCCCCAAAAATCGGAGAAAATAGTCTGTCACAGGTTATTTAGCCCACCCTGTATAAAGATATTTGTTGACATAAAGATATTTGTTGACATTAAGATATATAAACTCAACATAATAAAATATAAACTAGAATAATAATATATTACAGACTAACAAGTAAAAGATATAGGTTAAAAAAATTCAGATAGAATAGACGCAAAAAATAAGTCACAAAATAGGACTCAAGATGAGTAACGAGTAATAAATCGTAAGAAATTATACGGTAATATTTAATGAAAACGCGGATGTAAAAATTGTTTAAAATTTTAAATATTATCCAATGGTAATAACGCGCGGAAATAAGGATGAAAACGGAAGAACGACAAAGAGTCGCAAACTTCGGCGATACAGCAAAATTCGCAAACTGCGGTAAACCTGCCGGTTGAATAAAGGCACGAAAAAGTTTGTACCTTAAACTCAACGAGAGCAACCGAGTAAAAAAGCCTCCGTACGAACGAAACTTGGGATTTTAAGGGCAAACCGTATAGATTTACATAACCATATAAACGTTCGCGCACGTTTCGGTTGGATCGGTTAGGGACTTCGCACGTAAAAATACATCTTGCTGTGAGTTCACCAAACCGTATAAAATTTATGCTAATCAACTAGAATACTTATATGAAAATATTAGAGTTTTTAAAATTATTGCATCACTATATTAAGTAATTTATTATTATATTATATATTATATTATTATTTATTTAAAATAACGAATTAATCTTCATGAGAATTAAGAATTTGATTTAATAAGCTTTAGAGATCTTTTCTGAATTTATGTACGATGTTAAAATTGCTGTGCTCTTCAATATTGAAGTAAGAAATAAACTGATCGATCGCAATATATTACGTTCGTAGAATGCACATTGCACGAATCCGGCAAGCAAATAAGAAAGATGAATGTGTACGACTAATGAGGTGTAACAAGTACGACTGGATAACAACAAGTGAAATTGAGCGTCACGATATGCACACGGTTTTGTATATCGCGCGTCGATTTTACGTCATACATTACAGCATGTAACGCAATCGCGTTTGCGACAGCGAGAGATTAATGACCAAGTTCCGTATCGAACAACTGTTTCTTTAGATGACACGTATGTACACGAATGAAATTTTTTCATTCACGATAATATTCGTTCTTTTTAACGTTATCCTAAAGTCAGATTAATTATTTTGCGAATGCATTATATTGAGAAATTATTCGCTCTTCTCTCAATATGATTTAGAAAAAAAAATCAATTACGGTAAAGATATTTACTAAAGGTATGTACACTTATATATATCGAGTTAAATTTATGAAATATTTAAAAGAGATTATAAAATATTATATAGTTTTCCAGAATTATGATTTTTGCAACAAATTATTAAATATTACAGAATAATTTTTCTTCCTCTAGAAGAAATGTAAATCGCGTACATGAGATTAAATATTTCGGAAGAAACTCGCAGTGTATACAAGTTGCTACAATACAAGTACAATATTTCTTCGTGAAAGAATCATGATTAAACATCGATGAAGCGCAGACCGGAGATAATTCGTGCATTACCGCGACGTCGCAATCACGCATGACGCTATTAAGGCTCATTTCGCGCGTCAGTATTAATTTAAGCGGCTGGGTAGTACGATGGGGTAACATCGGAAATTCCGCGCGCTACCCGCGTTGACGCGATTAGGGTTATTTTGTTATGCATTTTCTCGCGGCTGCATTTGCACGTTTCGTCGTGTTTCTGCAAACCGCATAGTAAATACATACAATGCTAGTGCATTAAGCGATTTATCTACGATCCGCGCCATTTTGCAGCCGTATGAATATAAACGACAACTATCTTGAAATAGTTGGATAAATAAAAAGAAAATTCGATTAGTCCGGTAATTTTATTATATTTGTCTAAAATCTTATATTTTTTGCAAAAACGATGCACTTATTTATGCAAATAGAATAATAGCTAGTTGATCACATCGTAATATTAATTTCTATTTAAGAGACGTCTCTTAAATTTGCCAATTTATATTCATTAATTAATAAACAATCTTTAACTATAAAAATACGCTATCAAAAATAACTGTCTGATGGCTAATTTTAAAACGCAATAATTTTACTATTATTTTTTAATTTAATTATTCATTAGTTCGTTTATCGTAAGTCAATGCTAAACTAATGAAAAAGCCAACATCTTTGAATTGGACATAATTCACGAATATTAAAATTATAATTAATTTTCAGACTCACGATTTTCGATGTGCGCTGCTACTGCATTTCTGGAACATGCATCCTCCATACAGCTTCCTTCGCTGGTAGCGCACACACTCACGACACGATATTCTCGTCACGCTGCAAGTGAAAAATTTACGACTAAAAGACAACTGCATGATTTCCACGGTTTCATAATTTAAATATCACGCACGTATAATTGTGATGCGAAAACAAAAATAATATAAAGAGTACGCATAAAATAAATGTTTAATTTTACATCACAAGTAAACGGGTCAAAGCAATAAGATTACGATGATTGCAATAATTATCAACGCGTCTATAAGCAAGCTAAGCCCGAAACTCATCATATCAGTATTTACACTTGCGCGACGTTTTTATACGCGAATGAACTCTTATCATCGGTTAATCCAGCGATATCGACTTAACGCGCAGAGAGCCAAACGTCGACTGAATACCCATCAAGTATGTATGTACGTCTTCACGCGTCCTTCTAGGCCTGTGACCTTTCTAAGTCGAACTATTGTAACTATGTATATAGACTCGTTCGCGTCGGTATTTATATGTATACACGGTGACATATTATTAAGAAATATATAATTCAAATATTATTTATGCAAATAATAGAATAATAGCTAGTTGATCATATCGTAATTTTAATTTCTATTTAACAGACGTCACTGTGGCCTTCTATCTCTTAAATTTGCCAATTTATATTTATTAATTAACAAACAATCTTTAATTATAAAAATACGCTATCAAAAATAATTATCTGATGGCTGATTTAAAGTAAAATAAATATTCCCTGTGAGCTATAAAAATGTAGTAATTGCTTGCGATGATTTTTGCATTATATATGTGTGTGTGTGTGGTACATATATATATATATATATATATATATATATATATATATAAAACATCTTGCAAATACAATGATATAAAAAAATTGATGTATTATTAAGATAAGATAATAATAATTAAAAATTAACTTAATATTATAAAGAGTAAAAAATTATCAAAAATATTAAATGTTAAATATTTTCTCGATCTATTTAAATAGAATTATCGAAATATATGGTAAATTAAGTAATTAAAGATTAGATCACAAAATTGGTACTTGTCTGTTTCTCTAGTAACATTGTCGTAACTTTTATTCCCTATTCGCTTATCGCGTAATGTTATACAAAATACGAGATATTCGGCGATGGCGATGGGAAAAGAAAGGGGGTCGAGAATAATAGCGATAGCAAACACGCAAATCCTGATTTCGCAGGGGAGGCGTGACTGCACACTTTTCCGCGTTGGATTTCGCGGCCGTGTCATTTAACAACGAATTAGTGGCGCGGTATGCGGGATTTGTCGGGTGTATTTGATAGCGTCACGCGAGATTAAACGATGTTGGCAAACACCTGGGATTATTTGTCCCGGAGAATATTGGATACGTGCCAGCTTTCCCGCGTAACCCTTAGGTCTTATAATCAAGATAAACGCTGTATCCACAATATGGCGAATCGGCTCGAAGAGCAGACGACTTTTTTTCGAAATAACGAATTTTCCCGAGTAAACATTAATCTCGGCGTAATATCGTTGTAACGGATACACGATCGCACGTATCGCTGTCCTCGTTGTAGAAATAAATAAGTTTATATACATATACATAAACGAATCTCAAAATGGAATATATATATATATATATATACATATATGTATACCTAAAACTGCGCGATAAAAAATAAACACTGTCGCGCGCGCATAACACCGAGCGTAAAAATTGATTGAAGCGCGCGGAATTTGATTAAGCCTCGCTGCCTTCGTAAAATGCCGTGCAAACCGAAAAATTTTCCAATGTAAATATTACTTTAATTTTTGAACATGTGTATTTAGCGAACAGTAGTATCGATGCGATTAACAATGCTTTACATCTATAAAATATGTTTGCTGAAATATTTTACAGGGATTCGGTTCCTTCCAAACTTCCGTTTTTTTTTTTTTTTTTTCAAATAAAGTTACAAAAAAAATACATCACACAAGTATATAAAAACGTATAAAATTAAATATTAAAATAAATCTAGGTTATTACGACAATTAAAACGAAAATTGCTGATATGTATGTTTTTTTATTTCTCTCAACATTCATAATTCTGAAAATTTACTGAAATATCAAATTATAACTTTATAATTGTTGAAAATTCAATGATCCTTATATATAATCCCGAAAAATGTTCGATTAAAAGAAAACTCGTATTAAATATCAATCATAAAAAGAGATTTGACTGCGCACGCCCGCGGATACAGCAATAATTTGCGACGCGAATGCAGTTTTGATTTCGGCGTTGCGGGGTTTAATAAACGCCCTCGCATCGGCCTCTCGCACAACGCGCGTAATTTAACGCAAAAGTGGAATATATTCGACGCTGATTAAAGCCGTTAAAAACAATTGCAATGGCAGGATTACGCGGGCCGAGCGATAACACGGGGCGATACGGGCGTAATAACGTCGTCTATAATCTCTATGTTATATTCGCGTGCGCGCAGAAATATCACCGTTACGATGTTCAAATAACCGGTTACACGACCCCGTCGCAGAAATTTGTTCGCCAGTCCTGGCAGCGTTGTCGTATTACACACAGGCCACTCGAAATCTGACGATCGCGCAATAACGTTGTATAATTCCCATCTCTCCGGTTACATCGGATTTGATCTTACACGAGGGCCGATCAAATCGAACGATATGTTTTTCATTTACAGATTAATTCACAAAACCTACGGTTATATTTGACCGTTATGTCCCTTGAATAAATATTGTAGCGAGATAACGCTCTGATTAAAGAAACACAAATAATACGCGTACAATTGATCAATGGCAACGGAATACGAAATGCAATTTAATAATAAAATAATTAAGGAGCGTGATTATAACGTGCAGGGAGACAGAGAAATTTATCTCAATTGAGGAGAACAACAAACGACAATGCAAATTAGTGACTAATTATTATAATCCAGGTAGGCAAAACAATTTAAAATTATATTGAGTACGCAGAAAATATGATAAATCAGTTTTATATCCAACCTTTACAAAATACGCGTATCCACACCGAGTACTCACGGCGGATTTCAGATTAAATCCAAAAATACGCTTGATGAGGCCAATGCGATGCAAGTCGCGTATGTATAGATATGAAAAATAAAAACGCCTGCGTTGATGGAATCCGCCGTGCTTTTATTTGCAATGTTCGTCAATTAAACTGGCTGATTTAATATCTTCTTTCCGCATTCTCATTTTGCAGCTATCACGCGAAATATTATATCGGATTGTCTCCGACTGGTTACTAATTTAACAGAAAATTTCATTTTACCTAAAAATAACGTTTTTTAATTTTTTACATCGGTTTCTCAATTGTGCTTCATCAAAATGTGAAACTGAAACGATTTCGTCGCGATTGCCAAATATACCATACATTCACACGAAATTGCTCGTAATTTACGTAGAACAGTAGAGCAAAAATTGCAGTAATTACAAATGTTCACGCTAAAGTGTGAATAGTAGAGCATTATTCGCGAGCTTTATTTTCTGTGTCTATTATTACGCGAAAGAAATAATGGTACACGCCAGTGCGGCAGTCAGTCTTTATCACTGTGCACGTGATCTGACAATGAGACCACGTCTGCTTTTTCCACTGCGAATGTGCGCAATGTTAATTGCCACTTATTCAAACATTTTAACAATATATTATATTATTTTTCGATATTTCGATTTTTGTCTTTGATATTAAGATTTTTATTTTGGACTCTATCGTTAGACATTTTCCTGAAATATTGTACTAGTCGGCAAAAATTTCGCCAAAAGCGAGTGAATGCTTGGAAAATAACACCATCGGAACGATATGTTGCAAGTTATACGATTCTGAGAAGAAACTTATAGGTGCAACAAAATTGTGAAGTGGAGCTGGCAAAAAAAAAGCAGGTTGAAGACGAGAGAAAGATGAGAGAAACGAGGTGATGAGGCGATGCGGGGAGAGGAGCAAGAAGTGGTAGAATGAAGTGAATAACTTCGGCTACGTGACTTTCTCGAGCATATCGAAAGATTGATACACTTCTTTCGTCACTGTTATCATCCCTGGCAGGACGAACATACCAGAGAGCCCTAACCCGGTGGATACAGAATTTACCAAGAGGAACGCGCAGATAGCCAACTCGCTCTTTATCAGTTCCATGCGGTTCGTAACCTATCACATTACTCTTCCGACGCAGTCTATCGATCAACATTGACACACCAAATATCCGCGATAACTCAGAGAGAAAGATTAAATCGGTACGCTTGCTTTTAATTATCTTTTAATATATTGAGCAACAATATTGAGCAATAATTCTTACAATTATATATAATTAAATAAATATTTAAAAAGGTTAATTATATTTTTAATAAAATATTGTTTCCATTTTCTTGCAACATGAACGCAATGATCTGTACAATAAATTCTAGAATTTATTAAGAATATTCTATGTGAAAAATAATACGCTATTAAATAAATATAACTAAACGCTATAAATAAATATAATCAGATATATCTAATTATCATTTGTAATTATTACTCGTAATTAATTTCTCTGGTATGTAATAATATGTCGTAATAATGTATGTTATGTTTTTATGGAATATGTTGTAGCAAATAAGAAATATAATCTCGCATTTATTGTTCTATATTTTAATTCTCTTATTTGCATCGAGAAACAATGCATGCGCGCTTTTATTCTTTGATTCACGACTGCGCATATTTTTGCACGAGAAAACATTGTCTTGCGCGTACAGAGACAAGCGCGACGCCTAGTTCTTACATCTCAAATAGAAAAATAAGCTTCATTTTTCGCAGGTAGCGTCGCGAAACGTCACGCGAACGCCTAGAATTCCGCTTATTCTAAAGCCGACGTTGTTCTCGCGCTTCACCGGAAGTACGTGTCACTTACTACAAAGTGGGACCATTTCCTGCCACGTATATTTTAGTTGACAGCTTTAAAAGAGACAATCATTGTTCACATTTTCATTGATATCACTTTCGCGGAGAGTAACGTTCCGAAAATTTAAAAGAGACGAGCGAAAAATATAAAATAAGTGTGCGTGTAAGTTACTGTCACAAAATATTAAAAATTTTTCTTTTAAAAAATCATAATTATATATTCCTCGATAAGTTTCAAAAAATAAAAAATCTAAACTTTTTTGACGTTATATTATATGGAAAAGTTATATTACACTTGCAAATTTAAAATATAAAAGTTAGCGTGACATGTTTCAGAACTTTTATTGTATATTCTCATATTTGCATGTCACTTTAGAACAACAGAAATTCTTCGATATAACCTGCCAAAGAATGACAAGCACACTCGACATTTTTAACATTCTTAAATATTCGAATCGATTTGTTTGCATAAAGAAAAACTATTTCACGTGACGTGTCCTTCACTTTTTGCGTTAAAAGTAACAAATTATAATTAATCACCGTATCTTACTCACGTTTGACATTGCTACACTTTTTAAAGACTTTTATTCGAACACTTTAAATTTACAAATGTAAAGTTCAATATCATAGCAAATCAATGTCAGACTAATCATTACAGATTCATAGCGGTAGTTTCGCGAAATCATCATCCTTTTGACATTAAATTCCATTAGAAAATTAAATTTGACCATTTTTTAGTCCTTCTTCGAGAAACGGTGTTCAAACAGCAATTCTCTACAAGCGGCCCTGGATTTTTCTTATCGATTGCCAAACACTTATAAAAGTACGTGACGGTCTTCACGAGCTGCAGCTATTCGTACAAAGAGTGCTCGCTCCTGTGAACCGGATAACGATCTCTTTTCACTGTGCGCGTTTTACATCATCGCACCGGGCGGGATACATTGGAAATTCCCGCAAGGATTCCGCAGTGCATAACCTCCGCTATTCTTTAGTATAAATCTTGATAATATCCTCGAGCTATACGAAACGGAGCGAATAAAATACAATGCGTAATATGCGGGAAAAACTATGGATCGTATCTCTTCCAAGAACGACGAATAAAAGTGTCGGACAAATGGCGACGTCGCCTGCTAATTCGCTGGATTGTGTTTCCGCATCGGCTAAGAAAATTGTTCGCAAATTATAGGAGGAATAGAGAGAATCATCCTTGTCTTGTTTGCATTTAATTTATATGGCGTTAGTCGCGTGTTCGCAAATAAACGTTTAAATCGTACTGTTTAAATCAAAATCGCATTAAAATTCAGATAACACCATTATGTTTTCAGAAAGAAGGAACGCTTCGCCATCCCCGAGCATCGCCGCGTCTCGCATCCGTTTTACATCGCGATTCTGCGGGGAATCAATTAACTGCATTCGTTACGTGCGCAGCGTGATTCCTCCTCGTCGCTTTGTTGAGGGCGCTTTAAGTGTTACACCACGCTGTACAACTTCATCTTAACGAGGGTCTTTCGAGTGTTTGTTTTTACAACGAGACAGATGAATTATTTATTTGCCAATGTCTGATGATTCTTTTGATATCGCAGAGTAATTCCGACATATTGTTCTTTTTATTTTTTTTAACTATATGCGATGAAATATGTATCATATTTTTATTTAATAAAAATAAAAATATTTTCTTTGTACCCCAGCGCTTTTAAAAAAGAAAAAATTATTTCTAAATGGGTATGTGTTGTTTCTAAAAATAAATTGTTTGTAAATATTAAAGATTGTACTTCCTTCAAGATGATAGATAGGGAGTTATAATATTTTATTCAGCAATATTTCTCGAAAATAATTGGCGAAGTAAGCGCCTTTATATCATGCTTTATATCTTAATATTCCAAAATTCTACAATATTAAATATTATCAAAAGAAAGATACCGCTTTAAAAAAGAATGCATCTCGGTATTCTTTCGGCGGATTCGTTGCCATTGTCTTAGATGAGGGTCCACGGAGCGGAGATAACGCGATGCTGTGGAGCATTTATTTAGGAACGTCTGAATTATTTATTTATAAATGCCTAACGAGCCGTCGCCGCCTTCTCTCTTCCTTCTTCTGTCCCGACTTTTCTCTCTCTCTCTCTCTCTCTTTCTTTCTTTCTTGTCGAGTAATTTACGCGCGACCTGGGTATACCACTGTCAGTGTAGCAAGCGCAGAAGAGGATGGGTAAAACGGAGAAGGGCGATAGGACGAAAGTGCAAAGGAAGGAAGCCGAGAGGACGAACTTTCGCGTTGCCCGTCCAACGAGCCGTTGCCGTTGCAACGTAGCCGTTGTTACGAAAAAGGAAGAAACTCGCGACATCCGCAAACAGAAAAAAAAAGAAAAGAGGAAAAGTGGAAAAGAAAGAGAGTGACTTCGTTGAGTTAACCGTCAGTTACTATACTGAAGTCAAATCTGACCACAATGTGGATGCTTTAGAAAGATACCTGCGAAAGAATGCAACCATGAGTTCATCTACGTAATCTATATTTTATTATATTTCTCTTGGTCTTAATCTTCCTAATTGATTTATCGCCTTCGGCCATTTGTTTAACTTTAACGATTTAGATTTATTCGAGAAAATGTTGTAAAAGGTTAATCCTCGAAAATTACAGAAAAAAGCAAGGCCATTTTGCATCTAATATTAATACCAAAGATTTTATTTTTTTAAATATTATTTTGAAAATGCAATCTTATGCAATCTAATGTATAATTATACACGTAGAATATAATATATAATGTGTAATCTTATTTTTTATAATATTTTTACAAACTACCAATAAATGAAAGTAATAGTGAATAATAAAAAATAGTAATGATAATTAATAATAAATATAATATCACATACTCACTAGATGCAAAATATTTTAGTTTATAATCGTAAAAATATTCTAACTCGAAATTTCACCAGATACATCTTGTAGCATTTGCCACTATTCCATCGCAAACTGTAGAATTATCAGACAGGTAACGGGTAAGCAACGACTAACTTTCGCGGTAACTTCCCAGCAACGTGTCGGCACAACCGTTACGATAAGCCGACAATAGGAGAAAAATCGTCGACCCGGGTTAACGTGATTAACGATCCGCCACATTCCGCATTCGTCCGATTGCGAAATCGCGTATCCGCACAATCCGTCTACTAAACACGAGCAGCGAGCGGAAGCGGAAGTGGCGGTGACGTAAATTACCAGGCTTTACACAACGACGCTATTTAAATAATACTACTGGCGGAGATTCCGTAACGACTCGTATAAGATTTGTCTGTGTTTTGGCCGCGATTCACAAAAAAAATAAATAAATAAATAAATAAATATTGTGCAAAGATAATATTAACATTGTGTGTAGAGATGTTTATAAAAAATCTTAAAAGGAATAATATATATGACTAGATTATAATATTATTATTTTCCTTGACATACAGAATTTTATAAAAAATAAAGTTTTGTCTTTTATATTCCTCGTCTTTTTTTTTTGAAATCTTAAGAGGGAGCACTAGAATGAAAACCAAATATTACACTAACAAGTATAGTCGCAGATCCTTTCGCTTGAAATGAGAGAAACACGACAGTGCTCTACACAGCTCATATGTTGATAATATTTTGGTCTATTTAAGTTAAATAGTTTTGGAAATAGGGACATTATCCTTAGATGAGTAACGTGCAGTATAATGGAACTCGTGATAACCAACTCTATGATAACTAAAACCTCCCTATGGAACAGCAGCATTAATCTTTCATAACAGATATATGACAGATAATGTAGATGCTTTAATTTTTACAAACCTTTATATTTTATTACTAAATAATCTAAAATAATATTATATATAATTATAATATTATTATAATTATTATATTATTTTCATATAAATTTCTTATAATTTTTGTTTAAAATACACAAATGTGTATTCAAAGTATTAGTAATTATTATATTCTTTTAAAATAAATTTTCCTAAATTCTTTCGCATAAATAAATTATATTGTAATAATAATTATATTATAAAATTACTTACATGTAATTTGTGCTTTCTGCAAGATATTGATATATACTTTTTATATTATATATTTTCACAAATATGTTTAGAATTGACAAACTATATAAAATTTGTGTAGTTATACAAAAGTTCTATTTATTATATTAGATAATTATATAAATTAGATCGCTGGACTATATCATTTTACATATACTGGCGTCTCGATCTAATTTGTTTAATAAATATTTTAATAATTTTTACTTTGTTCAGAAATATAAGTGATTGCAGAACTACACAAAAGGAAATAAGAAGAAAATTTCGCGTTAATTTTATGTATTCTTTGCTCCAACGAAATAATATAATAGTAATTTTTCTCTACACGAAGAAAATGACAGAGAAGTTTATATTAAAAGCTAAATCTAAAGTGACAGGTAACAGCAGTTAAAATGATGACGTGATGGCATATTTAAAACGCATTTGATAATATTAGCAGCGGCGTTGTGTCGCTTTTGCCGCGAACAGTAGACAACATAATGCCTGCCGTAAATGAACGAGATCGTATCGATCGTTATAACGTCATTATCCATCACTCGTCGAGTTCTCTGCAGTGCGATCATAACAGCTTGCACGCACTTGCGGCGCAATATTTCGATATACGTTCATAGCGCGTTTATAACTCAATCGATTATCGAACATATCAATACTTTGAGTTCGACATTACTGGGAATACTGCTTCAACGAGTCGCAAATGGAATTTTACTTACGTATGCTTTAGGATGTAAAACGAAAGTGCCGATACGCTCCCACAAGATGGTTGCTGTTTAGGTAGATTGCCTTTTATCTGTACGTGCAAGTGTAAATGTACGATATACGCGTCCCGTCCGAATGTCGAAGTCTCTAATGGTCTCTTCCGGGCACAACCTGCAGAGACAATTAACGTAAAGTGAATTTAATGGCGTGAGTAATCGTTATATCGAGGTACGCACCTACGTTGTAACGACTAGATGCAGGAGGAAAAAAAAATGCGAGCAGAATGCGCGACAAATTATCTCGTTTTTATTGCGAGCATACTCGCTGCATTTCTTCAAGTGACAGATTTAATTGCGTCATCGATCGTCTACGAATTCTCGATGGAATCACGACATTCTATTTATAATCTCTCATTTTTTAATCTCCTTTTTTAATACTGCCCTTTTCTCTTTTCTTTTCTCTTATCCGAGGAATAGCATCCCACGCTCGTGGACTAATGCCGATAACGACGTTGAACGAATAACCGGGTTGCAGTATAAATGAAAACTTTCCCGAATGCAACGTAGTCTCTGGAATTCATTTGCTCCAACTAATTCCGTGAAAAAACTTTGGCCTTGTAGATCGACAAAGTGGTTGGCCGCGTCCTACCTTTTAAACCTAGTCGCCTTTTTCCTTTTTCTTTCGTCATTTCAGTCGACTTTTCTTTAGAATTCTGTCCAAAGAAATTTAGAATCTTGTCCGAGAAGAATATCCCGTTGTGGCAGCTCTTGCTATTCAATGTTTCTCGATATTGCCGATAATATTCCTTGAAATAATAGGATCACTAATTGACAAAATGCAGAAGTTTGAAATATAGTCTACATAAAATATTAAAAAACGGTTACAAGAAAGTAAATTTTAATAAATTTTCTTTCTCTAAATTCTGATAAATTTTTTTCCAAATAATTAGGTATAGGTAATCTATTATTCCAAATATTGTGATATTAGCGCGATTATAGATTAACTCTTTTTTTTTTTTTTTACAGTATATAAACGCTTTTAAAGCTTTCGAATACCTTTCGAAACTATCGGAATAGCTAGGAATTTTTGATGAGAACATTCAGCGACTGACCTATGCGCGCTGGTAGCATTTTTTTCTGAAATATTCCGATGGATCTTGTTGAAAAATGGAGAAAAGAGAATAGCGGGTAGCGTAGAAATACGTATTTCTTGTATTCCCGGGCGAATAGCTCATGTATATGTACGCGACTACGCGACGAGGAGCTTAAAATAATCCACGCTCCGGGAACAAGTAGATTTTTCACACGGCGACGCCGAAGCCGATCCTTCTCGAATAACCGATACTTCGAATAGTACATCGATCAATCGCGATTATTCCCGTTGCATCAGTCCGCGATAATACATACATGACCTATAAAGCGATAAGATATGTTCTTCGAAAAACGATGTCGCTAATGAAAATAATGATTTTTTATAATATAAAAAATTAATAATAATAATAAATTATATATATATATATATATATATATATATCGCAGGGAAAATTAATAATAATAATAATAATAATAAATTATATATATCATAGAGAAGATTGGACTTTAGCTTAAAGTTGTTTTAAAAAGTCATAATTTTTTTAAAAACAAAATATATGTATATTTATACATTAATTAATAATAAATAATAATTAAATATATATATATATATATATATATATAATATTAAATGTATATAAATTTAAATTTAGTTATTTTAGAAAGTTTGCCTTTATTTAAATTTCTTGAATTTAATGATTTCAGTTTCCCGTTATTGCGAAACATAAACGGAGAAAGTTAATATAAAATATTATATTTCATAAAGTTTTGCAGAACTTAAGAAAACTTCCATGACAGGAACGAGTCGGTTTATTTTAGACCTTATATTCGTCAGGAAAATGTAACTGACGAGCGCCGCGAATCATGGACGTGTCAAGGTGCATCCGCGTGAAAATCAGCCTTAAACATTTTGGCGTTAAGTTGGCGGCGCATTTTCTCGCTTATTCAAGCTGCTTCTGTCTTCCAGTTTGCAAAGTAGTCGCAGCAAAGACTGGACGGATAAACAAAGCACGCTTTTGCTCAGCTTTCTGATTCTAACAGACCCACATTTAGTAAACACTTCTTTTACTTAAATGAATGAAAAGACTAAAAAAAAATTTCAATTTTTTTATTAAAAAAAAGTGAGATAATTTATATATTCTTATCTAATAATATTTAATAGAATAATAGTAGCAGATATAACGATAAGTATCTAAAAATTTAAAATTTAAAAAATACACGTCTAGCCGTTATTTCTATGTAATATAAATCATAGGAGAAATCCCCAGCTTATGGAGAACCTTTTAAATCAAGAGAGTAACTATATATACTTTACGGAGGCACACAAAAGACAAGCGCATAACGATCTATGCGGAATCATAGCCCTCTTTCCAACGTCGAGATTTATCGATCGATCGAACGATTTAAGCAAGTCGTAACTATGCCGCTTCCGCGCCTTCGATTCAATTTCCCGCTCACGAAGGCGGTTTATGATTTGTGGCACATATTTCCGAGGCATCGTGTACACCCGCTTCGCGACGCGGGATCCTCGCGACGATGGAATTAACAGAACAGCACTACCTGCGCCATGAATATGAAATAGCTCGCGATGTGCACAGAAAGAGAGGGAAACAGCGAGGAAGAGAGAAGAGAGGCGCCAACCTCGTCGCGAAATTAAAATCCTCGCTCGCTCGCGTAGCTAGCTCGTACAGCAGCTCTTTCTCACAGCTGCCAGTAATAGCGCGTCTTGGATTAATCTTTCAATTATCGAATCAAGACGTTTGCCTCGCGCTCTCTTTTCCTCGCTGTTTCCACTCGCGTTTCCATTTCTTGTTCCTGCTCGACCGCGTCCTAAATCATGCGCGTAATAACTGCACGCGATAGCGCCGAGCTCCTAATAACGTGGCGGTGGGCCTCGCGATAAAAATGAGGATCACGTTCACCGGGTTAAAGTTCTATAGTCGCCGCGCGGCGCCCCCGTAATTTATCAGACGGAAAATATGCTTCGCCGCAAGCCAACGTCCTTTATTTCCCAGAGATAATTTGTTTCTGTTATATGCACTTTATCGAAACGATTTTTTTTTTTTGCTATCTTTCATATTCTTGTCTTGAATCTTTGTAAAGATTTAATTTATTTAATAAAGTTTAAAAGATCTTAAAACGACATATTTCAAAAGGATTAAATACTCTAAAAAGGAATACTGGATAAATTTTTGTATACAGGATGCCTCGCAACATCGCTCAATACTTTTAGCAATATTTTTTTTAGCTTTTATTTTTTAAAGTTTAATTGAAGTCAAAAATCTTCGTAGGAAATCTTCTCGAGATTACAACAGTTTGCAAGTTATAAGCAAAAACTGCAAAAAGCTTTGCCAACTAAAGCTTTCAAGCTTTACGGTTAGCTTACGGTACACAACTGTCGAAAATCGGAAAAAGACATTTCCGAGTTTACTGAATAAATGGGAGGATATCTTATCCACCGATCGCGCGTCCCACATCATCCAACTTTATATCGACATAAGATCCTTAAACATTGTCTTCTCGCTGGATAGATAAAATCGCATGAGAACTTGTTGAGAACGATGGAGAATAGCAAGTTTACGAAAGAATGAAGATGCAGAACCCTTCTTCGTTCGAAAGGATGCTTGCTTTTGCATCGTACGATTATACTTTGCTGTGCTGTATCGAATTTTATAGGAGATCCGGAAGAAGTTAAAAGCTTTCGTATGTTAGACGCTTCACACGAGATTTCCGAAACATTTTTTTCTATTTTGAATTTTTTACGCCACTTCTCCCTTACAACGCGTAATCTGTTCGATTAATCGCGATATCATTTCTCGATTACATATATGTTTCTGTATCAAGTAGCGTTAAAACAAAATATATGTTGAACAGTTGAATAACGTAATAAAATATCTACATTTTATATATATATATATATATATATATATATATATATATATATATATATATATATATATATGTGTGTGTGTGTGTGTGATGTATAAATCTCGAAATAAATCAAACTTTATAACCGCTGAGCGTTGCAAAAAAATGCCATTTAAAATATTTTATATTCTGCATTAAATAAAAAAATGAATCGAATATTGTCCATTATATACAATTATATACAATTTGCTCTTGTATTTTGTGTGAATTTGAGAGCGTAAAGAATAGCAATAATATTTTATTTCACGCGCAAAAATAATAATGCGAAAGCAAAAATTAAAATCAAAACTATAAGCATTAAGTTACACGAGATCATCGATGCGAGATAGTATGTAGCCCTTGTATATAAAATCCGCCCGCATTATGCATTAGAATACATTGCTATGAGAAGACTGCACTTCATATCTATGCGAGTTATTTTTATCCGCTGAATTCTAAATAAAGAGGAATCGCTGGACGTTCTTTTTTTTCACTCTGGCAGATTAATATTGATCATAATTTATCATGAATCTTGTCTAGCATGCCCTGTTCATTCTTCTACGCCCTTTAAAGCAATCCTCCGCTTCTCCGGATGAAGTTTACGTCCTTGAACCTCTATTGTTTCTAAGTTTTCCGCCCATCGATCATCCGTCCGAGTACAGCACCTCTCTCGAATCCATTACTGCCTAAGATGTATGTAGCCGGTGCAAAGATGGATTAGACAAATTAGTAGTTATCTTCTCACAGAGCCGCGGACCTTCAAAATACATCAATTTTCCACAGTGCATTTTCAGGTACGCGAGATAATTCCTTCCTCTCTAACGTCAAAAGAAAGGGAAGATATCGCGAGATTCGAATATTATTCTTATGATCGTAAAAACATCTATCCACCGATCGCACCATCTCGAGTCTCGACAATATCTTTTCATCTATATATATTTTGAATTCAAAACATATTGATATTTTAAATATTATTTTAAAATCGCAAATATATATTTATGCCATTTTTAAAAGGTGATCATTAAAAGACGTATATCATCAAAGTTATTGTTCAGGAAAGCTTCATTTTCACAAAGAAGAAACTTTATGACATTTAAGAGTTGATTTTCTTTTTAACAAAGTTTTAACATCTTTTGAATTTTTGATGACCATAGGAATCTTGTAAGTCGTGGTCCGTCTCATCCTCGTGTCACCGACTGATGTCGCACAAATTTAAGATGTCCGACAAGGAGAAGCTACCCGTTGATGTATGGGGAACGAAGCATCTCCTGATGCTTGTACTGCTCTACAGGGAAATCAAGACGGACCACGTTGCGCGACTTATCCTTCTTCCCTTGGAACTACGCACTGACGTAACACGCCACTTGATGTTTCGTTCTAACGCGTTTCATATTATGAGACGAGGTCATATTTAAAATACTAACAAAACAATAGTTTCTTTTGTTTCTGAAAATACATCTTCTTAAGTGCAGCCTATAATTTTTTATAAATTCTCATAATGAAAATATTTGCAGAAAACAGTGTATCCATAATTTAAATCAATAATTTATATATATATTTAAAATAAAAAATCATACAGTACTATGTAAATCTAACTATAAAAAGAATACAAAATAAAAAAATAGAGAGAAAGGTGATAAGTTAATTAAACAGTTAAATGAGAAAAATTAAAAATAAACTTATTTATTGGAATTCTTTAAAGTTTAATGATACTAATTTAAAATGATACTAATCTTAAAAAATAAAAAGTTGTAATTTTAATTAATTTATTTTTATAACTAAATAAAATAAATATATCTCGTAAAAATAATCAACAATTTTAGTCGCGTTGACATTTCAATAGATTTCGGAATAAAATTGATTCGTTGTAAGCAAGTTACAAAGTTCATTGACCCTAAGGACACCCTAATTAAGTTTCCATCCTAATGAAAGTGTTTTGCCGCAAAGTCTACCGACGAAATGTCGTTCGACCGTGCTCAACCTCTCAAACAGTGCAAACCTTTTCTTAGGACTTCTTGGAACTTGGAACGAGACGTCTGCGAGAAAACGATTAAGTCTAGCCATTTACTCAACCGAAACATCAAAGCCGACCGATCTCAATTGCATTCTACAATTGCTCTTAGTTGTTTTTTTTTTTTAATTACATTTTATTGTTTTAATAGTCAACTTATTTATATTTCTTGAAAAAGTCAGAATTATCTTAATATAATATTTAAATATGATATTATATTTAAAATTATATAATAAAATATTGCATATATATATATAAATTGCTCGCGAATAAGAAGTAATAATATTCAAATCTCCTGCAGACATTTGCATTAATTTTTAATTTTTGTGTGGGTTACATAATATATTATATAATATTTTATGCAATTTGATTCTTTAAAATTCTCAATTTTTCAATTCTGAAACTTGTAACGCATGGAAATATATAATTATAAGAAATGAAAAAATAAATAATGAAGAACGTATATGAACCTAATGAACGGAGATACTCAATGATCAATAAAAAGCGATATATAAGCTTTTCCACAACGGGCCACCAGTTCCATATGTCAGAGGAAGGAAAGGAGAGAGTGAGAAGTTACGATAAGACGGTACCAGACTCGCGGGGTAAGCCGGAAGGATCAAGGACGAAGGCGCAAAGACGGAAACCTCCGTCGGCTAAAGCCTCTCGAATCTGAGGGTTGCTGATCCTTGTGCAAACTGGATTACTATTTACATAGAATGCGCCCAAGCGGGACGGCGCGCGCGCGCGCGTTTAGGGAACGTCGGCGTTGATTTTCCTGAGGAAGGCTCGCTCGCTCGCTCGCTCCCCTTGATCTCACTCGCTCGAATCAAAGGTCCAGGTTCACATTATGCCAACGCATACCCTTCAAGCGCACACATTGTCCCCGGAATTCCGTATGCACAGTTAATTATGGATTGGGTCAACGAACTTCATCGTACTCGCGTCTGCGACTTCCTCAAGCGCGACGGGATGCGTCTTACGTCTTAATGCGAGAAACTAAACAAGAGATTGAATCGTAATTCCTAACTTGTTAAGCTAGTTTCATGGATATTCAATAGTCTGCAACTTTGTAGGAGAATTTATCATTTTCATTATTAATGTTTATGAAAACGTAAAATATGTATCATAAAAGTTTTAAAAGCTAGAAATTGTGAAAATGTGGAAAGTAAAATATGTATGTGTGTGTGTGTATATTATCATAGAGAATTGGACGATGGATGCTGTGATAAGCTATATATTATAGAGAATTCAGAGAATAATAAAAACTGTGAAAAGTAAAAATTCTGTCACCGAGATGCACTGTAAATTTTTAAAACACAATATTGCATCGTTAATATGCTATTGAAATATCGCCAACATTTCCCACACAGACATGTAATAGGCGAAACAATAATAAATAACGCACCCCGAACCCGCCAATAAATTACCATAAATCCCACAACAGAATAAATTGTAAAATATGTTCGCTATTATTATACGCACACGCGAACACGCAGTCCGGGTTAATAACTGCAACGCGAAATACCTCGCCCTTTCCCCTCTCGGGCTCGCAATAAATCTGTCACACGCGTCACTACCGCGCGTTTCATCGCCGACAAAAAAATGATTACTGCGAGCGAAGCATTTTCGTGATAAATCCACCCCTCGATCCTTCGCACGGGATACACTCGACTCGATGGCCAAAGCTGTCTACTTTCCTGCGCAACGACCCCGGTTCTGGACTACTGTATCAATACAATCCGGATCGGCGTCGTTCAAAAATCCGAATACTCGGATATCCGGTTCACGCGCGCGCGCGCGCGCGCACATTTATATATCGCAACGTAAATCTGCACGTGAGACTAAGAACTGCCAGCCGACGCCATCCAGCTCTTTTCGTTTACTGCATCTTTTAGGGATATTCTTTTCAAAGAGGATTAATCCTACAAAATTATCCGTTAGGATCAATCTAAACATTTATTTCGTAATAGCTACGTTATTTATTATCATGAATATATACTTATAAAATTTATAGACAGAGAAAATAAAATTATTCCATATTTTCGAAAGAATTATTTGTCCAGCAGAGAAACTTTATAATTGCAATTTCAAACACATTAAAGCTACTATTTATTGGCTCTCTATTTTCATAATTCTAATGAATACTCATGCTATCTAATAAATATGATAAAATACCTTTTGATTATTCATAAAAGGAAAAGTAAGCATAATATGCTCCAAATTACCCAAACTTTCAAACTTCATTTATTTGCCGATACTATAATGTTATCCTTTTATCATGCGAGGATGGATCGCGTTAATTGCACTAACTTTATTATTTGATTTATATTTTTATATTTATTTCTGTACATGCATATTATTAAGATATCACGACAAATAAAAATAAATTAACTTTAAAGTATTATAGCTAAGCAAAATCGGTCATTGAAAGTTAGCAGAAAACTTGGCATAAATCAAACTTCGAGGATAATTCAAACGTCACATAAATTATGTTCGATTCAATTGTCACTAATGTAAGAAGTTTTAATTATTGTGATCGCAATATGAAATTTTTGACGTTTTACCGATGGTGACTCTATGGCAAATCTTCACGTGATGAATGATATATTGTGATGCAAGAAAACAGGTCTTATGTTAATTCCGCCAATTTATCACATCTTTATTTATCACTGAAAATAGATTATAAGACGCGCGCTTAATTAGCATTTATACGAAATTGGCTGAATAAAAGGAGGACGTAGAAATCACGAATATTTGCATATTATCGAGGACGATGGTGGCAATTACGGTAATCCCATCTCGGTAAGATGTTTAATTCTATGGACGATCAATTTTGTGGAGTCGGTAATCCGCGCTCGCGTATCCACGTATTCTTTTATCCTATTTTCTTTACGTGTTGCCAGAGGTTACCTCTTTCGCGGCACGAGAAAGCTTTAAGTACTCGCGGTGTTGCTGTTAGAACCGTGAAAAAGAAACGTTACTTGAAATGGTCCGTTGGCAAGGCACTCTGTGGGAGAGGGGTATCTCCTGCAATAAATTTTCCACCTAACGAATCTACGATTTTACCATTAACTTTTACACTACGAAAGTTTCGACAATGCCAATTGTACTTTGATCTAACTTGGCGAAAATTGAATTTTTCGCGTATAGATATGTATATCGCATCGTGCTCATTCATTAATTAATTATTCATTATATTCTGTGTATGAAAAACATGACGATCGCGCTTGTTATTTATAATTTATATATTTATTTGCGTTGCATGATTCCTTTTAAAATATTCGAGCGTTCAGTTGTGAGGAGCGCTTTCACACTTTAATATTTAAATAAAGCATTTACCAGCAAGAAAATATCACAACGTCGAATTAATTATAAATTAATCGGAAATGAGTTGCAATTCAGTGATCTCGGTTCACTGAACGAAATGAATCGTTCCATTGTACGAATAATAAATATCAACGTGTACAGAAAAATACATATATCAGTGAATGTGTTATTGCAATTCCAGGACATAATACATTGCAATAAATGGTTGCATAGCAACCATTATGGCCATAATGGCTATAATAGCCATTCTGCTTAAAAGGTATATAAGATTCCCCTTCGGAAACGCTATTGACCAACGCTTTTCTATGTCGTCATGGTCAAAAGTTTGCTTTTTTAAAGGGTGATGGCCGCTCTCTTTCTTTCTCTCTTTTTCTCTTCCTCTTTTTCACGTAGCCGGCTTTCAGGATATACTTGAAGCGGCCACTACGTGACCTTTGAACCTCGTACGAAGCAAGAGTTATAGGTCACGCGTGGACCAAGAGCCTCAAGGACCTTCCTCGCTGCTACATCAACCTCGATTACTCCTACTTCCGCTCTTATTCTCCCTTCCTTACCACGGAGACCACGTCGTAGTCCTTTCGAAATTACGGTCAGAAAGCTTTACGTCTCGATCCTCGCGACAGAATAACAGATCGCACTCTTCCGACTACATCGCGACTTTTGTCGATCTCTGTCCAAGCCATTGGAGCAAAGTCGATCTTTTCAGTCGTCCATTCTCATCTCAAAATTTCCTAAAATATTAACTAGATCTTTATAGGATTTTTACGATTATCACACATAATAGATAAAATATAGGAATGCGAAAATAATTTATTTAAAGCAAAATATCCCGTATTTTATTTTTTTATTTTGATTTTTTATCCAACAGAATCAGTTATTTTTGCGTAAAAATACAATTCTCTCTTCTTGCTTCAAGAAATACAGTTTGTTTATATTGTATATATATGTATCTATATATGTATATGTATATTCCTTTTTAAATATTATGTTATAAAGTATTATTTTATTCAAGAAAATAAATCTTGAATAATCAGATAATACAGATTCATGAAATTTTTCCATCTGTCGTTTCTCGTAAAGCAAAGCGTTTGACGAAAAGAAAATCGAGGATTGGAAACAAGAAGGAACATTCTTTGCCGATATCCAGTCGATAATACCCGACTTTTCCGCGATTCGACGTCGCTTCGAGTTATTCCGATCCATTAATAGTAACGATAATTATTATAGCCGCTTTCGTCCTTTCGTGAAATGATCGATTATTCCCGTGACGTTAATTCCAGCTTTTTTCCACATCGTTTTTTAATATCGATTATCGCCAGCCAACCAACTCGATCGAGAGAAAGATAAAATTTTAAATGGTAGTACTAACTGGATTATTCGATATAATCGAATCGTCCCGCGAGCTTTGTCAATTTGGGATCTAACAACTTTAGCATACTCCGTGAAAAACGCGGTTAGCTCATACTCTAAGTTCGTTTCGCTACAAATTTTTTGACAGAACGAGTAAAAATATCGGTGGAAAACGCGTACAAAAAGAGCATAACGTATACAAATTACATTAAATGGTAGAATAGATAGAAAGATATGAAGTAGAGATAAATTTTGAAACACCAAAGTATACCATGCCTAATCTTTTATAGAAAAATCAGATGTGTCACAAATTTATTTTTTCATCGCACAGTAAGATTTATGATCCTTCAAGACCGTAGATAAACATTCAGGAACTTAAGGAAAAATTTACCTTTTTTATTATAATTATTTATTTTATTTAATATTTTTAACTGTTATAAATTATTATAAACATTTCGCGCGTACAATTTGACAGTGTATAAAAATTGTTTTTACAATGTCATATATCATATTAGCGATCAGAGTTGGATCATGAGCTGGATTAGCAGTAATATCTTACGAAGATGATATAATTAAATCAACTTTTTTATGTAAATGCAATTTAATAGATTGCATATATTTATGCATGTGATAGTGATCGCGATAGAGGTCCGAAATGTATGTTCGATTTTACGTCCGGACTAGATTTATGTACAACCTGCCGAATAAAACGCGAGATTTGCCTCGTCCCATCATTAATGATTCTGTTAAAAGCTACATAAACATTATTTGTGCTTGTAGCTGCTGCGGTCACGAAAAATTATCGAAATGTAATATACATTTCAATAAAAAGAACGATGTTGTCACGCGCGTCCGCATCCATCAAATACAGATACGCAAACGAAAAATAATCTCGCGAAAATAATAAAGCCCGAACAAGAACGGTGAGTAACAAATGTAAATTTATCTCTGTGAGGAAAAGAATAGTTTGTTAACACTGATATTTTTACGAAGAGATAAAAATGTAAAAAGAACATAGGGAAGATAAGTCTATCAGCGTCATTTTACAGAAAATATTTAAAGAATACCGATTTTAAGTTTCTCTATTTTAGTTGCACCAAAGACAAGCATTGTTGGGTGTTATTTATTCAGTTAGATATTAAATTTCTATGCAAATATCCTGGAAGGCAAGCTGTTGTCCTCAAATTCATGTAGCTAACGCGAATGCACCAAGGTAATTTCACATTTTAGTGCTAATACGGTATATTTTACCGCATAGTAAACGAAGAATATTCCTAAATAGCGAGTTTCTGCAACCGCTGCGTTAGTTGCGTTTCACCATCACACAGAACGATAGTAAAGAAAGAACGAATGTGTCGTATAACTTTTAATCGATACAGTCGCAACCTAATTCCGCGGAACCTCCCATGGTATAACGTTTGTGAACAATAGCGTTAACCACGCATAACACGCGCGCGCCCGTGTAGACGACTCCCACTACGCGTCATAATTCTTAATCACGATATCACGGTGGCGGGCCTGGGTCTGCGGTTAATTAAAACAGCGAGCGTCTCGGTTCTACCCGAGCCCGGCCTTGAAATTAACACGGCAGTTTACGGTCTATGTTTACTTCGCATCCCAAGTTTGCATATTCCCCATTACATGCCTGTGTACGTACGCCTGTAACTCCTAATACCCGCAAGTGTGCGTGCGTACACGTACTCGCATGGTCCTTCCGCGTGTGAGCGGCAGTCTGGAGATCCCGCAGGACCCGGGATATTGGTCTAACGTAGCGGTGTGTAACTGTATGAGGTCGAATTGCTGAAGGAGATGGTTCACTAAAAGAGCAAGTTCATCGCGAAAGGCAAAGAGAAAGAGCGAGAGAAAGAGAGAAAGAGAGAGGGAGAGAGAGAAAATCCAGCTTACAATCCGGGCTTACGGGTGAATTAATTACGAATAAGACGCGGGCAACACGAGACACACATTATACTTTGCGTGGAAATAGCCTCGTTCTGCTTCCTAAGCACTGATTTCTGTGTAGGAATCACAGAATGTATGCAAAGACAATAAATGTTATGTATGAAAAAAAGAAATTGCACTTTACAGCGCATATTTTTACAAAATGTAATTTCTATATAATTCGTACGTTTCCCCGTGTCAATCATGATAAAAAAAAAATTCTTCTCCAGTTCTAGATATATACCTATTATATATGTATGTGTGTATATACGTATATATATACGTATATATATATATATATAATGTATGTATATAATGTTATATAATATTATCTCTTTCTAAATGACATTTCATAAAAGATATTAAACGAAGAATATTCAAATATGAAATTTATGAAAGGTATCTGCCAGAAGCTCGAAGTGAGTTGTACTCTAATCTTTCGACGACTTTAGTGAGAGAAGCTGCAAAGTTTCTTATCAGCGCGCACAGGATATATCCCTGAGTATTCGTCCATTGGACCCCCTCCAACATAGTGCAGGAATAAAACAATATTCCTTATCAAGAATTCGTAGTCGTGAGAAGTTAGTGAAAGAAAATCATAGTAGCTGTCTACGAGATAACATCGTGATTAAGATAACTTAATGAGTGCAGAGAGAAGTTTAACATTTTTTTATTTCTAAATTGTATTTATTCTATAATAGTACATATAAAGGAGAATACAAGAGTTTTAAAAGACTAACTGAATGTTATTCTTATGCATTTGATGATCTAATTTTTTCTCTTTTTTTGTGATAAATCTTATAAAATACAAAGAAATTTTATTTTGAATAATTAATTTTAACCAAAGCGCGTAATTACTCGCATAATTTAACTTGAATATTTTCGTTCTACGCAGATCCACAATTTAGCCGAAACAAATGGAAATACTATTTTACGCGTCGCGTCGTGTCGAAATATTTTAGGAATTTGAATTCACGCGTAAGTGCACAATCAGTCGCGGCTTCTTTATGGGGAGGCGAGAATCTCCGTGTATATCTCACGCAACCACGCTTATTCAAAGCGCGTAAAGGACGAGAGAGAGAGAGAGAGAGAGAGAGAGAGGCGAGATACGAGATTCAACATGAAAGTTTCGTGACGTGGTTTTTCGCCTTTTACGCAGTGAAATTCGCTCACGCGTTGACATTTCATTGCAATATGTACATGTGACGTATGCACGAAGCGCGAAACTAAGTTGTCGCCCCGTGGAAAATCTGGTGCGCGCGCGACACGACGGGCTCACCTCGCGCAAAACAATTGTTTGCTTTCGCAATTAATGCTCGGTCGCCTACACTGCGTGCAGTTTTACGCATATCTGCACTGTGGATCTAGTCGGTGCCGCGGTATGCATATGTAGCAACAGTACCGTAGAAACGGCACCGAAACTTCCAAGCGGGCGGTTGCACCGCGTGAAACGACTCGACTATTTTTCGATGGAAATCGAACCGCGAACGCTTTCACGCGCTTCTCGTATTTTGCATAGCGAACGACGAATTTAGATTCTACAACTCGCGCGGTACCATTTCTACCTCGCGAGTAATAATCGCATTTACGCGTAAAGTAAAAGCCATAGAAGTTATTTTGTTGGAGAGCCTTTTTTCGTTGTATAATTTTACAAGTTTAAGTTTAAGTCTTGCGGTTATAAGATTGCGGTTTTAATTACATTTTCTGCTTTTTTTGCGAAATCTCATTACTGAACTAAACAGTAAATAGGAAACTATAAAAATATTATTATCTAGAGTTTCAAGTTTATGAGTACGAAACAGGAGAAAATAAAAGAGAGAGAGCGCATCTTTATCTATTTTTTTCTAATTAGTTTATATTATTATTATTATTATTTAAAATTGAAATAAAAGCAAAGAGTAAAAACGTTTAAAAAATTCGTAAATTATATAGTATATTCTATTATATGTTTTATCAAAAAGACACTGAATGGTCTGTTGATCTCGACAATAAATGATATGTTCTCGAATAAAGATTCGAAACAATATCATTGTCGTCGTTCTGAACTGCATATGAAAAACCCTACGGTTTGCGCGTATAGTTGCAAACATGGCTCTGCATATTGCATCGTCGTTTGAGCTGAAGAGCATTTGATAACGAGATCTCGTTGCAGATTAGACGACACGAGGCGCAGCATCTCGCAGCCACGATCATGGATATCCTGTATCCCGGCTTCGCGTCACCGAGATTCTTGCATAATGCTGCAGCTGAGCGTAACACATTCAGCTGTTATGCAGTCCATCCCGTAACGGACAACGACCCTCGCACATTTCTCGGATATACGACTTTGCCTTTACTCTCTTTCTCTTTCTCCCCTCCTATCTCTCTCACCCTCTCTCCTATCTGTCATTATTTGTACATGCAGAATGAGGCACATAAAATGTAACCAGTAGATATTTTTTACAAATATTGAAAATATAAAATAATATTTAAAAATGTTATTATCTAAAATTAAAGTCTTTCAGCAGCAGACACATTTTCCAGATGTGCATTTACTATTTTCTGTTTAAAGCCAAATTAAGAAAATTTTTTAGTTTAATAAGCTTTTTTTAAACAGATCTGTATAATTTTAGTACAAGTCTATATTAAGATAAATACAGGTGAGATATAGCCGTTCCATATTAATCAATATTACGAGTAAAAAAATCTTTTGACCTTATATATAGAAAATAGTAAATATAAGAAGTAAGAAAAATATGTATATGTCTCCTGGAATATATTACAATTTTGTAAATATATTACAATTTCTAATAAAGTGTTTTTTTTAATATTATCTACATTTTAAAAAATGCATTTCACTTAACGTCAGTCATCATTCGATTAAAAAAGAAATAGAATGTCAAATAATGTATACTTTGAATGGTTTATAATCGCTGTGTAATATTAAACAGAGCTTGAATGTTTAATGTTACAGTGAAATATTTAAAACACAGTTATTTAATATTTTTAAATTGTTTCTTCTTTTCATATAATGATTTACATGCTCAAAGATTTCTTTATTATCGACTGTAATGATAAATTCTTTCTTGACTGCAAGTAAGTATTCTCTTATCATCTACTGTTATTCGAATCTTGTTATCTAATACAGATAAAATAGTTAATTAAAACTTTTATAGTAGAAATTTTAAATATTTTCCATAAATAATTTTCTGACCAAATAGTATTTTTTTAAATATGAATATAATTATATATTTACAATCTTAATAAATCAATCTTCCTCTCTTTAAATATTTTAAGTCTTTGATAGAATAATTATGATGATATTGTTTTGTGACTATTTATATCGATATAATAAAGATAGCGATAAGATATAATACGGGGATTTACGCGGTACACTCAAAGACACTGATAATCGCGAATTTTTGCCGCACTTTGTTTTTGATTAAGTTTTGCTTTTATTGTGATTTTCTTCATTTATCAGACGCATTTATATTTATAACAAAGAAACTTCTTACTCCAGATTGAGCTCTAATAATAAAATACATTTAAGATAACATGCTAACGTGAAATTCGTATTTGCACTTCTTATTTTCATATAAAACCTATAATAAATATCTTTTCGTTAAAAAGTTTCTGAACTTTTGTAGCAAATTGAAAAAAATTAATTTATTACTTTAAAGTAGATTCTATAATGTTTAAAGTAATAATAATTTTTAATTTCAAAGACTTTTTTCTAATATCAAAACATAATTTAAAATTTATAAAACGTGTAAAAATATACCTAAATAAATGATAAAAGAGTAATTATTTAGATCAAATTAATTAATTTTTCTACTATAAATATTTTTCCAGTTACAAAATGTGATTGTTAATTATATTGTGATTATATTTATGAAATAACTTTTAATTTATAAAAAAAGTTTTAATTAAAAAAATTTAGATTCAATTTTACATTAAGTCTACGAGACAGTCTCAAAAGCTACGGAAATCTTTGACGATCTTTGTGCCTGATGTAGTATTTTCTAAGTTCTACAAATATCATATCTGGTAGCAGACAGATTAACAGATGCGTAATGTGCCATCATTGCTTGTTATATTGCGATAACGAACGAAAATCGTGGAGATATTATTTGCTACCGTGATAATCAGTCACTGATCACGGCAGCATTATCACAAAAACGTGCTTTCATGCATTATCACGTGCTCTATTCGCCCGATCCACGATCGAGGGACACGCATGATTCTCACCTGTCTCACGTGTCGATAACCGCTGCCAATCACGAGACAGGAACCTTGATTCACACCTCTCATTGTCAGAGCTTGAAATCGACCACGAGATTGGCATTTCTCTTCATCCCACAATGTTTCTCAAATACTATAAATATTACCTGAATTACTGATCTCAATTTTTAATTATTTGTTTGTACGAGAATTTCTTGTCTTTGAAAACCGTTAATTATTGCACAATCTACAAAGAGCATGTATCAATCGCGCAAAATATTACCACAAAATACTTCTGAAGCATCATCAATCGAATTTCTTAGAGAAACTTATACATATTTTATGTTTTTTGATTTTTTTTTAAGATTTTACTTAACGTTATCATTTCCACAAATTATCGTGTTCAATACACTGTCACATGTTTATATAATAAGAAATATGAACTGAATATTTAAATGCGCAATTAGCGAAACAGATCTTCCTCAACGATAAACATGATAATATAACCTGCAGACTAACTATCTTAAATCAATAAGTGCACCTATAAAACTGAATTAATCTAATATTACAACTAAATGAATAAATTATATGTAAATTTGCGTATTAACATTGAATTTTTTTATCAGTGGCCGCACATACACACAATACACACACAAAACGCGATTTAATGATTTAATCTTATAAGTATATTTGCACTGACAATGAGTGAAGCAAATGTCGCGCAATGTATTTACACTGTAATAATTTTTACGCGTATAAAGTTAAAGATCATTGAGTGAAAAAATTTCTATAATTTCATAATAATAAATGCAGAATAAAAAAAAGTAAATTTCTGAATCTATTAATAATTTAAAAAATAGAACTATTATGTCAACAGTAACAAATAAAATAATTGTCATCGTTCAATAAATACTTTTTAAGTCACATGATCATCATGTATATGTCGATATCAAATCTTATAATCAATATAAAAAAAATATATCTTCACTCACTAAAAGCATGATACGAGAAAATGTCAGTAATCAATCAGATTAATATCTTTCATCTTGTACAAACGCTGTCCACGTTAATTGTTAAAATATAGTAAAATTGTATGATAATCAAATTCAATCAGTTAAATAATCAAGACAAAATCTGTCCACGTTAATTGTTAAAATATAATAAAATTGTATGATAATCAAATTCAATCAGTTAAATAATCAAGACAAAATTTGAATTGATATTATTATCGAGATTTGAAGAATTCTAATCGTCAGATAAAATAACACTGATATTTTATGTCACATTTCGAAAAATAATAAAATGATTTTAAAAATTCATAGTTTTTCTCTTTTTAAATAAAAAATAAATTTAATATAAATATAAATAATATAAACCATTAAAAAAAATTAAAATAATTTAATATACATATAAATCATTAAGAAGAATAAAAATAATTTAATACACATATAAATCATTAAGAATGGTAAACATAATTTAATATACATATAAATCATTAAAAATGTGATATATGATAGAAGTAAGGTGCAAATTAAAAAATACTTTATCACGAAATCTTTCTTTGTCTCGAAATAAATAAAAAGAAAATAATAATCTTTTAATTTTGATCTTTATTTTAATCTAATACATTTTAATTATATAATGCATCAGTTTTGTTAATTTAATTGCATACAAATATAGAGTCTTCTTTAAAAAAAGTTCGAAACAAATCAAATTGTTTAGTAATATTTTTAAATATATAACACTAAATTTTTTTAGTAATTAAAATACAGTTTAAAATTCTGAAAAAATATATATACATATATATGTATATATCTATGTATGCATCTTTTAATGGCAATCAAAACAAACTATTAATATAGGAAATCAAAAAATGCAAATAAGAAATTTTGCTAAAATGCATAAATCTAAAAAGTTTTCTTATTTTTTAATTCTCAGATTTTGTAATTTTCTTTAATTTTCTTTAATTTTTCTTAGATTTTTTAATAGCAAAAAAAGTTGTCAAGTACTTTAATAATAATATTATCGCGATGTATCAATAACACATTTCCAACAAAATATTATCTTATTCTAACATAGTAATGCAATTTTAAAGAAAGAGACATAATAAATAACAGAGATAAATCACTATTTTGTACTAGCGCTCGCGTCAGCGACAATACTACATATTTTCTTGAAATAACAATGGAACGTCAATTATAATAATTCTCGGAAAAATTAATTTCAGTTGTTAGTATCTACAAATTGTCTACAGATTGTGAATTATTATTAAAATAAATATTGCGTGCATGTTATAGAATTTCTATTTTAATTGAAAAATAACATCAAATGGAATGAACATTTATTTTTTTATTAACAATAATATTGAGATTGCTCCATTACTTCTATGACTAGATAATTTAAACTAAATCGTTTTGTTCGCATGATATAGCTCACTATTACTCGGTCACTAAAGGTAGAGGTAATAATGCAAATACCTTTTATAAAATTACGCTATTATTAAAAAGTTGAAGCTGCGAATTAAGTAATAATAGTATTTATTCTTTCACTAAAACGTAAATTATTGAATTTTATATGTATGTATATTGTACATTAACAATAAGATTTTTACTCGCACATGACGCTCTAAAACTTTCAATCTTCATTTAAGTTTTTGATTTAATTTTTTCATTGAATACTTTTAATTAAAGTATATTACAAGAGACTATATCTAAAAAGTGTTTTCTTTTAATTTAAAACAATTAAAAATATTTGCAAAGTTTTCAAGGCACAATTAAATACTGCAATTTTATTATTAAAATTGAAGCAGACATTTCTCAGAATTTCAAACTGTATTTTAATTACTAAAAATTTAGTGTTATATATTTAAAAATATTACTAAACAATAGTTCGTTTTGAACGTTTCTTAAAGAAGACTTTGTATTTACATGCAATTAAGTTAACAAAATAACTGATGCATTATATAATTAAAATGTATCAGATTAAAATAAAATAAAGATGATAAAGATAAAAATAAAGAGATTATTTCTTCTTCATTTACTTTGAGGCAGAAAAAGATTTCGCGATAAGATGCCTCGTGTCACGAATTAATCCATATCGCGGACATAAGACAAAATGGTACGGAGCCTATCAATTACGGTCGGATTAGCAGCATACGAGGGGGATCTCTCTGCCTCCTCCCTTTCCGCATACAGAATCCGCGTACTCAGTGTCCCTTGCACGCTTCGCCACCTCGTGCACACATAATCTGCCACGGCCTTTGAAACGCTATATAAAGTGACAAAGCTGGCTCACTCCGGTATCTTGCTTCGACTTTAAACTCACGTTTTCCGGCCACGTCGCGCAATTCAAAAAGAACCCCGGCAGCTTTTGTCACGATTCTATCGTCAACCAATCGACCCAGAGAAGCGACAACGGTGATTAAGCGACGAAATTTAAAGGACGCTGCCTGCATTATGCGCGCTTCATTCCCGAGAATGTCACGCTTCAAGTCACCCATCGTCGAGGCATCGCTACATTGACATATCGACAGATTTAAGTGGATTGATTAGACACTATCGAGAAGTGATATAGTACATTAAATACATATCCACGTATTCCTTCCCGAGACGCCTCAGGTAAGTGTAACTTAATTTCTTGTTTGCTACATGCAAGATTAAAGCCGTACTTTGGAGTGAAACACGTGTAAAGAGTCGAATAGTTAGTTTGCAGATGCCGAGAAGGTGACGAGATAAGAACTAGGTCGACGAACAACCCTATATAGATACACTAATATCGTAGGTACATATTATACATATCATTCGAGCGACATTTTGAAAAGTTACGGAATTATTAGAAATTTATTTAATGTAATTTTTGAATGACTTAGATTAATTTTGATTGACTTAGATTTATAGAAAATATAAAAAAAAAGAAAATTCAAAAAGCAAATAATTAATAGAAACAATGGTAAAAATTGTAATACTAATAAATATTATTACAAATATAATATATAAAAATGTAATATATTTTATAAAATGTATATTTTCTAGAAATATATTTTAAAATATTTAATACTATGTTATCTAATGTACTACACAAAATTATAAATTCGTTTTGACTTGTTAGTAATTATACTACTCCTCGAAATATTCGAGATGTCGCGTATAACAATACCGTATATAACGAATCACCGTAACTGCATAATTACCTCCAATTATTATGCATAGTGTTGTAATCAACCAATTTTCAAACCGAAGTATCTATAATAATATAAGCAAAGAAATTACAGAGTTACACAATAATTGCCTTGCTTCAAAGCAGAGACATAGAAAAGATAACAATTTAAACCGCTTATGTAAACAAGAAGAAACTGTTTGAGCAAATACCGAGTTGAAATTCCTTGATATAAGCAGGATACGCATTCGGTGATATAGTAATTTTATTAGCTTGGTAACTGACCTCTATAGTTCCCCTTTCTCACGTACGATAATCGCAAAGCTAATGGCGTATCAAATTAGGAACAGCTGATTTCATCGGGTGAGCCGCGATTTTCTGACTACAGTATCAGTAAACGCGAATCAGTAACTACGAGTATTAAAAAAACGAAACTGACAGATATTTATGCATAGGCGTCGCACTACGCGTCAAAATGCCAGTGAAGCAAAAAAATAAAGCTGATATAATAGAACTAATATTTTTTTCCAAAGCATTTTCGAGGACTAATTACGAGTTGTGATATTCTAATTTATGAATATTTAACTTAACAAATTGCATAGAATAAACTTTTTTGTACTGAATTTATCTGAAACAAGGAACATTAACAAAACTTACAAACACGATAAATAATACAACAATAATTATTTAAGTGCACAAAATAAATAAAAATTATATACATTTTTTGCTTGAGTTTATTTTCAAATATTATTTATATTAATATTATATTACTATTATATTAATTTTATAATATATTAGTTATTCATTTATATTATATTAATTATTTATTTGGCATTATTTACATAGCAAAACCTTTGATTAAATAATAAAAATAAGATAAAAATATATTTTAAATTAAAATAAATTTTAAAACAAATAATATATTGCGGTAACCATGACTGAAACAAAAAATATACCGTTAAAATAAGTGTCGATAAACTAACATTTATATTTGAAGGACATTTGTATTTGTACTGTCATGTCGACAAGTTTTTCATAATTATGATAACCAATAATAATAAATTATTATTCGACCTCTCATTAAATATAATAATAAATAAAAATAAATTTATTTCAATTTAATTAATTAATTTATTTATTTATTTATTATTAGGTGTACAAATTAATTCTCGACTTTTTTTAAATAAATTTATTGTTTATTTCTAAAAATTAAGTTACATTTTAATCTACGAAATAAGAACTACTCCATCAGAATCTATACACTTTTTGTTATCGAATGAGTAGCTGACAAATCCTCTCTCGATAAAAAGACGGGGGTTTTAAATTAATAAATTTGCCAATACTTTTATCAACATCTTCGAGCGTTTTAAAATGTGAATCAACTAAGTGTTGTAGGGATCGGAACAACATACAATGCCTAATATGCTGCTTATCGGACGTCATTATGTTTATTATACTTATTTACTACTTCTTGTGTTAGCTGCGGAATCGAGTATTATAGTTTTTTAAATTCGTATTGCAAAACCCTAACATGGCGACAAAAAGTGTTCAGTTTAAATAAGTGATACAACTGGTTAAATTTAGGGGCCGAGAATTAATTTGTACATCTAATAATTGTTCCTCTACAGAAAATAATGGTACATTATTTATCCGATATGTTGCAGAGAGAAAAGACGTACACAATGAAGCAATATATCTTGTTACTTTGCGTCATAGCGGGTTTTCAAGCTTCTAAAGCGCTACATAAAGGATCCACGGATTACGAAGGTTTGTTATAATTTACATTTTATAAAATAATTGTTATCTAAATTGAATTCCAAAGTTGAGTAAGTATTAAAATTGCGATTGATTTCTGATTATATATCATAGATGAATATGTAGATAGGTGCTTAAAATTTAATATTTTTCTAATTATTTTCCACGATTATAATATTATTAGGCAAATATTATATAATATTAATACACTACAAATTCTAAATATATAATAAATATAAAAAGAAAGAAAGAATTTCGAACAATGTATGCTTTTTGTGTTAATAAATTTAAGGAAAAAGAGCATTTAAAGGAAAAAGCTTGTTTTCTTATTGCTCAAATCAAACTTGTGCAAAAAATATCTTATGATAAAACATCGATAAATTGACCGTCATTCATACAAAGTTCGCTTTTTATTAATCATCGTTAATACTGTATATGAACCGATAACTTCGAAATTTTTACATATCGATATTCCGCTAAATAATATACTATTTATACGTTCAAAAAGTAAATTAATCAACCTGTTGAAATGCAGTTCACGTAAAATAGCTTCTGTCGATACAAGATTGTTCACAACAAATTTTATCAGAAAATGCATAATGTACATTTTATTTCTTAAATTTTATCCTTTAATATTTTCTTTGGAGACTCAATATTCAAACGAAATAAATATTTAAATATAACGTTTTACGTTTTACACGATTGCTTATTTCCGTTAATTTTGGTTGAGTAAAGCTTCCTCTATTGTATACATAACGCAGATAAGATTACTACAAAATAATCTAAAAAAATCTAATCTAAAAAACGAGTCTCACACTAAGACGTTATATATGCAAATGTTATTGATGCAGCCATCTAAAAGACATCTTAATGTAATGTCCCTCAGACATCTTCTTTGATGCCACTTTTAAGCTTTGGTATTGCTTACAAATATCACGATCAACCGATTAGTATTAGTCTGGCAACGAGGCGAAACTTTGATCTCTCATCAGATATGTCCTTCTGGCTGAAGTCCGGCCAAGAGACCCTACACAAGATCCTGGCGCACCGGAACAACGAAAACCGTGCCAAGAATGTGATCATCTTCATCGGGGACGGCATGGGCCTGTCCACCATCACGGCCGGCCGAATCTACGTAGGTCAGCGTAATGGTCAAGCCGGTGAGGAATACCAACTCGAGTTCGAGAAGTTTCCCAACAGCGGTCTCGCCAAGGTAGATATTTAAATCTCATCGATCGCGCTTTTAATCTCAGCGGCAGTCTTGCGAAGCGCGACGATATTTGAAAATTCTGTCACATCAAACCTCTTAATTCCGTCGTCGCGTTTGATAAGAACACGCTAAGTTTTGAAAAAATATAACAAACGTGATGATGACATTACAATTAATTTTCATTGATTTTCTAATTACTGACTAAACGTAAAGTTTTATATTAATTTATATTGTGCATCAACAACGTAATTAATATATTTTATTTAATCAGACAGGATAACATTGTTTTTAATATATTGATAAAATATTGTACTTCAAAACTTTCAATAGTTATCAATAATATCGATAAAAATCTGTTTCTTGAAATCAACGTTATATTATCAAAATTATATTTAATAATAAATATATTTTATAATACGAATAATAATCTTATGATTACGCATTTATAGACCTACAACGTTGATAAACAAGTACCTGATTCCGCCGGAACGGCTACTGCAATATTTTCCGGTGTAAAAACCAGATATCACGTTATTGGATTGGATGGCAGAGCCGAAGCTAAAAAATGTGATAAGAAACTCAATGAAATTAGCAAACTATCCACCATAGCCAATTGGGCACAACAGTCCGGCATGGACACAGGTGAGAACTTTGATTTCTAAAGACACATTTAAAAAAAAAAAACTATTAAATACATTGGTCCTAAAAGATTTCAAAATGATTCACATTTTACTTCTATAAATTATTTCTTAAAACATTTTGACTTATGTGAGTTATCAAATTTGCTTATGCTTTTCATTTGTTTACAAATTTAAGTACATCATATATTATTTACATAATAACAAATAAATTTAATAACTGCATATAAAAGATTTTCGTCAAAATAAATAATATAATGATACACTGATAAAAGATCAAAATCATAATTCAATCAAAAGTTACGATATCGCACAAAAATATCATTTTTGTATCTCTGTTAATTTAGAATTAGAATTATAAGAAAATAGTTTTTTAGGCAAGATATATAATTTAATATAATATCGTCTAATAATAAGTTATAAACAATTCTGTTGAGAAAATCTTTAGTAGAATTAATTATGAATTAATTTAATTAAAAGTTATCACTTAATCGTGATAACTTTTAATTAAATAATAGACCTGTCCTTCGACTGCCGTTTAAAATTTTAATCGACTAACGAATAAAATAAAAAATTTGATCAATCTATAATTATAACGAGATCAAACCTTGACATAAATTTGCACTTAAGATTTAAATATCATAAAAATTCTTAGGAGGCTAAGAAAATAGACTTAGAAAACAGATTTAAAATCTTTCATATATCATATTGATCATTATTAGTTAATTAAATTTTCTACACAACGTGATATTTCGCGAGATAGCAAATCTTTTCTTTTGCTTTTTTTGACATAAAATAAGTTTGCATAATAAAATTAAATTTTATATATATAATTACAGACTCATTTATATTCACAATTTTATTTTAAAAAATTGTAATAAATTTTCCTGTGTTTCAATATATATGCATACATAATGTTTATATTATATCATGTTATAGATACAGTAAATTTATACGGTTGTTTGATAATGTGTGTATTTGTATTTAATGTAATGTATGTAATTTGTATTTAATTATAATTTATATGAAACACACAAATCCAAATCGGAATATTATTAATAATTCTAAATTCACATCTAATGATAAAAAATAATTTATATTTTTTATATTAATACTAATGTTGGATTTGGTGAGTTAAAAAGATCTATATTTTTATACTTTTAATTAAATGTTTCTTATTTAAATACAAGCTTAAAAATATATTTGATCGAATACTGCCAAATTTAATATAAAAAAATTTTAACTTTTTCCGTGATTATTAGAAACGTTTTTAAAAGCTGCTTGAATATGAATATTGTACCCGCATAGTATATGAATCAGTATCAATTCTGTAGAGAACACGTGTCATGCATGATCGGCTATTTCATTAACGTAAGTGTTGTACTGAGTGGATCTTGTTGAGGTTATATACAGTGAAAGTCTTCTCAATAAACGAGAAGGTCATGAGCCAACCTTCTATCTTGTCGAGGACGATCGGTCGCCCATGACTGATTTCTACTTTAGTAAGATAATGGAAGTTTTTTGTGTGATAATCTAAGAAACTCGATTAATATTTAACACGTTATTTCCCATTATGCCTTAGCACCCCGCCAGTAGCTTTTTATGCAAATAAATTAGCATAAAAATATCTCTTTTGCTGACAGACAATAAACGTAACATAATATATACAATTTTATATATATTACATATATTTTATTCTCTTTATTGTATAATGTTAGAAACTAATAATTTTCAAAAATAATTTCTTAGTATAATAAATGTAAAAAAAAAAAGTCTATTTTAAAATTAATATAATATTAATTTTGCTCTCTGCTATTATTACTATAATGAATAAATTTTCAAGATAATTCATGTTCTATTAATTAACAGGATTTGTTACCACCACTCGTATCACCCACGCCACTCCCGCGGGACTTTATGCGCATACTAACAGCCGAGACTGGGAGTGCGATACCTCGATACCAACCAACCAGCGAAATTGTACCAAAGATATTGCCAGACAACTTATTGAGGATGAACCAGGAAATCAATTTAAGGTAATTTATTATATCTACATGTTCACCTTAATAAATTAAAATATAATCCCAAAATAGATTAATAGCAAGTAGCAAATTGAATTTGCTATTATACTTAACAAATAAATTATAAATACTTAACAAATTTAAATTATAATTATTATAAACTAAAATATAGATATATAAATTTATCAATTTTGTCTACTTTATAGCATTTTTTCTTGAGACTGCAATGCAATGTATATTACATATTTTGGATTTGAAACGATCTAGAAACGTAACTTGTGTGATTTGTATGTATATAATATTGACAATGTCTTCTAAAGGTTATTATGGGTGGCGGTGCGCAATATTTGGGCGTGAACATGAAACCAATTGATATCAGTTCCTGTCTGCGATCCGATGGTAGAAATTTAATAAAAGAATGGCAAGCGAATCATACCAGAGGAAAAGCCGTCAACAATACGCAAGACCTCATGTCTATCGACATTAACAACACGTCGCACATTCTCGGTGTTTTCGCGCCTGATCACATGCCCTACCACGCTGTGAAAAGTGCTGAGGTTCCCTCGCTAGCGAACATGACGACGCAGGCAATAAGATTGCTGAAGAAGAACAAAAATGGATTCTTGCTAATGGTCAGTAATTGTCACTTTGAACGACGTTAAATATTTATACCAAACGCAAGATAGATTGCGATGCGGAACATTATGTGAGAATAACGCTTGATGAATATTAAAATAATATTAATAAGATAAAAACGTTAATCGAGACTGTATACTACAAAATCTTGATGAATTGATGATGATACGATTCTTATGTAAATTACGCGGTAATGACCATTTTCGCATTCATAATACGTTTCTAGACACATGTTCTTAGGGTTTCGTCTTCCCGGATGCTCGTCGAGGTCGTATTATTTGAACGCATTATTCTATGCGTAATTTGAAAGCCTATAATCTTTGCCTAAGTTCAAAGTCTTATAGAAGATTGTAACTTTGCATTGGAATATTAACAAAATTAATTAGAAAAAAATTTGCTCTTTTTCTTTCTTTAACTCTCTGTTTTTTTACATAATTCTCTAGGTTGAGAGTGGCAAGATCGATTTAGCTCATCATAGCAATTGGGCAAAACTAGCATTGCGCGAGCTGTACGAACTCGAGGAAGCGGTCAAGGTAGCTCTTCGACTCGTAAGCTTGGAAGAGACATTAATCATCGTCACGGCTGATCATTCACATTCATTCACATTGAATGGATATCCCGTAAGAGGCAACGACATTCTCGGTTTCGCCAACAAATCTAATCAGGAGTCCTATGAGACGTTGTCCTACGCTAATGGTCCTGGATTCTTTTATCATCGAAGAAACGATAGCAAGAATGTTAATGAGACTTGGAGAAACGTCATCGAGGATTCGACTCACAACGATCCCTTTTATATGCACTTTGCTGGCAAGTACCTCAAGGATGAGAGTCATGGCGGAGAAGACGTCGGAGTTTATGCTATCGGTAAGAAATACAATTTTTTCCTTAACAAAGTTTTTTTTCGTTCGCTAACAGTAAGATTTCTACACTTTTAAAAGTTATAATTTTTAAAACAATTTACTTCTAATTATTTTTTTAAAGAAAGCGGTTTTATTCTATAGCTACAAAGTAAAAAAGACTTTTTGCGTCATTGAATATAAATTGTATTTTTGCCTGCACAACATGCTGCACTTGAATACTGTTTTTTGCACGTAATTATTCAAATCAATAAAATTAGTTTGAATAAAATAACATGGCAATTATTTATGTTCAGTGAATAATTCATGAAACAATATATAATAAAATAAATGTTACATTTAAATACTGGTTTTTTGTACGTACATAATTGTTCACATCAATAGAATTAATTTGAGTAAAATAACATGGCAATTATTTATTTTCAGTGAATAATTTCTAGAAACAATATATAATAAAATAAATAATAAAATCTTTTACAGGTCCTTACGCGCATTTATTCCGAGGTACTTTTGAACAAAATTATATCGCTCACGCCGTAGCATACGCAGCGTGCTTTAAAGATTGGCCGTCTCATTGCGACAACGCTTACCATCGTTACTTTTACGATGTTAATAAAACACCAACAAATAACAAGTTGAATTCGGCAGGACAAAACACTATATCGTTCACAGCTCTCATAAGCTTTTTATTGACGATGGTATTTATACGACTCTGATAATTTTTTTTACCGATTACACATTTCTTTAGTCAAAATAAAATGATTATGTATGCCGTTGCGAGAAAAACTAATTTTGATAATTTAGTACAAATAATGTTTATTTTACGGATGTTATCTTTTTCTCGCATCTGCTATAAACTTTGTTAATAACAACATTCATACTTCCTTTTACGACATAAACGTATAAAGTATTTAATAAGTTAAACTAAATCGCGATTGCAAATATTGTATACGATGACTTCATAATTTACTTCGCTTATTTTTTGTAGATGTAATTACATTTTAATTATTGATATGTTAACTTTCTTATAATTTTATTTATTGTAATATTTAAGGTACAAACAATGATCACGATTTAATTGCAACAAGTAATTTGACGTGATAATTATTTTTAAGACAATGATGACTTTCGAATAAAAATATCATTCATACTACCAAAAAATTATTAAGAAAATTTTAATATTTTTTATACAGTTAGTTTTACTAAAAACATATATATATATATATATATATATATATATATATATATATATATATATACAGATAAGATTATACATATAAAATAAAAAATGAATGTAATAAGAAAAAAATTATAAATATTGTTTTTTGAAATATAAGAGAAATACAATAGTTTTATGTACCTTTTGTACTTTGACATGTTACTTATACAAAGTGAATACAAATTTGTGTAGCATCACAAAAATATATTTTGTTATAAATTGATAAAACAATTTCGGCTTGTCAGATGTTTTGATTATGCAATTACAATATATATAAATTATTATAGAATTATGATTGAAATAAAGTTCCTCATTATATCGTTTTGTAATAATACTTTATGATATAATAATTACATTATAATATAATATCTTATCACACTTATTCTGTAGATAGATAAAGTAATCTAATTTAGCTAAAAATAGAAACTACAATTTGATAACAACAAATATTTTTATAAGTATTACCTATATTGAATTTAACAATTTACCTTTGTTATACAACAATTTTTTATTAAATTTCGCAGACATTGAGCATATACAAGAAAAAAAAAGAGAAGTAATACTGAAAAGTATAAAAAATTATATATTTTATAGTATTTAATAGTATATTTTATATAGATAAATAAATTTAAAATCCCAGAAAAATATTGAATTAAATGCAAAAGAAATTCAAGAAAAAAATATTTTGTATAAATCTGTTTATAATTTTCCTCTAATAATAGCGAAATAATAATTTTTGTAGATAAGTGGCACTGCATCATCACTGACAAAGTTTCTATCAGGTTTGATCGAGGCAAATGGATTTCTTTTTGGCTCCAAAATTGTCTCTACGTCAATAATCGATTTTATTCTGATCATTTCTCGCGGAATTTCGTGCTTCGTATAAGACGTTACGCAAACAGGAACTTTCGTTTTGCAGAATTCTTTTATCGTTTCCGGCCACGTATCTCTACCTTCAAACCCAGTTTCCCGATAAAGACCTGGATTAAAGAGACATACGAGATGCGGTTTTATAAACTGTTTGGAACGACAAAAATTGTGGTAGAATTTTCCGGGATGAAACGAAATGTTCACGCGTCGACCGAACGATTTGCAAGTCGAACAGAGTTTCACAGTGGTCAAAAGATCTAATGGCACTGCCGGCAGTCTTAATTCCGGGCCAATGAACATTAATCTGAGATGCTTTAAATTCGGAAGAAGATGTAGAAAGAATTTCTCCCACACGTGCAAATTTATGCACTCAAATTGAAACTCGGCGCCTATCACGTGAATCACAAAGGTATCGATAGTTTTCCAATCCCGACAAGAGATTTGCATGGAATACAGAGTCGTCAACGGAATAGTCGATATATGAGAGAGACTGCAATAGGTGTAACAATCCATGTCGCAATAATATGTCGAACGATTATAAAGTTGTACCATTAACAAGTCAAAATTATCCGGCAGGTAAAGCGGACTATTCTGAAAAGTATCTGGTATTTCAGGATCTACGTGACCATTTTTGTGCTGCATAAATAACACTCTTCGAAACACCTGGAAGTCTCGACACCATTCTTCGTGTTTGTCATCGTGATTCTCGCAGAATAATTCGATTCCACATGTCGGACAGTATTTCAGAACCTTCGAAAAATAGCGGCAGCTGCAACAAACGCGAGGATAAAGAAGGATCTCTTTCTCCCAAGGTTCAAGAAGTCTTTTCAAACGACATTCTACAATCTCGATCAGTTTCAGTCGATAAACGCGATAATCATCCGCGGTGAGATCCGGCAGGAACGACAAGCCTTTTCCGTTCGTGCAAACATCAGTGAGAACTTGGCACAATTCGCGATGCTTCTGCCACCCTTGCTTCTTGTGTTTGACAGTGCAGTAAGAAACCATGCCGCAAGATTCGCAAACCTCCTCCGATCGTTCCATGCATATTAAGCATAAGTTTGACACAAAGACAAAACGCGGCCAGAAGTTTAGCACGGCGGCATCTTCCTCTTCGTCACTGTCATCCGGCGACCGATGTTGCATTGAAGATACGAGTGACAATTTCAAACGCTGATAGACAGTGATTGTATCTTTGAGAATAGATGAATCTTCTTCTCTTTTTTCTGTTTTTTCCTCTTTTTTATTAGAATTCAATTTTTCTGATATTTTATTCTCGCAAATTTTCTGATTGTCCGAGAATTTTTTTGAATTTTTTTTTCTTCGACCCATCTCGTCAAAGAAACTAAAATAAACAGAATAAGTAAAGCAAAACATTTTTGTGAGATAAATATAATTTGTTTCAATTAAATAAGTGGTCGCAATTTTATAAATTAAGATCAAAATATTAATATTTCAAGAATAAAATAAAATAAAACATGACTTTTAATTGAAAATAATTTTCTTCATCCGACAGCTGTTTCTATTACATAATGTATCTGCATACAAGAATGAGTATTTCAGTATTGTAACGTGTAAAGCCGATTGATTATATAACTGCCAAAGTATATATATGGACCATCGTTTTAGAATATTACAACACGGAAATCACGTGCGCACATTCTGTAACACACTGTAAACCGCAATCGCTAATAAGTAAACCCTACCGCGACAAACTCTACTTGCATTTAATAACTTATTTTATTTTTATCAAAAAAAGACAATTATCTTCTAATTTAGCACGTTACATGTTATATTATTAATTACAAAAAAAAACTTATTTGCAATTTTTTAAATATTATTATTTTACATATATTTTAATAAATAAAATAAAATATTAATATCTAATTAAACAATTAAATATAATTGTTAAAAATTCAAGTACTTACCTCAACAAGTTCTTCAAAAATTGTTTTTTGAATCCTTAAATTAAAAGTTCTTACACACACAACACAAAAAGCATTGTGTTAAAACGATATCACTATGCAACGTTGAACCGAAATTATTTTAATCTCGAGCAACTCTCTCACGATTTAACATTATGTCAATTTTCTACTCGAATAAAGAACAGACACCTAGTCTGTTCAAGGCGTTGCGCGGTATTGTTAATGCGAGTACGTAATGGGCACTATGCCTAATCTCGCCCAGACATAAGGTATTTCAAGCACTGCACACTGGCAATGGGATTCAAAGACGGATAGTCTAACTCAAGTAACGAATCTCGTGTTTAACTCTCGAAAAGGCCGTATATTTTGAAGCAACTGATACATCAACTAATACATGATAAGTGATAAAATAATTCTGATATCTTAATTTGTAAGCATAGCACATTTTATACAATTAATATAATAAGATTTATCTGTGTCAATTCATGTGTATGTGTATTTATGTGTGTGTGCCCTATACGTCTGCAGGTTATTATAAGAAATAATACTGTGACGAGATGAATGTATTCAATATAAAGTTTACTGTTCGATAATCGCAAAACACGTGTTGCGCAAATAATTAATGTAAGAAAATATGCGCGAACGAGATAATTCGGTTATACGTAATACAAAATATTTTTAAATTGGCAAATTATTTCTATAGCAAGTTTGTAAACTTTGGGCATCGGTTTACAGCTCAGCATAATTTTATATTATCACAGAGTTTTTATACTTCTTTTTTCTCTCTTTGAGAATTAAAAAAAGCACAACCGAAAAAAACTCACCAAACGCAGCAATTTTTTGTAAATGTAGAAGCGTAGAATCCAAGCCGTAAAATCCAAGCCTTGAATTTTCGCATACCTAAACAAACAAATACATATATTTTTAATTTAATTAATTATTAATTATATATGTAATAATATAATTATATTATTACATATATATAATTTAATAATATAATAATGTAATAATATAATTATTTTTATATATGTATATTTATAATATTTATATATATTTATATATATTTTTTAATTTAATATTATTTTCTTAGATTTTGTATTATTTTTATATTATATTTATTGTATATATTAATTTATATGTATATGTATGTACAATATATATGTATATATGTAGCAAGTTTGTAAATGAAAAATATATTTTATTTATTGCTCTAAGAAATAAAAAATATTTTATTTCACGAAATAAATATCTCGCTTGTAATCCTGTAAATTAAATTATAAAAAATAAAATTTTAAACATATATATTCTTTGTACATTATATTATTTATAATATTAGAAAAAAAATATTTTCCTAAATTTAGCTTAATTAATTAATTAAACATGTACTTTTAATTTTTTAATTATTATACTACAACATATTATATTTTTAATTAAAATTTTAAAAAATATTTTTCTTTAATTTCTATAATTTTATCTATTTTATCTATTTCTAATATACTATTATTAATAACATACAAAGAATATATAAAATTGTATCTTTTATAATTTAATTTACAGGCTCGCAGATAAGATAATTATTTCGTGAAATAAAATATTTTTGTATTGCTAACGCAATAAGAGCAATAAATAAAATAATTTTTGTTTAAAGAGAAAGTTGTGGAAAGAATGTGTAAAAAAAGAAAGAGTAAGAAAGAGAGAGAGGGAGAGACGCACGCGCGCATGGTGTGTATGTGTATATGTACATACATAAGCAAAAAATGAAACGAAATGCGTCGAACAAATACATCTACAACATGTATGTGTAAATTTATATTATAAAATTGTTATAATTGGATTAAAATATTTAATATAAAATAACGTTTCAAATCCGATACCTTTGACACGCAAAAATGATCCTTATGGTTATTCGAACAGTAAACGCATCTTAAATTGACACAAATTATATATTTTCGATCTGTAACATAAAAAATAACTATATTATTCTCTTTATTATTTATTATACATTCTTCTCAACTACATAAAATTGGCTTATATTGCTCTGATTTTATACGCACCTCATCTTATAATGTATAACTTATTACATTCACGCACCTGTGCAATCATCGCTTATTCCGATATCCATATTATTATTACGTTCGACCCGTATTTACCCGATTTGTCGCAATGTTTATTTCGAGTAATCGAAAAACACTGTATCTAAATACACCGACACGAATTTACACAAACTTTAATAAAAAGCGGAATAAAACTCCACGATATAAGAGCGGCCGGCACTTGGTACGAGCAACATATACGAATAAACGATTGCGACTTCGAGAATCGCAAGCGGCGTGACGTTCGATAGTCTCGAAGCTGTATGTGATATGTGTGATGCCCGATGTCATGGCATACACGCGATAGATAATTGCGCGTAGGTGTGAAAGTAAATACATGGTGCGGTTATCAGTGGGTTAGGAAGTAGGGACAGGAAGTAGTCGAAGGACTTTGTTTTTGAGGAATATACATAATTAATCCTGAGCATTACACGCGGAAACTGTGCTCACGCTCTGCCGATGGAGCCGAACGCGAAAAAAGACAGCTGCATATTCGAGGTACGTGGCAAGGTTATGGCGGCCGGGCTCAAATATTTGGAGATTAAAAAAAACTCCCTTTTTCACTTTAAAACTTCGAAAGTCTTTTATAAGAATTATTTCAAAAATATGGTAGAGGTATTTATGCTTAGAATAGTGTGCATTGTACGATAATTGTCTCAGTTTTGTTGTAGAGGTTATAGTGTTTAGTGTGCGTATATTTCGAAGTATGAAAGAATGAATTTCCTTTCAATATAATGAAATAAATTGAAATATTTTCTTCAAAACAGTTTTTTGGGGAATTTATGAATATATTAGGAATTGGAACTTCAAAAAACTTTGAGATTATAACATGGAGAATGTCATATATAATATTTTAGAGCACCAGATAAGATATAATTTAAAAATTATTAGATATCTAGATTATTTGAGATTATTATATATTTTTTTAAATTTATTTTAGATGTCAGATAGAACTTGATGGAAGAAATAGTGTATTTATCGATTTTATTTTGCATTTGTATAAAATATTCCTTAAAAGTTGATAACACCTTTTTATGAGTCATTTTATTTGCATACGTTTTTGCATATCTGTTTTAAACCACAGTCGCAACTATTGTATTTCTCTTGATAAAATATTACATTGTATTAAAATTTATTTATATTGAGAAAAAAAATTGTTTTTTGTAAAATATAAATATAATTTAATATTTTACTTATGCAAATGATTATGAACTATTTGAAAAAACTTGATCGAAACCATTTCAGCATAAAGATAATATTGCGTACTCATTTCACATATATATTAAACCTTAATAATGTATTATTTGTAACAAGTACGTATCATACACATAATCTATAAAAAATTATTATATAAATTATCATTATTAATTTTTTAACTATTATGTTTTAATTATTTCTCATTATTTTTACATAATTTAAGTTGCTCATTTGTTTATCAATTGAATTCATTGATTATTTATAAAAATTGTACAATATAAGACTTATTTATACATTGTTATAAAATTTTTTATACAAAAATCAGGATGTATTAAGTAAACCAAAAAACTTTGAAGTTTTTATAATATGAGTATTAAATTGATTTGTTGTAATATAAATTTATGTATAGTCATCTATACTGATATATATTATACAATTTGTTTCTAATTATGTACAAGACTCTATGATGAGACTAAATAAGAGAGAGAGAGAGAGAGAGAGAGAGAGAGAGAGAGAGACAACGACTTGCAAAAGTAGCATGTCAGGTTTAAATTAGAATTAGATCTACAACAGAGCCAAGCTAGAACTGACATGATGAAATATATCTGTCGCTTAAATGTAGCTTTAGTTAAACACTCAAGTCATCACCAATATTAGAATAACGGTACTCTCACAGAAAAAAATTCATAATATTTATAATATTAATTATTATTAATTTTTTATTTATAATTAGTATTTAATTATTATTTACAAACATAATATTCCAATAATTTTCCGGTAATTTTATTTTTATAGAAATTTCTTAATATAATAAATATTAATTTTTTGTATACATATTCATTTTTATTAATAGTAAATTAAAATATAAATACTTTGAGAGAATTATATGATGTGTGCTTTTGTTAAAGTGTTTCTTATCATAAAATATTAACCTCAGTCTGTTTTTTGTCGTTATCTAATCGAAAATTATCTTTATTTAGATCTGTTGAATAAACAATTTTATTTTTGGTCGTAGCATTCGTCGGTGATTTGCAAAAGGACAGTTAACGAGGATGAGCCATGCGAAGATACAAGAAGATTACTATGAACACAGTAAACTCCGTCATAGAAATTTAAGAAAAAGCAATTCACCGCGAAATAAAATGGTAGGATTGGGCAGTGACGAGCTCTTCGTTTCGAATATCGCCGATATCAACAACATGGAATTGGAAATCAGTTCCGAGGATGAAAGTGATGATAGCGAAAGGAGTGATATACAACGGCTTATACCATCGTCAGTCAACACCGACAGCATCATCTACAGTAGTGGAAAAAGGGACAGCCAAAAGAGCGAGGTGAAGAGTGCAGACGATGAAAGCGTCTGGTCTATATCTATCCAAATGTTTATACCCTTTCTACTTGCTGGCTTCGGTATGGTCGCCGCTAGTTTGCTTCTAGATGTTGTACAGGTATCGAAAATCGCCTTTCTATTATTATAAAGATATGATAAATTATACATTAACTTCATGCTATAACTTCACGCATATTTTTCTATAAAAAAACAAGTTATTTATAAAATACAATATCAGTATAATCTTTAGTTTATTAAAAATTTTACTCTAATTTTATAAAGAATTAAATATATAAGCTAATCTTATAATATATATTATAAACTAAGAAATGACAAGTTTGATTATTTACAAATGTTGTGTTAAATTTCAGCATTGGTCAGTATATCAGGTGGTATCCGAGGTATACATATTAGTTCCTGCATTATTGGGCCTAAAAGGAAACCTGGAGATGACGTTGGCCTCCAGATTGTCAACCCAGGCTAATTTAGGTCAAATGGATACAAAGAAACAACAGTGGACATTAATTGTTGGAAATTTGGCTTTAATCCAATGTCAAGCTATGGTGGTGGGTTTGCTAGCCTCCTTAGCCGCTGTGATCCTCGGTTGGGTCCCAGAGGCTCACTTCGACATTCATCATGGGCTTTTACTATGTGCCAGTGCCTTGGTCACTGCTTCTGTAGCCAGTTTTTTGCTGGGCCTTGTAATGGTCGCAGTCATACTATTATCGCGGCAAATGAACATCAATCCTGACAATGTCGCTACTCCGATCGCGGCCTCTTTAGGAGATTTAACTACTTTAGCTCTTTTATCCTGGATTGCTTCTTTGCTATACAACGCAATAGGTATATAAATTGATTTATCTTCTGATACTTTTATTACTCGAATATTTCAGGAATGCACATAATTTTCTTCAGATCATACTCCATGGATAGCTCCATTGCTAATAGCATTTTGTGTATTCGTGACTCCTGTGTGGGGTTATATAGCAGCCAGAAATCCATTTACTAAAGAAGTATTGGATTATGGCTGGACGCCTGTGATATCCGCGATGTTAATAAGCAGGTAATGCACATGTGTGTTTGTGACAAAAATTTTTAGAAGATGAACGCACAATTCAATAAATGATATTGATTTCAGTCTCGGTGGACTGATCTTGGATTACACTATATCGAGTTACAAAGGTATAGCAGTTTTTCAATTAGTAATTAATGGCGTTGGAGGAAACTTGGCCGCCGTTCAGGCCAGTAGAATATCGACGTCTCTGCACAAAGATCGTCACACAGGTGATCAAGGGACGCTGAACGTTTGCATCAGTCCATTCCACGCATTTTTTACAAAAGGTCAGTTTATCGTAAAAGTTCATATAAAACTTAAGTTTTGCAAATTACAACTTAAGGAATTTTTATTATAGGAGGACACGCGAGAACAGCTAGGGTATTATTAATGATGGTGATACCAGGGCATTTGATTTTTAGTTACACTATTAGTTACCTTCAAGCAGGACATACCTCATTTACGCCTATATTTATTACAATATATTTAATTGCTGCAATGTTGCAGGTACAATAAATGTAAATTTGCATAAATTATTGTGATATAAACTGCTTTATAAATCTGTATAAATTATTGTGATATAAACTGCTTTATAGGTGAAACAAAATTTAACAAAAAATACTTGATGTTATTTCTAGGTAATCTTATTGTTGTATATCGCGCAATTGATGGTCGTTTGGATGTGGACGAGAGGTATGGACCCGGATAGTTCCGCGATACCATATCTAACAGCAGCTGGCGATCTTATAGGAACTGCGCTTCTTGGAATTGCTTTCCATATCCTTTATGCCATAGGCGATGGCGATTCCGACGTAGGAGATTGATCGGTCCGAAAATTCATACAATGCTCTGAAAGAAATATCCTTCACAATGTTTCAGGTTATAATCTTCAAAAGTATTCTTCGAAAAACCACAATGGCAAGTTTCACTTAAATTCGCAGAGTTCACAACGCGTGGTACCGACTGATTCGTGATTATCCGTGGCACTTTCATTACTGTGAGTTTTGCTTTTTTTCGAAACAAAGCATGTTTTATTCTCGAAACAAACTATTTGGCATCTCTTTACGTGGAAATAATATATTAAAAATACAAACTAACTTAACTATATATTTAGTAAAGATATATATATTGGATATATAAAAAGAGAAATATTAATAAAAATAATAATAAAAATCACAGTATTATAATCAGTTGGAAATATATGTTCTTGTGTTTTATGCCATATATTGTTTGAGAGTAAAATATAATGAATTATTTTTTAAGATTGATTAAATCAGTCGTAAAATAACTATACATAAAATTGAGCTATAATAATTTGATTTGATTGTATAAAATACACAATGAATGTATATACCACATACTCATTTAAAAATAGGTGAAAATTTCGTACTATTTTTTTATATAACTTGTACGAAATCATATTTATCTTACATCACATCATATTTGACATAATACTGAAATAAATTGAGAATACACTGACATTTAAAATTTTTGATAAATCTTTTCGATACTCACTGCATTTTGTGAAACTCTTTTGCCAAAAAATGACTTTTTAGAATATGTATTGTATAGACATTGTTTACACATAAATGTTCAATATTAATAATATAAGAAATCAATTTATTTTAGATTATGTAATTATTTCTTGCATATAGTTGGATAATGTATAATTTTGTTTCATTTCTTTAAGAAATATAGAAAAAATGTTTTGTACAACAGTATTTTGTATTAGAAAATTAATTTTTGTGGAATTTTATAATATCTCATTTAATAATATTGTAAAAATTATACACAATATAAATATATATATATATATATATATATATATATATATATATATGTACATATATATATATGTGTGTGTGTGTGTGTGTGTGTGTGTGTGTGTGTGTGTGTGTGTGTGTGTGTGTGTGTTGCTTTTTCCTTTTTGTTTGTCACAAAAGAAACAACATTGTATATAAATGAATTTTTTTGTTAAAGAATTTATATAATTTTTATTATTAAATTAAATAATATTAGATTTAAATGATTTATTCATTTGATTTTGCCATGAGATTGAAAGAAAATTCGAATATATCGAATATTTTGCAATATGTTATTAATAATATTTTATTGATATGCAGTATATTATGCAGTATATTACTCAAATCAAAATAAGTTATTTATTTTAAGAATTATTACTAGGAAGATAAAATACTAAAACTTTTTATTAACACTTTCTAGTGCCTAAAACGTGTATTTAGAAGTCCAAAGTAATGATGAAGACTTACTTTTATATATATATATATATATATATATATATATGTATATCATGATGTACAATATATAAATAGCAGATTCTAACACAATTTGTTACGTTTGTACGAGAGAATAAAGTTTCTTCTCGATGGATAATTTATTACATTATATTATTATTATTTCAGGTGCACAAATCTGTAGATACTTAGAAAAATAAGATAATTTTAAATAATTATTTTTAATTAAATAATTATATTGCATAAATATCTTGAGTATCAAAATGAATATTCAGATATGCATTATAAGTATTATAAGTATAAGTAAGATAAATATTCTAAAATGTTAAAACTATTTACAAGTAATCTTTCCACGTGATAACAGTCTCTGTATCATATTATCATTTCATATACTATTTATATTTAATTGTACATGAATTTTATTGTATTTTTCTTATTGATTGAAGTATTACTCGACAATTTGCAGACGACGAGTAACTTTAGCGAGAGCTCTCGCAGATACGAATAGTTTTTTTCCAATTCACGCATTAATGCGTATCATCCATGTATTTATATACACATATAAATATATATATATATTTGAGTGCATGTGCACCAGTCACGACGCAACAGAATCCGTGTCTTCTCGGCTGCAGTTTAGAGCCCCGTCACACATCCTCCCGCTCATTCTCGCTTCGTAACCACCTACACCGTAATCGCATCGCTCGCGCGCTTCGTCTCTCTCCTGTGTGTGCATCGGTTCATTCATCTACAATCTACATCGTCATGTCACGCGTAACGCGTCTACACGCACACGTATATGACGACGCTTCGCGCGGTCAAGCCCGACGACGACGACGACGACGATTTACGCGGTCAAGCCCGACGACGACGATTGTGAATGAAATAGTTGGATCTGTCAGTGCCAACTATCGCGTCGTTCCCGGCGGTGCCTCTCTCTTAGATCTTATCTAAGTCGTCGTGCACGTTATGCATAAGATATAGTAAGTGGCCGCGAAAAGAGAGCACGATATTAGTCCGACCTAAAGGTCGCGCATCATTCAAGGCTTGAAACCTCTCTAATCTTGGTGAGTTCGATTCTCGATGCTGCGGACGTCTAAAGGAAGCTTGACAGTGTTTGCAATTTTAAATTAATCGACAAAACAAATAATTAAAGAAAAAAATTTTTTTCTGAACACAGAGTATTATTAGAGAATGAGAACGGTATTCAATTATAATACAAAAGCTACATTACGTAGCTTTTATTCGATTGAGTACATGGCAAGAACGGCAACATTTTTTACAATCTTTACTTTTCCGTTATTTTCGTACAAAACTTGAATATATACGCTTCTGTATTATTTTAAATAGGAGGATTTTTTTTATTTTAAATGCAGCAAAAGAGTGTGAAGAAAAAAATACAACTCGACATATGTACCTTCTATTTCGGTTCGACCCTGAACTACTTTTATAATCGCTGAATTATAAAAGTGACAAGGGTTACTATTTTCAGGGACTCATAAATCAGTTTCAATTCTCGTACGATACCCTCGAGATTTATTCTTTTTTTATTTATGTAATTCTCATAAATCATTAATATTCTGGAAAATTTTCTGACGAGTGATAGCGTGGAGAGACGACCGATAACAAATATGAAGTAATCGACCGCACGATAAGTCATGAACGAAAGATGCGCCGTAATCTCTGATACTAAATATAATTACAAGCTGAAATATTGGATTGAAGAATGATTCCAGTTACTGCAAAGCTTCGTCACTGGCTTCTTTTCGTAGCGTTCGCAACATCGGATTTATTGCGATAACTGGTTTTGGACGATCAACATAATTTATGTCCGCATTCCAATTTTGTATGTGGATTCTTTCAAGATTACCCAGATCAAATGCTCGTTTCGTTTCGCTACGTCCACTTTGGCGAGTAAAAAAAGTTATAAACAAGTTTATCGAGGAATTACCGTCTCGTGCAGCATCGCATGGGTCATCAAGCGAAAATCGAATGAGTGCTCTCACGTGCGCGATTGTCAAAATGCAAAACAACACCGCGGACTCCTCGACCGCGACGACGAACGAGCGCATCATCGTCCGGTGCAGCTGACCACCGTGTAAGTATATAATAGCTAGTATATCAGAGAAAGAGAAAGAGACCACCCGCGCGCAAACTGTTGCACCTCGCATGCGATCTCCATCCGGCGACGAAAATAAAATAATCGTGCGGCGCGCGCGAGCGAGCGACAGCCTGGTGGATAAGATACACCGGGAGAGGCGAGGTATCAGAGCGGTATGTTAAGTTATTGCCCGTCATGGTCGAACTTAAACACGTGGAGTAATTTATCAATCTGCGAATATGTTACGGAAGCGCTTAGGCGCTCGTGTCGCCCGGAGAGCAGGTTCGTCGATGGAAAAGCGTCTCGATGTAAAATTCGAAAACGGGATCCGGAAAAATTTCTATTCTAATAACAAATCCATTTGGGAGCTCAAGTAGAATCAAGGAGAAATTTGACAGAAAATTTTGAATAGATTTATACAACGTGTACAATGTGTGGCATTCAAAGATACTGAGCTGTCACAATATTGGACGATATCAAATACAAAACTATTGCGACGACCACTTGTGAAATATCTAATTTTTATTCTAAGAGATTGAACTAATCATAAATCAGAGATTAAAGAATTAAAACAAGACAGTGTGTCACAAAAAACTCTTATCTTTATTACTGAATTTAAGATAGTATAAAATTAAAAGATTCATGGTTTCGTGATACTAAAACGTGACATACGCTCGTAAAAATGTCTTATCGTCCTTGGAAGTTACGTATATATTGCGGCAATTATATGTAAGACTGAATATGATTAACGCATATACACGAGTTTTCTGCATTGGACATGGTACGTTCATAGACGCGAAAAAATGAGTGTAGAATGACGGTGAGAAGCGTGGCCGAGACCAGCGTGTAAAAATATCACACAACGAAGATGGCAAATCGCTCGCGTGTGGTCCATCGCGTCGACAGTTCCTCTTGAATTGCACGCGATAACACTTTGTGTAAACTAGTCGCGAGTTTCATCAAAAAGACCGACGTGCTCGCAATTGATGACTGTTGTTATCGATCTAGTCGCTCTCTATTGTGTTGTGATATGCTCTCGAGAAACCTCACAATTGGAGAATAAGACAACTAGACGGATTCGATTTAAAAAGATCGGCATTTATTAAATATTTTAGAATATTTTAAAAGTTAACTTTTGCCGAAATATCGATTAAACTTTTAAATTAAATCAAATGATTTATTGTATCTGTTACAGTATCCATAGCTAGAATTTTTTTACATATTTTATTTGTATTTGTTTTATATCTGTAGAAAGCTGATGGCGATTTTACGATGAGGCGTTTACTTAACGGAACAATCATATTTCCCGTTTAGTTGCTCGATCGTGTGTTATTTGTGTACCCGGCTTTATTATACGGTATAAGGGTCCGTAATTGAAGAAGCAAGTATAAGGTAGCACTTGCGTAATGCTCTCTCAGTGATGCTCTTATTGTTGTCCGCTAACGTGTTTACGATATGTAGGTGGCATATATAAGAATAAATGAATACGAGTATAATAAAAGGATTTAATACCGGTATAATATTCGCCGAATTATTGCAAATGTAATTAAAGAAGTCTCTAAAAAAATTAAACAAATTATCCGAGATTATATATTTGCCTCAATGACTTTTAAATATATACATATTCATTTTTTTGCAGATTGTAGACATTTATTATTTCATAACATTCTTGAAATAAATTATTTATATTGTTTTTTAGAATAAATTGCAATTATAAACGCATTTTAATTTACATTCAACAGATTAATTTCTGAAGAAATTAATTATAAATTTCATGAAAATTATGAATGCGTTATTTTGTTGTATTACAAGAAAATTTAAAATTAAATATATAAATAAAACTAATCTCCGGATAAATTACAAAAATGACATTTGATTCGAGTTGCAAGATTGAACATGTGATCAATTAATTTATGATGATAACGATGCTCCGTGTAAAATCAAATAATTCTTGTCATGACATCTCAAGTGAAAAACATACGCGATTCATCGATGCTTGGGAACAGCCCCCTAAGTTCAGTAAATTAGTGTGTCAATTATATCATAAGTCAGTCATATACAAGTTATATTAGCGTCAATATATATCCAGCATTTAACTCATAGTCATCGTTTATTTGGATTGCACAATGGCTGATTTTTTAAAAGGCATATTATATCATATTCCTTCTTGCTTCTAATTGTCTTTTTACATTCCCATTACAATTTTATTGATATATATTTATGCATATCATTACAATATATATATGCAATAAATTAGTTATTTTACTTTTTATTTATACTTATTTATTTATGCTGTGATACGATTTTTAAGGAAAATTATAATTGCAAATAACAATATAACTAATATGTGTACATTTTTTTCATATCTATAACGCACATCGTAACGAATGAAAAACGAATGACATATTATTACAATATATATATATACAATAAACTAGTTATTTTATTTTTTATTTATGCTGTGATACGATTTATAAGGAAAATTATAATTGCAAATAACAATGTAACATTAATATGTGTACACTTTTTTCATATCTATAACGCACATCTTAACGAATGAGAAATGAATGACATAATTTAACGAGATAAATCAGATGTCAAGATAAAATAATTTTTTAAATTATTTATTTAGTTATTTATTTATTATTTATTTATCCTACATGTGATCTATCTACAACGACAAATATCAAAAAGCGATTATTTCCTTTCAAAATACAATATTTATATGAGGAGCGTAGGCTTCTCAAATGCATATCTATATTTGTAAATAGTGATAATAATTTATATTACAATATATGGTATTTTCTAGGAAATATTCTAACACTAAATTAATACAATTAATTATACGAAATTCATGGTAAGAATTTTACTATAATTATATGTAACATTGATATGTATACAATCGCACTATTTTTCATATCTATATTTAACGCACGTGTCTATAATGCACGTCGATAACGAATGAAAAACGGAGTGACATACTGACCTAACAGGACAGATCGGGTGTCGGGGTAAAATCTCACATATCTATTTATACAGACGGGAGAATCTACGCACGCAACTAAATTACACGTGGGTATACGCTGTTTTATTGAAATTGCCGGGGAAAATCATCGCGTATTTGAATGCGTTCCAGTTACACGGTTCATTCAGGTCCGGTTTCAATGTCGACCTTTGCCGAGTCAAGAGCGGACCTTACGTAATCGGCACTTTAAAAGGAACCACGAAAGGTATGCGTGTATGCGAGCAGATTATATATATGTATATATATCGCTTCAAGTCGGATATATGTCTAAACCTACGCTTGCGAAAGAAAAACTAAAAATCGCGTTAAAGACTAATGTCTTCTTTACAGAACAAATAGGTCGTTTTACAACAACAATTTGATAAAGTACTAAAGTCTTTGGCGAACTGTGTGAAATACAAATATGTTTAATCATGATTAAAACCGATTAAATCGATTACAAATTGACTTTAGTAAAGTATGAAATTAAAACTCGTGCATCGTACTTGAAACAAATCGTTAAATTAATTATAAATTAAAAATAATCAAAATTAAAGTTTTAAACGATTTAAATTGTAAAGGAAGATTATTTTTCAATTAATTATTTAATTTTACGTTTCACTTAAATATACAATATATGTCTACAAAATTAGCGTGCCTTACATTACCATTATATATATATATAAGATTGATAAAAAAATTATTCGAATTTCAATGACGTCATTATCGGAGTTGTGCGACAACTAGACGATACAATAATCGATAATTAATAAACAATCGGACACAGTGCGCTATAGAAAAATTATTAAATAATGTTTTCCTTTTGGTCTTGCAACCAATGTATTATCAGCCTCGCTTGTCGGATATCGCGCTCGAATCATACTTATAATAAGTACACGGAAACGCGACTGTCCATTACATTGCTCGCGATAAGGCATACGCTATCAATTTGATCACGAATTTCGTAGTACAGGACAGAATGGCGAGAAGAATTAATTATTTCATTGAATAAACAAATTTCTTTATGGAAGATAAAGTTATGGACCATGCATGTGATTTAACTAAAACACATATAGAATCAAGAGGAGTAGCCAGAGAGCGATATCTGATTACGAGAAGGAAACTTGATCAAACTTGTAAGACGATATCTCGAAGAGTAATTGTATCATTAACAGTATAGCGTCGATCGTGCCAATTGTTGGATCTCGACGATGTACATCTTTGCCTTGTTGATCGAAGCGATCACGAATCGACATTTCAAGTGAATAGTATTCTGCAAGCTTATCACTACTCGATACCGTACACGTTGCTGGGATTGGTGTAATTAGACGAGCAAACACATCAATCTCTCACATTTCTCCATGAAATAATCGACTGTTATTCATCAAGGTGCAAATTGCAAACAGTCGCGTGTTAATGGCATCGTTGAAAATGTGGTCATCAGGTCTTTAACACTTACTAATTTAGTCGTTGCTACATTATTTTAAATGATGTGATCAGCCTTTCGTTTCAAGCATGCAAAGTTTAACAGATTTTCTAATCGATTCATCTAATCGACAATTAAATTTTATTTTTTACTGCATTATTATTATATGACTATAATGTTTTTTTTTTTTAATTTTTTTAAAGATTTCACTCTCACTCGGATAATTAAGCATTGATTAATCAGTATCGCTTCCAATTCTCCCGATGATTTTCATTCGTGATGCCCATTCGCGTGCATCTTTTCAAGAATTTGTACGAACAGGAAATACTCAAATGTTTCATTGGTGAAATAATTAGAAAAACGAGACTATTTAAGTGTGACCTAATCCTCAAGTTACCAGAATACAAATTGCCGTGTCACGAACGGTCAGAGTGCTGCTCCTACACAGGATACGGTCATAGACGGGCCAGTGAATCCTATTCGCGCGTCATTGACCAACTGACTGTTATAAGCGAATTTTTCCGCTCCACTTTAAATAAGAATTACGCTGAATGACAGATACATCGCTTAGATCGATGAGATTGTAATTTCGTAGAACGTAATAAGAGAAATGTATCATATTCTTTTTCTGAAGAGAAAACGAATTAGTTCAATCTCTATATATGTATATGTATATATACGTGTGTGTATTTTTTTCAGTAGAGTTTTATTTAAATTTATTGTATCATCTCATTAATTCAATCGCTGATTTCCGTTGAATTCAAGTTGTTTACATAACTTATCAAGCGATCGATTTTATTTAATTATTACGCCATTATATATGCTTTTTTCCCATCGTTCATGGCCAACAGATTTTATCGATTTAGTATTAATATGATATTGCGCATGTAAAATTAAAATTATAGAAGGAAAGAAAAGATACAGATATGACGAAACAAGGATATCATAAAACTCAATAGAAATATAGGGTATTATGTTCACAGTTGTGAAAATAGTTCTCAAAAGTAGATTTGATCTGATTTAAAATGATGTAATCGCAAATTCTTGGATCAATTTAATTTCTTTAGAAAGCATAAAAATTATATGCAAAAAACACTATATGATTAATAATTGCATCCATGTATATGTATATGATGTCTTTTTTTCTTTTAATACTGCTATATCCTATAATTAGAAATAAAATGGAAAGAAAATATAAACCCTTCTGTATATTGCGTGCAAAAGTATATTACATAAAAATATACTTAACGAGTTATCTTTATTCTCTCAGGAGTAATATCGGATAAATTTAGAAAATCAATATCAATCTCTTTGCGTTGGTGAAAGTTATCGTGTATAAACAGCATTGAATATATAAGCTTGTAGCTTAAAGATAGTCTTCGACAACTTATGCATTTGTATATCGACAATTGGACCTTGATACCTGACATTTGTGTGACATATTGTGCAACTGTATATTAAATTTAAAAAATCTCATAATTACGTTACGTTTGCGAAACTAAATGACAAATGCGTGAAATGAATAAAATGACAAAAAAATCATTTAAAAAATTATCAATTATGACATTTACAAGAAAACACATGAAGGAGTATTAGAGATTGGTTCTAATTATTTTATTGATAATCAGTTATAATTTAGAAATTTGCTGTAGCAAATGTAAAAAAAAAGTTTGTTCGATATTACTTTGCAGTCTACATGATATTAATCAATAGCTGAATTAGTATATTTATGTCTAATATATAACGCTTTAATGATCTCAAAGCAAAAAAAAAAAATTCACAGAATATATTAATGCTATCATCGGATTACAGCGCATAAAAGCAAATCACGAAAATTATGTAAAATCAAGGCGATTATACAACTCGCGCGTAATGCGTCGTAAACTCATGAATGAACCAAAAGTTTCCATATGTATCAGCTGGTGATTGATGACGTAACCGATGCCTGTGTAACTGCCACATGTGTAACGGCCACATGTGTAACGTCACTCACAATGAAAGATATCGAACATTGTTCGTCACATTGTATCACACATACTTAAAAAAAATTTTTTAATAATTTTTAATAATTTTTGAAAAAAGATCAAGAGTGTCTGTATATCCTAAAAATATGCGAGAAAGATGATAAGAGAAAAAGTATTAATCAATTTAAATCGATTTCCAACAATATAGAAGTCAAAGTCATTAAAATAATTTTGAGCTAATGTTCTTTAAGAACAAATCTCTCAAATTATTAAAAAAAATAAGAAGAAATCATAACAAGAAAATAATAATAAGAGTGCAAATTGAATGCATCGAAACAATAGGTAACTGCTCGTGGCAGGACATTTCCAGACGACGTCACTAGGATTTCCAACGCGGAGGCGGTTCTTCCTGATCTAGAAAATGACTGACAAACCCACACAAAAAGCATAAAAAAATAATCGACAACACGAGTCTATTCAAATGTATCGGAACGATGACGCAATCGTCGAAGGTGGGTCGTACCAAGTGACGTCACGTTGGGATTCAGCACGAAGACAACCCTTCTAGACGTCTGGGAATGACGCTAGGGGTTCGCTATTGGCGTACAGACACCAGAATAGCATTGAGGAGTTTGCGGACTGACTGGAAAGTGGCTCGGATCGATAAACGTGCGTCTGCTCCGTCCGGCGCGCCACCGACAGATACACACACGCGCACATACAAAGACACATGTATCCCCAAACTAGTTTTAAGGAGGCATGCATACACGCGGGCACGATGCACGATCGCGATCAGTCGCGATGTAACCGCAGCGTGAGACGGCCTCGCACCAGGCCACCGGGTGACCGCCATCAGATGCTCGACGTAGGCTGATCTCGCGCCGAAAAACGGATCACCGGTCATCGAAGCCGGCGATCAGCGACCTGTGACACAGAAGGGGGTCCAACGGTGGGTCTTGTCCTTGGGAATCGTCGGGGGTCCGTCTGGGACCACGCCTGAAGAACCAGGTACGGGCGGAAGGGACACGGAAAATCCATTCGAAGTCGAAACTTATTGTTGGTCTAACGAGATGCTTTAGCGAAAAAAATATTTATTTTAGAGACGAGGTTTGTGAGTTGCTTTTTGTTCAGCGATCTCCGCGGATTCATATTTAATAGATTTTAATCGACTTTCAAAAATTGTTACAAGTTTTGTGTCATGAATAGAATGTAACAGTTGTGTGTGAAGCCATTTTTCGGAGTTTAAGAGAATCAAAACGACAGACTAAGAATGACTGAAAAATTCAACACCCCTAATTCAACTCTACAATTTCTAATCCATTTTTTAAAGAAAATATAGAAAAATCCTAAAATTTTAAAAATTAAATTTTTTTTTATTTCATTGAGATATTAAAAAATGAATTAGATTGCTATTTTTTTAAATAGACTCTTCAGCTTATCGCGAAAACCGCGATTTACTCCTTTCAGGGCGTTACCTCGATGCTGGATTCGCTTGCATGAGACAAGAGATATGTATTCAGGACAGATAGCCGGTATCGCAAATACCGATAATCGTCGATAAACTTCATTAATGTATTTCTGAACATTTTTTTGTCCAAATTATAAGTGTACCAAACTAATTAAAAACATTCCAAGCAAAAACACGCGTGCAAAAATTCACTTTGCATTCGCGGGGATAATGTTAATTATTCACGCGTGATCGACCGCTATACCTGCTGTTCACTGTTGGTCCGGAAAACAGTAACAAACGCGAGATATAGATAAGCGACAGAGAACTCCATCGAGGTTCTCTGATGACTTGATTGTGTGTAGGTTAAGGTTACAAGAACTCGTGTAATTCATGCAACGAAACGTGCTTTTCAGACCCCACTGAATATCCGGTCAATGCGTGACGCAAAGAGCAGACAATAAATATCAAGTGCGATCGCACGATCGATCATCGGGCAGTTCACGACATTTATTGATCTTTATCAGAAATTGCAATCTAATTGTATCAATATCGATCGTTCGAGATCTTTTTTCTTCATCTTAACATGTGAATAAAGAAAAATTTAATGTCGCAAAATCTACGCAAAAATATATCGATTAATATATCTATAAATGTAAAATAAATACAGTTGGTAAATTAATTTTTAAAAGAAAATTGCAGATTCATAAATTTTTCATATTATATAAGAATGATTAAAGAGACACAAAGAATTCAATAATTTTAAAACTAATCTCTGATCTAGGCAATTAAATATTCAAAATCCATACAATTAAATATTTCAAATTTATAAAATATTAATTAAACATATAAAATTTTTTCCTTTTTTTTTTTAATTCACAACGCAATATTAATTGTCTCGAAATATGGATGTTGCAGTTACACTTGTAAAAGCAAAGTTGCTTTCTTAATCAAACAGTCGCACAGTCTGGCCTTGATGGAACAGTTTACAATCTCAATTTCCGCGCGTAAGGTTGCCACACGATTGAGCATCGTTATCGTTATCGTCGCGACATTTTCATTAACAACGACATTAAAGCGCGTTTATTCCGGATTTCGGATATTAATAGCTAAATCTGACGCTCGTGTAAAAGTTAATCTTCAATTGGATTATTATTCGTTAATTTGCAATTGGATTACTATTAGATGAAGAAAAGGAAAAAATTAAATTAATCATTGCATTGCGAATGACTTATTAAAACGTACGGTTATTAGTTATTACCGATGCAACTTATTACATATTTATTGTAATCAATTTAATGCGTTCTCGACGATAATATGGCAAAATAGATTATCGTAATAACTCGTTTTGAGACGTAATTCAAAGAGGAAATTGAGTATGTTAGATGTTAATTAGCGGCATACGTGGCGTGTATGAAACATTTATTCATGATATTATCTACTTGATATACGTGATAACTTTATTCACAAATACAACGCAAATCACGAAACTATGTTCTTAAAGAGTTTTAGTACATATGACGAGATTGTTTCATGATGTCTCGCGTAGACAAAAAATTTAGATATAATATATAAATAATAAATCAACAATGCAGAATCGAGTCTCGCTGTGAAAGAATTAAATTCATTCACAAGAAAAAATCATTGATAATAATGAATCTTCAAAATAATGTAAAGTTATTGTGATAAATGTCTCTGCAAAAAATTATTTGGTAAATATATTAGCTTTGAAGATTATATTTAAAGATATATATTTTCTGTAGAATTAGGCAATTATTTATATATATATATGTGTGTGTGTGTGTGTGTGTGTGTGTGTGTGTGTGTGTGTGTGTGTGTGTGTGTGTGTGTGTGTGTGTGTGTGTGTGTGTGTGTGTGTGTGTGTGTGTGTGTGTGTGTGTGTGTGTGTGTGTGTGTGTGTGTGTGTGTGTGTGTGTGTGTGTGTGTGTGTGTGTGTGTGTGTGTGTGTGTGTGTGTGTGTGTGTGTGTGTGTGTGTGTGTGTGTGTGTGTGTGTGTGTGTGTGTGTGTGTGTGTGTGTGTGTGTGTGTGTGTGTGTGTGTGTGTGTGTGTGTGTGTGTGTGTGTGTGTGTGTGTGTGTGTGTGTGTGTGTGTGTGTGTGTGTGTGTGTGTGTGTGTGTGTGTGTGTGTGTGTGTGTGTGTGTGTGTGTGTGTGTGTGTGTGTGTGTGTGTGTGTGTGTGTGTGTGTGTGTGTGTGTGTGTGTGTGTGTGTGTGTGTGTGTGTGTGTGTGTGTGTGTGTGTGTGTGTGTGTGTGTGTGTGTGTGTGTGTGTGTGTGTGTGTGTGTGTGTGTGTGTGTGTGTGTGTGTGTGTGTGTGTGTGTGTGTGTGTGTGTGTGTGTGTGTGTGTGTGTGTGTGTGTGTGTGTGTGTGTGTGTGTGTGTGTGTGTGTGTGTGTGTGTGTGTGTGTGTGTGTGTGTGTGTGTGTGTGTGTGTGTGTGTGTGTGTGTGTATATACAATATAATACAGGATTAAAAAGTAACGGAAGTTACAGTTATAATTTCTTTTTTTGGTAACTAAAACTTATTCCTTTTTTTTCATCTAAAACCGAAACTTAATTTAATTACATTTTTTTGGTAACTAATAACTAATTTAATAGTTACTAATTTAATTTAATAGTTTATTATTATTATCAAACTTAAGGGTTGATAGCTCGATAACGTAATGTACGATTCGATATTTAATAGGCATACACTTTTTTATATGTCTTTCAAAAAACCTGTACGTAGACATCATCGCGCGATTTTTTAGAAAATTATTGTTTGAAATTATGAACTAATTAGTTTCAACTAATTGAATTTTTTAATTGAAAAATCTTTTAATCTTATAATTTTTATTCCAAGTATATAATATTAATTTATTATAAATTATTAATTTACTTATATTATATTAAATGTATTTTCATTTTAAGTTTCAAACAAATGTGATCTATTGCGTATAAAATAATATAGCACATACTCACGTATAATAGATATAAGATGTTTTACTTTAATTATTAATCAAATATTAGAAAATGAAGGGCTGTTAGAAGAAAATCAAGTTCAGACAAAAATTAGTTTGAAAGAAGAAAAAAATAGAGAAAAAATGATAAATATTATTTTGATCTTGGATATAGGTACCAAACTATGCAAAAGTGAACTTGGTTTTTTTTTTTTTTTAATAGAACCTTATTTTTTTATATAAATTGATTCCTCGCATATTTAGTAAAAAGTTAAAGGTAATATCTCTGAAAATTGAATAGTTTACAAGATATTTTATACTTTGACATAATTTTATATAAACTATAAAATATCTTAGACAATTTTCACATTTTTTGAGTTATAAATTATTTTTCAGAGTCGGTAACTTGTAACTATAACTAGTTACTTTTTTAATGAAAAAACTATAACTGTAACGAGATACTTCTACAAAGTAACTTTCTCTGTATATATACCATGTATATACGTATATAAACCATATGTTGTAATTGTCCGAAAATACACACACACGTCGCTAATGCTAAAACTAAAGACATTAAATTATACTTACATGTATATATTATTGTGTTAATTTAATATCCTTAAACAGACTTTGAGTCTTAAATAATAAATTTATGAAGTACTGATTAATACTCTACGTAGTCTGCTAAACTTACGATTAGATTAACGTGATGATTCTCTATAGGAAGAGGCCAGTTACCTTTCTTCTACTGACACATCGCTGGATGATTCCTATTTTTATTTTCGCCGTGATTAGCCGACACCAGTTCTCCAGAGAATCTAATCTACGAAAGAGAAGAGGAAGATAGTGGCTCTCTCTCCGGCATAATTACGTAATTTACGTTATTTGCGTCCTGAGATACAACTGTCATCGTCGTCGTCGTCGTCGTCGTCGTCGTCGTCGTCGTCGTCGTCGTCGCCGTCACCGTCGTCGTCGTCGCCGTCGTCATTGTCGGCGGCGGGAGCCTTATCATTCTCAAAGAAGAATGGCTATATATTCGTGGCAACGAGATTCACGCAGCCCTCAGTAGGAAGATGATAGAGGGCCAGGTGCATCAACATCCGGTACGAGTGCCGCCCGACAAGTCACAACCGTCCCAGACTGCCAATACTGGCATCAAGTTCGAAAAGTACGTTAAAAAATATTGTGCAGAAAATATCTCGTATTCTACATGTATCTCGAAACAAGAATTAAGAATTTCAAATCAAAATTTCGAGCAAAACGCAACAACGCGCGATCTATGTTTAGCGCGTGGACAATCAAGAAATAGCTAGGTGACAGTGTTCGACGGCATCGTGAATAAAATCACACGGTGGAATTAATTGTGGATTTACGCGCGTATGCGTTTGACTACGATTAATTAATCTCATTCGCTCATTCATCTCACATCATTTAATCCAGACTTTGGGTCTTATTTTTTCATCACCTTGTCTATGTATATACTTCATTATCATGTTTTAATCATTCGACTACGAAATGATTTGGTGCGATAATTATCGCGTCAAATTGCTAAATAAATCAATTAGTAAATAAAAATTGTAACCAATATATAATTTTTTAAGATAAAGTAATATTATATTAAATTATGATAAATTTGTCACTGTAATAAAATAATTTTATCAAGCGCTACTTTAGATTTATATCAATTTTTTATTTAAATGTCTTATTTTGTGGTTTGAAATCAGAAAAATGAATGTGCCACAAAATCACGTTATATATATTTATTATTCTGTTACCGGATCATAGAATCGTGTGTCGATTTCGTTCGAAGGTATATTGATAAACCGTAATACTCCGACCTTATCGTCTCTTAACGACTGTAACAAAGAGTTAATGAGTACTCTCGACATCGACATCTGTTCGACATCACAATGAAAATTTTTCTGTCGGCAGTGAGCAATGTAAGGAGCCACTGCTTTCGGAGAAGCAGAACTCCCACAGGATGACACCAACCGATGGCCGTTCGCGGACCACTTCTGAGTCGAAGGAAACCAACACTAATGGACAGGCGGCCACGGTGAATTCTACCATCAGCAGTGGACACAACACCGAGGATTGCTTCGAGGTGACGATCTTCGACGAGGGCGTCGATGGCGGTCGGCTGCCAGATGTTGTCGCCGAGAGTAAGATCTATGGCGTGGCCGATGAGAATGAGCCGCTCGAGTCGTACTTGGCCATCACCATCCAGGTCTTCATACCCTTCCTCATCGCCGGCTTGGGCATGGTGGGCGCTGGATTAGTTCTCGACCTGGTCCAAGTATGAACAAAATTTGCATGCCTATCGCGCGGATTCTCTTTCTCTTCCTCTTCTCTTCTTCTCTATCCAGAAATATTTTACGAGCAGCGAATAATGTCAATGTCGATTTAACGCGACTCATAACACCCAATCGAATTGCACATGATAGTGTTCTTATTAAACGGATCATCTAACTTTTTTTTAATAAATCTATTGTAAATTTTTTTCTCGATAATTTTTGGACTAGATTAAAATCTTCAGGTAAAACGGAATGGAGAATAATTGAGAATATAAAATTATACGTACAAAGAAAACTAGAACTTGATAAAATTAAATCTTTAAATCCATTTACCTTATTCATAGGTTTTCTCTCTTATCTAAAAAGAAATCGATTTCAAATTAGTTGAATTTTAATTAACTTTACATTTTCTACTTTGTTTGCTTACAGCACTGGGTAGTCTTTGAGAAAGTCAATGAGCTTATGATTCTGGTACCAGCACTTTTAGGATTAAAAGGTAATTTAGAAATGACCTTGGCATCGCGTCTTTCCACTCAAGCAAATCTCGGACACATGGACATGCCGAAGGAGCAATGGCATATGATTATTGGGAATCTCGTCTTAATACAGGTGAGAATAAATTGTGATTCGATTGCAAATTCAAAAATAGATATAACTGTAAGAAATTTGATTTCTGTAATGATTAAATTCTGCAGTTGTAATAGTTTCGCTAGCTATTCGTTGTGAGTCTTGGATATTAACAATAATAATCTTAATTACGATTTATATACGCGAAATGAAACAGAGATCTGTCATATATATTTGCATTATTGTAATACATATTGTAACACATAACGCTCTACTGCGAACCATAATGTAACAAGATATACCGTCAGACCTTTCGCATTTAAGTTCAGACTTTACTTTAGCGAAACTGGTTCTAACTAGATTTCACAATTAAACACTGATATTTACCATTCGTCATTCGAAGGAGTCATAACATAATTCCGTCGAATACATTGCGAAACACATATTGGCTTAATTCGATACCGTATATTTTTCTCTTGGAACTTATACTACTTCGTTTTAATCGATGTTCTAGTTCCTTGATAGATCGCATCTTCGCAGCTTCTTGTGTAACTATGCGACAAGCGCAAGGAAAAGTTCTGCGCTATTAATCATCTGATTTCTTATCATCTAGCATCGTAAATAAATCCGCGGATGCAAGCGTTACGTATTTTTTTTATATTCAAGCTCAGCTTCGTCAATTTTCAATATCAAATTTCAATAAATCAGTGACATCAAATTCTCGTAATTTTGATAATTGAAATAATAAATTGATGAAATTCGTATACTTTAACAAATCGTTGCTATTTGTCAATTACGAAACGATTGTTGTTGACATCGTTGTTGGCATCCTAAATATCGTAAATTATCAGAGGATACTATGATGTGATGCGATAATTTGACCTGTGGTTAACGGTTAATTGTGAAACGAGCCGGCGACACGATTCTTCGACAGTAAGCAACGTTTTTCCTAGCCGTTCGATTTAGCAAATTGAGCTATGCTCTCCGGCCGTCTTATCACATTGGCGCCACGATTTTATTTGGCCTTCGGGGAAGCCGACTGTTTGCTGTACGATCTTTCGCGTGTGCGACACATAGCTGTGGTTACTTCATAAAACATCACGCTTTAGACGTGTATTTCCATATCATGAATCGATATCTATATAAGATAAGCTGATATACGTTTGAAATTTCTGTATAAAATTAGAAAGTGCTTCTTACAAAAAATACAAAATACACACTATCAAAATTCTTCTGCAAACTTGACATTTTTTTAGCATATGTCTCGCTATTTTTTTTTTTTTTTTTATTTTTTCCACAGCATTCTAAATCTTATAAATTAAATATTATTGAGTTTTGTTACAATTTGTCTTGCATTTCAATGTAATTTTATATAGCCATCCATGCTTCTTCATTAAAGCAAGCATTAGAAAAAAATTAAAAAAATAAACAAGAAAATCTTTCTCAAAGATTCTTTTTCACTTGAACGGTTTAAAATAAAAATAAAAGTTATTTCAATTTTGTAGTGCCAAGCAATAGTGGTGGGCTTCCTGGGTTCCGTAGTGGCAATCGTGATGGGTGCCTTTCGCAACGGCACGGTCTCCTTGGATCATGCCTACCTGTTATGTGCCAGCAGTTTGGTCACCGCGTCTCTCGCTTCCTTTGTTCTGGGCCTTATTACCGCGGGCGTAATCGTTTTCTCCCGTCATTGTCATATCAATCCGGATAACGTGGCCACACCGATAGCCGCCAGTCTCGGCGACATCACGTCCTTAGCACTTCTCTCTTGGATCGCTACCGTGCTCTACGAATGTATAGACAAACAAGACTGGGTAGCGCCCCTCGTCATAGCCTGCTACATCCTTGTAACACCACTCTGGGTGTGGATCGCCAAAAAGAACAAATATACCAACGACGTGCTCTACTTTGGTTGGACGCCAGTCATGGTGGCTATGTTAATCAGCAGGTAAAAAGAGAGAAATTGCTCAATCTTTTGGAGTTTGCTTATGAATAATGTGTTATCAAAGATTTACTGTCATCTGTATCGTACTATATTTCAAGTAAAGCTCAAAGTATATAACACGCGAAAATTTCTACACAGTTGCGGCGGTCTCATACTGGAGTTTATGGTGTCCCGTTTCGAAAATCTGACAGTGTTTCAACCGGTCATCAACGGTGTCGGCGGGAACCTAGTGGCTGTCCAAGCTAGCAGAATATCGACTGCTCTTCACAAGCAAGCTGAACTTGGCACGCTTTTAATTCCACCAGGACACACGCATCCTGTCATCTTTATCACTCCTATCGCTAATTTTTTCGGGAAAGGTATTCCTTCGTTTCTCGATAATCACAGTTTTTCTTCAAGATATTTCTTCATCGTTATTTCTTTTTTTTCAGGTATGCATGCCAGGACGACGAGGGTCTTGATGACAATGGTGATACCGGGCCACATTATCTTCATTTATCTGATTAATTACATGAAAGACGGCAATACGTCGATGACGCCGCTCTTCGTCTTCGTTTATCTTTGCGCGGCGATGCTACAGGTCGCAGCGCTCCTCTATATCGCCTACATAATGATCCACTGGATGTGGAAGCGAAAGATCGATCCCGACAACTCGGCGATCCCGTATCTGACCGCGATGGGTGACTTGCTCGGGATCAGTCTACTTGCGATTGCCTTTCAATTTCTGTACCTGGTCGGAGATCAAGATTTCGACACGCCCTGATCGTAGTAAGACTACTTTGTATAATAAGCGCAATTAATGATGATAATTAGCACATTAATTTTCACTTGCATACATAATTAAAGCATCTGTCGTATAATTAAAACTATATTTTCTAAGAATTTATAAATATTAATCGTATTATGTAATGATGTGATTATATCAGATATCAGTTAAGAGAAAAAATTTTCTCTAACTTGATGTTTTCAAATATAAACTGCATTTCACTGCCAGTATTCCAGAAATCTATAGTTCTTCTATATAGTATATACGTATATTATAGATTTAAAGTACTAGCAGTGAATTTCGAAATGCAGTCATAATGTTTGAGAAACATTAATTGTTCAAACATGTGCCTCGGTTTATCTATTAATAAAACAATTTACGAATACTTAAAAGAAATATATTGCATTTTTTCGCAGGAAGTCATAAATTATATAATGTTTTCCGGCGGGCGACGGGCACAAATTAGAGCTGTCGAACTGAAAGGGCATTCCTACGAGGCTGTGGTCGTCTGAAAGTATATTCCACCGAACGCTATCTTTGATCTGCTAGACCGCCGATGAGTCTCACATGGACGGCCGGTAGCAGTATTTATTTGACAAAGTATTAACAATTCACTTCTTTTATCTTGCCTTTTCGTCAAGAAATTGAGATTAATAATCAAATATATCGAGATTTTTTCTTCATATTTTACGAAAACTTATTCGTCGATTATTTTCGACAAAACCTTATCTGATATCTCAGTATTTAATATCTCATAATAAATTTCTGACGCATGCAAAATTAAAGTAATGAATCGTTAATGCCTTGTCAAACCGAGCGGACATACTCAGGTTTTAATTAGGTACTAATATATCAGAAGATAACAAAGGTTTTGGTATGCAAGATTATAGTTACTAATATGTATATTAAAAGATAACATGAGATCGGTAGTAGGTGGCAAATTAATTCATCGAATATAAAAATTACGATTGAATTTTTGCAAATAACGTTATCTTCAGAGGATAAGCCTAAAATCGAAAAATTAATTTCTTCATAAAAACGGCCGATTAATAAAGATAATTAATAATATTAAATTAATTATTTACTAAATGATAATAATAATTTTGCAAACAATTTTTCGGCAATATATATATTTGGCGAAATATCTCCCGAGCGTAACTTAGTCAGCCTAACAAATAAGACTTCGCTAATCCCAGAGCTTAGGAATATTTTAAAATTCAAGAACAAAATTCTCGTGAACTATAGAGGAAAGAAATAAAGCAAAGATTCTCATATTTTCTAAAAATAGAATCGAGTCTACAAAGATATATATATTAAATTGCAGTCGCAAAGATTACGATAAAAATTTAATATACAATTCCGACTCTCATTCATCTTTTTAAGCTCGGCGAGAATTCTGATTCTTCCATCAAACACACGTAAATAAAAAAGTACGTGTAATTATATTACCAATTGCGCATGTGTCTTCGAATAGTTGCCTTCGTATACGACGAAATTTAGATAAGTATCTAGAAGCTGCCACGCGATCTATTTTTGGAAGCTTTAGAAGCTCTCGGATTTGCTCGATCTTAAAATACAGATATACCTGCTACATAATCTTAACTTTTGCGGTGCAGTTAATCAGAATTTAGTCTTCCTTGTGCAGATAATGCCTATTTTTTAATTTTCAGAATTATTATTCGTTAAAAATATATTCAAAAAGGCTTGTGTTTCTATAAGAATAATAATCTAAATAATAAAATGCATCGAATAAAAATTGACGCGAATCACAAGTTCGAGAGCCAGCAAAATCACACGTGACGGGAATCTCGTGTGACAGAGTGATCGATGATGGTTTTTTGTGCTCACTAGTATTATCGCATCACTTGGTCAAGTAAATGTATTTTCTAAATGTTGATGTACCGTAATGTATACAAAAAAAAGGAAATTTGCAAATAGAAACTATGCAAATTTGCGATATTTAAACCTTAACATTTGAAATTGATGTAAAAACGAATGCGCAGTTGTTAAAAAAATATAATCCATCAATTTTACTCGATTAATCAAGTATCAAGATATCAGTGCAAATTTTACAAAAAAGATGCAAAGATTATTTGTAAATCTTGATGAAATTGTGCACGACAGAGTAGCATCTCTTCGAGGAGAAAACGACGATTAGCATTTAACAATTTAAAATATGCATTTAGTTGATATCCAGTTGACAATTATCTCTGACGTCGTGCGAATAATTTATTTCATATATTGATTACGACATATATAGTACAACACACGTTTCTTTGTGTTCAAAGATAAAGAAGTTTTAATGCATTCAATCGAGATTAATTTCAGTCGGTACGTCTATCAATTTATGTGAGTATTATACTGTATAGTATTGTAAATTACAATATTCCATAAATGGAGAGCGAAAAGAAAAAACGTCGTTATATCCCCGTGTACATATTACTATGTATAATGTACGTATTTTATATACGTTACGTATATTAGAGATCGTGTCGGGGACTAATATTTAGTCTTTGTGATAGGAAAAGGGATTTATATCCAAGATGACATCGCCTTTCGGTACATACATGTTCAGTATTATCGCTTTACTATTACCTGGAATTGTTATAATAAATGATACGACTCTAGCAGAGATATCTGATTCCGAAAGAATATCACGCTTCTTTTGACACATATTTTGTAGTAAACTGCGTTCAAGTCGATCAGATTATGATAGCACGAAGCACTCTTGTATAAAAAAAAATATTACATGTTACGTTGCAATACTGCGTTATACGCGATTAGCACTAATTCATTCATTGTCGAATTATTTCATTCATCTTGACTTGCGATAATTGCTCTACGAGTTTTATCAGCGCGATAAAGAAAATAATGAGAGATTAAATAAAATACGAAAATACATTCGCATATTTGCGAATGTAAATTCTCTTAAGCCGAATGCATATATTTTATTATGCAATCGAGTACTTTAAACAGTAGTGTTTATTGCTCGTAGCGAATGTCATTCATGTTTCATTTTATAGAACATACCCCTTTTCTTTTTTTTTATACGTCTATTATTTCTAATAGCACAATACTTGTATTATGGGAAGAAACGTGCTATAAATACGCAGACAATAATCAGACGCAATCTGATGAGAAAGGATACATAAAATATTTTCTATGTAAAAAGTTGAACGAGTATATATAATAGGATCCCTTGTATAAAGCTGACTTTTACAAATAAAAATGGAAACGATATATTTTAAATCATTTTTAGTCTACTTATGAAGGAAAATGATATCGCAAGGAAGAACGATGCTGCCACTCGATCGCCGGATTGTAAACTCTTGTCTCGATGTAATGTTATCTCAAGAAACATATGTAGGTGTCTTTAAGCATTGTCTGTTGTCTAAAGTATAAAACGTTTGTTCCCCGTAAATTAAAATAACGAACGTACAGACAATAATAGTAAAGGAAAAGAGAAATATTTTATAAACAATACCCATACAACACAGAACTTTATCGCAAGATAGCTGCAATATATATTTTGTGTTGTATGAGATATCGTGTTAAAAAACTGTATCTTATAAACACTAGAACTGGATATTTTAACGAAGAAATCGAGCAGTGTACTTCGGAAATATGTTCCTGTCTGTATTATGTTAAAATATATTAAAAGAAAAGAAGAGATAAAGCACACACACTTTGCATCGTTACAATCAATTTCGTAAACATACCAGCGGTATCTATCAATTGCGGCATAAATCGCACGAATTTTATGACGACGAGCGTGATATATACAGCGCAATAATAATTGCGTAATAATATCCCGATGTCTAACTGGAATTATGCTTTTAATTGTTAAACACGAAATCATCAAGCAGCATAATATAATATAGTCGAGAAATATTTTGATGTAGATCTCATCGAAATGTAATTTTTGTAAAATATGTACAAAGAAAAAAAATAAGATGTACAAAGAATATTCTGGTTTTCTTTTATGCAATGATTAATGATGAATGATTTATTTAATGCGTATAACGAGCGTATTTAATTATAAAAAAAAAAAAATAGAATAATTGTGAATCACATGTAAGATTTACAATGTATTCTCTTGCTTTTTATTTGATTCTTTGTTCCTTCCAAGAGACCTTCTAATTTTATATATATATAAATTATACATAAATTTAACACAAATTCTTAGACAAGACTTAGTTTTTTTTATAAATAAATATACATATACATATATATATATATATATATATATATATATATATATATATATATATAGAATTAACTTAATTTTTCATAATTAATATATACATTTATCATTTATTTGCAACACTTATTGCAACATTGTCATCTTTCAATTTATCTCTAAATTGTTTTGCAGTATTTTATTTTTACATTATATAAATATTGATACTTATATATTAGTAACGGTTATAACTGTTGCTAATATCATAATTACTAGATTATATCGAAAATACTTAATATGCATTATCATGCACAATGATACATCCCTCACGAAGCCCAGAGAGATATATATATTTTTTTATTACAATTTATCATGATTGTAGCAATTAACTGCACGTATAAAAACATGTTTTCGTGATGCATAGACATTAATCACATTTATGTGATCCATAAATCCAATTAACATATATTGTTTGTTACTCAAGTCAAATATGCAATATCACTAATAAGTTGTTCTGTTGATTTATTACAGATCTTTGAAATACTCCTACATTGCAAGGTTGGGTCAATAAATAAACAGATGCAACGTATCTCGTTTTTTAATGCTATAAAATATAAATAAGCAATAATATAACGGAGTATAAAAATATTAATCGAAATAGGTATCGTGATGCATATATCGAAATCCCCTACATCGATCTTCCATTATCAGTTGATGCTTTGCATATAAATGTCACGAGAATTAACGTCGCGGATGTGTGAGCTTATCAATTATATACGATCTGGAATTTAGTGTGAAAAGAAATCTTAAATTGACGCAATATAAATGTATATTACATATTTATACATAAGAAAGTATGATACACATACGGCAGTAAAGTATGCGCAATAATACAAGCTGGTGTAATATATACAGCAATCACGATATTTGTTCGTATACTGCGAGCGCAGTATTGTTTACTGTAATTTCGCTGCTTCCTTCACTTTCCAGCGAATTAACTCCATGCAAGCGACGGCATCTTCTTTACTGTCATGACCACCAACTAAAATATTATAAATTATTATATTAAAATATTATTTTATCATATTATTTTTCTTCTTAAATATCTCTTTTTCCTTTTAGATATGAAAGATTAAACTCACTGTCATTTTGTATGAGTTTTCTGAGATATTCAGAACAGAGATTTTTCAATGCCCGCTTCTGCGGATATCCATTCTTATGCGGAAACACAACGCTGGTATCCACAACGGTATCGTGAAGCAGTCTCAAAGCTTTAAAATCGCTTTCAAGACTATGACCCACTAGAATTGTTTTGTCCGAAAACATTGTGAGAAGTGTAGCTTGTACATCTAAAATAGTCGTCGTCACGTCCTTCATGTCTTCTTCTGTAATTCCTGAAAACCTACCATAACAGAAAATTAGCCACATAAATACTGATATTTTAAACTACACATATATATGTCTAATCTAATCAATTTTAGATCTTATTATTTACCTTGTGTTATAATCAATTATTGAATTTTGTGGTTTAACTAATGTTTCATATATTACATTACAATCTTCATCAATTACTGTTACTCTGGTCAATTCTAAACCATGTGTAGTATAACACATTTCACAATCGAGTGCATAGACACCTTGCTCGTCCATAGAAACATCTTTGTTTTGTAACCATATAATGCAAGACATTAATAAACAATACTGATATATATACTTGGATGTATGGGGAAAAAAATAATAAGCTAAAAGTATTTTACCTTTCGATAAAGTTCTAACATAACCACGAAGATTTTCATAATCTGTGTAATCCCATACATGTGTCTTTGCGTCACAGCAACCAGTAGCTGATCCGTATTGTTGACAACAACTATACTTGCCCTCGCCTTTAATTGTAAACTTTCTTCCCCAGTGATATATACAGTTTTGTTGTTGTATAGCAAAACCTTGTTTATCTACCATGTATGCTTGGCCACATCGGCTGCATATTCTTTCATTAGGCACTTTTGACAAAACACTTTGGTTTCGCGCATTTATTACATATACCTTTGCTCGTCCCTGCAAAATGTAAAATGTATCTTGTTGTAGATAAGACGTCATTTTGATCGAAGAGACTGTAATTATACATTACGATTTTACTTATTATTCCTTATTTTATCATTTCATTTTTAGTAATCCCAATAAATTGTACTAATTCTTTTATTTTATTACCGAAGATTTTTCTTTACCTTTGTACCATCCGGATGTTTACGTGGAAACCCATTATCTCTGAGCTGCTCCTCAGACATGATCCATCTCTTGAGCATATTGTAGAGTGCAGGTCCTTTAAAATCTACCGTACTCTTTTTACTCTTGACTATGCTCCAAGAGCCTTTCGATTTGCTAGCGAGCATGGCTTCGTGAGATATCATACCGCAGTTCAATCCAGTGGACTTTTCATTCGATTTATTCTGATCGACTTCTTTCCTCAGTCTATGAGCTGCCAGCATGCAAGAACTTTTGTATACAGCAAGCGCCTTACATCTTTCGTGACACGCAAACTCTTCTTTAACAGCGCGTTGTGCTGCATCGTCACTATTTGTATAAATTAGTACGCATATATCGTGCATTAAATTAATATAATACTGACGAACGTTTAAGGGAAACTTCTGGGTAGCGACTTGAAGCGGTTCTGGACGTATCAGTTTAGGTATCTGAGGGCGTATAAATAAAATTTTAATGAATGCGCAATGTAGATATAGAAAAAAAAAACTCGTGTTTTAAGTTATATTAGAATACTTAAAAGTTTTTAATTAAAGCTTACCATTTGCGGAATGTGAGCTACTCGTACACTGCCCTTCGCAGTCTGTGCTGTTGTTTTGTTATCTACTTCTTTGTGGTCCCTGCACTTTGCCGCTGTTACTGCGACCTTTTTCTTTTCCATTGCAAGAGATTGTGCATATGGAACATGAGCGATTCTAACACGACCTACAATAGACATTATAAGATATTAATAAAAAAAAAATTCATCCAAAAATAAAACATAATACTAATGTAATTGTCACGTTGTTCAACTTGCCATTCACATTCGGTTGCTGATCGCTATTGCTTGTTGATGAAATGGATTCGATATGCTCTTTGTGTGAATTACTCGAAGACTGAACTGCTGACGTAGATGTAACTTGAGTCTTCATGTCAGCTGTCGCCTTCTCTGCGGCCTTTACCACCGCTACTTCTCTCATCAAACGCCATCGCTCGTACATTTTTTGTTCTGGTGTTATAAGTTTTTTTGGTGGCTGACTAGGACCTAATTGTCTAGTGACGCTTGTAGCCGCTGAAGGATGTGCGACTCTTTTCTTACCAACGTCTTCCACGTCTTCGGTTTCCTCTTTCAAAGATTTCTTGACTGATACTAATTTTGGATGATCAGAGGCTTGATATTCCTTAAAAAATGAATAAATATAAACATAAACGATAAACAACAAAATATAAACAAAAGTTTATTCAATACATTAAGTAAAAATAAAATTGAATTATATTTTTTTATTAATACATTTTTCCTTTTTATCAAATAAATAGGAGAAATTTTAAGTATTTGTAAACATATGTATATTTTAATTAATTAAAATGCAAATTTAAACATCACAAAAAATATTAATATAAAAGAGAAAAATGTGTTGAATATATAGATTGCATGTGTTAAATAGATTATAAAAGGGAGATTATTTCTAATATTATAAATATGTACGTGTAATATATAAATATGTAACAAGTCAATATTTATACATGTAAAAATTTACCTGAAAAATTCTTAGACATTCTTCTTGTACATCGTGATCAGAATCTGATAATTCCATAATTTCTTCGTCTATAAAAGAATGAATACTGTCTGCAGGACTATCAAGACTACCGGATGAATTCCTTTCGCTACTATTTTCTTTATGTTTTCTAGATTTTCTGGAAGAGTCACTAGATCTTCGACTTGATACCAAATGATGCTTCCTGTCGTTTCTACTGGATGTATGTTTATTCGATATAGCACTGGATGAATTTGATCTTGATTTATGTTTATCATGCCGGCTAGATTTATGATGATTATTTCGATCTGTCTTTGGAGAAGTATGCCTATGTCTTCGTGAATCCGAATGATCTCTACTGCGACGCGAAGAATCTTTATTATCACGATTGCTTTTTTTTCTATCTTTATCTTTATCTTTACTAGAGGATGAATGATGCCTACTTCTGGAATCTGATTCATGTCGAGATCTTTCTTTATCTTTCCTCTCAGAGCTGTGATAATCTTTTCTATCTCTTTTCTTGCTTTTACTATGGTTCTTGTGTCTTTCTTTTTCCTTATCAGTACTCTCTTTTGTACTTTCTTCTTTTCTCTGTGATAATTTATTTGTGTCACTTACTTTATGTTTAGATCTATCACTACTTTTTAAATCACTCATTTTAGTATCATAGTGATTATTATGCATTTTTTTATCTTTATTGCTTGTTTGTTTATCTACAGTATCAACTTTTGCATGTTGCAAATTTTCCTTTCCCTTTTCATTCACATCCTCTATTTGTTCAGCCTTTTTAATGCTCGTGTTAAGTTCATTGTTAGATATGTCTTCTATAGATTCATCGTCAGAAAATTTAGGTTCAATATCAAAAGAGTAATCTTGAGAATCCTCGCTGGCCGATGTTTTAGCTTGTTCTAATGCGTTAGAAGTAGTATGATCAGCAGTAAGAATCTCATCTATCATATCAAATTCTGGCTCAAACTGATCCAAAGTAGCATGGTTTAATTGTTGAACCGTTTTTAATGGCGCTTTGACATTTTTTGGGACATACTCCTCCCGTCTTTTCTTAGATTTCGGATAGTACACTTCCTTAAATTTAGACTGATAATCGTTCGAGTTGCTGTCGTCATATGAATTTGATGGGGATGAATCTGATTTAACTGTCGGTATATAACTCTGTACAGTATCTTGATCAATTGAATTGACTATTGCAGTAGGTTTATATGTAACTTCAGGTGATTGAGAACTAGTGGATTCCTGTAAGATATTTAACCATGGTTTTACCCTTTCTGGCGAAAATTTACGCTTCACAGCCACTCTACTCTCCCTGGTTGGCATATACGAAACTACAGGTATATGTCGTTTTTTCAATTCTGCTATTGGTGTTGGATTGTAAACACATGCAACTGGCTTCGTAATAGGTGTAGGAATTGTAATATGCTTTCCTACTATATTTGATGTAGCATTGCGCATAGGGATAGCAGAACCAGAGCCCAGGGTTGGCTTCAGTCCTTCCACTACTTGAGAGACAATGTTCTGCGAAACTTTCTCCGTGTCTGTGACTTCCTGATCCGCAAGTACTTTTTTTACAGCTTCTGTCACTAAATGTTGTAGCATATCAGGATTCGATGCCACAACATCGGCAGATTTATCCTCCTGTACTTGTCCCGTTGCCTGGGCCTCCACCACCTCAGCCATTCCTGCTGTACTTCCTGCATCTTCTGTATACAAATTATACATTAGCTTTTATTACCTCTAATTATTTAACAAGGTAATTTATGTATAATTAAAATGTTGGCGAAATCTATAACTTTTTTGCATATTTAATTTTCATTATTTAGAATTAGATTTTAAATCCACAAGTACATTAAGTTTGATTCTAATGTGTAAAACAATCTAGATATAATTAAAAGTAAAAATCTAATATTGAACAAATATTTTATAATTTTTTGTTAACATAACAAGCATGTGTCATGCAAAAAAATATCAGTCTTTCTTTATTGATACTGTGGACAAAGGAAACGAACAAAGGATCTGTCATCCCAACCGAGATCTTATTCTAACATTCATACAGCGATTTCGTTCAATTGGAACAAAAATCAATTTGCGGAATATCTTATAAAGATATGTCTTACAAAGATTAGGTAGCTTAAATCGTCGCGTATACCGAAGAGGATCCCGAGATCACACACTCTTACCTCGCCTAGCATGTTTGAAATGGCAATAGGGCCGCTCGCACGATCCGCTGTCAAAAAACGGACAATTTATCGTTTTGAAATAACCGGTGGAGGGCAACATAACTGATTCATCGCTCTCCGCTCTTCGGAGAGGCCATTCCCCGCGACGGATGCGTGTATTGTCGTCGCCCTTGCGTTATTATGCGAGCCGCACGTTTACGAGATTATCGCACGCTAGTCGAATCGTCCTGAAATGTCAACGATTTCAGACATGACATACTCATCAATCGCGTCACGCGTCAGAAAAAGAGATCGATGCGGCGAATGAAAGAATCCGACAATTTCGTTCAAGTCTAAAGTTAACATAACAGAGGTTACGTTACGCCGTCGTTCGGTTCGGAATCTCGGAAATGCGACACCATCGCGCAACAGCACGCATCAGCGAACTGCACGTGCGCCCCTTCAAATGACACACCGGCATACTCGAGCGGCACATTCGAATTTCACAGTGATGAAGACAAAAATAGTTGAAAAGCTTTATCAATTAATCTATATAATTAATCAAACTTTCTAAAATATAATTATGCTTAAATTGACTATTTTTTGTGCTTACATTGCAAATAAAAGATAACATCTATTTCTAAAACGATTGAACTTTATGATCTTTTCATGAGTTATTTTTTTCTAATGTAAATAATGCAAATGTGTATGTGTGTGTGTATATATATATATATATATATATATATATATATATATATATATATATATATATATATTCAAAGAGTATATCAATTCAAAAAGAATATCTGCAGAGCTATTCTAAAACTTTTAACGCATACGTTATGATTGTTTTTTTCCTTCTTAATAAGTAAAAAAAAAGACAGTTCTATTCTTCAATTTCTAAATAAATTGAGAAAGTTAGTTTAATACTATTATATATTTAATTAACCTAAAATCTTGTAATTAATTTAAAAAAGGAGTAAAATTAAAGAATATAAAACTATATTATGTGTCTAAATATAATTAAAATTTTATAAAAATCCATACAATATATCTTTCTTTCATTTTATTATTCTTATAAAATATATCTATTTTATCATTATACACATTATATTATATAAAATAAAAATGTGTATAGACTATATAAACTGCATACAGATATGTTTCACTCTAAATCTAATCCTCTTAAGTCATCAGATTCTGATATAATTATTAGTTTTAAATTTAGAAACTGACTTCTAGAAAGTTAAATAAATGAGTAAAATATTAAATATAGCTTATATTAAATAAAAGTGCAAAAGCTATATCTCATTCTGCCTCTTTTTTATATTGATACATTTTTTAAGAAATTAAAAAATATTTTAAATACTTTAGAATTGTTAAAAGTTTATAAACTCCATTATTTATCATTTACATAAAGTCTACATTATTTATATCTATTTTTTATAAAGCTTTTATTTCAACAATTGTATCGAAAAGTTATTTATAGAAACAAAAATAAAAGATACAAAATTTTTTAATTATTAAATATAAAAATAAGTACAAGTAAAAAAAAACACACACGCACGCACGCACGCACATATATATATACACATACATACACCTACAAATACGTCATTGATTCCATTATTTATGGTATATACTACGTAAGACAAGTTCAATTTTTTTACTTGACATACATATGGAGTCGGATAATACCTCGAAACAGTCGAGGTCTATCTGTCGAGCTGATTACATATAAGAGTTACATACTTACTCGTTAAGATATTTTTTTCTGTGTATTTTCTACATATTATTTACTCGGTAAGATAAATACTTTTTATTTAAATTTTATTATATTCATAAAATTTATAAATAATTCGAGTTAGTTGGTTTAATACTATTGTGTTCTTGATAAATTTTGAATATTTTGAAGTCTATAGCCGGATGAGCATACAAAAAGTGCTCCCGATGAATTTTCAAATAATACTTGGCCTGTCATTTCCTCATCAAAAATTTTCCTCAAAATTTCAGTTCCTTAACTTTATTATTTCCTGAGTTATCAAGAAAAACATCATTTTCAGTTTTTATTTTTCTTTTCTGTAAATATTTGAGATGATCTCATATCGATGTTTTTTTTTTTGAACATTTATCAACAAAAGACACAAAAAAAATTTTTTTTTCATTAATATCGATAAAAGCTCGATTTTTAAAGAAAGAATGAAATTAAGAAATGACTTTTTTAACATGTTCCCTTCGAGGTTCATTCACCAAACTTAATATATATGTAATAGGGAACTGAAATTTTGAGGAAAATTTTTTTTTACAGTGAGGACAGGCTAAGTTATTTGAAAACTCCTTGGGGGCACTTTTAGTATGCTTATTCGGCTATAGCCTTTATAAATATTTTATAAATTCTATAAATAATTATAAATATTTTTTATGTATAAATTCTATAAATAATAATAAATATTTTATGTTTACAAACTATATACAAAGTAAACTTGACATCAAATATTTCAAAAAGTATATGTTATATCAAAAATTTTCGAAAAAAATTAAAGAATTTTATTATATTCATAAAATTTCTAAATAAATTAAGAGTTGGTTTAATAATTGTGTATTTAATAGAAATGCAACGATATTTAATACGATATTTGTTTAACTTTGTTCTACATAGATTAGATAATACAAATACATAGATTAAATAATACATAGATTAGAATTGTAAGTTTGAAAAAAATTACAATTGAATAAAAGCTTAGGATAGAGGAGTAATAAAATCATGATAACTACATATTTATCACAGTACAGTCTTCTGGACTTCTTATCCTACGACCCTCTTGTGCTATGAAACCTCTTATTCTACGACAAAAAATCCTCTCATGCTACGACCATGAAAGGGGAATTGTATTCCCACTCTCAAATTTTTGTCATCGGATTAGAGGTTTAAGAGGAAGATTCCGGACCAAATATGTCGTAGAATAAGAGGTCCGACTGTATTTGATGTGCTCATTTCTAATACATTATTTAAATATTCTTTGAAGTAGTCAAAATTTTTAAATAAATTTTAACATATCTTTTTAAAACACACAGACACACACACACACACACACACATATATATATATATATATATATATATATATATATTTATATATATTGCAAAAATGTAGATCTTTTTAAAAAATTCTCTAGTTAATTTGAACAATTTTTGCTCAGCGAAAATGTTGAGGAAATTCATTATTTTTTGCAAACTTCCAATTTTTGCCATTATATATTTCTGTAACTAACAATAATTCTTAAATTAAAATTTTATTAAAATAAAATTTACTTGAAATTAACTGAAAAATGTAATTATGTTAATCTTTTAACTTGACAAAGTCATAATTATATGATATAATTATATGATACAATTACGTGATATAATTACACAATCAAATTTCTAACTATATTTATTGTAAATTTTTTATTTAGATACAATATAACATATACATGTATTATGTATAATATTTTTTTTAAATTAACATTAACAATTCTATTTTTATTTATAAAATTAACACACATATCAACTTTTTTATTTAATTTATCTTACAAATCAGTAACTGTATTACATTTATATAAACTGATAATAATAATTTTTAGAAACTCAAAGATCTGTAATACAAAGAAAGTTGAGAAATTATATGGATCAACGCATATCGCAACACAATTCGATCAACATGGACTACTTGGTCTATTGCTCGACGACATTGATAATATTCTTTAGTCTCTTCTACATATACGCCAAATATAAACTATCTTATTGGAGTAGACGTGGTGTCAAAACTCCTCCAACAAATTTGTTTTTTGGCAATTTTAAAGATTGCATTACTTTAAAGAAGCCAGCGGGTGAAGTGATGCGCGAGATCTATAACAGTGCCGATCCAGACGATCCTTACATCGGCTTCTACATCTTCCACAAACCCATGCTGCTCTTGCGAGACCACAATTTAATCAAACAGGTGATGATTACAGACTTTGAGATTTTTCCAAATCGACGGTTTGGTTCAAGTAATCAGAGGGATCCGATAGGCCTGGACAGTATCTTGTCTATCAAACAGCCTAGATGGAGATATTTAAGAGGTAAATTAACTTCGCCCTTGACTGGACAGAAGTTGAAGAATATGTTGCCGCTGATGGAGGAGTGCGGGAAACCTATGTTGAAATTTATCGAGAACTTACAGAGTTCCGAGTTTGATCAAGAGAATTCCGAAATGAAAGATTTCAGCAGTCGTTACATCAGCGATGCTATGGCTTCTATCGCGTTTGGCATTAATACAAATTCATTTCTTGAAAAGGAAAATGCTTTCTGGAAAAATGGTAAGATATTGCTGTACTTTTTATCTGGCGCTGGGAAATTAATAAAAGCAATTACTACAAGCATCTGAAAAATATTTTTTATTCATTATTATTTGTCACTTGTACGAGAGTATTAATAAGTGTTCTTTATTCAGTAATAAATAAAAGTAATAAAAATCAAAGCAATACAAAAACGTTAAAGATATTTAAAATATGTCAAAAGACATCTGTTAAACATTTGGCAAATTTCTTTGCAATGTTTTTATTCTCCGAAGCAAACTACTTAATGATTAACTCACACGCAAAAGTTTTACGTAACTAATAATTCGTCTGTTTTGCAAGTAGCAACCTATCATTATTATCACATTATTTCATCTTATTTCACAGAAATTAAGTAATTACTAATATGATAGGTTGCTATAATATGTGAACCACACACGAAAGAATGGTAACAAAATTGTGTTATTTCATTTATGAAATATACAATTATACACGTATATGTATATAGAAACAAGAAATTATAATACATTACTAAGCATTTGCAGGTTTAAAAATCTTCAGAGGCATTAAGCGCAGCATAGCATTTATTATCCTTTTTTTCATTCCCGAATGGGGTCCCTTAATCGGGCCTTTGATTAAAGAACCCGCGAATTATTTTCGCGAAATTTTTTGGGATTCCATGAATACCAGAGAAAAAATGGGGTATAAAAGAGGAGATATTATAGACTCTTTGTTAGCACTTAAGAATGGAGAACAAGATCCGATTTATAGTAAGCATTGTTCGATTTGTAAAATAATTTAAATAGTAACACATAATTCTTTTTTTTTTTTTTTTTATATAACATAATATGTATATATATACTTTTAATGCTGTAAAGTTTTACATATATTTTTCCGTATATATTTTATAAATCTATAAATAAATATCTTATAAATTCTGAAGAGAATGTAAAAGATATTAATGTTCTTATTTGAAATAAATATCCGTAGATTTTGAAGGCGATAATTTAGTGGCACAGTCGGCCAGTTTTTACATAGCTGGATTCGAAGCAACCTCGACTACAATTGCATTCGCTCTATATAATTTGTCACGTCATCCAGAACATCAAGCCACCTTATATGACGAAATACAGACACATCTGTTAGGAAAAAAATTGACTGTGGATTTAATTAATGAAATGTCTTTCTTGGATCGTGTTGTTAATGAATCGCTGAGACTATATCCTCCTTTACCTGTTGTTGACAGAACAGCTACAAAAGATTACAAGGTAAAATAACACTTATAAATGAATAAATTATCGTACGTTATTAGCTTCTAACAATTATATTTATTTTTTACTTTCACAGTTTCCAGGCATTGAATTAATCATTGAGAAGGACATTTCAGTATATGTCTCTATAAATGCAACAAATCGAGATTCTAAGTACTTTGATAATCCGGATGACTTTATGCCATCGAGAATAGAGGCAAAACAAAACAAAAAATTTTTTGAATCTTTAGCATTTGGTATTGGACCACGAGCGTGCATAGGTCAGTTATATAACATTTACAATCTGAAAAGATATTGTTATGTAATTAATAATAATAGATATGTACTTTATAGTTCTCCCTTTTCTTCATTATACAAAGAAACAATTTATAATAATAAATTTATATGATTATATCTGTCTTAAATTTTCAGGTCAGAGATTGGCTGTATTACTTACAAAAGTAGCATTAATTACGATTTTTTCCAACTATACTGTTTATTACAACATGAAGAAAAAACCAATCTTAAATGATAATAATGCAGTTGGTTTTTTTACGTACATAGCTGACGGTTTATACGTGGAATTCAAGAAACGTAATTAGCAAGTAGATATATGTAGATATATTTTTGTATAAAAATACTCATATATGTAGACTAGTAACATGGCTATGTCTCAGCGAGACATGTAAATATGGGCAGTTATTTAAAATTGAATAGAATGTATAATAACTCAACGTATATGTATATGTCGTAGGCAAATGATTATTTTAGCAAAATAGCTTTTGACTAGGCAAATGCTATCTGGCGTGTACGTACTAAAAAATACATTTTGGAAAAGAACGCTTAGATTCTCATCTAAGCATAGGGGGATAGAGCGCATAGGGGGACGGGGCCAAGCCCCGTAAAAAACTATAACAAAACTTGAGAACGTAGAAACTATCAAGGCTGACAGTACAGCCAGATAACCATTTGCTTAGTCAAAAGCTATTTTTCTAAAATAATCATTTGCCTACGACATATATACAGAATGCTTCATTTTGAAAGACATAGTCAAATATCTCGAAATAAATCCTTTATTATAATGCTTTGAAAAGCTTTTAAAGAAATAAAAAGAAAACATTTAGTTGTCTTAAAGAAAAAATATGTAACTACTTATTACAAATTCATATTTGTTTCTTTAAAATAACTATGTATTTTCTATTACATCAATTGCGTCTCATATTATTCTGTGCATAAAAAGTATTGAGGTAAGATTATCGAAAACTGAATGTTTTACAAGATTTATGTACAATATTTTAATAATTATTGTAAAAATCGCAAAATGGTAAAGGACTTTTCTGTTCAGTTTATAATGTGCTCTACCTGCTCACGAACGTTGATTTAATCTTTATCGGATACCCTGTATATAATATGTATATAATATATCAACGTTCGTGAGCAGGTAGAGCACATTATAAACTGAACAGAAAAGTCCTTATATATATATATATATATACAGTACCGGCCAAAAATATATCACCTATAATTTTATTCAAAGTGCATGAATATTTATAATATCATAATATATGTTTTGACAGTAAATACAACTTATCAAATAAAATATTTTTCATAAAATAATATAAAAACTTAATTTTAATAATATAAAAAATTAATTTTATAAGTAAGTAAATTAAATTAAATTTATGCTCAAAAATCCTAAAGGTGATATATTTTTGGCCGGTACTGTATATATATATACATATATCTGTTATTATTAAGAATTACACAACAATATTTTTTAGCAGTTTAGTAATAAGTATAATGTATGGAAGTCTATGGTGTGAACATATTTTTAGCAAGAATTTCTAATTTTTGTAGCATTTATAATAAAATAGAAACCATCTTTCTATACTCTTGATTTTTTATTTCAGTAATCTTGATTGATACTTTTTTGATTGATATTATTTTTATCAAAGACTTGATATATTTTTAAAAATGGATAAATATAAGCAAATTAATGGATATATATTCAATATTGCTATTTGTGTAACAACCTTATAAATTACAGAACAAAATAGGCGATTAAGAGCCGTAACGCAGGTATCAGAGCGCGTGAAAATAAAAAAAAATTAAATAAATAAATTAATATATTCAACGCAGAAATGTATTCAAACGTTTCGATCCTTCCTTGAGATCTGCTTCAGTGGAGAAAAGAAAGAAATATCTGTAGTATGAGAGACTGACATGTAAAATTTTCGGAATGACAAGGTGTGCGAAGATATACAAGTCTCCCATCGGTTCCAACCGTTGAAGATCACAAAATTAAAATCTTATTTGCCATGTTGGTCATAGGCTGAACATAAAAAAATGTTTTTTGACGAAAGATATTTAATAATTATTTAAAATTACTGTATCCAAAAAATATATGAGAGAGACTTACCGTCAACGCGCACTCGAGAAACTGTTACATACTGTCACACTTAATAACACGTAAACAAGTCAAGGTCATATACAAAAATTACCATAACTTTGTAATCTATCTTCGCACGCCTTGTTATTCCGGAAATTTTACATATCAGTTTCTCATACTACAGATATTTCTTTCTTTTCTCCACTGAAGAAAAATCCAAGGAAAAATCGAAACGTTTAAATAAATTTCTGTGCGTTGAATATATTATATTATTTACGTAATTTTATTTCCACGCGCTCTGATATCTACGTTACGGCTCTTAATCGCCTATTTTGTTGTGTATTTTATTGTGTTAAAGCCTCTTGTTTTAATTTTAATTTATTTGTTTAACCTTATAAATTCTAATCATAAACATGTTGTATATGTTTATAAAATTATATTATAAAATAAATATATATTCAAGTTACAATATGTGGAAAAAGACACTTTGTAATTGTTTCTAGTATAAATATATTAAATATGTATTAGATATATAAGTGTAATAACACTTCAAAAATCATTTTTTCAAAAAAAGATAAAAATATTTATGCACTTGTTTAAAAAAAAGTTGTAAAATAAATTCAAAATATAAAAGCTGGAGCTGAGAAATATTAGCGCACATTATCATAAAATAGTTTTCAAATTAATTATCAGTTGCAATAAATCATACATTGAAATTAATTTGATAAACTTTTGCGTTTATAAGTGCATAATATCGATGTACGGTTTAAAAAATCAAGTATTATATTTGTAAAGTTGCTTACGTCGAGTGTATCATATTGAACAGATTAAGATTAATTGACAGTAATATGATTGAATATATATATATATATATATATATATATATATATATATACTTGGTCGAAATGTGAAAGAAGGAGACGATTCAAAGCGCCATCAGTATCACATGATTCACAGGCAAACTATTTATAAAGAGCAAGACATCTTTTTTCATTTCAAACCTCAAGACACGTTCGAAGAGATATAACATATCATTTATATAATCGAATTGGAGTAAAAGGTATTACATAGTTACATACAATATATTCAGTACAACAATCATTCATGTAATGTATGCTCTGGAATAACACATTTGCAAATCTAACAACATTGTAATATTCCGTAAAAATAAATAATCATTTTTCACACCATCACATTTTCTATAGACGATTTCGTGGATTGTATGCTACACAATTTTGAAAACTTATTTCATACACACAAATTACGAGAAGTGTTAGTTTTATACAAATCGATGCGCGATAAAAAAGTTACTTGCACAAATATGTGATAGAACTTGAGCATGTCTTTTGTATACATTTTATTGAAACATTATCTTGCTAGCTATTTGATCCCTCAAAACCAGAGTTGGGAAAGTTACTTTATAAAAGTACCTCGTTACAATTTCCGTTACTTTTTTTGTATACAATACATACTTTACATAAACATTTTTTTAATACAAGATCAAATTTTTATACTAAACACTAAAAATTTTTGAACATTATTTTATAGTAAAGTAATTAAAATGATATAATTTTTTGATAGTGATATTGCTATTGATATAAAATGTGTAATAATTTTGATAATAATAAATTATTTTAAATAAGAGAAACTTTTGAAAAAAAAAGTGTAAACAAGCTTTCTTAAAGTTATCTTTAAGAAAGCTTGTTTACACTTTTAGATTCTGTAAATGTAAATAAAATAATGTTCTTATTATTAGTTTACTTTTAATAGATTGGTAAATATATAGTTAAAATCGCTTTCTTCGCGTCTTTCCAATTTTTTTTATTTTAAAATTCTAACATGGTACGATAATTTTCATAACATCGAATTCTTGACTAATCATTAAATTATCTGTTTACTTAAATGTTTTCTTACAAAATAGATAGATACTTGAAAGAGATGCCAACAGTTTCTAAATATGTGAAACTGCGTTTCAATACTCTTATCAATCTTAAGTTCCATTTCACGCATATGTGTACAAGTATCTATAGCATATATTACATGTACCATATAAAATACGCGCATATGCATGAAACAAAAAATATCTTAAAGATATCTTAAAGATATTTAAAAGATAATAAGACATCTTTAAGTTGTCTTTTAAGCATTTTTTAAAGATATGTATTTTCTGGAAAGTAACGATAAAAGTAACTCTTAATTTCGTTACTCGTTATCGAAAAATATAACGAAGATACTTTTTCCGTTACAAACAAAATTTGTAACGCGTTGCTTCCCAACTCTGCTCAAAACACATCTCTATACTAAAGTGTTTAGTGTCTCGATGCGGAACGTGTCCAAGAAAGCAAAAAAAAAATCTTAATAAAACACGTGTTTAGATTTTTATACATTTATTAATATATTTAAACTACAGAAGAGAGAGAGAAAGAGAGAGAGAGACAACAATCCAGGTCCAATCCAGGACTTTTTCCGGGATAATTTTAATGCGGAACAAAGAGTTCAAATCCGGGACTGTACCGCACAATCCAGGACGTCTGGTCACTTTACTCTATACTCTATAATCTTTTTCTGAAGTTAAGAATTCGGAGAGAAAATCTGTAAACGTGTTCTGATATTTAAACCGGATTGAAGATATTTTTAAATTCGGCCAGTTATATATCAGGTATGTATAACAGGCATTTATATCAAACATTGATAACAAGATAATAATGTTTTTTTAATAAAATAATAATATTTTTTATATTAATAAGACTTTATTGCAATATCTCTGTCTATGCAGATATAGATATAAAAGAGAAAAATAAAAATACTCTTTTATTTATTATATATAATAGAGATTCAAACTATTGATTGAAGCTATATTAGTATTAATTCAAATGTTATTGATAATGAAATCTAATCTAAGATACTTTAAATTACACGGACCGCGTATAGATATACTTTATTGCTATATATGTGAGTTGTATAAGATACGACTGTATCGCTAGATAAATTATTAAAGTCTATTTTTAATTTTAATTATCCGTATAAAATAAAAAGTATAAAATAAAAAATAAATTTTTTTTTTTCAACAGATCAAACTCTGAATTATACAAAAGAAAAGTCAAAAATACACTTAGATCAATAAATACTGTGACGTGTCAACATGAGCTACTTGACCTATTGCACGACGGCACTGATCATTTCTATCAGTCTCTTCTATATATATGCTAAATACAAACTCTCTTACTGGAAAAGACGTGGTGTTAAAACTCCTCCGACGCACCTTCTTTTTGGCAACTTCAAGGACTGTCTCACCTTGAAAAAACCTCCAGGTGAAGTAATGCGTGACATCTACAACAGTGCTGATCCGGATGATCCCTATATCGGCTTCTACATCTTCCACAAACCCATGCTGCTCTTGCGAGACCATAATCTAATTAAGCAAATAATGATTACTGACTTTGACATCTTTCCAAATCGACGCTTTGGTTCAAGGAACGAGAGAGATTCGATTGGTATGGATAGTATCCTGTCCATCAAACAACCTAGATGGAGATATTTAAGAAGCAAACTGACTCCGTTCTTGACCGGACAGAAATTAAAAAATATGTTACCGCTGATAGAGGAATGTGGAAAACTTATGTTGAAATTCATCCAGAACTTACAGATGTCCGATCATAATAAATGCGAAATGAAAGATTTCAGTAGTCGTTACGTGAGCGATGTTATCGCCTCTATTGCTTTTGGTATCAACACGAATTCGTTTGACGAAAAGAAGAACGCTTTCTGGAAAAATGGTAAAATTTTATATTATTTATATCTGTTGCAGCGAAACTAATTAAAGATTGAATACAATTGACAAATTTTCGTTAAAAGTTATTGCCTGTTTCTTGAATAAAGTCGATTACTTTATTGTCGTAATAAAACGAAATATAAGAGATAATTAAGTCAATTACTTTATCGTCATAATAAAAGAAAATAAATATCTAAACATCATACGAGAGCAGAAAAAGAAAATCAGAAATCTTTTAAGCATTTTAGAATCTTCTTTTTATTCTTCAAAAAAAAAAGATTTATCCGAATTTAAGTTCGATCCAACAATTTATAGTCATTTATATAAGATACGATAATTTAAATATTTTATCCAAATTAATTATTATTATGACAAAGAGATTTTTTCGTAATTATTAAGAGATATTTTTTATAATTATCTTATCGAAATTAATTATTAATATGACAAAGAGATTCTTTATAATCTAAAAAATTATAATGTGATCATCTAAAATATATTATATTATTTATAAATTATGCACTTTCTTATTGTATATGTAATATTAAAAAAGTTATACTATATATACATTATATAAATTATACTATATACATGTGTTATTATATACACATCCAGGTATGAAGATTTTCCAAGGCATTAAGCGTGCCATAACGTTTATTATCATCTTTTTCATTCCTGAATGGTGTCCTCTAACTGAACCATTTATTAAGGAACCTGCGAAATATTTTCGCGAAATTTTTTGGGATTCTATGAACACTAGAGAAAAAATGGGATATAAAAGAGGAGATTTAATGGATTCTATGTTGACGCTCAAGAATGGAAAGCAGAATCCCATTTACAGTAAGATCATTTGTCTTGTAAAATTTTAGCATTAACAATCAGCGTGTGAAACATGTATAATATACGTATATAATACAATGATGAATTGATACTGTAACATATTATAAAATAAAATTTAATACAATTCTTTATGTATGTATTTGAAAGAAGAACAGAAAGAGAAAGAGAAAAGAATGAAAGATTTTTATTCAAAATTAATATTATTATTTGATAATATCCTTTACAGAATTTGAGGGCGACAATTTAGTGGCACAGCTGTCCAGTTTCTACATTGCTGGATTCGAAGCAGTCTCGAATGTAATCGCATTTGCTCTGTATCATTTAGCGTGTCATCCAGAGTATCAAACTATTGTGTACGACGAGATACAAACACATCTGACAGGAAAAGAATTAACGGTGGATCTAATTAATGAAATGTCATTTTTAGACTGTGTTATATTCGAAACGTTAAGATTACATCCTCCTCTACCCATTATTGACAGAACAGCTGTAAGAGATTACGAGGTAATTAACACAATTTTATAAATAACTCAACTCATCATTAAGTATTACATGCCCTATCAGCACACATGTTCAAAAGATGTCCATAAGAGATTCACAGGATATTAAAATATGTTTTAACATTCTACGGATCTCCTATAAACATATTTTGAACATGTGTGCTGATAGGGATGTTCCTTGATTACTACACATATTTTCATTTCTATAGTTACCAGGCACTGGGTTAATTCTGGAAAAAGATAGCTCGATCTATGTCTCAATAAATGCAACGAATCAAGATTCTAAATATTTTATCAATCCTCACGATTTCAATCTATCGAGATTAGATCAGATTGAGGATAAAAAGTTTTACGAATCTTTGGCATTCGGCATCGGACCCCGATCATGTATAGGTCAGTTACAAAAATTTTATATTTCATGATAATAAATCTTGACAATTGTCATGATTTTTTTATTTTATACACGTATTTCAAATGGTTATATATGGTTTGCACGATAACATGTTTTAAATTTTCAGGACAGAGATTGTCTATGCTAATTATGAAAGTAGCATTAATCACAATTCTTTTAAATTATACTCTTTACTACGACACGGATAAAAAGATGAGTTTAAATGGTAACGATGCTATTCATGTATTCACGTATGCAGCTGACGGGCTCCATGTGCAATTTAAAAAACGTTGCAATATGCATGAATAGAAGGCTATATGGGTTTTTAATCAAACATTTTATTATTATTTGATAGTATAAAATAATTAAATATAATTTTAATATCTTATTATTATATATTATATACTTATTAATTTTTATATATTTTGTAATCCATAGTTAAAAATGTTTTAAAAAGCTATGAAGTTTTGATTTAAAAAAATTGAACAATAATAAAACTATAAAATTTATTGTACGTTTAATAATATCAACTTTTACATAACTTTATATAAAGTATTATCACTGAATGTATATCCAACTTGTATAACATATTATTACTGATATTCATCTCTATTCTGAATTCATGATCAGCGCAGCTTAAATCATGATTGAAACTGTATATTGAATATTATTATAACATGTAATCAAACACTATAAAAAATAACATGTTTCAACAGCAGTCGCTCTTGACATGTTGAATCTCTTTCTGTTTATTTTATATATACACTACTAAAATATATATTATATGTATCCTGCAAGAATGACAATTTATCAAGCATTTCCTTTAATCACTCTTTTTTAAAATCTTGGAAAGGACCACTACTTCTCAAATAAAATATATAAATTATGAAATATGTATAATCGTGGCAAATATAAATAAGACGACCTCTTTTTATATTTGGGAGAAATATTATTCCCCTCCCTCCGAGTAACATTTATTAAAATGTTTGAATGTTAATTTAATATTTTAATAATATTAATTTATTGTGTCTTTTTAAATTACAATTTTGCTCATAATGTAGGAGAAAGAAAAATAGACAAGTCTAAATATATATTAAAATACACGAGTATGCTTATTCATAAAACAAATGCCTCATATACATCACTATAGTTTATTTGACTTTTATTATACAAAATATTACATATATTACAGAGAATTATATTGTAAAGAAGATATATAGAAAACAATATAAAAAATTACTAGAAGATTGTATATTTAGAAATGTAAATGTACAAAATATGAATATATCTCTTTAAATAATATAACATCTTAAATTTAATATTATTAAGTCTTTTTATATGTATGAATAAAGAGTGTACAATTTCTAATATTCTTTATTCAGGTAACTTTATACGTTATATAAAACATTCATCGTATATATGTTACTTTTAATAATAAGGCACTTATATTCGTTTACTATTTATTCTTTCCTAAAATGTATTTAAAAATATTATATTTATATCGTGATTCCACACTTGCACACTCTTATGTAAAACACTACGATAAAATAAAAATTAAATTGTATCATATTGCAAGTAATGCACATTAATATTGCACGTCATGTGGCAAAATTTATAATTATACATTACAACATAACTTAAAGTTTTGTTTCGTGTTTCACTCGTGTTCTGAGCAATTGACTCGGTCGAAAGGCACTATGGGAATTATTTAAATAACAATTGTTGGACATAATATTAGATGTGTCGCACTCCAGACTAGGATCAGCAACGTCATTATTCTCATTATTTTCATACACGTGACATTTTGCTTTGTTATGATTACGAACGTGATTGGTCTTTGTTTGAATTTGTGCCTCCGAATCTGTTTCATCTTCATTATCAGCACTATCTACATCACCTAAAATCATCATTAGTTAATAAAAGTATAATCCATAAATAATAAATCTAAATTGTAAATATTTAAAATTTCTATGTGATGATAACATAAAATAAAACTACAATAAGCAAAAAAAAAAGTATATTTACCATCAGAACTATTAGTAGACGGTAAATAAAAGCGCGAAGGTGGCAATTTATTATTTCCCGGGCGACGTTCTCGTTCTCTTGCAACACTGTTAGGATGATTATATTTAAATTCACGAGGAAGTGTGTAGCTTCTAGGTAATGAGATTTGGCTACCCTCCATATCGCTAACTTCCGCCTCTCCTTCACCCTCGCACTTGGGATTTTCTTCAGCACCGTTTTGATTTGCATGTAATCTGATGAAACAAATAAATTAATTGATACATTCAAATGTGTACGTTCAACGCATTCGATGGATTTTTCGATGGATTACCTATGATTAAGATGTCCAGATGGAGACCAATGAGAATAGTGATGCGGAAGACATCGTGGTGCTAGTAATATCTCTGGTGTATCTGCTCGCTCTCGTTGAGGCACTGATCTCCATGAATTCGAGGAATGTGGATTAGGATAGTACGAAGAAGAAGGTGGTGGGGGTAAGAGACAGTGCATTTTCACAGGTGGCCAAGATGACAATGTACCATTTTGTTCGGAAATTGATGGTGGAGACGTGAATAATGGAGAACTCGGAGAGGTATGCAATTTCGTGTTTGGTGGTGGTTGCTGATTAGACGCGGAAGGAGAGGATGAGAAAGAAGATGTAGACGCGGATGGAGGTGGAAACAATTTACCTTCCTTGATCTCCTCTTGTATGGCTCGCAATTCGCGTAACTGCTGTTGCTTTTTCTCCTTCAATTTTTCTCGTATTAATGTGACATTTAATGAGCCACTGAGTGTCATATCAGTTTCATCTTTGCGTTCATTGGAACCATCATTCTGCATCGAAAGATGAATTGTATTGTAATAATTGCATTGTAATAAATATGCGAATAGATTAGTCATAGATATGTCTGCACCTGCATGCCATTAGAGGATATAGGCTTTTTCCAGAACGGAATTAATTGCCTCGACCCATTAGCTACATTGAGCCACTGTTTCGAGTCTGCCACCGTTGTCATGGAATTCATTACCGTGCTTGTTTGCGATTGTGGCGGCGGTGGCGGTACAAAGGTGGTCGGTTTCTTCTTCTTGCGATTCGGATTCACAGCCGTTGGGTTTGCGAAACGGCAATTGAAGACACCTGGTATCCCGCCATTGCTTAATTTTACTTTTCTCATAGTAATATTGATGTTGACTTTTTTCTCTTCATTATAATCTATTTGCTTCTCTTCCACATTGTCCTGAAAGTTAAAAATTAAATAACAATCTTTCCAAGAAAAGAAATATATCTTACATTATACCTGATTGGACAGCGTAGTGAGATTCGAACCAGTCATTCTTCCACCAGACTCATACCTCAACCTCCTTACGTGAAAAAATCTATAACAGAAAAAATATAAAAAGATAAGAAAAGCATTAATATTAGCATTAATATAATAAAATATAGTTAAAATATTGCATTTACCTATAATAAAGACCCATGAAAAACATGCCACCTGAAAATAAAGCTAGAAGAATAAGTACTAGAATAACTGGTTGTAGATGATGCTGGCGAGTTAAAAGATCAGCGCGATTAACACCGACCATCCATACACCAATGAGTAAACTATTTTCCAAAAACATTACAGTGTAAAATATCACCTGGAAAAAAACCGTAATATTAGGATAATATTAATCTAAACTTATGTTTTTAAAATTGTTTTTTCCAGATGTAAAACAGTTCATCTACATGTAACTAACCATTTTTTGACGATGATTCGTCTCGTGTAGATTAACATATGCAAATATATATACAAAGGCGAGGAGAGAAGCGAGGAAAGTCTTTCTAAGAAGGGGAAGACGCTCGCCACCGTGGAAGAGTCCGTCCGGTGTGAGCAGTAACCACGTCAACATTGTTAACCAGTGTAGGGCCATTACGATCAACAGCCATTGTCCACCGTACAGCGAAGCATACGTGACTAATACTCCGACACGAGCACTCACTGTTCCCAAACGCCAACATAATTGTGCCAGCACTCCCAACCATGTTAGCACTAAACGTTCCAGATTACGTAGACGCGCGGCACCCTTGCTAAAACTGGCCACTGCCCAACATACGCTCCACAAGGAAAGGCCTGCCGACACTAATGTTAGCTTCGCTAATTTATTGTCGTCCTTGCTCTCGCTTTCTTTTGGTTTCCCGACTTCTGTTTCACCATCGTCCGTAACGCCGAACAAAACATATAGCTGCAAAAGTAGCATTGGAGCACCCTCACAGAATGCGTGTATCAGTCTTAATACACACAGCTCCCGTACCTAGGATGATAAAACTAACGTAAGACAAGAAATCGACAAGTTTTCTTTTTTGGATCAGAAATTTTTCTTAAAAATACACACGTACCTCGTGCTTCACATAAGTTAAATTGACTGGTATAAATAGCTTGAAATATCTCCATAGTACACCGACTTGAGTAGAATGGAATAATAGAACACAGCCTATAGTCCAGTTGCCAATCTTATTTATTGAATTTGCATGGTAATCACTTGATGCATTGTTATTTGTTAATTTACCCCTAGCTCCCCAAAGGTACCATCTCAAACTAACAATCTGCAAAAATAATATAAAAATAACAATGAAACTATAAGTACAAAGATAGTATAGAATCCATTTTTTGTTCATTCAGATACTAACTTGAGAAATCAACAGAGAAGTAGCTATAAATGTGATACTTAGTGGAAACAATATGGGTGGTACTATCGCTTGATGGGCGAGGGCATATACCATTGCAAAATCAAAGACAACATCGCAGAAATAAGATGCTAATGAAATAATGTTAAACAGTATATCACACAGGGGCAAAAATTCATGCTGTTGTTGTGATTGATGACACTGGGCCATAATGGGCTTTTATTACCCATTTGGAATATTTAACAATATTTTATTTTATTTTCATCAATCCATGGTTCCTTCGTTCTGAAAAAATAAATAATTATATATATTATTAAATTGCATATACAAAACAAAAACATTTTACTATAAAATATTATTACTATAAAGATAGTAATATTCATAAAATAATAGACAAAAAAAGAAAAAAAAACAAAATTAAAAAAAATTTTAATTTTTATAAAGTATTTTTTCAAGGAAAAAATATTAATTTGAGAAATAAGAAAGAATTAAATTAAAAATAAAGTTACATTTTGTTTTCACTAATATCTTTATCATATTACCTTTTCATAAAAATTTCAGTCTATTTAGTTAAATATTAAAATTAATATACATATTAAATATAATTTTATATAATTTAAATATATATATATATATATATATATATATTGTTTGTTATTATTGAATATATAATCATCTCGATAGAATTAAAAAAAAATTATAAAAATGAGCAACGTTCAATGTTACAAGTGGATTTATTTATCCGTTATGTATAATGCACCGGGGTCAAATTAACGTCGCCCTCGTGACGTCCTCACGAGATCCGCGTTGTCCTGCGCTGCATTTAAAATACATTCCACTTGCGTTTCACTTACATCAGGATGCGTTCAGACGATTTTTTAAAGGCCAATGGTACGAAGACAAGCACGCAACAATGTCAGCGCGTATAGCGCAGCGTGGGATCGCGCGCTCGCTCAGCGCATTCCGCGCGTGTCATTGACGAGAGCGACGATCACACAAAAATCACCCTCCCGATTGGGACTCGGGACGCTGCCGCCACCGCAGCCGCTGCCTGCGCCGCTCGCGGGGAAGCCGGATCAGTGGCGTTGGTATGCGCGGAATCCGCCAGGGAACAACACGTTTAAGAGAACCCGCGTATCCACCTGGAGCGCTGTTCTCCCTCGATGCTGATTCTCGTCGCTCTCTGATGCCGTCCGCCGTCCTTTAATAAAACTACACGTCGCCCTCGTCGTCGTCGTCGTCGTTCTCGTGCCGTTTCGTCGCGACGCTCGCTCGCGCATCGCATCTTTCGCGAATCCAGACGCTACGAAAAACGTCGCGCGTACGACGTCATCCCACGCATACCGACCCGCCGATCTACCTGTTGATACGATACAATTCAATGCGGCTATTTTACGCGCACACCGTACGCTCTTTCGTTCCTTCCTCTTCGCTCGCGTATCCGTTCGCTCGCTTGCTCGTACGCCGTAAACACCTGGCGCCGCCGGTGAGGAACGCGAGAGCAAACTTCACCTTAGGCGGCCCAAACGCGCTCCTCCGTCAGAGATTTTTTTCCGATTATTCTTCTTGCCGCCTCGATATGCGAGCACTAACGCGAGTTTTGGAATCACATAAGCATCGCGCGAAATTCTAGAATGTATATTGCATGCACATATATTATTTTTATACAATGATGAAAATGGAATATTTATCAATAAATGAAAATTTATTGGTAATATATATTTATGAAAATATATATATATATATGGAATTAATTAATATATGTATTTTTGTGCATGACCATTATATTTTATGGACATAATTTATAATTGCTATATAACATGTACACAGTACATAGATAAAATTTTACATTAATTCTATGTTACAAAATTATTTTGTAATTGCACAATTCAATAGTATAAAAAAATTATGCCAGAAATTTTTGTACATACTATAAAATTTTATAATATACTTAACATTTTATCTCGTTTGTGCGATTCGTGTATTAATATATCAATCATGACAAATACTAGGCAATTAAAGAATAATTTCGTTTTTATAGTTTCTCGTAAGTTCCTTGTGTGGTAGAACAATCGAGTTTAATAAAATTTTTTCTGCAGCTAAACTTACACTGGTACCTGTAAAAAGATTAAATACATATAATTTCAAACTCTTCATTATTAGATAGTTTAATAATGTTTAATTTTTCTTTACCAAGTATTGTAATGGAAGGATTGAGCTTGCCATTAGCATTAAATAATGGCAAGTTCTCCATTTTTGCAAATGGTTTATTAGGATTAGGATCACAAGGAGTCCCTTCAACGCGTGCCCATTCACCTACGCTGGTACCTGTTCCTATAATGCTGTGGAGAATCAGAGAATGGGCCTGTATATGTGCATTTGCCAACACAATTGACTCTCTAATTCGTACACCAGGTCCAATAGTCGTATTTGGACCTATACTCACATTAGGGCCTAGCTGTAAGGAATACAAATTTTATTATGTTAATATGCGCAAACATATTTACATAAATCATATTTTTAAGGATTATTTATCTCCGTACAATGGAAGTTGGATGGACAGTAGCTGATGAATGAATATACACATCTCCTATAATGTTACAAGAATCATTATTTGTAGAAGCAAGACGATTTGGATGTTTCTGCTTGTAGAGAGCCAAATAATGTCGATTGGCATATATTGCAGAACCGGCAGTTTTTACTTGCGACCACCATCTCAGTACAGGTATAGCGAACAATCGTCCAGATCCTGCCAAACGCGTCAGTATATCTTGCTCAAATGAAATGTGCGCTGGATCTCTACCATTACAACATAATTGCCTATAAGAAATCCCATAACAAAATATCAGAAAAAAGATGATTATTTCTCTCCTTCTTTTTCTTATTATATTCAAAGTCTATAAGAAACTTACATAATATGCTCTTGCTGCTGGTTACCATGAAAGACATCTGCCATTGTTTGAAAGATTTCGAGAGAGGCAAGATATACTCCACAGTTAATAAGAGTCGACACAAATGTCGAAGGTTTCTCGACATAATGTGCTACTTCTCCTTCTTTGCCCAAAACCATACATCCATAGTTTAAAGATTGCTGTCTAGTGGCTTCCGTTGCCATGATTGTAAGCAATGCCTGTTTACTGTTGTGAAAGTCTACCATTTCTTGTAGAGGGAAGTCAGCGCAGACATCTCCATTCATAATGAAAAAGTACATTGGACTACCTGAACGAATCTGATCGCGAAAATGATACATGCCTCCTGCTGTTCCAAGAGGAGTGAATTCTTGTAAGTATCTAATAATTATGCCATAGGTACTTGACATCTCTTGTACAAATTGAGCTAAATCATTCTTAGAATATGCGCCAATTATCAGAATTTCATTGAGACCAGGCACTTTGGCACATGCCTCGATGTGATGTTGTATCATAGGTAATCCAGCCACTGGAAACAGTGGTTTTGGAATATCCAGAGATAGAGGCCTAAATCTTGTACCTAGAAAGCAAATAGGAGCACAATTAATAAATAATAATACATGAAAACAAAATATAAATTCAGAAAGAGAAGAAAATATTTGAAGTTTTAATCAAACATATACATAATTATGCAATTAAAAAAAAAATATTGTTTTTGATAATTTTATGCTTTAATTACTTTACGATTTTTATATAAATAAATAAGTAAACTTTTTAAGCAAGTACAAACCTTTCAAAGGTCCTCCAATTAAGATGACAGCTTTCAACATGATTGCAGAAATTAAATACAATTCTCCTCCTTTAGAGAGTAATTAAAAATATTTTTGTTTTCGTAAAACAACACTATTATTGAACAAATCCTCCGCGAAAAAACAAACCGTTTAACATTAACCTCACCATGTAGACATATTCGTATACTTGGGACGTGGACAGACGTGTCATCATTGATATCAGTGGTAACATTTACTTATCGATGAATCGACTGTAGTTTTGTGACAGCGAAAGACGTGTATCGGAGAAATGTTTTTTTTCCAACCAACCGGAGCTTATTTGTCAACATCAATAACACTTTGTCTATATTGAAAGGCTATTGAAATATTTGAAATGTAATATATACAATTCAATATAAATAAATTATAGTTTCAATTTCATTTTTCATTTTTGCATTCATACTTCATAAATTTTTCCGAACTTATAAATTTTAACCCTCCTTTATATTTATTCGAATATAACTTTTCTCTCATCTCGCCTGCGTTGATAAGAAAATGATGAACGGCAATCAGCTGATATATGTTGATATTTTTTAATTTTACATGAAGTATGTACTTAGCATTTTCTATATTTGTCTAAATTTCTATATTCTTTCTACTCTATATTCTTTCTTCTTTCCACTATTATATGCTTGAATATCATTAGGTATATTTTATATTAATTATATAAAATTCAATACTCTCTCATTAGAGGAGAATCTGTGTTCGAGTATCGAGATGTTTCTCGATACTAGAAATATAATTCTCCTTATAAAATAAAAATTTTTGATTATTGGCACCAACGAGATACTCTAATTGCGTTCTCTTTGGACACTGACACGCTAAAGCGTCATTCTATCTTTCTTCGACGTATAACGAGCAACAAAGATGGAATGATGCTTTCAGCGCGTGTCCAAAAGGAACACAGCCTTTATTGGATACCTGGTAAATGCTTGAAGTGCATACATACATTCTTGTCACATTTGACACACGCGTGTATCATATCTAGAGATACATGCATTATGATTGTTGCTAAAGAAACCACGCCAAGAAAATTGTTTAGAATAAAGGAAATCTCGATGTTTGCAAAATAAAAAAATTTATGTCCCATATGATTTCCAATTATAATTATATTACATTGTAAAGAAAATTATCTATTATTTTTTATTTGTAAAAAGTATTAAAATCGATTATGAAAAGATTGTTATAATATATATCGCAATTATATATAAATTATTATTTAGTTATTGATTCATTTCTTAACATCGTGCACTATCAAATTATCAAGCTACGTAATGCATCTTATCAGCTAAATGACACTTTTGATAATTAAATTTTATCTAAATCTCCAAATTAAAAAAAAAAAGAAAAACAAATTTTAATTGTTATAATTGATTAACCATTAAATACATATACATTACATATGCACATATAATTTTTCTTATACCATTAGTATGCCATATTGTTGACACCATACGCGTCATCCAATAGCAACTCAACGTACAGGCACAACAACCAATCGCTCGTTATTACCAGTGTGCTAGCATTTCTCGTCGCGAGCGTCCACTTGAGGGCAAATTCATCGAAGTAATTTATCTTTGTCGAGAAAGGGTTGGCGAAAGGACAGGAGGAAGGAGGATCGGGAAAAGGAAAGATATATATACCTAGAAAAAGAGAGAGAGAGAGAGAAAGGAAGAGACAGAGATCGCTCGAGAATCTTCATTGCGAGTTGAACCGCGAGCCCCGCATGCTTCGCGCGGGAAAACTCGTCGTTTCCTCGCTCGGTTTCCGTAAGTATACGAAGGGCTCCGATTGAGGCAGCGTAGGGCAGTGTAGGGAAAGCAGGGAGAAAGGACGAGGAGGGCGCTCGCGCACAATCAGCTTGGTACGGTCGTGGACTCGTGGACATTTGAGCGAGGGCCAGCGCAGCGTGCCGATGGCAGCGTAAAACACTCGCATCGTCGCCGTCGTCGCCGACGACGAGCGAGGGATAATATACTTTTTTTTAGTGCGCGACGACGTAGCTCGCGGCCGGGAAGTGCAAAGGGATCCGTGCGTCGCGCGAGGCGAACGTCGGCTTCTCTCGAGTTCGGTAAATTCGTATATACTTGGGCGAGCCGTGTGCGAGAGAAGGAGCAAGAGATTATAGACAAGGAGAGAGGGAAGAAAAGCGCGAGAGAAGGAGAGAGGAAGAGAGAAAGACAGAGACGCACGCACATATACATACACGCGCTTGTGGCGCGTTCACGGAGACGGAGCGCAATCTCGCCTTGGCTCCGCACAGCGCACAGCGCACAGATCCGCAGCCGCAGAGACGAAACGGCCGAAGTTCAGAGCGGACGAGACGGACGGCGGACGGGACGAGACGCGCCTCGCCGCTCGCCGCTCGCCGCTCGCCGCTCGTCGCTCGTCGCTCGTCGCCACCGTTGTGTCGGTTGTCGCGCACGTTGTCACGTCCAAGTCAATTCGCCGTACGGAGAAGGAAGGGAGTCTCTCGCCGCGTTCTCGTTCACTGTTCGCTCCCGCCTGAATAATATCAGGTATATTTGGGATTGTACATCTCTCTCTCTCTCTCTCTCTCTCGGGGTTGTCTGTCGCCGCGCGCTGTTGCTGATTCCTAAAAACGAGAGCTGTTGACCACCTGCCGGGAAGCATGGAGATATCCAAGGACTTGGCGGTGGAGATCATCAAGGTGCAAAAAAACTTGCAGAAAGCGATAATGGAGCATCAGGTAAAATAATAATACGCGCGAGTATTATACGATGTTGCGTATATGTATATATGTACGCGCGTGTGTCGATAGCGATCGAGAGAGACGAACCGCGGATAAGGGGGTTAAGAGGGGGAGGGAAGGTACGCGAAGGAGAAGCCTCTTCGCGGGGCTCTTCGAATCTTTGGACATTGACGGGAAATTTTTTTTTTTTTTTTTTTTTTTTTTTTTTTATAACGCGAGTTTGCAGCCGATCGCACGGAAATTATCGGCCCGGCTCCCCCCTCCCCCCCCCCCCGTGTAAATTTTTCCGGCCGATGCGATAGATCGATCGAGACAACTCTCGAACGCGATAGATCCACCAGCGTCTTCTGCGGATAATTTAAGCGCGCGCGCCCGCGCGCGAGTAGGTATACGCGATCACACGCGAACAATTTCGGAATTATTTATATGACGCGAAGGGTGGCGTGCAAAGAGCGAGCCTGTGCCGAAAGCCGAAAGTTTCGTTTATGGCTAACCATATTTGTTCCTTTTCTCTATCCGAGGCGTCACCTTCTCTGCGCCCTCTTTCTCTCTCTCCCTTCGTCTTTGTCCGTCCGTTTCTTTCTCTCTCGCTTTAAGCGCGTCGTTTGCTCTTTGGCTCGTTAAAAGCAATTTCGAGTCGAGAAATTCATCATCAGTTTAATAGTGTTTCGCAAACGATAATAATCACCGGTCCGTCACCGAAAACTTGTTGATTGTTCCGCTTATCTTACAAAAGCTATGTCGAAAGTTACACGTCTCTCTAGCAACGTACGTTTACATGCCTCCATCTTATGTTGGTAAATATATCGATAATATACGCAGAAATCCCTTTTTATACTGCATTTCGCAGCTTACATTCAGAGACAGAGGTCCGAGAAAATAGTCTCGCATAAAGAGATGTTTTATACATAAATAAATGTTTTACATCATAAATGTATCGAGAGCACGTCGCCGACGTTTCTATATAAATCGTCAAAAATTGATTCTTACGACAATCAAATGTTTATTAAATACAACGGCGCCTCAAAGTTTGCGCATTCAATTAAACGGTCACCTCAAACTCACGAGCGACGTCCTCCACGGACAATCGATACTTCCTGAATTATGCGACATACTTTTCATCGTGTTCCACGAGGCCGAAAAGAATTTTCTCAACACGATGAATACGTATGGCACATTGAAATCAACTATGGCAATCAATACTATAACAAATCGATATTAAAAGACAAGTATCGATAGATTTTTTTTTTTTCTTAACTTTCCGTCTTACGACTTTCTTTATTTTTGCGGGTTGCAAATGGATAAAATTATTGTAGGTATAGAATATAGAATATAAACGAGAGGGGACAATGGTTGTGTTGTGGTTTCATAATAGTTGAACGCGATTTATGTAACCAAAGTTCACTTATTTTATTGGAGGGGGACAGGTGCAGCGATACTTGCATCGAGAAGCTTCCCAGAGTCGTCGAGTCACGCTTGATTGACTTTTACTGCGAAAATGTTGACGAGGTCATTCTCTTTTACTTTTACGCGTCCCGAGTACCGAGTACACCCTACTTTAGTTTTTGATTAATTCTTCATTTAGTAGTTGTCAGCGAAATAAGTCCCATCGAGTTGCATAAAATTGTTTATCGATAATTACATCGAGATAAAAAGATTGTATTCAGTTTTCTTATGCACGAGGGAATAAATGAAATTTCATAAACGACATTTCTCGCTCTTCATGAAATTACTTTCGTAACTCTATTCTTTTATGAAATTATAATCGTCGCTTAATAGCTTAATTAACTGCAAATATGTAATATCATGCGTACGTTAATTTTAATAATGTATTTTTAAATATTTTTAAATGTATTTTTAAATTATATATTTTAATTTAATTTAATTTTAAATATGTAATTTCAAATATATTTTAATTTTATGACGACTGATTTTGACTTTCTGAAACAAGAAAGAAAATTAAATGTAAACTAGGAGATAAGTTGACGGGATGTTGAGGATGTGAAATTCGAATTTGCATCTTTATTAATTAATGGAGGTATTAATGGGGTTGAGAGCGTAATGGCGTAATATGGCGCATCATGCTCCAGTTGGTCACGTACGCTGACGGTTTTCGCAGAGAGATACGCTGGATTATTTATCTCCCTATAAAATTCTATAAAATGTATTTTATACTTTTTTCTCATCGATATTAATGACAATTTTTTCGTTAATTTTCAGACATATAAGAACAGACTGGAAACCGAGCCAAATGTAAGTATAGTTTTTTTTTGAATAATTTCCGTTTCTAAGTTTCCATACAATTTACAAATTTATGATACACGTAAATTCAGACAATAGGCAATAAGAGTGAGATTTCGCAGGAGTCGTATGGTGTGTTTGCGCATTTGGAATTCCGTAAGTCACATCGCGTAACAAACTTCGACCAAATGTTTCATCTCGTTTCACCTTCGTTCCGTGGCAACTAGCGAAGGACACGCATACATCAAAGAAAAACTTTACTATTTAGATTATTACACGCTTAAAACCAAACAAGATACAATCACATAAAATATATCAAATTTCAGCAATTTTTTTATAAAATAATTCTTAACATATTATACATAAGGTATTGGTTTCTCTTATTAGTAATTTGTAAATCATGTTTATAAATCAACGTATATTTAGCCTTTGTTCGCCACTGTCAATAATGTCATCAGATGCGCGCGCGCATAAACGTAACAATAATATATTCCGTATATAATTATTTGATATATAATTATTTCAAAGATCTTAATGTACACAAGTTGACCTACTTTAACAGTTATGTTTTCTAGTATATTTAGACTTGATAACCGTGTAATTCGCCCTGTTACAGAACTCAGATATTCTCGGTCATATGAAGAGAGTTCAGATGTACATTATTTCTTTGGGAAAAAAACAGGTAAGCAAATAATTGATTTTCTTGCATGTCACATGCACACAGAATATTGCGATATATATTTATGTATCATCTTTATTCAAATTATTATTAGGAGACCTTTTAACTCTACAAATAATCTTTTGACGAATCGATTGTGTAACTTTTACTACACACATGCATAAGTGTATGTGTGTGTATGTGTGTGTGTGTTTTTGTGGTATGTAATGATAGCTTGAAAATTTATTCATAACGATAAATTAAAGGGAATTATACTTTGAAGGCTAACGATGAGCGAACAATTTTTGTTTTACATTAACTACAAAATATCAGAGAGAAATATAAATCTATATATAAGTTACAGTAGCAGTCAACATTATTATTGATCTGAAGCGTCTACTACAAAGCGAAAACTTTGACGTGTCTTGCTCAACTCTTACAAAATATACAAGTCTTGTTGCAAATATGATATCACTCGCGTAGCAAAATATAACAACACAAAATATCGATCATACATTATATAATGGTACTATGCTAATAATAAGCTATAAAATCTCTAACAAAAAAAAGGAAATTTGAAATAAATCTTAACACTAGGTTAATTTTTAATTCGAGTACCTTTATGTTTGTCGTTTACAGTTTTCTTGTATATGTAGTTATATTTACTCGCCCCTTTTTTACGTGCTCAATGTGACACATTTTTTTTCTTTGACGGCGCTGATAACAAACAAGATAAATCGTTCGGACGCAATGAACGGGCATAGATAGATAATACGTATAGGCTACAAGAATGAGAAGGCGTGATGCGGCGGCGGATGAGAGAGAAGAGGGAGCGGATGAGGAAGAAGAGGAAGGAGACGACAATTTAGAAAGAAGAAGCGAGAGCAACTTAGAGCGAAAGAAAAGCCGAGAGGCAGAGAGACGGAGGAGTTTAAAATCAATAAAATGCCCCGCGAAAACGTTTTGGGCTCTTTACAAAATCTCGGCGTCTTTCTCATCCGTTTACATCTCTTCTCAACTTTCTGCTCTCGTAGCTTTTCTCATTCATTCGTGCCTAAACGATTTTTTCCAACGATTATCTGTTCCTTACTTACTTTAAAAGTAGCGGAAACTTTCTAACTTTCGAGCATGGGGTAAACGCGTATTTTGTTTCGTAACTTTAACCGCATAACTGTACGTTGGTGTTCTATTTTATCGCATTATCATATATACATACATATTTCTTGTTACATATACAATATTTATATTTATATAAACTCGTAAGAGTTATTCGAATATTTGTACACATGTGAGTTTTATATTTCCTTGCAATATATTGAAATTAATACAGCTAGTGTCTGCTGCTTCTAAAGAAGCTATTGCTAAAGATTTTCTATTTTTTTTTTTTTTTTTTTTTTTTATAATACTGATAATTTTGTGCTATATATATGTATATATATATCTTGTTGTTAATATACAGAATGAAGTCGTACAGCGGCTACGCAAAGAGGTAACAGCGCTCATGGCAGACAACGCAAATGGATCGAAAGTTTCCATAGCGGCTCTCTTGGGCCTGAATAACAATCATATTATGAACAACAATGAGACAAAGCATGAAACGGCTGCCAATGGTTTTGAGACAAAGTCTTCAAAAGAGGATTATGAAGAAATTGTCAGAAATGGTGATGTGCATCATTTACCGGCGCAAGATAATGATTGCACAAAGTAAGCTTATTAAAAAAAATTAATTAATTAAAGACTAAAAAAGTGTCTGTTGAAATGTATTAAATAAAGAACTGAATTTTGAAATTTTTTCAATTGGACGTTTCTGTACAGATTACCTAGTCCTAGCTCAGTCGAAACTATCTCTGGCGAAGACGACGTTGTTACAGTGTCGATGGACGAAAATTCTGATGAGAAGCAAGAGGAAGAGAAGCAAAAAGAACCTAAAATTGAATTAATGGAAGAAGAGGACTTCCTCGGTAGTCTCGGACTTATTACTCAGGCGAGATGTGCAGAACTTCAGAATAGAAGAGTGGAAAGGAAGCGTCGTAGCACGGCAAACAGCAATTTTGTATATCAAACCTATAATCAACAACCGTCTGTAAGTTTATCAATATTTTTGTTTTATTTTTATTTAAAAACTTGTTTTGATATACATAGAGTAGTATATGTTAAATTTTGCACAAAGATAAAAGTGCAAAATTGTACAAAAACATTCTACATTCTAAAAAAATGTAAATTATAAAAATGGCTGTGGAAATAAATTTCTCATATGCTATTTAATATCGTATTGGAGATATATGATAATTGATATTTTGGTGTACTTATTTTTTAGAAACGGAGGAGATTATATTCGTACTTTCAGTCAGAAAATGCACCTCATACTCGGCAGACGACTGCTCGTATGAACGGCCCGTCGCCACCACCTAATAAAACTCAGCCAGTCAAATCTACCTCGCCACCGGCACAAACGGTAACGAAATCGCTGATCCCAGTTCAAAAGTCCACTACCAGGCCAAATATCCTCAGAAACGCAGATAGTAAAGTCTTTGTGAACAAAAACAAGATAGAAGACAACCAAATGCGATCGTCCGTACCTAGTGCCAAATCCGTTCAGCAGATAAGCAATAAGGCTGTTCATATTCCCGGATTACCAGCTAGCTTGACCATCGAAAGAATCGGGAATGAACCTGTTGTGTGTATCTGTTGTAGAAACCCAGGTGAGTAAAAATATAGCATTTATATTTAGATATATTATTATTTCAACAATTTGGTCATAATATAACATAAGTATGTAACAATTTTGTCGTTCTCTGTAGATTCATTAACGGTATGCAAAAATTGCTCAAGTAACTATCACGTCTCGTGTCATACTCGATCATTGGTTCCATCCAGGATCTGCCCAAGATGTGTACTAGCCATAGATGAGGAAGAAGGCGTTGGGAAGGACGAAGACGCGGAGATTAAAAGTGAAGCGGAAGCAGAAAACAAGCTTCCACGCTATAAAAAAAATGAAAAACTCGGTAAAAATTCACGAAAGTGGAAATCCTCTTCCAAAAAAAGCGCTAAGCGTGTGATTGACAAAAAAGTTCTTGTTTCTACAATAACAATTAATAAACAGTCGCGGTAGGCTTATCTCACAATCAGTTGCGGCAGCAACTCGGCCGGGAATTATTGATGTTTTTTAATTGTGAAGAAAATCGGCAATTTTTTGCTGCCTTCTCAATCGATGGATCGTAAAAATGACAAGATGCAAAAAAAAAAAGCAATGCGAAAAACTTGCTCGGGATAAAATTACTAAGGACCGACGCAAGCACATTATTTTAAATAAGCACAGGAATTTATATAACATGAGTCCATAACTTCTAGATTTAACATACAACGAGGTATCGCAGCGTTGTCGCAGACTTAATTGAGCGTAAGCACACACGCACTGAATAAACGAGAGAGGCAGCCTGCCGGAAGAAGTGCTCGCGTCTGAGACCGGCTTCTCAAATACGGCCGAAGAATTTACAATTAAGAAGAACTTTTTGGTCGATCGTCCACGATAGGGCACAAAAAATACAACCTGTATTTTGAACGCAAAATATCTTGCAGAGGAAAAAGAGAGAGAAAGATATGAGCTGCGCGAGCGAAACTCGGATCTGAGATTGCAGGTTTACGAGTTGGAAAAACGTTCACAACTACTCGGCCAGTCACTTCAGGTTCGTCCTGTGGCCTGCATAGAGACAAATTATAAAGTTCACTTTCATTTGGAATGCCCTTGAGTTATATGAATTATAAATTGCAAACGGTTTTCGTCCTTTTGTTTTTTCATCCAGAGGAACCTGCAAGATCTCTGCGTTTTTATTATATTTTTTATTTTTCTATTTATGCGATGCTTTACGAAGACAGGTCGATTCTATTATCTAAAATGTAATCATAATTATGATTTCTTATAAATATACATATGTATGTATATTTAGAAGAAATCATAATAACTCTTTTTATATCAAAGATTGCATTTTTAGAATTTAGAACTAAATTTGTAAAGAATCGACTAGTCTTTAATATTTTAATTATTTCTGTACATGTATGAGAGAGTTAGCTTTGTTTCCTTAGTCGTTGATCTCCTTTGTTACATTAATTTATGAATATGATTTATTTGTTGCATATGTGAGAACACACACACATAGAGTGCATGAGATATTATTTAAATTATTCAAATTATAATATTATTTCAATATTGACATTATTAAGAACAGATAGGAATTTTAATATAATTTTAAAAGTTGTATTTATTATCATGATGATGTTTTTGCCAAAATATTTTTAGAAAACAAATTTTTTATTAGATATAAATGTATTTGGAATTTATTACTTAAAAAATAGTGTTTCTATTGCTTTAATGTGGACAATGAAATCGATATATGAAGAAAAGAAATATCAATTCCACTGTCAAGTGATATAATTTATCATTTACAACGATATAGTAGTATACAACACACATTTGTGTAATATCTATCTAGTGAAAATATAGTCATTTTGTACAGTCATTATATTTATATACCAAAGATATTTTATACTTTTTCATTGAAAAAAGTTATAAGCAGAAAATTATGAGTTATTTTTTCAATTATGATATTGACTAATATTACAATATTATATTACAGTTATATATAACAAAACATGGCTTTACTTTAAAAGTATACATGATGTTTCTTGTAGAATTTCTTTAGTGTTATCACATTATGTGAATTAACTAATTTACCAATTATTGTAAATCGACGACTAAGAAAAATGCATGACTCAAAATTTAATATTATGTCTTTTTTTGTATGGAGCGAAAGTTTTTGGCAAGCTACTATAGTGGCTCTTTATATAATAATCATATGTATGTAACCAAAGTCATTAGAATAATATATGTACATACATAAGTATATATATATATATATATATATATATATATATATATATATATATATATAAGTTACGCTTACAACAAGGAAACATATAAAAGTACTTTCCACTTCTATAGGTTTTATTTTTATAGATTTTTATAGAATTTTAAGTATATTCTACAGAACAGCTTAAAAGTAAAATTTTTTTCAATAACGTGTTTAGAATTTAAAAAATCTTTAAAAGCTAAATTGATGACTTTGAATAAATATCATCGAAAGCATATGTGAAAGTATATGTATAAAATATATTTTCGATATTAGTTTTATTATTTACTTAAAATTTCATAACCATGTATATAGATTTTTTCCCCAAATGTTATTCAAAATGCTTTTATGCTCTACATTATTATTATTCTTGATTTTTAAAATTTTTATAAGACTAAAAATATAAAAAGATATTTAATACTTTATACACACATAAAATAATATTATTAATTTTACACAATTGTATATATTCTTATGCTCATCTATGTACATATTTTTATCACATGTTACTGACTAATCTTGTCACAATTTTACATATAAAGTAATATATATTCAAAAGCTAAACCAAACAGACACTTGATGTTTCCTTGTTAGGCTGTGTTCGAAAAACATCACTCGTGTACACACTAACATATATCTGTCCTTGTTCAATTTTTAATAAATCACAAAGATAGAATGACACTCTGAACGCACGAAAGTAGTTCTCGAACGCAGCCTTAGTAGTGATAGAGTTAAAAATTTATACTATATACATGTTCAAATTTGAAACATTTCTTCATAAAAATATTTAATAATCTTTCTTTTTTTTAATAGCTGCAACAGCGCATGCGTCAGGAGCTGTTGGGAAAGCAAGAGAAAACTCAGAAGTCTATAAAACGGCTGGTGGATTTCATAAAATTGATACAACTCAGAAAAAGAGCATCCTCTCCACCGCCTTCGGCATCAATCACTTGCCCTCCTCAACCTTCCTCATCCCAATCACCTCAAACAATACCTCTAGTTCAAACGTCGACCAATCAGAAAGCAGTAAATTCATCGACATCGAACAACGACAAAACATCGCATCTTGTAACATCGACCAACATTCACGATCAAACATCACTTACATCCAAGCAGAGGAACAAGTGCCACACTCCTATCAATTGTCCGGTACCACTATCCAGCCAGAAAAACACCAATCATATCTCATCATCAAGAAAATCACCGAGCCGACTGGAAGGTCCGATCAGCCTCTTGGCGGTGAAACCGAAGACCAAAACCACTCCGCAGTTTTCAACTATCAACTGCCGACCAGTGGCAGCGCTACCCTTCAAGCCGGCTTCCAACCCCTCGTCTCCAACTCCTTGTTCTACGATCGTAACATCCGCAAAAAACAGAACAATCGCGCAGCTTCCCTCCACTGTGTCACCGTACCAAAATTGTCAAATTCTCTTAACCCCGTCTCGAACGACTATCAATTGGACCGAGCGACCCTCAACGGCAGAAAGCCCTGGGCCAAACTTTCAGGCGGCAAACTCTGCATCAAACAGTCAACCAGATCAACCACAGAAACCTTATTGCCTTTCTATGACGACGCCGAGAACAACGGCAACGAACCAGAGTCAGGCGGACCAACGGAAGAAACAGCAGCAACTAATGTCGACAGTCGTAACAAGCATGGGTCAAGAAGCGGCGCTTTCATCCACTCACTGTTCCCAGGCCATAATAAGTCCTATACTATCGCCGGTCGTCCACGCGAGTTACGAAGCCTCGGCCCAAACGATCGAGACTATCCGCTCCTGCGACAGCAACTCTGCCGTGCGGAACACGAGCTGGAATCGCGCGAACAGTCAGACAGTAAGCCAGCAGCAGTCCAGCTCCAGCGGCGCGCCCTCACGAGGTTCTTTGAGCACGTGAAATTGGAAGAAGCGCATATACCAGCGCCACTTGGAACAAAGCTAGCACACAAGGACGAGGTTAGCGACGACGAAATTGTCCGGGAAGACGCACCCATCCAACGATACGATGACGATGATGCCGTTGCTGAAACTCCACTGTTGACATCGTGCGACGACTTGGACGAGGATCGCTTAATTGTCCGTTTCCCTTGGGTAGAGCGCGATACGGTCTCGGAAAATTCTCGTGACGACAATGCCGCGGACAAGTCGCCCCCCGTACGTTCTACTTTGGACATAGCTTTGATAAAGCCTTCTGATGATTTCTCCGACCAAGTTGAGCTTACCTGTGTTAATGCGCAATCATCATGCGCAATGGCTTTCCGACAGTCAGTTGAGAATGATTATCCGGCGGCGAGCGTTCTTTCAATTAACACCTATCACGCAAAGCAACATCAAAACAACGAGGCGGCAGCGGTAGCGATGCGTATCGCACAAAGCAATCTTTCGGATCTTCATAACAAAGTCTCAGTTCCTGACGATAAGGCTGATACCGAGAGACAAGACTTACCCAGTGGTAGGCGATTAAGAAGCAGAAGCGTCAGCAGTAGCAGCAGTGGCCATAGCGACACTCCAGAACAAGCGATGAACGCGAATGATTTCTCGGACGATTTCGAAATTCTGGCCATTGGTATCGTCTCTCCGCAGGAAAAGAGGGAAGAGTTGAGACGGCATGAATCGGCAACGGCGAGCAAAACCGATCGCAGTGACGCCGCCACTGGCTAGACATAATTAGGCTAATTACGTTGACATTAACGTTGTTGATCGTGTGCTCATCGTATTATTACACCGTGCATACGGTGTCTCGACGACACGTTTGTAACTTGTCTGAATCATAGCAATTGTGTCAGTATACGATCGCATTGTACCCTAGAGATATTTTACAACGATATAGTTCAGCGACATCCTGGAAGTTTCTATGCGAAGCGTCAATGATTGTACCGCATCTCTTACTGTATCGTGGCCTATGAGACGTAGGGTAAAAGACTTGGGGGAAAAGTTATTGCTACAATTAATTGTTTTACTTTTCCATAGATCTTTTTAGAACTTACTCGAGATGGTTTTTTATGTGATTGAAATATTAGGTCGAGACAAGGCACTTTTTTTTTTTTTTTTTTTTTCTTTTCATAAAAGTATTTTTATTTCTTTCATGGAATGCGATATAAAAGTTAATTACGTTACTCTCTGATAATTATATTGTTAATTAAAAAAAAATATGAATATTTTTATGACATAATATTGAGTGATTTGTGACAAGAAAGAAATTTGTTTTATATACAACCGATAAGACATATTATCTTTATATTTTTGTGATCCTGCGATTAGAGAAACGAGCACATATCCGAGATGTTGCGCAATTACGTCTAGAAAGAAAATACGGGAGGAAGCCTAACTATATTACGTAAATCAAGTCACATTACCATACTGCCTTAATAGTGATGTAAAAGTGGTACTTTTTAAAAACCGGTAATCGAAAAGTTGTACGCATCCCAATAAAAAAATGCGTCTCGCGACATAATCGATGATCGGTGATCGGAAAATGAGCGATCATGATGAAACAATACGATTAATCAAATCCTCGTTACCATAACCGAAAGCATAGATATTAAGGGCAATCGTCCGTAAGTTTCATAAAACGACGCAAAAGAACCGCTCGTCCTATTTCTTACAAAAGTCGTATCCTTGCCGTAAAGACAGTTTTGCGAAGAGAGAGAGAGAGAAAGAATGTATGTGTGTATGCGTATCCCTAAGTGATTACTATGTCTTGTCAAAGCAAACGTAAAATTCGACGATATTTAAATGTTACATTAATTTTAATTTGTTTATAATTGTTCGCCTGAATAGAGAGTAAAGCTGTGATTTTTTGCAGCGTTTTACCTGCAAGGGGGACCGAAGGCTAATCGTTTGAAAGATGCAATTACTTCGTCACGAAGCGTATCGATGACTTTATTATTATTATTACTATTATAATTGCCTGCAGTTCAGTTACAAGTCGATTCATCTATTTATTGCGCGTTAATGTTAATTTTCGCCGGGCATCGTCGTTAGGTTGCCCAATAAATTTACACTTATAATGTAATAAATTAAGAAAAAAGTTGTTATGCAATGTAGGCAACGAGATATTGAGATCGAAATTCGTATTTTTTATGGAATAAAACCATTCAAAAAAGAAACCAGCCATACTGATCTCCAAGTACTATATTTAGCTGAAATCCACCTTTCGCGGGAGGTATTTAACTGAAAAAAATTTCGTTACGAAAATTTCCGGAAACGAACGAGAGTGTAACATTTCGTCCAATCGCCGGATAGATTCTCGTTGAAAAAAAAAAAAAAAAAAAAAAAATGACTGAACTGCGGCGACGCACGAGGGAGAGACGCGGATGGAGTTACCGACTTGGACAAACAATCGGCTAATGACATGTAAATATGGCGAAGCTAATCAAGCGGCTGTGCCAACAGGGCACGAGAAGAGACGTTGTGCCCCATTCGTTCCTGCGCGCGCGCGCGTGAGAGAGAGAGAAAGAGAGGGAGTATTCGATACTCTCTCGATGTATTTGCGCGCTCGACCTGCGCGCATGCATCGCGCTGTAGCAACGCGCGCGTACATATTTAATGGTTGCACGTTAATTGCGCTCTGTTTGCCCATTCCCCATTCTACGCTCCATCTACACGTCCACCTACATTCTCTTCACCCTTTCCGTACCGCAATTCTCCTTTGTTAGCGTGCGCCGCGCGCGCGGTTCGATTTTAATCAATTCACTCGAGCACCTAGTTGGTTTACGCTCGAAATCCCACGGAAACCTACTTTCACGTATTCAATATATACATATACATATACATATACATATATATATATATATATATATATATATATACACATGTGTATGTATATACAAATGTATACAACAAATTTCGAGTCTTTTGACGAGCGCGCAATTATACATAATGCAGTTATTTTTGACGGTGCGATGTGAACGGGAGCACAAATTTGTGATAATTCCATAAATCTTTTCACCCCTCTATAAGACTTCGTCTATGGCGCGATCCTTCGCGGTGTAAATTAATCTTGAATCAAGCCAGTAGTACTCTGTTTTCATTTTGTCAGAACTACCTAAGGTAATAATCAATTCTCTTTTATTATTTGAAGCATTTTATAGTTTTTAGAATAATGTAATGAACCAATTACAAACATTTACTTGATAAACATTTATTATATATTTACTATCCATTTTTCGACAGAAACGCAAAGGTAAACGCGTTATTGTTTGAGGTTTTTTAATTAGCTTTGTGTTACAAAAGAAGTGAATAAAGAAAATGCATTTTTTTTGTTTCAATAAAGAGAAAGGGAAAGAGAGGTCTTGTTCTTCTTAAATATACTTTTTAAATATACTTTTCTTTCTCTTTCTCTTCCTAAAACATGAGCGCGGACTTGCTTTATGAAATGAGCTCTTAATTAGGAAATTCTTTCTAGTATTTTCTATTTTTCCTTTTCTTTTGTGCCGGAAAAAAAGAGGAATGAATTCATAAAGCTGCTCTTGCGTCTTATATATTCTTACTGTAAATACAATTAATACAATTGCGTGCATAAAATATATTGCGACATTTTCCAGGACAATTTTGGAGCTTTTAGAAAAAAAGGCACAAGCTTCAGGAAAGTTTAATTCTCGCAGTTCACACCTCGATGGATCAAGGATGGAAACTGAAATTCCTTCGGTGAGTTTGTTTCCTGATATCGTATTATAAATAAAAAAACTTTATTTGTATTTAATCGCACTAAAGAATTCGCGCATATTTAATACATAAAAAAAAAACAATCATGATTTTGACATATTAGTATCGAAATAACATCGAGATTCGAATTTTGTAGCGATCTCACATAGGGTTTCGTGCCAAAAATACCAAATAATTCATTTACCGAAAACAATAGCCCGCAAAATTGATTCGCCCGGTTCTTCACGTCCTTGCGGCAGCCAAGGATTCAACTCGCAAGACGAGGCGATCGTGAATGTTTGGCGTCGAGCGGGCACCGAATCTTTTTCGGAGTTTGTGTGTGCTCGTTACACGCCTCGCTGAGATCTCGACGTTAATTGTCCGTTAAGCGGGTCGAAGCGCGCATCGTTGTCCTGCAGGAGCCCGCATGTGGAGGTTGATGAGTATTCCCGGATCGAGAGACAAACGAACGCCGTACAGGATAGGGATGGGGGAAGGGACTCCAAAGAAATTTTAATCAAGCCGCTCTCCGCGCGCGCGTGTAGGTGGATGGGTGAGTGCGTCGTCGCGTGTAGACATGTATGTGTATGTGTATGTGTATGTGTATGTGCGTGCATGCGTGCGAGCACGCGACGCGCGCGCGCCTCCAGTTCCGTGGTAAATTACACATACGGGTTCCATTACCGGACCTCGTTACTTTGGAATCGAAAGCCTCGGCGTCTCTCCCGGCCACCGCGATGCTTCCCCGGCTACAAGCAATCGATATCCTTCCAATAGCGGAGGACTATCAAGCATCGTTTAGTGACGCTCGTCGTTTTTCAACTAAGAACGCGAATGAAAGAGTTTCGCGAAGAGAAATTTTTACAAACTCTGACCGAAAATTGACAAAACTCTTGCTTATTAATCATATGCGTCTTTCCTTCTGATAAATTTAGATTCGGATTATTTATTGCGCTTTAATAGACGGTGCGAAATAATGTTCACTCGTGGAAAAGTTCCTCGAGAAAAGAAAAGCATACGAGGCGTAACGGGGAGAAAACGAAGGGAGAGACAGCTCCCTACATCCTTTACAATCCTTTAACGATGACACATTACTTCCGAGCCTTCCCAATGGTCGCAATTCCGGCTACGTTACTGTCACTTAGCGAACCGAGTCGCGAATCTGTCTCGAAGGATACCAGCACGTAATCTCTTCTCGAGATTTACTCTAAAAGACAAAGTCTCGTATGGCACATAGAGCCTTGATTTTATCTGCATTTTTTTATATTTCATTAATTTATTTTGGAAACAGTATGATGTCATTATCATGAAAATGGAGAAAAATTGCTCAATATATAATCTATTTATGTGTTTATTTTTTTATTTATGTATTTCACAGTTATATTTGTCCACAATATTTTTCTATTATGATATAATAAAGTAAGTTACCCGCGTGCATAAAATGATTATCCTTTCGAAAGAAACGTTTGTATCTCACACATTTTCTTTCTTTTATACCGCATCAGTTTCATTTTGAAATAATAAAATCTTAGGCAAAAAATACTAGTATACGTATAAACTGTATACATTTTTTTGATAAGCTTTTTTGATAAGTTAGATTTTCTTCTTTTATATATTATAAATTTTTATGTCCTAATATTTTATTAATTTAATCTTATTACATTAAATCGTGCTCTTATTAAATTTAAATATATGTTAAATAAAATTTACATTTAAAATTAAATTAAAATAGATTAAAGAGTTAAAGAGTATATTGCAAAATTAATTTGCGGAAGGTCTTTTCAATGACTTATAATACGGAAAAGGAACTTTTAAAATTCAACATTTCGAGAGACAACCATGAAACTTTCTCCTCTAAGTTTTTGAATTCTCAACACAATCCCAAAGTTTGTGTATATAGTTTGTGTATATTTTTAGCGTTCTGTATAAGGCAAGAGTTCTACGAAAATAGTGCTCGCGTACTTTGCACACGGCCATTGCAAATTGCGAGCGATAGCCGAGGTGAGAGCATACCTGCGACGTCTCGAAGCCATTCGCGAAGTTTTTCTGAGGATAACTGTGCAGCTGGGAACGGTGGGGAGGATAAGAGCGACGAGAAAATAAGGGTGTGGGTGAAGATACAGTCCTTAGTAGTGTTGCCGTCGTCGTTGTCCTCGTCCTCGTCCTCGTCCTCGTCCTCGTTCTCGTCCTCGTCGTCGCCGCCGCCCTTCTCTCTTTCTCCATCGTTTTCTTCTCGGTGCAGGCAAGTGCGACCGATGAGACGTCCGGAGGACCGGCGAACGGTTAGTTAAGGAACACGAGAAAGCACTTCTGGATCACTCTCGGCGCTCGCGTCCCTCCTCCGCGACCACCGTCTCGAATACGGAGATACGATCGACTCTCCCCATAGATATCATCTCGTGCATATAATACGTCAATTTCACACCCTCGTCGACGCGCCGTCGTGACACATGTGGCAAAAGATCTTTATTCCTCTTATTATTCCTTAACCCCGAGCGGAATGTTCGCGCTTTCGGTTCGCGTTTCCGCTCTGACCAAAAGTTATCCTCTTTTTTTCCGGGACGAAATCGACGGAATCGAAAGACATCATGTCCGATAAATATAATCTTACTTCTACTTTTAGCTTCAATAAACATATTTTCAAAAAGCTTCCGGGACATATCTCATCCATTACTTTGGACAGCGAATCAATATTACTTAAAATTATCGCGTTATTTAAAATTTTCCGATGCAGAATTTTCGAAATTCTATATTTTCTCATAGTTGTATATCTATATATGTATATTTTGGCCATTATGAGTTACACGGAGAAATAAATCGCGAAGAGTGATTCCCCGAAGAAGGCTTTTCTGAGAGATTCGACACGTAGAAGAGATCCTCCTCCGTCTCATCTTTTCTCGTTCTGCCACGGCGGATTTTTTAACGGCGCGCGCCTTTTTCGCACGAAACCGAACTCAGAAGCGATGCATCATAATCAGGCGGTCAACTTACTTAGTCCGGAGTGCTGCGCGCTTAAGTTAATTAGCTAATTACTAATTTTAATCGGATGACGTATGCGCATCTCGGGGGATACAAGCAAACCCTCTTAGCTGGGGATAGCTCACCTCCCCCTAGCTCCTCGTATACTCTCGCACAAATGCACACACATACACACGATCTCTCTCTGTCTCTCTCTGTCTCTCTCTTTCTCTCTCCTCTTCCTTCTCCTTTCGACTTCAGACTATCCCCTGTCGTATACGTCCAACAGGGCAATCCCACGGTCTAAGTAATTTAACTAAAACTTCTCGGAACATTTTTCCACCATTTTCGACCATTGGGGCTTTCTCTCTTTCTTTCTCTCTCTTTTTCTATCCTTCATTTTCGTCCGAGTGCAAGCGTTCGTTTGCAAACGCGTAATTTCTCAGGCTTTGTTGACCGGATGTACAAGAGCGTTTTATTCAGTAACGAGCGCTTTCGCGTGTATAAAAGGCAGCGGATGTAAAAATAAGAACGGTTGCATTTCGCGGAAAATCGTAGTAATTATGTCACGCTTAAACGACGAAAGAACGGAACTCCCGAAATAAGACATCTTAAAATAAGGCGAAAATCGGAGCATATCGTATTTTTATCTTGACGAATACGGATATTACTAGTTATCGCTAAATCAAAGTTTCAGTTTTAAAATATTATATTTCAATTTAAATTATCACTAGACAAATTATTATCGTCCAGCAAAATATCGTTTAAGGCACAAGTATTTGTACACAAGTTTATATCAAAGAGCACAAACACCTAAAATTAAAACAGCATAAATTCTGTCACTTGGTTTAAATTATCCCGAGATGATTTTTAATATGCATCAATGCGGATCTAATCTCTACAACTCGCTAGTAATGTCAAAATAATTCTAACATACCACGTTAGAATCACTACTTGTTTTACAGCGACGCAGCGAGCAGGGCGATAGCGTTTCGAGACCAAAAAAAAAAAAAAAAAAGAGTCGGTCGGAGAGCGCGCGCGAAGAGATAGTAAAATCTAGACTCGTTCCGTTAACGAGACACGGGTACGATTACAAGGGGATAACGACCGCCCTTGGAAAAACATCGGGGTCCGGACCACTGGCCGGTTGGAACGTCGCGCGGCGCGGTCTTTTATCACCGGCCGCGCCGATAATGCGGCGTTGTTAACGCGGCTGAATCCAATATCTACGCCGACAAATTGGCAACGGGCGGAGAGAGCAGGGGGAGAGGAAAACAGAAAAGCCGTCCGCAAACAGTTGTTATTAATAATATACAATATGTGCCCCCCCGGAGGCCTCCCCTCCGTATTTGCGGCGCGTAAGCTTCGCGATATCTGCCCGCCACTTACGGCGTGCGCAGAGGAGGAGAACACCGGCCGCGTTCGCTAATGAGGTAGGAATTAATTAATCGAGACCTGCGCGAACGCGAGAGCCGAGGGGGCGAGACAGGAGGGAAGAACGAAAGGGGAGATTGCGAAGAGGATGGTCCAGGATAGCCGCGGAAGAGGAAACGGCGCTGATGTACGAGTAACGCGTTAGGGGGATTCGATGCCCTCTTTCTAGCGGATTCTCTCCGATGATGAATCCAGACAATTCTACGCATATGGTTCCCCAGCTTCATCATCAAATTCGCTGCGATGGTTGATCAAAATTCGACGGATCTGAAACATAAATAGATAGATAGAAATAGTAATATTTTAAGTTATCTTTTGCGAACAATTGGAATAAAAATATAAAAGATAAACGAATAATTTTTCATATAATAAAATTATAAGTTTTAAAAGATTTTGATATTCGCGTCATTTGCGTCACTTTCTATCAACTACAGTAGCGATGAAGCTGTGCGAGAAAAGGATGTCATAATTAGAGATCTATAATTGCGTGGAATTATGGAGTCAGCTAGAATCGCTGACCATTCAGCGTATGCTGGTTGCGTTCCTATTACCTAACAATCTAACCACGTGTCCGCGTTAAAGCGAACCAGAGAGATGCGTGTACCGAAATTACACACAAAATGCATTCGATTCAAAATATGTACGTAAGATTCCGCGACGAATTTAGCAAATAATCCTTTTTTTTTTTTAAATGAGAATGAGATAATAGAATAAATATCGCATGCGTGTTCGTGTCTTTTAATTAAATATCTCGACAATTAGTAGCACGTAGATAACTAACGTGCATCATTCTGATGCGTTACATCGCGCGTAGGAAGCTTCTATCCGTTCCGTTCCGTAATGAGGCAGATTATTCGCGCCGACTCGACTGACAAGAAAACTAACGAGAGTGTGCATAGGAAATGGTTTGTCGTTTGCATGCCGATAGCATGACGGCATCCTCAAATCGAAAGATAAGTGCATCTGTCAACGACGGGCTATCTCTCCTTTCTCTCCTTTCACTGCCTCGAATATCGATACGTTTTTCAGCTTCGTGAAAAGAAGCGTCAGAATCTATAATTTATTGATTAATGCATATAGAAAAAAAACAAAAATATATCATAATTCTGATATTTTTGTTTTGCAAACAACATTACGGTAAATAATCATCCATATACACAAAGTGTTCAAAATAACTTTAATTTCTAGACACTAAAATGTTTTGACGCAAGTTAAAATTTTTATAAACTTTTATTAACATTATTATAAAAGTTACTGCGATATATATACGTACAATTATTTATTGCATATTTTAAAAAATTAATATACATTTTTTCTTTTCATTTTATTCAGAAATACAATGACATGTTATAAAAATATTATAAGAAAAAGATGATAACGTTCTGGAATTCTATGTATATGAGCAAAACAGTTTGTAAACGAGATGTTATTCGTCAGTCGAATGGGAAATTATTGCAAGGAGATATTTATTTTTGGCCTAACTCAAAGATGTCGAAGCTCTCTCCTTTATGTCTAGTATACCAAAATAAAACTGTGACCGGTCAACGTCGGCAGAGACTGAGAGAGACAGATAGAAAGAGAGAGAGAGAGAGAGAGAGAGAGAGAGAGAGAGAGAGAGAGAGAGAGAGAGAGAGAAAGAGAAGGCTTTCTCGCGCGAATGGCGCTTTCTTCGGGTTGGCAATCCTTCACAGTTAACGCCCCTAATCGTATTCATTAAAGTGCTCTCAATGCTTTTACACGGCTCTCAAGCTCCGCCACCACTTTCTCGCTCCAGCTTTTCGCAAACGCTTCTTTCTCATTCCCCGCATCTCCGTTTCTCGCCCCTTTCGCCTTACCGCCACCGCTTTCAACGTCCAAGATTTCGAACGGATTCTCTCTCACTTACCTCATCCCTCCTCTCTCTCTCTCTCTCTCTGTTTCTTTCTCTCTGCAAGTTAAATAAAATCTATCTATCTCTCCTTCTCTATTTTTCTCCTTCGTCCGCGCGCATTTTGCTGGGACCTCTTGGTCCCTTCTCTCTCACTCGGACCTGACCGTTCGTCAGGAGAGCTTTTAAGTTGGCAACAATGCTCGGATTTATAAACCACTGGCACCAGGCATTGTTATCGGCGAGTGATTGGAAGGCGTCGTTTCGACACTGGCCGAATACCAACCATCGGTTTGCTCGGCCCATTGTTGACCCCTTTATCTTGGAAATTCGTGGGTGCTACGGTCTCTACCTTTTGCGTGCCCGTCCGTCCGTCCGTTCGTCAAGTCCGGGAACTCACTAAATCACTCGGGTTTTATTGATGGACCGCGGGCAGAAAGGCGCGCGCCCGAACACGGGCCGGTATCACGGATCCTGATAAACGGTCCATTGTAGACCGTCTTTTCTTCATGACTTCTTAGTGTGTCGCGTACGCGCTACTTTTCGACCGTGTTTCCTATTCAAGACTGCCGAAACGGGTTTACTCGTTCGTAGCGGTCGAATGACGTCCTGATGCATGTCGATTGATAGCGTAGATGCACCACCAGCAAATGTTTGATCACAAGTCTTATTATGAGACGTCATTATTTACATTTATTGTCCTATTTAGAATAGAAATACGTTTATAAAATCAAAACATGATAGAATTCTAAGGACTTGTAGCTACCGATTTAACAAATAAACGGTTAGGTTGCTATAAAAATATAAAATAATACAAAATCTTTTAACCTTTCAATTTTATGTCATGTAAATAATAAGTTTCTTTGAAATTCATTCTCTAAATTATTTTTTACTGACTTTATACTGATCAGTATGAAATAATAAATTGAGAACAAAAAATATTTATTTAAAATTTTATTTTTTTTCACTGCAAGAACGTCTCAATTTTTGCTAAAAGTACGTAGAAAACAGTTTTGAACACCAGCTATAGTTTGGAATAACAGTCCTTTCAAGGAGAAAGAATCGCCACTTTTCAGACAAAAGCTGCAGAGAATAGCTATATTTCTTTTTGATACTGTAGTTTTTGTCTGAACGATACTAATACTACTTTTTCGCTCGAAACTGATGCAAACGGTAATGTCGGTTAGAAATGCCTTGTATTGCAAATTATTCCCCTTTTCCCTATTGAATATTCGCGATCAGAACCGGATACGTCGGAGAAAGAAGCGTGACCGCTGTCCGGAATATGTAGATGGGATTTCGAGTCCGCATTTAACCGCCTTAAATCGGCGTCAACGTGTGTCGTGTCAACGTTCTCACCCTACTGTCTATGTTTCACATTTTCTATACCGCGGTGTAGCTTTAATACAGAGCACGTGGATGCGCGCCGATCTCACCGAATTATACGCGTCGGTGACAGTCGTCGTTACAATGGGGTACCAGGGTGAATCGCGCGTCTCTATCCCTCCCTCTTCTCCTCAGCTCGCAAGCTGACTTTCCCATGATGTGCTCGTAATCAGATCATCTCTATCCTACACACACCCTACCAATACTATACACCGTCCTGCATGTTGCGCCATATATACCATCTACCCTGTGTCCTACCCTACCCTACCACATTATGCTGTCCGCCACACACCTCTGTCAGCTTCGCTTCCATCGCATCGGCTGCGTCGCACACGCACGCAATCCACACTGTAATCCCTGCGAATTTTCTAACTAACTGCTTTTTTTAGGCGCCGTTCAGTCGAATAATCGATCTAATGATCAGTCTTTGTGTTACTGAAGGGTGAATATATATTGTATTATCGTGCGCTTTGTATTACGTGTCCATAGTAGTTTTAGGCACAGTGATCTCTTTTTCAAAGTCCCATAAACGAGACTCGAATACTTGGAGATGCAGTTTCAGTAGCGATAATAAATTTAAAATTTTTCAATGACTTTTAACTTATTTATATTCGAGTGTCTATCTAATTATACATTGTTAAATTGACTATTTTTAAAAGTCAATGTTGTAGCTTTTGATTTTAATCTATATGCAATGTTTGCAAAATTCTATATTTTTTCTAAAATTATTGTAATTTACATTAACACGGTATCCTTTCGAAGTGATGAAACGACAAACTGCTCGCTCTCAGTTTGCGACGCGTGAATTCTTATACGCGTTAAAATGATATAACGCAAAGGCGCACAATGCGCCGCGTAAAAAGATGAATTATCGATTTTCAAGAGCAGCCGGCACGTGTCCCCCGGTATTTGGGACACGTGCCGGATCCGTTCGATTTCAGCGAATCGCCAGAGATGCGCAACCAGAGTGAGATATCGGCTTTCGCACGCGTCTCCGCGGTACGTTTGCATCGCGTGTACATTACGCGCGTATAAATGCGTTTACGTATCGACCCAACACGCGCGCGAGATTTCGAGGTTACCCTTCTCTCAGGCTGCCCGTGTTGGAGAGAAGCAATCTCCCATCGATCTAATCCGTAATTACGACGCTGAAAGAGCGACCCGGGAGTCACGGACACCTCGATAACGGAGAAACCGAGTGCCCCAGTCATTTTTCAGCCGGGTAGGCTTTCTTCCGATCAACTTTCTCCCCTCTTTTTTCAGAGAGATGACATATATTTTATATTAATCCTATTAATAGAGAATTACACACTGCTCCTTCTATGTTAATACTATTAATAAAAATATAAATTTGTGTTATACTAAACTTTAAGTTATACTGATTATATAAATCATTGACTCTATGCTCATTTCAGATGCTAAATGTATATTAATAAACAATTTTAGCAAGTGTAAAATTAATTTAACGTTTTCAGTCCTTAAGTTTTAAGTGACTCATTTTAGTGTCACAAAATAATAATAATAATAATAAATTGTTAATGTTCGTATGATTCAAATCAAATATGTAATGTCACATCTCAATTCCTATATTAATTCAAATCCTATATTAATTAGAATGAATTAAATATCAACATAAACTTTTATTTATGCTGACATATCCAGAACTTACACTAATTCGAATACATTAATGCTATATATTACACTTTATCGGCCTCACTTTTATGTCGTTGCTATTAAAGATTTTTCACAGATTGATTAAATGCAATTCACGCAATTTTATCCATAATATCCGCCCATATATAATAACGGCCATAACGGTTTCGTGTCTAAATACGCTCACACGCTTCTTTGCCGCGCTAATCTGTCCCTAATCGTCTACCGACTTTGTCACGGCCGTACCGTTTTCCCTGGCGATACAATGCGAACCACCGTGAAGGATCCGCACCCCACAACGGCTCTCTCGCAACACGACGGTAAACAACCGGCCGGGTTTTTCTTTGCACAATATGTTGCAGGACCATTACTTAGTCGTGGCAACCTCCGTTCTCGCGGGGAGAGTGGCTCTTACCTAAATAACCACTCAGTCACTCGCAGACTTAGCCAGAGAGGATGGCGGAGAAAGAGAGAAACAGAGGGTGAGCAAGTGAGTAAAAGAGAGAGAAAGGGAGAGAGAGAGAGAGAGAGAGAGAGAGAGAGAGAGAGAGAGAGAGAGAGAGAGAGAGAGAGAGAGAGAGAGAGAGAGAGAGAGAGAGAGAGAGAGAGAGAGAGAGAAAGAGCGGTCGGGGAACAGAAACGGGAGTGGATAAAGGATGTGAGGCGAGGGGCAAGCGAGCAGCCCAAGCGGGCGGAGGTGGCCCCGATACTATTACGTGATGTAAGAGTAACCGAGCATCCAGAAACCACCCCGTCAGATTAACGAGGCCATTCTCCGATTGATTTCTCGAGGAGCGCGCTTCGACTGTTAACTTCTATATCGTACTCGCGAAGGTGGAACGACTGACTGGCTTTTTGCGCGATCCGATATACCCAGAATGATATTGAACGCCAATTGGTAAAATTTCAACCTTCAAATGGATTATTTAATGAATTTTGAATCGGTATTTATTCTCACGCAGGAATATTATTATTATTATTATTATTATTATTATTATTTTATTATCGACACAATATGTATTTATATTATGTTCTACGATAAATTCTTCTCGAGTAATTAAATAAAAGCACAAAATACATATAATGCAATATTCTATATAATATAATAACGAAATAACATATTATAAAAAATGAAGAGATTAACAAGTACAATAATAATAATTTTAAATTATATATTCTATGAAGGAAACAAAAAAATGTCACATAGAGATAGTTGTTGAAAAATTTCAATCATTTAATAGTATTTTTTTAAAGAGACATTGAAAAATATTAAATAAAAAACTGAGAAGAAATACTTTCTAATAACTTCTAACAAAATTGTGTTCTTTAATGATTTCGAAATAATCTTTATTAATTTTATGAATACAAATTTATTTTTCATTGTGCGAGAAGAGATATTAAAACTAAAAAGTAACATTTTTGTGTATAATAAAAAAAAATATTGACAACATAATACGGAATATATTGTAGCAAAAAGATAAATTGTACCGATGGTATCGCGACTCGCCGATTTCGCGAAAACGACGTAACGGAGCACGCGAAATGCATCGAGTGACGTTTATTCACGCCACAGAGAAGCGGAATTTGAGATACAGAGGGGGCCAGGAGAGCGTGCGAAAGGAGGCGAGACGAGATGAGACGAGACGAGACGAGACGAGACGAGACGAGACGAGACGAGACACGTAATGGCATGTCGGAGTTAACCCGTTGATAACCATCGGCTATAATTAACTCGGGCGAACCGGTGAACGAGCTTCGAACCCGCTAACTGCACCGAGCCGCAACTATGAGTTTACGATATACACGCGCAATACATTTGTACGTGTGTGTACGCTCATATATATACGCGTGCGTGTATATCCGGGACTTCTTGCCCTTTCGGCGATCGCGGGAGGTCCTTGAGGAGGTCGCATCGCGCGCGTCTTGCAACCCTCAGCGAAGTGGAACCTGTAACGGCTGTAATCGGAATTACGTTCAAGTGCACTATGCGCCGAGTATACGAGCATATACGATAATGTCTATTTTACGGCCGGATGGCTTTGCTAACCGATGATAATACGTTACTCGCGCGCGGATGAAACCATCTATTAAAACCGGAGAGCGAGCGATGTTGTTATGCTCTCACAGAGAGAATTCTACTCTCGACATATAAAAGATCATGGTGCGTTGAAGTTACTTAAATAAAAATTAAATAATAAAGGTTAAGTAATTATTCATGATTTTTAAATACATTTTAATTAAGAAGTTACATGATATTAATTCTCTGCATTAAATACAAGAAATATGTTCTTGTAGGGCAAGAGAATATTGTTCATATTATAAATATTTTTAATTTCATATTTTTTTTATTTCATATAATTTTTAAAATTTTATATACATTCTTTATAATATGAATAACGTGATAGAAACGTAAAATAAAATTGTTATTCAGATAGCAAATTAAATAGTGAAATTTATTCGCGAATATCAACTGACTTTTTCGTAGATTGCATGCGATAGGAAATCAGGTACAAATAATTAACAAGTTACGTTTGGCAGCTGAATGGCGATCAATTCGCAATCGAATCCGCAATTTTCGTTAAGCAGCCGCTTTTCCTTTTTTTCCTCCTCACGGGTCCGACTCGCTTCGATTAGAGTGAGTTGCTCGCTAAGAGGAAGGAAGGTTACGCCGTGCCGCGCAATCATCGGCCAGTCTTTTAATTTCCTATATCAGCGGGGGAGAGAGCATGTGTACACATGAATTTGGTGAACTGGTGTGCGAACAAACGTACGTGAGCGACGTGAGGATCAGTGGCGGATGTATAATATAACAAGCGCCTGAGGCCTCGCATTATATCAGGTGAACTCGAGCTCTCGGTTTTGTTGTCTGATTTTTGATGATCTTTGAAATTGTTAAAGCAAGAAAGAAGGGATCCATTATTAGAAAATGATCCGCTTATTCTGGGACATCCTGTACAAATTACATTCCGCAAATTATATGCGCGCCTAGGGTGTTAAATTGTTTTGATCCGCCACTGATGTGAGGTGAGGACGAAAGATCGACGGAGGAAGAAAGGAAGCAGGATGGCGATAGAAAGGGTCAGACGAGGTAGCAATGAAGGAGAACGAGATAGGGAGAGAAAGTGAAGGGTTAGGGGAGGAAGAGAGAGAGAGAGAGAGAGAGAGAAGGAGCGATGGCTCGTGCGCGAGGGTCGGCACGGAGTGGTAATTGGCTGTCAGTGCTTCCCAGTCCTACCAACCGCCCAACAACCCCGAGAGATTGGTATCGCTTATAATTAACTTCTCCGTGCCACGAAGCCACCGTTTCCATCGGCGTCCACGAAGGAGGAGAAGGAGGTAGCTGGAAAACACAAAAGTATAGAAGGTCGTGTGGGGTGCGAGGAAGTTGCTTCGTATAGGAGGGTGGATGAATGTTTCTGGACGGTCCGGAAGTCCGAAAGATGACTGGATGCGGGTAGCCGGATATCCGCGGAATCTCGGCTTTCTCGACGTATTCGTGACACGTAGGGGATGCTTGGAAAGAATAGTATAAGTCTGAAATTCATTGACGGTGAGTCACTGAATGAATATTTGAATATCAATTTTGAATTATTGAATGTTTAACGTTTTTCTAATTCGAATATACAACGTGCATAAAAAATATATCAATATAAATCTTGTAGTAATTTACTCTCTTCATATTTTATACTCTTTCTCCCTTGAAAATATATAAATGTAAACAAATTATATAAATAATAAAATTAGTATAATTAATATAAATAATATTTAAAAACAAACTAATATTTGTTGCAATTTAAAACAAATCTGAAAACGTTATCGCATCTTCAATCCATTAATACATCAGTAAAATCAAATTTTAGTATAAAAAAATAATATAATTTAGCAAACAGATATATAATTATTTACATTTGAAATTTTTCAGAGCATATTTAATTTTTAACAATATTTTATTGTAAGTTCTACACACATATAATATAATTCCAATATTTTAGGAAAAACGAATATTTAAATAAAAGATTCTTTATATTACAACTAATCTTTAATGGGTTAATTTCTCAAATCGAAAATTCAAGTTTGATCTCTTTATCTCAACAATCTTCTCATTTTTTTTCCTCCAAATCGTCAGCGTTATCTTTATCAGCAAACCTCGCGCGTCATGACAGCGCCGGCGTTAGGCAACATCAACAATAGACCAAAGCTAAACGCGTGCAGGTTGCGTCAAATCAACGAGCTAACGAACTCGCAGCATCCGCAGGTCGGTTACCGTCGTGGAATACGACGTGAGTCCGGGGCATCAAGCGCTGCGTCGAGCGTGTACCACCCACTATACATATCTGTCTCTTTCATTCCCTCTTCTTCCCTCTTTCTCTCTCTCTCTCTTTCTCTCTCTCTCTCTCTCTCTCTCTCTCCCGACCGGAATATAGGATCCACGGAATATCAGTGCAACCCTCCGGTAACTAGTTTCTGAGCAGGTCACCCCAATTAACGTTTCTACGTACAGCACGACCATCCCTATCGTCCTTCCCTCTACCCTCTCCTCAGCCTCGTCTTCCCTTCTCACCCTCATCTCTCTCTCTCTTTCCCTCTCGTAAGCGTCTCTCTTCTGATTCCGCTTTCCGCTGTATGCCGCGCCGCGGTAAGTCTCCCAGAAACTTATAATTGCGAAAGGAGTCGGCAATTATAATTGCCTCAGACCGACGGAGACGGCTGTAATTATCCAAAAAGTCGGTGCGCGAGAGGAGCGCTCGACGCGAGCACCGAGCACCGCAGCCCCGTGCGCGTCAGCTAGAGCTCTGCACGTAGTTTTCTCCAAATCGCGAGGATTAAGGGGAATAACAGACGCGAGGGAGTGAAGCGCGCGTTTGCGCTCAGTGGAAAATCTCGCGCGGCTCTTCGGCCGTAAACGCGGTTACGAATAGACGGAGCGCGCGCGGATTCGGAATTAAAGTTTGTTAATTATTCGCATTCTTCATATTTAACGTCGTCCAAATCGGAACCCAATTTTAAGCTATTACATGTCGGGAATTACGAAGCATTGTTTCCCCTCAATCAAGTATTTCGATCAATCTGTTCATTGGCGCTATTTTCGCAAAATAAGCATGCACGATAATAAAACTGAAAATACAATAAATAAATAAAAGATCGAATACACATGTTTTTACAGATACGTATCAAGGGTTGTTAAATTGTATTGTTCGATCATTAGCTATATATTACTCAAAAATATACAGAAGCCGTCTTATCGACAAAAAAACGTCGACACGCTGAATCCTCATCCGCTCGACGGAAAACGCTCGCAATAAAATTCGTCGCGCCAAATCGAGTTTCTCCCTCTTCCCGGGTTCGGCGGCGTTTTTGATTAAGTTCGCTCAGGCGGAGGCATTTAACGGAAAGGCATCCTGTTCCGGCCGCAATCGGTAAACTGATTAAAATATAATTCCCGGCCCGGCAGACAAACAATCGACATGATCGCGCGTATCGACTGGCCGTGCAAGCTCGATTCTTGCGCGGGCGTGTACGAAAATGTAGCCGGCGAGATATTCGATTTCATCGCCGCTGACCTTTCGATATTCATTCGTCGAGCCAAAGGGGAGCTCGAAACAAATTAAAACAAAACCCAACTAATTTAACGCCATTCAATCAACGCGCCTTAAGTCCGCGTCGCTATTTACCCGCGCATTTTGCGCTAATTGCGGTGCGTCTGAATACCGCATTTCATTCATCTGATATGAATATTGCATTCAACGTTATCATGGTCCGGGAATCAAATGGCCGTATTTAACGCTGGTTACGCGTCGTGGATACGTCTCTATACGCAATTTCTATATTCCGTCCGAGCGTAGACATGCCTGTCTTTACAATTAGTCATATTAGTTGTATTAAGAGCTAAATTCGATGCATTAAAAATATACTTTTTTTTTTGCAGAAAAAGAAAAAGTAATATTATGAAAAAATATAACCAAGATACACGAACGTTATATTTCGAGTTCCCTCGTTGATTCTTTCTATCGACCTCCATCGGCATAATTGTACTGGCATTTTTAATCGTGCCCTTCAAAAAGTTGCTCCATCTCGTTAAAACTTTTGTCGTAAGGGTAGCTTCACCGGGACGCGTCTTATGAATTTAGCACGCATTCGTGACGTCGCTTTCGAAAAATCATCGAACGCCTAAGGAAGAGAGAATGCCGTCCGCTGCTGCTCGTTGGCCGATTGCGGATGCCTCCTTCACGGCCCCCGATGTAATTTTCTGAATGACTGCGTAATTAAAACTCTAATTTCCTGCGCTTAATTGACCGGAGTCTTGGTTCCCCCTTTGCTCGGTGCCTCCCGTTCCCCGCGGCCTCCCCGCCCGGCTCGCCCACCAGTCACGCCGCTCACTTGCCCTTCGTAAAGTAAAGGCGCAAAGAAGGTGACGGTAGATAGACCTTCGTGCCATTTTTTTGACATTTTTTTTCTTTTTTTTTTTGCAAAGATTCGTTCTTCAAGTATTGAAATGACAATATCGCGCTCGTGCTGATTCGCTAATTATTTCAATAAAGAGATAACGTATAAAGTATGGATACGAATAAATGCTAACGGAAAATGTAATAAATGAAAAAAAAACAAAATAATGCTTGAAATCTCACTGGCGTCACGTCAGACGTGAAAAACATTGATGTTAACCGACGCGCGCGTTTACGAAGACAGAGATGAAAATGAAGAAGGAAAGTCGGGGAAACCGCAGCACAATTACAATTAGGAAAATAGATTTTAAATCCGGAATATAGCACTCTGAAGACAGACGCCGACAGACGTAGTGGTAGAGAGGGTCGATGCGAACAGTCGCGAGAGGGGTTGCGCGCGACAGAGGAGACAGGGAAGGGGGAACAGAGGTGGAACTCCAATGGAAATTAATTCATTACTCTAATGCATTGAGAGCGAGAGAGAATGAGCCAGGCGCTGAAGCGTTTCGCTAAAGATGGATGTCTCGTTTTCATTTCGAAAATTAACACTCTTCGCCGTTACTTTACGAGCCGGTGAGGATTCCCTTCTTTCGCGTTCTCTCAAACGCGAATCGCGCGAGAGCCCCTAAGGACTCACGGCTTCGTATAAAAGTAATTCCCTATATTTAATAAAAGAAATTAACAATAAAAGGATTAAGATGAAAAGAAAGAATGAAAAAAATACTATAAAATAAAAAAGTAATCTTTCCCAGTTTCACGAAATCAATTATTAAAGATAACATTTATTGCATTAAGCGCAAATAATTTTTACACGAAAAGATAATTATTTTAAAAAGTAATTTATATTTCGAGATATATTTGTAACGTCTTTTTTTTTTTTTTTTTCTTTTTTTGTGTCGAGCCTTCGACTAACAGGGTCCAAGTGCGTACTTCCTTTTCGTGCTTTATAAATTCCGTTTTCCCGTAGCTGTCGCGGCTCCTTGGCCGTTGGCGATGCTCGCGAGGTGTGTAGTGCGCTCGTTAACGTATTCATAGGTTTATGGGACAATTAACCCTTTGAGGGACAGTTTAATTACAGAAGTGATTAAACATCTTAACGTACAAACTCGGTGGGCTCCGGACGACGTATATGCATTCGCAACGCGATGTGGCAGGCAACCGGGTCGGCTGGCATGGCATAACAGGGGCGAGAATCGGGGGAAGGGCGAGGGGAGGCACAAGCCTGGCTGTTACCAATTAACATACTAATGACACGAACCGCTTTTCGAGGGCCGGTGTAACCGGCCGGCCCGAAGACCTTTGTGTGGGTGCAAGCATGATGTGAGCGTGTATATTTTTTTGTGTATATGTATGTGTATATGTCTTAAAAATTGTAGGAATTGTCTGTGATGTTTGTAAAATCGATTTTATAATCGATCTAATTATAGAGACGCCGTACTTTTATCTAAATTACATATATCATTGAATCTATATTTCTACGTTTAAAGCGTTTGGAAATAAATTTAGTCGATCGTACAACCGATATTTGGTTTTTATTTAATTGATGTATTGTAAAAATGTATGAAGCTGTAGAAAAAAAAATATTACTGAAAAACATTGCGTTAAATTATAGTCATTGTATTTAATTTGGAATATTAATTTTTTGAATCAAAGATTTAACAGCCATTATATATAGCTACTTATCTTAATTTTAAATAACAACATTTATTAATTCAGATCGTGAAAAGTATCAAATGTTAGTCATAAGGATGTCGGAAGGTGTTGCAAAAATGTCAAAACTATAGATTGAATGAAATAAGAATGTGAGAACATATAAAGATTGACACTTGTAAATCTGAATCTTATAATCGAGACAGCTAATCGCCGCAACAAGCGATAACACACGTGAAAGTATGCGTGTACGTTGTGTTTTTTTGTTTGACATTAAATGACACCGGAGACAAGTCAATCTCTAAGTCAGGTATTTGCGACGAAAAATACAAATATAATATTCATAATACAGTGATCTTTCTCCATTAAAGTTGAAGTTTTAATTAAAAGCTCCAACATGCGTATACTTTATATTATAAGATTCGGATTATAAATTGATTATTTATACGGAAGCTCGTTTGCGACATTTGGAAACCAAAAGAAACTGTCAACGAAATATCGTTTCATACGAAGACGGCACATATGTTTGATATAATATACTTTATCAGATAACACCGTCTCGAGATATATATAAAGAAATCTGTAAACATAACGAAAAATTAACTAAAAAACAAAAACAAATTCATCGAACGAAATTTTTAACGAATCGCCTCACATATCAAACTCGGCTCCGCATTTACTTTATACGGGGTACGACATTCAATTAGGAGAGTAAACATAGGGCGAAGCGCGCGCGATTTTCTTGCAGTTTTCTCGGAAATATTTCTGCGGATGATTCGCGATAAAAATCCATAGACCTTCCCTCGCGAAATTTAATTAAACGTTTATCGGCAAGCAATTATGTGTCGGCCGCTCGTCGAATCTCTGCGACGAGAAGCGCGTAAGCGACTCCCGATAGTAAATCTTGCTCGACACGATTGAATTTCACGATATTGTGTATCTTTACGGTGGAGAGAGCGCGCGCGCGCGCGCGCGGGGGGAGAGGGTGCGACGGGGCCACGGGTGGGGCGTGGGGCGTAGGGTATATAGATAGGTAGGTTGAGTGCGCTAGATTTAATTAGCTGATTATAATGTTTATTTAATTAATATAATTGGCAAAGCCCCGCGAGCGTGTGTACAGACTTACACAGGCGCCCCGCGGCCATTCCGCCGGCGTTGCATTTAATGACGTCCATTAACGAACATTTACATTAGCAGTAATTATTATCGCGAGGGCGACGTCAGTGCGCGCGAATCGACCGAGGAATTTTCGGGCATTCATTACCGGGTGTGGAGGCCGATAAAAGCGACGATTATACACACCACATATACACACACGTACACACACGTACTCTTTCTCTCTCTTTCTCTCTCGTGCGCGCGTGATTATTAACGATATTTTGTTCAACTTTCCGCGCGCTACGCCATATAAAACCCGATCGACGCCAAAATCACTGTTTAACCGATATTCGTTACTTGATATTAATTGAGCGTTTACATCGACGCGATGTTTGTTGTTCGATACCGCTTCCGGCAGCAATATGCAGTGTAAATATATGCGGCGTGATAGCTAGCGGTGCAAGTATTTCCATGTCGTAATTTTTGACATTGCAAACGGTCGTAAACTCTTTGCGATATATAACATCAACGCAAGGTGTTTGTGCTGTGTTTATTAACTTTTCGTCCATCTTCCGATGCGATGACATTTCGCATATTTTTCAATTCAATTAACATGTTCATAAGATCATCATCTTTAATATCATAAAAGAAGCTTCTTTCAATCTATAACTTTATCGTCCGCAAGATTCGCATGCGAATTACTATTGAATCATTATCCCTTATTCCGTACTGATGGATCATTTTTGTCTGTGATTTTTCTAACAACGTCAATTTCTCGAAAACAAATAATCATAAAATAATATATTTAAGTAAATTATTTTGCAAATTTATTATTTTAGTCTTTATTTAGAATGTTCAAAGGAGGTATATACATTTTTTCAGATTTTTTAAAACACTTTTACATATTAATAAACTTATCGAAAATACGCTGACCCACCTGTACAGTTAGAAGGTGCCAAAAATACCAATACGGAGTAAGAGTTATAAAAATGTAAAAAAAAATCCAACTGAAAGAAGCTAATGATCGACGAATTATACATGGAACGGACCCACGACGGGATCAGATTTTGCTACGCGTGGACGGGCCCGCAGCCCGCAGCCCGCAGCCGCGCGCATCCCACCGCGTGACGTGATCTCCGCTATGACGCAGGAGAACGCGCGCGCGACACACAGAATCCGTGTATCCTGCGCATAGAGATACATACGCGTGAAGAAGAAAGAGAGGGAGAGAGAGAGAGAGAGAGAGAGAGACAGAGATGGATACAATACTGTGCGATCGTGTCACGTCGGGCGCTCTCGGCAAGCATCGGCGGTCGGCGGTCGGCGGCGCGCCGCGCGTCGCGCGTCGCCTCCTCATTTCGCGTCTGACTGCCGTCGCGGACGGACGGAGGAACGAGTCGTCGCCGGCAGCGCGGTTGCGCGCAGCGACGCTGAACGGGTCGCGGCGGGGGGAGAAGAGGGGTGTACGCTTTGCCTCAGTGCACGACTTGACGCAGCGGCGGACGACACGGGACGACGGAATTCCGAATGAGTTGAGAAAAAAAGATCAAAGGAGCCCCCGCGAAGTGTTCGCGCGCCGATATTACGGCCGACTCGGCCGAATATCCTCGCGTGCGACGGATCGATCGTGACACATCGGGCCCACGGAGCAAGTGAGTCCGGATATCGGGAATCTTGTTTTCTCTTGTGTGAAACGTTCCGCGAATCTCGCGTATATTCGTACCACGACAACGACGACGACGACGACAACGACGACGACGACGACGACGACGACGACAACGACGACGACGACGACGACGACGACGACGACGACGACGACGACGACGACGACGACGACGACGACGACGACGACGACGACGACGACGACGACGACGACGACGACGACGTCGACGACGGAGCTTTACTAGTGCTTTATGAGTGCTCCGGTCTACGACCTCGCGTTACTCCAAGTGGACGACGACTACCTGTCGCGAGGATTTCACTGGCGAATCATCGGCCGGCGACCCTCTTTGCATTGGTGAGTAAATTGGAATTGTCAATTTTGACATATGTACAGTTTGTCGCATTTTTGCGAGATAAATCTATCATAAATAATCTGACGATAATAAACAAAGGAAATAATACGATGTAATTCGCGGAAAGGATAACGATGGTGTAATAGGAGCGATAAGCGATGCTGAATGTTAATGGATTTCAGTTACGACGATTATTTACGCGTAATTCAATCACTAGCGCGAACAACATATTAGAATAAATAATTGCATTTTTAGATGAAGAAAGGGAACATTCGGAGAGGCGGATTTTATGAGGTATTTTTGTTTTTTTTTTCACATTGCCGTAAAGTTGCCTCGATTTGAAAACGATTGCGCGCAACTTTAAAGCATTCTGACTGAATCGCGCAAGAATCACGTTTCCGTTTCGCGCGTTTTTGGTAAACATTTATAATCGTTGCCGAATTTTTTATTTAAATATTTAAAAATTGCGAATCTCTGTTGATTTATGCATTAGTGCCATGTTATGTCGTAAAAGTCAAATTATCGGTTTATAATTATCGTCATTGGATGATCGTCGACGGAATGCGTTTCGTTGATTCGCTATGTGATCCCGAAAATCGAGACACTCCACATAATTTGCATTAATTTACGCTCGCACCAAGATGCGTTGCATCAAATTACATTTTCGACATTCAATCGATAACGTACCGCATTTCCTATTGCCTGTCATGAAAATTATATCGAAACGCTTCTACAGTCTGATAAAAGTCTATTGCACACTCGTGAAATTTTGGCGACAAATTGAAATTCAAATCGCGTTGGCAGTGGTTCTCAGTTTACTGTTACGTGTATTTATGTATTTATTAAATAAGCTATTGTGCAGAACGAATACTTCAGACATTTAAAATTTATTAACCAGTTTATTTCTATACTGTTCTAAAAATTTATTAACGAGTTTATTTCTAAACTGTTCTAGATTTATTTTTCTAAAAAATAGAAATTATTTATTACAGAAAAATTATAAAAAGCTATTTTCTCAAAATGTGGAGATTTAAATTAATATTAATTTGATAATTAAACATTATTGTTAAATTATTAATTTACAGATTTAATATACAGACTTAAAAATGTATTAATAAGCTCTTCAGTTATTACTATCATTACATGCGAATAATACAAATAGAAATAAACGCGCGGGAAATGATAAGATCAGTCACGAAGCGCGAGCGGCTCTCGATAGCTCTCAATAAGATTGAAAACAGCCGACCGGATGAGGAATCAGTGGCGAAACAAGGCACTTACGAAGAGAGGGTAACGTCGGGAGGAGATTCGCGCGCGGATCGCGGGGGGTGTATAGGATGGAAGAATCAACGCGCGCGTGTGCGTGCGCGAGTGTACGTATCCGCGCGTGAATCGACGCAGGCGCGTTCGCCGAAATGGAATAGTATGACCGAACTCGAACGAGAAAAGGGAAATAGCGATAGGAAGGGTGAAGGGAATGAGATGGAGGTGCGGTGGTGGAGGTAGAGGTGGAGGAAACGAGAGACGCGGAGTAGAAACGAGGAAGAAGGAAAAGGGGTGACGGAGGAAGGGGGGAGGGGAGAGAGAGGCAAATGCGGCGTAGGGAACGGGCGTGAAGGGGACGGGGGGTCCAAGGCGTTGCTTGCTTAATTACTAAAAGCTAATCAATTCCGGAGGAAGTAAAGTTTAAATTGCAAACTAAAGTATAGCTACCTTCCCCCGGACGTAACCCTGCAAAGCGATATTACCGCTCGCTGCATTCTGCAATTAGCCCGTGGTAAATCATTGAAGGAAAATTATGGTCCGCGTATTTGCTACTGAGCGAGCGGCAGTTTATGCAATTGGAAAAATTAGCGGCGTGGTTTTATCGTCGTTCAGTTCGATATATCTCTTGTTCGTTTAAGAATTCCTTTAAATAATATATCTTTTACTTTTACTGATTTTTTTTTATTGTGATACGAAAATTACAGGAGCGATTTTGAGAATGTATCTAGATAATAGTAGAATATTATGATTTCTTTTTTAAATAAGATCATTTTTTATAAAGATACCGAACGATATGTCGGTATCTTTGAATCACGAGAGCCAATGAAGTAAGAGGGTTGTCGAGATGGCAGCGAGAAACGTCGCGGTTCTGAGTGTGGCGAAGGGGAGGACACAGGAGGAAAGGGGGGGGAGTAGGTGAAGGTTGGAAGATGGAGAAGAGGGTAGGATGAAGTATACAGCACTGGAAACAAGTAATAAAATCAATGTCGTTTCCGGCGA